>NC_140582.1:805251459-806560756 GCF_964204655.1 Triturus cristatus | reverse complement strand
GTTCAAGGCTTTGCACCACGGCTCCTAGGTCATTTGAACTGCGCATGTGGAGTGGTCACATGATGCGCAAGTTTCAGTCCTACACGGAGGCCCAAATACGAAGTATTAGAGAGGTCAAAGAAAGAGTGTATTAAAATAAAAAATAAATGATTTCACTGTATACAACTTATCTCTACTCTGTTCCCGTTTACTTATATAAATCTTACGCATTAGCATTTTAGTAAACTTACATGGTTTAGTTTCAGCAAGACATGCGCATTATCATGTGCGTTTCAAGCGGCCATTTTAAAGGCAACTGCGCAGCTGCAAAGATTTCCATCCAAGTGATAGTACGTCATACTGCGATAATGCAGTACACGCACGCGCAATGCAGAATCCCGCGTTTAGAGGCCATTTTAGAGACACATGGGTTACTTGTTAGTAATACACATAAGCAAGCTTCCCGTAGATTCTGTGTGCGTATTTTCTGATGCGTTATTAGTATTTACGAACACAATTATTACGGTATTACATGTTATTTGAGAGGATTGCTTCCGAGCAAGTCTCTTTTATACGAGTCCTTGCTCCATCACTATAAAAGCTATAAATCAAACCTTAACATATTAGATTGTACAAATCTGTATCACAAAAGGTAATGAACGCAGCACACAATATAGGTTACTCCATAAAAACACACACACATCTGTGGTGCACCCTGTTTACTGTTACAGAAACCAGACAGAAACGTGGGTATGCAATACCTCTGGACCAATTACAGGCAAACGCATTCCACAGACAGGTGGTACTCAAAAGCGCAGTTCAGATGTGGGTGGCACTACCAGTACGGAATACAGATCAGTCATTACAAAAATACCTGGTGTCGCCTTCCTTTGGCAGGAGGCGCCAACCATTACCACAGGGGAACACATTAGCATGAGACTTGTCACATACAATTGCAATGCCACCATAGGGTCCACTGTCTGTAAATACATGAACAATGTTACGGACAAGGTAGATACTTGATGAGAAAAACATTTATTCTTGTTTCATTTTGAGTGTTTCTTTGTGTTGGTGGTAACACATTCCTTCTCCAAGATATTCTGAGAAATTGAGGGGCAGGGTAGACCATTTCCTCTCCTGGAAGATTCTAGTCTCACTCCACGCTGACTCTTTCCAATGCAGAGACATTACTGACTTGTGGTCTACAGGACTCATGGGAGGAAATGCATGTGTGGGCAGAAGTACAAGGTGATTGGACTGAGAAAGGTTACTTAGTATACTCAGTCACCACCCAAGTCCTAAAACGCTGCAGGATAATTTAATGAGGGCCATTCAAGGTTCAATATTAATATTTGTAGATGAGTTGGCATGTGCTCCTGTACAGCAGAGCTCCAGCCTCTGCCCAGCCCCATACTCAAGTTTTTCAAAGCATGTGTCAGCACGATTTGCCAAATCACATACATGGCAGTGATAACCTACAAACCTCTCACCATAATAGTAAAGCAAATGTTCCTGAATGCAATATCAGTTCTCCAGCAAGGGAGACTCTAGATTTGTATCTTTGAAAGCTTCCCAGCCGCTAGGTTGGACCTTAAACAGCCATACTTGTATTATTTAAAAATAACAACATTCATAAATAATTAAAGTGGAATAAAAAAACAATTTAAACTGCAGTCTCCCAAAAAATGGTGACAGCCTTTTAGATTTAGGGGCATATTTTTCTTCTTTTTTATTTCTTTATACATTTCTGTATTGAAAGGTTCATAATACATGAAAAACAACTGTAATGAAATACAAAGTACTCCACAAAGTAACACACTCTAACATAAATATTATACTAAATAAGATCCCAAAGAGGAACAAAAAGAACTTAAGAAAGAAAGAAGAGAGAAAAATAAAACCCAACAAGGAACAAAAGAGCCGTCTCGCTTAACCCACACAGTTCAAGCACTGCTCGAGGTAACCTATCCCCACACGTAACATACACCACACAAACAAATGGATTACGCCACGTGCCTTGAACGGGAAACATCCACTAGTACGCGGACATTTCTTCGTGTACCGTTACTACGCAAGCGTTAGTACGCATGCGATGTAACAACGCGTCCCTTTAGTACGCATGCTGTTACATCGTATGCGTTGTACAACGCATGCGTAGGGGGCGGGTACTAGTCACGGCGGACATTTGCAAAGAGAGTCTGACGGAGGAAGCCGGTGGAAGCATTAAGGGGGAGAAGATTTGAACCACGTGTGTTAAGTGGGGTTGTGAAGGGGCTGTGTAGGGTAGTGCAGGGTTGTGTACTTGTGTAGTGTATTATGGTTTAGTGAAGTGTCGTTGGGTTAGTGTTTTAGGGTTTAGGGTAGTGTTGTGGGTTATTGAAGTCTGGGTTAGTGTTTTAGGGTTTAGTGTAGTGTCGGGGGTTATTGTTTTAGGGTTTAGTGTAGTGTCGTGGGGTTAGTGTTTTAGGGTTTAGTGTAGTGTCGTGGGGTTAGTGATTTAGGGTTTAGGGTAGTGTTGTGGGTTAGTGAAGTCTAGGGTAGTGTTTTAGGGTTTAGTGTAGTGTCGGGGGATTAGTGTTTTAGGGTTAAGCGTAGTGTTGTGTGTTAGTGAAGTGTAGTGTAGAGTTTTAGGGTTAGGTGTAGTATGACACGTTATTCCGCATACCATTATTGTTACTAGGTACGTTTTTACTTCGCATACCATAACACTTTCATTGTAATGGTATGCAAAGTAAAAACTTGCGTAGTAACGGTTATTGCTAAGTAATAACCGCGTAGTAAAAGCATGCGAAGTAATGGCATGCGAAATAACGTCTCATATTCGCCTTAAACATTTCATCCCAGACTCAAATCACAGGTGAAAGCACTCAAAGCACCATCACAATTGAGCGGATAAAAGAAGCACACAAGAGGAAGACAGAGTTCACACAGGCTGAAAAAGTGACCCCAAACCTCGTTCAATACCCGGATTTGATGTTGAACCTTGTAAATTCGGCATTCTTATGTAATATGTATCCAACCGGTAAAGCTCAGCTAACCATTCTTGATGTGTGGGCACCCGTGCTGTATGCCAATGACGCAACATGCAGATCTTAGCCACAATAAGGGCCTTCCACATCCATCTACGCCAATGGAAATTCATTCTATCAGAAGCAACAAAATCTCCTCAAAAAGAATAAAACTAGTTGAGGGTAGCGTCTCCCATACATTTCTTTTTAAACATAATTTTTATTGAGTTTGGTCAATTCTTCTAGCATATGGAGTTCACAGCTACACAGAAACAAAAGAGAGATGCATACAATTTACATTCCTATGCATAGGCAAATATACATATTATCATTTTACATTGCAGCAGCGTATCGAACATAATGAATTAGAAATGCCAGTGTGAATAAACAGTCTCATATTACAAAACTCGTTTTTACGCATGTACTTATAAACTATTGCAACTTAAACTAAAAGTACCACCCTCCCCCAGTTCACTGGCATCCTATGTACATGCGATTAAAGCGAAGCGTGATAGTCTCTCGCGTAATGCAGTGTTAGTGATAGTATACTTGTACGTGCTCCCAGGAGAGAAGACAATGCAAATTATATGGCATTAGATGGGTTCAGTTAAGTTAACTAACGTGGGTGTGGGAGGTGTAGTATCGACCTGAGATGTTGGGATATCTAATGGATCTATAGTTTTCAAAGCTTTCATCTGATCCCATTCCATGGAAATGGGTATTTTGCGTAGACCACGAAATTCTTCTTGTCTAATAATCGCACTTTCTGCGGTACCCCATCGAGTCATTGCTGTATGCCATGAAAGTGGTGTAGAGCGGGAGGCAGATTTCCATCTCACGGTAATGGCACGTTTTGCTATTAAAATAGCCATGTCCGCAAATCTATAGTGAACTTTCTGCCCTTTAGGGCATCTATGCAGGCCCAATATGCAACTCTCTGCTGTCGACCAGACATCAGTATTAGTGATTTCTCGTACTCTGTATCGTATTGTGTGCCAAAATTCCTTTAATTGCGGACAGCTTCCTGACAACGAGGACAAGGGAGTTGCGCATTCGGGTATATACTATTAAGGTGATGTGGTGTGAGGTATGCCCTGTGTAAAATCATGTATTGTATATATTTAAATTTAGCATTCTTAGACACTTTCTTAGGGAATGCCAATATGGATGCCCACTCTGCATCTGTGAGGTCCTTGTCCAGTTCCCCGGTCCACTTCGCTCGGAGTGGAGCTAGTGTTATTCCTGAGTGTGCCCTGATACCCCTATATAACCAACGGGTAAGGTGGCGTCCTTCTCCAATGAGGTACACTGCATGGACCAGCTCATGGGTAGGGGGGTTCAATCCCGTCAGGGGACCAGTAGCGCCTAACGTAATGAGAAACAGTGGCATGGAGGAGAAATATAGTCGGGGGAACCTCATGTGTGCTAGCGAAGTTATTGTGGTCTGCCAGCGTTCCGTCTACAAACAGTGTTCCAATTGACGTCACCCCTTCCTGTATCCATGGGGGCGCAACACGTTTAGAAATCAGTCCCGTACTGGTAGGTATCCCCAGCAGAGGGATATTTGGAGAGTATGAGGAGACTCTTTTAGTGTATTGTAGCGTCCGCCTCCAAGATATCTGTGCTGTTTCAAGCAAGGGGGGAGTAGCAGGTGGGAGCCTAGCGTTCAGCAGTAATAATGTATGGAGGTTACCCTGAGTGAGGAGCTGTGGTGTATAACCTATTTCCTAGATATGATGCCCTGCTAACCAATACGCCAGCCATTGTAGTTGGCTTGCCATATAGTATGCCCGGAAATCCGGGGCACCCATGCCTCCCTCCTCAGGTCGCAATTGTAGTTTAGACAAACTAACTCTCCTGCGTCCCCTCCCTCAAACAAGTTCTGAGAGGAGTGTGTCAAGTATACGAAATATATTGGCTGGGATTATTATCGGCAGATTAGCGAAAAAATATAGAAGGCGAGGGAGCATTACCATTTTGGAAATGGCCACTCTGCCCATCACCGACAAGGGTAACAAGGTCCAAAAAGAGACCTGCATCTGCAAGGATCTGATCGTTTTCAACAGGTTGCCATCTATTAAGTCTTGGGAAGATCTATAGATTTGGATGCCCAGATATTTAAAAGTTTGTGGCGCAGTCGCTAATGTCAAAACACCAAATTTAATAGGGTCTGGGTTGTCCTTATATCGCGTATAAAAACCGTGCGATATTGTCGCGTTAATTGTCAGCCCTGACACTTGTTCGAATTGTTTGAATATGGATGGGATAGGTTCCAAATCTGTAGGCGTCTCCCATACATAACACCAATAGGTATCTGATGTAGGGCATGACCAAAGTATGTGGTACAAATCACATCCTCTTATCAGAAATGAATTCTGTCAGAAAATGTATTTCTGATAAGTAAAATATATTTTGAACCCTGTCTCTTGGAGTAGTGGGCTCTCTCTCTCGATATCTGCATGTACAAATCACATCCAACATACCGCACTAGGAACCAGATGAGCCTTATACAATTTGAAAGGAGACCAATACCAATTATGGAGGATTGTGAAATAAGCGTACTTTAAGTGCACTCTTCTGAGCGAGCGATCATGATACTCTAAAATTTCCTTCCAGTCACCTTCTGATTACTCTACACCCAACCTCTCCTGCCAGTCGGATTTAGACACAAAGCAAGTATCATGTGAGTAGAGATTATCAGAGAGTATTTGGAACATATTTGACACACCTCCCTTGGAAAAGCCCCACAACTTGCGGTAGCTTAGAATCGGCGAAGCTGAGAGATGAATTGGATCTTGCCCGAGGTTACCTTTCAAACAATGCCGCACTTGCCAATAGTTCTAGAGACAAAAAGTGTTAGAATTGAATTTAGTATCCAACGCATATACTGATTTGTGTTAGATAGTTTCCCAAAGTAATACAAGGTTACACTATGTGCTGCTTTACATTACTTTGCATTAAATGGGTATTCCGTAGATGGTAGATGGGTGGTCTAATGCAACCCCTCATACGTTTTGAGGCAAATCCGTAGCTACAAAAACATTCATAGATAGGGATTTTTGACAAAATCTTCCACTTCCTCAAGGCAGCCATAAAGAGGAGGAATATTTATACTTCTCGTTTTTTTAGGTCTCGCCTGACCCAGCGCATGCACTGGTCTGGCGAGACATTTTGTGAGGGCTCCAAAAAGTGGTACCAGGCCAGCCTAGAGCTACAGTGCATGTGCGCGGGGGCGCGCGCCGCGCTTTGCCGCGATTACTTTCACTTTCGCGGCCGTGCGGCCGCTTTGATGTTCTCCGTGAGGCTTCAATAGATTGCAGCAGTTAAAACAAGCATTGGCATAGCCAATAGGTCACGCTTTTGGGACCTTATAAGTGTTTAGTTATGCAACTGTTGCATGGCTAAACACTTATAAGGTCCCATAGGCGAGACCTATTGGCTATGCCAATGCTTGTTCTACTTTCCATGTGTACTGCATTTTACAGCACACACAAAAAAGGAAAAGTGTTAAAATATATTTTTGTACTGAAGGAGTGCCCTTCCAATACAAAATCGTTTCCTTACAGGATGCACAAACCCTTGCAGTGCTCAAAGGTGTGTATGTTAGCGCATGGCAGCCTAAAGGTTGTCAGCACAGGTAGAGAAAAGCAGAGCCATGTCTCAGTAAATCTTAGTAAATCTGGCCCAGGTGTGGCCTCCAAACTTCAAAGCCAGGTTGCTATATTGCCCTTCAACCACCCCTGCTGCTGCTTCTGCCTTGCAGTCATTTGTAGCCCCAAAGTTCTGTTCAGTGCCATCCAAGTCTTCATCACATACTTTGGTGGTCCCCTGTGACCCTGTTGAATGTCTCAAATCTGTCTCCTTCTTGGAAAATCAATTTGCTGATGATGGGTCTTATCCATTGGACGTGAGCGGGAGGACATTTTGTCGGGTGATGATTAGAAAGATTACAAAGGAACTCCAGAGTTCCCTTTCATTCCCAAAGGTGCAGCATTTTGTGAAGCTTTCTCGTTCTAGACCAGAGATCAATGTAGGTTCAACTTTGTTTGAATCACAAGCTAACCAAGAGACATAGGCAAAAAAGAATGATATAAAAACATTTGATCAAGAGGTCTGGGACATATGGGACCACCTGCATTAGCTGGCTTACAGCCCAACCACATGCTGGGCTGTCATTTAGTCTCATCATTCACAAGGATAAAATAGAAGAAGAGGAAGTTGTTGAGATCAAACCTGTATGCCAGTAAATGTAAAGCCATACATTATTTTCTATAGTATCCTCTCCCAAGGCCTCCAATTCAATAAGATTTTTCTGGATATGCGGCACGTTATTGTGTTGCTGTATGAAGAACATGCTGGACGAAGTTCCCGTGCAAGGAAAGAAATAGGCACACTATATTTTTTTTGATTCCCAACCACTTCATCAAAAAGAGGTTGGTTCTATGTTTAGGATTCTTCTGCTTGTGATGACTTTCTACAGCTTTACACCTTTAACCACCAATTTCCACATTACAGCGACTAACATTTCAGATAGTTTCTTCTCTTGGCTCCGGGTTGCGTCCATTAACATTTCAAAGTGATTTCTTTCAGCATTCACTAAATACATAAATCTGGCATCTTGACCTTCAAGTCTACACTTACCTGGATGAGTGGCTGCTGAGACTTCCTCATGAAAAGGCATCGGCTGCAGATGACCCTTGAGGTGATCACTGGTTAGCTCTGTTGTTTGGATTTACCAGAAATCTGGGAGAAGTACTTATCGATCCCAAGGTCTCAGGGGCGTCTCCTCTGTTTGAGCGGAGTAGTGTCGCCCCACTAAGAAAAGCCCCAGGCCAGAGCTGAACAAGCATTTACAATGCAATGGTCTCGGCATTGTTAAAGTTAGAGCTATTGGCATTGCTCATGACATTATTTTTGTTTTTAAAACATTTAAAGAAACGGCATTGTTATTTACAATGTCAAGAGCTTAATCACTCTCAAATGCGAGACCTATTGCATTTGCACCCACACACAGAGCCACACACACAAAGCCACCCACACACACAGAGCCACCCACACAGAGCCACTCACATAGAGCAACCCACACACAAATAGAGCCACCCACAGAGCCACCTACACACACACACACACAGAGTTACCCACACACAGACACAGCCACCACGCATAGAGCCACCTACAAAAAAAGGCCACCCACACAGAGCCACACACACAAAGCCACCCACACACACAGAGCCACCCACACAGAGCCACTCACATAGAGCAACCCACACACAAATAGAGCCACCCACAGAGCCACCTACACACACACACACAGAGTTACCCACACACAGACAGAGCCACCACGCATAGAGCCACCTACAAAAAAAGGCCACCCACACAGAGCCACACACACAAAGCCTCCCACACACACACAGAGCATTTGCAATGCAATAGGTCTCGCATTTGCAAAGTTTAAAGTTGTTGGTATTGTAAATGGCAATGTTTTTTGCATGGTCTGGTCTGTTGTGCACCCTCAGACCCCATGAAAAGCCTTCTCCCCCACCCGAGAGCATGGTCTGGTCTGTTGTGCACCATCAGACCCCAGAAAAAGCCCCCCCCCCCCCCAGAGCATGTGCTCTGAAGATCTGTTTAGATCAAGCGATGGCCCACGAGTGGGCGCACTGTGGAGTCCCTAATATTACAGAAACAACCTTTCAAATAATGTATATACGAATGTATGTGTGCACGAGCTGCATCAGTTATAGGGTAATGTTTCATTGTTCTGTAACTTCGGGCGAGGCTTGGGCGCTTTCTTGGCTTGCTGGCGCTCCTCTGCATCTCGTAAACAAGCAACTAACAAACGAAAGGCACGCCAGCTGCCAGTAATCCAACTGAGGCTTGCCGCGCTAGTTAAATAAACATGTACAGGTCCGAAAGGGTGTGTGTGTGGGGAGGGCTGGCGGGGGGAGGTAAAGCACTGGTGAATGGTTTGTGATTGCTGCCTGTGGCCGGTGCTAAGTTAGGGCCATTGTAGGCAGCTGCCTTATGGCGCTATCATGAACTCACCAGATGGATACTAATGTCTGTGTTGCAAGATTAGAAGGAGTGCCCAAACAGCAAAATATCATTTAGCATGGGACTCCGATAACCCTAGCACTGGAGCGGTTACTGTGCATGGTCGGCGGTGCACAGCTGATTGGTTAGAACGTCGCAGCACAAACAATGCAGTTGACAGTTCAGAGCACTGTGTTTTTTGGCGTCGTAGATTACAGTAGGAGCTCTGTCCCCGGCTTAATTTGATTCTGCACTGAAAACAGATGAATTGAGCCAACAGTCCCATAATCACTTCTCACCACTGCGTTAGACATTCAACTGTATGTACTGGTGTTTTGAGACCACCTCTTAACCAATTTAGTCCTGGTGCATAGCATAGTAGGAGGTGAAGAATTATAGCCTGACCTTCCTGCAAATACAACTCGGATAACAGCACCCGGTTACACTCCTGCTTAGAATTTCACAGCAGCGTTTGATTACAATGCACGTGCAGGTGGGAGACGTGCATGTTTGCCGCCTACTTCCTTTACACGCGAGTTTAGACAGCCACGTTTGTGCACGGCAGCCTAATTCCCCCCCCCCCCCCTTTACTGGCTGTTAGTCCCTTTTCCAGGGTAGAGGCAAAAGTTAGGGGTGGCCCACAGAGGCGGGGAAGAAAACCAAGAGTTATTTTCTTTCTTTTTGCAGTTCTATGTAGCGCATTGGAACGCATTACATGAGCACTAGTTACATGAAACAAGGTAAGTAAGATAAATGTTGTTTTAGCACAGAAAGGTAAAGTGATTTGCCCAGAATCACAAGATGGTGAGCCGGCGCCAGGACTGGAGCTTGTTTCTCAGTGCCAAAGTTGGCAGATCTGGCTATAACGCCACATCTTGAAGGTAGTGGTAAAGGCAGCATATAGATAGCGTAGAGGGCAGGTATTAGAGGCCAGGGGCGAGAGGCAAACAGCATCTAGAGTCGGAGAATTGGCGAGAGGTATGTGGCTAGGGAATAGTAGTATACATTTTGTGGCTAATAATTTAAAAGTGCAGAGAGCCCAGGAGAAGGGAGGGGCCAAGAGTATGCAGCAGCGCTGAGGCGAGAGAGGGCGAGGGGACAAATCACCCAAGCGGCAGGCCGCATATTCTCCCGGAGCAGGCCCATCCGCCAGAGCTGCGCGTCACGTCACGGGGTAGCTGCGGCCCGCCATGAACACCACAATCTTTAGCCCGAGGAGAGGGAGCGAGCGCCAGGGGGAGGAGAGCGAACAGCGCCAGCCGGAGAGGACAGGGGGAGGAGACCAGAGCAGCAGCCGGACACAGGAGCACCGAAGGAGCCGAGAGCAGGGGGAGGGGATGAGCACCAGCCGGGCTGTGTACGGGGTACCATGGTGGACAGGGATGACGCCATGAACACCACCATCTTTCTCCGAGGTCAAGCAGAAATGCCTCGGAGAAACGCAGCGTCATTTTCGGATTCAGGGGCGTGTTTTTCTTTCTCTCCTCTTCCCATTGGCTGGAATGTTTACATTCCAGAGGAGAGAAAGAAACTCAAAAACACATCCCTGAATCCAAAAAAGACGGGGCTTAAATGGACAGACGCCCCTCTCCTCCAATGGCTGTCCTTCGTTTAGGAAGCCAGCCAATGGAGAAGAGGGGCGGGTTCAAGCCCCACACTAAGAAACATAAGATCTCGCCGGCGAGACTGCGCAAGCGCAGCCTACGCAGGCCGAGACCTAAAAATAAAACGGTAATAAAGTTCATTTATTACAGTTTCATTTTCAGCAAATGACCCAGCCTGACATGAGTGACAGGCAGTAGCGGTCCGTGGAGGGAGTTCCTTGGGGTGGTGAGGTGGGGCGGGGGAGGGGCAGGGTGGGGAAATGTAAACACCGGAATATGGATGAATGGAGGTAAGTACACATTTAAATAAATAAAACGAATTCCTTTGCGCTCGCTGCATCGCGTTTTGCGATGCAGCGCGAACAAAGGAATTCGTGCCCCTTCCCCGCCCCGCCTCACCGCCCCACAGAACTCCCTCCACGGACCGCTACTGGTGACAGGACGGCGTGTGGCCAGTACTGCCGTGACAAGTGGCAGCAGCAGGGTGCTCTGCACTTTAAAATGCACGTTTGTTTGGCTGGCTGTCTTGCGACACCGAGCCATACATGCACTTTTTTAAGTTAACTAACCTAGTTGTCTTTGACAGCTGGGTTATAGAAAGCGCAGGCCTCGAGTGCTCCTAGGAGCACTGAGTGAGGCCGCTACCTCCAATCCTGGCGCTGGACACGGACCCTCATGCTGGGAGTCGGCACCATTGTAGGGGAAGCACAGGTGTAGTGTTGCATGCAGAAGTTCTCTGGTGCTGTACTGAGTGCAGAGACACACGGGCCCTCATTCTGGCACTCACAGTCACTTGCAGGAGCTCTCAGGTGCGCTCACAGTTGTGGAGACACATGAACCCTCACGTGGGAGGTTGATGTCACTTACAGACATGCCACAGCTGCAGAAACAAGTGAGCAGTGCTCCTAACATGCGCTCACCTGGCAGTAATTCTAGAATTTCTTTGCCTGTTTTAACTGTAATTCACCGTGCCCAGGTGTGTTTACATGTTATAGCAGGGTATGTGCACAGAACCCTCTAACAGGGTGGACCATTCCTTGTCTGTGAGGGGCGATTGAGGTCCTCCTTCCATTGTCCACGAAGAAAGGAGAATGTTGGTGCTGTGTGTGAGCGCAAAGACCCCGCTGGCCAGCGCAACGAGTGCGTGCCTTGACCTAGAAAAGGAAAGTACTGTATAGTTAGGTGCACAGGAGGTTCGCAGGTTATATGTCTCCATCTTTGCCCCAGTGCCCCACAGATAAGGACATCTGTCAATATAGTATGATGTAAAATCTTGAGCGTCTGAAGAGCTCAACCCCCAAATGAAACCTGTTGACAGTATTTAATTGACAGCATTGGCTGAGCCTGTAGTTCTATAGCCGTATCATGTACACAAATTTGTGTTGGCGGCATTTACATTTTTAAACTACATTTTAAGTTGTCGGCAGTAAATTTCACAGTGCTTGTTATTAACATACAATTATTGTTTGTTATTGTCAATGGTATTTCAATGCATAACATTTTGCTTAAAAATGAAATACCACCAACTGCTATTACCACCAGCAAAGTACAATATCACAGGCATAAATCTGTTGAATTAATAAGGCCAATACCGAATTGTTTATGTAATAAAAGCCTGGGTCTTATTAGTAAAGCAGACCAGAGTGACTTGCTATTTACCACTGCACTCAAATAGAAAAGCACATTTTCAAAATCCTGACATTTTTAATCCACCGAGTATCATGATCTTGTTTAATAAGTAATTGATCTCTGTAATTTTCATAACATAGGAGTTGATTATCTAAAACATTTCGGATTCCTGTCTGGCGTGGATGAGTAAAAACTGTTTCATTGGCAGAAAAAGAAACAGCAATGTGTCAGCTTTAAAGGCAAAATCCTTACCTGTGCTAAATGAGTTGATGATAAAAAATCCGAATTTGAATGCAGATGTTTCCAATATGGTCTAAAGCTCAGCTAAATGTGCATACATTTATTTGTGACATTGTTATTGGAGTGATAACTTCATCCAAATTTCTGACAAAAGCGTTCTTAACTTTCTTGCTCGTAGTGGGAAAGCTCTATCACAGATATACTCACGAAAAAGGTGCCGCTCAGCACGGCTTCCTACTGAGTTTCCGATGGTCTTTTTTCGTGGAGTTTCAATGCATAATAAAGTATATATACTTTGCTCAACCTTTTTATTATCGATGTAAGTTTATACTCTTTGCCACTTGATGGCACCATTGCTCAATGAATATTAAAAAGTCACTCTTCTCCATTTACGAATATTACTAATATTTGCAGTGGAACTTGGAAGCTGTTGACTTTAAAGGAGTGTAGACCGTAGAGCAAATACCTACTCCAATTTTTGCGCCTGCAGTATGGAAATGTGGGGCGGGGCAAATTTACAGGGATCGGTGGGTGGAGTTTTGGGTGAAATGTTTGCA
Organism: Triturus cristatus; assembly: GCF_964204655.1. Lineage (NCBI taxonomy): Eukaryota > Metazoa > Chordata > Amphibia > Caudata > Salamandridae > Triturus > Triturus cristatus. The sequence continues at coordinate 806,547,706 of NC_140582.1, read as the reverse complement.
TGGTTGGTCTTGAGTGTCAGGGAAGCATATCCCAAGAAATAGGGCTTAGCAGAAAGGTGTTTATTCAAATGCATCAGAGACACAGATCAGGTCTATATTGGTGCCACGATTATGGCCAGAGGAGAAGCCTAGCGGGTAAACAGACGGTGGGAGAATGTGTCCTGTGCACTGTCCCGATGTGAGAGTGCACACATGGAAATTATGAAAATAAACGTCTCAGTAAAAACAATGAATAGAAAGACCGTCCAAATCTCAGATTGTTGATTTCTTAAGTTTCATTCAGCCCCCTGATGTATGTTTCAAACGTGAATATCATGATGGTTTCTATCCGCCTCTCTTGGGACAATTTGTTTTTTTTGACAATCAACTTTATTGATTTTTTAAGATCAAGCAATTAACAGCACAAGCCATTTATCCAATGTTACAAGGCATTACCGCATGTGTTAGCTTTGATTGTATACAAATAAATGATTTAAAGCACACCCACAGCGCATAAACATTACATTTGTGTACATAAGCAAACTTTGGTTCAGTTAGTCCAGTTGTTTTGCCCATTTTGTCCCAGACCTTGTTGGGCAGCTTCGGGCCTCAAATAAGGGTTTTTCATGTGCGGCACACCAGTCCACCCCCCGGCGCCATCTGGCTATGCTTGGGGGTTTAGCTTGCACCCAAGCAATATCGCGCTTGGCTACCGCATGGGACTATTTTTAACCTGGCATAATATTATCCTTACGATGTTTTGTTCTGGATGGAGTTCATTTAAAAAAAGTTTCACCAGCGGCGCCATTAAGAATTTACATTGCAGCCTGGAGTTGTGAGGCATTACCACAAGGGGTGCATTTGGGGTTTTACAACGCAGCCTGGAGGTACGCGGCATTATAAGTGTAAAGGGTTGGGGCCCCAGGTCCCCATATGCTGGTAATGAAGACACACAACACTGATAGATGGTATCCGGAACTGGCCCAGGGCAGGTGCGCCCGGCCCCTTTAATAAGCAGGGTCACATGTCCTGTGAGAGATCTGATGGATGGGTGTGGGCAGTGGCGGCTCCTCTGCTATGGCGGAGGAGCGTCGCCCCACTGCTTTCTTGCAGTGCAAGAAGCAAAAACATAAAATTATAACTCTCAGTTATTACCATTTTATGTTTCCTTTGCGGGCGGGAGGGGCTGCTCAGCTAATGGAGCAGAGCAGAGGAGGAGTGATTTGCCCACTTCTAAGTGCACAATGACTGTCATTGCACTTTCCCCGTTCTCCATGCAGGCTGCATTACAGCTTGCATGGAGAATATGCCCACCCCTCCAGCCCCTGGCTTAACGCCGTGTCACAGCGCTCAGACCAATCACAACGCTGCATTGCAGAGTTGTGATTGGCCATGGGGAGGGAGCCTGGCTGCCTGCTTCCTGTTCCAGGAATCGGTGACAGGAGAGCAGGAGCAGACACGGGGGACCCGGCCTAAAGGTAAGTTATTTTATTTTATTTAAAATGATGCTCCCTCCTGTGCGCTGTCCCCGGTGTGATCCCCCGCAACCTCCTTGCGGCACCCCCCTTGCCTGCCCCCCACCCACGAGCCATGCCGGCCGCAACTAGTTGTGGGGTGGTATTATAGGCCAGCACTCAGGGAGTGGCTGGTATAAAAAAACACTAGAACAGTGACCAGCCGGTCACTACATCCCTCTCAAACTTTATTGAAAATGGAACAAGTCCAACCTGTGGGACAGAACAAAACAACAACAGAAACCTCCATAGAGTCTACTCAGCTGCTTTCCAGACAGAATGAGTGTACAATTGCAGCTGTGATCACCAGTTCTAATTGGCAAAGCTTAGCGATGCACTGTGGGTCTTGTCCTACCTGGACTCAATTCGTGAAAGTGTATAACCAATGTCTATATACACGGTTTACTGTGAAGGTGCATGTGGAGCGATAGTGAAGTCTGTTGATGTTACGTTTTCAAAAGATATCCTGGCTCCATGAACATCAAGCCTCCTCCGACGGATGACAGCCTGGTTATTGTTGCTGAGTCTTCCTCAGAAAAAGCAGTACTTCCAGCTGCATGATGGTGGAATAAACTCTGACATCCCTCTCTCACCAGGATTCCCCTCTCTTTCCAGGATTCCCTTCTCACTGGCGTCCCTGAGGTCCTCTTCACCAGGCTTCCACAGGACTGTGTGGACTTCGCTGTGTCTCTCAAATGCTGTACTATAGTCTCATGGAGGAATCGCTACGAGTTGCACCTTCAAGTCACACACTCCGCCTAGAAGGTAGCTGTTTCCAGGTCGGTGTACTCCTGCCCTCCTGACTCCGGTGCACTGGCATTGACAGGACAGTCTTTTGGGTAACCAGCTCCCAACAAGAGATCTTCTTTATTCCTGGGACCTTCGGGGGAGCTGCTGCAAATGCATATCTCATGCTGGGATTACGCTTTCACCAATGATCCCTGAGGCCCTTGCCCCTGGATTGCCATGGTCTGGTGTGGATTGTTTGGAACCTCTTCTAGACACCACGACCAAGGTAATTCAGGATGTCCGAGCAAGACCACAATCAAGTCTCACGTGCAACCCCGAAGGTAGATGGTACAAATGGTCCAGCTTGCTCTCATCCGCAGGCTTCAGGTTTGCTTGGTGTAACCGAAGACTTCTAGGCAGCCAGCCTCTCATGGTGCTATGGATACCTCACTGTCCTCTGAGTATTACATAGGTGCAGTTCTTCACTCAAGATGTCCAACAGCTCCAGAGTTGTTCTTGGAGATGCATTTGAACTCAACAACTCTCACAGTATGTGGTGTGCCAGGTGTCTATCACACAATTCTCTCTTCTTCTTTCTTTGGACTCATTACACTGTGACCTCATGCCACACTTCTTCCTTTTCCTCTTCTTTCACTTCACAACGTGGTCTGGTCCCATCTTGTCTTACTCTTCTTCTTTTTCTGAGCAGGCCTCTCCATGTGATGTGCACTTCACATGGTTCTGCTTCGCCATGTCTTAGCCCCAAGGACAATACTTTCTCCTCTTCCAGTGACCAGACCTTGACCTTCTTCATTTCAAAAACTTTCCTGGGTCCTCTTCTCTCCGACTTCTCACAGGTCTTCGTCTCTGACCTCTCAGAGGTGATCTTCTCTGACCTCTCACAGGTCATCTTCTCCCACCTCACGCAGGTCTCTTCTCTGACCTCCCACAGGTCTCTTGTCCGACCTCTCGCAGGTCTCCTCTCTGACCTCTCGCAGGTCTCCTTTTCGACCTCTCACAGGTCTCTTCTCTTGAGGACGCATTCCGTGCGCCTCAAAGCTACGCCGATATAGCACTCTCTTCAGCCTTCACTCAGGCAGGCTTTGCAGTGTCTATCAGACCCTTTAACAACATGGGCCCTCTTCCTTGCAGGGCTCTCACTCTAGGGCTCCAGCCCGTACTGTCAGCTTCTCTGTGACAGTCTCTGTCAGCCAGTGACCTCTCTTGCAAGTGCACTTGTCATTACCACCTCAGTTGTCTGTTTCTGGTCTGTTGCTGCTTTGGGGTTCACTCACATTGTTTTCCTTGTCCTCTTGGCAGTTCTTGCCAGTTGGTCCTCTTCCCCCATTGCCACGCAGCCTTCCTATTGCTGCTAGCGATTTACTCTGCCAACAGGTGCCTTTAACTGCTGCAGTGACCACCCATGGCCACTAGGCATCCCTTCTCATAGGCTCCTCACTTAAATGTTATGTTTATTTTGCTGTCTCTGCCTTGGAGCCTGTCAGTTCATAATCAGTCTCTTTAGGGGGGGAAAGGTAATCATGCCCCTACACATCAGTATAGCTTGGACTCTTTCTGTTTTTCGGGGACCTCTTTCTCTCTTACTTTACTTTTATTTTTTTTATTTTCCTTCTGGCACGGTTCCTGAATACCTGGTGGCACTGCAAACAATGATTGTGGTTTCCGGTAGCTTTGTTTCCCAAATCTGTGGGCCTCACACAGTTCCTACGGTGCCTCCTTCAGCCCTGCACCACCCACCTGCAGTGAAACACATACGTCGGCCGCAGGCTTGCATCACCAGACTTTCTCCTCCAACCCGCCACACTCCATCCTTGGATTGCCTGCCTTGTGGGGTTGGAGACTCCTGATGCTGCCCGACTCTGAAAGCGATTCCTTTATTCATGGGCGGCGCCTCCGTGCTGCACCATGCTCAGCAGCAGCCCCACCAGCTTTCTCTAACGAATAACCCGGCAGCTGAGGCCACAATGCGGCTCTTCTCCTCATCCACTCGACCGGTAGCCTCATATCTCTGCCGCTCTTGTCAGTCACTATTAGTGCTGGCTGTACCGGCACCTCTCGCCCACCACAACAGTTTTGAGCATGCCGCACTTCTCTCTTCAACAGGGCAAAGGTCGGTCTAGCATGGCACCCGCAGTCACTCCCCCCGGGGGCAGTGGGCAGGCCCTCTGGAAGCTCCGATGTGTCAGGAGCTATATTGGTGCGCTTTTGATGGTGCAGGTGCCTTATACTGGTGGCGGCGCTTATTGCAAGATTACTCTGGTTGGGGCTGATTCTGAATTTCCTTTAGCTGCTACTCAGTGGGTGCAGCTTTGTAACCCACACAGCACTGCAGGGGCTATCACTCACCTGTTGGGAGGGGTTCGCCTCCGTCCTCATCACCTTCTTTAGTTTGCTGAGTCCTTTGCCATGACCCAGTGCCCAGCGCTAGTGCTTCACTGGGTATTCTGCATTCTGCCCAGCCACTGCAGACGTGGGGAACCTCCTCCACACAGATCGGCCGCAAGGAGGTGCTAGCTGCACTCCATCACTGTCTTCTGCGGACCTCATGGTTACAAGGGCCTCGCCGATGCGTGCTCTGGATAGCCGCCTTCATGCCCAGCAACCATTGACATTCACATAACAGTCGGTGCAGGGGTGGGCCTTAGACTGTGGCCACATTTCCTTCACGACAACCCAAGGGTGCTGTCAGCCTACACGCGGGGCAGTTCCTGCTGGTCACCACTGTAAAGGTTTGGGGCCCTAGGTCCCCATGTACTGGTAATAAAGACACACAACACAGATAGATGGTAACTGGAAGTGGCCCAGGGCACATTCATCCGGCCCCTTTTATTAGCAGCGTCACATGTCCTGTGACACCTGTGATGGATGAGTGAGGGGTGGTAATGTAAACCAGCCTTCGGGGAGTGGCTGGTACAAGAAACACCAGCCGGTCACTACATCAAGCAACTTTATTTCCTGGTCCGTCTTCCAGATGTATGCCAGGTTCCTTTTGCACAAAATGGTATGCACCACGTGTTGGGGGTTACAGTCAGTAAATTCTTTGTGTACGATTGTGATGCTGTTATAAGAAAATTCCTCACCATAGATGAGCTCAGCAGATTGGTTGAAGATTGCAGGTGGGTGGGTTCAATCAAGGTGCACACCTGGTAGGAGAACTGAGGAGGTCTTTGTAGAGTTTTTCCACCCCCATTTTGTGTCCAGACCAGAGTGAGATGTCACAACTCTAGGGGAGTTTATGAGAGATCAAAGTCTACATAAAATGAGCTAAGCATGGGATCCTTAAAGGTAGACATCACAGAGGAAGAGGTGAGGCCGAATATCCATTACAGGCTGGGAAATTACGGGTAGCAATTGACTGCTGGCTGAGGTGTTGAAAAAGCTACAAAACATAAACAATACAAAACACATGCTGGCCAAGTATGGCTCTGCAAAGGTTGGAGCAAGGGAAACCAACAGACTAATGGGTATCATATTGACGCCTTTCTCTCTTAAACAATGAAATCAAAGTTTTGGCCCTGGAGTTTGCAAACCAAATCTTGATAATATTGAGGCACTGATTCATCTGATTTCATGATTAGCAAGACTGACATGACTCAATTTCTTTGGCTGCATTACTGCCTTGAACAGACTTAAATGTGGTGGTAAGGCTGAGACATGGAAGATGCCAGTCGCAGCTTAGCCTGGTCTGCTGGGCCCTCACTCTTATGCTCTGTGATCCACACAGTGGCACGGCCTGGACCCTGCTGGCTGGGGCCTGACTGCCCCAGAGGAGATGGAGGGCCACAAATTTGTTTTATTTTGCGACCTTGTGCAGATGAGGGAACGGCAGACATCGGAGGCCTCAAAACAGCAGGCCACACTCTTGGCTGCAAGGCGGCTGCTTGCTCTGGGGTTCGTGGTGGACTGAGACCTCGCTTGAGTCTGGTGCGTGGCCAGAGAGGGGCACTGTAACGCCACCTGGGGACTGAGGATGGTCCCCTCTTCCCACTGTGGTGGTGGCCCTGCCAAAGAGGTGAGTGCCAGAGGGCCCCCAGCCTGCTTCAGGACTGCAGCGTGGATGCGGCTGGGACAATGACTGGTTCCTCCTGGAGGAACTGCACAAATAGCCTGATGAGGTCCCCTTCACTGAGGCACTGTAGGTGGGGCACGCCAGGAGGCCTGGAATTGCGCTGCGGCCCACACATAATTTGTGCGGGGAGAGCTGGAGCTAACAAGATTAAATAGATTACTTGGTGAACAGACAGCTGTATGTGCTGCCTCACCGCCTTTGGTGGGTAAGTGTGCTGCCCGTGGACCTCCTGGCATTAACCTTTAACCAGGCCATTGGCCCTTGATTATCACACTCCTGGGGTTGGTCTCGTGCCTGCGCTTATGATGGAGAGAAAAAAACGACTAAACTATGGCTGACTCAGGTGTGAGGGCCGATTAGATAGCTGAAGATGCATCAGGTGGTGCGTGGGCGATCATTGGCGCCGGCACCTACTATATCCTGCTCTGATTTTTTTTTTTTTTTTATCATCTGTTTTTATTAATTTTGTCGTTTTTCCAAACACCAATACTGACATTCGGTACATTAGCATACAGGCTCCCCGTGTATAACAGCAGTGCATAGCATACCTAAGGGATACATAAATTAGGTCGCAGCTTGAAGAACTCCGCCCAGTTGCATTGAACCCCTAAAGGAGGCATAAATTTCAAACATTGATATGTGCAGTCCTGTATTCCCCCACGTGGGCTCGCCAGGATATCCCAATGAGTCCCACAGCCAGATCCGCAATTACTGTCCAGAAACAATAAGGAAACAAACATAAAGAACCTCAACCACCTCAAAAATAGATCAGCTCCAGTGTGTCCATTGCCGTCCCTGCCCCCTGTGTAGTCCCCCTATCCCCCCATTGCATGTAGTGACAAAGCTGCAGCACATATTCACGCGTTCGTGTGCGTTGCCCCCTCTCGCTCATTGTGGGTGCGTGTTGTGTGTGTGGAACCCTACGGGGTCATGCTGGTGGATCGTCTGTTGCCCGACGGGGCATTAACTCCCCCCCCCTTGCTCATCCCCCCCATCCCCCTCCGCAGCATGTCTGAGGGCCTGAAGCATCCCCTCCCACTGCGCGGCTATGGGCGTCTTCCTCAACCCTAGTGTCTCCTCCCGCCTAATAGCAGTTCCCTCCGCCCCGGCCCATGCAGCAAGTGAGCGCTCCCATGCCCGTGGATGGGGCGGGTCCTGTGCCTTCCACCGCCTGGTTATGAGGCGCTTTGCAACCGCGAGCCCTAGATCCAGAAACCGAGACGTCACTTTAGTTGTGCACGTCCTATGGAAGTGATGCAGTAGGTAGACCACCCAGTCGAAGGGTATATCCCTTCCCGTTATAAGATGCAGGGAGTCATGAACTGCACGCCAGTAGGAGTGCAATCTGCAGCAGCCCCACAGCATATGTATGAGGTCGGCCCCCGGTGCAGGGCATCTCGGATGATGGTAGTAACTGTTAAGTACCGCGGGAGTAAGATATGCCCTGTGGATAACGAATAGTTGTATCTGCCTGAAGCGCATGTTTCTAGGGATGCGCACCGGGCCTTTCAGTATGCGTTCCCACTCCTTATCCGTCAACTGCCTCCCCAAGTCTGCCTCCCATTTGTGCCTAAGCGGCTCTAGGGAAATCGCCGTGTGCGTCCTCAACGATGCCGCAAACCACCTAATCAGGTGGCAGCCCCTGCCCAAAACGTGCAAGTACTGTATAGTAAGGTGCTGGGCAGGCTCCACTGCCATGTCCCCCCACCGAGCGCCCAAAGTCCGAATTAAGGAGTGATAGGTCAGGAACTGTCCGGGCGGTAATCCCCCTTCCTCCACCAGCAAGTCGCACGAAAGGAGCTCTCCGTCTCGGTACAGATCTCCTAGGGTCTGGATATCCGCCTCGCGCCACTGTGCAAGCGCATGGGCGGTGAGCGGTCCCACTCCACTGGGGGTGCCCTCCAATGGCAGCGCTGGCGCATACGGGAGCACGTGCCGAGTAAGGAAGAGGCTTCTGCGGAAACATCGGTATGCCACCGCGAGGAGGAGTGGGGTCGGGCTGCACTTCTGGAAGCCGGATGGAAGAGCACCAACAACTGCTCAAGTGTATACGGCGGGCCCATGGACGCAGTGTCCTCGCGACCCCTATCCGCGAACCAGCGTGCCATCCACTGCAGTAATGCTCGAAGCAGGGTGCCGCCAACCCTCCCTGGTCCGTCGGGAGGTATAGTTTCTTGAGGGACATCCTGTGTCGGCTCTGCCCCCAGATGAAGTCCCTAAGGAGTTGCGACAGCTTGGCGAAGAAGGCCGCTGGGATGTAAACAGGTAGGTTAGCGAAATAGTACAGGAACCGCGGGAGGACCACCATTTTGGACAGCGCCACTCTGCCCGTCACCGTGAGCGGAAGCGTGTTCCAGAAGCGTACTTGGGTTTTAACGGCCGTAAAGGCCCTGCCCAGGTTACCATCTATTAGGTCTGCCGGCCGACGGTAAATGCGCAGTCCTAAGTATCGGAAGGTATCGCCCCTCCACTGCACCCTGATGCCGTTTAAGACATAACCAGGGTCTTGCCGCCCCTCGCCGAACGCGTAAAGGTAAGACTTGCTGGCGTTCACCCGGAGCCCCGAAAGGGCTGTGAAGTCGCGCAGAACGGTGGCCAGCTGAGATGGGATGTCGTCGACGTCCCGTACATACACCAACAAATCGTCTGCATAAAGTGACACCTGGTGAACAGCGTCTCCTAGTGGTATGCCAGCCTCCGTCCGCTCTCGTATAGCCGCTGCCAGGGGCTCCATCGCCAGGGCGAAAAGGAGCAGCGACAGTGGGCATCCCTGTCGGGTACCCCTGCATATCGGTATGGCGTCGGATATATACGGCCCCAGTCGTACCCGCACCTTAGGGTCTTTGTACAGGAGCCCCACCAGTTGCAGAAACTCCAAGCCAAGGTCAAATCGCAGCAGGAGTGCTGAGAGATACCGCCATTCCAGGCAATCAAATGCCTTTTCCAGATCTAGTATTAGGCAGCCTGCCCTGGGCCACTCCCGTGTACTGTCTGCCGCCACCCTGAAAAATCTCCTCAGGTTCAAGGACGTACTGCGCTTTGGCACAAACCCATTCTGGTCTGTGTGGACTAAGTGTGTAACCACCGGCGCCAAACGCTCCGCCAGCACCTTAGCTAAGATCTTACAGTCTGTGGTGAGTAGTGCCAGCGGGCGGTAAGAGCCCAGGTCCGTAGGGTCCCGGTCCGGCTTGGGCAGTGACACCAGGTAGGCCTCGCTCATCGAGGGAGGTAGTGCGCCTGCCTCGGCCGCCGTCTTATATACCTTGAGGAGGTGCGGCACCAGATGCTCACGGTATGCTTTATAGAATTCCATAGGCAACCCGTCGGGGCCCGGAGTCTTCCCAGATGCCATTGAGGAGATAGCGGCTCCTATCTCTTCCAGTGTAAGAGGACAGTTGAGGGCCTCCATGTGCTCAGTAGTGACCGTAGGCAGTCGCGCCTGTCCGATAAACCGCTCGAGTTCCTCCCCCGTGCAGTGGCCCCGTGCACGGTACAGTTGTGCATAGTGGGCTGTCATGACCCTATGAATGTCCCGGTGGGTGCACATAAGCTCCCCCCCTGGCGTACGAATCGCCGCGACTGGGGCTCGGGTAGTCTCCTGCTTCAGGAGCCAGGCAAGCAGCCGACCGGCCCTGTCAGCCGATGCGTGCGTGCGGGCCGTGTGCGCCGCATAGTTCAGGCACCTCAGGCGTTCCAAGAGCTCTGCGTGAGTGGCGCGGAGGTCCGCCAACTGTTGTGTTCGTGCACCGTTCCCTCCCCCTCCCGCTCGCGCTGGAGCAGCCGGGATTCGAGACGGGTGAGCGACCCCGCTATCTGCCTCCGCATATTCCATGTGGCCCCTAAACAATGACCGCGAATCACGACTTTAAGCGCATCCCATTCCACCCGCGCGTCGCTCGCTGTGCCCTCGTTGAGCTCGCAATAGGAGAGGAGCGTGTTTTCCACCGACGAGCGGAAGTCCGGGTCTTCCAGCGCCGTGGGCTGGAGTCGCCACGTGGGAATGGGAGGACGACCCGCTTCCCAGCTAAGTCGGAGCCTCAGGGGGTTATGATCAGAGTGTGTGCGCCCCAAATACTCTGCGCTCTCCACCAGTGGCAGCAGCGCCGGGGATCCCACCATCCTATCCAACCGCACATGTAGGTCATGCGTAGAGGAATAGTAGGAATAGATTCGATCCGTGGGGCACCGAGTACGCCAAATATCCAGCACCCCCCACTGTGAAAGCCAGTCGAACAACGCACGGGCCGTGGAGGCAGCGGTCGCCGTGCGGAGCGGGGGGAACGACCTGTCCAGATGCACATCTAAGACAGAGTTAAAGCCCCCTCCAAGCAGCCAGGGGATTCCGGCGTACGGCGCTACCTCCAGCGACAGACGCGCGAGGAAGGGTATTTGGTCGACATTCGGGGCGTAGATCGAAGCCAGTAGTACAGCTTGGCCGTTCAGCGTTCCCCTTACCAATGTGTACCTACCCTCAATGTCCACAGACACATCTTCGCTGACAAACGGGATGCCCGCTCTGACCCACACGAGGGTGCCCCTAGCCTGCGCCGAGTACACCGTACCATACACCTGGCCTCTCCAGCGCCATCGCAGCTTCTCTAACTCAGGCTGTGTCATGTGTGTCTCTTGTAATAGTGCGATGCCGGCTGAATGTCTCTGCAAGTAGGCGAAAATGGAGTACCTCCGCGCGGGAGTGTGCATGCCCCGTATGTTCCACGTAATAATGTTAACACGTGTCATGGCACAGCTGTGTTGTGTAGGGGGGGACCGGGCTCGCCCGTCAGTGGCAGCCAGTTTGCGCTGCAGTGAAGGAAGGGAGCTGTGATCTGAGGTAACAACATTAACATAACAAATAACAAGTGTGTAACGGCTGGGGCGAATCGCACAAGTGTGTCCGTCCAAACTTACGTAACCCTACGCGGGCGAAAACTAGGTCAGGGTGTGACCTGGGGGTAGTGACGTGCGAAGGAGTGCTCGCCACCATTGTCCCCGTGTGTCATCCAAAGGTGGTGTGCCTCTAAGGAGTACTGCCCAGTGATGAGTGGTGCGACTAGTGAGGCGCAGGCAAGCATCCCCCGGGGGCCACCCACATCTACTGCTCCCCTCTGGGAAGACCCATCCCGAATGAGCAGCCGTGACCACAACAGATCCCCCTCCCAAGTCGGGAGGACCACCAGATTAGGTCCAGGGCCCAGGCTCTCCCTTCACCTCCCCATGGACAACTTCATGATACTTGCACAAACGATAGTCCTCAGGCCACCTCTCAGTCCAGGATACCATCCGCGGTCTGTGGGGTAACCACCGGCCCACCGAAGGCTTCAGAGAGGGATGTCGTCGGAGACGTTGATCCGCTCGCCAACACCTCGAGTCGCACCTCCTGGTCCGATGAGTCCAGCTGGCTCGGACTGGCCAGCGTCGTGACCGCCTGCAGCACATTCCGACGCTCTTGTCACATTTTCTCTGGCGTTGGAGCCACTGACCGCGCCGGCATCTCGCTCGCTGGTCTGCGTCGCCGACGGCGCCTGTCTCCTCTACTGGGGCGGGCTCCGTCGCCCGGGTCTGCCGGCCTCTGCCCAGTCCATAGGCCCTTCTCTTCTAGCCAGTTCCAGACCTCCGCTGGGGAGTCAAAGTAGTGAGTCTTTCCTTTGTCGACTACACGCAGCCTAGCAGGGAACAGCAGCGAGTATGGCAGTGCCAGTTCGCGAAGCTGACGCTTCACTGCCAAATAATTATTTCTGCGGCGCTGCACCAGCGCTGTGTAGTCCGGGAAAAGCATCACTTGACTGCCGCTCACCGATAGGCCATTCATTCATGAGGATAGCGTCCCTGTCTCTATAGTTCAGCAACTTGAACAGGAATGGGCGCGGTCGGGCGCCCGGCGGCGGCCTCTGAGCAGGCACACGATGAGCTCTTTCCACTGCGAAATGAGTCGACAGTTTCCCGGGCTGCATGACTTGCCGCAGCCAGTCCTCCACATATTGTTCCGGGTTTCGCCCTTCTTCTCCCTCCGGCAGGCCCACGGCGCGGACATTATTGCGGTGAGAGCGCCCTTCAGCATCCTCCGCCCTGTCCTCCAAGGCGTGGATACGATCCAGCATGTCCTGTAGGGCAGCGGCGTGGCTGCGAGCGACCGGCTGCAATTCCGTCAACGTCTGACCCTGAGCGGCAACCGTGTCCGCCAGCCTGCGGTGGTCTGTGTGAAGGAGCATGAAGTCCGAGGTGACTTTGTCGATGCGGTTCTCCAGTGACGTCCTGGTGTGCTCCAGGGTTGTCCCTATTTTCTCCACTGCGGCCAGCACAAAATCCATCTTGGCTGCCAGTGCCGCGGTCGACGACGGACCCTCCTCCATCCCCTCGCGAGGGCGGGCACGCTCGGGGGTCGGTGTCTGCTGTGGGCCCTGCTGCAGCCTGGCGCGCATGCGGCCCATCACTAGTTGCTGCGCCGTGGGCATCCGCTGTCAATTGCCCAAAGACTAGCTGCACCCGCGCCGTCCTCTCACCAACCACTTCAGAACTGCCGCTGCCAGACTGCAACCGGCACCCGTCTGGCCAGCGCCCCCAGGGAAGGCCCACCCGGGCTATCGAAACAGGGCTTGCCACACTCGTCCAGCCGCCGGCAGAGGTCGGCAGCCAAGTCCGCACTGCACTGCCCTCTCGCTCAGGGACCACGATCCAGTCCCCCTGGCCTGCAGTCGCTGGAACGCTCCCAATGGGAGCCAGGCGAGGCCTCGTGCCTCAATACGCAGCGGGTAAGTGCCTCCCGGGGCAGCCAGCAGCGGCCGGGCAGGGCCTCCTCAGGTAGGGGCACCGTCCACCCCCCCGCAGGGCGGATCTCCAAGCGTGCCCTCGTCTTCCGCCGACTGCACCTCACCTCAGGCGCCGGTCCCTCAGCTTCTCGCCGCGGCACAGACAACAGATCCGTTCACAGGTCCAGCGCCCACGTCCGCACCGCAAAACGGCAGCGGCCGCTCCCTGGCGCTGCCCGCCTGCCCCCCCTGGCAGTATGAAGCGTGGTGGCGACGGGCCCACACCCGTCCCACGAGGGTCCCACAGCTCACCTGGATTCACCGGCGGAGCCGTCACCAGAGGAGGCCGCGGTGGTCAACTCCAAGTTGGCTCTGCACGAGCCGCGCCAGTGTCCGCCGCCTTGTGGGCTCTCTTAGTTGTCCTCGCCCGCTCAGCAGCAGCCCGCCGAACAGTCCGCATGTGCAGGAGTCCCGCGTATGATGTCCGGGCAGGGCAAGATCCACAGCGGAGCTTAAGGCGCGCACATGGGAGCACAGGGTGATTCGGGAGTCACTCGGGTGTCAGCGATCAGCTCCTCCGAAGCCTCCCATGCTATGGTGCCATGCGGTCCGCTTCCTCAACGGGTGAGTCTCAGTATGGCCGCCGCCGCTCGGACCTCTTGTCTCCTTGCTGCCCCCAGCGCCAGGTCGGCGCATCCGGTCCCGGCAGTCCGCAAGCGGGGGAAAATCTTGCTGCTCCCAGCGGGCTACAATCACCGCCTCCTCCGCCGGTCACGGTGCCCAGGTGCACCGCCCGCAAGGCCCGGCCTCCACGCCCCCACGGCACCACGACTCTCCCAGCAGCGGCAGTTCGTGGCAGGACGCCTCCCAGCACCTCTAGCGCCTCAGTAACAGCGCGCCTGCAGTTTCCTCGCCTCAGCCTCCGTAGCCGGGGGGGGAAGACCGCCCCCGGGCCGCCCGCCTGCACACAACAATTGCCGCTGCTCCGCGGTTATCTACGGCCAGTGCTCCGCGAGAGAGCCTCACGGCCCTCGCTGCCCACCGCTACTCGCCGGCCTCCGGCTCGGGTGTCCCTGGTGCTCCACAGCACGTTCCCCAGCACCGCAGCTCTCCGGGACTCCACCGGCACCCCCTCTGCCGCACAGCACCGTGCTGCCGGTATCGGAGGCGAGGACAGCACCGCATGATCCCCAACTGCAGGATAAATCGGGGAAGAGGTAGCGGAGCTCTACAGAGTCGCGTCCGCCATTGTGGCTTTCTAGCCACGCCCCTCTACTATATCCTGCTCTGATGTGGGGTTGTACAGATCCAGAAGGCAGTAAACTCTTCCAGATCCTCCATGGAAGCGAAGATAGACGGAGTGGCTGTGGAAGTGGGCCCACTCCAGGAGGATCAAACAAAATTGCATGGAAGGGTGACCCAAGCGGCGTTGTCCCTATAACAATTGCAGCCTCAAACAACAGATCTTCAGCAACAGGCATGGGATTCACGGGCCACCTCTGCGTCCTGAAGGACAAGGCGGAGGAAGGTGTGGGATGAGCACAATGCACTACCATGCACTTGCTGGGTCTCCCCGAGGGTGCAGAGAAGCACAACATGGTGGCCTACCTGGAGAAGTGGCTGGCTGGAATGGTGGCGCCCCATGGCCTGTGTACTTTTTTCTCCCTGGAGCACGTGCACTGGTTTTGGCGCAGATACCACCCCAAGGCCCCAAGTTTACCAGAGGTAGCAAAACCTCTGCACTTTCTGGACAGAGACATCATTGTTCAAGTGCCCCGGCAGGTGGGCCATTTTGTGGTGGATAACAGTGATATGGCTGGGTTCCTCTCTACAAGTTACTCTGGAACCCTTGGTCAATGAATCTTTATTGCCTGCTGAGAAGTGTAGAGGGGACAAAACTCATTAAGGTGATTTAACAGCTTTAAAGAACCATGACTCTGAAGAATCACAGACTTCGAATTCCAAGTTAGTGGGTTTATTACAAAGCCAAAAATAACTGGACATAGACACCTCAAGACGAGGTTGTAGAAATACATTGGAACTAATACAAATCCGAATCTATGGGCGAGATGGAAACGCTGGATCATAAAAAGAATGTCAAATTCCTGAACCAGAACACAGGCAATGATTGCCCCACGTCAAGATCAGTCTTCATCTGGGGGTGAATACTTGAAAAGCATTTGTCTATCCCTACACTACCACTACAGTGACATCCCTACTTGGAATTCCCCAGGCAAGATCAGGAAAAGGTGTCAGCTCGTGATGACTTCCTAAGAAGGGCACTCATGTTATATGGGTCAAGCTACAGAGCTCCTTCTAAGATGCTCCTTCCCTCTCCATCAATCTCCTCACCTCCTCTCCTTACTCGACCCCCGGGGCACGGTCCCTAACTCAAAATGCAAAACATAATACACGCCCACTGCTTGCATCTCGATCACCTCATCCTGCTGGGCATTCCTCATAGGTAAGTTCATAGTGAATACCCACCCAGTCACACCTTACTTCTACACTATCCCAAAAATCTATAAATTACTAGAGAATCCACCAGGACGTCCAATCGTTTCTGGGATTGGATCGATTTTGGAGCCACTCTCCAAGTTTGCGGATTGCCTTCCTGCGTCCCCTGATAGAAAAAACTAACACCTACTTATAAGATACGAAGGCAGTACTCTGCCTCCTTCAAGATCTGCAGTACGACCCAACATCCAGCATCCTTATCGGCTTAGATGTGAAGAGCCTGTACATGAGCTTACCCCATAAAGAAACCCTGGACACCATAGAAGAGGTCCTCTATGAAGCAGAATGGACCTACCACACACCTAGAAACCTGGTCCTAGAGTGCTGCAAGTGGGCCTTGACAGGGAATTACTTTAGTTTTGAGGAAACCCTGTTCCAAAAACAGCACGGGACCAGCATGGGCAGTACTTTTGCTCCAAGTGTGGCAGGATTGTATGTCTACCACCTAGAAGAACACAAAATACTGTCCGACAACAACCCACTTCGCCAGAAAATTCTACAATGGAAAAGGTACGTCGATGATGTCCTCTTGGTTTGGAAAGGCGACGAATCTGAAGCCAATGATTTCATCGAGTGGTTAAATCTACAGGACCGCTATCTAAAATTCACTCACACAATGAGCAGATCCGAACTGGTCTTTTTAGACCTAAATATCTATGCTGAAGAAGGTGTACTGAAGACAACAACACATTTCAAACCAACTGCAAAGAAATGTCTGCTCTTATACGACAGTTTCCACCCGAGACACCTGAAGGAGAACCTACCTTTTGGACATTTCCTCAGGCTCAGGAGGAACTGTTCGGAAAGGAAGGACTACAAAGCACAGGCAAATGACCTAACGGCAAAACTTCAGAAGAGAAGATATCCACTGACTATGATCAATAAAGCCAAGAAAAGAGCGGCGAACAATCATAGAGATGCGCTCCTTGAAACATATCAGAAGGAAGACAGGGAGAAAAACAAAAGACCTATATGTATCACTACATTCAATATCGCATCCGACAGAGTCACCAAAATAGTCAACAAACATTGGCATATCCTTAACAGTGGCAAGCTGAACATCCGAAAACCCATGTTCTCACACAGGAAAGGGAAAAGCCTCAGGGACATTCTGGTACATACCTGTCCAAAACCTCTACTCAGAAATGAAAACAACCAACAGGTGATTAGCACTCTACCAACAGGCCACCACCCATGTGGTAATTGTAGTGTGTGTAACCTAACCACAACTACCAAAAAAGTGACCTTCAACACAGGAACAACCTAGGAATTGCGAAGATTTACCACCTGCAGTACCACAGGGGTGGTCTATATGATCACGTGCATCTGCGATCTGCACTATGTGGGTATGACCACTAGGAAGGTCAGCACTAGGATATGTGAGCATCACAGCAACATCAGATGCCACAGAGCCAGCACAAAAATGACATCACATTTCAATGAAATGAAACACACCCCAAATGATCTGCGTTGGGTAGTGTTAGAGCACATAAAACACTGCGACAATCTAGAATAGAGGCTACTAGAAAAAGAACAGAGATGGGTATATAAATTGCACACAGACACAGAAGGCCTGAATGACAATATTCCATGGTGGCAGTTCACAAAATGATTTACAACACCACCCACGTACCATAATAATATCAGTAACCTACCCTAAATACTACTCTGGGCAGAACATTACATTGTGGCAACACATAACATCATTAAATACCTCCAGAAGAACAATCCTTTCTCTTATCTTTCATCGCTTTCATCACTCACTCTCTATTGCTTTTCCTTTCCTTTTCTTTTTATATTTATTATTATTATTTAATTTTGTTTATTATTATCCTTTCCTTTATTCATATTTTGCCACACACAGTGGCCACTTCTGTGATCTGGAAGGGCCGATCATGACCCCCCCTTTTAAAACAACCCTCCAATAGCCCCCATTTCCCCCCCCCCCCTTTTTAGCGCCCTGAAAGAGCACTGCCTTCATGCGAGGACCCCCGTTCAGGCCCCTCGAGAGTTTTTATATTTATTTTATCCTATTGATTCCCCACCCATCATGACCCCACTTTGAGCCATTCCCGGTGGCCATTTTGGTTTGTTGTCGGTCTAGCCGCAACCGCGAGCACAACCGATTTCGTAGTTTTTTCTTTTTCCTTATTTAATTTTCTTTATTTAGTTTCTATAATTTCTATTTATTTATTTCCAACCGCAATTTTCTTTCGCTGATCCCATGGCATAATGCCAGGACTAAGGGATCAAATACGGTCTTTTGGGTAATTTCTCCCAAGTGGCCTGTGGTTTTTCCACCAGCAACGGCCATTTTCCTTCCTTTCGATGGTCTAGTTACACCTCCGACCATGAGCATGACTGGGTTATTTTGAATCCCTATTTAATGTGCACCGGGAGCTGGACGCCGTAAGATGTGGTCTGCTCGGGTGCCATTAGGTGTTATCAGACAGAGGTGTGCTTTGACAAAGTAAGTTCTCTAACCCCGTTTTTCCTCAATAGCTTTTTCGGACAGTCCGAAAAACATTTTTGTTCTTAAAACATCTCCCATCCATGATATGGGTAGACACAGTAAAGTGCTTGTTCCTTTTTTTCTTTTCTTTCTGCTCAAAGCTAACTATACGCTCTATATCTCTTTAGGGTATGACTACAAGCCCTTCTACCCCTGCATACCATGAGGCATAGTTCTGCCTAAACATAAGTATGTTTTAGGATGTTTGCGAACTATATGTGTATATGTTGTATGTCATATGGTGTTTATTCACAAGCGTTTTTTGCATTTAACCACGCTTTCTCACAAAGGAGACATCGAATGTGTTTTATTTTGCCACATTAGATATAAGCACTAATTAATTATTATCTCTAAGGACACTTAAACCAACTATAGAGGAGCACATTGATCGGATTACCACAATTAGGTCTGGGCCTGCCTACTTGACAGGTAGGCAGGCATAAAGTGTTAACTTCTACTTCTGTTTTATTCCCTAACAGATACTACGAGTCAAAGGTTAACCGTATGTATTATAGATAGGTGCTCACACATTAAGTGTGCATTTTGTTTTCTTATTACAGGTTTTCACTTGGAGTGGCACGCACGGGGCTGGTCCCCGTGTGGTCCTGAAGAAGAGGTTTAGGGGATACCTCGAAAAATGTCGACCAAATACTAGGGACTCTATAAACATAATAGTTATATTTCTCCCTGTTATTATCCCCCTTTTTATTCATACCAACTAGGAGCAAGAATAAAATATTAGCTCACTAGCTAGGTATTTTTAGCATCACTTTCCCACTCCACAACACTGCACTACACATTTTTTCACAAAAGTGCTCCTACGTAGTTTTCCAAATGGCAGCACGCCCCAAACAGCAGCTGTTTGGGATGGCCCCAATGATGAAGCATATCACCTAGGGGCAACCCTGGGTGAGTGAGGGGACTAAAGAAAAGGATTTTTCTTTTCTTACGATAGGGGATTTTTTTGCACATTTAGCGGAATCCCAATCCATTTGGTTAGGTTTTTGATATGACAATTACAGATTTCTTTTGAACTATATGTACCTCGGAGGGTGAACCTAACCATTACCTCCATCTCCCCCCATTTTTGACTACACAGAACAAATCCAACATACACATGAAATTAATTTAATTACCCCACTACGAGAGCCGTCAGGGAGAATACATTTCAGGCCTACAGAAATCGGCTAACATAAGAATGAAACACATAGGCCCTACGAAAATACATATAAAGGAACAGTTTTCCATAAACATTTCTAAATCATCATGTTATATAAACACATTGAATGCGCAAATCGTTATAAGCAGCCTATAACTTCTACACATTTAAACTTGAGTTGCCACCTCCGTATACAACTTTTAACCTTGTGCACGTTTATCTCTATGCTTTACAATATAACTGAGCAACTTCGTTAATCAATTGCAGATAAATGCTAAAGGTTACATTATCCAAAACACTTATTGTTTAACGTGGCACATAATATTCCTAATATCTCACTTTCACATGTAATTACAAAGTACATCCTAATGACCAAATGTTATTACAACAAAAGAATAAATGTAGGGGCAGACTACTCGTGAATATGATGCACCCCTACAAATGAAGGAGCACTGTCACCCTTCATCAAGAGCAAAGTCTTCATTTTCCTTAGCTATACCGTGGCCATCTAGAAAACACAGAGCTTCGTTCCTCTGACTGAAATCAAGACTCCAGGATATGGGACTAAATTATGCCTTGGTGGTCCCAGCAGGCACCAGAGTCCCTCTTATTTACTGACCTGGCAGAGGCGTGGCACTGGACTGAAGTACTCAGGTCTCCCTCGCAAGTGGGCATTATATAGGGGTGTTTGTAGCACTCAGGGGGCTCATGACTCAGGAAAAGAAAATGGCATCAGGGGCAGGACAGTTTCACAACATTGACCCCCAGCAAGATTCAGGTTGAGACAGTCAGTGACTCATTGGAAGTGGAGGCATAAGGGCTCCTCACCAGCGCAGACGAGGAGATGCAGTTGCTTCCTAAGGTCACGCTGCAGTCAGCAGAGAAGCTGAAATGACTCAAGCCATGGTGTGGCACCATGACTTGGGACCCAGGCGTGGTCAGGAACACTGGGTTGACTTGGGGACTGCACAGCCACCATAAAAGTTTCCGGACTCTGCTGAGTTGGTTGGGAAGTCTGATCATAGCACGTACACTGCAACAGTATGGTCATCAACTTATGTATGACTGGTTCTCCAAATTAGTTGACTGATAGGGAGCCCTGCCTTCTCAGGACTGTGCCAAGAGCGATGCCTATGTGCTCATCCACATGAGACTTGAGTTGCTTTCATATTTTCACTATTTTCTACTTTCCTTCAAACTAATCTCTAGTTACGCCGGGTTCTTGCAGGCCTGGTCTTTCTCTCGCTTCTTGTCTCATTGTCTCCCTTTCCCCATGCCTCCTTCTTAAGGGCAAAAAGAATGGAAAAATAGCAATTGATGGACAGAATGCTTTCTGTGCCACTGGATTCAAGCTAGCCTGGCTGATATGGGGTGATACCCTGAAACCAGTCCCAAGCTGCTTATTTCCAGTCCAGGGAGGACCTGGCTTGGCAGTTCGGGCTGGACTGTTCCCATGAGGAGTAGGGTCAAGACTGATTTGCATATAACTGGGACCAAACTGGAGTGGCGTGTTGAGCAAAAGAACAATGGATTTAACCCAGATCTCTTGACTGGGGGGAAAATGTTTGATTTGTTCAGCATTCTGTTCATCATTTGTTTGTGCAGCATTATTTGCCCTATGTGGTATGGGTATGCCCAGATATGGGTCCCTGGCTCTCTGTGCCACTGGATTCAAGCTAGCCTTTCTAATGAGGGGTGATTCCCTGAAACCAGTCCCAGTATGCTTGTTTCCGGTCCAGGGAGGACTTGGCTTGACAGAATGTGCGGGACTGTTCCCATGAGGAGTAGGATCAAGACTGATTTGCATATGGCTGGGTCCAAACTGGGGTGGCATGTTGAGGAAAAAGAATGATGGATTTAACCCAGATCTCTTGACTGGGGGGGGTGAATGTTTGATTTGTTCAGAATTCCATCAATCATTTGTTTCTGCAGCATCCTTCTTAAGTGGGCATCTTTTTCCTGTTCGTGTTTACTTTCCTATATATGATTTGGTAGGGTAAAGTTTTTGGCTCCGGGAGGGGAGCTGTTGTTTTTTGTACTGCTCATGAAGACACCATGTTGATACGTAGACTGGGAGGCCCAGCAATGCCCAGGGTGTGACCAGCTGCACCATGCAGGGCTGGGGCCTGAATGCAAGCTGGGCGGGCAATATGGGATGGGGTAGTGCGGGATCATCCACGACCTATACCCATTTGCTACAGAGCTTACCATGACACACTACACCACCTTTAACTTCATTACATGGAACATCAGGGGGATAGGTTACCTAGTCAGGCACCATTGTATCCGCTCTTACTTTACGATACTCCGCGCACACAAATGCCATATCGCAGGAGATGCACCATGCGGAATTGGCATACACCCTGGGGGTTCTGATATGGGTTACGCTAGGTTCGCCGTTTTCAGACGGAATGGCAGAGGACAGACCCTGAAGGTCGATACATGTGTGTGAATGGGAGACAGGTATCTCTCGTTGTTCACATCCTTGGTCTTTACTCGCCTAATTCAGGAAAGACAGCACACCTACACTCATTGAACAGCCTACCGGAGCGGGCCTTGGACAAGACCTGGGTTGTGGGTGGAAACTTCAACTGAGTATTGGACACTATGATGGACACTATGATGTTTCTGGGCTGAAGCTTAACACCATATCACCACCCTAAAAACATGCTTGCTGGGCGTAATGCCCCACCCCAAAACAGATGAAGCCGGGAGCAAATTTATAGACCTGTCCCTTGCCTTGGAACCACCAGCGATTGCGATGCATCGGAAACCAGCCTCTCCTCCCCTGACATCTACCATCAAGCTTTAACTCCACCACTGGGCATGGGCTGAGGACAGTGTGATGGAGCGGCTGCGCTACCAAACTGAACAGCGCACACAGATCATAGGGTGGGATAGAATATTACTGGCCTTCGAACTGGACTCCCACTTGCAACCGCACTGGTTGACGGCTGCTTCACCTTGCGTCTGTGACCCCCAGGATGAGCCTGTGGGCAGCAGTGTTGAACCTAAGCTATGACTCCCACCAGAGTTGACACCCCCTGTTGTGTTCATGGCCACTGGTAACATTATATGATCCCCACCATGTGGTCACTGCCTGTGACACGCACTGTACCCTGAGCACATCCCAATCCATAGGTATTCTTGACTGACACTTTACTTCTTCCACACTGTTTTTGCATACAATTGATTGATCAAGTCCCCTGTAGACCATGTCTACTGTATTTATGATTTATCATTAATAAAAATACTAAAATGTATAAAGCTCTCGGCTGCCAAAAACAGGCGTCCCGGCATTAAAGCAGACAGGTGTGTCAGCGCCTGAAAAGCCAGATCTTCAGTTCCTACCTCAACTGAAGTTCCTCTGTGATACATCACAGAAAGAGGGGAAGATCATTCCAGGCCTTAGATGCGAGGTAAGTAAATGATAGTTTACGCTTGACTTTGAGGCAGAAACTCGGCATCTTCAGGAGAGATAACTCTCCTGATCTAAGAGGTCGGGAGGAATGATTATGAAGAAGATCTTTGGGAGCCATCCTGTGGAGTGCTTGAAACGCTATAACTTTGGCCTTAGAAATAAAGCGCTTGTTAATGGGGAGCCAATTCAAAGCTTTAAGATTGGCAGCAACAGATTGACATCTGGGAAACCCTAAAATTAGTCTAGCTGCAGCATTTTGGACAATCTGTAAATAATCTACTAAATAGTTAGATACAACCTGAAACTGTGTGTTAGTGTAGTCCAATCTACATATGATGCAGGTATGGGTGACTTTTTTTGAGTATCAGAGGAACAAACTCTAAAACCTTCTCAAAGGTTCGTAGCAACAAAAAACAAGTCCCTGTCACAGTCAATATATGTGGCCAGAAAGAAAGCGTGTCATCAAATAAACCCCCAGGTTTCTGCTGACTGCCAATGGGGTAGGTGGCAAGCCTTGCTCGCGGGCCACCACATCTCAGAACTAACAGCCATTTCCTGACCTAACAGGTCAGGCCTGGTTAGATGAATTACATCTAAAACTATTCTTGTTCATCCAGTCCACAACATCTACGAGACATTTCTTAAAAGCTGACTGCCAGACTGTCGCATTGCCGCCCAAAGGAAAAATTAATTGGGTGCCGTCAACATATGAGATTACTTGGGTGCCATGAGATCCTGCAATCAATGCCAAAGGTGTCATGTAAACATTGAATCAGGTGGGGCTCAATGCAGACCCTTATTGGACGCTACATTTGAGTGGCCTAACCGAGGATTAAAATGTTGCATTTTCACAGACTGCCCTCTTCCTGATAAAAATATTGTATCCATAGAAAGGCAGAACCACCAAGTCCCATCTTGGCCAGTCTAGACAGTACAATATGATAGGAAATGGTATTCAGATGCTGCCGACGAATCCAAGAGGATGAGTGCAGTGCTCCGACTCTGAGAAAAATAGGCTTTCGATGGATTCAGAAACCTCCAAAATAGGCTTTCGATGGATTCAGAAACCTCCAATAATGCTGTTTCTGTGCTGTGCCTTGGTCGGAAACCTGATTGAGCCGGATGTAGCAGCTCGTGATGTTCCAGACACTGATTAGCCTGCTGATTGACTAACCTGTCCCCAATATTAGATGCCGCTGGTAATAAGGAGATAGGTCTCAAATTCTCCCGCTTTGAGGGGTCTGCCAATGGCTTTCTCAGCAAGGGGACCAGGGCTGTGTGCTTCCATGCTTGGGGAACAACACCGGAGGTTAGAGAAGCGTTACAAATTGTGTTAAACACTGGATAAATTATCTCAACGTCATCTGTCAAAATATGCGTGTATGAAGCATAGTGCACTGCATTTGGTACGTGCATGATCCTAATTGCTGTTTTTACTGGTATGCAAAACTTTCAATAAAGAGAAATTTGGGGAAAACCCCCTCAAAAAGAACAGACTTGAATGTCATGGATTCCTTAGAGATACTGTCAAGTAAAGTAAAAAAAATGAATTTGAGTCTATGGGCTAGCATTCTCTCCTCAGAAGGTTGTTGACAATTCATTTTTCTCCACATGTGTTTTATCTGAGTAGGTATGTAATACACTAGGTGAATGGGGTGCTTTTGCAGAGTTGAGCTGACTCCCATTCCCCATTCCTCCTTCCTATTTTCCCTGTCGATGGGCACCTTGCCCTGTTAGATTCCATTGGTGTAGGTAGTGGAAACACGGGATCTCACTATATGCAGACAAGATCCTCTTATATGTGGCCGACCTCTTAAATAACATACGCAGACTGCTTTCTATACGCAAGGAATACTGAACACATCCAGGATCAATTGGAGCAAGCTAGTCCACTTCCTGTTCTGAGGATGGTCGGTAAGGCACTTATTGATTGCTTGAAAACAAGGAAATGGGAGTGCAACACTAACCAGTCCTTCAGGGTGGGGAGTTCCTTTCAAAGCAGAGAGAGGAAAATGGGGGGGATTCGTCCTCCCAAGTTAAGACTATTATTACCTAAAGTGTATTCCTCAAGATTTCACAACACTTAGGGTCTAATTACAATGAGGGTTGGAAAGCCTGCGTCTCATCGCGGTTTCAGTTTTGACCGCCTCATTATGATGCAGATGGTCAAAAGTGAAACTGGAGGTCATTCCAGCTGGATTCCGATGAGCTCAGGAGCCCGTCGGGCAGTCTGAGGCCTGCCCGTAATCCCTATGGACTGCATTTCTGACGTAGGGATTACAATGTCGGTTTCCGACAGGCTTTCCTTTTGGGCTTTCCGAGATGGAAAGCCTGTTTGAAAGCGAGATTGGGGGCCCCAAGCAGGCCCCCTTTCACCCTGCGGTCTCCGGTTGGGGTTGCCCCTGTGTTAATCCCTGCACCATGTGTCAAGCACCCTGAGGTGCCTGCCACACGGTGCAGGGATGATCAGATTCTCCCATTTGTCTATGGGAGCTTGTGCTGCGGCCTGTTTACGGGTGTAGAACAAGCTCCCATAGACAAATGGGAGTATGTGACCACACCATGTGCGGTCACATTATAATCGCGGTGTTGGGACTGCCGATTGGAGTTCG
This sequence comes from Triturus cristatus, assembly GCF_964204655.1. NCBI lineage: Eukaryota > Metazoa > Chordata > Amphibia > Caudata > Salamandridae > Triturus > Triturus cristatus. The sequence continues at coordinate 806,522,427 of NC_140582.1, read as the reverse complement.
GTTGGTCCCGAGACTGCAACGGTGTTGGATGGACTTAAGTCCGCCCGACATCGTAAAGAGGCCCTTGATGTGATGAGAAGACATGCCTGCCACACCTAAACACCACCCACTAGGGGTGGGAAAGGTCAAATTCTTTTTTTATATGTAATCCTCACACACTCTAAAAGTGTCATGCATGACAGTAATAGAGTTTGCGAGGGTTACATATAAAAAAAGGAATTTTTCCTTTCTCACTTATTGATTACCCCTTCCTAATTCCAGATAATGGATTCATATATTTGAGAATAGTCGGCCCCAGAGACAGACGGCGTTCTGTGGGTGTACCCTTGAGAGGCTGCTGCTCTGTTTTAGAAATGATGCACGGCATTGCCTGGGAGGACTGTTTCCTTTGCTGCTATGAAGGTCAAGCATCACTCAATAGTGGGTAGCTCTCTCTGATGCTTTTGGTGATGGGGTTGTCTATGCTGTGTTCTCTGGATTTCGTTTTTTATTAATAAACTTCACAGTGCTGCAGTTTTTTGTCACCCGATGTGTATTGTCTTCTAAGTGCACGGTATGATTGCAGGTCCATTCTCAGGTATTAGGACTGCTAATTGAACGGCGATCGAGGTGGTAATGTCCACATTACTAACCACTTACTAACTTGTAAGCTTTATGACACTGAAAGCTTCACTGGGCACAGCGCCAAACTCTGCCTCCCAGCAGCTCGTGCTTGGAACCTTCAGGAAGGGAACAACTGATTTCCCTGTTTTTTGGGTCAATGACTGACCCACGTAGAAAGACAGTAATGAGAAAACCAGACTCTGGTTAATAAGGATTAATAGTTAATAATTCGCACATTCTCGCAGCCCTGGAGGCATTGTAATCCTGGTCTGGTATATTCTGTTACCTAACATAACATGACAAAATATACAAACAGTGCACTATCTATAAAATCTACATTATTGTGAAAGGTAGAAGAGTTATTTCTTTGTCGTAGTACACAGAGGGAAATATTCATAACAGTTCCTTAGTGAAGCATGTATTGGTGTTTCAGAAATAGCCAAAGTTTTCATTTCTAGAATCAGTAGGTAGGACATTCTGGCAAGTAAAAACGAAATGTGCTGAAATTCAGGGGCTTATTGGTAATGTTTGCACCTGTGACATGTAGTTGGTGCGTTATGGACATCTGGAAAGTTGTTCCAGTGGAAACAAAGCCAGGGGAGGTCTTTCAACAGCATATTAACACCGCGGTACCAAAGGAAAGAAAATAATGTATTTGGAACAGAAGGCAAATTCTGTTAAACGCACAAAAACCATTTGTATCCGTTTTATACGAGTTTCACTTGAAGAGGAAGCCTGTTTATGTGGGATTTCTGTTGTAATCCTTGAACAAAACCACTCTGGCAGGGAAGAAGCTGAGACCAGAAACAAGATGGTTAGCTTTTCTTGGTCATTTTTGCTCATTGAGCGATTACTGAATCTTAACGCATTTCAGATGTGGCTACTAGCTGATGTATGTGAATTAATGGAAAAGCGAAAAAAGTGAAACCACATTGGAGGAACCCGAATCATGGAAAAACAAATTTAAGGAAATACATGTAGATCGAAAATTAAACGAAACATTTTAAAGGAAAGATAACTGTAAGGAAAATCCAAAATTGCATTAAACATTGGTGGAGTTTAGGATTAGAGAGGGTTTTTGGGGTTCAGAGATGGGCTATGTTTAGGTGTGATGAGAGGTCTTTAGGGGTCAGGGATGGGTGAAGTTTAGGCATAGGAAGGCCTTTTAAGGGTTTGGGGATCGGTGCAGTTTACGGGTGGTGGAGAGGGTTTAGGTATCAGGACTGGGTGGAGTTTAGGGCAGGAAGGGTTATTTAGGGTTCACGGATGAGTGGAGTTTAGGAGTAGGGAGGGGGTTTTAGGATTCAGGGATGGAAGGAGTATAGAGGTGTTAAAGGTTCACAGATGGGCGTAATTGTGGGCCAGTGAGGGGTTTTAAGGTTCAATGATGAGTAGAGTTTAGGGGTGGTGAAGGGATTTTAGGGCTCTGGAATTAGATGAATATAGGGGGGGGTGAGTAGTTTTAGGAGTCAGGGATGGGTGGGTGGAGTTTATAGGTGGAAAGAGTTTTAGGGTTCAGAAATGGATGCAGTTTAGGATGTTGAGGAGTGTTAGGGGTTCAGGGATGAGTGAAGTTTAGATGTTTTTAAGGTTCATGGATGGGTGGAGTTTAGGGGTGGTGAGGGTATTTTAGGTGTATGGTGACAGTTCTTTTAGAATTCAGGGATTGGTGGAGTTTAGGGGTGGTGAGCGTGAAGCAGAATTGGTGCATCGACCCGGTTGCAGGAGTGAAATAGGCACATCGTCTCAAAAACAGTATTTTGCCTCCAGAGACTGATGCATCGAACAGTGTATCGCTGCCGCGGCAGCTTAGTGAGATCAACGCATCCCCTAGACTGCTTGGCATAATCCAGCGCATCACTTGACATTTCTCGACTTCAAAAACCATCTTCAGAACTGACATATCCCCTTCACCACGTGGAGAAGACCAACGCATCCTGCACCTGCAGAACTCGACATTGACGCATCTTGTGGTTTGCAGCCAGGAAAGGTACCTTGTTCACCAGAGCCTATAGTCGGCCAATGCTCCATCGTGGTCAGCCCAAACTTTGACTTTCTCCCAGTTTAGCATGACCTAAAGTACCATATTTTAGTGCTAATTGCTACTAAGCGCGTTACTGCATTTATTCCTTTAAAATTCAATATCTCACCTTATATACATTGGATTTTTGTTGTTTAGGTCTTGTTTTGTTTATAATATATTCTATTTTTATAAACCTGTGTGGAATATGTTTGTGGCGTATTCATTGTGTTATGTGTGTTTCGCACAAATACTTTACACATTGCCTCTTTAGATAAGCCTGACTGCTCTGTGCCCAGCTACCAGAGAGTGAGTACAGGTAATCATTTAGTGTGTATCTAGCTTATCCTGACTAGAGTGGTGGTTCCTGCCTGACCTCAGCATTGAAGATAGGATTTGTATTTATGCAAAACCATATAATGACTCACTGTTTATTACAACTCTGTACTGAGACCAATTTGAGCCTTTTTTAATACTCCCTGTTCTGACATCTTTTGATTTTTTCAAAGTACTTTTGCCAAAGTCCCATTTTTTCTGCGATGTCTGTGGTCCTATCTGGCAATATGGAATTCGAGCTACCCAATCTGGAGGCATCCACAGTGACCCAGCTCATGGGGTTCTGCCAAGAGGCAGGGGTGTTCCATAAGGGAAGTGCCAAGAAGACAGGGCTTCAGAACGCCTTAATAGCATGGGCAGCAGCCCTCCTAGAAGGAGAAGTGGAGGAGGGAATCTGAGTCTGAGGAAGGATCAGAATGGAACCTGACAGAGTGTCTTGTCATGCGCCTGCAGAGGGGGGAGCAGTTTTCTCCTAGGTCTGGAAGTCCACTCTAGACCAAGTGATCAGTGTGTCCTCAAAGAACATGTCCCTAGAGGAGCTGGAGGACAGGAGGCAGGAAAGAAAACTAAAGCTAGAGCACTACAGAAGCTAGAGCTTGCCAAGATGGAGAAGGGCAAGGAGAAGGCCCTTGCTAAGCTTGAGAAGGAGCAAGCCGTAGACGAGAAGAGGCTAGCCATGGAGAGCTGGAAATTAGAGCCTTCCAAGTAGGTTCCAGCAACAACAATATTGGTGTTAGCATACCTGCTGTGTCTTCAAATGAGCCTAGATTTCATATCTCAAAATATATAGTGCCCGGTTATTGAGTGGGATGACACAGATAAATGGTTGGCAGCCTATGAAGTGGCTTTGAAAGTGCTAAAGTACATGTGCTTCTCCCCTAAATATGTTGATATTGGTGTATACCTGATTGGCATATTTGATGTACTGGTGAGTCCCTTATAATATGGTATACATATACCCAGGGCCTGTACTTCAAATGCTACTAGTGGGCCTGCAGCACTTATTGTACCACCCACCTAAGCAGCCTTTCCAACTTGTCTCAGGCCTGCCACTCCAGTGCCGGTATGTACAGCTTAATGCCACTTCGACTTGGCATTCAAAACTACTTGGCAAACTTTAAGCTCCCCTTTTATGTATATTAGTCACCCCCAAGGATGGCCCTAAGTAACCATAAGAGCAGGGTGCTATGTAATTAAAAGGTAGGACATGTAACTTTGTGTTTTGCATATCCTTGTAGTGACAAACAGCCTATTTCGTTTTTCACTACTGTGAGGCCTACTCCTCTCATAGGCCAGCATGGAGAATTTGTTAATACACATTTAAGTTGTCATTTCTGATCAGAGATGAGTAGCCTTTTCATGTTTTGCATGTTTGGGATGGTGATGATAAATCCTCCTTACTGGTGAAGTTGGATTTAACATTACTGTTTTAGAAATGCCACTTTTAGAAAGTGGACATTTCTTTGCACTTACTGCTTTGTGTGCCTGACAGCCTGTCTCCAATACACATCTGGGGTTGGTGTTTGGGGTTGGTGACACCTACACTTTGTGCATTTCCGTTACACAGCCACAACACAGGAAGGGCAGGTTTGTCTGAGTACCCATCTATATACATCTACATTCTGATGGCCTTGCCTGGGCAGTTTGGAAGGGAGGGACTAACACTTCAGTTGAATAGGCAGTGTCATGCCCCACACAAATGAATGTCTACCCCCACAGGTAGCCTGGCAGACAGGACTGGGCTGAAAAGAGCCTTGTGCACTTCAGAGAGCTACTGTAAAGTCACTCCCGCATCAAAGGTACTTTTGGGTATAATTACAGATTTTCTGACTCCGTAAAATCAGACGCTACAGGATTGTAACTATGCTTTGCCAGAAGAACAGCTGTGATGCTTAAAGGACCCAACTGGACTCTTCATGTGGAAGGCCTGCTTTTCTGTTTGTTGTCCTTCTGCTCTCTGACTCTGCTGAAGGAGAGCTGGACTCTGCCTTCCCTACAAGTGATCTCCAAGGGCCTGTTGGCTTGCCTTCTATTGCTTGAGACTCAGGGAAATCAGAGTCTCTCCCCCTGCTCCTGTCCCTGGTTCACTGGAAGTGGGCCAGATACTTGCAACATAGATTTTGGCGCATCTCCTGTGTGCGTGTATCAGAACTGGCGTATTGACTCGGTTGCGGGAGTAAAATTGGTGCATCTCCTCGGAACCAGCACTTTGCCTCCAGGAATCGACGTATCAAACAACGTATCGCCGCTGCTTCTGCTTGGTGAGATCGACGAATCTCCTCGTCTGCGTGGCAGAATTCGTCCCAATGTGCGACGCCTCTTGACTCCAGCACCCGTCTTGGGAACTGGTACATCGCCTTTACAGCATGGAGAAGATCGACTCATCCTGCTCTTGAGGGACTCAACATCAATGCATTTGGTGGTCCGCAACCAGAAAAAGTACTTTGTTCACTGGGGCCTGCATGGGTCATGTAGCGGGCCGGTGCTCCATCGCAGTCAGCTCAAACTTTGACTTTGTCCCAGTCCAGAGCAACATAAAGTACCCTTTTTAGCGCTACTTGCTTCTAAGCGCTTTATTTATTTATTCCTTTAAAATTAAATATCTCTACTTCTATAGATTGGATTTTGTCATTTTGGTCTTGTTTTGTTTATAATATAATAATCTAGTTTTATAAACCTATGTGGGGTCTTTTGTGGTGTATTCATTGTGTTACTGTGTGTATGTGTACATTGCACATTGCCTGTTTAGATAAGCCTGACTGCTCTGTGCCAAGCTCCAGAGGCTGAGCACAAGGATGGATGGTGTTTAGTAGTGTTTAGGGGTCAGCAAATTAAAAGCATCTGAAGTAAGTGTTTGACAGTATAAAATACATAAATCAGACATAATGCCCCATGAGGTAAAGCACTAAAATAAATATTTCTGACAAAAATGTTTCTGAAAGTAAGACCTGCAACCAATACATTTACACCTTAAAAAATAAGCATGCAAAACGCAATTAAAAAAACCCAGACATTCTATGAATTGGTTTCTATGATATGGTAAATGCCATTCATCCTGTAAATTTCCATTAAACAGTTTATTTTTCTCAGTAATAGTATTCCATGGAATCGTTTTTCTATTAAATCATATATAACTATGGCTAGCAATTACCCAGAAATCTTGACTTTCAAATGAAAATCAAACATTTGCATTTCATTAAACGATGTTTACGCACATGAACAGTTCTTTCCTATGGCTTCAGAGACAGCATTTATTTTCAAACCTAGTCAGTCAAATGCGCTATGGAATTATAAGCTGCCAACGCCACCGGGTCTTTGAATGAGTTACTGATGGAAATTGTTCCACTTAAATGTATTGTGGGTTTTTCACAAAAAAAAGACATAGTACTCTTGTAGTGCTACTTTATACACTCACAAATGCTATTCATTAACCTGCAGGCAGAGGTCTACTCCTACCCTAGATCTTATTTGCAGAGTTCTCTGCTACAAGTGCTGAGAGCTCCACATATGGAGATATATGTGTTAGTAGTAAATGTGGGAGGGCCGAGGAGAGAGGTTGGAAAATGGGGAACATCTACTACTAAATGGGTGGGGTTAATGGAAATTTAAGGAGAGATTTAGAGGGGGACATGCAAATATTAAAACACCCCACAAAAGTGTAAGACCATTGCAATTCACAAACATTGCACCTAAACCTGCTACAGTAGTACTACGGACAAATAGGTTCACATCTACTTGAGCCAAACATTGGAGTATGCACCACACATAGCCAATCACTGGTACTGCAACTTACTCGTATATAAATCAGTGGAGGCAGCAAATACCATTCACATAGGATGGTATATAAAAAAATATTGAAATATAAAAATGTAAATGTTTCAAATCAGTTGTTTCCACTGAGATTTGAATAATTTTCAATGAAAAAAGGCCCATGACAATAGTGAGCACTTTGCAGAGAGTTCAAAGCTAATATCATCACAAAGCCACCAGATACGAAAACTTTGCTCCCTTATCCCCCCAAATGCCCCACTTCCTCCCCACTAAAAAACACCAGGATTCAACGATGGGTATAATTCACTGTAGAGCTCTTCATTGTCAACCAAAACCAAATCCTAGTTAACACCATCAGTTAATGCCATCTATCCCTCTTCACTCATTTGAAAAGGATCAAGACAAACAATTAATTGCTCTCCATCTGGGAAGACACATCCCATTGGACAAATAATCAAGCAATAGCTTCCATAGCCCTTGTACTTGCAGATGATTCTCACTGATATTACTACTCAACTATTCCATCGCCAAAATGAGCCATAGACTAATATGCCATTGTATCAAAAATGATGGGTCTCTACTCTGCCAATGACATGCAAAATAAAAGCTTTACAGACCCCAGGCACTGCCATATTCAGTATTTGATTCCCCTCGGTACAATACTCACATCAGCACTCATACTGTGCATTCAATCCAAATGCCTGATATAATACAACACAACCAAATTTCACACAATATTAGAAAAATAAATATAGCTTTAATTCTATCTAATAGATCAAATAAAATATTTGCACATTTAAAATTCACATGTATAATCTCACAATTAAAAATACAACAGATATAAATAACATGAGGGATATCATTCAAGACAATACTATCAGGGCCTAATTCACAAAGGTAAACTTAAGCATTTGTGTAAGTTTACAATTGTTTGCTATACACAAAGGGATTTACAAGTGGTATCTTTACAAGTGCGCAGTCTCTGCACATAACAAGACATGTTTTTATGTGTGGAGACTCTTCACTTATAAACATACTACTCGTAATTACTTTTGTGAATACCAAACAATCGTAAACCTACACAAAATTGTAAGTTTATCTTTGTGAATCAGCCCCTTAATCTTCACAAAATAACACATCTTTTTTATGTTTCATCAGGTATCCATGAATTCATTAAATACCATGTATACATCCCGAGTGCACTGCAGATTGTCTTTTTAAAATCTGTCAACGCATTTTGGTGGGCACTACAAATAACAACTACCTTCCTCAGGACTATTTTAAGTATCACTTCCTCAATATATTTCATATGATATCAAATGGTGATGTTATCATCATGGAAATTACGAACACCTGCAGGTTCCTTTCTCCTCAATAGAAACTGTTTAGGATTTCATCCACTTCACTGAGTTCTAGTGCAGTTTTTTTTAACCCTTCACAGATTTGTTAGCTGGCCCAGGGTTTTACCGTAACAGGACTTGGCATATGTTCTCCAACAAATCCTATTTGGTATACACAGGGACAAAATACTCATAGACAACCTAATGTATGAACTCATATCTCACCCTATCAACTCCACGTCAGATGCCAACACCCTTCTAAGCAACGTTAACATTTAAAAAAAAAAGCAATGTATAAATCCACACCCCAAATCAAACATGCAAAAGCAAGGCAACGCCTTCAGCCCCCTGGTACTCTGAAGACCTTGCTGACAATGAACAATCAATCTGAAGACAGGAAATAAATGAAAAGAAAACTAAATTGTCAATGATCTCATGATATTGAAGTCCTTCAGTGCAAAAAATAGACAGTGCAACACATCCGCCAAAGCAAAGTACTATTCCAACACCATCAATGAACATACCAGCAGAAGTATAACGCTTTTCATGACAATCAACCCAGTGCCAGACTCACCTATTTTTCACTTTACAGAAAAGAGCAGTGCCATCAACCTCTTCTTCAGTAAACAAAATGCAGAAGATCCAATAGCAAATCAACAACACCAAGCACGATTCACCTATTCCACCCATACCTTCCCATAGAATCTTGCAATGGTCATCCTTCAAAGCCCTATCTGTCACTGATCTAGCAACATACTAAAATCCACTGGTTATGAACATGATGCCTTACCTTCGTGTTTCATCAAAGCTCTCACTGTGGAAGCTCTCTCTCCCCTTCTTACCATTGTTACTGCATCCTTACGATTGTCATTGCCTCTCTCACCCAAGATTCCCAGAAGCTCTCAAGACAGATTAGATCGGCCTTCTCCTAAAGAAATATACACTAGACCCTGATGACCTCACCTACTTCCATCACTTATTTCCCATTCAGTGGAAAACTGATTGAAAAAGCACTCTATGTTCAACTCCACAATCACATTTATGATAACCAGCACAACTATTAGATCACAGATCACACTGCTGCATCAAGTCTGCTACCTTGCACTTTGTAGACAATGCCCTCCTGACCACAGATAACCCCTGCCTCCTAATATTGGTGGACCTTTCATCTGCCTTCGACATAGTGTACCATCCCATCCTCATATGCATCCTGGAATCTTGAATGAGATTCACCATCAATGTTCTTCTCTGTTACACTGCCAACTGACACCAATTTGTTAATATGGCCACCCCCAGGTCCCAAAAGATCCATATCAGCTTTGGAGTCCCCTGAGTTCCTTACTGTCTCCTGTCATTTTCAACCTTTACATGGAGCTGCTTGATCCTCTTCTTGCAGATAACAGCATCTAAATCCACCAATATGCTGATGATACACAAATCTACTTGAAAGTCTCCTCTGCTTCAGACATCCAATGCCTTGAAAAATACTTGCACATCATCCAGACCTGGTTGTCCAGCATCTAACCGAAGCTCACCCCAGCCACGACTCAATTCTTGTTATTTGCCAAGAACAACAAACAAGAAACAGTATAAACCTGACTCAATACCATGCATCTTGACAACTTCACACCCAAACTTTCACTTGGATTCACCCTGGACAGCAACCTCACCCTCAAGTAACACATTACCTGGTACCAACTCTCTCTTCTAAAGGAAGGAAATGAAACTGGTTCTATCAGAAAGCAACTTCAGAACTGCAGTTCAAGCCATAATACTCTTCATTCTGGATGGTAGTAAAGCCTTACTCTATGCCCACTCAGATTCCACACTGGCAGCCTCAAAGGGCGTCCATCAAGCCACAACATATCTCATTCTCGACCAGAACACATATATTCACCCCCCTCATGTTGATAGAACACCATTAGCTCCCCTTGCCAGCCTGTACCATCATAAAAACCTGCTACCTCATTTACAAATCCATCACTGCTGGCACCCTAGCTTAAGTTGTAGACAAACTCACCATCTCTGGTGGTTCTTCCCATGTCCGTAGCCAAGACACAATCAGATTGCAGCCTAAGAAGTATTTTTTTTAAATATATTTTTAATGGCACTATTAAAACAGATACAGAACACAACCTTAATGAGGTAGTGTACGGGCATGGTAAATAGTACAATTGGAAAAGGTGTTTTGGGCATGCCAATGTTCTTGTTACAATTCTCAGCCCCCCCTTGCAATACAGAACACCCAAACTCACTCCTCCCCACAACCCCAACTGAAGAAGTCCCTCCCACCCTATTCCCCCATTCCCAACTTGTTCCTTTTTTAACAACCGTCAAATCTGACGGGCATAGAGTGAGGATTCCTGGTATCTCAGACACGCCTGAGAGAGTTGACTGTAAGATGTAATACCACAAATATAAACCGCAAAGTATCTACTTCAGAAAGATACTAACAAATCAAGGCACCTATGATATAACGAAACGTTAGGGGCAGTGTTCATGGGCGATGTGTATCATCCTTGATGCCTCGCGTGAATGCTTCAAGAAGGGAGTGCCAGTCCTGGGCAAAGGGGTGTTTGTGTAAGCCCTCGCTCTCCTCCCTATGAAGATGTACACTCTTGGACGACAGCAAGGGGAGAGACATCTTTCCCAGATCTGTGCCATTAGTGGGATAGGGCTCTTTCAATGTATTGTAATGTGTTGTTTCGCTAATAAAAAGGCCAGTTCTACAAATTTAGTTGAGGTCCTATCCGAGTCTGGGCAAGAAAAGAGTCCCAGTACCAACTTCCAGTGAATTATTCAATTGTTGGAGGGAGATTTATTGAGGGTCAAGAGGGCAGGGGGCTGAGCCCAGGGCTCAGGGAACCTTCACCGTATGATCGAGGGAGTGAGTTAGGGACCAAAGGGGCACCTTAATTTGAGCCGGGGTGTCTGGGAACGCTCACTCTAAAAATAAAGGAAACAGATATGTGAACCATGGAAACCGAGGCTGAAAGCCCAACAGCTTTATTAAGAAGATGCAACTTCAAGAAACTTCAAGAAAAAGGCATAAAAATACAAAATACAAATATAGTGACCTTGCATGAATCAGAAGGCATTGAACTCGTTTGGAGAGAGACACTTCAGAAAACCTCAAAGACACATTTATAAATGCATTATGAAAAACATAAGTTACATCAAGGAAAATGTTCCCAGAATGCAAAACCCACTTGATCTAAAATACTGAGAATACTCACGTACCTACCTAAAACCTAAAAGAAAGCAACTTTGCAAATGTAATATAAGTATGAAATGCTCAATAAGAAAACACCAATTTAGGGACAAAATAGCATAGAAAAATCGCAAACATAGCATATACAGCAAATATATTGGCAAGTTAAATTGTATCTTAAAAACAAAAAACAAGACCTCTTGGGGAGCACCCACACCCGCCTGCCATCTACTAACAGACGGGTGGGGTAGTCCGCCAAGGATTGTGTGAGCTCCCCTTTTATATGGTTTTAGGCTATGAGAAGCGCCTATAATAACGTCATCTCACGCCACTTCTACCTACGTCAGTCTTCCCTAAAAGCTTGGTCTGCAACTTTTATCAGACGTGTCGTCGCTATCCCACTAAATGCAGAACGTAGACTAGGTGAAAAGGTTATTTTCTCAGGCCTAGCGCTCATCGTAAATTGCATAGGTCAAGCAGAAAATATGTAATGCAAGGAATAATTTATATATATAATTTAATTTATAATATATATATATATATATAGATCTATGTGTCTGGATTGCCACATTCATCATGCCGGTCTGACGGGGGCCCGAGTCTGTCGGGGGCCGACGGTTGCTGCGGTGGGAGCTTCTCTATTTCTCATGTACAGACCCAGAATGTGATGTGCCATATGTCGACGGAATAGAGAGACAGTGAACTCTGTGCCAGTGAACTTTGCACACAGGTAGGGTGGGGGCTCTTTAGTTTGGAGCAGGAGGCCTCGCTGAGAGAGGCTGGCAGTGATTTTGGTCAGACAAGCCTAGGGCCTGCTGTTCAGTAAAGATGGGTGCAGGAGTTTGGTTAACTTAACAGTAGGCCTACAAATTGGGCTGGCAGGGCCTACGCAGGGGTTCATGCTTTGCTGAGTGACAAGGATGGCTCAGGGTATTTGTTATATAGTAACACAGGACCCTCCGGTCAATTTAACACGGCCTACAAATTAGGCTGGCAAGGACAAGGATCTCATACCTCAGGTGTGGACAGAACAGGCCTGGGGTACCCTTTGATCAAAAATAGACCCTTTCTCATTCCCTCCTCTTGTTCATTCTTGAACAAAATCCTTACAGCATACCTTTCAGATCTTTGAGGTATTTGGTAATGGCAGTAGGCTGCATTTAGTGTAGTCCTATTGTTACTTCTACAACTTCTATAAGTGCTAAGTTATTCACATTCCCTGTTCTATCCTTGTTCTCCCCTTGCTAATTATGTTTTTCTCAGGAGGTGCAACTGCTACGTACTTGGTGTGCTTACTGAAGAGCACATTATACATTAGGACAAACAGGTATGACATTGTAACACATGCGGAAGTAGACGTCTTCTTGGCATAAATGAAGCATTAGAACGGAACGGAAAAAAAAATACACGTACATTAGGGAGGCATTAGATGGGCAGGGGACAGCAGCAGTCTAGTCAGGACAATAGAGGGATACATAATACAAAAGAAACAAATATCTTTACTCGAATATAGATACACAGAGGAATGTTCATTCGTATATAGTAAGCCTGGATAATAGCTTAAAAATAGTTGGGTGGGGGGAGGAGCCAAGATGGCGGACGGACAGGACGTCTGAGCTCCCGGCTCCGCAGCCCGTCTGCTGTTTACATGACATCCTGATCTTTAATCCTGCCTACGGCGCGAGCAAATGTAACCACGAATGCGCTGATACTTCCCGCATTCCTCCGATGTTCCCGCCGGCTTTTTTGGTCGAGGATTCATAGAGTTTGCCGACTTTGGACTTTGCCCACGCATTCTGGCCCGACCACCACCGCCGGACACCGCTTATCACGTACGGTGAGACGACCTGGGGCTGGACCGGCGCCGGGGGAAATGTGACCGGACGTGGAGTGGGCGGCCTGGCGGAGCCTTCTTCGCGACGGAGAGAATTCCTGTACGATTGGGTCCGGGCTGGCGAATCTTCCTTTGTCCTCCTACCAGCGGTCAGAGCGGTGACCGTTTGAGAGCGCCCACCACCCGCATTGCAACACAGCCGAGGGCTCTCCCATCGTGTGAGCCCCGTATAGCGAGCAGCAACTCCTCTTGCCCTCACTATTGTTCCTCCGTCCTATGGAGTCGCCCTCACCCCTCCGAGGTGGGCTGGCGGCGGAAATGGTGTCGGCGCCGGTCTGCTTCGCCGGAGAGGCGGAGGCCGCCATGTCCCTGACGCAGGCTTCACTGCCTGCTGTCGAGCTGGAGGGTGTCCCGGTGGCGCCTTTACATACAGTCGGCATGCTGCAGCAGGGAGCAGACCTGACCTATGGTGATATCCTTCTAGCCCTGGGGGACTTGCGGGCGACATGGTGCCAACGCACTCGAGAACTGGAGTGGAAGATCGATGCTGCTATGCCATCCAGGGAACTACTGCGGTTGTCTGACCCCCCAATGCCTCTCATTCCCTTTGAGGCGGATACAAATTGGCGACAGGGGGGTACTATGGATCGTCCTCTCCCTGGTTACAGTGTCGAGGGTTTGTCTAATGATCAAGTTGCAGATACAAAGCTCCCTTCCACTTTACAAGCTGAGACTCTGCCTCTGCGGGTGTTGCCGTGTCTGCCTCAACATCGCCGGAGTGTGTGCCGTTCGGTGGGGAAAACTGTGTTTGTCACTATCGATGTGGTGATGGTCTATGACTGGGAACTCTCGCTTCTTCTCCCTCTGCGTCTTCTTTGCCGTGAGCGGCCATCTTGCTCCTTTGTTCTGCCTGAGGTACACTCCCAGCGGCGGCCATGTTTGGTGGGGTCTCCGCGTTCAGGCCAGGGTTGATGTTGCCTCCCTTGATGATCCTGCTTGACCGCCTGGCATGACCCGGACTAGAATATTTGCTTATGTATCGGTTGTGCCGCATGTGTGTAAATTGCTACTGTTTACCGCGGGGGTGGATCTGTGGGGCCGCTCAGGATCGGGCCGGGGCTGGGCGATTTTCTTTAGTTTGCTGTACGTATTGGCGGGCGGGGACTAGGATGAGGCTGCTAATTATCTGCTTTGCTCGCACATTTGAAATGGAGTCTCCCCACCTGCCGCTTTGCTTGCTTCTTCAGTTGTGCTGATGATTTTCAGGGTGGGGGATGCTTAATGGGCTGTGGTGACCGGGAGTATGTAACATTTCCTCCTCCTGCCTTCTCTGGGAGTCGGAGACTGGGAGGTTATTTCCCACTCTCCGGACTCTCTTTCCTACTTGGGGTTCATTTGGGGCGACAGGCATGCCTATTGGGGGGGGGTGGGCCATGGCCTTCCGCTGGTATGCAGGGTGGGGGGATGGGATGTGTTCTATGTCTTCTTCGTCTCTATGGCCCTCTCTCTCTTTCTTTCTCCCTTCCTCTTTGGTTTCCTTTTCTTTTATGTTTCTTTGTTTCTTCGGGGTCGGGGTTCAGTGTTAGTAAGGAGCTTATTGTGTTTTATCATTCTGTGGTATAGTGTATGCTCTTCGTCCCTGGATGGTGGCCACCTGTCTCCTTACCAATGCCTTCCTATATAACGCTTCCTTCTGGGTGCTCCGTGAACGGTGATGTCTCTCCTGGTCAGTGATTAGCTTCGACTCTGTTCGAAGTACACTACGTTGTACTCGACAAAACCATAAAATTAAACCTTTTCTTATCCTGACATTATTGTTCTATGTTCTCCAATGTCATAGCGGCCGGCCCCGAGGGGGTTGTAGGCAGACGCTGTGTATTGTGCATCTATCGAAATAAAGGTTTTTAAAAAAAAAAAAAAAAAAAAAAAATAGTTGGGTGGGCTTATCACAGGAGTGGATGCCTCGAGCTGCAAAGGGAGGGTCCCGAAAGGCGATTCAATCGCTAAAGGGATAGCAGGAGGGTTACTTATGGAGGGTGGGCGGGGAGCACAGGGTGTTGGGAGCAAGGGGGAAAAACCCCCAAAAATTAGTCCTCGTCCAAGTCCAAAAAATCTTAGAGTCGCAAAGGAAGAGCCTAGGGTGCAGCAAAGATGAACAGGTTAAATAAAGTTAAAATGATAAAATGGAATGTAAATGGGTTTATCAATGGCAATTTATTCAATGTGGTACAAAAGTCATTATAATAGCAGCTATGGGGGTCAATGCTGCTAGAAGCACCCATGATCATTTTCTCTAATTGTTCTGAAAGTCTTGAGCAAGTCTTGAGGCACTGAGTGTTACTAGTTGGAGGAATGTCTTAGCTTCTGCTGCACTTGTACTATGTTCAAAAATGTCTGCTGAATAATAATGTAGAGCCTCAGAGATGATACCTGTAAACAGAAAAAGTAACCGTTGATGCCTGTCTTCAAGTAATTTGAGAGGTTTGCAAGCACTTCTATTACTTAGGCACATTCGATATGAAGAAAACAAAGTGAAGAAAAGGTAAAGATGTCTCGTTGTCACAACTTGTAGACTGAGGGGTTGGGGCGTCGATGTTTCCAGACGTTCTTTAGGTGATGTATCCTTGGGGCCCGCTTACACACTCGTCCTTTCTCTTCTGTGTGGCACGTGCAACCCTTCAGGATGAGCTTGGGATACCATTCCTACTTGGTAGTTTCCGTGGAACACATGTAGTTTCTGTGTGGCTCCTTGCCCCTTGCACAACCCCTCAATCACATGTGAGATGAACGCCGGTCCATTTTCAGAACCCAAAAGCATAGGTACTAAAAAGCGCGGTATGAAGTCTTGACCCTTAATAAATATCCCTCCAACACAATCGATGCCCAGTGACCCGGTAGAGCCGATCAGTAATCTCCACCCAGTAACCTGTCACCAACCCGCATGACCATAGGACAAGAGGCTGGTACTCCTCAGAAGATTGACATCGAACACAGAGCAAGAAGCCCCCAATAGATCTTAGTGAGGTGACGTAGAGTAAGATATGATCTATCAAGGATGTTGAACTCTATACACTTAACGCGCAAATTACAAGATACTCTTGATAGAATATGAAAGAATCCATTGCCACGCACAATCATGCAATGGGCGACCTATGTCACCTTCTTTCTTCGCCTTGAGGAAACTTCTGACCTGCTCCCAGTGCTGGAGGTGTGTTTTACAAAGCCATCAGACAAGGTGATTACTGTCTCCCAAGGTAAAGAGTGCTTAAGTCACTGCATTAGCGTGGTGGCTCCGAGTCCTGGACCAGAAACAGAGGGACATCTTTACAAGCCCCTATCGCCACAGGAACGTTACCTTAAACGGCGTTCCTGTGGCGATAGGGGCTTTGCCTTAATTACAAAGCGGCGGTAAGCCACTTAATGTGGCTTAACGCCGCCTTGTAAATAAGGCACCCTTTCACGCTATACTTAGCGTGAAAGGGGTGAGCAATGGGTGGTGCAGTGGACGTTCCACCGTAACACCCATTGATTTTGACGCTGCCTCCTATTTACAAGGGTGGCGTAAATAGGACGCAGCGCCAAAATTAAGACGAGGGAAAACATGGTCTTAAAATGGCAAAACGAGGAGAAATGCTTCATTTCTCCTTGATTTTGCTGTTTCTATGTGTGCATTGTGCAGCACACATAGAAACAGCAAAACACCATTAATGAGTGTTTATGTGCAGGAAGATGTCCCTTCCTGCACATAAAGAATCATTACAAAAAGGATGATTTGCAACTTCTATGTGTGCTGATCAATGCAGCTAACATAGAAGTTTCAAATCACCAGGGGCACCTTCCTGCACATAAACAATCATTCCTTCAACGCAGGCACCCTTGAACTATGGATGCAGCTTAATATAGCACCAACGCTAGGGAAAATGCAGGGATGTGCCATATCTTTGTAAATGCAGTCCATCCCTGCGTTTTCGGAATGGCGGAGCATGGTGTTAGCATTTTGTGCTTAACACCACGCTCTGACATTCCCTTGTAAATATGCCCCTGAATTACAGCCTGCATGGGGAGCATGCCCACCCCTACAACCGCTGACCGAGTACTAGGTCACGCCGCTCAGACCAATTACAACACTGCACTGCAGCGTTGTGATTGGCTTAGGGGAGAGAGCCTGGCTGCCTGCTTCCTGTTCTTGGAAGCGGACTCAGGAGAGCAGGAGCAGCCTCGAGGCCTCGAGGAAAGTATTTTTTTTTTACATATATACACCCCTCTCCCCCCGCGGCCTCCCCCACCCGCGAGTCATGTCGGTCGCCCCTGTTTAATCATCTAAAACCTAGTTATCTAGATACGATCCCTGGCAGTGGTGCTGTGGTCAGAGGCTACAATATGCTTGGCAGTGCCGCTGCTGCATTTTTGGAGTTTCCTCACCGCCACAGTTTTCATGGCAGTGAGGCCGCCATAAAACCTGTGGTGGTGAGGATACACAGGGCTCCCTGTTGCCTCAGGGCCATGGGATGCATGCAGGGGAGCACATGATGTGCCTCCCCTGTCTGCATGCACCCCTTTCCTGCATAGCATGGACTGCACCGTCCATGACGTGCAGAAACTGACTTTTATACTGCCATTGCAGTGCTTTTGGTAACTCAGAATCTGTTCTGGCGGTGTGGAAGCGGGGCGGTGCCATGGTGACCCGCTCCCACACCGCCAAACTCATAATCAGGCCCTAAGTCTTTTGTTGTAATCTGTCTGTTCAGGGTTCTCTTCAAGGCAGCCATTTATGAGCATTTTGGGGTTGGCAATGAACTGATAATCAACATGTAGATTTTGAAACCAGATCCTTAGAGCCTTTCAATTTGGCCATTAGGGATTAAAATGGTGATCTCTCTCTAACAGCTGCATTTTTTATCTGGGGGTGGAGGACCCGATATCTAAACTCTGCATGTCTAAGCTTCCCGTTGATCATCCCCTTAAAAAGGTCAGCCATCATTCTACATTCCCCATCTCTCCGTTTATTAAAGAGACCTGCCATTATTACTAGTGTGAACTCATTACTGAAATGTTACAGAGTGTATGGCGATGAAAAACTTGAAAGCTCTAACTGAGGACTCTTATACACATTAGTGGCTCTTTGTTTTCTGTGTAATGAAATTAAATCCTATAAGGATTTTCTAACAACAGCATGATCCATTAATACCCAAACCTTATAAGTCTCTGGCCGTCTAGGTTGAAAGTAGGGGTGGGCGCCTGCTGAATTTGGCAACGCCACGTTACTCTTGTAACAAGTTCTGGCCAAATTCTGGCTATCACCGCCATCAAATGTTTTTTCTTACCTCAAGGCTCCAGAAATGTGACCTCGAGCGAGATTTGGCATCCACTAGCGCCACTTTCTAACACAGGCAGTCCGTAGTGGTCGTGGTCAGAAGGTTGCTTAGCAAGTAGATTTGCTGTTGCTCAAGTAGATTTTCAACTCGAGTGGCAGCAAAATCAACTAAAATGGTCACGCCCTCTAGGTCACTGCAATTGTGCCATTCTCGCTGATTTTTCATCATGCTTGTGCTTCTGGTGCTAAATTGCAGCGCAAGCAGCGCAACATGACTATTTTCTGCCAGTTGGGGGAACTCCATGGAATCTCGCTAATATTTTATCCAACTCTGCAGAATTCTGCAGCGAGTAACTCCACAAGTTCAGTTCACCCCTAGTCGAAAGTTATTTCTGATGCATTTTGTGTTTCATTTGTTTAATTGCTCAAAAACATCCATTGTCTATAGGACTGT
Source organism: Triturus cristatus (assembly GCF_964204655.1). Classification (NCBI taxonomy): domain Eukaryota; kingdom Metazoa; phylum Chordata; class Amphibia; order Caudata; family Salamandridae; genus Triturus; species Triturus cristatus. Next base: position 806,503,544 of record NC_140582.1, on the reverse strand, counting down.
CCTAGCTTTTTATCTTTTATCTGCTAAGTCGCAAAGATACTACAAGTAAAAAACCTTTGTGCATAGCAAACAATCATAAACATACAACACAAATGACAAAGGAGCAATTAATTATAATCTATTTCTCAAAATTGATTATATAATGATATGCTCCTTGTCATTTTTGTTGTTTTTTAATCTTCTGTGACCACTAGACTACTGTACACTACTGCGACATTCGATGGCCTACACTGCTAGTGCTTCTCAACTTTAGAATCATAAACATACACAAAAGTGTAAGTTTACCTTTGTGAATCAGGTCTTGAATTTACAAGTACCTCCTAATTAGGCCTTTAACTTTCAACGGTTAACATGGTAGAAAAGTCAAAGCTTACCCTTGAAGGTTGGTTGTGGGATATTATCATTAAATTCAAATATATGTATCACTCACAAATATCAAGGCCCAAGCAGTGTTGCCTGTGTAAGAGTGGGGGTAAGCCTTAGGGGTCATCTAGACACTGACAGCTAATACACTGAACTGCCAGTTGCTAGTGTTTGCACTGGTAGAGTCCCTTTCAGTACATAAACTACCCTTTAGCATTTTCCTACTTTGTATGTGTGCTGTACAATGCAGCATGTATGGAAAAGTAGGAAAAACAAGCAGAAATGAAAAATATCTTTATGAATGTTTCTGAATATTTGATGTTAGGGATTTGCATCAAAACCCACGGATGGTTTCAAGGGAATGCCCCCTTGACCTGAAGTAATGCCAACCAGTGCATAGCACAATTTTGCGATACTTTGAGATGCTATCCAACACAAATCAGGATTTACAATGGCTAGTAATTCCCAGCATAACACTTTGCGTCGATTCCTTACAAAAGTAACACAAACCTGGAGCAAAGCGTTAGTATCTCTGGCCCTAAATTACTGCAACTGCCTGCTCATGGGCTTCTCTCATTACTCCTTCATCTCTCCAGACAAACTCCTCAACCTTGTCAGCAGACCATATTTAACCTGCCAAGGGACACTCTCACCACTCCCTTTCACCTTGATATCTGTTTGTCCTCAGCTAAAACAGAACTGTCTACAAACTATTCACATCACATACAAATGTGTCCATGGTTCCTCTCCAGACTACTTTGCCAACATACTAACCCACTACATGCCCTCCAGGAATTTATGATCCCTGACCCAGAACGTTCTGGTTACACTCAAATCATTTTTAGGTCTCGCTGAGCCCAGCGTATGCGCTGGCTCGTAGAGACATTTTGTATGTGCGCTTTTTTAAGTGCTGCTTGCTGGCCTAGCGCTTGCATGCATGTGAGCGTGCACACGTGCAGCCGCCATGCGCTAGGCCAGCCAGCAGCACTCAGGAGAGCGTCATTGCGATCACTTTCGCTTTCACAGCGATCGTGATCGCGATGACGTTATAATCACTGCACCCGCGCTTTACTTTTAACATTAAAAGTAAAGCGCGGGTGCCGCAATTATACCAAAAGTAAAGAAATAGATGTTTTTTCTATTACTTTACTTTGGTATAATCGCGGCACCCGCGCTTTACTTTTAATGTTAAAAGTAAAGCGCGGGTGCCGCGGCTGCCTGGCAAGCGCTTGTTCCCTTTGTATTCTGAGAGTTTAGTCCTGTTTATCCCTTCTTAAATCAGGACAATAAGTCCCAGAATGCAAAGACAAAACCTTGGGAGCTCTGCGTAATGTTACCTGAAGTCTTCTTGCCATCATGAACACTAAGTATTTATTTAGCAACCCAGTACCCAGTGAATTCTGGGAATTGTAGTCCAGTTCCCATTTATTGAACAAATTGTACTAATGTGCTCTATTGCAATAGTTTGTTAAAGATAAAACTGAAGTGGAATATGATGCCCCGAATGGCATGGCGTCCTGGGTACTTCTTTATCTTGTTTTTTCTTTTTTGAGTCGCGTAGCTGTTTCCTGGCCTCGTACCATGTGTGACATCATCCACCATTAATGGGTTTCCAGTGAACAGCAATTTGCATTATGAAATTTGTGGCCATTACTCACAGAGTTAAAGGCGCAACTACGAATCCCAGAATGCAGCATGCTGTTGGCTTTCAAGCAAGGCATGGCTGACTGTGTCACACTTCTCATGAGGTCACTTGTCAGCCATGGATATTCATTCTCCGCCTCTCCCTCGGAGCATGGAGGTAGTTTTGGGGTGCAATAAAGTACTACACAGGTACTTAATGTTACAGAACTTTTCAATTTGTGCTCACTTAGCACGTGTCCAGGAAGAAGATCTCAATCCCGTCTCCAAGGCCCCCAAAACTATCAAAGAGGTCACCGCTCCGTGCCTTTAAAACCTAGGAACATCTGGATCGCCATCTGCCAAAGGGCATTAATCCTCTTAATTTATCTTTAATTGCTAGACTCAAGTAGATATTTTATTGGAGGGCATTAACACCCTCCATGCACCCCACGCAATAAGAACTAAGCCCACGGGGATCTATTCCTGTCAGAGGACAATGCATCAGGTGTGAAAATCCGTATACAGCCTGCTGATCGTATGTTTGAATGCCATTAGGATAGCTTAGTGGGTCAATGAACCAGTTGCAAATAGCGGAGCGCAGTCAAGTCATAGGTTAACCCATTAAGAAAGCCGGACTTGAAACTCGATACGCAGATCGCATGTTTGTGGAGATATTTTAGTGGACTACCGCGCATGCTGCTGTAATCTGCCGGAACCTGCAGCTCGCGGGTTCAAATCGGGGCGTGGTAGTGAGCGGGCTGCAGAGTTCAGTGTGTAAACTGCTGCTCAACGTGGCGTTAGCTGACTCTGAATCGAAAGGGTCGCGTTGTCTCAGAAGTCTGTCCAACTTTTTTTTCCAGCCCCAGCCACTAAATGGCGGCATAATGCACAGCACGTGAATCCAGAAAGGGATTCATGCTGCAAAACAGTTCTGCAGGCATGCCTTAATTCCTCTTGTAAAACATTCAACCCCATTGCAGGGAATTTATGCTAAGGTCACGACACTTAGAGATCTATGGTGGGTAATTGTTACCTCAAACAGTAGTCTTCAGTATGAGACATACAAGAAATTGTTGAAGTATGTGGGGGAGAGTAGTGGTCTCACGGCTAGACTGCCCACATTGGAGCTGGGAAACCAGGGTTCGAGCCTCGGGGTCAACTCCACATCCTGTGATTCTGGGCAAATCACTTAAATTCCCCTTAATCTCCCCATGCCTATCAAAAATATGATTGTGTCCTTGTGTAACGTAACCGGTGCTCATGTTGAGCGCTCCAATACCTTCGGGTCGAGTTCGCGCTATATAAATATGCACACAAATATATATATCTATATATTTATGTATCCCTGTCAGGGGGGCAGCTATTCTAAAAAAGAAAAAAGAGGAACAGGTGTCAGTGGAAGGGAATTATTTACCCGTAGCAGCGGGTCTCCAGCACCCTGCTATTCTTCAGATTCCTAACCTTCGAATAATTTCGCCCATAATTCAGGAAGAAGCCGTCCGAAAGAGCAGACACTGTGAGATTATGAGTCGAGAAAGAGCCCAAACTGCAAGGTGTAAAGCTACTTGGCTGTAACCAATGGGTTGCGGCAAGTGTATCGCCTTCTTTATTTATTTAAGAAAGGTCCCAGGTTGTATCAGAAACTTGCTTATGTGTAGCAGTACCTCTCCTACGTGGGTGAGTGAGCTGTCCACTGTTCGCCAGCGTTTGTGTTCAGTTTGTAACATCTGAGCTGCCTTCAGTTTCTCGTATAGTTAGTGTCCACTCATGGTGAGATTAGAACACAACGCTTAAACATAGTGGCGTAACCTGCCCAGCGGCATACCAGACGAGTCCTTCTGCCCAGTCGGCGGCTTTTATCTGGGTCAGATCTGCAGCTAAATATCCGCTCTCTGTAACCCTGGGGGGAGGAAGGGGCGCGAAGTACCTGCTTGTTTCTGAGAAGTGCCCTACTCTCCAATTAAAAGTATAGCATTTCTCTTGAGAAGTGCCGGTACTCTCCCTCTCAAAATAAACAAGCATTAGCATAGCCAATAGGTCTCGCCTTTGGGACATTATAAGTGTTTAGCCATGCAACAGTAGATGTTGCTCCGAGGATATTGTGCTGCATAATTAAATACTTATAAGGTCCCAAAGGCGAGACCTATTGGCTATGCCAATGCTTGTTTGCATCTTGATTCCAGTCCCTCTGCCTTCTGGCTCCCATCGCTGGAACCCACTTCTCGAGGGATGAAAGCATGCACATGTTCAAAACTATCCCGCAACACCATCTTGTGAGTCTGGAACAAAAGAACAATTAATGAAGGGCACTATCCCAGAACTATAAATCGGTCTCCCATGTTAGTATTCTATGTGTAATTGTATTATTGTTATTTCCTCTCTGTTGGTGTTTAGCTGTCTCTTCACTATATAACTGCTCTTTTGTACGAAGCCTCAATCCTCTCTGGTTTATACACTCCACCACAATTTAACCCACTGTAACACATTTCTGGTTGAAATGTCATGGTGCACATTCCCCAAACAAATGAATGAATGAATAAATACATAGTAATAGAGGGCCAGTGATGACAGATGTACACGAGAGCCGGCAGGCTGTCTCCTCTTGGGCTGCAGGTGCACAGTCCTGTGCCCCACTATCATTAATCAGCTGCTACTGTTAGTAATGCCATAGCCTAATTATTAGGACTGTAGATACCCATGATGAAAGGAATACCACCTTGGTACCAATTTCTGGAACTTTCTACCCAGGAACTATTTTTGTGGGTCGAGAACCCCCAGTACTAGACAGAGGATGGTAACATTGTTTAGAGTTGTCTATTTGACCCAGTAATAGATCAGGCCTACAATATTACTGGGCTTGAAGTGAAAGGGGAAAATGCAAGTCTTAAGAGTGCTTACTTGCAAAGCAAAGTTTTAGTGTCTATGTTTTAATTCTAAATCAAGGGGGGAGAGAGAGAATGGACCACTTGTCCTGTGTTACCAGGGTCTTTCGGCAGTGTCCGTCATAAAAAACCCTCATACATGTACACAGGTCGATGGAGGTATATTTTCATTCTCCGCCTTTTGTGTACTGTTTCAGCGTCATCATTGGGTCTTTTTTCTTTGTAAAATGCTGACCTCCGCCTGCCTAGAGGAAGACCCGCTGGTACTATCAGTAGTGGTCAGAAATAAAGGTGAAAATGTGCTCGTGCTATTGTGAAATTATTAAAATCCCTATGTCACTTATAACCTCAATGATTTATTGGGGAGGCAGTGAAATGGGAGGTTAAAAAGAGGTGTTGTGCGTTTCTTAGAACGAGTTACTTATCTTACGCACTATTTAGGGTCAACATGTTTCAGCCCTCTGTGTATTCTCGGGGCTTTCGTCAGGACCGAAATTAAGTGTGCGGAGCCCCTTTGGCTCTGCATGGAGTGGTGTACTCACCACTCTGGGTTCATAAGTTCAGACCAATAGTATCTGTACCTACAAAGAAAAAGGGAAAAAGATGGTGCAGTTGTACATGAAATCTAATACATTTAATAGTTTCAAAAGAAGACTGCTGGAACAGTATGTTTCAGTATTCCACATTGGGAGTGAGTGTATCGCATCAATTATGCATCTAAAAGGGATTAACTACAAAAAGGTAGGTAAACAGAGCGGGTAGATTCAAGGTTGTAGAAGTGTGTATCGCGCTATGTTGGTATAAGCATCTGAGGATTGTGAGGAGAATTTCTTGTTATCGTAAAGGTCAAAAGATTCTCAAAAAAGGGTGATTATGTTGTCCCATTCAGCGCACATGTGCCCGAATTCAAAGTGTCATGCATTAGTATACAGTTTACATACTTTAAATTGGTGAATACGCTGTCCCAGTTTAGCGAGTTTTTAGTTGATTCTTGGTGTCTTAATTACAGGAAGCTCTTGTAAAACTGGTCGTTCAGACCTGAATGATAAGCTAAATGGATCCTAATCTTTAGGGGAGAATTTGTTTCTCTGGCGGACTTAATTAGTCTGAGTGGCTAGAATTAGCAAGATTCATGCCGAACGAGAATGTGATATTGAGAACTCTGTGCGTTATTGACAAAAATACATTGTTGGCAGGGAAATTACTCGCTGTTGAAACGCGCAACAAACATACAAGTTAACGGCGGCCTTTACCTTATAAGCGTTTAATTAAAAAGCTTCATGGAGTTACCGGTGGGCCTCTGGATACCGATTCCTTTCTGGGGAGAGAAGTAAATGTTACAGTATCTTACTTGAGACTTGGGTGACGGCAGGGAAATCTGCTCAGAGGTTCGTTCGTATCTCTCACCAGTTCCTGTACAGTGATTCACTTGTGCTGGCTCTCACCACGGTGCTCCGAGTGACGCGGGGGCCGGTCACGGTTCGTTTGTATTCCCGGTAGTCATTGAAAGGGAAAAAGGACTATTTTTGAAATTGGTTGGCATGGTTGGTTGGCATAGGGTCCTCTGTTATTAGTAAAAAGACTATGACCCTGTAAACCGGTCTTTCAGAGGAGTCTGAATTAGAAGTTAGTGTAAAATAAATAAATATCACATAGCAATTTGTCTGTTCTGAAACTCCCCGTAATTACAAAGAAGGATTCAGTGTGTAAGGAGTGTAAATCATCTTTTATTTCTAAAAGGACAGTTGGAATTTGCTTCCTTAATAATGATTATTCCTCGTGAATGTCAGTCCCTTTGATAATTAAGGTGGTTACACTTAGAACCAGAAGAAAAATAGGGTATAGAGCAAATAAGTTCTATCTATCATTCTAATGGTTTTTTTTTTTGTAGACATTCATGTGTTGTAGGACTTGATGGTTCATGATAGGGCATGCCAAGGGATATTATCGTTCATTCCTCCTGTGTCTGTGTGGAGGCGGTAAATCCAACGTTGTTCTTTCTCAAAAAGAATCTTCTCTGCGTTGTGCGACTTTATTTGTAGGGTCTCAAGAATTACCCATTGGAGATCATCTGGACCATGGTTATGTTCAATGTAGTGTTTGCTCATCTTGGTTGTTATTCGTTTGCAAGTCATGTTGCTCCTGTGTTCACAAATTCGAATCTTCACTTTTCGGCACGTCATCCCTATGTACTTAAGGCCACAGGGACATACAATCATGTAAATCACATGTGTAGTATTGCAGTTCATATGATGGCGTAGCGTCCATGTGAGATTGGGTAGAAGTTGTAATGTTTTTGTTGTCTTAGTGAGTTTACATACTGAACAGGAGCCACACGGGTAGTGTCCTACTATTGGGTTTAGGTTCCAGAGTCTTGTTAAGGTTCCATCATTTGTAGTGACAGTTATCGCTGACGTATAATCCCGCTACACTGGGCGCGAATGTACTGCCCATCGAAGTACCGTGACGTTGAGCAAAGAGGGTGCCTTCATATTCAAAAAAGTTTTCAGTGAGGGCCATCCTGCAGCATTCCAAAACAAAATGTCTTGGGGTTCTGTATTGCCAATCTTGGGAAAAGAGAATGTTCTCTAGAGTCTCTAGAGTTTTTTGTTGTGGTAGACTTGTATAAAGACTCTCCACATCAAGTCCTACCAGGAGCATTGTCCGGTCATTATATGTTAGATCTACTAACATATTGAGGAGATCTCTGGTGTCTTTCAGATAGGTTGGTGTTTTCTGTACTATTGGTCTCAGGAATTGGCTGCAAATTGTGAAAGTGGTTCAAGTACAGAACCAATTCCTGAGACTATGGGGCGTCCTGGTGGGGGTGATTTATTTTTATGGGTTTTTGGTAGTGAGTAGAAATATGGGATTCTAGGGGATTTGGTTCTGAGAAATTCAGCTTCATGTTTAGAAATCCACTGATTGGTCTCGGCCTTCTCCACCATGAGTTCGATTGTTCTCTGTAGTCTCTTGGTTGGGTCCACAGTTATCTTTTGATAAAATGTTGTATCTCAAAGTAGTGATAAGCATTGGTTGTTGTATCCTTGCTTGCTCAGGAGAACAATGGCTCCCCCTTTGTCCGCTGGTTTTATTATCAGATCTTCATTCTGACGTAGTTCCTTCATTGCTTTCTTTTCTTGTCGTGTGATATTCACAAAGGGTCTTTTTGTCGGTCTCATATTTTCTATCTCTTTCATGATTTTCTGCTCAAAGGTTTGTATTTCTACGGGGACCATCTGGGCAGGTGGACAGAAAGTTGACTTGGGTCTGAGGTTGGTGTCACTATTTTGACTGTAGTTTTCTTTATCCATAAAGAAAGCTTTTAATTTGATCTTCCTGCAGAATTCTGACAGTTCACACTTTAGTTTGAAAATATCAGTCGTAGGTGTAGGGACGAAACCATGTCCTTTGTTCAAAACCTTTTTTTGGTCAACTGTGAGAATGGTATCAGTGAGATTGACTACCAATGATTCAATGAACTGGTCCCTGGTTGCTCTTTTGTCATGCTTCGTGTGTGTACTTGTCTTTCTTGTTCGCTCCATGTTACTCCTTTTCTCCTTCCTCTCTGAGTGTTTTGGCCTCGCCCTAAAAAAGGGGGCTGTTGTATATTCAATAGGGGTCCCATGGTGTTAGGGCCCTGGAAGTAGGGGTTCAGCCAGCTTTGAAAATTGGGTGCATAGGGTTGGAAATGGGGTTGTGGTTGATCATAATATCTTGGCATTTGCCAGTTGTTAGTTCTTCTTCTTTGATTGCGTCTGAATTGTCCTCTCCCTCTTCTGGGGTTAGGTCCTTCATCACTGCTCCAGTCAGAATTATTACCAGAACTCTCTCCCGTTGTGTCCTCATCTTCTTGGTGGTCTGGTACAACATAGTCTGCTCTTGCATAGGGGTGCATTTTCTCCATTGAGAATTTTTTCAGATCTTTGCCCAATTTTTGAATTTTGTTTTGAGTGATATAATCTTTTGTCTCATTCATTTCCTTATTTATCTCTTCCAAACGTTTCTTATATACAGAGATCTGGACCGTCGTTTTGAGATTAGCTTCACTGACTTGGATCTTAATCGTCAGGGCTTCTACTAATCTAGTTGCTGTTTTTATTATGAGTACTAAATAATCCCGGGTACACTTCCAGGATATGGAGGACCAATATTTACGGAAGGCAATGTCTTTAAGGAATATGCGTGGAGCATTTTGTACCCACAGGCCTTTTGGGGCCGAGTTGGCTCGTAAATATTCTTTCATGATAATCCCATGTATGGCAGTCCTTACTTGATCTTTCTTCATTTCCGTTAGTTCATCCCATTCGTTATTGTGTGTCAGAGTATGTGTTAAGTCTTTATCTTGTAATAGTGAGGCTCCTGATAGAATAGCATTCACTTCTTCTTCTGTGTATCTTAAACCTTGGTTCTCCGCCATGTTTACCAATATCTTGTTGTTGTATAGTATGCCAGATCGTCTGCTGACACTCTTTTAAGGATTGGTTTTCCCACAGCTGCACGCTGCTTAATTATGTTTTAATTCTTGCAAGACGCTACACCCTTCACTTTGCTAGACATTGCACTTTCAATACGCTGACGACTTTTGGTGGAGAGGGGCTGGCTCTTCTCAATGCAGACCGGCTTTTGATCAATTTGGCTGGCCTGTACTCTGGTTAGAAATGAACATCTCTAGAATCTCAGGGCCATTTGCCACTGAAATTTAAATTCTTTACTCTTAACCACTTGCACCCGGACACATATAACACCCTCTGTCTGTCAAGGCCCATCGTTTTTGAGAGAGGCATTCCTGAAGTGTACAGGTTATCACTAGCTCTACTCACACTTTTCATATAACAATCTATTTTTTCTTTAAAATATGCTAACAATGTTTCTACACAGTGTAGGGATGGAAATACCGTTTGTTCATATGTCAGCATATGTTGAGGACATGGCTATTCTCACTGACGGTCTGCCCAACTGTATTTCACTTTTGAGAAAGCAATGAAAAACGACCACACCCATATCTTTTACAAATTTCAAATACAATAATGATTCAATACATTTGCAAAATATGAAATAAGAATATAAATAAATATGTTTTAATAAACAAATGTAATAAATCATGTGTTATTTGTTTTATTTAAGATTATTTAAGTATGTTGTTTTAGAAAAAAGTACCATATGATGTAAGCAATATTGTATGTATTTTGTGCAAAGAAAGAAATAACACATTCCTTATATATAACAAGTATCATTTAATTTTTGAAAACCTCAAAATGAATTCCGTTCAGTCCTTACCAGATCATATTGGTGACAACCACAGCAGGGAAGTGTTTTGGTTTGCCAAATTGTATACATGCAAGCCATACCGGTATAGTCCCAAGTCCAATCGAAAGACCTGAAGAGCAGCAACTGAGAAACAGAAATCTACAACCAATAGCTGAAGTGTGTGAAGCTGAAGAGTCTGGAGTGACAGATTCTGATGAACATTTTGACAATGAACAGCCAAGCACAAGTCGAGTAGAGTGGGCACCAGATACTGGGACAGAAGAGACTGCTGTTGAGTCAGAAGAAGGTGAGGCTGCTATCGAACCAGGAGAAGCTGAAACAGCTGTCGTTCCAAAGACCATTCCAGAAGAAAACGAGCTCACAAAGGAGTTAGAAGAGGGAGAATTAGCTAGTGAGTCAGGGTCAGGCACTGAACCTACAGGGACTAAAAACCAAGAAAGCCAAGAAAAACAGATAGAAATAAAATAGAATAAGAGAAATGACAAATAGAACACAGAAGGTGTTAAGATAGTTCAGACTAAGAAACCTAGAAAGGGAGACTGTTGACCAAGTGGGCAAGGAAATTGAAATACAGAATAGTAAGAAGAAGATTAAGAAGAAAAGTGAAAAGCACAAGAAGAAGATCGAAAAGAACCAGAATTCCCTGCAGAAAATACAAGGCCCCTGAATGGACCGATGTGATTCTCGAGGAGTTTGAAACTTTAGGCCTAAGTGAGGAACACAAGAGTAGTGATATTGAAAAGGAGGATGAGAGCAAATTAAGACCACCTTAACAAGAACTGTAACAAATTGAGATGGAGAAAAAATGTGTCAGATCAAGTCATCTAGGGACTCACAAATAGACAAAGGGGATAAAGAAGAACGTCATTGGGTGTAGGATTACACCACACTTATATATATATTTTTTTATTAGATAAGAGTTCATTGAGATTTTCTTAGGCCCTAACAAAGAGAAATTGTTAGATTTTTCGTTTTTGTAGAGTACTAAAATGGCAGGAAATGAAGTGACTGGGCAACCAAAATCTAAACTAAAACGTAGATGTGTTAAATTTTGCGTATGTAATGTTTTTCTACTAACATTTATGTGGACTTTATGAATTGTTGTCATACCAATTTTTTATGTGAATAACACCGGAAATAACACTAATGATGTGTCTAATGAAGGAATGAAAGATGTTGCTAAACAAATAACGAATACTAATGAAGAACAATTAGATGGAAGCATTTTCCATCATGAAGAATCAATTAATTATTTTTCCTTAAATGTGTTTACTAAACTGTTGTATGAATATACTAACATCATGAATGTGAGTGATTGCTATGTCTGCATGAAATTACCATCGTCTGTCTCTGAAGGTATAACATACCACCATCTTTTTTTAAAATATGCTGTTTCATTTAGTGTTTTTAGTAGTGGAAGGCAAATTGGAGTATCAATATACAGATGTAGACTTAGTATTTTTAAAGTACCAATTATAAGAGAACTAAACAAGGTAGAAAGTGGTAAACACGCACATTATATGGGGGAATTTTTCCATATTACTAAACCATTAGATTTAGAACATGCTTATAAAAATAATTTAACTTGCTGATTGCATTTTGAGGAAGGACTGTTTTTGGACATGGTAGAACATAGAAGAGAGAGTTTCCAGAAAAAGCTGTGAAACAAAAAACATAAGAACCACCTTGGGAGAGGGAAATTATGAAAAGGGTGAAACTTATGCTGCAATGTCCCTGGACTGGTCACAGAAAGGGAAGTTATGTTTATCGAGATCAAAGGCTAACTACAACAATTATTTTATTGGCACTAATGAATGTGAGCATACTTTCCAAATTACTGGAGGTTGGGGATTAAAGGGTGGAACGAATCCTGTCTGGGATATTTTATGTATGTGGTAGGAAAGCCTATTACAGGTTACCTGCCCACTGGTATGGGAGTTGTTACTTTGGGATTATCTTTCCAAAGGTGTACCATATAGACCGAAAAGATCATAGTGTCAATAAAATAAAGCAAGGATTAACACGTAGTAAGAGAGCAAGTTTTTCTGAAATAATAGGTGATTTATTCTCTGCACTGATACCCTCAGTTGGGGTAGTTCTAAATTCACATAAAATTCGAAAACTGTCTACAGTGGTTGATCGTTTATCAACAGATACTGCTGGTGGATTATTGATGATTGATACCGAAATGGTGGCAATAAGATCAATGGTTTTGCAAAATGGACTTGCCCTTGACATTATCTTGGCAAAAGAGGGTGGAGTCTGTGGAACATTAAAAATTCAACACTGTTGTACCTATATCCCTGATTAAAGTAAAGGGATAGAAGGATATATTAGGAATATTACAAAGGTACATAAGGATTTAACCCAAATGGAGGTTGACGGTGTTTGGGAGAGAGTTGGTAAGAGTATTCCAGCTGTGAGAAATTGGTTTTCAACGTTTGGAGAAAGTCTTTTGGGAAAGATAGTAATGCCAGTACTTTCAATAGCAATAACAATTTTAGTAATAATAACAGCGTATAAATGTTGTAAGTGCATGAACGAAAGAAAAGTTAAATCAGATAAATAAATAAAAGGAGAGGAGTAAAGAGAAAAACAGATGAGATAGAACTTGAAGAAATAAATGGAGGATATTATGACATGATGAAAAGGCTAAATGAGAGTGCCATGAAAGAAGAGAGAGATACTAAACTTTAGATAAAATGAAAGGTGGCACTCGGTATGGTGAGTATTTATGATGGCTTCAAAAGCCATCAGAGGGGGGAATTGATTGAGCGGGGTTTCGCAAAAAGAAACCCGCTTGGATTAACTACGCCTGTAATACGTACTAATTTTAAGTAGTAAGTATATTAACGTGCAATCACACATCACACGTGGGAGATTTGCTTTGCACTGGAGATAAGGTGGGTGGTTAACAGTGAAAATTTAATTATCACATTATTAATAAATGTCTACTTTCTGTTCTTTTAGTAAATGGACGATTCTACATTTTTCATTAAGTTAGCCGAACTGTAATGAGTGAAACTTGCAGCACGCACAAAACACGTGACTGAGTGGCTGGAATGCTGAACAAGCTGAAAGAGCGTGGCACGGTGAAGGACATGACACTTGACGTGCAGCCAACTCCAGTGTCTTCATGTGAAAATTCACAAGATGTTAATTGTGTAAGCATTTGTCCTTAATTTGTTACATTAACCTCATGAGAGAACAGGGATGTATACTGAACATGTGGGAACGGAAATTAAACAATGGGGTAGTCAAAGAAGTGTGATCTAATGGTAGGGTCCCCTTGTTTTTTAACCAATCCCGTAGCTAGAATGGGTGACTTTAGCAACTTTAGTGGGATGGACATGTATGGTAAGGGTATAAAGAATAGGTGATTTAGGGGTGGGGCTAGATGTGAGGGCGGCATATACGGCTGCTGCTTTAGGAATGAAGAGATAGAGGGTGCGCTGCTGATTATCGGGTTGCAGAGAGGCCTAGCTGGTCCAGTCCTATCCTTGTCCTGATCTTAGGGTCTTTGATCCCTGACTCTCTGCCTGGGGGTCCCCTGCCGCTGGGTGGTGGTTTTCCTCATTCATATTCTTTGAGTTGGTATCTTTGATAACTCAAGTTTTTATCTTTGTACTTTTGTCTCTTCATCTATCCCCTCCATGCAACATATGTTTCTTGAGATTGATTATTTGCTAGCTGTTTTTTTAGAGTGTATTCTCTCTCATGAGGTATTTTTAAGATTAATGCATTTGAGTAAGATAAAATTTAACAATTTGCAATGAAGAGTCTGTGGTTATTTTAGTCTGTCTATGATTTGAATAACTTTCCTTCAATTTTTCAACTAATTGGTCCATCGACCAAGAATATGGAAATTTGAACGAAAAGGTTTATTGTGTAAATTGTGAATTGTCTAAATATTGAACAGCTGAGTATGAATTGGTAAGGAATTTGCAAACTTGACACCAGCCTAACAGGGACTTTGAATGTATGCGTATGGGCCAAAGTAAATGAAGTAATTAAATGTTCGTCCCTGTCCAAAATATTGGGTCCGCGCTGGATCAGTGTATTTCAAGAATTTCTCCTGGTTAAATGCACATACTCCCGCAAGAGATCAGTTTATCCTCAGGAAACCATGAAGCAGCAACCGCTGCCCCTCCTTATCACCAGCAGAATGTTGCAAGGAAAACCCAACATGGTGTGTAAATAATAGCCCTTCACTTTTTGCAGTGACTGAGTGAAAAACGTGGGAGGGAAATGACCCACACCTAAGTCTCGAATAGCAGGTAGGTCTCCAATTGTAACAATATATCACTCTTTGTTCAATTCAAGACCCTGAGTATTGCTCTCTTCTTAGCAGATTTAAAGCATTGTACATTGAAAGAAATACATACAAGGGCAAGACTCTTGTACCTTGCTTAACTCATCCTCTCTGAGAGCTACCATGCCCCTCTCCGATTGTGCTTGCTTTCCATACTCGGGGTGTGTGGAGCTGCAGAACATTCCCCGCAAAAGTCCCTTCTTCCCTTGCAACAAAACGTGAACTCCCATGATAAATTCCTTCCAACCTTACGTTTGCCCCCTCATAGGGAAAAATAGTAGTGAATGGCCAAACATTAAACTAACTTGTCACTGCTCTCATCCCAGCTCTTGTTACCATTTCACACATAAGCAGAATGTTGACAGAGGTAGTCAGTGCTTTGCCATAGATTCTATTATTTCATTGCCCACATTTGAGGTCACAGAGTCCTGCAATGAATGATCTTCCAAATTGCAAATTTGCACAATAACCACCTTTATCTCATTAACAATGTTATGCACGGTCAGTTGTGTTCCTTAATCCTTGGTTGAGACTCTCCTCCATTTGCCTCTTTGTGATTTTGGCTGAAGGGGGTGTACCTTGAATGCTGGACCTGCTCCATTTTCAGCATCTCGTTGTTTAGAAATGCATTTATTTTTCCAGGGCGCATATCTGATATATTTGGTCTTTCCATCTGAACACCACTTGTATGGTGTATTGTTTGCTCTAAATAATTCAACCACCTGGAACAAGGACCTCCTTTTTTGCGGACTCACTACTGAAAGATGCTGAAACAACAGAATCCAGTGGCCCTCAAAGGAAAAATCTACTTTCCCTCTTGACACCTCAATTGTCTTTTCTTTTGTTAAAAATATGGTGAGCTCTGATAAGGACTTCCAGGAACGCATTGTTTCGGGGGTGAGGCTTATGGTCCAATGTGTCCTGCATACCTCAGACTCCCTATATCACAGAAATGCATATTATAGTCTCAGAACCTGACCCTTGATAGCTTTTCCCTCAGAGCCAGGAGGCACTCCGCAGATTCTAAAGTTGTTTTGCCTAGCTTGATTTTCCAAGTCTTCAAACTTTCCCTGAATTATGATATATTGTGCTCCTTCAAGGTAATAATGTCTTGTCTGAGGAGCTCATTCTCCTTTGCTCTATTATCTCCATTTTCTTCCAGGGAATACACATGTTCTGCCAGTGAGCTAATGTCTATCTTAACTTCCAGGAGCTCCTAAGTTCGGTTCTCTGCACAAAAAAATCCTCATGGAGGCCTTTAAATAGTTCTAATATAAAACATTTTGTTAGGCACTAATCATTGCCTTCTGCGTTGGGAGAGGTTGCGGCATCCATGGGAGTGTCAGTGAGTTTGTTCTTCCTTTGTGACTCTAGCTTCAGTGATAATTGACCTAAGTGACAAGACCACTAGCGCATTTAAGTTACACTCAGATGCACAAAGAATGCAAACTGGGGGTACAAATTACATTCTGATTGATAGACCTCTGAACATTTATACTTACAGGTGGAAACTACAAACCCTCCCTCCACCCCTGAAAAGCTTTGCAGTGTTCGATCTCCCATCCAACCCTAATAGACTGCTGGGGCAAATCTTCAACCCTTTCCAGTGCAGGAAAGGGTTGGAGAGAAGTTTGTAAATGCCCACTAACTCACAGGTTAGTAGGCATTCGTAAGCTCTCACGCAAACCACGACTTGTTCTGACCATCACAAGCCGCACATCAGATTTACAATTTAGTAACCGTACACAGTAGTGGCATACAGTTATGTAGTATTACAAGCATGCATGCCTACTAGATATCCTCTTTTGTACAACGTGCAGTAGTAAAAGGAGTCATTTTCGTCCGTAAATGTACATTCACATTTCGTGTACAGTCACATTTGGTGCTAGTATGCGCTTGATAGGTGGTAATTATATACACAACTGGTTATAATGAAAAATTACTTCTTGTAAACCATTTATGCTTTTTGTGATTCAAACAGAAAATAATGTACACTTAGTGCAGTCATAGAATCATCCATACACATTTAAAAGTGTTTTCCCTCCTTATAAATGAACACTCATCGTTACATTCTTTAGAGCCTGGTCTGTCCCATAGAAAATGGCTGGGATAAATAGTTAAATAAATCCAAGGAGTTTGTGTAAAGTTTCTCAATAGATAAGAAAATGATAATAGTAAATTGTTTTTATATTAGCAACTAGTAGTAACACAGTTGTGCTGTTTTGTAGCACAGTGAATCACAAGTGCTCTGTAATCCAACTCAGTGATACCAGTAGGTGCAGCCAGGATTCAAACCTGTCAGTATGGGTTAAATAGAGATGTTCTGCTACCTGCAAGTATCTAACTCAGTGTGTTGTCCAGCTGACTTTAAAAAGATGTTGCATCAGTAAAAGAAAACCGGGCTTTGGCGCGTAATGTACCGTTAATAAAAGGTGAATTAATTCGTGAAGTTTAATGCTCCCGGCGCGGATATACTTGTGTGAGGTTAGTAAATAAAAAAAAGGACTATTGCGAAAGTGGCAGTGAAAATTGAAACTATAGCGAGCGCCATGTTGAATGTGTTAAATGGTCGCACGAAGCTAATCGTTTCTTAACAGGCTGTACATTGTTAAAACTAACATACCCTTAAATGAAGGTCAATTCATTAGATTTTCTTTTTTTTTTTAAACTCTTTTTATTGGTACGTGCATAATACTCTATACAAACAGGAAGTCAACATATTAAGGTTTCATTACAGTTCCATATGCCTATCTTGTAATTTACAGTGTTACTTACTGCTAATTAGCAACAGGTCTGCTCCATCACCGTTTTAGCCTTTATAAACCACAATAGGTCTGTCAGGCTCCCCAAATTTTCTCTCCCTTCTTGAGGAATCCCCTACTCTTGTAAATCGTGAGCTTGGCCTGCCAGCACCAGTCCAGATTGTCTTCCCATTCTTCGAGTGTCGGAATTGCAGCCACCCCCCATCTCTTCGCCACATTCCGGTTTGCCACTACTGCCGCCAGCGTTAACCATCGCTGCACATTCCTCGGCCAGTCTTTATTCCCTGCAGTTAGCAGCAGGAACCATTTAGGTGGAAACGGGACCTACATACCCACCACGGCGGACATTGTCGCAGCAACCTCGACAGGGCCGGGCATTCCCATATTAGATAGTAGAAGGTCCCTTCCAGTCTACAATTCTATGGCACTGCGTACTATCGCATCTCCTCATCGCTGCAACTCTGACCTGGGATAGTACACCCTGTGTAGTACTTTCAACTGAATTAAACGGAACCTTGCCCTTATTGCTACTTCCATTGGCCCTTGGAGTGCCTTTATCCATTTGTCATCTTCCATTGAGCCAACGTCGTGTTCTCAGGTTGTTCGCAGATTGCCCATTGGGTCTGGGGCGTTGTTTGTTATTTTTTTGTACAGTAGGGAAATGGCTTTAGCATGCAGGTGGTCTGTCAGGACCCTATCCTCTAGTGGAGTGGCAGCTTCTAGTGTCTCCCCTTCTCTCAAATGTTGCCGTAGGGCATGTCCCAACTGGGTGTCCTAAGCGATTCTCCCTTCCTTAGTTCGTATTCTCATTGTAATTCCGCAAACGGAATGTAAGCCCGCCCTCTCCATATGTCTCCCAGCATTTTCAGGCTCAGTAGCTCCCACTTGGTGACGCCCTCAAGCTTATTTATTCCTTTTAGACGGTCGCCCGCCCAGAGGGGTGTCATTTTCGTGAGCCTGCCCTCCCATCCCAGGTACCTTGTCGCTGCCATCCATGCTTTGACCACAGTTCTCGTGTGGTTTGGTAAATCCCCACTCCCCTGTTTTGCATACAGAATCACTCTTGGGCCTTCCTCTCCCATGGCCAGCCTATCTACTCTATATGCTCGGTCCGATCTATCGTCGAACATCCACCTGTTTACTGTCACCAACTGGGCTGCCCAGTAATAGCTACGGATGTCGGGTATCTCTAGGCCACAGTTGTATATCCCCTTTTAAAGTTTACAATGCACCGGCAGGTCCGCTCCACAACAATGCCCTAAGCTCTGAGTTCAGGCATTGAAAAAACGAGGGCGGTACCTTGCAGCGTGTATTTTGTAGAGTGCATAGTAGCCGGGGGAGAGCCTTCATTTTGAACATGGCTGCCCGTCTCATCATGGTCAGGGGCACTGCCCGCCAGTGTCTACCATCCGCGACAAACCTGTCCAGTTGATGGCCCAGATTCTCCCAGTAGAATTCTTTAGTGTCTCTTGTTATATGAATGCCAAAGTATTTAAAGCCCTCCGTTTCAATAGGTACCTCACACCTTGACGTAAGGCTGGCACGTCTCCTGACAGGGGGTATAGCAATGACTTATCTCAATTGATTGATTACCCCGAATACTCTCCATAAATACAGAAAATCTGCAGTATTCGATCTATTGAATGCCTAGGTTTCCTCACATACAGGAGGCCGTCGTCTGCATATAGCGAGATTCTGTCCTCTCTTACCTCACCTGTCGGTATCCCCCAGTTCAGAGAATCCCTCCAGCATCCCTCTGTCCTCCTCTTTGAGCCTTGTCAGGGTGATGTCGCATAGGAATTCCCTGCATTCCTCTTCGGTATGGGTCGACTGAGAATTATAGATCCCCTCGTAATATCTGGCGAACGCCTCAGCTATTTCTGCCCCCGTCTCATGTCTGCCTCCCTTTTCATCAACTAGCACAAGAACCCACCCCCATCCGCTCATCTCTTATCTAACCAGGCCAGCAACTTGCCTGCCTTGTTCCCGACTTCGTATATTTTGTGATGCGTGGCCAGCGCCTGTTTCCTAGGACTGTTGTCCAATAGGTCCCTGAGTTCTTTCTGCCGCACCCTAAGGTGCTGCCTGTCCATCTCTGCCTTAGCCTACAGTTGTATTATATCTTTTTTCGAGAGCAAGGCATTCAAAATGTTTTCCTTTCTTCAAAGCCCCAATTTTGGCTTGGGCCCTGCCTCTAAGGACCACTTAAATGCCTCCCATAGGGTCAGATACGAGCTGACTGAACCTAAGTTATCTTTGAAGTGTTACTCTGCCCCTTCTCCATGTCCTCCCAAAAGTACTCCTACTTGAGTACCACAAATGTATTCTCTGTGGCAGCGTATGGTCTTTTACTGGCCCAGACAGTCTCACCTCTACAGGGAAGTGTTCTGAGACCCACCTGGCCACATGTGTGGCGTCTACAAATTCCCCCAGTCCAGGGGCTTGTGTGATTAAGTTGTCCAGCCTGGCCAGACTGCCCATTGTGGCTGATAAATGTGTGTACTGCTCTGTTGCTGGCTGTTGGTGCCTCCAGATGTCACCCAATCCCATTGCATCAAGGAATCTGTCTAATTGGCCAACCTATCTTGCGGTGGAGGACCCCGCGGGAACCCAACCCACTGCATCTAGTGTCAGTGAGACTATGTCATTCATATCCCCTCCCATAACCAATCTGCCATCCGGTAGTTGCAGCAGCATGGGACCCAACACCTCAAATGTTGCCGATTGTAGACCCAGGGGAGCATCCCTTCCCATGTTCCACTCAGCACTGTGTATCTCCCAAGTGGGTCTGCCTTTTGGATAAAGGGAATAGCTTTCCTGACCAACACTCCCACCCTCCTGGAGCCTGAAGTCGATCCCGCATGGGCCATCAGGGTATAGCCAAACCTGTCTAAGGCTTTACAATAGTTGCCCCTCAGGTTGCCCTTTTTAATTTCCTGTTAAGCCCGTTAACGTTCCAGGACTATATTTTCACTAGGGACTGTTTCTGCTTCATGGTTGCCATTGCCGTGTATCTGGTGTATCAAAGCCCTTTTGTACAGCTGGATGCTGTTGCCACCTCAGACCTGTGCTCACCCTAGTTGCATACCTCAATAGATACGTACCTAACTGGTAACTCCCCCTCCAACTGTCCCCCGACCCCCCTCCCTGCTACCCTGCTATTAGGGATGTGAAACCCCAACTAACCAACCCGCAGAGCGCCTGTCGCCCCTGACGATACATAACAGTTTAACTAATAACTTGGGGGGGTGCTCTGTCCAGCAGAACTGAGTTCTGTTACTTCCCTCTGTACGTTTCCCACTCAAGCCTTAATAGTTCTATTGCCTCTGTGAGTCTCATGGAGATGTTCCCGTCGGTCAGTCTCAGTGTCCCAGTGTTCCCCACAGTGTGAGACTAAACTCGAGAATCCAATACAGTCTCTACAGTCTTACCTACACCTGTGTCTTAGTACTCTTGCCCAAGGGCCTCCACAGCTCCCGAGGTGCCTGAAGACCTAGGGGAAGTGGGCCAGTGTTCGTGTCCTGCTTCCATCTCTCCGTTTTCTTTACCTCATCCGCCTCTCCATCTCTGTTCTTGACCTTTGTCCCAGCCGGCCACGCGCCAGCCCTCCAGCCACTCCTGGGCCTCCTCCGGGTTCGTGAAGTGCCATGTCTTCCCCTCGGCGATTACTCAAAGCCTTGCTGGAAAGAGCATCAAACATTTTGTGTCCCTTGCTCTCAGTTTTTATTTCACCAGGTCAAAACTCCTTCTTTGGCATTGCACTTGTTGGGTATAATCCGTCAAGAATCGTATCACAGTGTTTTCACATGGCAAATCACCTTTCGATCTCGCAGCTTGCAGTATGATGTCCCTGTCCCGATGGTTAAATATTCTTGCAATGATCATACGTGGTGGGGCCCCGGGACGCGGTGGTGGTGCCGGAGCCCTGTGTGCTCTCTCAACGAAGAAGAATTCGGATAGGCGTTGGGGCTGTAGCTTGTGAGTTATCAGATCTTCGATGAACAGATCTACGCTCGGCCCCTCCGCTCCCTTCGGCACCCCCACAATATGTATGTTGTTTCTTCTCGCGCGTCCCTCCTGATCTTCAAGCCTCGCAGAAATGTGCGTGGCTTGTTGCGTTAACGTGTGCACTTGTTCTTCGAGACGTTTAGTCTTTTTACTGCAGCTGGGATATCTGAGTCTCTGTTGTGGACACCTTCTCTCTCAGGTTGGAAAGGTCCGTCCTGATCATAGTGACCTCTGTGGAGACCGAGTTGATTTTGGGTTCCAGGGACCCTTTGACATCCTGGCTCCGTGGCTCATCCCTCCTCCTCCCCCGCGCACGTGGTGATTCATTAGATTTTCTGACACTCTAACTCCAGCTCACATTCACCCTTTTAGTTAGAATGCATAAACCATTTTGATTTACTTGTATTGTTATTTGTCAGCATGTTCACTGCATTCTGAATTTTATTGGTCTCGTTTGTTGTTTACTTGTCACTGAATACTATTTGTCGTTTCTTGATTCACTTGAGTTTGGTGTAAGCACACTATTTGACTATATCATTCTTATTAAGAGTGCTTTGGTGATTTTCACCTTGATTTCAATTAACAAACACTTCGCTTTTACACCTTCAACCTTCAACGGCGGTCACTTGGTTTCTTAACCTTAAAAATAGCTTTTTTCTTGGATCAATGAATATTTGAACCTTAGTTGTTCATTACATTGCAGGATTCGTTCCCCTGATGAAGGACTTGTCCCGAAATGCATTGTGATTTGCTTGGAATATAAAGCTCAGCATATGATGATTTAACACGATTAATATTAATCCTTCAAAATGCGATGAAATGAAATAAATGAAAACTTGCATTACTAACTGTGATGACTACATGAACATTCTTTTAAGCAAAGAAATTATTTGTTTACGTTCAACCAGGAGTGCATAGTGGGGATGTTGATCTTATCCAAGACAACGTTTTTCGAGTGATATAGTTATTGATGCCCAATAATCAGAGGGCAGTACCAACCTGCACCCTAAATGACTTACATTGAAGTAAAACACTACGTTTACGATACCACTACAGGTGTGCCACACCTCAAGCTCTATTCATTGAGCAAAGAGTTAAGAACATAAACCTGTTTAAAGCTACTTGAGCGCATACACGAGATAGGGATCAGACACCGGGCCTTCAGCTGGTTAGCATCATTCCTGGACAGACCTACACAGGAAGTCTGGCTGCCACCGTATACAGTTCAAGCCAGACCCCTGTCGGTAGATGTGTTCCACTGGGTTCGGCCTTCAGTCCTACTCTGTTCAATGTATATCTGACACCCCTTGCTACTCTTGCATAGTCTCTTGGCACTAAAGTCATTTTGTACGCAGATGACATGCAGCTGCTCTTTACATGCGAGAAAGGCATGGAAAGCTGATTTCCTGCTGTCTCACCAAGGTGTTCAGTGGCTGGAGTCGCACCATTTGAGATGCAACCCAGATAAAACAGAAATTGTGACCTTTGGAGCTGTCCCCCTCAACTTTGTGAAAGCTTGTTGGCAGAACAACCTGCTGCACCCAGGCCCCACGCAAAACTGTGTCAAGAATCTCGGAATTAAAATAGATAGCGCCCTCTCCTTCCTTCCACAGATTCAAGCTCTCGCTGGGTCTTCTTTCAGTGTGCTTTGCATGCTGAAAAAATGTCTTCTGCTTCTATCTGAGGCTACTGGCAGAAAGGTAATGCAGGCCCTGATTACGTCCAGATTAGACTATGGGAATGCGCTGTACTGAGGCCTCCCTGACTATCTCCTTAACAGACTACAGGTGGTTTAGAATTCCGCAGCAAGACTGCTGCTCAGACTTCCTCCCAGCTACCACATGACCCCTCACCTAAGGCCCTGCATTGACTCCTGGTAAAAAAAGAGGGTGACGTGTAAAGCCATGGTCCTCATGAACAAGGTCCTGCACGGCATAGGGGCATTATATCTTAACGAGAGTATCAGTACTTACACCTCCACCCGCACCCTTCACTCTTCTTCGGTGTGACTGGCAAAGATGCCCACATTGATCGCCTCAGAATGTTTGGGAGGTCTTTCTCCTATATAGGTCCTCTCTTTTGGAAGAGACCCCCACGAGCTCTCCGGCTTATAGAGAGCCTTGATTTGTTCAAAACCTGCCTTTTTAACAGCTAAACCCTCGGTCTGCCCGATTCCCCCCCTTATGTTAGTGCCGGGACACTCTTTCGAGTAGCCGTGCGCTTTATAAATTAATATAACATAACATAACATAACTATATAAATAATAATACTTTTGTAGCCCCATTCCCGATATACTAAGTCCCCTAGTAAGTTCACAAGCAAAGTCTTGTGTTTGTTTCTAACAGGTGACTCCAGAAAATAGAGGAGGTCAAGGGCCCAGCATAGTTCATGGAGTATTCAACAACAGGTGAGTGTTGTGTGTGTGTACATATGTATATATATATATATATATATTATCTACTGGCGGTCGCCAGTAGATAGTTATAGTTAGGACCCTGTTTCCATAGGAAATCCGCAACATTCTATTTGGAATAACTTTGGCGCCGGTCGACGAATCCTCGCGAAATTTTCAAAATAGGTGGGGCGCTACGCTCCGCTCCTACCCTGAAAGTCTCAGGGGGATTCGTCAAGCGGGGGCTGAGAAAAAAGGGGGGTCCCAAAACGCGTTTTTCCCATGCATTTTTCCATAGGACCTTTAGACACAGCTACAGCCCGAACGGCTGAACAGAGTTACTTGAAATTTGGCAGAGAGGTAGTCCTCAGGTCAAGGAAGTGCCTTTTGTAGGTTTGGTGCAAATCTGTTCAGTAGATCCTGAGAAAATAGCATTTAAATCAATATATATATCTGAGCCAGCTTACGGTGCGCTTACGGTAAGCTTACGGTAAGCTTACCGTACGCGTACGGTGCCGTGCGCGAGCACGATTCTGATTGGCTGTTAGATCTAAGTAAACATTCGAATCGGTCGAAACCAGGAAGCGGTGGCCGCCATTTTCTCTCTCGCACTCTGAGTGAGGCAGCAAAAACAAAGGCAAAAAACATCTAAAGGGGCAATGTATTCAGTTCCTAACCACCTAGCATTGATGATGGTGTCCCCAAAGAACCCCCAAGGCCCAAAATTCTTTTTTTTTTTTTTTGAAAAATCGCCGATTACGCTTACCGTACGCGTACGGTAAAAATTATTAATAAAAAAAAATCTCTCCACACTATCCCCACCCCGTGTGCAAAAGGTGCCCGAAGGGCAACTTTTGTACATGGAGTATATTACAAAAAATGAAAATATAAATGATTACCTTTCACAACGAAGCGCATAATATGTCCTCCATGTGCGCACGGTGCGCGAAGCGCATCGTGCGTACATGGCCCATCCCGCGTAACGTGGGCACGCGGTGCGCGCAGCGCACCGCGTGACCACCGTGCGTGCACGGCACTAACTGCGTAAAGTGGGCGCGCGGTGCGCGAAACGCACCGCGTGCTCACTGTGCGCGCACGGTGCGCGCACGGAACAAACTGCGTTAACTGGGCGCGCACGCCACGAATGGCGTAAAGTAACTTAGCATTTAAAAAACCGTACAAATTCACTGAAAAAACCATAGGTTTCACACACGTTATAGTTAGGAATTAGCATTTAAAAAACCTTGCAAATTCACTGAAAAAACCATAGGTTTCACACATGTTATAGTTAGCGGAAATTTTTATCATAAAAAACCATTGAAATTCCCCAGTTATAGTTAGTGCAGGCAACTATAACTCACGCAACCGCAATCCTCTGCTGATGCTAATACTGTATTTAGACACTTATTTGCCCATGTCTTCTTTTATTAAATTTTAGCTATACATATATTACAAATATTTTTTTTTCATAAAGACACATATGTCATCAGCAGAGGATTGCGGTTGCGTGAGTTATAGTTGCCTGCACTAACTATAACTGGGGAATTTCAATGGTTTTTTATGATTAAAATTTCCGCTAACTATAACATGTGTGAAACCTATGCTTTTTTCAGTGAATATATATATATATATATATATATATTCACTGAAAAAACCATAGGTTTCACACAAGTTATAGTTAGCGGACATTTTACTGATAAAAAACCATTGAAATTCCCCTGTTATAGTTAGTGCAGGCAACTATAACTCACGCGACCGCAATCCTCTGCTGATGCTAATACTGTATTTAGACACTTATTTACCCATGTCTTCTTCCATAAATTTTTAGCTATACATATATTACAAATATTTTTTTTTCATAAAGACACATATGTCATCAGCAGAGGATTGCGGTCGCGTGAGTTATAGTTGCCTGCACTAACTATAACGGGGGAATTTCAATGGTTTTTTATCAGTAAAATGTCCGCTAACTATAACTTGTGTGAAACCTATGGTTTTTTCAGTGAATTTGTACGGTTTTTTAAATGCTAAGTTACTTTACGCCGTTCGTGGCGTGCGCGCCCACTTTCCGCAGTTCGTTCCGTGCGCGCACGGTGCGCTTCGCGCACCATGCGCGCACATTGAGCACGAGGTGCGCTTCGCGCACTGCGCGCCCACTTTACGCAGTTAGTGCCGTGCTACGCGCACCGCGTGCCCACGTTACGCTAAATGGGCCATGTACGCACGATGCGCTTCGCACACCGTCCGCACACGGAGGCCGTATTAGGCACATCGTTGTTAATGGTTATCTACAGATTGTCTTTACAAAAAGTAATCCATTCACAAAAGGTGCCCTTTGGGCACCTTTTGCACACGGGGTGAGGAAAACGTGGTTATTGTTTTTTTAAAAAAATCTTTTTACCATACGCGTACGGCAATTTTTAGAAAATAAAAAAATTTACATTTTTTGCCTTTTGGGTTCTTTGGGGACTCCATAACAACGACTGGGTGGTTGGGAGCTGTCTATCAAACCGCTTTTACTGTTTTCGGACTTTGTTTTTCCTCCACTCCCCTCAGAGTGCGAGAGAGAAAATGGCGGCCGACACTTCCTGGTTTCGACCGATTCGAATGTTTACTAAGACCTAACAGCCAATCAGAATCGCGCTCGCGCACGTCACCGTACGCGTACGGTAAGCTTACCGTAAGCGCACGGTAAGCGCACCGTAACCTGGCTCAGATATATATATTGATTTAAATGCTATTTTCTCAGGAACTACTGAACAGATTTACACCAGACCTACAAAAGACACTTCCTTGACCTGAGGACTACCTCTCTGCCAAATTTCAAGTAACTCTGTTCAGCCGTTCGGGCTGTAGCTGTGTCTAAAGGTCCTATGGAAAAATGCATGGGAAAAACGAGTTTTGGGACCCCCCTTTTTTCTCAGCCCCTGCTTGACGAATCCCCCCGAGACTTTCAGGGTAGGAGCAGAGCGTAGCGCCCCACCTATATTGAAAATTTCGCGAGGATTCGTCGACCGGCGCCAAAGTTATTCCAAATAGAATGTTGCGGATTTCCTATGGAAACGTGGTCCTAACTATAACTATCTACTGGTATATATTGATTTAAATGCTATTTTCTCAGGAACTACTGAACAGATTTACACCAGACCTACAAAAGGCACTTCCTTGACCTGAGGACTACCTCTCTGCCAAATTTCAAGTAACTCTGTTCAGCCGTTCGGGCTGTAGCTGTGTCTAAAGGTCCTATGGAAAAATGCATGGGAAAAACGCGTTTTGGGACCCCCCTTTTTTCTCAGCCCCCGCTTGACAAATCCCCCCGAGACTTTCAGGGTAGGAGCGTAGCGTAGCGCCCCACCTATTTTGAAAATTTCGCGAGGATTCGTCGACCGGCGCCAAAGTTATTCCAAATAGAATGTTGCGGATTTCCTATGGAAACGTGGTCCTAACTATAACTATCTACTGGCGACCGCCAGTAGATAATATATATATATATATATATATATATATATATATATTACCTACTGGCGGTCGCCAGTAGGTAGTTATAGTTAGGACCCTGTTTCCATAGGAAATCCGCAACATTCTATTTGGAATAACTTTGGCGCCGGTCGACGAATCCTCGCGAAATTTTCAAAATAGGTGGGGCGCTACGCTCCGCTCCTACCCTGAAAGTCTCGGGGGGATTCGTCAAGCAGGGGCCGAGAAAAAAGGGGGGTCCCAAAACGCGTTTTCCCCATGCATTTTTCCATAGGACCTTTAGACACAGCTACAGCCCGAACGGCTGAACAGAATTACTTGAAATTTGGCAGAGAGGTAGCCATAAGGTCAAGGAAGTGCCTTTTGCAGGTCTGGTGTAAATCTGTTCAGTATTTCCTGAGAAAATAGCATTTAAAAGCATATATATATGTGGGCGGAGCCTAACCACACATCTCATCCTGAGATCTGATTGGCTGTCAGCACTTCATCCAAGAAGTGTTGGCAGCCATCTTGGGACCAATATACATGATAGCACCTCATTAAAAAGCATTGCAGTTAATAGAAGGTTTTAAGACTTTAGTTACATTATACATCATTTGTTGATGGTACCATACTCATTTTAGGAATTGTGGTATGTTCTAAGGTGATTTCACTATGTGAAAAAGCCTTCTGCTGGGATATCATGATTGAGAGAAAAATATTTTCTCATGCTTTTACCACAGAGGTTTGGAAGGTGATCTATAGGCTAAACTGAGAGCTTATTTTCTGTAAATTCACATTATCTTTCTCAGTCATGTGAGAATGAAGTCTGACATTCTCAGTAAAACATGTACATCCAACAAGGGCAGAGACTGTCAGTTGATTCCTTTGTGTTCTACTGCAGCTTCCCAGAGTGTTCCAAAGAACTACTAGAGCGCTAACAGTCCTACTTATGATAAACGTATGGCACACCTGAAGCCATCTTGCTTGGATTAAAGTGGTAACTCTTAAAACATTTAATTTAAATAGGAACAAAATGAGGGGGTTCATTTTTCCATAAAAAGTATGATTAGTGCTGCAGAAAGAAAAATTAGGGCACGTTTTGAGTGACTTCTCAAATCCTCTTCTATTTCATTAAAAAATTCTGACATGCAGACTGAAACATGCACTTTCAATACCAGCAGCAGTTTTCCCTGGTGAGCAGTAGCTTTACTACAGTGATCTAATGAGCAAAAAGAGTGCTAACATTCTGAATTTATGGCAAATGTGTGACACATCTGAATGCCTTCTTGATGGAATCAAAGTAAAAAACTGAAAGTATTTCCTACTGAGGAGACTGCAGTAAATGAGGAAATTAGGAAACTTCATAACAAATAAGTCTCCCAAGATGGCCACCAGAGACAAAAGAGCCCAAATGTAGCCCAAATATCACCCAGATGTAGCCCAAGTATAGCCCAATGACAGAATGTCCCAGAATGTTCTTAAAAACAACTAGAGCGCTTACTGTCTTCATTATGACAAAAGTATGGCACACCTGAAGCCATCTTGATTGGAATAAACTGGTAACACTTAAAACATTTAATTTAAAAAGGAACACAATGAGGAGGTTCATTTTGCCATAGAAATTATGATTAATGCTGAAGAAAGAAAATGAGGGCACATTTTGAGTGACTTCTCAAATCCTCTTCTATTTCATTAAAAAATTCTGACATGCAGACTGAAACATGCACTTTTAATACCAGGAGCAGACTTCCATGGTGCAGTAGTTTTACTACAGTGATCTAATGAGCAACTAGAGTGCTAACATTCAGAATTTATGGCAAATGTGTGACATATCTGAATACCTTCATGATGGAATCAAAGTAAAAAACTGAAAGCATTTCCTACTGAGGAGACTGCAGTACATGAGGAAATTAGGAAACTTCATAACAAATAAATCTCCCAAGATGGCCACCGGAGACAAAAGAGCCCAAATGTAGCCCAAAATCACCCAGATGTAGCCCAAATATACCCCAATGACAGAAGTGTGCAAAACACTTATTATGTTGTGTTTTTGCAGTGTTATATAGTGCAGACTTGTCAGGTATTGGAGTGCTTTACATGAGCATTGGTTACATCACACAAGAACAAATTCATTTTGGTTGTAGACATGGGGAGACTAAGTGATTTGACCAGAATCACAGAATGTCGAGCTGAAGCAGAAACTTCAACCTGGTTCCCCAGTTGCAAAGTCTGCAGTTCTGGAAGTAACACCACATCCTCTCCCCTAAGTGCAACATTTAATCAAGTGGTCAACTGGATAAAAAAACATAAAGATAACAAATAATTTAAAAGTGCTTTGTCGCTATTTGAAAACTCAGAAAATATGTCCTTATTTTAGTCTTTTAGAGCACTAACCATAATTTTGATGCCAATAAGACCCTCTCATATATGTAATTTCTAAAGGAAATGCTCTAGGTATTACAGTTTTGATTACATCAAGATGATGTCAGGCGTTCCACACTTTTGTAATAAATATAGAATGTTAGCAATCTAGTTGTTCATTAGGATACTGTTGAGAGGCAGAGGCCAGGGGCACGGACTCTGAAAATTGAAGGCAGGTAGGAGGGTGCAAAGGCAACAATTTAACCACACTGAGCAGGCAGGAAGGGCCGTGGAAGCACAACAGACTATGGAGGGCAGTGGAAAGGGGGGCAGGGGCAACAAACCAACAATACAGGACTTGCAAGAGAGGCTGTTGGAGGGAAGATCTATTATGGGTCAAGGAAGCTAGGGGCGGTCCCCAGATCCCCGGGAGCCACCACAGAACTGAGCAGGAGAGTGAGTCAGGGACAAAAGGGCCACCTTAATTTGAGCCGGGGTGCCTAGGAACGCTTGCTCCAAAAATTAAGAAAACAGACATATGAGACATGGAATTGGAGGCAGAATACAATGGCAGTTTGATGAGAAGATGCAACTTCAAAGAAACCGCAGAATAGAGACATAAAGTACAAAATACAGAATCCATATAATCATACAGCTGTCATAATATTCTCTGTATCTCAATTAATGTACTGACAGAGAGAGAGAGAAAACACATCTATAAATGCATCATGAGAAACAAGTTACACCAAGGAAAATGTTACCTAGGAACACTCACGTTTACTCTTAGAGCAAGCATTCCTGCAATTACAATACAAAATCTTTTAAATGCAAAAGTAAAGAGAACAATGGTTAAACATAACATGACATTTCATATAGGTAAAATAGAATAAGATACTTCAAGCAAAGCAGAGCAAGACATTTTAAGCAAAGGAAGACAAGAGCTCCCAGCTCTTGGGGAAAACCTGCACTGCCTGTTAACCTACATACAGACGGCGAGGTAGTCCGTCGATATCTGTGGGTGCTCCCTTTTTATATCATTTTGTGGGCTCCTTTGCACGCTACATCTACCTACGTATGCTACCCAAAAGCTTCGTCTGCAGATTTTACCAGACATTTCGTCATTTACCCACTTAATGCTGACAATGGACTGGGTGAAAAGGTCAGTCTCTCAGGCCAATCGCTTATCGTAAGTTCCATAGAGCAAGCAGAAAATAATGGGTATTGTACGGGAATTCAATATATTCATGTATAAAATCTCCTCAGTTCTCCTAACTTGACGCTCTGCGGTTGCCACTTCCTTAAAAGCGGGAAACCTGCCCAGGAAGCAAGTACCAGTCCAGGATGCAGCCTACTGTATGTCGACAGCTTCAGGGGGATGTTGAACTTTGATACCGAGCACGGAGCACTCGGGTAGGGTGGGGGCTACTAGTTTGGATCAGAAGGCCTCGCAGACCTGCCTTCAGACTGCTATACACTAAAATTGCAGAGCTATGGTCAATTTAACAAAGAGGCCTACATATTGAACAGAAGGGCCTACACAGGGGTTTTATGCTGGCTGAGTGGTAAGGATGTCTCAGGATAATTATATAGCCACACAGGACCCGCTGGTCAATTTAATACGGCCTACAAATGCAGCTGGCAGGGCAAGGACAAGGGTCTCATACTTCAGGTGTGGACAGAACGGGCCAGGGGCCCCCTGTGATACAAAATCTACCCTCCTTCAAGGCTGTGGCAATGTAATAGACCATTGTGGGCAGAAGGAAGAGGCAATGGTAGTACAACCATACATGCCAACAGACCCGATTCAGCCAGGAAACGTCCAATGTTTTTAAGCTCAAATGGGCTTTATTTGATCTGTCTCCTGTCTACAATATCCTCTTTTTCAATGTAACTCAAAGGGGAAAATCAATACCCCAGTTTAGTTTCAAAATCTCCCTCTTACCAAGTTCAAAATGTTCGCAAGTATGGTACATTGGATCATGGAAGGAAATGGGATAGGGACATGGACTTGGATAACAGAGGACAGGAGGGACATGGAGAGGTGCACCAAACTGACCCTGCAGGGCAGGCATCAGGGTTTGCAGCAGCACAATACACCACACAGGGCATGCAGGACGGGAGTGCAGCACAACAATCCATAGAAAGCAAGAGGGAGGGGACAGGACCATGCACATGGAGAACAGAGAACAGAGGGGCAAGAGGCAATGGTAGCTAGCTGACCATAATGGACAGACAGGAGAGAAAGCTGCAGCATAACAGACCATAAAGGGCAGGAGGGACGGATCAGGGGCATTACAATGGAACAGACAAGCCAGGAGGGAGGGAGTAGGGCTGGGGGCAAGGGGGCAGGGCAGGAGCAGCAAGATAGTCATGGAGGTCAGGCAGGATGGGCACTAGAAGCAAGACACACCATGAAGAGCAACAGTGAGACTGTGATGGCATACACACAGACCATGGAGGGAAGGTGGGAGGGGGTCAGGGGCAGCTAACTGGCCACACAGGGAAGGTGGGAGGGGCCATGGCAGCACAGAAGACCATGCATGGCAAGTGTGAGAGTTAGTGGCAGCACAATGGCTATGATGGGCAAGAAGGAGGGTGGAGGGGCATGCACAAAGGACGATGGAGGATAGAAGGGAGGGTCAGGACCTGTGCACAGACAAGAAAGTTCAGGGGAAGGGACCTCACAACAGACCACACGGGGCAGGCAGGAGGAGCAGTTGCAGCACAACAGACCAGGGAGGGCAGAAGGGTGTGGCAGTACAATGGACCATGTAGGACAGGAGGAAGAGGATAGGGGCATGGCATGTTGACAGGCAGGGTGGAGGTGGCAGGGACAGGTTACAGTCATCTGACAATGCTAGGCAGGTGGGAGGGGAGTGGCAGCTCAACAGAACACTCAGAGTAGATAGGAGTGGCAGGTCCATGGGACATGGTGGGCAAAAAGGATGGAGCAGGGGCATGCACAAAGGCATCGGAGGGCAGGGGGAAGGAGAATAGGGGCAGCAAGCTAAGCACAGAGTTTAAGCAGGAGGTCAATGATGGGGCATAGAATTGGGCAATGGAGGGCAGGAGGAGTGGACTGGTACATCATACTAAATTGAGGGCAATGGCAGCACATCAGACCATGCATGGCAGGAGGGAGGAGGCTAGTCCATGGATTCACACAACAGAGGATAGGGAGGAAGGGGATGGGGCAGCAAGCTAACTGTTCAGAGAAGGCGGGTATTAGGAACTTTATTGTTTTTAAAACATTGTGTCTGTGCGAACTACTTAAAATATGAACAAGTATGCAGCATAATCTCACTTTTATTCAGGAAGAAGAGGACGTTTGTGACTGTGACTCCGGGCTCACTTGGCAGAAACACCCCCTGACACTCCACCCCCTATCGCAAAATGTAATGCCCGTGAAAAGGGTAGGTGAACACAGTGTTATATAGAACATAGTCCTGAGAGCACGATTGAAAATGAAAACTAGATATAGTGTATGGTATAAACTATGCACCAAAAAGTGTGATATAAGATGAACCGGGCGTGAAATATAATATGCAATACATTGTGCGCAATGACAGATTCATTGGAGAGCGCGAGATAGCACAGGCACTAGCGCGTGCTATGCGATATGCGCCTTGGAGTGTAATATGCACAGGGCAGTGTTGTGTAACCTAACTAGTCTCTAAAGTTGTAATATAAAATATGTGCTGGGGAGTGTAACGTTGCATATGCACTGTGACAAAGATATGGATCCCAGATTGTAATATGTATGGCATAGCACTGTGCGTTATAACATAGGCATCGAGAAAGGCACGTTAGATGGGGCAATATAACCCGTGCGAAGACAAGTGTGGCATGACATATTCACGGGGTGGTGTTACAGTGCACATGGGCTAGAGAGTGTCATAGCATATGCACTAGCTAGTGGAATACAACACAGAGGTGTGTGGCACTCGGCAGGCAATGGTGGGTGTAACACAGCATTGGGCTCTGTCAGGAGCACGCTGTGACTCTCAAGTGATGTTCGTCCCCTTTCCAGAGAGTAAAATAAAAAGTATTACACATCCGGCAGTGGATGTGTGTTTTATTAACCGTGAGGGGGGTTTCTTGCATAGTTTTGGTCGAATTTTTGTCGAATCCCCTTTGAATGGCTTGGTGTGCATGTGTATTAAATGTGCCCGTCAATAGCTACCCATGTTTGTATAAATAAACGACAAGGGTGTCTACCAGGATTAGGCACGGTAGGGCATCAGACATGTCAGAGCTTCACTAGTGGTGTAAATACATTCCACGTGGATTCATTGCATGCATAGTCGCCTTTTAATGAATATCACGCAAATCGTCATGGTGATAGGTACGTACGGTTTGTCCAGCATGTCCTAGGTGTGTCTATAAATATATATTCTTTAAAAATAATAAAAAACAGGCTAGGAGGGCCCGCCGGATCAGAATTGAGGGGTGACTGAATAGGCCTTGCTCTGGACGATGTTCCTTCCCCATTTATTGATCGCATATGTTCCCCTCCTATGGAGGTCGTGCGGGGTCTGTTGGGGGCTTCCATCCTCCTCTGGGGGACTAGTTAGTTTTTAGCTACGGGGCGACAGGCACACTGCACTTTGGGGGGGCTGTCTGGGCTCATGCAGGGGTGCAGGGAGGGGGGAGTTCTGTTGGGATGGGGGGGTGGGGGGGGTGTGTTGTTTGTTTGCACCGCAAGGCAAACCCGCTACTATATTGTTGTTTTTAAGATGCTCTGTGGGGGACGACCGATTGTTTCGACGTATGATGGGGGGTAGGGATTTGACTGTGTTGTCATGGAATGTTAACGGCCTGGGGGATAGGATTAAGCGTGGTGTGGTCCTGCAGTACTTGAAACGTATTTCACCAGATGTTGTCTTCCTGCAGGAGACGCACCTTATAGGTAACTCCTTTCAGGCAATGAATCGGCGAGGCTATCGTTTGGTGGCCCATTCTGGCTTCACTTCGGGCTCGCGGGGGGTGGGTATTATGATCAAGAACTCGCTCCCGTTTGAGATCGATGAGGTGCGCCATGATGAGAGGGGACGCTACACTGTCCTGGTGGGAAGAATGGAGGGTAGAGTGTTTATTTTGATATCAGTGTACGTCCCGCCTGGGTTACAAGCCACCACATTTGCGGACCTGGGGCACCTCCTCCTGGACCTTCCGAGTGGCCTGCTGGTGGTTGGAGGGGACTTTAATGCTGTAGCTTCTGGGTCTATGGATCGCCATCCCCCCAGGGACCTCCCCCGGGCACAGGCGTGGCTGCCCGGCCTTTTAGACACGTTGGGCCTGGTGGATTGCTGGCGACTAAAGCATCCCGCACAGCGGCAATACACCTTCCACTCGGGTGCCCATGGTAGCCTCTCGCGGCTTGATTACATCCTTGTCCCGGCGGCCCATGCAGGGAGGGTGGGGGAGGTGCGCCATCTGGCGCGGGGTATCTCAGACCACTCCCCATTGCTGTTACATTTCGATGTCTTCCCGAGGGGGGATGGCAGGGTGGCCCCAATCAATGCATGGTATTTGCGCGACCCCACCATTCGTGCCGATTTGATCAAATCCTTACAGCGTTATTTCGACGAGAATGTGGGGTCGGTCCCTTCGGCCATCTCCCTGTGGGAGGCTTTTAAGGTAGTTCTTAGAGGGGAGGCCCTCTCCTTTATCTCCCATGCCCGGCGGCGCGAGCGGGAGGAGGTGACCCGGGTAGAGGCCGAAATTGCAGAATTGGAGGGTGACCTGGGGAGCGGGGTAACAGATCCCAAGCTGCATGTTCTACACCTAAAGCAGGCGGCCTATCGGGCCCTCGTCACGGAGGCGGCCAGGGGCCTCAGTCGAGAGCAGCAGGGGCGATTGTATGATGTGGGTGATAAGGCTGGCAAATTGATTGCGTGGTTGGACAAGAGGGAGAGAGCGAGTCGCGTGGTTCCTTTGATTGAGAGTGCGGATGGTGCGTGTGTCACCGAGCCGGAAGCCATTGTCTCCTGCTTTGCGGATTATTTCCGCGAAGTCTACTCCCCGGTTTCCCCCTGCTCGGAGGAAGATTCCCATGCCCTGCTTCGGGACATCGCACTGCCCTCCCTTACGGTGGAGGACAGGGATTCGCTGGACGCTCCTCCCACCTCGGACGAAATTGCCTTGGCTATTCGCTCGGTTGCATCCGGCAAGGCCATGGGCCCCAATGGTATCCCCATCGAACTATACAAGCTACGCCCGGATGTGTTGGCGCCCCACCTGCGTGCGATGTTCCTGGCGGCACACTCGCAGGGTTCCCTCCCGCCGGACCAGCGTCTGGCTACAATCGTGGTGATCCACAAGGAGGGGAAGCCCCGTGAACGGGTCGCATCCTATAGGCCGATCTCGCTCTTGAACGCGGAGCCCAAAATCCTCGCCAAGGTGTTGGCCAACCGGTTGGTTGGCGTGGTGGGCGACTTGGTCCACCAAGACCAATCTGGCTTTATACCACACCGCAACACGGCGCTCAATCTACGGCGCTTACACGGTGTGCTCGCGCGTGTCCCATTTGTGCGGGAGCCGGCCATCTTGGCGTCCTTGGACGCCACCATGGCGTTTGACACGCTCGAGTGGCCATACATCTGGGCGATGCTGGCGAAATTTGGATTTGGACCGGGCTTTATTAGCTGGGTCAAATTGTTGTACTCGGGCCCCTTGGCGCAGGTGGCGGTGAATGGGCGAGTCTCGGCCCCGTTCGCGCTGGGGCGGGGCACGCGACAGGGTTGCCCCTTGTCACCTCTCCTGTTTGCACTGGCCCTGGAGCCCCTGGCGGAGTGGCTGCGGTGGCACCCTTCCATCCGTGGTCTCCGCTGGACCCCCGAGCATGAGGACCGTGTGTCCCTCTATGCTGATGATATCCTCCTCTATCTCGCCTCCCCGCGTAAATCACTGATCGTCCTGGTTGATGTTTTGCGCTCATTCGGTCGCAACTCAGGCCTTGTCGTCAACTGGGCGAAATCCTGTGTATATGTGCTTTCCGGGGAGGCTCCGGTCCTACCACGGGACTGTCCGATCCAGATTGCCTCCCAGGGGTTTCGGTACCTGGGGATATATATCACTCTTGACCCGGAGGCCCGTTATGAGCGGAACTTGCTGCCCCCCCTCCAGCGCTTGAAGGAGGACGTGGTGCGCTGGCGGCGTCTGCCGCTTTCGCCGCTCGGCCGAGCGGCCTTGTTTAAAATGATGTCCTTGCCGCGCTTCCTCTACGCCCTCCAGAATACTATGGACTTGGTTCCGGCACGCTACTTCCGTGAGGTGGAGGGCCTTCAGCGGCGCCTGTTCTGGGACGGGAGGCCGCGCATTGCCCTGGCTAAATTGACGCTCCCGTGGTACGATGGGGGGGTCGCCCTCCCGGACATTAAACGGTATTACTGGGCCACCCAACTGGCTGCTATTAATCATGGCCTTTACGGGCCCGCCTTGAACCCGGCGTTTGAGATGGACAAGATGCTCCTGCCCGGTGGCGACTACAATCGAGCGCTTTACTCTTCCGCGCCCAGCCCCCGTCTGACGGGACCGACGCGGGTCATGGTGCGTGTCTGGCACGCGGCTAATGCAGCTATGGGGTGGAAGGACCGTTTGACCCGGGCGTCACCGCTATATGCGTCTGAGAGGTTGGGCTCCCTGTGGACATCGAAGGGCTTTGAGAAGTGGGACACGATCGGAATCAGCACTGTGGGAGATCTCTGGACGAGGGGGGATTCAAGACTTTTGCGACGCTGCAGGCGGAGTTTCAGCTGCAGGGCAGTGAGTACTTTCGGTACCTACAAGTCCGCCATGCGCTGGGCTCCGTCTTCCCGGATGTCGCGTCCATTCCGGAGTCTTCCCCCCTGGAGGACAGAGTGCTGGATGGCCATGTCCCAGACAGCACGATCTCCCTCATATATAAAAAACTGATCAACGACAGATCGTGCCTGCTGACTAGTCTCCGCGAGGCCTGGGTTGCCGACGGGCTAGAGCTGGACGACGAGGATTGGATTTCCGCGGTGGCCTCTCCAAAAGAGGTGGCCATCCCGGCTCGCCTTCGTTTCGTCCAGCTTAAGATCCTTCACCGGGTTTACGTGACGGGGCCAAGGCTTCTACGTATGGGCTTTGCTGGTGACGGAATGTGTAAGCGTGGCTGTGGCGCGTTGGCAACTTTCATGCATATACTGTGGGAGTGCCCAAAGGTGGAGCGATTCTGGCGTGGTGTGCATGAGGTCCTGCGTGTGGTTACGCGTGTCGCGCTGTTGCCTGAAGCGAGGAGATGCTTGCTGAATGTGTGGGAACCAAATGACTATTCGGTCCCGCAGACGCGGTGGGTGACTCTGGGATACATGATAGCTAAGCGTGACATTGCTCAATTGTGGGGATCCCAGAGGCCCCCTGCGGTGTTGGCCTGGAAAGAACATATGGATTGGTGTATGTTTCGTGAAAAGGTGGTGTATGTGGCGAGGGGTAAGCCTGGGGCGTGGATGAAAGTCTGGGGCCCCTGGAACGCCTACCGCGGGGGTATTTGTGAGCCGCCACAGCTACCGGCTGCCTCGCCTGCTCCGTCTCCCTAGATGGCCCCCCTCCCTTGGCCTTGGGCACGCGGTCCCCCAATCCCTGATCTATTCCCATTCCCCTCTCCAGAGTTCTGCTGCTGGTTGGGATCCCCCACTTATGGAGCACGTGCTGTCATCTTGGATCGCGGGTTGCCTTGCGGGTGTGGTTTTTTGTGTTGTTTTGTTTTGATAAAAAGGAACCGTACTGTGGGCGTGGAGCTATGCGGCCTGCAACATTGATTTCTCCTGTTTTGCTAACCTGCACTGCCAAGTACTCTTACTGTATGTATGCAATATGCTTTTGTCACTCTAGCGGCCGGCCGAGTGGTTGTAGGCCCATACCTGTAACTTTTTCAAACTGCAATAAACGGTTTCAAACAAAAAAAAAAAAATAAAAAAAAAAAATAATAAAAAACAGTGGCCGGCCCTGGGGATTGGGGTCAAAAAAATATAATTAGGAGACTGGCCCTGGGGGATGGGGTCATCAGGGCCAATAAATTAGAATAGGAAGGGGAACCAAACAGCCCCCCTTCTTAAAAAACTAAAATAAATAAAAGACTGGCATCGTGCCGGAGGCCATGCCCCCTCCGTGCAGCACTCTGCAAATGCGCCCCCAACAGGCATCTCCAGTATGCGCCAGGGAGCTGCGCTGCAGCCAGGTGTTCTGAGGCCAAGCCCCTTTTTACACCTCTCTGCAACGCAGCTCTGTGGCGCTTACTGGAGGTACCTAGTGGTCTAGTTTGACCCTAGGGACCCTTAGGATTCAAGGGGACTTAATCTCTCAACTTAGAACAGCCACAGGGCGCGTTTACACAGTGGTGAAGGGAGGGGACGGGGCCTGAGGTGACGTGTGCAAACACGCACTATGGCACGTTTTAAATTGGGGATATAATTTTCCTTCAATACTGAGGGCCCCTGGGGGCTAACTAGCCCACCAAGTGCTTCCAGTAAGCGCCACTGAGCTGCATTGCAGAGAGGTGGTCCAGGCCGTGCCACTTTTTACACCTCTCTGCAACGCAACTCTGTGGCACTTACTGGAGGTACCTAGTGGGCTAGTTGGACCCTAGGGACCCTCAGGATTCAAATGAACTTAATCTCCCAACTAAAAATGGACACAGGGCGTGTTTACACAGTGGTGAAGGGAGGGGACGGGGCCTGAGTTAACGTGTGCAAAAACGCCCTGTGGGCTGTTTTAAGAGGTAGTTTTAATCCCCATGCCCTATTATATACTAGGGGCTTACAGAGGAGGTCATGCTAATCACAGGGGGACCCCAACGCATAATGTTCCCTAGTGTATGTAGGTGTTTTCACTGTATTCTAAGTGTCTTTTAACATAGCACTGGCTCTAGGACTGGTTAGTCAGACTCAGTTACCACCAGTATCCGTCTGAAAAAGTTGAGGGTACAGGATGATTTTGCAACAAGGCTTCTTTCTGCTCTTCTTTTTGTTCTTTCTGCACGTTATCCTTCTTCCTGCACTTATCTTCGTATTTGAGGACTTCTGTTGCTTCTTTCTGCACTTCTTTTGTTTCTTTCTGTGCATTTTTTCTTCTTTCTTCACATGTCCTATCTCTGTAGGCATAGTTAGAAATTAGCATTTAAAAAACCTTTGAAATTCACAGAAAAAACCATAGGTTTCAGGCACGTTATAGTTAGGAATTAGCATTTAAAAAACCTCAGAAATTCACTGAAAAAACCATAGGTTTCAGGGGTGTTATAGTTAGCTGGACTTTTCACTTGTACAAAACCATTGAAATTCCCCCGTTATAGTTAGTTCAGCTAACTATAACTCGCGCGCCCGCAATGCACTGCTGATGACGTCACATATTACATCACTCATGACATGGTCAGTGACATCACTCATGACATCACTGATGACATCTCAAATGACATCACTGATGACATCACTGATGACATCATCCTTGTGATAGAGTGGCAGACCTCCTCTCACCCTAATATAACCTTTGATACACACATTCAAAAATAGAGACTACAATTTTCAAAACAATGGACATACCAATACCAGTTACAACAACCTCTTCAGTAATTCTAAGATCCACATACACATCCACTCATTCACCAACAGTCCTATACAGTCACTCATACATGTACTCACTCATCATATGTACTCATACACCTATACATCCTGTTACACAATGCCACTCATCCATAGAGTTACTCACACACATAGTCACTCATGCTAATAAAGAATCAAACATACATTTACTTGCATATACAGTTATACACACACCACCATACTTACTTCTACGGAAACTTACACATACTTAGTCTTTTAAACAATCACTTATAGAAACACATACTTATTCATACAGGAACTCTTTCAATCTCTCACTCTCACATATACTCACATATATACACCAATAGTCACATATACTAGTTTAAAACATATGTAGTTACTCATAAAGACACTATTGAGACAGTCATTCACTCACTAACACACCCATACACACACTCATCCACCCATACAGTCCTGCACACATGCTGTGTTCAACACATACAAACAGTGAGTCACTCATTCATGCACCTATGCACTACGTAATACCCCCCACCGAACCATGCAGACACTCAGACTGATACTCAAAAAAACAACTAATAACCTATATAGACACCCATGTAGCTACTCACCAACCCATGCAGCCACTTATACACAAAGTGAGAGACTGATACAGATATTTACATATTTAAACATTACTCACTAAGCCATGTATTCACTATGATACACTTAATCAGTCAGTTACACAATCAATTTTTCAAAAACAAATCATCCATTTAGACACTTATATACCCATTTATTCTTCCATCGACCTTGAGATATACATATATAAAACATATTTAATTTTAAGAAAAACACACATTCACTGGATGATGTCATCAGTGATGTCATCAGTGATGTCATTTGAGATGTCATCAGTGATGTCATGAGTGATGTCACTGACCATGTCATGAGTGATGTAATATGTGACGTCATCAGCAGTGCATTGTGGGCGCGCGAGTTATAGTTAGCTGAACTAACTATAACGGGGGAATTTCAATGGTTTTGTACAAGTGAAAAGTCCAGCTAACTATAACACCCCTGAAACCTATGGTTTTTTCAGTGAATTTCTGAGGTTTTTTAAATGCTAATTCCTAACTATAACGTGCCTGAAACCTATGGTTTTTTCTGTGAATATATATATATATATATTCACTGAAAAAACCATAGGTTTCAGGGATGTTATAGTTAGGAATTAGCATTTAAAAAAACCTTAAAAATTCACTGAAAAAAGCACAGGTTTCAGGGACGTTATTTGACTCATATAGAACCAGAAAAATTTGCCTGTTGTAGTTAGTTGAGCTAACTTTAACTCGCGCCCCCTTAATGCACTGCTGATGATGTCACATATTACATCACTCATGACATGGTTAGTGACATCACTGATGACATCTCAAATGACATCACTGATGACATCACTGATGACATCATCCAGTGAATGTGTGTTTCTGTTTAAATATGTTTTATAAATATATATATGCCAAGGTGTATTGAAGAATGAATGAGTGTATAAGACTCAGGATGGATGACTAAGTAGGTGTGTGACTAACTGTATAAGTGACTAATTCATTGTGTCTTGCTTAATGCATGTGTTAGCGACTGATATAGACATTCACACAGTTTAAGCTGTTCCATGGTTTGGTTAGCAACTAAATTAGGATCTATATGAGCTATGTATTGCTTGTCTGAGTACATGTATGAGTACCTGATTGTCTGCGTGGGTGGGTGGGGGGTGTGACTCTCTGCATAGATGTGTGAGTGGCTAATTCACTAGGTATATGTGTTCAAGTTTGTATCTGTGAAGGTCTGTATGGCTGAGTGAGTGTGTGTATGAGTGTCTCGGTGAGTGAATGGATGCCTCAGTGGTACATGTGAGTAACTCCATATGTGAAAGGCAGTATATATGACTGTTGGACTATACAAATGACTATATGGGAGAATGAGTGATTGTGAGAGTGCCTGTATGGATCAGTGTGTCCTTGTATTAGTTATTGTATTAGAGTGTAAGTATGTGTTAGTATATACTTAAATAAGTGACGTGGTATGTGTATAACTGTACAGGTGAGTAAATGCAAGTGTTATTGATTATTTCCATTACTGACTAGGTGTGTGAATAACTCTAAGAATGAGAGGCAGTGTGTGAGTGTCTGTATAGATATGTGACTGGATATGATAATGCTGTATTGATGGCTGACTGTATGTATGAGTGAGTGTATAGGTGAATGAATGGATGTGTGTAGACCTACAAATTAGAGAGTGGATATGCACTAACTGGTATTGGTGTGTTCACGGTTTCGAAAATTATAGTCTGTATTTTAGACTGGGTGTATCAAGTGTTATATTAGGGTCTGATCAGGTGCATCTGATTTTCACGTGGATGATGTCATCAGTGATGTCATCAGTGATGTCATTTGAGATGTCATCAGTGATGTCTCTGACCATGAGAGGAGTGATGTAATATGTGACGTCATCAGCAGTGCATTGCGGGGGCGCGAGTTATAGTTAGCCCAACTAACTATAACAGGCGAATTGCTCTGGTTTTATATGAGTCAAATGTCCAACTAACTATAACGTCCCTGGAGGAGGAGCCTAGCGCGCAACCAAGATGGCCGCGTAGGTGCGAGGCTCCCGAGGACCACCACGACCTCCTGAATTAATCCTGGCTATATCCTGTCCTTGTTGAGGGGACTGCATCGGTGAACCCGAGCTGAGGCGCCATCCGTTTTTCCTTTTCGAATCGGACCCCGGACACCGGTGGGAGCACCGATTGAAGGTTGCGGCCTTCTCCGCGCTGGCCCCCCGGATTGGAGTAGTGGGGTGATCCGGGGACAAAGCGAACAACAGCGGCGGGCAGGGCTGGGCGACTCGCGTACCCCGTGCTTTCACTTTCGCTTTTGCGCTCTCCTTGCCCTCAAGCGAGGTAGGGTTGCGGAGCGGGGTGCGGTGGTGTGGCCTTGTCCAGGTGCCCGGCTGATCCGCCGGCCGTGAGCCGTCCTGCGGCCCAGTGGTCGCCCTCCCCCCCCCCGGAACCCGTGAACTGGTTTATCGGCCCTTTCGAGGAGATTGGCGCGACGGTGGGAGAGCAGGCATGTCCACCAAACAAGATGGCGACCGGGCGAAGGTGAAGACGACCCGCCGCGGCCCGGCACCTCAATCCAACAGTATGGACCGCTACACCCTCCAGAAGGGATCTCCGGAGACATCGCGCACATCCCCGGCGGGCCCGACGGAGGCATCTGCTCAACCGGTGGATCTGACCCTCCGGGACGTCATGAGCGCCATCGCAGAGATGAAGGCCTCAGTGGACCAGCGCTTCGACACCCTAGCGCAAAAGATAGACTCGGTCCTGGTGGATGTTAGCCTTGTGAGGGCTGACTTGTCCAAAACCAACGACCGGGTCGATTCCCTGGCCCACACCACAACGAGCCTCACGACGGACGTGGTGGCCCTCCAGAAGGAGGTGCGCCGGCTTGGCCAGGCGAGCGCCCTGATGGACCGGCGACTGGAGGATTCCGAGGGTCGGGCCCGGAGGAATAACGTTCGCATTGTGGGAGTGCCGGAGGGACGAGAGGCGGAGGCGGCGGATTCTTTTTGTGGAAGAATTGATCCTTACCCATCTCCAGCCCCGGGGGCTGAGTAAGCTTTTTGCGGTGGAACGTGCTCATCGGGTCCCTGGGGGCAGACCTAAGGCCGGTGCCCCGCCGCGGCCTCTCATTGCCCGGATTTTTAATTTCCGGGACAGAGACGCTATCCTGCAGACCTCCAGGCAACAGGGACCGGTCAAGCTTGATAACATGGATGTGCATTTCTACCCAGACTTTACGCCGGCGGTCCAAAAACTGAGACTGAGTTTTCTTGGAGTTAAACGTCGCCTACGGGACCTGAACCTTAAGTACTCAATGCTTTTTCCAGCTAAGCTAAGGGTGGAGGTGGATGGGCGCACGCACTTTTTTGACCGACCCGAGGCGGCTGGGGACTGGTTGGACACTCTGCCTGGAGATCGGGGCCGGGGGGGTGGGGGGGGTGCGGTTGGCGGGGAGGGCCCGCCGGATCAGAACTGAGGGGTGAAGAATAGGCCTTGCTCTGGACAACATTCCTTTACCATTTTCTGATCGTTTATGCTCCCCTCCGATGGAGGTCGTGTGGGGTCTGTTGGGGGCTTCCCTCCTCCTCTGGGGGACTAGTTAGTTTTTCATCTATGGGGCGACAGGCACACTGCACTTTGGGGGGGCTGTCTGGGCTCATGCAGGGGTGCAGGGAGGGGGGAGTTCTGTTGGGATGGGGGGGTGGGGGGGGTGTGTTGTTTGTTTGCACCGCAAGGCAAGCCCTTTACTGTATTGTTGCTCTCGAGATGCTCTGTGGGGGACGACTGATTGCTTCTGCGTATGATGGGGGGTAGGGATTTGACTGTGTTGTCATGGAATGTTAACGGCCTGGGGGACAGGATTAAGCGTGGTGTGGTCCTGCAATACCTGAAACGTATCTCACCAGATGTTATCTTCCTGCAGGAGACGCACCTTATAGGTAACTCCTTTCATGCCATGAATCGGCGAGGCTATCGTTTGGTGGCCCACTCGGGCTTCACCTCGGGCTCGCGGGGGGTGGGTATCATGATTAAGAACTCGCTCCCGTTGGAGATTGATGAGGTGCGCCATGATGAGAGGGGACGCTACACTGTTCTGGTGGGTAGAATGGAGGGT
This sequence comes from Triturus cristatus, assembly GCF_964204655.1. Lineage (NCBI taxonomy): Eukaryota > Metazoa > Chordata > Amphibia > Caudata > Salamandridae > Triturus > Triturus cristatus. The sequence goes on along the minus strand of NC_140582.1, from coordinate 806,458,812 downwards.
AGAGTGTTTGTTTTTATATCAGTGTACGTCCCGCCTGGGTTACAATCTACTACATTTGCGGATTTGGGGCGCCTCCTTCTGGACCTCCCGGGTGGCCTGCTGGTGATTGGGGGGGACTTTAATGCGGTAGTTTCTGGGTCTATGGATCGCCATCCCCCTAGGGACCTCCCCCGGGCACAGGCCTGGCTGTCCGGCCTTTTAGATACTCTGGGCCTGGTGGATTGCTGGCGACTAAAGCATCCCGCACAGCGGCAATACACCTTCCACTCGGGTGCCCATGGTAGCCTCTCGCGGCTTGATTATATCCTTGTCCCGGCGGCCTATGCTGGGAGGGTGGGAGAGGTGAGCCATCTGGCGCGGGGCATTTCAGATCACTCCCCAGTACTGTTACATTTCGATGTCTTCCCTAGGGGGGAGGGCAGGGTGGCTCCAATCAATGCTTGGTACTTGCGTGACCCCACTATTCGTGCCGACTTGATCAAATCCTTACAGCGATACTTTGATGAGAATGTGGGGTCTGTCCCTTCGGCCATCTCCCTGTGGGAGGCTTTTAAGGTAGTTCTCAGAGGGGAGGCCCTCTCCTTTATCTCCCATGCCCGGAGGCGCGAGCGGGAGGAGGTAACCCGGGTGGAGGCCGAAATTGCGGAACTAGAGGGTGACCTGGGGAGCGGGGTAACAGACGCCAAGTTGCATGTTCTGCACCTCAGGCAGGCGGCCTATAGGGCCCTCGTCACGAAGGCGGCCAGGGGCCTCAGTAGAGAGCAACAGGGGCGACTGTATGATGTGGGTGATAAGGCTGGTAAATTGATTGCGTGGTTGGACAAGAGGGAGAGAGCGAGTCGTGTGGTTCCTTTGATTGAGGGGATGGATGGTGTGCCTGTCACCGAGCCGGAAGCCATTGTCTCCTGCTTCGCGGATTACTTCCGCGAGGTGTACTCCCCGGTTTCTCCCTGCTCGGAGGAAGATTCCCATGCCCTGCTTCGGGACATCGCGCTGCCCTCCCTTACGGTGGAGGACAGGGATTCGCTGGACGCTCCTCCCACCTCGGACGAAATTGCCCTGGCCATTCGCTCGGTCGCATCCGGCAAGGCCATGGGCCCCAATGGTATCCCCATCGAGCTCTACAAGCTGCGACCGGATGTACTGGCGCCCCACCTGCGCGCCATGTTCCTGGCGGCCCACTCGCGGGGTTCCCTCCCGCCGGACCAGCGTCTGGCCACAATCGTGGTGATCCACAAGGAGGGGAGACCCCGTGAGCGGGTTACATCCTATAGGCCTATCTCGCTCTTGAACGCGGAGCCCAAAATCCTCGCCAAGGTACTGGCCAACCGGCTGGTTGGCGTGGTGGGCGATTTGGTCCACCAAGACCAATCTGGCTTTATACCCCATCGCAACACGGCTCTTAATCTGCGACGCTTGCATGGGGTGCTCGCGCGTGTCCCGTTTGTGCGGGAGCCGGCCATCTTGGCGTCCTTAGATGCCACCATGGCGTTTGACACGCTTGAATGGCCATACATCTGGGCGATGCTGGCGAAATTTGGATTTGGACCGGGATTCATTAGCTGGGTCAAATTGTTGTATTCGGGCCCATTGGCGCAGGTGGTGGTGAATGGGCGAGTCTCGGCCCCCTTCGCGCTGGGGCGGGGCACGCGTCAGGGTTGCCCCATGTCACCGCTCCTGTTTGCATTGGCCTTGGAGCCCTTGGCGGAGTGGCTGCGGTGGCACCCCTCCATCCGTGGTCTCCGCTGGACCCCCGAGCATGAGGACCGCGTGTCCCTCTACGCTGATGATATCCTTTTGTATCTCGCCTCCCCGCGTACCTCGCTGATTGTCCTGGTTGATGTTTTGCGCTCCTTCGGTCGTAACTCAGGCCTTGTCATCAACTGGGCGAAATCCTGCGTATATGTGCTCTCCGGGGAGGCTCCGGCCCTACCACGGGACTGCCCGATCCAGATTGCCTCCCAGGGGTTCCGGTACCTGGGTATATATATTACTCTTGACCCGGAGGCCCGCTACGAGCGGAACTTACTACCCCCCCTCCAGCGCTTGCGGGAGGACGTTGCGCGCTGGCGGCGTCTTCCGCTTTCGCCGCTTGGCCGAGCGGCCTTGTTTAAGATGATGTCCTTGCCGCGCTTTCTGTATGCGCTTCAGAACACTATGGACTTGGTTCCGGCGCGCTACTTCCGTGAGGTGGAGAGCCTGCAGCGGCGCCTGTTCTGGGACGGGAGGCCGCGTATTGCTCTGGCTAAATTGACGCTCCCGTGGTACGATGGGGGGGTTGCCCTCCCGGACATTAAACGGTATTACTGGGCCTCCCAGCTAGCTGCGATTAATCATGGCCTTTTCGGGCCCGCCCTGAACCCGGCATTTGAAATGGACAAGATGCTCCTGCCCGGTGGCGACTACAATCGAGCGCTCTACTCTGGCGCGCCCGACTCCCGTCTGACGGGACCGACGCGTGTCATGGTGCGTGTCTGGCACGCGGCTAATGCAGCGATGGGATGGAAGGACCGTTTGACCCGGGCGACACCGCTATATGCGTCTGAGAGGTTGGGCTCCCTGTGGACATCGAAGGGCTTCGAGAAGTGGGACACGATCGGAATCAGCACAGTGGGAGACCTCTGGACAAGGGGTGGATTCAAAACTTTTGAGACACTGCGGACGGAATTTCAGCTGCAAGGCAGTGAGTACTTTCGGTACTTACAAGTCCGCCACGCGCTGGGCTCCGTCTTCCCTGATGTCGCGTCCATTCCGGAGTCTTCCCCCCTGGAGGACAGAGTGCTGGATGGCCATGTCCCAGACAGCACGATCTCCCTTATATATAAAAAACTGATCAACGACAGGTCGTGCCTGCTGACTAGTCTCCGCGAGGCCTGGGTTGCCGACGGGCTGGAACTGGACGACGAGGACTGGATTTCCGCGGTGGCCTCTCCGAAGGAGGTGGCCATCCCGGCTCGCCTTCGCTTCGTCCAGCTTAAGATCCTCCACCGGGTTTACGTGACGGGGCCAAGGCTTCTACGTATGGGCTTTGTTGGTGACGGATTGTGTAAGCGTGGCTGTGGTGCCTTGGCAACTTTCATGCATATTCTGTGGGAATGCCCACAGGTGGAGCGATTCTGGCGTGGTGTGCATGAGGTCCTGCGTGTGGTGACGCATGTTGTGCTGTTGCCTGAAGCGAGGAGATGCTTGCTGAATGTGTGGGAACCAAATGACTATTCGGTCCCGCAGACGCGGTGGGTGACTCTGGGATACATGATAGCTAAGCGCGACATTGCTCAATTGTGGGGATCCCAGAGGCCCCCAGCGGTGTTGGCCTGGAAAGAACATATGGATTGGTGTATGTTTCGTGAAAAGGTAGTGTATGTGGCGAGGGGTAAGCCTGGGGCGTGGGTGAAAATCTGGGGCCCCTGGAACGCCTATCGCGGGGGTATTTGTGAGCCGCCACTGCTACCGGCCGCCTCACCAGCTCCGTCCCCCTAGCCGACCCCCTCCCCCAGCCGCGGGCATGTGGTTCCCCTGTCCCTGATTTATTCCCATTCCCCTCTTCAGAGTTCGACTGCTGGTTGGGATCCCCCACTTAAGGAGCACGTGCCGTCACTTTGGATGGCGGGTTGCCTTGCGGGTGTGGTTTTTTTGTGTTGTTCTGTTTTGAAAAAAAGGAAACCGTATTGTGGGCTTGGAGTTATGTGGCCTGCGCTATTGATATCTCCTGCTTTACCGATCTGCGCCGCCAAGAGACTCTTACTGTAGGTATGTCATATGCTTCTGCCACTCTAGCGGCCGGCCGGATGGTTGTAGGCCCATACTTGTAACCCTTTTTAACATGTAATAAACGGTTTCAAAAAAAAAAAAAAAAAAAAAAAAAAAACTATAACGTCCCTGAAACCTATGGTTTTTTCAGTGAATTTCTAAGGTTTTTTTAAATGCTAATTCCTAACTATAACGTCCCTGAAACCTATGGTTTTTTCAGTGAATTTCTAAGGTTTTTTAAATGCTAATTTCTAACTATATCGTGCCTGAAACCTCTGGTTTATTCAGTGAATTTCAAAGGTTTTTAAATGCTAATTTCTAACTATAACATGCCTGAAACCTAGGGTTTTTTCAGTGAATTTCAAAGGTTTTTTAAATGATAATTTCTATTTATAACGTTCATGATACCTATCTTTTTTTCTGTGTTTTTTAATTATCATCCCATTCTCAACTTGGTGAAAACTGCAAATCTCACCACTCTTCCATCAATACCTTACAACAACAAAATCGCTACAAACAAGAGCCACATCTAACGTTAATGAAATGCACAGTAGGCGTTCCGTGCAAAAAAAACACGAAAACACCACTTTCCCATATTTTCAACGACCAGCCAAATCTGCAATGCGATCCAAAAAGCAGGCGATAAGCCGAGTTAGCAGTAACAAATTAACATCAACCTTTAACTGGTGTAAGGAGGTTGACTATCTACTCCGTTATTTCGACCCAACTCACAGCCACATCTAAAGACTAACACGTGATACAGCTACTGATCATACAGCTCCGACACCCAACAACGCCACAACACCCAGCCACACCACCACCAGAACCTCCCCCCCGCACCCCCTCCTACTACCACAGAGGCAGCACAAAACAGAACAACGGACCTTCCCAAAACGCCATGCCCCTCAGCCACACAATAGCTGAATGTTGGGAGATGAGCAACCAACTATATATGAAGGAGGCAAGTCACCCATCACTGATAAAGCACACAATGCCAAGTGTAACGCTCATGTGCTGCACAGACCTCACTATGCAAAGCACAAACCTCTCCATGTGGAGATATACTATTGATACATGTAGTGTAGTGCACAGTACACGCAACCATGTTACCTCAGGCAGTGAGGAAGATCTCGGTCATGTAGCTGTGTTGCCCCCCGTGGAAGCGGAAGCGGAGTGGGCTGCTCCAACGTACGCCTCTCCAGCGTGGGAGTATGAATAAATATACCAGGCCCTAGGCATGGTTCACTTGTGGGAAGACCAACAAGTCTGTCAGAACGCCATCCCTCACCCTGGCACGTGGCAGCCGCCATAACCGCGGGCCTCCTCGACACAGGGCCCCTGCGAACCCAGCGGCACACCACTGCAGACTTATGTCTGTACCGACTACTGCCTTCGATCTATACTACGGACAGCACGGCTCACAATTCAGATGTAGGGGCGATTGCAGATATCGCTGTCCAGTTTGCAAGACACGTTGCTCCCAGTGCGGCCCACCGAGACCCCGCATCATCGCAGGGTGCGCACACGCTGTGTGCTTCAGGTACTACTAGCTCACTGCCCCATAAGTCATCGCCATGTGGCCTTATCAACGCAGAATTCATTAGGCAAAACACACTGCTCCCAGTGCAGCCCGCTGGGACCACGTCTCATCGCAGAGTCCGCACACGCTGATTACTCCAGGTGCCACTAACTGTGCAGCTCAACTCAACGCCATGTGGCTGTGCACCCATCCTGACCACTGCCTCCGCCCTACACTGTAATTACATGGTTCACAATTCAACATTAGTAGCGACGCAAATTGTGTAAGAGACTATAACCGGTTAAGAAGACCAAATGCTCCCAATCTGTGCAGCTCAAGTCAACGTCACCTGCCTGTGGGCCTTTGCTGACCGCTGCCTCCGGCCTACACTCTGGAAGACCGGTGAGACGTGGTACCAACTAACCCTGTTCAACACAAGCCGATCCCACATGTGTAACTGTGTTCTGAGTCCTCAATGGCAGCGACCACAGCAGCAGACTCCCTTCGATCACCGAGGGGTATTTCCACATGGAAGACCGGCGACACGTGGTGCTACTGAACCTGTACTACGCAAGGTTTGTTTGGGTCACCAACGTATGCACGTGGCTGTGGACCCTAGCTCACCGCTACCTCTGCCCTTCACTGTGGGCGACCGGCGGCAAATTGTACCACTAACCGTCTTCAACACAAGCCGATCCCACATGTGGAACTGTGTCCTGAGTCCTGAATGGCAGTGACCCCAACTACTTGCCAGCGACCACAGCACCAGACTCCCTTTGATTAGTGTGGCGTATTTGCACATCAAAGTCATCAATGTGGAAAGTATTGCCGACGAAAAGATAACGCAAAAGATAAATTCTACACAAACTGTCGATTTCCCTTTCCACGTCCAGAAATTTCCAAAGGAAGAGTGAACAATTTTATGTCAGCAATGAGACATATCATCACTCGAAAATCACCCAAAAATACTTATAATTTAAAAAGAACAGAAGCATCGATGTACAATAATGATTACAATACGGAGATTTTGAAGATGTGAAATGCAAATATGAACATACAATATGATGCACATAACTCAATTGATGTTTCTCACTATGTCACGTCATACATTACCAACTCTGAGAAGACAGAATTGAAAGAAATGTGGGAAGAAATTTCACAGGAGAAGACACTTAGGAAAACAATGTACAGCTTCAGTTTGAAGATACTTTCACATCAAGAAATTGGATCCTACCAATGTTCGGATCGATAGACATCTGCAAGTTTATATTCAAAGTCAACAGGAACCATCTGGATAAGTCTAGGTTTTCCTGCGGCATGAAATCGAGTTTTAATATAAATGTTATAAAACAAATTTGTGAGGATATAGACCTACGTTTCTTTGCTAGTCAAGAGAACTGTACAGAAAATAACAGTTGGATATGTCTAGGTGTTGATCAACAAATGGAAGATAATACTGTTGTGAAGTTTGAAAAATAAATAACAAAGTTTAAAGTAGTTTCTGGGGAAAATCCCAACTATGTTTATATTTATTGCCGACGTACTCATTATAAAATTCAAACTAGGAATGTAGATGTACTACAAATAACCCTGTTCAACACAAGTCGATCCCACATGTGTAACTGTGTCCTGAGTCCTGAATGGCAGTCACCCCAAGTCCGTGGCAGCGATCACAGCACCACACTCCCTTCGATCACTGAGGCATATTTCGATATGCAAGGCCAGCTACACGTAGTTCCACTAACCCTCTTTAACAAAAGCCGATCCCACATGTGTAACTGTGTCCTGAATGGCAGTGACCCCAACTCCGTGGCAGCAACCACAGCAGCATACTCTCTTTGATCAGTTAGACATATTTCCATATGCAACGGCGGCGACATGTGGTGCCAATAACTCTGTTCAACATAAGCCGATCCAACATGTGTAACTGTGTCCTGAGTCCTGAATGGCAGTGACCCCAACTCCGTCACCACACTTCCTTTGCTCAGTGAGGGATATTTCCATATGCAACTACAGACTCCAGTAGGCAAGTAAGTATCACAGTCCTACACCCTACATATTATCCTTTTAGTATCCTTGCTTCAAGAACTTTTTTTTATATCAGTTATAGCTTTACTACAATGACCAAATTAATCTTCAAATGAAAACTAAAATGGAATAGCAGTCTACTCTGCAGGCAGTACAGCTCACAATTCCATTTTTAAATGATAATTTCTAACAACAAGATTGTACTCAGAAAATATAACACTTCGTCAGTGTATTCTATACTTATTTAATCTTTTCATCATACGCCTACACTGCACTCACTAGGGCTCCCAATGGAAATTATTTCTTCATTCATTAACTACAGAGTCCACTAGGCAAGTAACTATTACAGGCCTCAAATCTACATAATATCCTTTTAGTATCCTTTCTTATTGAACATTTTTTATATCAGTTATTCCTTTAGTACAATCACCAAATTCATTTTCAAGTACAAACAAACACTCAGCAGTCTACACTGCGGGCAGCAGACCTCGCAATTTGAATTTTGGACACGTGGTGCCAACTAACACTGTCCAACACAAGCCGATCCCACATGTGTAACTGTGTCCTGAGTCCTGAATGGCAGTGACCCCAAGTCCATGGCTGCCACCACAGCAGCAAACTCTCTTTGATCAGTTAGACATATTTCCATATGCAGTGACCCAAAACTTCATGTCAGCGACCACACCACCACACCGATTAGTGAGGAGTATTTTCATATTGAAGGCTGTACACAAGTGGTGCCACTGAACCTACACTACGCAGGCCGGAGAGGCCACCAACATATGCACGTGGCTGTGGGCCCTTGCTCACCGCTACCTCTGGCCTACACTATGATCAGCAGGCCTCACAATTCAGATAGAGTCATGTTTCCACATGACGCAGTCCTATAGCCAAGACACATTGCTCCCAGTGCGGCCTGTCCACACCAAGCATCATCACAGGCTCATACACTGTCAATACTTCTGGTGCCACTAACCCCCTTTAACAGAAGCCGATCCCACATGTGTAACTGTGTCCTGAGTCCTGAATGGCAGTGACCCCAAGTCTGAGGCAGCAACCACACAACATTCTCCCTTCGATTTGTGAGGCATATTTCGATATGCAAGGCCGTCGACACGTAGTCCCACTAACCCTCTTTAACACAAACCGATCCCACATGTGTAACTGTGCCCTGAATCCTGAATGGCAGTCACCCCAACTTCATGGCAGCGAACACAGCACCAGACTCCCTTCAGTCTTATTTGTTGTTCTTTTCTTTAACCCCTTCCATGCGGGGCGGATTCCCCCGCTGTGCTGACCGTTACCTGCGCGGGCGTGGTCATGACGGAACGGTTCCGTCATGAGCACAGCTCAACCGACGCTCATGACGGAACCGTTCCGTCATGAGCGTCGAAGGGGTTAAATACATTTGTTTATATGTAAATCTACACATGTCTAAGATTCTTCTTTGTCCAACCGCACAGGGACACTTCCGGGCCCAAGAAGGTTGTTGGGGGTATGATGGTAATGTGGGAAGAGGGTGTGTTACCTGCTGATGTGGGGAGAGACAGCATCAAAGGGGTAGCTATCACAGAAAGAACTCTGATATGTTTTCACAAATACCGCAGACAAATACCAGCTGACGGACTGAAACACAAAATGATTTTTCAATACTTATGTAGTGTGAGTTATGAACAGTTCGCACCCATGCTCACAGAGGGACAGCTGCGGCCCGTCCACTCCACTCACAAACACAGTACTACGAGCCGTCCGCGCCTTTGTAGCTATCCCTTCCCTGTTCCGTCGTACGCCATGCCACGCCACTCAGATTAAGTTCCGACGATGGCCCCACATACCTACCTGTCGCAGGCGTACTCGCTGTTCCTGTGCAGGTCAGTGGTCTAGTTCCCCACATCTCCCGCCCACTTCCTGAGGGCAGCTTTACCCACACATCACACCCGTCCAGCACATGCGTCACAGGCCATGTGACCACGCAAATATAATAGATCAACAACGTCACATCCTTTATTGCCGGTGCTGACTAGATGCCAGACGCTCCACGTGTCTCAACCATAAAGAGTCTTTCAAAACTTGTGCAGAAGGTTACTCGCACCCTAATCTGTATAGCCCTCAGGGGCCTACCACCCCTTTGGCGTGGACTTCAGATGCACAGGGTTAGTGCCACCCGAAGCTCATATGGCCATCAGGGGCCTACCACCACGCGGCACCAACCTAACTTCCACAGGCTTAGCAGCCCCAAAAGCTGATGTGGTCTCCGCCATTGATGACTTAGGACTCAGCGACATGTGTGTGATCTGCCGGGCCGTGAAGAAGATGATGTGGTCTCCGCCATTCATGACTCAGGACTCAGCGACATCTGTGCGATGCACCTGATGTGGTCTCCGCCATGCCATTCATTACTCACGTCCTTCTTTTGTGCTTTATTTTCTCTGTCGTCCACATCCATACTCCCCACAGCAGTGTTCCACCTTGTTATTTTATATTTTTTTTAATAAATTTTGTTTATTACTTTATCGTTGATATATGTGAATTAGAAAATAAAGATTGAAAAAAAAATAATAAGGTTTCTGGTTGTTTTCTTAACTGCTGTGTAACTCTTTCTTGTTTTTATTACTGTTATTTGATGAAGTCCACCATGGTCTTAAATTTTCGAGGACTTATCGCGGGAATACTGGTGATGTCTGCAGTTTCCACCAACTTCTGAATAGTGTGTTAGATTTATCTCAACTTTACTTCCATTAAAGTGCTGATAATGAAATCCAGACTAGCCGTTCCCGTGCAAAAAAACACGAGGTGCACCTTTGCGATTTATTCTAAATACTAAAATCCTGTATTGAATTGCACTGATGTAGTGGCTGCACTCACAGTGCACACACAAAATCATTTACGAAAACCTAATTGTATTTATATTGATTGGGAATCGGGCATCAGGTGCTGGATCTTGATGAGATACACTGCCCAGTTCGTATATTGTCCTGCACACGCAAAAAATCACATTACAACTTTCACACCAACTGCAATGCGAAACAAATTCCGGCGATAAGCCACTTAAGCACCAGGGATTTTACACCTGCTTTCTGATGGTGTTAAGCAGGACGACTACCTGCACCATGAAAGAGAACACAGCCAAGAGTCACACTAGAACACACACAGGTGCCATAGAATAAATGAGCATGATACAGGAATACCCATGAGGGCCACAAGACTCTTCGGAACAACTCCGGGACCACCAACGCCCCCCAAACCCGCATCTGAGCAAGTGTGTCCCTCTGGTCATTGTGGTAGCATGATAGGCACCAGCCCTGCAACATCACAGTGTGCTATCACCTCAGTGTTGGCAGTGAGCCTGGACATGTAGCTACGCACGCATCCTCCTGCATGCACAACCGGTGTGTGCTGGTCCGGAGTACACAGGTCAGCGCAGGGGTGTGCCTATCCGACAATGGGAACGGGGTGTCTCGGACATCTCCGTGTACAGGAAGTGCCACAAGAGCCGCAGCAGTCGTTGTTGTAAATGGCACTGTGATGGTGTAGTTGGAATGCAGCAGCACATGCACAAATAGGCATTACAATGGTGTGCCGTACGAGTGAACGAGATACAACAGCGCACCGTACAAAAGTGTGGGAGCTCGTGGGAGGGAGGAGCAGTTGTTTGCAACGTAACAGTCAGTGAACTCGCCCATATGCCACGTGCTGGGCATCTCATCCATGATGACCACGGTCGCAGACATCCCACAACACCAACGACCTGCCTTTGTACACATCCTTTATGAATGCAGCGTGGTTTTCACTTCTATGCTTGTTCACTGTTGTGATGTTGGCGAGTTGTGTGACTTGTACTCCTTGTTGGTGTGTTTCATTTTGGCCATTGTTTGTCTATACTTGTGCTATACTTAATTGTGCATGTCTGCCATTCTGCTCATCTCCCCCCGTCCCCCCACTCCCTGCTTCTTCCTCTTCCTGGTGCTGTTCTGTCTATAATTTTGTTGCTCCACACATAAATACATGTAAAGAACAAATTAGAATAGTTCCTTGATTCTTTTAGGTTTCTAAACTTCTCTCTCTTGGTTTCTTTTTAATTTTCCATATAGACAGTTTTTAAAATATTCAACAACACATAGAAGTCAGAAGTGCAACATATTCTATCAACACACTTTATAGAACATTCTACAACACGTGCAGGTTAAAAGTTCATCAATCTTTTTAAAATTAACCATATTTTTTTGCAACATTTTCTCGAACATTTAACAGCACGTGCAGGTTAAAAGTTCACGATTGTTTTAAGTTCCAACAGTGCCTTCGAAATGCAAGTAGCAGGTGTGGTTGAGTTGATAACTTGTATCCTATGATATGTACTCCACGTTGAAACTGCTTTTTCTTAACCAATCACAAAGATGCTTTTCCACAAAACAAATGTGCACCCTACTTTATAAAAAGAATGCTTTTCGTCTCCCAATCACGTATCGTTTTGTATGGCAATAAAAAGTAGTTCCCCATCTTTAAACATATCTCTTATTCTACCAAGGAACTGCATGAGCTACAGACATCTTTCCATACCTTCCAGCCATACCTTCAAAATGCTAGTGTGGATCGTAGGACATAGCTATATTTTCTGGTGCAAGAGGTATGCAGAACAGAGACGTATTGACTTAGACCTAGGTTTACAAAATGTGGACATTAAATGGTTTGCACAGAGAGGATTGAAGTGGCACCAATTGTTGCCTTTGGTTAAAACCTGTTTGCATCTCCAACACCCTGACCTCACGATTGTGCACTGTGGTGGAAACGACCTAGGCACATTGACTGGGGTAGGTTTGGAAATGCTTATGAAGGACACCTTTGGACAATTGATGTTACTTTTCCCTCAAACGGTCTTTGTATATTCCAATATATGCCAAAGACAGAAGTGGAAATGGTCAAAACAATTTTATCCTCAGATTGAAAAATCTAGGAAGAAACTCAATAAAGCTGTGTTTGCATACCTCAGAGACCACAAAATGGGGTTCATCTACAACAACAACATATGTTTTGATATGGCTGATATCTACAGAAGTGATGGAGTGCACTTCACAGATCACGGAAATCGAGTTTTCCTGAATAACTTGAAGCTGTGCATCCGCACTTATATGTATCTCCAACTAATCAACACAAGGGCTCTTTTTAGAGCCACCCTATAACTGACAACTTAGGCCTGCTATTTCAGGGCCAGGTAACGGCATCTCCTGGACCCTCGCCAAAATTTATTCTCCACACAGCTGTGACGCAGCGCCCAGACCATCTGACTTTGCAGCACAGAGCTCTCGCTTTGATCACCACCTCTACTCCCCCATAGGGGTGAGTAGTTTGCGCTTTACAAATGCTGTATTGATTTACCTTCGCACTCCCTGTACAACACCACCTTAGCACCATATACAAGTTGGACAAGTGTGGCACAGCACCCTGAGCACATGACTTCACAGCATAGCAAACACAGGCTCACGGTTTCATACCGGAGTCCAGCAGCAGCTCAATTTAGCAGCATGACACTCTAGGCAATACCTCACTTAATTTCTGTACCCAGCACTTTCAGTCCAGTAGGGGTCAGTTGTTCACTGGCTTTACCTCGAGTCTGTCAGCAGCTCAGCTTACGCCCCCAGCACCAACAGACCCGCAGGAGTGAGTAGTTTGCACTTTACAAATACCGAATTGATTTGATACGCCCAAATTTACCTTCGCACTCCCTGTATAACACCCCCTAAGCACCATACACAAGTAACAATGTTCGAAACAAAAGTTCTTCCGAGTAGGTATAGTTACATACTGACACTACTTGGACAGATGTGGCACAGCAGCCAGAGCACATGACTTCACAGCATATGACACACTGTTTGGACTCACGCTTTCATCCCCGAGTCTGGAGCTCATCCTAGCACCATGAGACTGTACACAATACCTCACATATTTTCCGTACCCCAGGACTTTCAGACCAGTACGGGTCAGTAGTTTGTCCTAGTAGGTATAAACACATGCTGACACTACTTCCACAGGTGTAGTGCAGCAGCCACGGCACATGACTTCACAGCATAAGACACACAATTTGGGCTCACGCTTTAATCCCCGACTCCCGCACCAGCTCACCTTAGCAGCATCAGACTCTAGGCAATACCTCACTTAATTTCGTAGCCCAGCACTTTCACACTGCTAGGGGTGAATACTTCGCTTCACACCCCGTCTATAGCACACCCTAAACACCCCACAGAGGTTACAGTGCTCCTACCCTCCTCTTTCCCACTTTTTTCGCCCTTTTTTCCCCTTACTCGCTTCGATGGAATCACAAAATGGCGGCCAACACTTCCTAGTTGCAACCGCTCGCAGCGCTCACAACCAATAAGCAGCAAGCTCGTGCTCGTAATGCCTCAGCCACTCAGATGGCAGAATTCCCAAATATCGATATCTGTAAATTTCGATATTTCTCAAAAACTACTGAACGGATTTACACCAAATAAACAAAAGCGTGCTTTCTAGACCAAGACCCTTCTCTCTGCCAAATTTGGGGTAATTCCGTTCACCCGTTCGACCTGTAGCCTTGTCTAAAGTTTGCAATGGAAATTAACATGGAGAAAACATGTTTTGGGACCCCCCTTTTTTCTCGCCCCCTATACGAATCACCCCCAAACTTCCCACATAGGAATTGATATGAAAAAAGAATTAGTTTGGAAAATTTCATGAAGATTCATCAAACAACGCCAAAGTTATAAGCAAAACAAAAAATGCTCTTCCAATGGAAACTTGGTCCTAACTATAACTACCTACTGGCAACCTACACACATACATACATACATATATATTGCGCACTCAGCATGTTATCCAACAGGAGATCTCTATGTCTGTGTTATTGTTTTTTGTCCATTGCAGGTTTCAGCCAACGGAACAGGGGCTGACGAGGACGCCGAACTGAAATGGCCAAGAATGTCGCAGTAGAGCGGAAGGACTGGAAGGTAAGTGACACAGCAGGAAGTTGCAACCAGTACACGAAAGCTGGAATGGCAAGCAACTCCCTGCTATGCGGTGCCCTGCTTTACAGCTGCCATGCGCATTCTTCAATGTGGCCTTTGGACCCGTGAGCGCGCCACAGGCATGTCTGGCAGGTTAGGCTTAAAATACTAAACCTGTATTTTGAGTAAGGAATATTGTTTGAAACCATTTGAGAATGTTATGGCAGACTTTTTATGTCATTGGAAAGAACAAAGGCATATTGTGGATATCTAATCGTAACGCTGGACAGCTTACAGTATGTCTCATAACTCTGTTAGGTAATTATGGGTATCTGACCCTCTCATGTCCTCCTCCAATAGGAGAGCCATCTGCTACTAGATATGCACGGGACTATAACTCATAAGTAATAAAAGCTGAGGGACTTTTGCTTGCACAATTCTTATGTCAGTAATATACCTCTTGCCTTTAGGCTAAATTAGTCTGGGCTTGGTATTGCTTTTTATGACTTGACAAAGCTGGTTATAAACTCTATGTGACCTAAGGTTTGCAGTATAGGTTGTATCTTTAGAATACATGCCTTTAGTTTTTTTGTGATATGACATTAATCAGCGTATGTGAGATGTTCTGTCTAATATGCTTTGAATGGTTTGTTTAACTTCTCAGTAAGGCTAAATGAGGTGCATGTTATGTATACCTTCTTGACTATCAACTTTTATAACAATGGCAAGGTCATGAAACAATCCGGAGGCGGAGACAGAAAATTATTAATGAGCAGCTCTGCTGCTGTGTTCGCGGCCTCGTGCTGGGGGATTTTCCTTTTTCTGGGGTGCTCCAGTCCCACCTGGGGCAGCCACGCATAGTTGGGAGTCAGTTGCAGTCCACGGGCAGAGTCCCAAGGCTACAGTGGCCCCTAGTCATCCTCTGTGCTCCCACCCACACTGTCTCCAGTGGTTGGTAGCAGGACACAGTGCACCCTTTTACTGTTATCGCCTCCCAGGTTCAGGGTCTCCTCAACTGACTGATCCTGTGCAAAGGGGTTTTTAAGTGGAGGCGGAAAGTGTTTGAGGCAAGGCACCCGGTCAATCCTATGATGCCCCATAATCCCTCCACCCCTTGGTCCAGCCCTCCTGCATATTATAATGGGGCAATCCAAAATGGCAACTTCATTTTGTTTCTAGGCAGAGCTTTTCTGAGAGCCTCAGCTCCATCCCTAGCTGACACAGGTGTCTAATCCCTTCCCACTAAAACTTCAAAGGCGAACCCCTACTGTGTTGGCCCCACAGTCTGGGGTCCCTCCTTTGTTCTGGTGAGTCTGGGCTTTCCCAGCTCCGTGCAGGGTGCAGGGAGCAGGGTGCCAAGCTAATTATTACATGCAGATTTCCCTTGCACCCTTTTCCTCTCTCAGGAACAAGGCAATCACTGATAATTGCTCCTTTTGTGTAGGGAGGCCTTTGTTTCACCTGCTGGGGAGTAGAGTAATTAACTAGGCCAATTAAGGGGGCAAAGACCTGTTGCCTAATTATAAGCTGAGCCAGAGAAATATGACAAATCTTGATGCCCCAAAAGATGTGGGTGCGAGTTTTTGGGAACCGCAAAATCAAACTCGGTGTGCATGTTTTCCCAAGTTTGCTACCTTGCTGGGCCCTGTAGGTCTCAGTGGAACAAAACTGTACTTTGGGGCAGATTTTGCCTATGTGATAATACAGTGAAAAATACCAAAGGTTTTCCAGTAAGCATTCCACACCTACACCATGAATGCCTCCTCATATTAAAAGGCCTACCCACAGGTCAGTATCAATTTTTGCCGAGGCTTTTTTGTGACAGGCTAAACGTGCGCAGATACAGTACTGTGCACATCTGTACTCTCACATGCTCAGCCCACACACAATGTGCATATGCTTGTGCTCCCGAGTTCATGTGTAAGTAGACCAGTGCCTCTTATCTGAAAAGAGTGGCTCTGGAAGTGAACACGATCAGTCCAATTACCTTGAATTTACTGTGAAGCAGACTGAGGTATTGAGATTCACTCACAGTAAAAGTCCCAAAAAAGTCAATTGTGAAAAATCCTGATGCACTAAATGGGCAGAGCCCATTTGCTATAATTCCATATTGTGATGGCACCGGCTAGAACCCTGCGTGATAACTTGCATGGATAATGCGCTCTGCAAAGTTGTGATCATGGTGAGAACTGATACTGTTGATGTTCCCCACAGCAGTGTTGGTGTGCCAGAGGCCAGAGATCCTGCCCTCCACCGCTTCATCTGTATTGGTTCACAGGGTACCACCAACTCCCAATCGTTGCACCTACCACCCTTTCCACAGAATATACATCCCCAATAGTAGGGAAGTAGACAGCCTCAATATTCTTGAAATATGTTTTCTTCTGCCACTCAGCACACATGCTTGTAAAGTATATATATTTTAGCACAGAAAATGTTTTTCTAGAGCCTCATTATATAACATTCACGTACAATTAGTTCTATAATGCAATATCTTTTGCGTTTCGTGCACAAGTTTTATAGATGTACTTAATAAAAAGTTACGACTTGCTCAACCCCATAATTAAAGTATACATTTCATCTATTTTAAGGTCGAATTCTGACAGGCGCCTTGCTGCGGTTTTTATCACCTTTATTCTGTTTCCCCCGATCTTTACTCAGTTGTGCTGCAGCATTTTGCTTGATGCCTGCATTAGTTTCCTAATGGTTGTAAAATATCGGACAGTAGCTGCTCCAAGTGCCATAACACGTGTGCGTGATTAGCCCCTCACAGGCTCATTTTCATTACACTTGGTCCTGCGGGCACAACGCGCCCTGAGACTCAATCACTCGGGAGACAGGAACATATCATTTGCCGGTTACATAAGACTTTGAGAGGGCTGGTAATGGTTGTGATGGAAACAGACGGCAGCAACATGTCAAAAGCTATTAGAAGTAAGCCTTCTTTCAAGAATGCCGGCGGCGCTCCTCAGATAAAAAGAGCAATTCAACATTGACATCTTCTTTTTCCTGGGATTTCAGAAGGCTGTTTTCCAGGAACGGCATAATACCAGCGTCCATGCTCCGTAAATTGAAGTAATCAATATCTGAAGTTTGAACATTATGAAAATGTTTTTTTTCAATGAGTTCAATCAATGCAGACTTTTTTTTTGTTGCTTATAAAGGTTTGTTCCAGCAAGTCTGGCCATTTCGAGTGTCTTTAATGACACATTTATACATAGAGGTTCACAGAGGCTGGGGCTCTCATCCAAAAAGGGAACATGGGCTTACTGTTCGGTAGTGTACGACAGCCGTAACTGGTGTGGAGTGGGACCCTCCTAAACACGGTGCCACTGCACCTGGTGCTCTGATGATACTTCTTGGCAAGATACACAGGCGACTCTGCACAGGTACAAATAAGCAAAATGTATACAAGGGATTCCTTCACTTGCAAATGATCCTTCCGACTGCAGCACTTTTATGTTATATAAACAACTTTTTGGTCAGGTGCCGCAGAATTATTTTCACATTTGCCATATTGCGCAGTTCACATCTGAAGAAGAAGCAAGTGTGGTTTTGAATGCTCACGTAATCTGCTATATGTTCCCAGACTTTGCTGTCCCAGTAAAATGCTGCGCCCAACCTCCCGTATTTCATTTTTAGGGCTGGCCTGGGACAGTGCGTGCAAGATATTGTATACAACATGGGGCTTGTAGCTAGCCAATTGTTTAACATTCGTTGGCTTCATTGTCACCCTTATTTGCTGCCTTCTAATTGGCCAGCACAGTGCTGGCTTCCTTTCCTCTTCTTTCAGCTGGAGCATGGACCAAGTACTGATTACTTCAGCTTGATTGCTGTTTTCTCGCTGATATCACTGTGATTGAGATGCTACTTTTATTTTATTCTTCTTCCCTTTTGTCCTTGTTGAACCTTTTGTCATTTGTAGCTATGTGCCACACACACTTCAAAGAAACCCTTTTCTCTTTTGAAATGGATGTTTATTGTGACAACAGACGTTATCTGCTTTTATTGTGACAAAATATATTATCTGTGTCCAATTGCTTTCTTTTTGTGATAGGATTTTTTGCCAAATGTCAATTTTTTTTCATTTTTATGCATGGGTAGATTAACTGATTTGCTTAAAATCGCAGGGGTTTTTTGCTGAGACCTAACAAGCATTGGCAAAGCCATTAAGTCTCTCATTTGAGACTATTGACTCTGCAATTGCCTTTTTTCATGCTGTACAGAATGGGAATTGCTGAGTTTGGCAATGATTTGGAGGCATGATGTATAGCAGCGTGGCTAAAAAAAAAAAGTCTATGATGCACCCAGTAATAATGCACTTTACAAAAAAAGCACATGAGTCCTGAATGCGCCATATTACTTTCTTAAACTGTACAGCATGGCAATAAAACATTGCCATAGCCAATAGCTCTCATAGGTGAGACCTATTGGCTTTGCAAATGCTTGTTTCTGGAGGGGTTGTCTTCAAATGAAGGAACTGCTCACACTTATCACAATCAATATATGTGAAGCATCAAATCACAGGCGCATGTGTAGTAGGCACACTATGGCTTTCTAAGCAGGGCTGTGGGCCACCCTCCACGTAAATACAGAAGCAAAACAGTCGTGCAGTGCTTTCAAATGTTTCATTATAAATATTTTAAATGTCCAACAATGCACACTACAGCAACGTAATTTCTTACTTAATTTCCCACAACTACATCTGTAATTGGAAATAGTTTAAAACATTGTTAGAAGGAGTTATAAGTCCTATAAAACCTTTATTTGTGGACTTTTATATTGTAGCATAGCAAGGATGTCATGAGCCCTATTGCAAGCAAGGAAAATTGCCCCTTTGACGCATGTTGGGGTAGTAAGATATAGCAATTATCAGGGTTCAATGGGCCCCTGATGGCTCTGGGCCTGGTGCCACTGTACCAGCCGCAGCATTGGCAGCTATGCCCTCTTTTTCTGCTACAATGGTTCACACTTCAGACGGTGCAATAATACTGAGCATCATCTTATGAAGACATATTTTCCAGGTACACAACAGTTGTGAACAAATGGCCAGATTTATCAATCTTTCAATCTTTCATGCAATGCAGCTGCACTGGGTGAAAGCGAGGAATGCACCAGACTCACCAATATATGGCGCATTCCTGCGCTCTGCTGCGCTGGCAAACAATCTGCTGCCGAGAACCAATGCAGGCATCCTTGCGCCATGGTTCAAGGGTACCTTCTTTGCATGCAGAATTATTTTTGTGCATAAAGGCACACCCTCTGCACAAACAATCTTCTGAGTCTTTTTCCTCTTTCTAAGTGTGCAACATAATGCAGCACCCTTAAAAAGAGGAAACAGCAAGGAGAAATAAAGGTATTTCTCCTCGTTGTGCCGCCGCTGGGAAGGCTTAGCATTTTGATGTATTTCTATGTCTTCAAATCTTGGTAAACCTGGGAATGTGCCATAATCCATGGGTGAATGCACGATAACACTCACGCTTCACCCACGGAACGACTTCCCAGTGCAGAGTAACACAAGTCTGCAGCTTGCACTGCCTTGCGTTACTCCAGATTTTCCAAGCTATGCAGGGCCACACAAAGTGTCCTTGTGTGGCTCGGTAAATCTGACTTTAGTATGTGACACCATGCATGACGCAAGGGCAATGCAATACATTGATAAATCTGTCCCTAATTGACTATGCATGTGAAGAGACGTTTTAATGCACAGGCAAAGTGGGCATTTGCCCAAGAGCCCCTCCTTCCAAGGGCCCGCTGGAAAAGTGAACTTTCTCTCTATTTGACCTCTGTCTATCCTATCTCTCTATCTAAACCTCTCTCCCTCTCTGCCTATCTCTGGCTCAGTCTCTCTACCCTGTCTCATTTTAAGGATGTTTAGGGTACCAAGCAAGACATTTCAACTGTTTAGTGTGACCCTTTTAAAGTGTAACGTATAATTTAGTATTGCTTGGCATAATGCAGGCTTGAAGTAGCAGGAAATAGGTATTACAATTAAAATTAGTTCCATATAGGGCACCCAAATACGTCTAGCCCCAAGCCTCCAAAATCATTAAGATGACTTACTATGTGATATCCCTCCATATCAACCATCCCACCCCACTCTTTGAAAATAATTATCTCAGCGAGTTGTGTTACTTCGACAGCATACGCAATTTTCCTAAAAAATGTGTCAGTGAGTGTTCTCTCTAGCAATAGCTATGAACTGTAACGTGGTATTTATGAGTTTTCTCAACTTTTTTTTATTATTCAATGACATGATGCACAAACAACAGCACATTCACAGGGCGTTAAAACGTAGGTGCAGCAAGAAGTTCGTCCAGGAATACCATTATACTGTACCAGTCAGTACAATTCACAGCAACTGATGCACCGTCCTTCACATAAGAGACACATGTTCAATTATAAGTCCACACAATGATATTGAATACCAGGGATGCGCAGCCACGAAGCAAGCAATAAACGGTGTTACACCAGGAGTGAGCTATCACATCTCTAATTGCCAGTGTCACCACCCTTGTAACTGAGGTCCCCCTCGAGCGCCAGAAATCGGTCACACATTGACACCCATACTCCCACACCATTCTGAAGCTTTTCATGAGTTCTACTACTCTTCATGTGTAGCTTCTCGGCCAGAGACCAACCCACCACATCCTTCTGCCAGCGATTCAAGGGCGGAGCCCCCTGCCCCATCCATACAAAAGCAATGCGCCTTCTGGCCAACACCAGCACTAATTGCAGACACCTATAAGCCATTTTCTTCCTCATGGTTCTCACCATGCTGCCCAGAAGGCAAAATTGGACCAGGGCACCTGCAGTGCCGTGGTATGTACAAGTCTATCCACAACCAGTTTCCAGTAAACAGTCACCAGCGGGCATCCTCAAGCCAATTGCATCAAATCTGCCCCTACAAAAACACAGCACGGGCAGAAAGAAGCTCAATCTGGATATAGGTGGCTCAGTACTTAGTAAAGTTAAAATGGATGAGCTTAAACCACGCATTACTAGAGAACGTCCTAGTTAAAGCGCTTACTCTTGGCCAGACCTCATCTGCCATAGACTCGCCCAAGTCTAACTCCCAGGCCTCTCGAGCCCTTAAGGCCTTTTGGGTTATATCTACCCTCATTGCCTTATATAGCATTGATACCAGGTGTCACCCAATTACCCATTACACAGGATAACATTCCCTCCAGGGTGGCTGACACAAGAGGGGCCACCAGGAGTAAGTATCCATACTGGCAATTCTTGATGAAAGGGCCTCCTTCAAAGCACCACCTGCACCAACCTCTGCCCCAATCGGTCTGTCTGCATGACCACATATAGGTGGTCAGCTGACACTCCGAGCCATCTATCAATAGTGCTGATAGGTCCTCCCCTCCCATAGTGTCCTCCAACAGATGTTTTTTACAGTTACTTCCTTCCGCCAACCAGCCGGACACATGCTGCATTACTGTTGCAAAATAATAGAACTCCAACCCTCCTTCATAGCTTCTCATCAACGTAGTTCTGGCCAACCAACTGTGCTTGCCTGCCCATAACAGTGATGTAAGCAGGTAATTCAGTTGCCTAAACACAAAAGCGGGCAGAGGGCAAAGGGAGTGCTGTATCCTATAAAGACAATGCGGCAGGAGTACCATCTTGGAGACAGCAATCCTGCCCATAAGTGACAGTTGCAGGATTTTCCACAAGGTGCCCAAGGACTGAAGGGAGTCCAAGACCTGGCACATATTATATTGCATCTGGGCCTGCTTTGAGAGAGATCCCAGATAGCGAAACCTACCCAGCTCCCACCAGAGACCCAAGTCCAGAATGTCCTTGTTAGAAATGGGGGGTCTCTAGTTGACAGAGGTAGTTACCTTTGTCCACATAGTGACCTTTGCTTCTCGTCAGGGTAAGGGGGATACACTTCTAAAATAACCCCTGCTCACTCCCTTGGTAGCTTGGCACGAGCAGACAGGCTTCTTTCAGAGGCAGTGTGTAAAGCATTTGTGGACACATACAGTAACACAGTGAAAACACTACAAATGGACACCACACCAGTTTTAGAAAAATAGTAAATCTTTATCTAAACCAACAAGACCAAATACGATAAAAATCCAACATACAGTACTCTTGAAAAATAGTACTTGTGCAAAAGAACCTTTAAATTGCAGGAAAATCAATAAAACACAGTTCTTCCGACTCGGTAGCTCCTCCTGGGGCTACCACAATACTGAATACGACCGAGTCTAACAATTCCAGCGACTGCATCGATACGGGCCAGCTAAAGCGTTAACAGACTCGGACACAGTACCTTTCTTGTTGCGACCAACATGTCAGTGCGAGTCGGTTGGGGCAAACGTCGTGGTAGCGCTATGAAGCAGAGCGTACGGCCGGCGGTGTCCTCAAAATGCAGTGCAGGCAGTGGCTCGTTGACGGAGTCGGTGAGACCAGGGCTTGCGTTGAAGGGTGAGATGGTGCTCGCTGCTGTGCTGGCAGGTCACGGTGCGGCAACAGAGCCGGTCGATTTACCGGGAGGCAGCGACGGAGTCGGTGACATCCTTGCAGCGTGTAGCGAAGCGTTGCGGAGTACGGTGCCCACAGGACGCAGTGCAAGCAGCGGGTCGTTGACGGAGTCGGTAAGATCAGGGTTGCGTTGCGAAGCAAGGTGTTGCTCTCAGCGGTGCTTTCAGGACACGGAATCCTGTGACGGACTCAATGACAGAGTCAGTTACCCTTTTCTTTGGCGGTGACGATCAGAGACGGTGCACACAGACACGGTGAGGTCTTTGCTATTCTTGAGACCTCTAGAACAGGGGGCAAGCTCAGTTCAAGCCCTTGGAGATCTTTTCTTCAAGCAGGGGGACAAAGCAAGGAGCAAAGTCCTTTCTCCTTTCCTTGGCAGCAAGTAGCCACTGCAGGCCAACACCAGACAGCAAAACACCACAGGGAAAGTATTCCTCCTCAGCTTCTCTGGCTCCTCTCCTTGGCAAAGGTTCCTCTTGATCTCCCAGAAGTGATTTAAAAGTCTGGGGTCTGGGGTCTGGGCCCCTCTTTTTATACACCAAAATCCTTTGTTCTCTGAAGGCAGAGAGAGTCTCTACCCAGCCAAAACCAGTTCCGTCCCCACTGGTGCAGCTTCCTGGCAGGAGGTGAAAACAGCATTGTTGAAGGCAGACAAGGCCCATTCAAGTGAAAGGAAATCTCCTCCCCCTACTCTAAATGCAGCCCAGGTCTATTTGGCCAGCCCTGACTCATCAGACTTCTGGAGCCACTGCCCCTCTCCAGCCCCTGTGATCCAAAAGCCTGACATGCAATACACAAACCTAGCAGAGGCACACTGGATGGTTAGGCAATAAAATACCTATTTTCTAAAAGTGGTATTTTCAAACATAGAATGTAAAAATCACCCTCACTAAAAGATGCATTTTAACATTCTGAGTTCAGGCATATTAAACGTTATTTTTCTACCTTGTTCCAAGGACAAGTTATGTTTATAGGATGTTATAAACAAACTCTCCATTCTGTCCTGTGGGGACAGGTTGCCTTACAATAGTGATAACTGAAATTGGTAGTAATTCACTATCAGGACATGCCACACAGGGGTACCTTTGGACTACCTTAGGGGTGACTAATATGTAGAAAAGGGAAGGTTTAGGCACTGGTACGTGTGAGCACTTGCCAAGTTGACATGGCAGTCTCAGATACACCTTCACCTCTACAAATGTCAGAACTGCCGGCGGGCGTCTGGCAACATGTTTCAGTAGACTTCTTTGGTCCACTACAATCAAGTAAATACATTCTTGTCATAATGGATGGATACTCCCGCTTTCCAATTGCTCACCTGATATCATCAACCAAAGCAGCCACCAGTGTTGGATGAAGACTTCGCAGCCTGGGGAATACCTAAAGTAGTTAAGACAGATGATGGCCCTCCATTCAACGGACAGGAGTTTGCCGCATTTGCTAACCATCTCAATTTTCGACATCGGAAGATCACTCCTATGTGGCCACAGGCCAATGGGATGGTAGAGAGATTTGTGGCCACTCTGAAGAAGGCTATACAGCAAGCGGAACTGTCCAGGCGAGATGTTGAAACAGCACTAAATAAGGTGCAATGAGTATATCGAACCCCACCACACAGTACCACGGACAGGTGCTCAGCAACCGTGGTGCTAGGCCGCACAGTGCGCACAAGAATAGCGGCTTGGGAAGACTCAATTGGCTGTACTCGTTAAGATTCAGAACATGAAGATTTAGCAGCAATAGACGGATCCAGAAAAGCCAAGATGAAAGAATATGCAGACAGTCATCGGAGAGCCAAATCATCTTTCATTAAGGAAGAAGACTGGGTGCTTAACCGGCAAGAACAACAAAGAAAATCCAACAGTCGATAGCATGCTCACCCACTGCTAGTAACAAAACAAAAGGGGACTATGATCACGGCTGCCTCAGATAACAAGAGAATAACAAGGAACGTTGCACATTTTCATAGATGCACGCCAACCACAAGAGAGACATTGGCTCCTCCAGAAAGTGCAATGAAGGAGGACACCCACATGGTGGAAAGTGAGCGCACGTCTCCCTTCCCCTCTGCTAAAAGGGAGAGATCTAATCAAGACATAGCCCACCGGCCACAGCGTACTCATTGAAGGCCTACACAATTTAGAACTGTAACTATGTTCTATTTTTTTGCTCTGTTGTTCACCTAAAAAAATGAGTCCAAGTTGTGTAAGCAGGGGGGAGATATAATGTTGTGCCAGATTTCATGTAAGGGGCGCTAGGACCTTCAGCTAGAAGAAAGTGAAAGGAGCAAGCGAAAACTGGATAGCGGAAGAGGGAGGAGCAAGAGGGGCATTGGAGAGCTGGGTATGAGGAGAGGAATACAGGAATAATAAAGCTCCCTGATACTTACAGTTGGGGTGTCTGTGGTGTCTATTCTGCCAGATGGACATGACACAAACCACCGCCACCACTCTCTGAAACGCTGCACAGCAATAAGCGCCTCACGGCCTTCACTGGGTTCTGGCGGGCTGCCGGTCACAGGGCTACCATCCCCCCCAGCAGGATCTGACTTTTCCCCCTCCAATGCCAGGAGGTTTTATGCAGGATACAACTCTCTGCTGTCCGGTGGCAGTGACAGTAGATCAGGATGCTGAAGGATTAAGCCAGCCGGGACGGGAACTAAGCTCGGCTATGTCCTGCTGGCTATCTTGCCAAGCCATGCCCCCCAAGTTTTCTCGACTTTAAACCACATTGCCTGACAATGAGTGGTCATGGACTCGTGGTTGGAAACAGAATGTAGGATCATCCTTTGCACGTGTGCAATAAAACACACTTTGTTCTTGTTAATGCTCGCTTCTTGGAGGGCAGCTGTAAGTTTGGGTTTCTCAAACATTTTCTTGGTGTAATCCACGTTCAGCAGTATCATGATGACTGCAATACTCTCCTTTCATCATAGCTAAATTGGTACACCACTTGAATATATTACCATTGCCATAGAAATGGCACTGATATCAATCTACCCAGGTTTAAAATGATGGCACCGGCCATGTAATGTCATTCGCGGGTGGGTTTTTCATGCTGCCAGGACCCGTTTTGCTGGGCACCTAGGCCAATGTAAATATGACCCTTTCCTGTTAAAAAAAGCCAGGGATGCAGGTAGAAAGAGAACAAATACCGATTGCAAGCAGAACAAACTTTTGCCGGTATTACTGTAAGCTGGATTTACATTGGCCAGTGCCTGATAACTATGAGATCTGCTGGTGTGGGGGAGATCTGAGATATGCTGAGAATAGAAATGTTGTCCTGAATGCCTGGAGGCCAGTGATACCAGACATAACTGGATTTGTCTAAGACATGTAGTCTACTCAATTAATTATGCATTATTAACACCTATCTTTAAAATTGGGGCTGAATCATAGTTTAAGGGTGTAGTCTTCATTCGATGACAGAGATAAAGCTCAGGACTACATGGAAAGTATAAAATCTCTATATTTTATAATTCTGTGGGAACTAAGGAATCCTATGGTGCACGGCAGACTTCCCTTGCCCAAAGTGACTGGCCAGTAGAACACTCTCAACATTATGTCAGTTTTGTAGACATTTTATTCCCGAAACATGGTAACTCCTGCCAGTTTTCTCATTCAGGAACATATCCCTACCAACGCCTAACCCCCAAATCTGTTACCCTGGGTCTCCTCAGAGTTGGGGGGCCAGGTATGTATGTGTTTCTGTGTTCAAGGTGCTCATAGATGATAAACTGGGTGCTGTACATTTTGGAAATTTGTAAAGCAGCCGTAAGCAGAATCCCGGTTTAGCTGTCATTTGGCCACAGATACCACCCTGGGCTGTATGGAGAAATACCACAACCATATATTTACAACATTCACAGATTCTCAGGTTTTTTCACTGGATGCCAGATCTTCCTCACCCTGATTCGCTGGCCATGATATTATGCTGAACATGAAATTTGTCAGATATATAGCATTTTTCCCAAAACATGGTAATCCCTCGAATCGTCCTCATGTAAAAAGATATCCCTGCAAAGGCTACACCTCAATCTTTGTTACTCTGGGTTTCTTGAGTATTAGGGTACCAGACAGGTATGGGTTTCTGTGGATGCTGAATGCTAACAGGCAATTAACTGGGTGCAGTATATTTCAGAAATTAGAAAGCAACCGAAAGTGCAATTCCTGTTAGGGTACCTGTCTTTTGGTGACAGGTGTCTCCTCTAGGTTCTACAGAAACTTACCAAAACCACATATCATTAGCATCTATGCATCCTAAGGCTTCTATTGCTGGGTTTTAGACCTCCCACACCTTGGGCGGCTGGCTGCAAGATAATGCTGATGTTGACATTTGTCAGATTGTTAGCATTGTTTTAGAAAATATGATAATGGGGGCGTGGCTAAGATGGCGGATGGGTGTGTCGCATCAATTTCTCTCCCGCTCCCCGTCGCCCGGCCTAATTGCTAGCAGCTGTACAGCACGAAGCCGCGCACCCAACTTTAGTGCTGGAACACTGGAAACCTGTTTTTCGCCCTTGGAGGCTGGCTGCGGCCTGGCAGGCGGAGGCCTGCAGAGCCGGGGCCTGCTGTTGTGACGGTGACGTTGCACGCCTCGATCAACCAACCCGGGAGGACGAACCCGTCTGGGGGAATCTGCCTACACAAGCTGGAGAATTGTCTGGGCCCAACGTGAGGCCCGAGAAGCACCCTGATAGCAGCATCGCGAAAGGCTTGGGGCTGTTATTGGAAGCCCATATCGCGAGGGAGCCGTGTAGCCTGGTGTCGGTCTCCCTGGGCCTTGGCTCTCGTGGGAATGGCAGCAGCTGGTAACAGAGAAGACAGTGCGCTTCCGTGCAAGAGAACAGTGAGATGCCCTGACCCCCCACGGATCATGGAGCTGGTGAGGGGACGAGGATCTCGGGGGGATACTTTGGCCATCGGGCCCTTAAACTCCATGCGACTGGCCGGGAGGCCGCAGATAGCGTGGGGCCTGCAGCAGTGGCACTGGCTACTCTAACAGATTGACCCAGGAGGACTGATACACCTGAGGGGGGGCACCTGTACAAGTAGGGAACTGACTTGGACCCTAGGTGAGGCTCACAAAGCGCCCAGTCGGCAGAACGGCAAGAGGTGGGGGCCGGTGCTGGAGATCCATACCACGAGGAAGTCGTGCGGCCTGCTGCTGATCTCCCTGGGTCTCGATTCTCATGAGGTGGGGGTGGCAGCTGGTGACAGTGAAGGCAGTGCGCAGTGCTCAGTGCCGCAAGGGAACAGTGAAATGCCTGGCCCCTCACCATGGTTTGCCTAAGCCTACATAGAGGTGAGGAGCACATGGGTGGGTGCTGAGGACACCGGGCCCTTCATGCACACTTGTCTGGCTGGCAGACACTGACAGCTTACAGGCCCCCCTCTTCTAGGGCTGTGTGGATCCTGCTGTGCTGCCCTGAGAAGGAGGTGATGCCTCCCCATTGTCGGTTGGGGCGTAGTGAGACACTGTGGACAGTGAGGATTATGAGTCAGCTTCTTTGCCCCCCCCCCCTTTGGGCTGCCGCCCCTGCGGGTGCACTTGCAGAGGGCTACTTTATTTCAGGGGTGGGTGGCTCGGCGGACTCCAACCTCACACTATAGACACTGCATCTGGCCTGCTGTGTTGCTCCGTGCAACTGAGCTGTACCTGCAGCCAGTGTACCTCTGCAGCCTGCCCTCTTTATTATTGCAGGATGGGGTGTGGTTCCAGTAGTGGGGCTATTCCTCCCCCGGATTTGGCCCGCTGAGCCTGGGGGATCCAGGAGGAAGTAATGAAATCTCTTAAGTCCGGTTCTCCAGCGGACTCATGCCCACCCTATGTACTGTCATCAATTGCGAGATGCATTAACCCAGATGTCAACTTGATTATGAACTCCTCCATGAGCGAGGGCCGGATGCCTTATTGCTGGGAAAATGCAAAGATTGTCCCACTTCTAAAGAAGCTAGCGGCTGACCCTTCGATTGCCTCTAATTATAGACCAATATAATTGCTACACTTCTTTTCAAAAGTTTTGGAAAAATATGTGAATCTTGTCACCACGGATTTTGTGGAGTCCAACCATTTGCTTCATTATAGTCAGTCGGGCTTCCGTGCCAACTTTAGCACTGAAACAGCTTTACTGGAAGTCTCCGAAACTATCAAGGAGACACTTGACAAAGGGGGAAAGGCAGTGTTGATACTGTTGGATCTTTCCGCAGCTTTTGATACCGTGCCCCACATCCTACCCCTACAGAGACTCCGAGAGTGTGGCATTGGGGGCACGGTACTCAGGTGGTTCTTCTCTTTTCTAAGAGACAGACAGCAAACGATCGGGTTCCCCCCGTTTCGGCACCCATTCCCCCAATGGAGGTCGGGGTCCCACAGGGCTAAATTTTGAGCCCGACACTTTTTAATGTGTACGTGGCACCTTTGGCGCCTCCGGCAGAGTCACATCTCGCTAAAATTGTATCATATGCCGACGATACACAATTGCTGTTCATGTGTGACATGGGTGCCGAGTTCAGAGGTGATGAGATCAACATGTGCCTGACGACTGTGTTCTCTTGGCTCAGACAGAACCAGCTAAAGTGTAATTCAGAGAAATCTGGAATTATATTCTTTGGTGCAGCACCACATGATGCTTGGCATCTATGGTGGCCCCAGACATGTCCACATCTACTCTACCTGTTAGCTCTGTAAAGAATCTAGGGGTCAAGTTCGACGATGCATTGTCCATGAAGGCTCAGATCCAATCAGTGGCAGGCACCTGCTTTGGTCTACTAAAAATGTTGAAAACCTTCCTCCCCTTGCTGCCGGTATCTCATAGAAAGACTGTATTCCAGGCCCTGATTGTATCCAGATTGGACTACGTCAATGTCTTGTACCTGGGCCTTCCGGACTACCCGTTAAACTGTTTGCAGGTGGTGCAGAATGCGGTGACCACAGCCATTCTCATGGTGAGACTTAGAGAGCAAATGTCCCCCCATCTGGAGTTCCTGCACTGGTTACCAGTCTGGAAAAGGATACAATTTAAGGCATTGGTCCTGGCGTTTAAAGCTCTCCAGAGCACTGGGGCCCTGTACGTTAGGAAGAGGATTCAGCACTATGTCCCACGACGGACCTTAAGGTCCTCATCGCAACTCAGGTTGACCAATCCTACATTTGTATGCTCCCGTCTTGGGGGCCGCTCCTATCAAGTGCTAGCCCCCCGCTTATGGAACAGTCTGCCACTATCTATCAGACAGGTACAGGATCTTCTCAGTTTCAAGAAGCCTGGCTATTTCAGCAATAGGTTCTCTTCTATCCTTTGTCTGGCGCTCTCTGTTCTATCTCATGGTCTTTCCAGCGCTGGGACACTCTGTGGAGTAGACGTGCACTCTACAAGTACCGATTAACATAACAACATAACATAACATCCTGGAAGCCGACTTCTGTTCATTGTGACACTCTAGGCTGGCCAGATCTGCGTCCCCTGTCGGAGACAGGTACAGCTCCCTCCTCTCCTATCGCCATGGGCTCAGGAAAAAGCAAGCAGGACCGGACCCTCAAGGACATGCTCCTCAAACAGCCAGGGGCCCAGGATTAAGATCCTGCTTCAACATCAAACATGGAGGAATCATCGGACCCCGCACAAACTGAGGAGCCGATCACTCGTCCCTATCTTGAGGCACAATTTGCCTCGCTGTGCAAGGACCTTCAATCACTCCTGAAAGAAAGACATAATGATGTAGATGCATAAATCTCTGTTTATGTACTTGAAATTTCAATAAAAAGATTTTTTTTAAAAGAACTAGCCGGGGAGCTCTAGGAGGTTCGCTGGGAAATAGATGACCTGGGCGACAGGGTCTCCACTGTGGAAGATCATGAACTGGGAAGAGATGAGGAGCTTAAACAACTCCAGCAAAAATCCTACACCTTAGGGATCAACATCTGGACCAACAGGCCCATGCTAAAGACCTGGAGAACAGGTCCTGACACAATAATATTCGCATCCAAGGCATTGCGCCTGGGGCAGAAGGATCTGACATCGCCTCCTTTGTGGCAGAGCTATTCCGATCCTGGAATCTCCCCCGACATAGAGATCAAGCTTGATCGCACACACAGGTTTGGCCCTAGGGGATGCTCTACTGGACCCACCCCACAAATATATTAACCTGTATCCATGATTTTCCTTTGAAGGAGAGAGGATCCTGCAGAGAGTCAGAGACAAACACCACATTACATTTCAGGGCTACGGTCTGGTTCTATATCAAGATCTGGTGGCGTCAACCCTCCAGAAATGCAAAGCTTTTTGACCCGTCATCTGTCATCTGGGGTGTCTTACTCCTGGGGCATTCCTTTTGCTTAGTCTTTCACTTGGAAGGGAGGCTGCACCAGCTTTGCTCGCTAGAGGAGGCATGTCGCCAGCTAGACCTGAAAGTCCTTTCCCCTGAGCGCCCCCAGACGGGTGTGGCATGGCTGAGAGGAGGGAGAGAGGAGGGGGACCCACTACTGGAAGAGCACGAGGTCCTCCACGGCTAAACTGTGCCCAGACCAGGAGACTATCACCAGGGAGAGACAGCCAGTCCTGGTTGCACT
Organism: Triturus cristatus; assembly: GCF_964204655.1. Lineage (NCBI taxonomy): Eukaryota > Metazoa > Chordata > Amphibia > Caudata > Salamandridae > Triturus > Triturus cristatus. The sequence continues at coordinate 806,427,471 of NC_140582.1, read as the reverse complement.
TGCTGTGGACCCGGCGGGGCCGGTGATGACATAATAGATGCAGCAATTATCTCCCACTTGTGTTTTCTGCTGTCTCTCTCCCTCCTCTCACTTCTCTGGGGGCCCTGATGGGGAGCGGGAATCATGGTAACTAGCAACCCTTTTTCTGATAAGTAATCTATGGCGCTACATACCTTAGACAATGAAAAACTCTATGATGTTATTTTGCTGTTGTTTGTCTGGTCCCTAGAGGCCTTTTGTTATTTTTCCTTATTGGACCCGGGGGCAAAGTCCATATATTCTCATTGCTGTCACTCCCATTGTGGATGAATCGCCATTTTCCTACTTATGATGCACTGTGGTGGGCTGAAGCACTGTAGGGCATTAATCAGTGCAGTTCATTATTAGGAGCCACCATGACTAACCAACTAGTGGTTCTCATCCTCAATGTTACGGGCCTTAAACACCTGCTGAAAAAGAGCTATGTCCTCTCTGATTTAGAAAATGTAGGGGTGCACATATATTTCTTACAAGAGGCGCACCTTCTCCCCAAGGACCAGCATAGGCTCCAAACTAAAGCCTTCCCCACCAATACTTCTTGTCTCTCCCCTCTAATTCGGCTGGGGTGGCAATTTCAATCTCCCATGCATTCAGGAAAAAGGTAGGACACAAGCAGGCTGAAATAAAGGGTAGACTACTAGCATATTCACTGACGATAGGGTCTAGTAGCATTACAGTGGGTATTCTATATTCTCCCAAAGAAGGGCAGGAATACTTTCTCCGCAGGGCATTGACCGAGGTGATGGGCTCAGAAGATAGGTTGGTACTGATGGGAGGGGGTCCTAAACCTCGTGCTTAACAATGAACTAGACCGATTGGCGCAATGCCACAGCCGATCAGGAGCTCTCTCTCCCAACAGGGCTAGCTTGGTTGATGGACATAGACCTAACAGACATCTGGAGATCTGTACACCACACTCCAGGGACTATGCATTATATTCCCATGCTCACTAGACGTACGCCGGATTCAGCTATTTCCTAGGTAGCTCTGGGGTGGCTTCCACAGTCTGATCGGTGGGGATAGAGCCCCACTCCTTATTTGACCATGTGTCTGTGATTGTGACTCTCTGGGTCCCGTTCCCATGGCCGTCCTCTAGAACCTGGTGACTCAGAGACACCTTACTACAGCGCCCAGAGGTTATTGCCCAGATCACTAAGACGACCACTGATTACCTGACAATTAATGATACCCCGGAGGTCTCAATCTCCACTCTATTAAACAACAGTCCCGTGCACTCATACAGATATCGGTTCCACAGAGTCTGTGTGTCATTGGTTTGACATGAAAAATGTTGATGCTTCACAATTTTTGTATATCCTTTAATGGGTCATCAGGCGAGAACACAAAAGCCAGCCGACACGTGTTTCGTCAGAGAGAAGGTCACACTCTGACTCTTCAGGGCTGGAAACAATACAAACATATAATTGGCATAATACGAAATACAATCTCTTTTTACAATTCTTGAACATGACACAAGCGCACTGAGAGTGCGAAGGAAGCAAAGCAGAAAAAAAGAGGGATAGGACACCATAGATCCCCCAAGGGTGACAGAAGTCACGAAAAGATTCTCAACTGGTGAATAGTGCCCTATCAGTGGATCATGTGTAGAACAATAGAAGGGACCACTGTCATACCACCACACCTGGTAAGTACCCAGTAGACGCTAATTGATGTTGCCACTGAAAACCCAATACAGAATGAAAAAAGACCAAACCGCGCACTGTACCACATAAAAGAGAAACAAAATGACCCGACATCTTACCTAAGGATGGTCATTTACACAGCCGTCTTTTTCGTAAAGATACTTCATGTAATTCTGTCTTACATGCAGATAGTCATCATCCAGCCCATCAAATCAGTTCTATTCCCTACGGTGAGTACATTAGGGCGAGACGTATCTGCAGCGAAGAGACCGAATTCCGTGATTGTATTAAGGACATGAGGACTAGATTCCATAGAAGGGGTTATGCATCAACCCATCTCAATAGAGCAGAAAGAAGGGTGAGCAGTATAAATCGTGCAGACACACTATTGACCAGAGATAATCACAGAGTGGACAATCAGAAAATTCGAATGATCACGGAATATTCTGACCTTAATCAAATTTTGCGCAAAAGCCTCAAAAAACATTGGGGTTTACTTTTGTCAGACAATGCTTTGTCAGATTGTATTACCAACTCGCCATTGATTACGTTCAGAAGGGGAAGAACTCTACGTGCTAGACTGAGCCCCACAGTACCCAAGACCAATCCCAAAGAGACGTGGCTTGCCACACACTGCACGGGTTTCCACAAATGTGGAGCTTGCGGGATGTGTAGGTGGGCACAACATAAGGTTAAAACTTTCAAGGGTTTCAATGACAGAACCTATGTAATTAAATCCAACATCAATTGTTTAACCAAGTTTGTGATTTATATTATTGAATGCAAATGTGATAAACAATATGTAGGTAGCACTATTCGAACCCTTAAGGAGAGAATTAGTGAGCATGTCAGGGCACTCCATCAACAGGATGTGAGGTATCCAGTAGCCACGCATGCATGGGCCTGTCCTTCACAGGGCCCACACAAAGAAATACGTTTTTTTGGTATTGAAAGAATAGACCTCAGTAGTCGTGGAGGTAACAGGGAGCTGCGACTTAGAAGAACAGAGGCATTCTGGATCATGCGTTTACATACGGTAGAGCATGGTCTCAACTGTGATTCAGAGATGCAATACTTTTTGGGTAATTAAGCGCCCGGTTAATAGTGTGGTGCTAGATCCGTCAGATTCAATGAGAGACCATTACATGAATGTCAAGTTATAACAAACTGTCATGATATGACTGCAGTTGCCCATGCATGTGCAATGTGAATTCATTATGTCTAACAACCAACTGAATAATTGGGCATCTACAAATATGTGGTCCACTGGAGTGTCGTTTGGTCCACTGAAGTATTGTTCTGTACATAAAAAATTGATACCATTATATTTTTTGATATTCTGGTGAACCATGAATTTCTGATAATCACTGTGTGTAGCTACTATGTAACAATGTGTGCCAGTCTTTACTGAGTTTATTTCGTTTGTGCATAATAGTTAAATCACACAGTCACATTGTAGATTCTAAAAATGTGTGTGGTGTATTTTCCGATACATAAATTGGCTGTTTTCTACATTGAGACCACAGATGAAGTTGGGTGCTATACCTCTATAATTTTTAGAATGTCACACCCTGATATAACTGCCGAAAGATGTTTTTCCTTCATTCTGCTGTTTCCCCTGACACTGGCATTATGTGCCATATCCACGACTTTTTATTTTTTATTTTCTCTTCACTGTGGGGAGTGCCTACCTCCATTGACAACAATCGGGATGGTTTTGGTCCAGCGCCGAATTAGGGTCAGGCATCGCCTATACATTAATGATGTGTGCCCTCCACGGGGCACATACTGTTTTCACCATGGACTTTTGTCGAGTTTCATTGATTTCTTTTTTCTGTCAATCTTGGTTTGATGATCACGAGTAATTCAGCTGCTTAATCTCCAGTATGATCGACATTGTTTGGGGATATATAAATTTTAGGAATTTTATATTGTTTTAATATGGGTTTTGCCCGTTGCATGACAACTGAGATACTGTGTGCATTTTTAATATTTCATTAACACCCGGCACATATGTAGCATGGTCTATAAGTGAATGATATGGTGGCGCGTGATTGAGCGCAATTACTGCCGATCTTGTGACCTTTTGTCTTTTGGATCAGGCTCGTATTTTGTCATATTCGACGTACACACACGTACGGGTACTCTGAATTTGGCGCGTGACTGAGCGCAACTACTGCCGATCTTTTTACTTTTTGTCTTTTTATCAGGCTCATATTCTGTCATATTCGACGTACACATACGTACGGGTACTCTGAATTTGAAGGAGAGCGTAGCCACTCCGCCTATTGGTATCCCATTTTTAATTAGAGGAGACTTAGTGTTCTTCTCTCCCGGGGAGCTTTGGACGTCCTGGAAATTGAGGTGTTGCGGTCTAGTGGTTGTAATTGACGGAGTCCATCAACAGTGTTTATACTTCCGGCACACTTTTGCCGAATTCCCATCACCGGTCGGAGTGAGAAGCACCAGGACACGTACCCGTGTCGGAGAGACGTAAGTCACTTGGGCTGCCTTTTGAGTAGCTTTGTTGCTATTCAGAGCTTAAATTGGTTGTTTGACGATGATTGTAGCTTAGCAATATGGGACATAAGATTAATTGGAGTGGGTGTGTTTTTTATTTTGGGTGTCTCTCCAGGTTGAGGTAGATACGCACACGTGTCCCCCAGCGGTACTAAGAACCTTGTGATTTCGGAAAATGTAAGTTTTCTGTTGATGGCATATGGTGGAGGGTTACACGTGGTGTTTCAGATTGATAGGCCGACTGACATTAGTATATATATTGTTTTATCTGTTTTAGAGATTTAGATATTTTCGAAGGATCTGTAAACTGCATAGTCTGCATGGACGTGACTCGCGGGGATTATTATCCTTTCTCTGTAGGTAAGCCATGTCTATGTGTGCGACAAGCACATAGTGAGGGTTATCTGGGACCTAGAATCGATATTAAAAATAAATAAAATAATGAAATTGGTTTTGGGGCATTTTAGAGTGGCAAAATTCAATAAGTATTTCAGGTGCTAGGTTTTCTATATTTCTTTATTCACTTGCAGGATTGTAGACCATAGCTTTATATGAAGTCTTTTATCTAAACAAGGCTGATTGAACGACTATCCGTGTTTCATTGGGACGCATGAGCATTACACATTTCTTGAAATTTGGGTATCACTTCCGGTCTATTAGGTAAGATGTCGGGTCATTTTGTTTCTCTTTTATGTGGTACAGTGCGCGGTTTGGTCTTTTTTTGGTCTCAATCTCCACTCTATTAAACAACAGTCCCGTGCACTCATACAGATATCGGTTCCACAGAGTCTGTGTGTCATTGGTTTGACATGAAAAATGTTGATGCTTCACAATTTTTGTATATCCTTTAATGGGTCATCAGGCGAGAACACAAAAGCCAGCCGACACGTGTTTCGTCAGAGAGAAGGTCACACTCTGACTCTTCAGGGCTGGAAACAATACAAACATATAATTGGCATAATACGAAATACAATCTCTTTTTACAATTCTTGAACATGACACAAGCGCACTGAGAGTGCGAAGGAAGCAAAGCAGAAAACAAGAGGGATAGGACACCATAGATCCCCCAAGGGTGACAGAAGTCACGAAAAGATTCTCAACTGGTGAATAGTGCCCTATCAGTGGATCATGTGTAGAACAATAGAAGGGACCACTGTCATACCACCACACCTGGTAAGTACCCAGTAGACGCTAATTGATGTTGCCACTGAAACACCAATACAGAATGAAAAAAGACCAAACCGCGCACTGTACCACATAAAAGAGAAACAAAATGACCCGACATCTTACCTAAGGATGGTCATTTACACAGCCGTCTTTTTCGTAAAGATACTTCATGTAATTCTGTCTTACATGCAGATAGTCATCATCCAGCCCATCAAATCAGTTCTATTCCCTACGGTGAGTACATTAGGGCGAGACGTATCTGCAGCGAAGAGACCGAATTCCGTGATTGTATTAAGGACATGAGGACTAGATTCCATAGAAGGGGTTATGCATCGACCCATCTCAATAGAGCAGAAAGAAGGGTGAGCAGTATAAATCGTGCAGACACACTATTGACCAGAGATAAGCACAGAGTGGACAATCAGAAAATTCGAATGATCACGGAATATTCTGACCTTAATCAAATTTTGCGCAAAAGCCTCAAAAAACATTGGGGTTTACTTTTGTCAGACAATGCTTTGTCAGATTGTATTACCAACTCGCCATTGATTACGTTCAGAAGGGGAAGAACTCTCCGTGCTAGACTGAGCCCCACAGTACCTAAGACCAATCCCAAAGAGACGTGGCTTGCCACACACTGCACGGGTTTCCACAAATGTGGAGCTTGCGGGATGTGTAGGTGGGCACAACATAAGGTTAAAACTTTCAAGGGTTTCAATGACAGAACCTATGTAATTAAATCCAACATCAATTTTTTAACCAAGTTTGTGATTTATATTATTGAATGCAAATGTGGTAAACAATATGTAGGTAGCACTATTCGAACCCTTAAGGAGAGAATTAGTGAGCATGTCAGGGCACTCCATCAACAGGATGTGAGGTATCCAGTAGCCACGCATGCATGGGCCTGTCCTTCACAGGGCCCACACAAAGAAATACGTTTTTTTGGTATTGAAAGAATAGACCTCAGTAGTCGTGGAGGTAACAGGGAGCTGCGACTTAGAAGAACAGAGGCATTCTGGATCATGCGTTTACATACGGTAGAGCATGGTCTCAACTGTGATTCAGAGATGCAATACTTTTTGGGTAATTAAGCGCCCGGTTAATAGTGTGGTGCTAGATCCGTCAGATTCAATGATAGACCATTACATGAATGTCAAGTTATAACAAACTGTCATGATATGACTGCAGTTGCCCATGCATGGGCAATGTGAATTCATTATGTCTAACAACCAACTGAATAATTGGGCATCTACAAATATGTGGTCCACTGGAGTGTCGTTTGGTCCACTGAAGTATTGTTCTGTACATAAAAAATTTATACCATTATATTTTTTGATATTCTGGTGAACCATGAATTTCTGATAATCACTGTGTGTAGCTACTCTGTAACAATGTGTGCCAGTCTTTACTGAGTTTATTTCGTTTGTGCATAATAGTTAAATCACACAGTCACATTGTAGATTCTAAAAATGTGTGTGGTGTATTTTCCGATACATAAATTGGCTGTTTTCTACATTGAGACCACAGATGAAGTTGGGTGCTATACCTCTGTAATTTTTAGAATGTCACACCCTGATATAACTGCCGAAAGATGTTTTTCCTTCATTCTGCTGTTTCCCCTGACACTGGCATTATGTGCCATATCCACGACTTTTTATTTTTTATTTTCTCTTCACTGTGGGGAGTGCCTACCTCCATTGACAACAATCGGGATGGTTTTGGTCCAGCGCCGAATTAGGGTCAGGCATCGCCTATACATTAATGATGTGTGCCCTCCACGGGGCACATACTGTTTTCACCATGGACTTTTGTCGAGTTTCATTGATTTCTTTTTTCTGTCAATCTTGGTTTGATGATCACGAGTAATTCAGCTGCTTAATCTCCAGTATGATCGACATTGTTTGGGGATATATAAATTTTAGGAATTTTATATTGTTTTAATATGGGTTTTGCCCGTTGCATGACAACTGAGATACTGTGTGCATTTTTAATATTTCATTAACACCCGGCACATATGTAGCATGGTCTATAAGTGAATGATATGGTGGCGCGTGACTGAGCGCAACTACTGCCGATCTTGTGACCTTTTGTCTTTTGGATCAGGCTCGTATTTTGTCATATTCGACGTACACACACGTACGGGTACTCTGAATTTGGCGCGTGACTGAGCGCAACTACTGCCGATCTTTTTACTTTTTGTCTTTTTATCAGGCTCATATTCTGTCATATTCGACGTACACATACGTACGGGTACTCTGAATTTGAAGGAGAGCGTAGCCACTCCGCCTATTGGTATCCCATTTTTAATTAGAGGAGACTTAGTGTTCTTCTCTCCCGGGGAGCTTTGGACGTCCTGCAAATTGAGGTGTTGCGGTCTAGTGGTTGTAATTGACGGAGTCCATCAACAGTGTTTATACTTCCGGCACACTTTTGCCGAATTCCCATCACCGGTCGGAGTGAGAAGCACCAGGACACGTACCCGTGTCGGAGAGACGTAAGTCACTTGGGCTGCCTTTTGAGTAGCTTTGTTGCTATTCAGAGCTTAAATTGGTTGTTTGACGACGATTGTAGCTTAGCAATATGGGACATAAGATTAATTGGAGTGGGTGTGTTTTTTATTTTGGGTGTCTCTCCAGGTTGAGGTAGATACGCACACGTGTCCCCCAGCGGTACTAAGAACCTTGTGATTTCGGAAAATGTAAGTTTTCTGTTGATGGCATATGGTGGAGGGTTACACGTGGTGTTTCAGATTGATAGGCCGACTGACATTAGTATATATATTGTTTTATCTGTTTTAGAGATTTAGATATTTTCGAAGGATCTGTAAACTGCATAGTCTGCATGGACGTGACTCGCGGGGATTATTATCCTTTCTCTGTAGGTAAGCCATGTCTATGTGTGGGACAAGCACATAGTGAGGGTTATCTGGGACCTAGAATCGATATTAAAAATAAATAAAATAATGAAATTGGTTTTGGGGCATTTTAGAGTGGCAAAATTCAATAAGTATTTCAGGTGCTAGGTTTTCTATATTTCTTTATTCACTTGCAGGATTGTAGACCATAGCTTTATATGAAGTCTTTTATCTAAACAAGGCTGATTGAACGACTATCCGTGTTTCATTGGGACGCATGAGCATTACACATTTCTTGAAATTTGGGTATCACTTCCGGTCTATTAGGTAAGATGTCGGGTCATTTTGTTTCTCTTTTATGTGGTACAGTGCGCGGTTTGGTCTTTTTTCATTCTGTATTGGTGTTTCAGTGGCAACATCAATTAGCGTCTACTGGGTACTTACCAGGTGTGGTGGTATGACAGTGGTCCCTTCTATTGTTCTACACATGATCCACTGATAGGGCACTATTCACCAGTTGAGAATCTTTTCGTGACTTCTGTCACCCTTGGGGGATCTATGGTGTCCTATCCCTCTTGTTTCTGCTTTGCTTCCTTCGCACTCTCAGTGCGCTTGTGTCATGTTCAAGAATTTTAAAAAGGGATTGTATTTCGTATTATGCCAATTATATGTTTGTATTGTTTCCAGACCTGAAGAGTCAGAGTGTGACCTTCTCTCTGACGAAACACGTGTCGGCTGGCTTTTGTGTTCTCGCCTGATGACCCATTAAAGGATATACAAAAATTGTGAAGCATCAACATTTTTCATGTCAAACCAATGACACACAGACTCTGTGGAACCGATATCTGTATGAGTGCACGGGACTGTTGTTTCATGTTTTAAGTGTGGGTTTTCCCATACGGATTGAGGGGTTGAGGGCTTCCCCCTCCCTGTTAGCACCATACCTTACTGTCTTTTGTATTAATATTGCGTATATTAAATGTGTGCGCCATTTTCTTCCTGTACATAAAACCCTTGCTTTGTGATATTCAGTTGTAGTATTCAGGAAGGGCAGCCTCAACGCCGTAATTTGTGGTACTCTAATTGATCAAGAATTGGGTCCATTTATTAAAATGGACAGAGATAAGGAAGCAGAGGAACTGTTTGGGAATTTAGAAACTGGCTTGAATAGTAGCAACCCGACCACTAGTGGGAACACTGGCCGTAATGAGGGCTTGAGGGACAAATTTGTGAAATTAGAACCGCTGAAAAAAACTGAAAACGCTAGATGGTGGGATAAAGCTACTCTCAAGCAATATCTGAGATTGAAAAGGATACCCAGGGGATTACGAGCCCAAATCCTACCTACATATGACGAGCTGGATGAGGACCTCTTAGTAAAATGGGAGGAGGCCCTCAATGTTAATTCACAGACATTGATGTTAATATTGATCGATAGTGCAGATAGAAAAATGACCAAATTACAAGCTGAGATTGACATTTTGGAAAAGGAAATCAAGGATTTAAACTTAAAAGAGGCCACAGAAAATAATTATGTGATCCTTAACCAGGTACTAGCTAACCATCAGAAAGAAATTAAGGATAGGAAATCCCGACAACTGAAACGGGATGAAATTGATTACACCACAGGTAGAATTTTCACTTATGCCAGGAAATACGATGCCTTAATCCAAACGGGCATGAAACAGGATACAACATCTAGAGCCAACTCAACCTCTATACATTCCAGCTCCACTTCCATTAGTGCCCCAGTGTCTAGTGACAGTGAATTAGATAATAATCTGGGAGAGGGAGCAACAATGTCGTCTTTTTTACGAGAGGTACGAACAGTACGCAAGGGGAACAGATCCCAAGTCACACGCACAGGGGTAACCCCAAAACCCGTAGAGGCTGTAGGGGGAAAACAAGAAGAATACAAAAGAAAACTCAGATCAGGGAACGAGAGGAACAAATAGACACCTCCATTAACAACTTGCAGGTCATTAATTTCTCTTCCAAAGAACTCACTCCTGATATGATCTCTCTTTTGGGTAAGGGACTCAGTTTCAACCCACGAGAGTGGGGAGATGTATGTAGATTGAAAGTGGATCTTTTCAAGTTTGTGAGAGGACTTAAATTGAAAAAACATTTTGCTTGTAATCCCACTGCAAATAAAAATGTGAGCAATACTCAGTTGGGTGGTGTAGTTGGTGTGCCGAGCATACAAGATGTACAGGCTACGAGACTCTTGTTGTCAATCACCGAGGTGGAAGATTCTCCTTATACAATGACGGGCTTGTTGGGAGAGCTTGATATTGAATTGGACTACTCTATTTGCAGTGGTCTGAAAAACAAATCCAGATGGATCCCGACTCTACCAGGGGGGAATAATATTGACATCTTCCATAAACGGGTTCTACAAGACCTTAACGACTATGTCCTGAAACATTCATTCAAAAACAACTTCTCACGTGATAATCTCAATACTGGTGAAAGACAGGCTCTTAAGTTGTTGAGTACTGATCAGGAGATTCTCATTAGAGAAGCTGATAAAGGTGGGAACGTGGTCATAATGAATAGAGTGGATTACAATAAGGAAATCATGTCTCAACTCACAGATACGACCTGTTATGAAGAGGTATCTTACAACCCGATGGGTCCGCTCAGCAACCTGATTAACAAACATTTGGCTGAATGGCACACCAAGGGCCTTCTAGATGATGATGAGTGGGCTTACCTTAAAGTATTCAGACCGACTTATCCATGTCTATACACCTTGCCCAAGGTACACAAACACCAACCTTTTCCACCAGGTAGACCCATTGTCTCGGGGATAGGGGGCCCCACGGAAAAACTTTCAGAGTATGTAGACGTATTCTTGGGTCCATTAGTCTGTAACTTACCCAGCTATATCAGAGACTCCAAACACATCTTGAGTCTACTCACAGACTTGGATTGGCATCCAGGGATGATTCTGGCGACACTAGATGTGGTATCACTTTATACCAAAATCCAACCAGTATTGGGACTTCAGGTAATTACACGACTACTGAACAATCGACCAGCTACCCAATGGTTGCATAATGAGATGATAATAACTATGATGCAACTCATTTTGGATAACAACTTCTTTTTGTTTGACAACAAGTGGTACAAACAGATTACTGGAGTCGCAATGGGCTCTAAATTTTCGCCCTCGTTTGCATGCTTGTTTATGGGAGGCCTTGAGAGTGAGTGGATATGGGGCGAAAAAGGAGCATCTTGGGTGGACCATATCATCTTTTGGGGCAGGTATATTGACGACTGCCTGCTCTGTTGGTCGGGTTCACAGATGGAATTGGAGCAATTCAGCCACTTTTTAAACACTAACGATTTCGGCATGAAATTCACTATGGAATCTAGCCCCATAAGAATTAATTTTCTGGATATAGAACTATACGTTAAGGATGGTCATTTACACAGCCGTCTTTTTCGTAAAGATACTTCATGTAATTCTGTCTTACATGCAGATAGTCATCATCCAGCCCATCAAATCAGTTCTATTCCCTACGGTGAGTACATTAGGTCGAGACGTATCTGCAGTCAAGAGACCGAATTCCGTGATTGTATTAAGGACATGAGGACTAGATTCCATAGAAGGGGTTATGCATCGACCCATCTCAATAGAGCAGAAAGAAGGGTGAGCAGTATAAATCGTGCAGACACACTATTGACCAGAGATAAGCACAGAGTGGACAATCAGAAAATTCGAATGATCACGGAATATTCTGACCTTAATCAAATTTTGCGCAAAAGCCTCAAAAAACATTGGGGTTTACTTTTGTCAGACAATGCTTTGTCAGATTGTATTACCAACTCGCCATTGATTACGTTCAGAAGGGGAAGGACTCTCCGTGCTAGACTGAGCCCCACAGTACCTAAGACCAATCCCAAAGAGACGTGGCTTGCCACACACTGCACGGGTTTCCACAAATGTGGAGCTTGCGGGATGTGTAGGTGGGCACAACATAAGGTTAAAACTTTCAAGGGTTTCAATGACAGAACCTATGTAATTAAATCCAACATCAATTGTTTAACCAAGTTTGTGATTTATATTATTGAATGCAAATGTGGTAAACAATATGTAGGTAGCACTATTCGAACCCTTAAGGAGAGAATTAGTGAGCATTTCAGGGCACTCCATCAACAGGATGTGAGGTATCCAGTAGCCACGCATGCATGGGCCTGTCCTTCACAGGGCCCACACAAAGAAATACGTTTTTTTGGTATTGAAAGAATAGACCTCAGTAGTCGTGGAGGTAACAGGGAGCTGCGACTTAGAAGAACAGAGGCATTCTGGATCATGCGTTTACATACGGTAGAGCATGGTCTCAACTGTGATTCAGAGATGCAATACTTTTTGGGTAATTAAGCGCCCGGTTAATAGTGTGGTGCTAGATCCGTCAGATTCAATGAGAGACCATTACATGAATGTCAAGTTATAACAAACTGTCATGATATGACTGCAGTTGCCCATGCATGGGCAATGTGAATTCATTATGTCTAACAACCAACTGAATAATTGGGCATCTACAAATATGTGGTCCACTGGAGTGTCGTTTGGTCCACTGAAGTATTGTTCTGTACATAAAAAATTGATACCATTATATTTTTTGATATTCTGGTGAACCATGAATTTCTGATAATCACTGTGTGTAGCTACTCTGTAACAATGTGTGCCAGTCTTTACTGAGTTTATTTAGTTTGTGCATAATAGTTAAATCACACAGTCACATTGTAGATTCTAAAAATGTGTGTGGTGTATTTTCCGATACATAAATTGGCTGTTTTCTACATTGAGATCACAGATGAAGTTGGGTGCTATACCTCTGTAATTTTTAGAATGTCACACCCTGATATAACTGCCGAAAGATGTTTTTCCTTCATTCTGCTGTTTCCCCTGACACTGGCATTATGTGCCATATCCACGACTTTTTATTTTTTATTTTCTCTTCACTGTGGGGAGTGCCTACCTCCATTGACAACAATCGGGATGGTTTTGGTCCAGCGCCGAATTAGGGTCAGGCATCGCCTATACATTAATGATGTGTGCCCTCCACGGGGCACATACTGTTTTCACCATGGACTTTTGTCGAGTTTCATTGATTTCTTTTTTCTGTCAATCTTGGTTTGATGATCACGAGTAATTCAGCTGCTTAATCTCCAGTATGATCGACATTGTTTGGGGATATATAAATTTTAGGAATTTTATATTGTTTTAATATGGGTTTTGCCCGTTGCATGACAACTGAGATACTGTGTGCATTTTTAATATTTCATTAACATCCGGCACATATGTAGCATGGTCTATAAGTGAATGATATGGTGGCGCGTGACTGAGCGCAACTACTGCCGATCTTGTGACCTTTTGTCTTTTGGATCAGGCTCGTATTTTGTCATATTCGACGTACACACACGTACGGGTACTCTGAATTTGGCGCGTGACTGAGCGCAACTACTGCCGATCTTTTTACTTTTTGTCTTTTTATCAGGCTCATATTCTGTCATATTCGACGTACACATACGTACGGGTACTCTGAATTTGAAGGAGAGCGTAGCCACTCTGCCTATTGGTATCCCATTTTTAATTAGAGGAGACTTAGTGTTCTTCTCTCCCGGGGAGCTTTGGACGTCCTGCAAATTGAGGTGTTGCGGTCTAGTGGTTGTAATTGACGGAGTCCATCAACAGTGTTTATACTTCCGGCACACTTTTGCCGAATTCCCATCACCGGTCGGAGTGAGAAGCACCAGGACACGTACCCGTGTCGGAGAGACGTAAGTCACTTGGGCTGCCTTTTGAGTAGCTTTGTTGCTATTCAGAGCTTAAATTGGTTGTTTGACGACGATTGTAGCTTAGCAATATGGGACATAAGATTAATTGGAGTGGGTGTGTTTTTTATTTTGGGTGTCTCTCCAAGTTGAGGTAGATACGCACACGTGTCCCCCAGCGGTACTAAGAACCTTGTGATTTCGGAAAATGTAAGTTTTCTGTTGATGGCATATGGTGGAGGGTTACACGTGGTGTTTCAGATTGATAGGCCGACTGACATTAGTATATATATTGTTTTATCTGTTTTAGAGATTTAGATATTTTCGAAGGATCTGTAAACTGCATAGTCTGCATGGACGTGACTCGCGGGGATTATTATCCTTTCTCTGTAGGTAAGCCATGTCTATGTGTGGGACAAGCACATAGTGAGGGTTATCTGGGACCTAGAATCGATATTAAAAATAAATATAATAATTAAATTGGTTTTGGGGCATTTTAGAGTGGCAAAATTCAATAAGTATTTCAGGTGCTAGGTTTTCTATATTTCTTTATTCACTTGCAGGATTGTAGACCATAGCTTTATATGAAGTCTTTTATCTAAACAAGGCTGATTGAACGACTATCCGTGTTTCATTGGGACGCATGAGCATTACACATTTCTTGAAATTTGGGTATCACTTCCGGTCTATTAGGTAAGATGTCGGGTCATTTTGTTTCTCTTTTATGTGGTACAGTGCGCGGTTTGGTCTTTTTTCATTCTGTATTGGTGTTTCAGTGGCAACATCAATTAGCGTCTACTGGGTACTTACCAGGTGTGGTGGTATGACAGTGGTCCCATCTATTGTTCTACACATGATCCACTGATAGGGCACTATTCACCAGTTGAGAATCTTTTCGTGACTTCTGTCACCCTTGGGGGATCTATGGTGTCCTATCCCTCTTGTTTTCTGCTTTGCTTCCTTCGCACTCTCAGTGCGCTTGTGTCATGTTCAAGAATTGTAAAAAGAGATTGTATTTCGTATTATGCCAATTATATGTTTGTATTGTTTCCAGCCCTGAAGAGTCAGAGTGTGACCTTCTCTCTGACGAAACACGTGTCGGCTGGCTTTTGTGTTCTCGCCTGATGACCCATTAAAGGATACACAAAAATTGTGAAGCATCAACATTTTTCATGTCAAACCAATGACACACAGACTCTGTGGAACCGATATCTGTAAGAGTGCACGGGACTGTTGTTTCATGTTTTAAGTGTGGGTTTTCCCATACGGATTGAGGGGTTGAGGGCTTCCCCCTCCCTGTTAGCACCATACCTTACTGTCTTTTGTATTAATATTGCGTATATTAAATGTGTGCGCCATTTTCTTCCTGTACATAAAACCCTTGCTTTGTGATCTCCACTCTATTGAAAGCCTTAAAGGTGGTTGTTAGAGGGGAGTTCATTGCCATAGCATCTGCAGAAAATAAGCTTCTTTGGGACAAGAGAGAGCGCATGACCTGCAAAGTCCTAGAACTCGAGCGAATACACAAGAGAATGGGTGCCCCCAGAGTCTGGAGACAACTTGAGGCTGCCCGAGCCCAGCTGGCGGGTATAGACACAGACAGGGCTGAGTGTACAGCGTTTCGAGCGAACACCGGTTTTACGTAGGCTGCGACCGATGTGGCCGTCTGTTAGCCAACTGGCTGCGAATTCAACGCCCAGAGACAGGAGTTCAAAAGGTAATAGATGCTGAGGATCGGGAGTGGACTGACGACACACACATAGTAGCGACTTTTCGCGATTATTACCAGACCCGCTACACAGCACAGGACCTCCAACCTGATGCTGTGACAGCATATCTCAAGGAGGCCGATATCTCCACCCTGACGGCTGCCTAGCCATCTGGATCAAGCCAGATTTGTGCCCCAACGACGGTGCAGTGATAACACTAGGCGAATCCTCCACCTTATAGACGATTCTCAGAGGTACGGCCAGGAGAGGATGCTCCTGGGCGTTGATGCTGAGAAAGCATTCAATAGGGTCCACTGGTCCTACATAGTGGCCGCGCTAGCACACTTTGGAATAAGGGACCGATTTACTCGGTGGATACTTAGCAGCTATACCCAAATTATGGCGGTGGTCCATCACAATGGATGCTCCTCCACTCCGTTTCACATTGGCAGTGGAACCAGGCAGGGGTGCCCGCTAACAGCCCTGTTATTCGCCCTGTACATGGAGCCCATGGCTCATACAGTCTACACTAACCCTCAGATAAAAGGGATTCAATTCGGAGGAAAGCAACATACAATAAGCTTATACGCAGACAACGTCATGGTATCTTTGGAGGAGCCCTCCACCTCCCTACCTGCCTTTTTAGGCAATTTGGAGGCTTTCGGCCTGGCAGCTGACTTCAAGATAAATATCCACAAATCACAGGCCCTCAATTTGACCCTCCGACCATACCCTCTAGACGCCCTGCACTGAGCCTTGCCCCTCCAATGGGCCCCGACATCCATTCCCTACCTGGGCCTCCATATCACCCTCACAATTGCGGCACAGTAGCCCTTAACTACCAGACTTTGCCTCAACTGATTAAATCTGACTTACGCCGTTATGTCCTACTCGCTATCCTGTTTGGGGTGAATTTCAGCAATTAAGATGACGATTCTCCCTAGGGTCCTGTTCCTCTTCCAGGTTCTCCCTGCCATACCGCCCCCTGGGACATTGAGGTCCCTCCGGCAGGAGCTAAATAGATTTGTATAGGCATACAAGCGACCTCACCAACACAAAACCCTTAGCTATAGACCACCCAACAGAAGGATGCCTGGGACACCCGGACCTCTATCTTTATTACCAAGCTACCCAACTCAGGATCTTTGTGGAAAGATCACGCGAAGAGTTAGAGAAGCGTTGGCTCTTTATGGATAGGGCACTGGTGGAACAGGCCTTATAAAGAATTCCCTTTCTTCCCAAGCGAGCCCACCCCAAAACCCTTTACTTCTCTCCCATCACTAAATCATTATTGGCTGTTTGGGTTGGACTGGTGGTACAAGGGGACCTAACGTTCTTCCCTTCTCCACTTAAACCTATAGTTGGGAACCAAGGGTCACAAGCATCAAGGAAAAGAGCGGTCGCAAATGGGCAGATTCTCAGAATCTGCCCTTTTGCGACTGGTATTTTTGCATTTGGGATGCATCATCGCGATGCCTTGAATGCAATGCAAGATGCCATTTAAAATAGCTATTTCACTATTAGGGGCCGCTAATTACTGGAAAGTTATACCTGATGGCAATTAGCAAAAACTTTAAAAAATGCACTAAAGTGCAGTTTTCAAAGTTCCAGGTTATACACACACACATTCCCTTGGGGCATGTGTGTGCCAACATGTGTTCACATATCAATTTCAGGGGTGCAACAGGGTGCCCGTTTGGCACCCTTGCACCCTTGAAATTGCATGCGCAATTTGCCTCTAGGCCCAAAATAATTAATAGGTAGCAATTCCTTGATTGCGAGTCGCAATTTGCGAGTCGCAATTAAGGAATGTTTAGGAATCGCTATTTTTTTAGGAATTCCTCCATGTGTAGGCATTTGCGATTCCTTATCAGCGAATCCTTATTTTTCGCTAATAAGGAATCGCAAATGACATTTTTGATGCATGTGCCAGCAAGACTTTACCCCAGGCCTACATGATCCCACATTCAATGTCTGGAACACACAGGCTGTATATCCGCTGGCCACCTCTATAATTTGGAGGGTCAGATCCCCTTTGAGTCCCTGTGCACAACCTTTACACGGAACGTTGGTATTACATCCAGATTTGCCACTGTTTGATGCACCTCTCTGTCCGCACTGGAGCTGAATGTCAACTCGCCCCATTGAACGTTGGCTGCTCTCTAAGACATCTGACAAATGTCTTGTTTCAGAACTATATCAAATGATAGGCCCCCATACGGAGGTCCCCAAAACAATGAGCCAGAAGCGATGGGAGTCAGAAATAGACAGAGAGCGCGCGCAGAAAGAGTGGGGAGGTATTTATTACCGGGCACGACACATTGCCCATAACATAGCTGGTATAAAAAAATCCACAAAAAATGCCACCTATTGGTATTATACACTCCATGATTGAATAAATGTAACCCGTCCAGATCCCCAGAGTGCTGGCGCCAATGCGGGTCCCCTGGCACCCTACTACACATCCACTGGGACTGCCCGAAACTCACAACCTATTGGTCGCAGGCACTTAAAGACATTGACACTCACTTTCGACACAGAACTCCCCAGATTCCCAGCTTACATTGTCTTGTGTCTTACCAACTCCCTCGTCTTCCCCCTTAAATCCTAGCAGGGCAGACAGATTGGATTGGCATTGGGGGTGGCCTTACAGAATATGTTGACCCACTAGGGTACAGGGCATGTTCCCACACACCTAGGTTGGTTACACTGTCTCTGGCACATAATAGGGATGGAACGCATCACCCTCACGCTATCTATCCAGGGCGCATTGTTTCCCAAGCTGTGCGGTCCATTCTTGAGGCTGTTGACATCAGAATTTCATGAACGTACCTGCCCAAAATACTTAAGACTCCTACGCTTTTCCAATGCTCTCTCGGCCACCACTTAGGGGCTTCATCGTAGGACAGTTGTTCTTTGTTACAGTCAGGAGCTTGCTTTTATGTTCACCGGGTCCGGGGTTTAGGGGGTTAGCGGGGAGTTGTGGGTTTGATATACAATCCAAGGCACAGTGTCCCGTAAGACAAAGGGCCTTGAAATGCTGATGTATTTTTGTTCTCTATGCCAACAATACCAATAAAGAAAATTTTAAGGATTCAAAGTGCCCACGGGATATAAACTGGGTGCAGTGCATTTTGGAAATTTGGAAATGCTAAAGGATTTCTAAGAATTCAGGGGTTCCACTGGACATAAACTTGGTGTAGTGCATTTTTAACATTTAGAAATACCAAATGCCAAAGGATGTCTAAGCATTCAGGGCATCAGTTGGAGATAACCTTGGGGCAGAGCATTTTGGAAGTTTGGAAATGCCAGTTTAGGGTATTTGTCTTGTGATCACAGACATAACCCCTGGGCTGTATGGAAACATACCACACCCAACAAAATGGGAGAGTTACCCTAGTAGGACCAAAAAGGGACCAGGTAGTATAGTACTGTAAAAATGAAATTCTCTTCTGTGTCAAAATACACTTTCTTATTTTAATACCTCAGATAGTTTGCACTGAACCAAAAATCATGTGATTTTTCTTTTAAACAATAAATGTCATAACACATAAATTCAAATAAAAGATTTCTTCTTTATTCCACACTTGACAGACCCAATGGCCAATCTCAAATGACAATTAATTTAAAATAACTAATTTAAAAACACTTATTGATATAATCTGTACATTCAGTCTGTAAACACACTTTATTCTAGAGCGCTTAACACTTTCAAATAAAATCCAATAAAATAAACACAACTTGATAAGCCTTAGTAAATACAGTATGGTAGGTCATTTACATCAAGAATTTTTCTTATCTCTTGAAATGCTATATTTCAAACATTGGTGACAATATCGTTCTATCCTTGTGTATATTTTACCAATACATATAACAGAGCAACTTTTTTTTAAAACATCTTTTTTGAAAACAAACAAAACAACCCAATGTTTATTTGTCCATATGTAGACGCGTTTCGGGGTATTTTAGGATTCTTAACACCTTCCTCAGGACTTAAGTTAAAAAGCGACTTTATCCATGAGAACAGACCGTAAATCTAAAAATAAACAATACATTCAATTAAATTCCAGCTTGACTTGTGTGGATCTAAAGTAATTATTTTGGTTCAGTGCATTCTAAATTTATAAATAAATCATCATGATAGTTCTAATAATGAGATTACTAGACCGATAAAAATGTTGTCCTGTTTTCAGTGACATATATAGCACCTTTATTTATAGTTGTATATAATTCAGTAGACTTTGAGAGAGCCTATTAGGTAAATTAGGATCTCACCTCAAACTATAGTTGCAGGGTCCTCGCAATATAATCGATGGAGACAGCTCAGTTAGTCCATCATTGTGGTTCAACTCTTTTTTTATCAATGCGAAGTTGTGACTCCTATAAACAATAAGCAATTTCTATTTAATTATTTGTTTATCTCTATATGAATCAAGCATAGTTCCTTGAACCCTTTTAGATTTATACTTACTAGAATCAGGAACAAAATAGTTTCAGGCGGTCTTAATGGTTCCACAAGTCTTTTCCCTTTTCCTTGCGATATACCTATCAATTAGAATTTACGTTAGGTTAGTCTACTATCTACTTGCATATCCATGTTTTGATCTGTGATACGAAGGACCACTTACCATTGACCGAATCTGTTGATTCCTTTGTACAATTCTGTGTCTTTTTCGTTAATAGATGATACAATCTCTGCGAGTTTTCTTCAGGAGTGATTGCAACCGCCTTAATCAATTGGATCGGGTCAATACTCCTATGTTAAAAAGGGGGAAAAACTCAGTTATTATTCTTATTATAGAAAAATGGCGTCTAAATCGAGGTTCCCTTGTATACTAAATGGGTTTCGTTTACTGATCTCCTTCCCTTACTCATTTCTAAATGCCATCCTGGCTTCATGAAAATTAAAGAGTTTACTATAACCACAGTCAATCGTAATAAAATGACAGTATACACTCCACCTTTTAGTGATTTGTTTGAGCTGGTTTTAGGCTTCTTTTTTAATTACTTTTCGGGTCACAATACCGCTCTGGGTTTCAATTTAATTATTTACGCGCCTATTTTTGATAAAACTGCACCTTCTGTGTGCTTTTAGGCGTGATTACTCACTATACTATGGCTCATTGTTTACGCATCTCTCAGAAGTGGTAATTAAACCTCCATATAACATCAAGATCTGTTCGTATGGGTAAAATTTTGTGTCTCGCTCCCAAAACTCACAAATGCCTGCCATCTATTTAGTGCATAATCTACGGCTAAGGCAAAACTACCAAATCAAATCACCATACCGCTATTTATTCTATACATTATGCCTCGCTGTTTTCTATCACTAAAAAGCATAAGCGATTAATCTATTTGGTATAATGCTATGATGAGCTCTCTTGGCCATTAGCTCATGAATCTGCCTGTATGGCTTATCTTCTGTTTTGACACAGCGTTACCGCTTGCCGGGATTCTGATTTTGTTCGTAGAAAACGTGTATGATTGTCCTTCCTCTTTTATGCAAATCCCTGGTGCTGTTGCTTTGAGTTACATTGAGTTACGTAAGTGGCGGCCAGTTTAGTCATTTTACCAACTGGTCGTAACTATTTTGTTTAGAATTTTTTTTTACTTTATTGGTACAAGTTTCTCTCACATTTATTATGGGCTTCTTTAATTTAGAGGAAATGTAACGTCATATTCATTTATAATATTAATTTGTAATAAACTTAATTATTGTTTTTCAAGTATGATAATTGCGCCAATGTTATTCCCGCGCGTATCATTCTAAAAATTGCATATAGGTCTAGACATCCATGTACTTGATGACCTTACTGCGGGCGCCATATTGGAACATGTAAAATCTTTATAGTGAATTAAATTCTCCCGCACATACATTTTTTCCTAGTCGGAATTTTGACAATCCTCCTATTCCCCATGGTTATACTGAAAGCCCTCCTAGTTAACCCCAGGCCTTTTATTACCATTGAGAATATCAAGACTTACTGATTATCATGTGTTAAGTATTACATTCTTGCTTACTGTTTTCATCTAATAAGTCTTTCCCACTCTTCTCTATTGTTCAGGCCTTGGTAATATGTCTTACATTTTGACATGAAAAACTGTTCTCTTTACTTCCTCTTTTGCTCAATATCTCCTCCTCTTGCAGACACTTTTATTTTTTCTAGAATGAACCACTTAAGATCTTCCTCCCTATGATTTTTCTCAATCCAGTAATCCACTATTGGAGCATTCTTTTTCCAGGTCTTAAGAGCTGATTTGTGTTCACTTAACCTCATCCGCTTTCACTGCCTATTTCCCCTACGTATCCTTTTTGGCAGGGACAAATGATGAGATACACTATGTTTTTGGTTCTACAATTAACCATCTCATTCATCCAATGTCTACAGCCATTGAGTTTCACCATCTGTTCTTTGATCACTGATTTGCAGTGTACACACGTACTGCATGGGAAATTCCCTTTCAATTTAGAGCCATCAACTATACTCGTTTGATTTTTAATACTGGGTTCTTTATATATCCTTACTAGATGGTTACGAATTGTTTTATTCCTCCTATAGGCAAAAGTCATTTATTTGACGGTAGGTTTTCCTGGGTTATTTAGGAGAAACCAATTCCTATTAATCAAGTTTTTCAATTTATTGCTAATACTATTAAAATGGGTTACCATAACATGCCTTTCTCACTGTTTTTGGTATTGTCTTTCCCTTCAAATAGACTCTCTCGATTATATTATTTTGCTCTCTTGTAAGATTCTTTCACTAATCGTTTTGGGTAGCCTCGATCCTATAATTTTTGTTGTTGATTTTTGGCTTGAATTTCAAAGTCTTTTCTATCACTACAGTTCCGTCTTATATGTAAGAACTGGCTAAACGGAATGCTATCCTTTTGACACCTGGGATGATTGCTGGTGTGGTGTAAAATTGTGTTTCTGTCTGATAGTTTAGTATATAATACCACTGATAAAGAAGTATTATTTTCTTTTATCGTTATGTCTAAAAATCTACTGAGTTTTGGCTCATATTAGATGTAAATCTTAAGTTGATATCTTCACAATTTAACCACTCTAAAAAAGAGAGCAGATCTGTTTAGTCCCCATCCCAAATAAAAAAAATGTCATCAATAAATCTTGACCACTGTTTTAACATTTTCATAGTAGGGAGTACCTTCATTGTATATATGTGTTTTCTCAAACATCCCAACATAAAGGCATGCTAGGTTGGGAGCACAAGTGGTTCCCATGCTGGTCCCTTTTATCTGCCAGTAAAATTTATTATCAAAAAGAAAGTTATTGTTCATTAAAATTGTTTCAATACACTCTACAATGAATTTGTTTAGGGAAGACAAATCACCATCCTCCGGTTTCAATAATTCTTTTATCATATCCACCGGGTCTTGTTGTGGTATGTTAGTATATAAGGACTCTATGTCCACACATACTAACCATTCATTGTTCTTATTAGATTTTAGTCCTTCGACTTTTGAGATCATATCTGTTGTATCTTTTATAAACGAAGGGAGCTGTTGAACAAGGGGTTTTATAAAACAGTCAACGTATTTGCTAAGTGGTTCTGTTATAGAATCTATACAGGACACAATGGGGTGCATAGGGGATCCAACAGGTTCTTATGGACCTTTGGAAGACCATATAATGTCGGTATTGTGGGGTGGTCATTTTGCATGAATCTATATTCTTCCTCGCATATATTATCATCTTCTTTAGCTAAGCGTAGCAAATTTTGTTCTCTGCTTTTCAAATTGTTCGAAGAATACTCGCATAGATTGTATCTTCTATTAACGAAAAAGGCCCCGAATTGTACATAGGAATCAACAGATTCGGTCAATGGTGAGTGGTCCTTCTTATCACAGATCAAAACATGGATATACAAGTAGATAGTAGACTAACCCAACGTAAATTTTAATTGATAGGTATGTCACAAGGAAAAGGGAAAAGACTTGTAGAACCATTAAGACCGCCTGAAACTATTTTGTTACTGATTCTAGTAAGTATAAATCTAAAAGGGGTCAAGGAACTATGCTTGATTCATGTAGAAATAAACAAATAATTAAATATAAATTACTTATTATTTATAGGAGTCACATCTTCGCATTGATAAAAAAAGAGTTGAACCATAATGATGCCCTGAGCTGTCTCCATCCATTATATTGCGAGGACCCTGCAACTATAGTTCGAAGAATACTCGCATAGATTGTATCATCTATTAACGAAAAAGGCCCTGAATTGTACATATGAATCAACAGATTTGGTCAATGGTAAGTGGTCCTTTGTATCACAGATCAAAACATGGATATATAAGTAGATAGTAGACTAACCTAACGTAAATTTTAATTGATAGGTATATCACCACGAAAAGGGAAAAGACTTGTAGAACCATTAAGACCGCCTGAAACTATTTTCTTCCTGATTCTAGTAAGTATAAATCTAAAAGGGGTCAAGGAACTATGCTTGATTCATATAGGGATACACAAATAATTAAATAGAAATTACTTATTGTTTATAGGAGTCACATCTTCGCATTGATAAAAAAAGAGTTGTACCACAATGATGAACTAACTGAGCTGTCTACATCGATTATATTGCGAGGACCCTTCAACTATAGTTTGAGGTGAGATCCTAATTTACCTAATAGGCTCTCTCAAAGTCTACTGAATTATATACAACTATAAATCAAGGTGCTATATTTGTCAATGAAAACAGGACAACATTTTTATCGGTCTAGTAATCTCATTATTAGAACTATCATTTTTTTTTTTTTAAACTTATTTTTATTGCCATTTTCATATTTCATACATTGTACATCATTCATATTCGTCAGGTGAGCGTATCCGATCATACATCCTGTAATGGTGTGTAACAACTGTACTGATTGATGATTCGTCACCAGGAAGCATAAATAATGCATACAGTTATCCTGACGTTTAGATCCTGTGATCTCGGGTTCCATATATGGCAAAGGAACTGGGGTTTAACATAGGCATAAACTAGGGAATGGATATGGAGGAATATGTCCAATGACACTGGCGAGGGAATGTAGCGTCGTGATGGTGAGGCACCGCTGATACTTATTTTTGCCTATCCTAGTCGGTGCGACCGAGAAGTGCAATAGTGTGCCTGAAGCTAAGGCTTGTCAAGAGCTCGCGTGGTTGGGTGTCTACGGAATCAGGGGGGTAGGGCCTGTAACTGTGTGCCCTGGATTAGTTGTGTAGATGCGTCGTCTGGTGGGTCCGCCCCTGGGGAGAGTTGCCCAAACTGGTACAATAACATGGCCCATTCCATTGAGATAGGATGCTTGCGGGTCCCTTTCACCTCCTCCTCCCGTAGTGTCTCCTCCTCCGCCGCCGCCCATTTGCGCGTAGCTCCCACCCACGCCGCCAACGGGGGGCCGGTGGGGGAACGCCAATGCATGGCTATGCTGCGTTTGGCCAAGAGCACCGCTAAGGAGAGGAAGCGCGTCCGCACCTTGTGTTGCTTACTTACGCGAAAGATGCCTATGGCGCTGGCCTCCCAAGTGTTCATGCAAGTTAGCCCAGTGAGGGTACCCAAAGCAGTGTGAATGTGGTGCCAGAAGATTTGAATGACGGAGCAGCTCCAAAACATATGTCGAAAGTCTGCATCTTGCTCATGACATCTGGGGCATAGGAACTGAGTGTCGGGGTAGAATCGTTGGAGGCGTGCAGGTGTTAGATAGGCCCTGTGTAGGATGTAATATTGGATGTTTTTAAAACGTGCGTTTCTGGAGACCTTCTTAGGGTATCTCAAGGCTCTCTCCCACTCCCCCTCATGGAGCACCCGCCCGATCTCCGCCTCCCAGGTGGCCCGGAGGGTCTCCAATGGTTTATTAGTCAATTCCCGTAAGGCTTTATAAAGCCATGTAGTTAGATGGCGACCTGCTCCCATGTGTAGGATCGTGTGGAGCACTGGGTGTGTGTGTGGTTCCCCTTTACTGAGGTCCTGATGCGGTCTGAAGCTGCACAGGAGCTGACGGTGAAGCAGGAATTGTCCTGGGGGAAGCTCGTACTCCTCCACTAAGCTAAGGAACGGTCTCAGTTGCCCGTCCTCGAAAAGGGACGCCGCCTCTGTTAAGCCACACCTCGTCCATGTGCAAAGCGCGCTATTTGTGTAGTAATGCTCCCGGTTGGGCCATCCTTCCAGGGTGAGTAGAGGGGAGTACAACGGGGTCCCCGGGGACATGCGGTGTATCCGCAACATGCACTTACGTGCGACCAACACCTGCAAAGGGTATGTGGGCTTTGGGCGTGTGCCAGGGAGGAGCAAGCGACGGATCTCCGGAACCGATACCTGTCCTGCGACGGCATGCGTCTCCACATTATACCTGTCTGCTGTCCAATGAGACAGCCATTGCAGTTGTGCTGCCAAGAAGTAGGCCTCGAATGATGGGGCTCCCAAGCCACCCTGTGTGGTGGGCAGTTGTAGTTTTGTCAGGGCTATTCTGTGCCTGGCGGACCCCCAAATGAGCGTGCTAAGAAGGGAGTCTAGGTCCCGGAAGAAAGTTCTGGGCGGGACCACGGGTAGATTGGTGAAGAAATACAGCAATCTCGGGACCATTATCATTTTGGCCAACGCCACTCTCCCAATTGGGGCCAATGGAAGGCTCTTCCAAAATCCGATCGTAGCTCTAATACTCGCCAGTGCCCTGCAATGGTTACCCCCGAACATATCTGCGGAGGAGTGGTAGAGACGAATACCAAGGTATCGGGGGGCCTCCGCGCTCCAGGGCACTCGCTGAGCACCTATGTGAACCCCCTGCGGAGGGAGTTCCGGATGCAGTGGATAAATTGTGGATTTATCCCAATTCACCCGTAATCCCGAGGCCGCAGTAAATTCCTTCAAAGTTTCCCAGAGGGGCGTCAGATCGTCCGTAATGTCCCGCACATAGATCAGCAGGTCATCCGCGTATAAGGAAACGCTATGCACCGTGCCTGCTATCGGGATGCCCCAGCTCTCCCCTTTCCGCCGGAGTCGTATGGCCAGAGGCTCCACTGCCAGGGCAAAAAGCAGAGGGGACAACGGGCAGCCCTGTCGCGTGCCCCTCCGAACCGCAAACTCCGTCGATATGTATCGGCCTAGGCACACCCGCGAGGTCAATCCAGTGTACAGTAAGCGCGTATAGGCTAGGAGGGTGGGCCCAATGCCTACTCGCTGCAGCACCGAGAACAGAAACTGCCATGTGAGGGAATCGAAGGCCTTCTCGAGATCTAAGATGAGACAGGCCGCTCGAGGGTATACCCCCCGTACCTGATCCTGAATGTGGAAGACTCGGCGTATATTCTGGGACGTACATCTGCCGGGTATAAATCCGCACTGATCCGGGTGAACCAGAGAGCGTATAATTTGGACATATCTATCCGCCAATGTCTTCCCGAAGAGTTTGCAATCTGCTGATAATAGCGATATTGGACGGTAGGAGGCCATTCGCTGTGGGTCCCTATGTGGTTTCAGGAATGTCACGATCACGGATTCTCTCATTATTAGAACTATCATGATGATTTATTTATAAATTTAGAATGCACTGAACCAAAATAATTACTTTAGATACACACAAGTCAAGCTTGAATTTAATTGAATGTATTGGTTTTTCTTTAGATTTACGGTCTGTTCTCATGGATAAAGTCGCTTTTTAACTCAAGCCCTGAGGAAAGTGTTAAGAATCCTAAGATACAACGAAACCCGTTGACATATGGACAAATAAACATTGGGTTGTTTTGTTTGTTTTCAAAAAAAATGTTTTAAAAAAAAGTTGCTCTGTTATATGTATTGGTAAAATATACACAAGGATAGAATGATATTGTCACCAATGTTTGAAATACAGCATTTCTTGAGATAAGAAAAATTCTTGATGTAAATGACCTACCATACTGTATTTACTAAGGCTTATCAAGTTGTGTTTATTTTATTGTATTTTATTTGAAAGTGTTAAGCGCTCTAGAATAAAGTGTGTTTACAGACTGAATGTACAGATTGGCCATTGGGTCTGTCAAGTGTGAAATAAAGAAGAAATATTTTATTTGAATTTATATGTGTTATGGCATTTATTGTTTAAAAGAAAAATCACATGATTTTTGGTTCAGTGCAAACTATCTGAGGTATTACAATAAGAAAGTGTATTTTGACACAGAAGGGAATTTCCTTTTTACAGTGGAAACATACCACACCCATATATTTTCAGCATCTACATAGCCTAAGATTGTTGTATCTGGGTGGTACACCACACTTTTTCTGGTTCTTTTTCTGCAAGATTACACTGAATATAAAATTTGTCTCATTTTAAATATCTTTTCTCATACATGGTAGTTCCCCTGCTGTGTCCTTTGCAAAGGAACACATCACACCCTATAACTTTTGACTCAAACCTGTCTTCCCCTAGGTGTTATGTGTGTGGTGTCATCAGACATGAGTGAATTTTCCAACGGTTTGGACAGGGACCCACACAGTAGACATCAAGGAATGTTTTTGATGGGGAAGATTCCAGGGGATGGGTAAGGAATTTGGGTGCTGATTCTGCCGGCACCCACAGGAACCAATCATTCTTAGACATTTCTGAGAACTAGGGAAATACAGGGCAGTCCATAGTGATGCTGCTCGCATGAACCCCAACACTGATTTTTTACCCTGAACCCCCTGAAAATGGGAAAGTATGGGCAAGCAAATGATAATTCTGTGACAGAAAACTAAAACATTTCTGGCAATATCAAAAGTCCTACCATCCATTAGTTCCAGACTTCTCCCAATAAAATAACCCCCTCCAGTGTGTGTGGGGGGGCTATTGACAGAATAGCAATTAGCCAAAATCTTGATCATGCAAAGACTACACTGAGGCTATATTGACTTCACAAGGTCACATATTATGCCTGTTCATGTCAGTTACGATAAACCCACCCACACATGTGAAGTTCATGGCGAGGTAGAAGTGTGAGAAGAATGGATGCAGGGAGTTTTGATGTTTGCCATAAGTTCCAAGACTTTCCCTCACAGAACTGTGAGTAAATTTTGTTTT
This sequence comes from Triturus cristatus, assembly GCF_964204655.1. Classification (NCBI taxonomy): domain Eukaryota; kingdom Metazoa; phylum Chordata; class Amphibia; order Caudata; family Salamandridae; genus Triturus; species Triturus cristatus. The sequence continues at coordinate 806,398,712 of NC_140582.1, read as the reverse complement.
TTAAGCAATGTTTGACCAATGCAGGGAATTTTGGGTAAAAAGAATTTGTGGTTTCCACATAACTCATACCACCTAGCATTTTTTCTGGTGTCTAGTGTAGGGAAATGGCTTGGACTGGTAAGTTTCCTTAGGTCCCAGATAACCCACGCCTAGATAGGTGTTGCTGTGCCCCAGCGAGGAGCAGGTTGCAGGTCTGGGATCCTTGCTAGGGAGCAGACATGTGTATGTGTCTGTGGCCCTTTGGGGAAAAGGACACTGGATCTTTTCTTAGGCCATGAAAAATCCAAACAACATCAGAGCTCCTCAATGCGCCAGAGATGTATGTGTGTCTGTCTGCACCGCTGAGAGGAGCCGGACACTGTTTGGATTTTTTCAAAGGCTAAGAAAAAAGCCAAGAAGCATCTCAGCTCATTGTTGGGGAGCAGGTATGGGTGTATGTGCCCCAGTGAGGAGATGAGCTGTTTTTGGATTATTTTTTGAGGTTAAGAAGACCCAACAATCATCCTGCTCCTCACTGGGGCCCAGATATGTGTGCTTGCACCCCAGAAAGAACACAGACACTGTTTTGATTTTTTATTAGGATAGGAAAAAAATCTAAACAGTATCTGGAGCCTTGTAGGGGTGCATAATGCTGTGCCCCAGAAATGAGTTAGGAGGGGGCTGCTCTTCCTCCTAGACTCCCTCTTCTCCCACTCTTCCTACTAACAGAAATAAAGCACTTGAGATGGTGAGCATAGATAGGGATAAACTACAGGCAGTGAGCCACCTTATCCACTCCTGGAGCCCTGCCCACCCTATTGAACTTGGCATAACCATCAGAGGACCAGGAGAATCTCTCACAGGTACATCCAGAATGTAAGTAATGTAACTAGTAATGTCACACACATATTAATGAGGTAGCCCGCACGGGAGCACCCGTCTGCATCAGTAAACAGTTTGCCAGTGCCCAGTAAGGATCAGAAGCCTTCCCTTCCCAACCCCGGCAATTAAGGATGCTGTTCCCCGAAGCAGTTGCGGCCGGCATGGGCCCCATAGATGGATAAAAAAAAACTTGCCACCCAGTGTAGTGTCTTTTCTCCCATTGACGTATATCTACGTTATAAATTCATCCTTGGGAATTAACTTTTCTGTAGTTCTTTTCTTTAGTTTTACTTTGCCAGGAATAGTGATAAACAACTAACACCTTCATTAAAACTTTGTGAAACTGGACTTAAAATCTGCATCAGGAATAACCGTGATGTTATGGTACACCTATATGAAAAAAGTGTGGACGAATAAAAGTAAGCGCCAGGCCGAGCACACCGTGGGCTGTTTCTATAGCCATGTCTTCCCTAGAACTACTTCTTTATAATAGATTAGTCACACCTGCATGTGCAATCATTCAGGGAAACGCTCAGGACAAAAACACGGAATGGGGAAGAACAAAACATCTTTTAACACTATCTACAACAGAAATATCATTTGTGTGTATCGTGTGTGTGTGTGTTAAAATACAGTTTTACAAAAAAGAACGGCAATAGAAACTGTAGGGCCTTTTGTTGCAAGTCTGATGCAGTATGACAGCAACATTCTCAAACCCTACCTAAAAACATCCCTGCAGGACAATGCCCTGGTTACTTACTGGTAATCTTCATTACTCCAATTTCAAGTCTTCCCCGATATGGTCCTCACATGCGAGATTTCGTCTCTGTCCGACAGAACCTGTTCCCTAACTGAACAAACAAATCCTCATAACTTGGCTGCTAATACCCAGGAGCCTGTATAAAAGGTAGGTACCACCACATCACTTCCAGTTAATTTCTTCTGCATCCTTGAACCCTAACTGAAAGTAAGTCCCAAAGACCATTCAAAAATGGCGCGCCCGTGAGTTCTCACAAGACTTCGGGTTGCCTTAGAAAGTGACGGAGTGCAGGAAGCCTCAGTCAGTTTGACTGTTTTGCAGTACCTGACCTTGACTGGCAAGCATTGGATATGGAGGAGGCTAGTCAAGAAGCTCCAGGGCCTTCCTCTGGCTCCTCTTCTATGGCATCCATACAGCTCATGTTTGAGAGAGCTGTGGAGACCTCTTGCAGAGCTAAGGAGGGGCCACCTCCTCCTAAACTGCCCTGACCCACTCAGAGCAGCGCTGAAGCGGCTGGCAGACTGTGGGTTGACGCTACACAAGCAGAATTGTTCAGTTTATGAGAGCTCAATAGACTCCTTTGGGTATGTGTTCTCAGGAGAAGTACTATGTGTGGACATGAGGAAAGTGGAAGTGATACGGAAAGCATTGATCCCTCAAAATGCCATGGAGGTGAAGAATTATTTTGGGATGGCGACATACTGTGGCTGGTTCATCCCAAACTTGGCCCTATCTGAGGTGCTGAGAGCATTAACAAGGTGTAAGTCCCATGGGAGTAGGGCACATGCACAAACATGGCATTTCGCTAGGTGAAGGATGCACTGCTGTCAGATGCTACCATAGCCTAGTTCAACCAGAAGGGCCAAACGGCGCTGGGGGTCAATGCGAGCCCAGTAGGGCTAAACTGGTACTCATGCAGGAAAAGAGCGAGGGGTCATTTGTCCCCATCGTTTATGCAAGCAGAGCATTGTCAGACACTGAAGCGCGATATGTTCAGATTGAGCAAGAGGTGCTAGCGATCAGATTGGCTTGCCGCCATTTTCATCTGTACTTGTGTGGGCAGCAATTTAGTGTCATCACAAATCACAAGCCCCTTGTCCCACTCTTTGCAGGAACTTCTCGACAAGCTCCGGCCTGCATCGAGGGGTGGGCAGTGCATCTGCAGCTATATTCATGCGATGTGGTGTACCGCCCTGGAGTGAACAACTCAGTGGACTACCTGTCACAGCACCCACAGGTACAGCCCGGTCCTGGTAAGGCCATGAAGGACGAATGGGCTGAAGTGTTCATACGAACACTTGCACATTAAGCATGTGCCTGAGCCTTACCAATTGAGGAAGTCAGAGAGGCGACCATGTCTGATGCAAGCCTGTCCAAGGAGGCGCTTCCCAGGAAGCAATGGTGCAACTTTCTAGATGGAGCCAAGCATAACATTCACTGAGCAACTGACGATAAGCCAACTCTGGAGAGTAAGAGATGAGCTGAGCTCCAGCAGTGAGGATCTGCTGGTCAGAGAGAGACTCATCGTGATGTCCCTGTGTCTCTGGACCAGGGCTGTCGACGTGGCTCATCAAGGCGTCATGAAAACCAAGGCAAGACTAAGACAATGTGCGGCTCCCACAATGGACACCTTGGTGGACAAAAAGTTGCGAGGCTGCCACTCATGCACGATCACCAGCAGGGAACCACTGTAGGCATCCATCATGAAGGAACTGTGCTTAAGACTCTGGTTCCGGGTCAGCATGCACTTTGGGAGCTTCCCAGATGGCTGGCTCACAGCAGTGATAGTAGACAGCCACACAAAATACCCAATAGTCGAACTGGTGCAATTCGCCGTGTTCTCGAAAGTGAAACTGGTGATAGTGAAGGCGTTCGCCCTGCTTAGGCTCCCGAAGGAGGTAAAGCCTAATAACAGGCCACCATTCCAGGAGCAAGAGTTTTAAGAGTACCATTTGTCACTCAACGACAAACACCGGAAGATGACTCCACCATGGCACCAGGTCAATGGGGAAGATGAGCGCTTTGTGGGCACTTTGAACCGAGCACTCCGGAGCAGGGTGAACATGCTGAGTGTTGTATCCACTTACTCCTGTGGGCATACTGGCAGACTCCACATAGCACCACGAACTGTGCCCTTATAGATTTGCATCCGAGTAGAGCCACCAGAGACAGCATCCCAGTAGGGTCTAGCTGGAAAGCCACTACCCTTGACATACGAGTGGTGCAAGAGAAACAGAGAAACACTAACAACCGACCGAGCCAGGTCCAGTGAGCGGTGGCCCTTGACCTGCCTGTGGGTGATCAGGTTGTCATGTGGGATCGACACCCTGGGTGGAAGTTCTGCACGCCGTTCCAGAAGGAGATCTGGAACGTTATGAACATTCAAGGGACCATGGTCACTGTCTAGAAGGGCCACACCACTGTGGCCAGGAATGTTTCCTAGTTCAACCAAGGAGCTGCCTCAACGGTGAGAAAGATGGCGACCCAGAGTGGATGGGTAAGATACTGTTAGAAGAAACTATGACACCTGGCTCCTACCAAAAGGGTGCCCAGGCCGCACTGGTAATCCTGGGGCCACGTCGCTGGCTGGTGGTCCCGTGTCTGCAACGGCCCCTCATGGCATGAAAACATTTGTCAGGTCAGTCAACATGGCCAACCCAATAACTGTTGAGGGAGAAGATGGAAGTCGGAGCCAGAGGTATGGACTTTACCCTCATCCCGCACCAAGTCAGAGACTATGAGGTTATGTATGCAAGGTGTACATTAATAAGAGTTGAGTTTTTGGTAATAAAAGTTGGAAGGGATGTAGAGAGCTACCCGGTCTCTACAGTTCAAAGTTGTAGTGTTCACTTGTTTGCCCTTCATGGTATATGGTTTTATCAATGCATATTTATTTTACATGTATGACATTCCTAGTTGGAATTGTGACTTTATTGGCCATTAGGTGCCAGGCAGTTGCCAGTTGCCTGCTGTTCTTTGAGCCTGTGGGTGATGCAGTCGTGGGTCCTTACATCCAATAAAGGATTCTTCTTGTCAATGATTTATGTCTCTTGCGCTTATCTGGAAAGCCTCTGCACCTATCATCCTGGGCACAGTCCGAGGGGATAAATAAAGGACGAGGTGGCCACTTGAGGTCGCTCCCCGTGTACTAGAAGGCTGACAGAGTGTGGTGTTCCCACTGCGCAGTGCTTGCGGCCAACCTATGTGTCGTCACTGGGGGGACAAAACACTGCCATTTCACCCTTGCCTTGTCCCCCCCCCCATCCCCTTCCCTCACCCAAAGGTTCCCTGTTGTACACAGGACTTCTTGATTTCCACGAACCTCCCCCCCTCCTTCTCCCCAGACTTTCTTCCTCCCCATTCTCTCCCCCCTCATCCCCTCCACTCCTCCACCCCTAGTCCCAGATCTTTATTTTCACCGTATATTACTGTTGAACAGGAACTCCTGTGGCCTCAGCCGTGTGGCTATTGTTATGTATTGCACTGTTGCACAGTATTTGTAGCTCTTCTTTCTGAAACAAATAAAAATATAAACAAGCATTGGCATAGCCAATAGGTCTCGCCTTTGGGACCTTATAAGTGTTTAGCTATGCAACAGTTGCATAACTAAATACTTATAAGGTTCCAAAAGCGAGACCTATTGGCTATGCAAAGCGGCCGTGCGGCCGCGAAAGTGATGGCGATCGCGATCACGATCAAACATGAAAGCGGCCGTGCGGCCGCGAATTTGAAAGTAATCGCGGTAAAGCGCTGCGCGCGCGCCCGCGCACATGCACTGTAGCTCTAGGCTGGCCTGGTAGCACTTTTTGGAGCCCTCTCAATAAGTCTTGCCAGACCAGCGCATGCGCTGGGTCAGTCGAGACCTAAAAAGGGGGTCAAGGCCATGTAATATGGGGTTATGTGAGTAGGTCCACGCGGGGTTTTAACTGGGAGGTCTCACCGGTGCTGAGCACCGGCAGTTTTTTAAATGGGGCCCCGAAACAGGTTTCTATCAGCCTCTGTTTTGTGCCCTGTCACAGGCGGTCCGTTTTTTTTTCGGACTGCATTGACAGAAGGCACATCGATGTGCGCGTGCTCACACTGCTCACTTCTCACTAGTGGAGAAGTTACGTCATGACGTCATGCCAGGTGAGCGTTGTAGGGAAATGGACATCCTTTAAAGTGAGTCATTTTCTCTCTGGATTTCCCTTCTCTTTTTGAACTCAGGAACAGCAAAATTGTCGTGGTGTCACTAGGGCTTTAAGTGGAAGCTTTTTCAATATTATATAAAAGCCTTGGTTGCTGCTTATTTATCTTATGCAACTAACAACCATTGACAAAGCCAATAGTCCTGACTTTTTTGTAGGTATGATGTTACTTGTTGTATCATACATCTAGATGCCATGACAGAAGGAGCAAAATGCAAGTCGGACGGCACACTAAGCTAAGCAAAGATTTTTAGATTCTGTGCTTTTAAGCCACGATCTTGATTACTTTGGCCATGCCCCTGTGATACACCTCTCCCCCCCCCCCCCCCCCCGTTTTTTCATCCCACTTAAAGCCCTGGATCCAGAATACGTGGTACGAGAGAAATGCTTAAATCACAACGTGCCCTTTGAAAAGGGACGTAGCATGACAGTTCCACTAGATGTCAGCAAAGCTTCAACAATTATTTGGCAGTGCTTAGTGATTATTACTAAACAGGGCCACTTTTTGATTACCTTTTACACAAAAGGACATATTTATGTACTCGTGCATGATAAAGCAATACTTCAGAAGTAACATTACCCGCAGGATTATAGAAACAATCTATGGAATACAGTGCTTAAAGAAATATGTCAGATCTTATAAAATATAAATGTTTTTAAATCGCATTTAAAAGCATGAACATATTTGTACAGGGTTAGAAATCCCCACTCCACTGCTCACGTCTTTCAACTGCAGCGAATGCATCAAGACGAGGAAGCTAGTTCCAGGAGGCCCGATCTTAGGCCCAGATATACTAAGGTATGTGTTTTCGATTACCAAATAGCAACTTTTAGCAATTTGCTATTTGGTAGGCAAACACAATGTACAAATGTGTGTTTAACACATTTAGTGCCACATGAATGAAAGTTTAAAATAGCCTGTTCATAATTGCGATTTCCTGGAAATCGCAATTAGGAAATTGCTATTTCAAATGTATGAAACTCTTTTGAGTTTCATTTGCGATTCCCAGTGAGTCGCATATAGACCTCCTTCATGAATATTAATTATATTAATGAGATAGATCGTTATTTGCGACCCATTAGGGGGTGCTAAAATCATAGGGATGGTCAGCAGACCACCATGTCCGCGATTGCTTTGAAATAAAACAATTTATTTTTTAAATGCATCCTGTTTTCCTTTAGGGAAAACGGGTGCATTTAAAAAACAAAAATTAGAAGTTTTCTTTTCATTTTTTGAGAGCAGACAGTGATTCGTGGAACCACTGCCTGCTCTTAAAAAATGCTTTTACAAATATTCACAAAGCAGAAGGGGTCCATTGGGGACCCTTTCCCATTTGCGAATGGGTTACCGCCTACTTAAAGTAGGTGGTAAAATACTAATGTTTTGCGACTGCATTTCAGTCACAAAACATTCATACATACCGATGCGAATCGGTATTAGGTAGTGGCGCACCAAATACGCCCCTTCCTAATACCAAATTGCAAACCCAATTTGCGATTCAATAGCAGGTTACCAAATCACAATTTGCGTTTCGTACATGTCAAAATGTCTTTTTGTGCTTGCAAACGGGCCGATTCTGCGTCCTCAGAAAGGCTTCATATATGTGCCCCTTTGTGATTCCCAGCAAATATTCCTACCTCATTATTATTCATAAGGTAGGTCTCGGTTTGCTACCCACTAGGAATGGCCTTCACTCACAGGCATGGTGGCCTGCTGGGGTCAGCAGACAACCATGTCTGAGATTGCTTTTTAAATAAAGCAGTTTTTTTATTTGCAATACAGCACATTTTCCTTAAAGGAAAACGAGACGCTTTTCAAACATATAAATGTAAAGCTACCTTTTCATTTTTTAAGAGTAGGCAGTGGTCCGTGCATATGCTTCTCCCTTAAACACGGTAACATTGGTTTATTCACAATTGGTGTGAGAAGTTGGCCTGATGTATGATGTCACTAGTTATAGTGTACACCTTATATCAGTCCAAATACCCTTATGGTGATTGGTTGTAAAGTCAACCTTATAGACCAGCTATCCTAGTGGTAGCATGGACAAGAGCAGTCTTAGGCTAAACTCTGAATGGCATGTGAAGCCAGCTGTGATACCATATATAATCCCTTGAATACCAAATGAAAGGACACCACAACAGATATATATATAAAATAAAGTGTATTTATTCTAAGCAAACCCTCAGCACTCTTTATGAGTTTAGAGGTAAGTACAACACAGTCTTATTAATGCATACAGTAAGTCACACAGGTAAGTAATACAGTTAGGCCCTAGGGGCCACGCAAACCATATACTAAAGAAGTGGTATAAGAACCACTGTCACGGAAATAGAATAGGCCTAGGCCTAGGGAATCGCTGGGGCTACACTACACTAGCGTTAGTTAGGAAGTGGGAGGCCCACGGGATTCGTGTGCAGAGTGGAAACACTCACGCGTAATGCGTAAAAGTCAATAGCAATGTTACAGTTTAGAAATAGATAGATTTAGGACACTTCCGGAGTAGCTAGGAAGTTGAGACTTGAAAACTAGACACTAGGATAGCCACTATCCTGATGAGCACCGGAGTACCCAAGTTACCTAGCCCACAGGCTGCGGGTGCATAGGGGTGAAGATGCGTCGTTTTCGTCGTCGACTCCTATGGATGCCTGAAGAAAGATGCTGACAGGCAGTCAGGAGAGAGTGTCCGGTGGATCCCAAGCCTGGGATCAAGAAGAGAAGAAACCTGCAAGCAGAGGGGACAGAGTCAAGGTCACTAGCCAGTGACCACGTGGAACCAGGAAGGAACCAGGCGATGTCGTGAAGAGTTGCAGGTGAAGGTGAAGCTTGTCGCTGCAGCCAGGAGGACCAGGAAGCGTCGAGGACGACCAGGACCAGGAGGCGAGCTGTCCCACGAAGGCTCTTGCTGTCGGCGGCGTCGAAGTTGGACTAGGACTCACCAAGCCTTGGCAAGCGGAACCCACGAAGAACAAGGGACTTGCTTCTGGTGCAGACCAGGAAGGTCTGGGGTGCTTCTTCTTTGCAGAGAAGCGGGAGCCAGTCTGGAGGAGCCAAACCAGCGCAGAAGATTTCAGGGAGCGTCGTCACAGAGGCCACTAGCCAGCGGGCAAGCAACCGGACAGACGCGGCAAGCAGGAAAATGCTGAAGGGCCCCACGCAGGACTCGTGGAGTGTGGGGGGCTGGTCTTCGGTGCAGATGGTGCTTGGGGTTGGGGCTTCTCAATCCCCGGTGCACAGCTTCGAGGGTACCTCAGAAGCTGCGCTGTAAGTTACTAGCCCCTTTTCCCAGGTAGCCGGTCCCACGTCGCTCGTCGCCTCCACGGATCTCAGCTCTGCTGCAGATGTGGATGAGGGTCGGAGAAGTCTGGAAATCAAGGCTCTGGTCGGGCTCTGCAGTCGGTTCCTCGTCGAACGTTTCACAAAGCAAAGGGTAGTCTCTTGATGGTGCCTGTTTGCACAGGGTAGCCACTCCTTGGCTACAAGGGAGATTCTTCAGTCTTCTTCTTTCGTCGAATGTCGAAGGTCCAGAGTTTCTGTTCAGTTTTGCAGGTTCAGGATAATCTAAAGTCTTGAGGCCCAACTCCCACTCTTATACTAATCTGGGGGGCTGGGATACCTGCTAGGTCACGCCTTATGGGTGGGACCTGGGAGGGGGTGGTTACACCCACTTCCCTTTGTCCAGTTTCGCGCCAGAGCTGGGGCTGGAGTGCCCCAGCGCCGGTTTGAACTGGACTATGCAAGGAACACCTTGTGTGCCCCAGGCATGTCTCATTCCTTTCAGCCCACCCTGCCCCAATACACTAAAGGCTGTCTGGGGAGGTGCTAGCACCTCCCCAAGCAGGAAACCTATTGTCCAGGCCTCCCTGGCTGGGATCACTCCCAGCAGCAGGAGGTCAGACTTGTGTCGTGGCAGCAGCATCCATTTTGTGATGCTGAGGCTTTGGTCAGAGGCTAACAGTTGAAGTATGATTTTAACATGTCTTTCCCTCTGGAAGGGGGGAATAATATTCTCATGTCCAGAAATGGCATGGGGGTATTATTCCCGAGTGTTAGACACCTTACACGACATGTTTTGATAAAGCCAAACCATAGTTACCATAACCGTCTAAGATTATAAGGTACTTTAAGAGTATATGGTAGGCTATATCATAGAACAGCTATAAGGACATGGTTCCGAAAGCTGCAGACAGGCTCAGCTCATGCTAGAGCACCATCTCACATGTTACCAAGCACTCTGCCTCCAGGATTGTCAAGGCCTGCCATAGGAGTGACTGATAGGTACACATGTGTCTATATGTAAGTTAGGTATAGGAATACTACACCTAAGCAAGGGGTGATTACACGACCTTGCCCCAGCTGAGTGATCAGCCAGTTGTGTCTGATTGGAAGGCCAGACCAGGGGTGGCATAATACATGCTGCAGCCCCTGGGAGGCCTAGGGTACACCTATGCCCTGGGTACCTAGGGTACACTGTACAGGGTCCAATAAGGTGATCCTTACCAATTGGTTATGTACCTAGGGTACATGGAGTCCATTTTACAGAGAGAGCAGACAGCCTGGGACCCTGAATGGCAGGATCTCAGGCCAACTAAGTCGAAAAACCAGCTAGACACTAGGCAAAAAGTTGGGGGTAACCATAGTCAGATATCCACCTTCCTACACAACCCCCCCCCAAACGAAAGGAGATAAGGCTGGCCTTGACAAGGTAAGCCTCTATTGCCTGAGTGGCCATATAAGGAAGAACCAGCACTGGCATGGTTACCCCCTGTCTCATGGTCCACTAAGCAATCCCTCATCCTAAAGATATCATAGGGTCTCCACCATAGGGAATCTCTACCTTTGGTGTGTCTTTGCAAAGTAAAAGGCTGGTGTTGAGATGGAGTACTGAAGTGAGTGTCCTCAAAGTGAGGCCTCAGCTTCCTCCAATCATCCTCCACCATGGATGCCTTTCTTTCTCTAACTGAGTTGCACTGTGCTCTCAGGGTCAGCCTCTGGCTACCTAAAGCTGGAGGCTGGGTCCCTCTTGTGGGCTTACTGGAGGGACAGGTCAGGTTTGGGGCCCTAAGGTCCCATGTTTGCCTGTGCCCAACAGAATCCCTCTGGGGGAGGTCCCTAACTACCTGTGAAGGGGATCCCTCAGGAATGTTTTTACCCATCACCTGGCTAGGGCAACTAACCAGGCAATCCTCATTCTTTTGAAGGGGGGGTTCTTGTGGACAGGGGCCCTCTTGGGGTCCACTGGCCTCCCTGACCTCTGCAGCCCTGGGCTGACTGAGGCAGGGTAGAGAGAGGCAGGCTACCTGCACCAGACTGGGTCCCACCTTGGAAGGGGCCACTGACATCAGAGGCTCTGCCAGGCCAGGCCTGGCTACCTCTGGGGCAGTTCCTTCACAAGGGGTGAGGTCAGATCCCTGAGGAGGCTGACCTTTTCCTAATGTCTGGGGAGAGGGAGACTTTTCTTCCTCCCCACTACTCTCTGTTTGTGTGGAGTGATCCATAGTTTCAGGCTTCACTACACCTATATCAGTCTGAGTATGGGCTGAGACCATTACAGCCTTGCCAACCTTTTCAGGAAGGCACTCAGTTTGTGTTTGAGCTGTGACTGTCACAGCTCTGCCAATTTCTACAGGGAAGTCTGTCTGTGCCTGGGCTGTGGCTACCACTGCCCTTCCAACCTTTTCAGGGAGGAAAGCTACTTGGACAGGGGTTGTGACTGGCACAACCCCACTACCCTTTTTGGAAAGGCCTACCATTTTAGAATGGGTGTCTTGTTCAACTCCAGCCCAAGCTGAGAGTTCTAAGTCATTCCCCAGTAAGCAGTCCACAGGCAAGGTTGGAGACACTGCCACCCTTTTAGGGCCAGTGACACCTCCCCAGCTGAGACATACCTCTGCCATGGGATGACTGTTCTGTTTGCCATCAATGTTAGTTACCTGGTATGAGAAACCAGGCAAAAGCTGCTCAGAGGGAACTAGCCTATGGGCCACCATAGTGATGCTAGCTCCAGTGTCTCTGTAGGCCTCAGCTTTTCTACCATTGATGTAGGGTTCCTGTCTGTACCTACCCAAAGTGTTGGGACAGGCAGTGAAGTTGGCAAACCCCATGCCACCATCACAGACAAGAGTAGCTGCTGCAGGGGAATTGGCTAAGCCAGGATCCCCCTGTGTTCCCCAAGAAAACCCAACCAAATTTTTGGGGGCACTCCCACCACCTGGGGGATTACTGCTGACAGTAATAGGTGGTGTGACAGGAGTAGTTGGAGGAACAGTTTTGTTTTTAGCCTGTGGACAACTGCTGTCAGTTTTCCAATGCCCAGGTGTTTTACACACATGGCAGTAAGGCTTTTTAACTGTGGTAGAGGAGGGAGCTTGGGACCCACCACCCTGTGTGGAGTTTTGGGGCCCTGAGGAAGATTTCTCTTTTGCTTTATCCCCACCCTTCTCTTGAGGCTTGGTGGTATCTTTCTTTTGGTCACCACCCTGATTTTTAGGCCTAATCCTGGTCCTGACCCATTTATCTGCCCTCTTTCCCAATTCTTGGGGAGAGGTCAAATCTGAGTCTACCAGGTGTTGATGGAGAAGCTGGTTCTGACAATTACTAAGGATCTGCTCCCTCATAATCAAGTTGTACAATCCTGTATAGTCCTGCACCTTGCTGCCAGTTAACCAACCTTCCAAAGCCTTAGTGGCTCAATCCACAAAATCAGACCAGTCCTGTGTCTGTGTCTTCTGGGTGTCTCTGAACAACAACCTATATTGCTCAGTGGTTAAGCCAAACCCATCTATCAGAGCACTCTTCAGGACTTTGTAATTGTTTGCATCCTCATCACTGACTGTGAGGAGCTTGTCTCTACCTTTGTCAGAAAAGGAGAGCCACAAGATAGCTGCCCACTGACTTTGGGGTACCTGCTGTACTTTGCAGGCCCTCTCCAAAGCAGTCATCCATTTGTGGATGTCATCCCCATTCTGATATGGGGGGACTATCTTGCTTAGGTTTCTATGGTCATAAGACCTATCCCTATCTCTAGGGATGTTGCTGCCACCAGTGGGTTCTGACCCACACAATTTTTGCTCTCTGGCCAGAGCAAGCTTCTCTTTGGCAAGGGCAATTTCTTCCCTCTGAATCCTCAGATTAGCTTCCCTCATTCTGGCTTTATGCTCCTTTCTCTCAGGTGAAGTCATTCCCCTGTGAGAGGAAGCATTAGAGATGCTAGAGAGATGGGAGTGGATGGATTCCCCTGAAGGGGATCTGTCCCTCCTGTTTCTCTGTGAATGCCTACTTGTGGGTCTGTATGGGGGGACCCCATGCAAACTCCCATGTAAGCTTAAGTTAGCCTGGCTAAGTCTCCTTACTTGGCTCTGGCTGTCTACCTCTTCCTCTGAAGTCCCATCTGACTCATCTGTGGTGGGTAGACCCTTATCTACAGCTATGGCACCATCCCTGGCAGCTCTTTCAGCATCATAGGCCTCCAGAAGCTCCACTAGCTGTCTAAGGGTAGGGTTTGCACCCTGTTTTATTCCTCTGGAGGTACACAATTGTCTCATCTCCTGGAATGTGAATGCATCATACCTAGAGGGAACCTGTCTAGGATTCTCCTCTCCTGAGGGAGCATCAGTGTGATCTCCATCCAGGGGCATGATTCTAGTGAGGGTGTGGTGTGTGCACCTACCTACACTAGTTGTATCTACTAAACCTTTCTAGTAGTTGTAGTCAGGGTGTGTTACTCCCTTCACCCTACAACTACTAAGTCCAGTAGGACTTAAGTATTATAAACTATGTTATATGTACCTAGACAATATCTGTGTGATCTTCCAATTTAGTATCTCAAGATTACAATGGTATTACAACAGCAAGCTCAGATCCCAACCGCTGCTCACCAATGTGAGAAGTTGGCCTGATGTATGATGTCACTAGTTATAGTGTACACCTTATATCAGTCCAAATACCCTTATGGTGATTGGTTGTAAAGTCAACCTTATAGACCAGCTATCCTAGTGGTAGCATGGACAAGAGCAGTCTTAGGCTAAACTCTGAATGGCATGTGAAGCCAGCTGTGATACCATATATAATCCCTTGAATACCAAATGAAAGGACACCACAACAGATATATATATAAAATAAAGTGTATTTATTCTAAGCAAACCCTCAGCACTCTTTATGAGTTTAGAGGTAAGTACAACACAGTCTTATTAATGCATACAGTAAGTCACACAGGTAAGTAATACAGTTAGGCCCTAGGGGCCACGCAAACCATATACTAAAGAAGTGGTATAAGAACCACTGTCACGGAAATAGAATAGGCCTAGGCCTAGGGAATCGCTGGGGCTACACTACACTAGCGTTAGTTAGGAAGTGGGAGGCCCACGGGATTCGTGTGCAGAGTGGAAACACTCACGCGTAATGCGTAAAAGTCAATAGCAATGTTACAGTTTAGAAATAGATAGATTTAGGACACTTCCGGAGTAGCTAGGAAGTTGAGACTTGAAAACTAGACACTAGGATAGCCACTATCCTGATGAGCACCGGAGTACCCAAGTTACCTAGCCCACAGGCTGCGGGTGCATAGGGGTGAAGATGCGTCGTTTTCGTCGTCGACTCCTATGGATGCCTGAAGAAAGATGCTGACAGGCAGTCAGGAGAGAGTGTCCGGTGGATCCCAAGCCTGGGATCAAGAAGAGAAGAAACCTGCAAGCAGAGGGGACAGAGTCAAGGTCACTAGCCAGTGACCACGTGGAACCAGGAAGGAACCAGGCGATGTCGTGAAGAGTTGCAGGTGAAGGTGAAGCTTGTCGCTGCAGCCAGGAGGACCAGGAAGCATCGAGGACGACCAGGACCAGGAGGCGAGCTGTCCCACGAAGGCTCTTGCTGTCGGCGGCGTCGAAGTTGGACTAGGACTCACCAAGCCTTGGCAAGCGGAACCCACGAAGAACAAGGGACTTGCTTCTGGTGCAGACCAGGAAGGTCTGGGGTGCTTCTTCTTTGCAGAGAAGCGGGAGCCAGTCTGGAGGAGCCAAACCAGCGCAGAAGATTTCAGGGAGCGTCGTCACAGAGGCCACTAGCCAGCGGGCAAGCAACCGGACAGACGCGGCAAGCAGGAAAATGCTGAAGAGCCCCACGCAGGACTCGTGGAGTGTGGGGGGCTGGTCTTCGGTGCAGATGGTGCTTGGGGTTGGGGCTTCTCAATCCCCGGTGCACAACTTCGAGGGTACCTCAGAAGCTGCGCTGTAAGTTACTAGCCACTTTTCCCAGGTAGCCGGTCCCACGTCGCTCGTCGCCTCCACGGATCTCAGCTCTGCTGCAGATGTGGATGAGGGTCGGAGAAGTCTGGAAATCAAGGCTCTGGTCGGGCTCTGCAGTCGGTTCCTCGTCGAACGTTTCACAAAGCAAAGGGTAGTCTCTTGATGGTGCCTGTTTGCACAGGGTAGCCACTCCTTGGCTACAAGGGAGATTCTTCAGTCTTCTTCTTTCGTCGAATGTCGAAGGTCCAGAGTTTCTGTTCAGTTTTGCAGGTTCAGGATAATCTAAAGTCTTGAGGCCCAACTCCCACTCTTATACTAATCTGGGGGGCTGGGATACCTGCTAGGTCACGCCTTATGGGTGGGACCTGGGAGGGGGTGGTTACACCCACTTCCCTTTGTCCAGTTTCGCGCCAGAGCTGGGGCTGGAGTGCCCCAGCGCCGGTTTGAACTGGACTATGCAAGGAACACCTTGTGTGCCCCAGGCATGTCTCATTCCTTTCAGCCCACCCTGCCCCAATACACTAAAGGCTGTCTGGGGAGGAGCTAGCACCTCCCCAAGCAGGAAACCTATTGTCCAGGCCTCCCTGGCTGGGATCACTCCCAGCAGCAGGAGGTCAGACTTGTGTCGTGGCAGCAGCATCCATTTTGTGATGCTGAGGCTTTGGTCAGAGGCTAACAGTTGAAGTATGATTTTAACATGTCTTTCCCTCTGGAAGGGGGGAATAATATTCTCATGTCCAGAAATGGCATGGGGGTATTATTCCCGAGTGTTAGACACCGTACACGTCATGTTTTGATAAAGCCAAACCATAGTTACCATAACCGTCTAAGATTATAAGGTACTTTAAGAGTATATGGTAGGCTATATCATAGAACAGCTATAAGGACATGGTTCCGAAAGCTGCAGACAGGCTCAGCTCATGCTAGAGCACCATCTCACATGTTACCAAGCACTCTGCCTCCAGGATTGTCAAGGCCTGCCATAGGAGTGACTGATAGGTACACATGTGTCTATATGTAAGTTAGGTATAGGAATACTACACCTAAGCAAGGGGTGATTACACGACCTTGCCCCAGCTGAGTGATCAGCCAGTTGTGTCTGATTGGAAGGCCAGACCAGGGGTGGCATAATACATGCTGCAGCCCCTGGGAGGCCTAGGGTACACCTATGCCCTGGGTACCTAGGGTACACTGTACAGGGTCCAATAAGGTGATCCTTACCAATTGGTTATGTACCTAGGGTACATGGAGTCCATTTTACAGAGAGAGCAGACAGCCTGGGACCCTGAATGGCAGGATCTCAGGCCAACTAAGTCGAAAAACCAGCTAGACACTAGGCAAAAAGTTGGGGGTAACCATAGTCAGATATCCACCTTCCTACAATTGGGATATTTAATTTATCTATAACCCCCTAGTAGAGTGCACTACCTGTGCCCAGGGCTTGTAAATGAAATGCTACTAGTGGGCCTGCAGCACTGATTGTGCAACCCACAAAAGTAGCCCTTTATACATGTTTTAAGCATGCTATTGCAGAGCCTGTGTGTGCAGTTTTACTGCAAGGTCGACTTGGCATTTAAAACCTAATTCAAGCCTTAAACTTCCCTTTTATTATATATAGGTCCCCCCTAAGGTAGGTCATATGTAGCCCGTAGGGCAGGGTGCTGTACTTTTAAGTTTTGTATGTCCTGGTAGTGAAAACACCCCAATTTATTTTCAATCACTGAGAGGCCTACTCCTCTCACAGGTAATATTTGGAAATTTCTTACTACACTTTTAAGCTGCAATTTTTGATTGAGAAGGAGTAACTATGTCATGTTTCACATCATTGGAATACTAATGATAAATCCTTGTTACTAGCAAAGTTGGAGTTAACTATTTTATAAATACCACAAAGTTGATATTTCTCTGTTCTTAAAGCTCTGTGTGCCTGCAGCCTGTCTCCAATACACGTCTGGGGTGGGTGACATTCTCTCTAGACAGCCACACACAAAGGAAGGTTAGGTGTGTCTGAGTACCCATCTGTATCCTGATGGCTCATCCTGGGCAAGATGTAAGAGAGGAACTAACACTCACACCTGAATAGGCAGTGTCCTGTCCCCACACATAGAATTGATTACTCCCCTGTAGTGAGTATAAAGCCAGGGCTAGGCAGAAATGACCCCTGTGCACTTCAAAGACCCTTCTTTGAAGTCACCCCTACTCCAAAGGCACAACTGGGTATAAGTACTGGGTCTCTGACCCCACCAAATCAGACACTTCTGGGCCTGTAAAGAAACTCTGTCAGGAAGAAGGACTACTGTGCTGCTACAAGGACTGTCACTCTGCTGGACTTCTGCTCTGGAAGAAGTGCTTTTCTGCTGTGCTGCCCTGCTGCCTGCTTCCCTCTGACCCTGCTGAGGAAGAACTGGACTCCCACTTCCAGAGCTTCTTTATATAAAATTTACAACTGGGGCACGAGTATTTGCGTGTAGGTAGCATAAAATTCGGCTGGCAGGCCATCCATCCCCGGAGTTTTATTCCTGGGGAGGCCCTTAATGGCGGCTTTGATTTCTGATTTCGTAATGGAACCTAGTAACCCTTTCTGTGCGTCTGCTGATAGCCGGGGGCAAGGTGCCGTGGTTAAAAACTCGTCTATGTCTATTTCCAGTACTTCCCCAGGCTCACTGTAGAGTCTCTCATAATATTGCCTTGGGTGGACACTACTTCTCCTGTGGTGGTAGTGACCTCACTGATAACCACGTTAGGGGGGTCATCCCTCAACAATTTTGCCAGCAGGGTCCCTGCCTTGGCTGCCTCTGCATGGCACAATTGCGTGTACTTTTAATGGTCTATGACCCGGAGTGATTCCAGGAGTTCAGCATGTCTAATTCTAGCCTCCTGCAGGGGTGCCCGCTTGTCGGCGTTCTGCACAGCTTCCTCCTCCAACTTATCGAGCCTTTCTTCTACCTCTATAAGGGATTTATGTACCTCTTGCCGCGCACCCACCGTCACCCCTATTGCCTTCCCGCGGACCACCGTTTTAAAGGCGCCCCACTCGATTAATCTAGTAGACGCTGTGTTGCTATTTCCAGTAAAAGAATGCTGAATAGTGTCTGATATAGCGGAGTGAAATACTGAGTCTTGTAGCATTTGGGGCCACAACCGCCATGTTGGCACAGGGGTGGGTATCCTCCCCCACCCGATCACCACTTCCAGAGGATTGTGATCAGAAAAGGATTTCGCCAAATAAGTAGTACCTGTCACCTGCATCGCAATGTTATTTGAACAGTACATCCTATCAATTCTCGTGTGTAGCATGTGCACTGATGAATAAAAGGAGTATTCCCTATGTGTTGGGTGTCTCATCCTCCACCCATCGCATACCCCCATCCCTCCGCCCATCCACACAGCGCACTCGCCTGTTTGCAGACCCCTGTCCCATGTAGGGGTGGATGCGATCTATAAAGTGCCACATTCATCACAGCGTTGCAGTCCCCACCGATTATCCATGGGTGAGCCTCCCATCCAGCTAAGGCAACCGACAGCGCACCCAGGAACCTCTCCTGCTCTGAGTTCGGCGCATATATAGAACCCAGGACTACTGGTCTGCCATCCAGGGTACCCCGCACCAAGATGTACCTCCCCTGCCGATCCACTCTTTGCTCCACCGGCGTAAAGGGCACTCCATGCCTGACCCATATTGTGGCACCTCACACAAATCTCGAACATGTTGTAGAAAAAAACCTGCCCCTTCCATTTTTTACGAAGTTTCCCAACCTCCAGCTCAACCATATGAGACTCCTGTAGGTAGACTATCAGCGCCTTGCGCCTCAACAGCTGTGTGTGTATCCTATGGCGTTTCTGAACTGAGCCCAGTCCCCGGACATTCCACGTTATTATGGTGTATTTATTCTGCATGTGTATCGCTTACCCAACTTTGGCCAGCTCATGGTCGCCCTAACTTGCATACTGCCGTGTCAACCTAAGATAGCGCACAACCCAGGACCATTTCCCACCCCAACAATGCCCAATATTCGGTCCGATTGTAAAACTAAACCGAACCACCCAACCAAACAAAAAACATAGAAACCAAAATAGCATTCAAACAAGGCTTTCTCATATTGGGGTACGTGGCCAAACCTACCCTCCGACTCTGGGGTGCCACGGTAGTCACGCATCCCCTGGGCCGTGTATACAACAAATACAATGCCGTTATAACAATTATGATAGTAAGGATTTAGCAACCATGTACGTTACTGTTCAGTTTCGGTCGGGGTTCGCAGTACAGTCCAACCCACTAAGGAATCAGCCCGTCCGCCGTCTGCGGAGTCACAGAAAGAAACAGGGCCACACTCCCATCAGAGTCCGATCTCTGAGTGTCCACCCCTGAGGTAGTCAGATCGCCGATCCCTGTTGTGCCTCAGAGGGAGGAAACCGCAAGAATCGCCGTCTCCTTGTCCTTCGTTGGGCGGAGCTGCATATCTCTTCTGCACAGCCTGCGCGAGTTGCGCTGTCCTGTCTGCCGACCATCTCCTGCTGTGGAAGTCGAGGTCTGAGAGGCTGTCCTCGATCGTCTTTCCGGCTCCATCACCTCCAGCCACTCCTCCGCGTCGCCAGGGCTTTCAAAGAAATAAGACTTTTGTTCGTAAATGATCCGTAACCGCACCAGGAAGAGAAGGTCGTACTGTAAATTCAAGTCCCACAGCTTCTTTTGAACTGCCTGGAAGGAGGAGCACTGCTTTTGCACCATCTTTGTGTAGTCTGGGTACAACGAGACCATAGTGTTCTCGAATCTAATTTGGGGCACGTCTCTCGATTTCTGCAACAGCACATCTCGATCCCTGTAGTTGAGCAATTTAATTATGAGTGGTCTTGGTGGAGCCCCCGGTTTCGGACGACCCGCAGGAATCCTGTGTGCCCGCTCAATGCAGAAATGATTGGAAAGGCCCTCAGAGGTGACGTGTTCCTTGAGCCATCCCTCCATGTATCGGACAGCGTCGGCCCCCTCGCTTCTCTCCGGCATACCAATGACGCGGATATTGTTCCTTCGCGCTCTCCCTTCCGCATCCTCCACGTGCTCCATCAAGGTGGCGACCTGGGTCTGTAGTTGTTTGATATGGGTGGTGTTTTGGGTCTGCTGGGGGGAGAGGACACCCAGCTCCGCAGCATGGTCCTTCACCTTGTCGGCGAGCTTAGTATGATCAGCTCGAAGTAGTGACAGGCCGGTCGTGAGGGCGCCGATTTGAGTTTCTAGAGCTTTCCTCGAGTCTCTCACTTCCTGTAAGATTAAGTCCAGTTTGTCCATCGTATCCACTGCATTGGTAGGTGGTATACAGCTGGCCTGCGAGGATGGCGTCCATGGATGCTGCTGTGTTTGGGACACGGTCAGTGCCAACCTCGCTTTCTTGTTGTTTGCCCTTCACTCGCCCCATCACGAAACTGCCAGGGGCCGTGTCCCTTGCCACTGCGGGGAGTCCACGCCCACTGTCGCCGTTTGGCTAGTCTCATGTGCTGCCTGCCGTGTCTACCAGGCCCCTCACTATGCAGCTGCCCCAGCCAGCCCCGCCGTCGGTCCCCAGAGTAATTATTAGTGCCGGCTCAATCTTGTTAACCCCTGGTCCTGTCTTCGGTGCCCAGTGCTGTGCCCCGGGCACCCCTACCGCAGCCGCGTGACACAGTGCAGGTGCGCAGGTCTATGCCCTCCCAGGGAGGCTGGGGGCGAAGTCGTCCAAGCTTCCTGCGTGGCCTTCTCTCTGTGGCATCACCCAGTGTGCTATGCCCCCATCCGCTCTGTAGCGCAGCAAATGCTATCTCCACACTCTCTGTTCAGGCCTATACCTGCCGCCGGCTTCAGTGCTGCCCCATTCACTCGTTATCCGGCAGTTGCCATCCAGACTGCACCGCTACCTTTGGGGTCCGTTAACTTAGCGTGCCAGGATCTCCCCTCCTGCTGACCCTTGGCAGCGTCACTCCGCTGCTAGCCGCCTCTGCTCTCCGGGTTATTTACTCCTCTGGACTGTGCCGGATACAGCAGGCCCGTGTAGGCCGCGCCGCATCCCCAGCACTCGCGTTGTTGAGATCCCACGTCGCGTTTCTCCAGTCCTCCGGCGCCTGCTCCCCAGGTCGCGCCACACCGCCAGTTTCGTTCCGGCTTCTGTGCGTGACTCCGACGGGGCCTCACCGATCCACTCCGGACTCTCCCCTCTTCCGATGGCCCCGGGGCCGCAAGCGCTGCTCCGCAGCCCCGAGATCACACCGGCCCGGTACGCTGTGATTCTCCGCCGCCCCGTAGGCCCCTCAGCAGCGGATCGCTCCACTCCACAGCGGGGGCCGCGCAGGAGCCGCGCAGGAGCCCCAAGACGACTCCGATTATCGGCACTAGTGCTGCACCGCGGCACCCGGTCCCTGGTTACAGGTAGAACCTCGGGAAATGGCTATTATCAGGATGATTGCTGCCCGGGTCCGGAGCTTCCCTAAGAGTCGACCGCCATGTTCGGCAGTTGGCCACGCCCCCCTCCCCCACCCCACCCTTAGCGACTCTTAGATCTGCAATTACGTCCAGAACTTCCCCGTCCCTAGCGTTTCATGTGGCACTCATCACAGAAGTACACAAGTTTCCCCGATAGGCATTCAATTTCCCCCACACCATGGTCCATTTGTGTATACACTCTACTTTCAAAGACTGCCTTCTCTGCTTGCATACACCAGCCCATATCTCTCTTTCAGTCTAATAACTGTGGTGCAGTGTCCACTACCCAAAGTCTGGCTATATTTTGTTTGGCCACCACCAGTCCCAGTGTAGCCCAGCGGCGGTCCATGACGGTGAGATCTGTTTCACCCCAAGACACCATTTTGCCGAGGGTTATACCCACCATCACACACACTCGTAAGGCAGGCAACCACTGTGGCCCAAAACCTCAGAAGCACTGGACAGCTCCATGTCATATGATAGAATGTTCCTTCTTGTCCACACTTTTTGGGGCATCTATTTTACTCATTTTCTCTAGTGTTGTGGCAATGTAATAACTCCTAATAAGTAGCCGAATCCAATCAGGTATCAGAGCGCTTTACATAGCACCAGTTACGTTACATGAGGAACACATTAATTTTTTTTGTTAGGCACAGGGAGATTAAGTGATTTGCCCAGAATCACAGGATGTTTTGTGTCATTACCGAGACTCGAACCCAGTTCTCCAGGTCCGAGGTCGAGCGCCCTAACCGTTAGGCCAACTCCATTTGAATGTCTGTGAGTAGCTCACTGGACTCATTGATTGTGGCTGCCTGTGTCGGGGAATTGAGTTGAGCGTAATAATGCACAAACACGTCACAAACCCTGTTCGTCCCTAGTCCGCTTGCCACTATCATCACAGATCTTCAGGATCCATCGGGACTCTGCCTCCCTCCTGTCTAGTCAGGCCAGCAATTTACCGGCCCTATTCCCAACCTCCTATAGGCAATGTTGGGTGGCTTGGTAATGATTTCTGGCGGCATCGGCCGCAACATCCCTGTATTCCTTCTGCTTGAGGGTTAGCGTGCTCGTGCCTGTGCTCAGGCCACCATCGCTTCCTTGCCACCACTGCCTGCATTTGCGCCGGTAAACCCGACAGACCCTCATTGGACTCTGGGAGCCCAGATTGAGGAGCAGAGCCAGAACCGGTGAAGGAATGATTGTGGTCTCCGGGGGGCCTGAAGCTCCAAGGTTCAGACTCATACAGCCAATATCTTCTCGGTGCGTCGGGCGACACGGGGTTAAGAGGTCCAGCAGGGGGATCTGTAGGCAGCAGGCAGCCCTCACTGTGACGCTGGGCCAGGCCTGCCTTTCTGCTGATTGTTTTTCTTGATTTTTTCCTCCACTCCTTGCCCCCCACCTGATCTGCAGTGGGCTCTTCGTTCACTGAAACAGCGCTGACGCTGCTTCTTTGACTCCAAATCCCCCCCCCCCCCCCCCACACTGTAACCAGCTGTTGCCCCACGGCTTGCAAATATATTCGTAGGGGCTCGGTTGGAGGTGGATAATTCAACGCAAGTTGCCGCCCTCTAGGAGAGCCCTTGGTTCCAATGCCTTTGCTACCCGGTACAGCGTCGCCTTGTGCTCTCAACTGACTGTCTCCTGCAGAAATCGGCTACGGCGGGCTAAGGAGGCCCACGGCCATTTCCTTCTGGTCTCTTCCTGGTCGGAATTGCATTTGCATTGATCTTGCTTCCGGCTGCATGTCCAGGTCGGTCTAAGGCCTTGGAGGTGTTCCAGTCTGCTGCTTGTAGCCCGTCAAGGAGGGCAACCTACCTGTAGCTAGTGGTGCAAGGAGGTAGGGAGAAGTACTGAGGGGTGCGCAGTTCCTTCTAAATTCCCCTGCAGTGCAAATCTCCCAGCCTGCTCCTCTTGAGAGGCAAGCTGGTGGTGAGCGGAAGCGGCCTGGGCAGGTCTGTGTGGCAGCTTGCTCTCTGCTATCTGCTCCTCTGCCCAGCACTGTCATTTTCTTCTGGTGATTGGTTTATTGTTTGCAAGCACGCTGTCACTGATTATTGAGTATTGAAACTCTAAAAATGTCAACCCTCTGGGAGAGGGTGTTAGGGTGGCTGTTAGAGTGGCCTCACTGGATTGAGCCCTTCCTCATGGAGACAGCCCTGCTAGGTCTGGGTGCCGTCTGTGAGTTCGGTGTTTGCTTCCCCCCACCTTGCAGCTAGCACCTCAAACAGATCATGCTCCAAGACCCCAAGCATCTCAAACACCTCAAGCCCTCCAAGTTCACCAAGCTAGCCGGAGTATTGCTGGTTACTGGTGAGTTCAATCAACTGATCTAAATTAAACTCTAGTAGGTCCCTCATAGTTGGCCTTTTTGGGGTCATTTTTATAAGGTGCCATCAAGGTGTTTGTGCTTTGCTTTGGCCATTTAATATCTACCTGTGGGTCAACTGCTACTTCCTTCAGTCCCCCCAAACTTAAAAAAACAAACAAACAAAAAAAACATTCTGCGTAAGAAGCCACAATCCCATCCCTTTCTCTCCTGAAATTTCACTCTTCCATTCTGTCTCTGTTCTCAAAAAGTGGAAAAGGCGTGGAGGATAAGGAATTGGAGTTGGCTCTGGGCACAAATAATAAAGAAGACTATGTGTGTTCACAAATGACTCTGTATCAGGGTGTCTCCTCGTGCCAGACCAGTCAAATTAGACATAGTCCAGCTCCCCTAAGCCCGTCTAATAATTTATGCTTATTAGTGGAGGCAGTGGAAGAAATGGATGTAGAGGCCACACTTACGATGAACATTGCTGACATCAAGTTTAAGCCCGAGACCTGCCCAAAGTGTCCCACGGTTCCTCCTAGTGGCCAAGGTGCTGTTTTGGCAGTGGTTAAATCTGTCCCTCGAGGAGATCTCTCGAGAGTCTCACGGGGGTCCCTGTCTGGTTTTATACAATGGGGACCTTGGTGTATTAGAGGACTATTTCCTGCCAGACATCGCCGCCCTTACAGAGAAGAATCAGATAAAGGAGGCCAATTTAGGACCACCTATTGCCTCGGCATGGACTTGAGCCCACCTTTGTTTTGTCCATCTAGCTGTCCATCATTACCAACCCTGTATTGTAGTACACTATCTTCAAAGGTGTGTTTGTTGGGCACAATGAATTCTTTGAACTGTGATTTATCTGCATCCGCAGGGGCTCAAGTTCTTGTGCAGTCATTTAATCTGGATGGGGAGAGGGAAGGAGAGGGTAGAGCTCACTCCAATTTTTTATTGTTCCTTTGGAAGTTTTTATCTTCGCTTGTGGCTTTATTGGATAGATCAGTTGCTAATTCAGACCATGTGCTGGATGTGCTGTCCCCAATTTTATTGGTGGTGGAGAACCTCACCTCCTTTGGCCCTTGCCCAAGGAAGGAAGAAAAGGATATTGATGTGAAATCTCAGGCCACCCAAACTAACA
This sequence comes from Triturus cristatus, assembly GCF_964204655.1. Taxonomy (NCBI): domain Eukaryota; kingdom Metazoa; phylum Chordata; class Amphibia; order Caudata; family Salamandridae; genus Triturus; species Triturus cristatus. Next base: position 806,373,767 of record NC_140582.1, on the reverse strand, counting down.
TTGTGGCAAAAAATGTGGTGAAAGAAATTGGAATTCCTTTGGGTGACCCTGGTGAATTTGGGGTCACATTTGTTGGTCATTCTAACTGTAAACCGGAAGCCACTAAGGAGGCTGACATTGTGCCTTTTTCTTCCTCTCTTAATCACTTATCTGAAGAGTGTTTTCAAGAAGCTCAAAGTGCCAACGAAATTGTCTGAGAACCCCCTTCCCACTTTTCTGATCTTTAAAACGGGGACACTCCCTCCCTCTGGTGTTGGTGTCCCCCAAGACGATCATCCTAGTGTAAATTCACAGAGAGCTTCCACAAGCGGTGTTTCTCTTGTGAAGGGTCCCCCTCGGGATGTGACAGGATAAAATGGCTGCAAGGGAAAAAGAAAAGAACCCAGCATATTACAAAATGTAAGTCCAAAAAACTAAGGTTCTCAAATGCTTAATAAGAGCCTGACCCATTATTCAGTCATTTAAAGCAGAAGTACTGATGAATGCCCCCTCACATCGAGGTGCAGAGTCTGATTCTCCAGAAATAATTAGTATGCAACCTTTTTCTAATATACTAGAAGTACCACTTTTAAACCACCATCAGCAGGAGAAGGGGTTAACTCTGGATATGGGAATGACTGTTGATAGCATTTGGGCCAGCACGAAAGTGAGTCTAGTGAAAGAGGACATCAGGCATGGGGCTACGAATGTCAACTTGCTGAGTTCTGGAGTAGGTCGTGGGGTCCCTCAACAGGTTGAGAGGGTCCCTGAAAGATCTTCGTTAGTTTCCCCCAGTTAGGAATTGACACCCACTTTCTGCCCCTAAGTTTGTTAGAATCCTTAATGGGAGGGGTCCTCCTTTTTTTCCATCAACACAACCACCCTTTCTGGGGGTTGGGTCAACATATAATAATAACTCGGGTGAAGGACCAGAGTTTAACAATGTCTCTAATACTTTTAATTTTGTCCCTTTGTTTGATAATGAATTAGGCCCACTGAATAAAAGCTTTTGTCACATGGCCCGTAGGGACATTGACGTCTTTCACTAACTTAGCATGAGCACGTTGCAGCTTTCGTGCTGCTTTGCACACGTTAGTACACGTCTTAATTTTTTGCAATGATTTCAAGGACTGCTTTCACATGAGAACTTATCGCTGTGTTTACTCTCTGCATGTTCCTGGGATTTTGACTGAACATTATGTGCAAGGTTGAGCAACAATGCCCCTTGTTATTTTGTTCTTGCCAGACCTTAGCTCTTAGACAAAACATACTGATGCAGCTGTTGTTTGGACAGCGTACTTGGGTTTTTAGTGGGGTGCACGAATAGGTAACACACACTTGGAGAGGGACCTTTCCAGGCACAAGAGCGAGACCACACCTACGATGGAGATCTACCATCTATAGACTAAGGTATGGGGTCTGCTGACAAAGCCCAGAGGTCTTCTAATATATAATAATATTGCTTCTTAGCAAATGGAGAGAGGTTAGGCACTATATTCCTTTCTCCATTGAACTTTTTATGATGACATCTCCCTTCAGGATTTATGGACTAGCTGCTATGCTGACAATATTTGTAGTATGGATTTTCCTGTGTGTTGTGGCACGTATACTGCATGTTAGGGCACGTTAGTTAAAATAAATATTTTAAACCGTTTCGTGTCTCTGTCAGATCTTATTGTGGGCTAGTACAAGAGAGTGAGTGAAAGGGTTTGTCTTGTTACCGTGATTCCTGAGAGATCTGGAAGTGTTGTGTTCTGGAGTGTCTAATCATTTGCTTCTCTGTGAGTGAGTAGGAGAGCAAGTACTAAATGTACTGAATTGAGATACTTTACGTGTGCTAAGGATTGTTTAGAATATTCTGTATTGTAGCGAAGGCTGCAGATTAGGAGAGGTGGGTGGTTCTCTCCTCCTTGTAGCACCGTCCCAATACTGTGCTGATCTATCCAATTTTAGTGAATATTTCTTTTGCGCCTTCCCTATGTCTGATACCACCAGTTTCCTCTATTTGTAGGAGAGCAAGTGAGACACTATAGCTAGTCGGTCCTGAGTTCGTGGGTACTAAGGCGATTGGAAGACTCAGTCCCTATACACCAAGGTCCCATACTCCTGCGCATAGTTCTGTATTTGTGCAGAATCCCTGCGACATGGCGCCACCAAAGATTGGACTGGTACTTATTCATGAGACCACTGAGTAGTGCTTGTGCTTGTCCACAGCCCCCTCACACTGGTATCCGGAGACGTCCGTGGTGTGAGGGCTTAGCCTCCTATACAGGTTTTTTATAGGTTTTTCAAGCTTGGAAATTAAAAGGTTTTATTTCTCTTTCTGACCTTGTTTTGCGCTACTGTTCTACTGGTTTATCATTTTTCGTTGTTCTTATGGCGGTCGCTATTGCGACTCATAACAGCAAAGCAGCCATGGTGCATTTAACTCAACGTGGAGTCCCTAGTGCAGGGGCGGATATTATCTTTTTTGTTGAGGCGGATGCAGCAAACCGCTTCGAGGTTTTCTATTTTTGGGTTACATTTCCAGCAGTAGATGGGAATGATAATTTGTTTCATGAATATACACCAACTACGGTTCTGCGAAATTATCGCCCTTATCGATTACTTCAAGTTCTGTTGACAGCCTGGGAGCATACCATTTGGTTAAATGGCGCACTTCCTCACCCTGTTTCTGTGGTCTGTTTAGGTCCCTTATCAGTTGATGGGGCCACGTGGCCCATTTTGGCTGGTTTTACACCACATCCAAGTTATCTAACTGTTACACTCACAGAGCTACGTCAATTACCTACATCCTTGATTCATATACACAGAAGTGTCATGCAATTTATATCACATAATATTAAAGTGGCTCCGGCTGGAGCCACTCCTCAGCTGCCTGGACATGGTGGTGTTCTTGTCATTGGTCCCATTATGATTAATTCAGTGATGGGCAAACGTCCTTAGAATAGAGATGATCTGCCATATTGGTTGGCAGAAAAATCTGAGCAACTCAAGGCTGTATTTCCACATAGCACTCCTGTTGAGAAACACATGATGCTTACGATGAGTTTACCAGTGGTATTGTTCCCACTTTAGCTGATTGCACCACTTGGGGAATGGTGTTTGCTACGGTTTGGCACTCCCTCCATGAGCGTTCTCCTGGGGGTTCTAAAGAAGGTTCAAGATGAACACAGGGCTGGCCCAGCCTGGAATTGGGGATGACATTAGTGGGCATGTTGCCTATTGTCTCCGATATGATTCTGGCCAATGTCAAACGTGAAGCAGTTAATGCCTTTCGGCAGTGGCAGACATTGATCGGCAGCCGCAGTTACCAATCATTATGGCAGATGTATATACATCATTGGGTCGCAATAGTTTGGGAGTAAGACCTTATTATAATCAGGTTCAAAATAAACCTCCTCTGGAAAAGGAGGGTCGTCCAGTCTTTCCTAAAAAGACATTGAATAAAAATCAGCGGCAGCAACAGCAGAAGCCTGGTTCTCGTGCTGGTTCGCCAACACCGGATGCTTCTGACCTTAGATATGATTTGCGTGACTGCTCTTAAATTAAAACACCCTAGAGGTTTCAGGTTCCAGATCCTCGTTCTCCTTGTTTTTTTCAAGAATCCTAGAATCAACAATTCGGCGGGGGCGCACATCAGGATCGCTGAGAAGGCGAGTCTGCACAACCACAACGTGACCCACAGTGCTAGTTTGACGTAAAAGCCAAACAGGACGGACCACCTCAGTATCGTGCCCCATTTCAGAAGAAATGAGTTGTCGCTTTGACTGCAAAGTGTGCCTCAGACAGTGAGAACCCTGCTCCTCGATTGTAGATGGGTGGTAACACTCCTCGACAGCACAGTGGAAGTTACCATAGTGCGGGAGGCACTCCACCAGTTTCTGGAGGTGGAAGCATCTGACACGATCATTACAGTGGAAACAGCTGATACACAAGTTCCACCCCCTGATAGGCTTTATGAGCTAGGGCTTCAAATTGAAGGTGACAGTCTTACTTCTTCCTATGATATTTTGTTGACTGAGGTTGATTGGCCTCCCTCATTTGTTCCAGCTTCTTCTAAGGGGGAGGATGTTATTCTCCCGAGTTTTTCGCATTATGTCTCGGAGGAGGCTAAACAAGCATAGACATGGGAGTGGGCGTTGTTGCTCTCCCTGGCTGTGTATCATAATCAGGTGGGTTGGGATAAGGATCCGCCGGCACATGAAATTCCTTTGCGATCGATACCACAACCATATTCTGCAGCTCTTACTAGAAATTGAGGCCCTGGGTCTGGTAACAAGTAGAGATAATGATGGGTGTGCCTGGATCCCCTTGCTCCCTTTCCAAGTTCTAGGGACACATTTAGCTGCAAGATTGTCAAAATGCTGATCCTACGCAACGTGGATCACTTCTGGAAAAAAGGCATTGATGTCTTCCCGTTTGAGATGATTGTAGCTCTAAAGTTTGATAACATGATTTCGGACTCTCAGGAGCCCATTCAAGATCCACACAGCACAAAGGGGGCTGCAAATAGGAAGGAGATCACAATCTCTATTGGTAGAGACACGGGGAGGAGAGTAATAAACATTGTGGGATATGAGGACCCATCAGCCCGGGAACCTGAGAAGGGAGAAGAGTTAGCACCCTCGAGTTGGGTAGCAGGTGATTTGAATGCTTCAAAAAGGAATACTAAACTTCCAATGTTGCAGAGGTAGCCCTCTAGGCAAAAGTCTTTCTTGGAATATGGTGGGCCTGGGACAGTTTAATTCTAAATTGAATTTTATAATGCGCTTTAGTCCATTGATAATTTGCTTGCAGTAAACTTAGATATGCTCTGATTTTAAATATGAGAGTTACTTTGTGTTTTCCTGCGCATCAAAACCCTCAGTAAAAGGCCATGCCAGTGGAGGTATAGCTATTTTACTCAATAGTGGTATAAATTGGAATCCTAAGGTGTTTGCTCAAAACTCTGCATCTGTTTAAAGTTAGCTGTTCAATGTGATAGGAGGACGGATTCATCCTTCCTGTTAGTCAATATTTATATATTTTCCGGGAAGCCTCATGATACCTTAGTCAACTCTATGTTCTCATTTGTACAAAATATTAGTGCTTCTGAAGACTGCTCATTGATTGTTATTGAGGTGGATTTTAACAAAAAAATCTCGAATTGTGCCTGTATGACTTTTGGAAATTCTGAGTTGGATGAGGTATGTAGTATCCCTGAAGTTATCTTTCCCAGAAATGTTAGATCAGATAGGTCGGGTCTAAATTTCCTTGAAGGCCTGAGATCTACTTAATTAATTGCTCTAACTGTTAGGTTTCCAGAGGACTCCCCAGCCTCGTTTACCTTTCATTGCTCTCAAGGGCAATCATTAATTGATTATATGGTGGTATTTAGCAAATGTTTGTTGCTTGTACTCAATTTGATGTATTGAGGATGGATTTGAGTGATCACAGCATCCTCTTGGTGGTTACTGACTTCGAGCTCGAGGCGCTCGACACCTGGAACTCCAGAAAAGACATTGTAGATTATAACAAAACAAATGGGCGCACTTTTTCGTCAAGTAGTAACATATGAAACTTGGCCTACCCTATAAAAACAGCGAACTTAGGTCCCCTTGTTACCTCCTCTATTAATTTGATCACCTGGTTTGAAAAACATTTGTCTCTTTTTCGAACCTTCAGGAGTAACAATAGAAGTACTGGTGTTAAGTCCTCTGTGAATATCTCTTGGGAGGTAAAAAAGTTAAACCATGCTATTAACCCCCAAGTGAGAAAACTATTCAAGTTGCCATCATTAATGAGGCAAAGGGAAATCAACCGGTTGAAGCGTGCAAGAACTAGATTGAAGGTGTCTGAACGTAGGAAGGAAGAGGATCAGAAATGGAGTACGTTGAGAGAAGCTGCTTGTTCTTGTGATGCACGTAGATATTGGTCTTTGATAGCCAAATACTGTGATTCCAGAATTAAGGCTGAGGCCATTCCTATATCCGATGAGAGTGAACTCTATATTTCGCAGTCATATGCCTCCAATTCTAGCAGTTGAACTCAGTTGGAGTTTTAACATTGAGGCTGCTTCTTTGGATGTATATGGCCTGCCCTCTTGTGAGGAGATAGAGGTTTTCATTAAGGGAGCAAGGACCTCTGGGGTGATGGGCCTGGATGAACTTCCAATATCCCTTATCAAACATGAACTCTCTTCATGGGCTGTTTTTTTGCATCCCGTGTTTGAATATTGCGACACGACCGGGGTTTTACTGTCCTCCTGGAAGGGTAGTATTATTGTATCTTTATATAAAACGGGTCCTAAAACCTCTCCTGCCCGGTTTAGGCAGATTGCATTACTGGATGTGATTGGGAAATTGTTCTGCAAGAGAATACTTATTCAACCTCAGGATTGGGCTTTTGGTAATAATATCGTTCCTGTTGAGCAGGCCTGCTTTTTGAACAACTGTGGAACTTTAGATAATATTACAGCCCTTCAAACATTGACAGAAAAGTACCCTGTGGATAAGGACATGGATTTATACTCTGCCTTTATTGATTTCTCCACAGCGTTTGATAGGGTTGACTGTGGGACGATGTGATGGAAACTCCTTAGGCTGGTCATTGCCCTGCATTCGTCCACTTGGTCTCAGGTTTTCATGGGAGGGAATCAGGGTTTGTTTAGCACAGTGGAAACACACAATGGCTTCTATTCTGTCTTTACACCCGCGACTTACCAGGTAGAGTCGGACAGACTAAAGGGGCTCGTTCTAAATTAGGATTCATTGATGTTGACAGTACTAAATCCTTATGATGTTGTTTTATTGGATTTAACCCCAATAGGATTACAGAAGCATCATACTACGCTGGGAAACTATGCTGATGAACATTTTCTAAAAATAAAAAAGTCTTAGAGTTAAGTAATGGTTCTCAGGTCTTGAGGGTGTAGAGTTAGGAAATACTTAAATTGGTTCTAGGGGAATGATAAGTTGGAAGTGGTGAAGTTTTATCCATACCTCAGCTGGATGTTTTTCCAGTTTACAGCAATTGATTAAATAAAGACCATATTAGCCAGTGTAGAAGTAAGGCATTGTCTCAAGCCTCAGCTGCTCACAGACCATATATGTATCATGTTCTTGCAGTCTATAAGATCAAAATCCTGCCTTCACTGAGTTATGCCTGCGAAGTAATGGAGGAGCAGAATTGGTCCTTCTTTGAGAAGGTCGAAGGGCGTATTTGGTGCCAAATTTGAAACTTTAATTATTCAGCTGCTCTTTCTGCCCTCCGGTTTGAGTTTTCAGCTTCTCTGTACAAATGCGTTTGTTATGGCATATGTTTTAAGGCGGAGTAACAATTTTTTGAAAAGTGACCCGGGCTCTATCCGTGCTGCACTTAAACATGAAATATTTGTAGCTTGAAGGGAAGAAGCGCCTTTTTTCCAAATTCCATTGGATATGTTCGAAATAGTTTTTAGAATGAGGTGGCACCTCTCCCCATACTTCATTTAAAACCTTTGATTAAAAAATCTATCAATGAAATGAGCCAGAAAAGGGTGAGTCTACTTTATGCCTAGCATACTCGGAATGGAATTGTAGTTGAGAGTAGCATATGTAACAAGCCTCAACCGTATGTTTCATGGAATCTTCCCCATAGTATGCATAGAACTATTCTATTACTAAGGTTGAATTTTCTTCCATTACAAGTTGTCACAGGAGCATAGGAAGGTATTCCTAGTGGCAAGAGGCTTTGTGACCTTTGTTTGAACAGTGTCCTAGATCTAAATCATGTGATATTTGTGTGTCCCTTCCTACATTCATTGAAACACCAATTGTTAAGACCATTGTTCATAAAGTACAATTTAACTGGCAATGGAAGCCCACCAATGCCTACTCTTCTCCCCCATCTGGGACAGATTGCATACATTTGTTTTTATTTATTTTACTTTTTTTTTTTAATATGCTATGTTGATTGTAATTTTTAGTATTAACTGTATTTGGCTTTGCATATGTGTGACTAGGGTACCATAGGGTTCAGTGTATCCCATAACAAAAGTACTGTATTCCTATTGACTCGAAAAGTTGAATGTATTTCTTTTCCATTTGTTTAGCTCTTCTTTCTCATTTTGCACTATTTATTCATATTACTGTATTAGGGATACATAGTCTCCTGTGTCGCTCGAGAATCACACTATGATGTATAACTGATTCTCTTGCACATTTGCACTTTATCTGTTTTGGGTCTTTGAGGTAGAGCATGGTACAAAGCCGTGTGAATCCGTATTGCTCTCTGTATATTTTAGCTTGTATACGTGGGCATCTTTTGAGTTCCAAATCATAATAACATAAATACTGAATACTGAGGCACAGCGCATGATGTGAATGGCCTTGGTCATCTAATACTTGCCAGGATTCCAACTGGCAGATGTCTTTCTCCAATTACCCCAACTGGGCTCGCTTTTCTTTTCTATGGCCCCCTTTCAGCGCTATGCCCTGACCCCTAATGACGGTTCGGTAGGCTTCCCAAAACATCCGAGAGGATTCTACTGAGCCCGGATTTTCCTGATAGGAGTGTTCTGTGGCTTCTCACATGTCCGCTTGTCCAAACGCCTACATAAAGTCAGCTAGATGTTGGCATTTCGCCCTCTGGTGTCAAGGGGGCCATCGATCATGGGAGACCATTTTGTAGCCCCATCTGTCTAGGACTCAACAGGAATTTCCTTGAAAGGTGTGTTTCTTGCAACAAAACCCCTTCCAGCAAGTAGCATTTAAGATATTGTAAAACCATTATTCGTTTAATTTTGTCACCCAGACAGTTGACTTTCCAGGATAACACCCTGAAACTTGAAGCATCTATGTCAGCTGCCACAGGGGATCATTAGAGGGAAACAACGGGAGCACCCGCAGTGTGGACCCCCGTAAGGTGCTGAACGAGCGTTTACATTGCAACAGGATCACAACAATTGTCTACAGGACATTGGGAATAGCAAGTTTGAATCTACATTGGGGCTCCCCACTGGGGTTGAGCAGAAAGGGAAAGGAGACGGGCCCAGTATTTTTGTCCGCTGTTGTGGCCATAAAGAGCTTATCTTATCTTGGGAGAATTTATAAAGCGCATGGCGACCTAGAGGCATCCCAGCACTGCCCACTAAACTGAAAGTGCATACAAAAACATATTGAACTCATAACACAACATCCACTCTACCCCCACCCTGCCTCCTTGCATGACGGACCTAAGATTTCCCGCCTCCCCAACTGTGCAGAGTGCCTGTCACCCAAAAATGTAATGCAAACCAGAGGAGGCTGTGGAACTCCACGGTCCAAAATGTCTGAAGGTCTGGCAGCTGTGAAGTCAAGGAGAGCACAAAAGTTAGTGAGACTTGCAATGGGTACGTGTTACAAATAAAAGCTTGGTTGTTCTAAATGCTGTCTCTCACTAAGAATAAGGGGGCTGATGTACACAGTACTTTTATGGTTGCCAACCGTCGATTTACAAAACCACTAGGTTTGCAACAGAAAAATAGCTTTTTACAATGTGCAAAAGAACTTTTACAAATTGGAAAACTCTTTCAGAATTGTAAAAGGGCTTTTGTGACCATTTCTGTTTCGCAAACCATCAGGGGCATGAAAGAGATATTCTGCCTTATATATTTTCAAGGGGGAAAGGTATGTATCAAAGGTTTGTGACTGCAAATTTGGTTGCAAACCATTGATCAGTTACCAACCCACAAGCTGGGATGGTAACTTATTTGCAAACATGAAACTAATGGACATTGACTGCTTTAAAAAAACAAGCATTGGCCTAGCCAATAGGTCTCGCTTTTGGGACCTTATAAGAGGTTACTGAAGAGATGTCCTTGCCTTTACTTAGAGATGTCGGTTTACATGATTTGGGGGAACTGTGGGTTGTTTTACCCAAAATGTAGTCTACCGTTTAAAGTAAGTATTGAAATTGTAGAAGTGCTCTGAAACACACCATTTTAAATGTGATGGAATGGACACGTTTATTTTTGCCCCATGGTTTACTTTGGCGTCTGAACTCTAGCTGAAGCATTGCAACTGAACAAACAAACAAAACCTTTCAAGCTGCAAGAAAGAATGTTTTATTCATTTTGCCTTTCGGATGCCTTAAAGTGAGCTGAGAGCGCCACAAACCAAATTAAAGATGTTTGCACTCTCTTCATGTCAGTGCAAATGTGACTGCAAAAAGGCGCAGAACCAGTGCAACATTGCATCCCACCCATGTGTTTTAGTGATGTGTCTCTATCCACATGTGAGCACATCGGAAGTAAGACATTTTAAGATAAAGCTTCACTAGTGTCTGAGTATGGGGAATTTTAAGCACTAAGTGATCATTGGGACTCGGATGAGAACTGCAAAGAAATTGATTCCTAGGGTAATCAACCTGCTAACAGATCCGTGGGATAGTTGCACTGTAGACAGATGGTCATACCATAGAAACACTGCTGTTCAATATGACACGTTATAGTCATTTGAATATCGTGCATTCGGCCATTAGCATAAGCTCCCATGGCCTTGCAGACCTCACAGAATCTGGGGGCGTTCCCACAGTGTACATATAGTGAGCGAAAGTGCTGTGCTCTCTGGGTGTGTGACCCGAAGTCTTGCCCAATCTGCCTGGTAAATACTTGTAATGCTTGCATTGGTGACTTACGAGGTGGTAAAGGTCATGGTGGGAAAATCCTGTGCACAATCACCTTTAATGCATGTCCGCGAATGCAACAAAAAGAAATAAGCAGCAAGTTGGTTTTCAGAAAGGTAAAATGAAGTCAGGAATGATAACTCAATCGCTAACAATGTGCTACATGAGTATCCAGGTGATCCATCATTCTTACCAAACAGAAATGTGCGCTTTCTACTGTCAAGGGAAAAATGCCACTTCTAGATGAAAGAGAGCAACAGTGACTCTCTCTGTAGTACCCTCCCCTCTCTGCTATAAAAGCTGCCTTGGAAGCATGCACACAAAGCAGCAAACGCATTAAAAGTTAGCCTACTGCTGCTCGGGAGAGTCAAGTGCTTGAGAGGAGACCGTCACTGGCAGTAGGTGTTATACCGATCTGCCAGACTTGGGATCCACTAACAGCCAAGAGTCTGAAGGACGCCAACTCTCAATGTGATGTGTGCGCGAGAGGGCTGCTGCCGGCTGGCAGTAACACAAGGCACCCGCTATAATGCGGATGGATAGCAGCTAACCTACTTAAGAGTAATGAACTGATGGGGTGTTCCTTTATTAGTGACTAGACGGACCACGACTGTACATCTTGAGTGGCTGGGATCCGAGTGCTCGACAAACCAGCTCGAAGGGCCAGGGCAAAAGAGCCTTTCTGTGCTCATTACACCTCTGACAGACGCAGAACATTAGCCTGCCTCCCAAGCATTCACCATAAAAACCAAATCGTGTTCCTCGTTTCACATCTTGCCTGGACACACGACCTGCACAGCAGAAACAAATAGACGTGTTTGCAACAGACAGGAGTCAGTAAACGGGCACCTGTTGTAAATATATATTATCTATGATCTTATGGAGTGCCTTTAGCTCGCCCACAATTTTACAGTGGATTATCAGTATGAAAAATAAGTCGATTTATTTGTCACCTCCGACAATCATCAGTAGTAATACAATGAATAAAACGTGACATTTGCCGGACCCATCTCTACAAAGCAAATCCAGCTGATTTAAAGATGAAAGCTGTGAAACAAAAATAAATCACTGAAGATATTATAACACAAGGGAAAGGAAGTGAACCAATTTTCATTGCAGCATAACTGCAGAGTGTGAACAGACTGCCTTAAAAGTGATTTTCTTCATAATTGGGCCAGATCCTTTTGTCAGGGCATGCCACGATTTTTCACCCAGTTAAAACTTGCAGGTGTAAAACTCTTGGACTGGCAACACTGCTGATGCACTATTGAGTCCTCTCTTCAAGGGCACTCGTGCATACTAAGCACCTGTAATCCAAGGTTCCCAAAACTGCTCACAGCCATGGCTCCTGTTGGGATTATGTTCACAAATAACAAAAAATAACAAGTGCGTGCCTCGCGCGGCAGAGGGGGAGGGGGCCTGCGCGATTCACTTGCGGGAGCGAGCAGCTGGCGCTGCGATAATTGATAACATATGGCGCCAGCCACTCGCTCCCGCAAGTGAATATCCAGACGTCACGTGTTGCCATTGAAGGCAATAGAACCCGTGCACGTTTTTGGCTGAAAAGCCGAAGCGATCGCTAAAGGTCTTTTTGCCAATGCAGCGCATGCGCGCTGCGTAGGTGAGACCTAATAACATTTCTTGTTTGGGGATGTAAAGACAGGGACAGAGTCCAAGGGTACCTTTCTTTTCTAGGGTAAACTCCCAAATACGCTCTGTGCACTCGTAGTTGACCTAACAGTTGCTCTTGCACCACTGAACTGGCCCATATTGGTACTCAAGGTTTTGCCACCATAGTCTTTATATAGGGTCGACTTTGATAGAGTTCCATTTTAAAGGTTGGACCCATTGACTAAAACTGGAATAATGTGAGACATTTTATAACCAGGTTTCTTTTATTGATTTTTCTCAAACACTTTCTGCAAGTTTCACTTTCCATGAGCTTGGTTTGGCCGTTTCATCATTTGTTTTTGTAACTTATTTCTGTTAGTGTTGTTAATCCTTAAACCACCAATACCTCTGTCAGTGTAAATCTTGAGTTCAGCCCACTGTAACAAAAGTTGAGAGAGTTATTACATTTTCCTCTGTGAGGTCTGTATTTATAAATTATTTTTGCCCACTTACTCACATGAGCTTACCAAGTAGATTTTGTACAGTAACTCGCCAGCTATGTGTACCTGCAAAACCCGGCGACAGAGTCACAAACTGTATTTTATAATATGTAAAGTAATACTACAGTAGTGCTGCTCACTTAATACAAAATGCAATTTACAAATCAGTCTCTACAGCGTCCATGTTTTCTTTGCAAAGGTCTCCGTCAAGCAGTGGCGGCTCCTCCGCAATGGTGGAGGAGCGTCGCCCCACTGCTTCTAAGCTGCGCCAAGTAGAAACATAAATTGATAATAACTTAGAGTTATTATCATTTTATGCTTCATGTCCTGCTGCTTTGCGGGTGCGTGGGTGGGTGGGTGACGCTGCTCTGCTCTCGTAGCAGGGGAGGAGTGGTTTGCCCACTCCTAAGTGCGCAGTGACTGTTTGGTCGGCCCTCTCGGGTCGCCCAAACCAGTCATGCACCCTTTTCCCATTCTTCATGCAGGCTGCATTACAGCCTGCATGGAAAACATGCCCACCCCTCCAGCCCCTGGCTGAGCGTGATGCCACAGCGCTCAGACCAATCACAGTGCTGCATTGCAGCATTGTGATTGGTTTAGTGGAGGGAGCCTGGCTGCTTGCTGCCTGTTCCTGGATGCGGAGACAAGAGAGCAGGAGCAGAGACGCGGAACCTGGCCTCAAGGTAAGTTTCATAGGTTTTTTTAATCCCCAACCCCTGCGCAAACCCTCTCACCCGCGAGCCCACCTGCAACCCCTGAGCCTGGCCTCCTGACCCGCGAGCCATGCTGGCCGCCACTGCCGTCAAGATGGCAGAGATCTTTGCATATGTAGGTATACGTTTTAGAAATAGATGTGTAAATGGGGGAGGGACACGTGGGAGTGGTGGGATAGTGGGGAATATCCACTACTAAATGATAAGCTTTAACGAAATTTAAGGAGGGAGTTAGGGAGGGACATGGTAATACATCTCACAAAAGAGAAAGAGCATTGCTATTCACAAACTACACTTCTAAAGTTGCTACATCCCTAAAGGTCCTCCACTCAGCCTGATCTGTTCCTGGCAATGTGGCCATTCTCAGGCCAGTCTCTGATGCCGTGCAGCCACGCACAGTCTGATCTCCGACTGGCAGTGCAGCAACATACCCGCTAATCTGAGCAACAAGGCCTAATTATTTTCAGGACTATGGCTAGGAAGAAAGCCGCTTTTCTTCTGAGCCCTACAGATTAGTACAAGTTGCTCTTCTTCTACTCACGACCTCTGGGTAGAATCCACGATTTTTCTGGGCATTATGGCTGTACAGATTACACAGATTACACAGCTCCAACCAGGCTTCAGTGATCTTTGGATCCAGTCATCCTGGTTTCCACTAGGAACTTCTGGTGGAAAGCCAGTAACCCACCAACACTGAGGTACACAGATCGCTTTCTGCAATTCTCCTACTTTGGAAGCCCCTACCAGCACAGGGTCCTTCTGCACATTGCACCTCATGGATGGTCACTCCTCCTGCAGGGTTGATAGACTCTTTCTCTCTCTCAGCAACATGTGTGTCACGTCATGTATATACAGCTCCTCAAGCAAGGAGAGACTCTGGTCATGTCACCTCAGTCCTGGGAAGCTGGCTGTCAGGAGGACATCAGCTATGGCTGCACAGCAGTCCTCTAAATACGCTGCAGAGTACTCCCTTGCTTGGTCATAGAGAACTTGGAACTCGAACAAAAAGTGTGGTAGTGGGGTCCCACTTTTATAGAACAAAAGCAGACAGGAGATGTGCATCCACTACCTGCCCTTTCAGAACAAGTTTGCGATATTTTGCCTTTCAAGCGTCCTTTCCAGGTTTATCTGCACACACATCCTTTGCGTAGAGTGATGCTTCTCACAGCAGGGTAGTCTCCAGCATGAAGCACCCACAACAGAGGCACAAAGAGTTCTGAGATGTCATCACCTGGCTGTCAACAGACAAACAAGCGTGATCAGGGAAAGATCTGGGCCTCACCTAAGAGGTGCACTTCACTTTGCACAATAGAGTCTGCAATCCCACCTTTCAGCCCTACAGTCTGCCGCAGAGCAATGCTACAGGAAGGCTAATCAAGACCCCCTGCCTCAGTAAAAGGCATAATTGAATTTCTAAAGGAACCTTGTTTCCCCTTCCCTCACCTTAGTATCTAGGTTTCCTCCCTCCAGAAACAGGAATGTCAGCAATACTCTTTCACTGTATGAGAAAATAACATCACTTCCATCTTGGGCTATAGGACAAGCATCCAAATGGGTCCCACAGGCCTCTATTACTCTGGTTCACTCACACACACCATTCATGTACCATACAGGCTATGCACAAAAATGCACAACATGTACTTGGTATGTTAGCTCTGGGATCTAAGTAAGCACATAAGGCCTAGCCACAACTATAAATTCACAAATACAGTACCAGGATATCTGATACTCACTGAGGTGTGCATTCAGAGCAGGGGTAAACGATGGTACACAATGGGGGTGGGGGGTGGCGGAGAAACACTCACATCCCAAATTTCTTTCTTTAATGTGCCTGATTTACAGTTTAGTAGTAATTGAAAAATGTGTCAGGGGAATTCAAAATCCAAAGGAAAATGCACAGCTTAAATGTCCTCCACCATACCATAGCTTTGGTGGCATAAATTCAACTGATGTATTTTCTTCCATAGGAAACAACAAAGAAATGAGATGATTTATCATCACCACCAAACTCTAAATTAGGCCAGCCTTAGTCTTAGGTTTTACATTACTTTACAGTCTATTTAATGGAAAACAATCCCATCTCTGTACATGCAAAATATATTTAAAAAATTGAGCTTTTTTATATGACTGTAACTATACAAAATGTTTTTTGCAAAAGGGAATAGAATTTAGGGGAAGAAATGTGGCCTAACTGCCAGAGCTACTGAACTGGGGCACCAGGTTCGAGTCCCCGCGTGGGCTCAACGCCCTGTGATTCTGTGCATATCACTTAATCTCCCTGTGCCTTAAAAAAATGAATCTTACCTTGTGTAATTTGATCGGGTGCTCGTGTAAAGCGCTTCAATGCTCTTGGACCGAGTTCACGCTATGTAAAACTTCCCAAAAACTATCATTTTCCTACCATTAGTGTCATTTAATGATACTCTCGAGTTAAACATCTGGTGTTCTTCCAATGCATGTGCTGAGTTCATGCTCTTGTGGTTTCACTGGGACTGCCTTATTGAAACAGCTGCCTGTTTCACTTTTGCAAGGTTGGCTGTAATTCAGGAAATTACTGGAATAAAAAAAATAATAATAATAAAACAAGAGCTAACGAAAACACACCTTTTGCTAAATTGTCAGATTAAAGGATGCTCGATTTTTTAAACTGAGAAATGGAGACGTGTGCGAAGATATAAGCAAATGTTAAAAATAGTTTGCTTCAAATGGAGCTACACCCACTATCAGTCTCTGTCGTACAGAGTCACAGGCAGGTCTAAATCTAGCAGGTTGTGATGTTCCTTCCATGAATGGGCGCTCTTCTCCTTACAAGCCTTAATACAGAACC
Source organism: Triturus cristatus (assembly GCF_964204655.1). NCBI lineage: Eukaryota > Metazoa > Chordata > Amphibia > Caudata > Salamandridae > Triturus > Triturus cristatus. The sequence continues at coordinate 806,357,511 of NC_140582.1, read as the reverse complement.
AAATGTGTTGGCAGATTCTGTGGGCAATGAGGTGGGATGGAAGTACAATGTGTCTCTGTTGTCAACTGTGAAACAACATCACACTCGCATGAATAGAAAGAAGGGGGGACAGGCCCAAGGAACAAATAAGAACACAACATCAGTAATTGGATATAAAATGGTAGATTTCCCATAAAGCATAACAGCCATATGATGGGGCTGGTTTTCAAAGATAGAACATTTAGACATCCTGGGCCAAATTTACTAAAAGTAAATGCAGCACTCAGTTGCGTCTAAAGGAGAGAGATAAAACTAGCGCCGTTTCTACCAACCCAACTAAATCGAGCATAGAAGGCATTGTATGACCTTCCATCTTAAGGATCTTGACATCCTCCCCTCTGTCAGTCCACTGAGTGAATCTGCCATTTCAGTGCTGCAGTTTAACCTTTGGCTGACATCAGCCCTTCACACCCTATTACCAATAAAAACCGAAAAGGTCGCTAGAAGATGGCATTAACCTTGCAAATTCACCAAAAACTAAAAGCAAAAAAACATTCCGTGCTGAAAAGATGGTGGAAGAAATTGGGTAACACAAAGGGCAATCTGTTGCCTCCAGGACCACTGCAGAATATAAGAAGCTGCCATCAGAATAGCAAAGGGATGTCACCACAAAGTGGCACGAGCAAAGCCTGCCCTGCCTCCAGAGGACGCTCCAAAATCAGCATTGAATTCTGGAACCCAGATCAAGTTGACATAATTACTTGCCCACCTCATCCTTACAAGGTACAGGGCAGCTACTGTGTTGCATGTGGTCCTCTTCAGAACTTATTGGACAGTTAACTTGAGCAGCAGGTTGACCCGAATATACAAGGAATCCAGGGTCGCTTCCACCTCATACTCTGGCGTTCCATCCACTAAAGTAGGGGTAGGTGTACCGGGAGTGGAAGAACAGCCTTTTTAACACCAGAGACATGAAATACGATGTATTCTCTAGTGTTGTGGTAGTTTTAACTCCAGTGGTTATTGTCTCACCAATCTAGTAATGTGAAAAGGACCTACAAACCTAAGGAAAACATTTGGATGTGCCCCTGAAATGGATAGAGAGTCTGTGGACTGCCATACTTTATCTCCCACTTTAAACCTTGGGCTGCGACTTTGTCTTCAAATGTAATTATTTTTTATGCACAGCATACGTGTACAAGGGCTAATTCATAAATCCTACTAATGAGGAATGCTTGCACAGAAGGAACCGGTGAAGTGGAAAAGACCGGTGGCTAAATGTGTGGGTAAAAGCAAGAGCAGCAGTAGAATAGTGTCCTTGTGGAAGGTTTTGTTATACGAAAATTTCACAATAGGGATCCTTCTTACTCACTGCCCTGAACCTATGGGAATCTTTGCTAAAGGGATAACCTAGTCTTAGTAAGGTAATCTACAACCGCAAATAAGACTGTCATCACTTCTGAAAGTAGTAAATTGGGTATACAATCAATAGAGATTCGGTTGTTGTGATGTGAGCAACGTTTGTAATAATCCCACTGGTTTTTGGGATGTACCTTGGTTTGAGCACAGCTTACACACTGTTGTACATACCTTTCAATATCCTCTCATGCTTTCTCACCACAACTGAGGAGTTATTAGTTCCATGATTTTCTGTTTCCATGGATCTCCTGCAAGTGGAGAAGAATAACCCCATTTTATGACCAGCCTTTGTTAGTCAAGGTCAGGGAAAAATATCTTGTCCTGATACCTGAGAGAGCCTCAATTTCCCTTTTTCTTGGATCTTCTGCCATCCATCCTGAGGGACGAAGGACTTGATGATTTTTTTTAATTGATGTAAAAACGTCTCTAAAGCCTCAGCACTTCTTCCTTTTTGTACCAATACTGAGGGTGGACTCCTTTCCATGTCTGTTACGTGGCTTATATGTGATCCCATAATTAAACCATGAGAAACAAGCATTGGCATAGCCAATAGGTCTCAATTTTGGGACCTTCTAAGTATTTAGTTATGCAGCACAATATCCTTGGTGCAACCACATCAACTGTTGCGTGGCTAAATACTTATAAGGTCCCAAAGGCGAGACCTATTGGCTATGCCAATGATTGGTGTGGTTGTGTGTGTGGTTGTGTGTGTGTGGTTGTGTGTGTGTGTGTGTGTGTGTGGTTGTGTGTGTGGTTGTGTGTGTGGTTGTGTGTGGTTGTGTGTGTGGTTGTGTGTGTGGTTGTGTGTGTGGTTGTGTGTGTGGGCGTGGGTGCGGTTGTGGGTGCAGGTGCAGTTGTGGGTGTGTGTGTGGATACGTGGTTGGGTATGGTTGTGTGTGTGGTTGTGTGTGTGTGGTTGTGTGTGGGTGTGGTTGTGTGTATGTTTATGTGTGTGTGGTTGTGTGTGTGTGGTTGTGTGTGTGTGGTGTGTGTGGTTGTGTGTGTGTGGGTGTGTGTGTGTGTGGTTGTGTGTGTGGTTGTGTGTGTGTGGTTGTGTGTGGTTGTGTGTGTGTGTGGTTGGGTGTGGTTGTGTGTCTGGTTATGTGTGTGTGTGTGTTTGTGTGTGTGTAGTTTTGTGTGTGTGTGTGTGTGTGTGTGTTTGTGTCTGTGGTGTGTGTGGTTGGTGTGGTTGTGTGTGTGGTTGTGTGGTTGTGTGTGGTTGTGTGTGTGGTTGTGTGTGTGTGTGTGTGTGGTTGTGTGTGTGGTTGTGTGTGTGTGGTAGTGTGTGTGGTTATATGTGTGGTTGTATGTGTGGTTGTGCGTAGTTGTGGTTGTGTGTGTGGTTGTGTGTGTGGTTGTGTGTGTGTGGTTGTGTGTGTGGTTGTGGTTGTGTGTGTGGTAGTGTGTGGTTGTGTGTGTGGTTGTGGTTGTGTATGTGTGGTTGTGCGTGTGGTTGTGAATGTGGTTGTGTGTGTGTGGTTGTGTGTGTGTGTGGTTGTTTGTGTCTGTGGTGTGTGTGGTTGGTGTGGTTGTGGGGTTGTGTGTGTGGTTGTGTGTGTGTGGTTGTTTGTGGTTGTGTATGTGGTTGTGTGTGCGTGGTTGTGTGTGTGTGGTTGTGTGTGTGGTTGTGTGGGAGTGTGTGTGTGGTTGTGTGTGGTTGTTTGTGTCTGTGGTTTGTGTGGTTGGTGTGGTTGTGTGGTTTGTGTGTGGTTGTGTGTGTGGTTATGTGTGTGTGTGTGTGTGTGGTTGTGTGTGTGTGTGCGTGGCTGTGTGGCTGTGTGTGTGGTTGTGTGTGTGGTTGTGTGTGTGGTTGTATGTGTGGGTTGTATGTGTGGTTGTATGAGGTTGTGGTTGTGTGTGGTTGTGTGTGTGTGGTTGTGTGTGTGGTTGTGGTTGTGTGTGGTTGTGGTGTGTGTGGTTGTGTGTGTGGTTGTGTGTGTGTGTGGTTGTGTGTGTGTGTGTGGTTGTGTGTGTGTGGTTGTGTGTGTGTGGTTGTGTGTGTGGTTTTGTGTGTGGTTGTGTGTGTGGTTGTGGTTGTGTGTGTGATTGTGTGTGGTTGTGTGTGGTTGTGTGTGGTTGAGTGTGTGTGGTTGTGTGTGTGGTTGTGGGTGGCTGTGTGTGTGGTTGTGGGTGTGGTTGTGTGTGGTTGTGTATGGTTGAGTGTGTGGTTGTGTGTGGTTGTGTGTGTGTGGTTGTGTGTGTGGTTGTGTGTGTGGTTGTGTGTGTGGTTTTGTGTGTGGTTGTGGTTGTGTGTGAGGTTTTGTGTGAGGTTTTGTGTGTGGGGTTTTGTGTGTGGTTGTGGTTGTGTGTGGTTGTGCTTGTGTGTGTGTATTTGGTTGTGGTTGTGTGTGTGTGTGGTTGTGGTTGTGTGTAAGTGGTTGTGTGTGTGTGGTTGTGTGTGTTGTGTGTGTGTTGTGTGTGTGGTTGTGTGTGTGGTTGTGTGTGTGCATGGTTGTGTGTATGGTTGTGGTTGTGGGGTTGTGTGTGTGGTTGCGGGTGTATTTGTGGGTGTGTGTGTGGTTGTGTGTGTGGTTGTGGTTGTGTGTGTGTGGTTGTGTGTGTGTGTGGTTGTGTGTGTGGTTGTGTGTGTGGTTGTGTGTGTGTGGTTGTGTGTGTGGTTGTGTGTGGTTGTGGTTGTGTGTGATTGTGTGTGGTTGTGTGTGTGGTTGTGTGTGGTTGTGTGTGTGTGTGGTTGAGTGTGTGTGTGTGGTTGTGTGTGTGGTTTTGGTTGGCTGTGTGTGTGGTTGTGTGTGTGGTTGTGTGTGGTTGTGTATGGTTGAGTGTGTCGTTGTGTGTGTTTGTGTGTGTGTGGTTGTGAGTGTGGTTGTGGTTGTGTGTGTGGTTTTGTGTGTGGTTGTGGTTGTGTGTGTGGTTGTGTGTCCGGTTTTGTGTGAGGTTGGGGTTGTGTGTGTGGTTGTGTGTGGTTGTGCTTGTGTGTGTGTGTATTTGGTTGTGGTTGTGTGTGTGTGGTTGTGTGTAAGTGGTTGTGTGTGTGTGGTTGTGTGTGTTGTGTGTGTGGTTGTGTGTGTGGTTGTGTGTGTGCGTGGTTGTGTGTATGGTTGTGGTTGTGGGGTTGTGTGTGTGGTTGTGTGTGTGGTTGTGGTTGTGTGTGTGGTTGTCGTTGTGTGCGTGGTTGTGGTTGTGTGTGGGTGCGGGTGTGGTTGCCGGTGTGTGTGTGGATGTGTGGTTGGGTGTGGTTGTGTGTGTGTGTGGTTCTGTGTGTGTGAGATTGTGTGTTTGGTTGTGTGTGTGTGTGGTTGTGTGTGTGGTTATATGTGTGGTTGTGTGTGTGGTTGTGTGTGGTTGTGTATGTGGTTGTGTGTGTGGTTGTGTGTGTGGTTGTGTGGTTGTGGTTGTGTGTGTGGTTGTGTATATGTGTGTGTGGTTGTGGTTGTGTGTGTTGTGTGTGTGGTTGTGTGTGTGGTTGTGTGTGTTTGGTTGTGTGTGGTTGTGTGTGTGGTTGTGTTTATGGTTGTGGTTGTGTGTAGTTGTGTGTGTGTGGTTATGTGTGTGGTTGTGTGTGTGCTTGTGTGTGCGGTTGAGTGTGTGGTTGTGGTTATGTGTGTTGTGTGTGGTTGTGTGTGTAGTTGTGTGTGTATGGTTGTGTGTGTGCGGTTGTGTGTGGTTGTGTGTGTGTGCGGTTGTGTATATGATTGTGGTTGTGTGGCTGTGTGTGGTTGTGTGTGTGGTTGTGTGTGGTGTGTGTGGTTGTGTGTGTGGTTGTGGTTGTATGTGGGTGTGTGGTTGGGGTGATTGGGGGTGGTTGTGTGTGTGTGGTTGTATGTGTGTGTGGTTGTGTGTGTGGTTGTATGTGTGTGTGTTTGTGTGTGTGGTTGTGTGTGTGGTTGTGTGTGTGGTTGTGGTTGTGTGTGTGGTTGTGGTTGTGTGTGTGTGGTTGTGTGTGTGTGGTTGTGGTTTTGTGATTGTGTGTGTGTGTGGTTGTGGGCGTGGTTTTGTGGATGGGTGTGGTTGTGGTTGTGTGTGTGGTTGTGTGGGTGTGGTTGTGTGTGTGGTTGTGTGTGTTTATGTGTGTGTGGTTGTGTGTGTGGGTGTGGTTGTGTGTGGTTGTGTGTGTGGTTGTGTGTGTGTGGATGTGTGTGTGTTTGTGTGTGTGTGGTTGTGTGTGTGTGTGGTTGTGTGTGGTTGTGTGTGTTGTGTGTGTGGTAGTGGTTGTGTGTGTGGTTGTGTGTGTGTGATTGTTGTGTGTGTGTGGTTGTGTGTAGTTGTGGGTGTGGTTGTGTGTGGTTGTGTGTGCAGTTTTGGGTGTGGTTGTGGGTATTGGTGTGTGTGTGGTTGTTTGCGTGGTTGTGTGTGTGATTGTGTGTGTGGTTGTGTGTGTGGTTGTGTGTGGTTGTGTGTGGTTGTGTATGTGTGGTTTTGTGTGTGGTTGTGTGTGTGGTTGTGTGGTTGGGTGTGGTTGTGTGTGTTGTGTGTGTTTGGTTGTGTGTGTGTGGTTGTGTGTGTGTGGTTGTGGGTGTGATTGTGCATGTGGTTGTGTGTGTGGTTGTGGTTGTGTGTGTGTGTGGTTGTGTGTGTGGTTGTGTGGTTGTTGTGTATATGTGGTTGTGTGTGTGGTTGTGTGTGTGTGGTTGTGTGTGTGGTTGTATGTGTGGTTGTGTGTGTGGTTGTGGTTGTGGTTGTGTGTGTGTGTGGTTGTGGTTGTGTGTGTGTGTGGTTGTGTGTGTGGTTGTGCGTGTGGTTGTGCGTGTGGTTGTGTGTGTAGTTGTGCGTGTGGTTGTGCGTGTGGTTGTGGTTGTGTGTGTGGTTGTGTGTGTGGTTGTGGCTGTGTGTGTGACAGTAATACTAAAAGCATATCAAAATAAAGGAACACAAACATCGAGTTTGTGGAAAGAGAAAGCACATTGTAAGTCAAACGGGCGCAGCAAAGCATTAACACAACAACATGTTCTTTGATGTTTGATGTTCTTTGAATGAGAACATCAAAGGGGCGCCGTGAAAGTGGTCGCGGGCAAAAGTGAAAGTGATCACGGGCAAAAGTGAAAGTGAATGGGGGCGCTTAATGAGCATGATGAGGTTTGCCATATGGTGCCTCGCTCTGAAGTGCGCGCCCGCGCACATGCACTGTAGCTCTAGGATGGCCATGGTAGCATTTTTTGAGCCCTCACTGAAAGTCTCGTCAAACCAGCGCATGCGCTGGGTCAGGCGAGTCCTAAAAAAGGTGTCACCTTGCATAATGAGGATTCATACATTTAATACACTTTAAATAACTAACGTTTTTGTGGTAGGTCCAAACAGAGTCTCCAGTGAGCCAGGGACTATTTGTTGTTCAAAATTTTCCAACTGTTAATGGTGTCATTTATCTCCAAATATGTTAACATTTTCGATAAGTATGCTACTAGGTACACAGTGCCTGTTTCAGAATCTTTTTGGGAGACAATGGCTACAGGGCATAGGAATAGACATCTGTCATCACAATGAATGGCAAGTCATTATTTGGTTGTTGTGGTGAAGGCTTCTTTTATTTGTTGAAAAGCCTCTTCTTGTTCTGCACCCCATTAATAGGGAACCCCTTTTTGGGTCTCGCATAGAGCAGCGCATGCGCTGCCTCTGCGAGGCATTAAGTAGTCAGCATTACTAGTTAAACTCCACCCATTGCATTTCTCTCTGCTTCCTCACTTACCATTGGTGAAATGTGGGAATTGCTCTTCTTAACTAGCTCTTTGTTGGCTGGTGATTCGTCACGTCATTTCCGTTTTCTTCCGTTTCTGGAGGAAGCAGCATCGATCAACTACTGTTAACTTGCGCTGCAGGGCGGTATCTTTTAATGTAGGCACTACTTTGTTTTTTTCCATGGTGCCTAGTTCGCGCCCCTCGCTCCTTGTTATTTCAATGGCCATGCGTGCTCTAAGTTTCACAATAGCGCCGGCCTCACAGCACTCGCTGGCCTCTGCCCATTGTCTGCTGTGGGTTTGTTGCTTTCGGTCCATCGGCGTCAGTTTGTAACATCACGAGTCTAGTATTGCAATAATACCCCGCCTTGTTTCAGAGTCTGGACGAGTCTGCCGGCGCATTGTGAGTGTAGGGGACCGGAAGTGGCGACCCGTAGCCAGCGAGTTTAAATCCGGGCAGAGCAAGGTTGTGAAGCCAGCGTATGTGTAAACATTGCTGTTCTGTGATCGCTCTCCGATTACATTGTGTTTTCCAGTCTCTGAATTCCCACTTTCTTTCTGACTGCAACCTCCTTTGCTTAACCCCACGTTTACATTTCTCTCCCTCTGATTGCTATCCTGTCTCTGCAATCTTTTCACTCCCGCGGTGCATTCCCCGTATCCTTCTTTGAGCGCGTCTCCTTCTTCATTTGTAGCTTTGTATCTTATTTGCCCCTTTATTCATTTATGTATTTGAATGTAGTGCAGACCTCATCCAAACGTGTTAGGGTGCTTTATAATAAAAATGCATCATTACATAATGTACAAATAAACGGAGTCCTTATGTAATGTATCTGGTACGATTGTAAAGCGCTCTGACAACTTCAGGTACAGTCCGCGCTTTATAAAAACGGAGGCTCGAAGCACCTGGAAGGTGTAAATCAGAGGCAGGGCAAACATTTCACGTCTGAACACATGACAGACCCACAGAGCTGAGCACGCTGCATTTCTCGGCTGGAAAAGCAGAAATCTGCATGAAACCAGAATCGATAAATCAGGAGGTGACCCTACGCTCATACACATGTCTTTAAAAAAAATGTGAGCTACAGCTGCAGGGTGAACATACAGGGGGTTTGATTTGGTCACAAAACATCCAAGACAGTCCATGCACACAATCAACGAATCTCAGGGCTAACTAACATGCTAGTAAACCCGACATTTACACGTTTAACCCCTTCCATTGTAGTTGCGGTCACTGGAGCCTGTTTGCCTTGATATATTTAAATTGCATTTATACAGCGCTTCCTATTTGACAGCATTTTGAAACTCTTGTTCAAGCTGATTCAAATTGCATTACGCCGTAAAACACTCCTAGCTGACAAGGCGCCATGCTACAATAGGTAAGCTCAGTCAGACCTAAGTTTCCTGTTACGCAGTTTATATCTCTGATACATTTCGAAAAGGATGCTCGTTTTCTTGGAAACTTTGCTAGTTGGTACTAATTAAATCATGCATTCAGAACTGTGTAGGCAGCTCAGGAGAATTTTGTACCTGCTGCAGAATTCCGTTTGAAGACCCAAGCCTTCATGCTTCTGAGGTCGATAAAACCGAGTGCCTCTGATTTTAAAAACCGCACTTCTCCCTTGGACAGCGGGCGCTGGAAGTCACAGGGCTAAGAGAACCAATGAATAAACGAACATGACTATTTATTGTCAATAGCTGACGAATACCCCTTCAGGCATGAGTGTGTTTTAAAGGTGTGCACATTGTATGCCATAGTAAGACTGTGATGGGCGGGGTTCTCTTCTGAGACCATCGTCAGCTTATCGTGATAAATTCGAGGCTTTGGCGTTATCGTGATCTATTTGAGGCTTTACGCCCCGGCTGGCAAGTGGTGTGTGTTTATATAAACGTATACTATAATGAAAGGATGGCTTTGGACTTGCTCGCTTCAATTTAAGGAGAGTAGGATACTCTTAGTAATGTAGCGGAAAGCACGTATTTTAAAGAAAATACTCACAAACCTATAGAGCATCTCATTATGAACCCAGCCCCAAACTGAATAAGAGCTTCAAAAGGAGGAACCCCCAGCCACCAACCTTCCCACCGAAATTAGGGGTCACACATAAAAAAACGCAGTGGGAACAAAGAACTTGTCACCATTTCTTTGTTTCTTTCTTTTTCTTAAATAAATTATGTTTGTGGCAGCATCAAGTGCAAGTACGAGTTCTGCTCATGTTGTTGTCAGTGACTTATGATGTCATAAAATGGGCACGGTCAGTGCCTCGTTCCCCCACCACCACCAGGGCAATCCAAGCCTGTGCAGAAAATAGAGTTATGTATATATGTTTTTAGCAGGACGTCTTTTAGACGAAGGCAACATCATGGTATTTCAGGAGCACGTGCTTGCTTCGAAAATGCAGCAGGAGCCGGAAGAACGGCCATCTTGAGGTCAGTCCCTGGGTGATGGGACAAGACATACTGTAGACAGAGGTACCACTGGAACGACGCGGAGTCGCGGACACGAGCCACTCCTGCTAGTGACCTTATTCACATAGGTCTCTCAAGTTTTGATTTTGGGCATCTACAGGGCACACATTCTGAATTTGTGAGATTGCAAAAGGTTTAACTGAAATTCGAGAGATAATTTGTTCCACGAAGCTGTTCCTGAGAGGCTGAACACACTCGCGAAATTAGTTGAATATGCATTTTAGTATCAATTTAGCATGTGACATCAATAAGCCTTCTTGTGTGCAGGAACACCTCACCATGTTTTCAGAAACTTTTGATCCGTTTGAGCTAGAAACATTTTTTTGTTAATATCTGCAGATTATGCAGCAGACAAAGGGTTATGTGGCAAATGTGGCAAATCCATAAAAATGCAAAAAAACGCAGCAGTTGTAGAATATCATAATTCCAGTGGCCGTGCATATTGTATCAATCATGATGACATGCTAAATGTCATCATTGATGAAATCACTGATGACCTCTCAAGTGACTTCACTGATAACATCACTCATTACATCATCCAAGCTTCTGCTGTGCAAATAGAAACTGTATTAGTACCGGAGACAAATCTTATTCAGAATGGTAACTTTTACTCTATAAACAATTTAGCCACCAGTAGAATGTGTGAGAAACACTAAAACTAAAGCTTCTCCTTACAATACATTATTCTACTGTTGATGTCTGTGTAGTGCTGTAGACAATCTATTTATACATTTTTGGTCTATAAAGTGCAGGCATTTTTTCAAAAGTTCAGTGTAAATTGTGAGACATACATTGTTATAGAATGTATAATGTATGGGTGACTCACAGATGGTGAAATTCAAATCTGCATTTTTTAAATTGTGTACAGTATTGTGCTCATTTCAGGAATATGTATGGAGGGTTGTCCATAGGGCTTGGAAGTGCAAGCCTTATAATTGGCTAATATATAGAAGTTGAGTCACTTACTTAAAATTATGTGTTAGATGAGATATTTAACAGACACATCTCATTAAGGAAAATAATAACCAAACTCTGTTTAGGTCGAGCCTGGGCAGTGCATGCGCTGCTGTGTAAGACATGCTGTATGCAGGAAGGGACTTGATGCTCTACCCACTCTCCACCCATATTTTTTATTGACATGTGTCATTGTCCACTGTAAACTGTGGCTGTTCATTTGTCAATAGGGTTAGTAGTCCCTCCTTAGTACCGCCTTGTCTCATTTTGTAACCTCCCATGGCAACACCTCCTGTTATGTGTATTGTTACTCGGTAGGATTTAATTCCATCCTCCAAGAACAATTTTCTCAAACAGCTCTGTCCTTCCTGCCTGCTGTTGCATGCAGGACACGCTCTCTCCTAAAGCTTTTTTTGTCATTTTTATAGCACGGGCACTGAATGCATTTGCAATGCAATAGGTCTCACATTTGCAAGAGTTTAAGCTATTGGCATTTTAAATGACAATGCCTTTTATTTATTTGTTTTAAAAACAACACATAAATAAAAGGCATTGTCATTTACAATGCCAATAGCTCAAACTCTCGTAAATGCGAGACCTATTGCATTGTAAATGCTTGTTATGTGAGTCTTGAGATGGGTTAAACAATTTCAGAAAACACTTGACTTGGCAAATTCTAAGAATTGTTAGATTTCTTTTACTTTTTTTAGGAAAATGCCATTCTTGTACTTCCTTTACTTTGTTTTGATCCACATGAAGTCCTAGATCGGATATTCTAAAGCCCAGAAACAACAACTACTGAGTCATCAAAGAGACTTTTCTCCAACCACATATACATCCAGCATGTACCTAAAAAAATGCAATTTATTTAAATATCAGAATGCCGCTGGGGCATGATACAGACCAAATGGTGTTATCCGATATTTGGAGTGTCTGTAACTGATGTTGAATGATTTTTTCCATTAATGTCTTTTATGTATTCTGACAAGATTATAAGCACCTCTCAAGCCTAACTTGAAGGAGATTTTTGCTGATTGGATCTGTGCCAATTCCGCCAATATGAGCTGTAGAATATATCAGTTATGAGTCATGATTGCATTAAATTCATTGTAATCTGTACATGAATGATACTGTCGACCTGTCTTGGGAATGAAAACAATCCGGTGTCTGCAGTGAGGTGGAATGCCGGATAAGCCCTTTTTGCTGATTTTCTTGCATGTAATTTTAGAGTTGTCATCATTCCTTACCGCGAGGGTATAAATATGTCAATGGCTAATGGAGGTGAGATCAATGTGGTAGTTGTAGGGCCTTTGTAGTGGCAACCCATCTACTCCCTTTCTGCTAAAACTTTCTGCAAACTCTATGTAGGGTTAAGGAATCTGAAAAGGAGGAGATTTTGTTTGTAGCATGCATCAAGTTATTGCATCATCTTGTCTTAATCCCTTGCTTGAGAAGCTGTTGACACTGTGATTATAGTCTGGTCTCTTCAATTGATCTGTGGATTGTGCTTCTGCAACCATGAGGTTCCCAACACCCCAGTATATGTGGGTGAATCTATGAGATTGAACTGGATTGCTTCTAGATGTGCAATAACTGAGGCCCCACACATTCCTTCGGCCAACAAGGCTTAGCCATTTATTTCAACTATAGGTACATGAAGTTCTCTAGCCTGTTTTGCTAGTTTGTGGAGAGGATGAAAAGTCTGATCCATGAAGCAGCCTGATGCACCACGGTCAAAGTGAGAATACTCAAAGGCCGAGATGTTGGTAAAATCTGAATCAGAAGTTGAAAAATAAGCTTTTCCAAAATCTTCTGCCATGGAGACAAACCTCTTTGCTGGAAGTAAGCGTGGTGGGTGTTCATCATTAATGGTCGAGTTTGGAAGATTCTAGACAACTACAGGCTGTCTTTGATAAAGTGTCCTGCTATTCCACTGTAGAGGCATAAGCCTTTTTCATTATCTTCGGGTGTAAGAATCCTGCAAACATTTTCCAACTGGATCAGCTCCTCCACTGTGAGCGAGGAGTCTATCCGCTTTTCAGCTGATGTAGGAACGAAATTGTCCCAAGGATGGAAAGGTCTCGCTGGGTGTCTTTGTTTCTTCAGAGCATCGATTTGTAGCGTCAAATCTGATAGGATGAGGAAGTGGCTGATTCATCAGTCGATGCTGTTTCAACCACCAATTACTGATATTAAGTAATGTATGTAATTAGGGGCTGTATTATACTGGCTCTATGCAGAGCCGAACACCTGTTTTTTGTGCATACGGTGTTGAAAGTACAAACACATAACTTGGAATTTCTCTGTGTTACTACACCAACTTTAGGCAAACCATGTTGGAAACAGAGAGAGGCTATTCCTCTTCACTTTCTATGACTGGTTTTGTATAAAACGAAAGTATTAACTAAGAAAAAATATGAATTATATATTTGAACTTGAGTCACCTCAAGTGCAAAAAAGTAGGCCCTCAACTTTGCTCAAAACCATTGTGATGTTGCCATAAGTCAACGCAGGGCCTAATTTGAGCCGACAGTTGTAGTCGGGGCTCACCAGTTCTAATTTTTGGGCACCATCTCTTATTTTTCCTCAACAGACTTTGACCTAGAGCAAGACAGAGAAAAACACACGAGGGGAAGAGGGAGGAGGAGAAAGACGCAGAAACAGTGACAAAGGGAGAAGGCAGGAACCTACATGAGTGAGATAAAAGTGCAGGGAGTGTCTGGTAGTGGATTAAAGAGGAATGAGGCCTAATTAAGAATACACAGCCACGGCATTCCGCATCCAGACCTTGAATAGTTCTAGCTGTAGACATCTGCAGAAAACACAGGGCCCTGACACTTATGCTTTTACAAATTAAACACTCCTGGAACCTTGTTGGTGAGAAACTGACCATCAACCACTATCTTAGTTTGTTTCTTCCCACAATAACCGTGAACTGTTGCGCAAAAGTACAACAATTGGAAAGCCATGGACTTTGAAGTAGGCTCAAGGGCATGGCCCCTGGTAAAGCATCGGTGTTGATATAGGAATGGATAAAGGTAACCTTAGACTGATCCGAGACAAATTGCTCAGGTTTTGCCATAAATGGTCAATTACATTGGGCAATAAATGCTTGAAATGGATGTGTGTCTCACAAAAAATGCATTCATGTTAGGCTCAGAAGGTGTGAGGAAAATCTGGGAAAGGAATTTGCCATCATGGTATCTAAATCCCGGATGGTACTACTCGTCGGCACAGAGACCGCGTCTGGAATAATTAACCCCACCGTTTGGTTAAGTTTTTCTAACAAATACAAACACCTTTGCAGAGATACTTCTAGTTAATCTTGTATCTTATTTATTGTCTGTGTCATTGCTTGTAAAGGATTGAGCTCAGAGTCCATTGTAAATGGTCTGGCAATCTGTCAAGACTGTAAAATTCTCGGAAGTCAATAAATCCTTCAGTCTGTCATATGTCCTCCTAATCTTACTCTGGTTTGGTCTTTCCCTCCGCTGTTCCTTCCTTCTTTCTTTTGCCCAATCCTTCCCACTCCTGATCCCTCACTCCTCTATCATTCCCTCCTTCTATCTATCATGTTCCATCTTTTCCTCTGCCCTGCTCCGAAACTGACCTCATTTGATTCCCCCTCCTTGTCCTGCTGCTTCTCTCTCCTTTTCTTTTCCTTCTCTCTCTCCTGTATCACTTTCTCCATCTCCTGCGCCCCAATAATCTCTCCCGATACCTCTCAGTTCTTCAGTGTTTGCATAAGTGCTATGCAAGCAACCAACACAGCATAACAGGACTGTTTATGAAAGTGTTGTATTAATTCAATTTATTTCATCTCTGTCAGAAAATAAAAGACCACTAGAGATTTATAACGTAACATCTTCCACGTGGCACTTGACCCGTGGAGCTCTGCAGAAAACAAGCAGAGGAATTGAAACCATTTGCTTGTGAAGCGAGCCAAGAACATCCTCCCAGTGCATTGTGCTTTCAGCGACTGCCGGATGTGCCGCCAGCGACTTTCCAGGAAACAAAGAAACCTTCTTCTCTCAGGCGCAGGGGCTGGAAGACTGATTGCAAAGCTGGAAGGACACGTCACATGAGGAGATGGGGGGCTATGCTACTTGAGAGGGTAATGGCTTGTTAGCCACAGGTGGCCACCAGATAAACCGAATAGTACGTTTTCAAGCATGGAAATGAATCTTTGTGAATAGTGAACATCTACTTCCTGAACTGAAGCGACTAGTGCTAGCTAGCCACAGCTCCACCTTTCACGTCTGAAAGGCTCAAGTGATATATCCTAAAAAGGACACTATTTTCAACACTGTTCATGATGTGTAGATGTCATGGCCTCACTTAATGAAACTGATACAAGTACAGTAAATCATCTTATAAAGGAGACTAACTACCACATTAACCATACCTCTTTGGCAAAACAACTATGAAGGGAGTATCATTTGTTGGTTTGAGTATGTTTTGTTATGTAATTACAGTTTGCCTTTTGGTATTATTATCTATTTGCATAAATATTGAGAGATTATTGTATTTGGTGTGCCAGTTATGGTTTGCATGTCTTTTGTGCGAGTTAAGCACTGTAGTCCTAACCACACCTTGTGAATTTCAGTGTTTTTTGTTTTTAATTCCCAACCATGAATACTGTAACAATTCTTTTCAGCAAATTCCTCAGTTTTTTCAAATATATGTTACTGTGTTATAAATTAAAGATAACCATAACTTCAATGTTATCTTTGTTTTTTTCAGTCAATTATTTTTTTGATTAGATACCATATGCGTTTAAACAAAGCGAGAGTAAGGGTTAATCGTCAGGATGAAACTCCCAGTCCCCTAGGGTCATGTATCAAAAAACAAAGAGGGATTGTCCCCAGGACTCAACGTCCTAATGTGCTGTGCTCCATTTCTACAGCACATTAGGGCCACTGGGGACATTCCCTCTTTGTTTTTTGATAGATACCATATGCAACAGCTCCCTGCACCCACCGAACTACAAGCTCCAACACTTTGAATGGTCTTTGGACGTTGGCCATGGAGAATGGCCTGAGGCCAGACCCATCTCACAACCACTCACGGCGGTCAACCCCCTCTGCACATGGCCTCTGGCTGTGCATAACAGGTATGGGCCACAACATTTGGCCAGATACAGTGCACAGCTCTCCGTAGTCGGCCAACCCCCTCTGCACATGGGCTTCAACCATGAACAGTGGGGATTGGCTGCAAATGGCCATACTCTGTGTCCATCTTAAAGCACGCAACCAACTCCCACTACACAAAGCCTTCAGTTGTACAGCAGCAGGGGTTGACCACAGGGTCCCATCACTTCATCAGCATTAAGTGGGGGTTGGCAGCAGGAACGTAACTGCGACTAGGCCCTTATAGTTAGACTAGGACATTATAGTTAGAAATTAGCATTTGAAATTCACTGAAAAAACCACAGGTTTCAGGGACGTTATAGTTAGTTGGACATTTCACTCATACAAAACCAGAGAAATTTGGCAGTTATAGTTAGTTCAGCTAACTATAACTCGCGCCCCGCAATGCACTGCTGACAACGTCACATATTACATCATTCATAACATGGTCCTCAGGACACAAGAGGACCTCATCGCCCCACCAGCAGTGTGCCAAGAGGCGCATTTGCAGAGTGGTGTAAACAGGGGCGTGGCCTCGGACCACCTCTCTGCAATCCAGCTGTGTGGCACTTAATGGAGGTACTTGGTGGGCTAGTTGGCCCCCAGGGACCCTCAGTATTCAAGGGGACTTTATTACCCAACTTAGAATGCGCCAGGGGGCGTGTTTGAAGAGTGGTTCAGGGAGGGGGTGGGGCCTCAGGTGAAATGCCGGAATTTAAAAAAAACATGGTTAGAAGGGGGCTGTGTGGCCCCCCTTCTTTCAATCTTTTTTGTGCCCTGGGGACCCCATCTTCCAGGTCCTGCCACATTTAAAAAAAAAGAAAAAAAAGGAAGGATGCCGCATGGCCCCACTCCCAAGGCCGACTTCGGCCCCAGGGACCCCATCCCCCGGGGCATGGCCACAAATACAAATGTTTTAATTTTTTAATGGAGGGGGGCGTGTGGCCCCCCTCCTAAGGCAATTACCTGCCCTGAGGACCCTATCCCCTGGGGCATTGCCTCTTTTTTTTGTATTTTGTTATTCAGTAGGGGAGCCGCATGGCCCACCTCCTCTGGGCCAGTTTTGGCCCTGGGGACCCCATCCCCCGGGGCCGGCCCTCTAGTTGGGGACTGCGAGGGGAGCCCCAATGCCCCTGCGGTCCCAGCCGGCTCTCCGCCTCCTGCGGGAGCCAGTATTGCTTTTGGGCAAGGTGAGCTGCTGACATGCAGCTCCCCTTGCCCAAAAGCAATCTGATTTGGTTCTTGGAAGCAAGAGCAGGTTTCCTGCTCTCGTTTCCAAGAGCCAAGAGCAGTATTTGCTATGGCAGGGCGGGAGCCGTGCTCCCGCTCTGCCATAGCAAACGGCAATGTCCCCTGGGTGGGTACCACGGGACATTGTAGGAGCCGGCCCTGGGGGATGGTGGTCCCCAGGGCCATGGAGGGCTCCAGGAAGGGGGCCGAGCAGCCCCCCTCCTAGCATTTTTAAAGCCCCCGGTAGTTGGTGGTCCCTGGGGTAGTGTGGGGAGGGAAAGGAGCCCCCAACACACTTTCTTATATTCATTTAACCCCCAGGGTGGTGAAGATCCCCGGGGCTTGAGGGTCCCTCAAAGCCCCCCTGCATAATTATGAATGTACCGTTGAGGTGGCGGTCCCCAGGGCAGCGTAGGGGGCAGGAGCCCCCCAAGCATTTTTTTCTTAAACTCCGGGAGTTGGCGGTCCCCGGGGCTGCGGGGGGGGGGGGCGCGTGCCGGGACAAAGTCAAAAGTTCAGGCCGACAATGATGGTGCACGGGACGGCTACAGGGCCCACCAAGATCCACTAAACACATTACCTGAAATCCTGGTGCCTGGTCTATGCAGCGTAGCTTTGCGAGACTTCATGTAGTCCGGTGTGGCTTTGTGGGGCTTGGCATCACTATATGTCGGTTACGAGAAGCTGTGCGGCGAAGCTTGGCAGGGTCTTGTCTCGCTGTGTGTCAGTTACGATAGGCTGGCAGCTGCGTGGAGAGAATTTGTGGGGCTTGGCGTTGGTTCCGATGAGGTTTACAGCTGTGCAACGAGGCTTTGCGGGGCTGTTTGTTGGTTCCGATGAGGACCACAACTGGGCTTGGCAGAAGCACCTTCAAACCCACATCCAAGGGCCCAGGACTGGAATGGCATCACTTGGAAGGGCAGGACTCACAAATGGCAGAGTCCAGGTGCTGGGTTGTAGGTTATTGAAATCCTGTTATGTCCCTGAGGCTTCTGATCAGGAGGCCAGCCAACTAGCACTTGGAGTCACTCTGGGGTTCTGGGTTCAGTGATGATGGTCCAGTCCTTCTCACTCAGGCAAGAGTTCAGCAGGTCAGCAGGGCAATAGCCTTTCAGTGCAGCAATTCACCAGAACAGCAGTCCCGGCAGAGTGGCAGTCTTTTTAACAGCACAGCAGTCCTTCTTACTGGCAGATTATCCACAGATCCAGAAGTGTGCTGAAGAGTTGGTGTCTGATGTCCAATATGCATACCCAGTAGTGGTTCTTTTAAAAAAAAATTTTTTTTTTGTCCTCATCTCACCATATAGCACCTGCAATGAAAAGCAGTAAGCCAACCGATATCCTGAACTCCCCCTGGCATCTGCATTTTGCATTAGCTCTAGGCCTGCCCAGGCCAACTTCTTTTGAAGCTAGGTGTAATCATAGGACCTGGGGGTACTAAATCAATCTCAGGTCTCTGCCCCAGCTTAAGAGTGGTGACCAAATGCTGGGTTCCATACCATCCAAGTGGCCAAGATCTAATCGGGCAGCACTGAATGAGGCCCTCAGCCATTTTTCGTACAGTGGGGGTGATGGGTCTTTCCACAATCTACATATCTCTCTTCTGGCAATAAGTATTAAATACATAATCAGGCCTTTTTGCGTTACTGACATCCAGTCCATCAAGTCATTATTAATACCAAAAATTACTAACGGAAGGCTCAGGATGATCTTGACTTTAAAGATAGCATAGAGCGCATATTCCACTTGCTGCCAGAAGGGCCTTAATTTCCCACAATCAAAAAAAATGTCCCCATTTATCAAGAAAGGGATTACCTTGACCAATCTCCCTGCCAAGATACTCATAAAGATCTTATAATCAGCATTTAGGAGGGAGATTGGTCTATATGAATCTGCTTTACGGGGGTCTTTCCCAGGTTTTAGAACGAGAAAGATCGTGGCCCCTTTCCATGAATTTGGGACTCTACCGTTTGGACTGTATATAGAGTTAAATAGTTCGCACATCCCAGAGAGTAACTCGTTCAGGGCATCTGTCCCTGCGGCTTTATTACTCTTGCTAACATATAGCTTTACTTCTAGCTCTGTTATAGGGGCATCTATAGTAAGACGGCAGCTTTCAGTTAAGATAGGTAATTCTTTAAGTTGCAGCCACTTTGGATACTATCTGAGTTTGGTATGGACTCCTCTCTATATAGATCTGAAAACAAGGATACAAGACAACTCTGCATGTCCTCCCATTTTCCTGAACTCTCCCCGCTCTGGTCTATTATTAGTTAATTGATGTTATTTTTAGCACGGTCTGCCCTTGCTTTCCAGGCTAAAATATCCCCCGCTTTTTCGCCATATTCAAAATGCTGCATATTTTGGACAGACCACTGTGCCTTGATTTTTGCCTCTAATTTTCCTCTATAGACCTGACGTAGATGTTCAAGATCTTTATAGACTTGTGTCATTTTTTCATTTGAGTATTGAGGATTATTTAACCTTTCGACTTCCAATTTACTTATACTATTTTCCAAGCTTTTAAAGATTGATAATTCTTCTCTATTTTTTGAACAAATCAAACTGTGGAGTTGACCTCGTAGGTTTGCTTTAAAAGCATCCCAAACAAATTCCAGGGAAGTGGAGCCTAGATTAAGTCGGAAATAATCTACTGTGGAGGCTTTGAGAGCATTGATTATATCAGTGTTAGAGAGCATAGCCCGTTTTAATGTCCATCTAGGATTGGGGGTTCTCCTCCCCCCTGGATATAAAAAAGAGAAGGATATAGGAGCATGGTCGGAAAGGATGGTGGGTAGGATCGAGATATCAAGAATATTCTCCAGGATAGTCCTATCAGCTAAAAGATAGTCAATTCTTGAAGAATGACCGTATTTCTTACTGAGAAAAGTAAACCCTGTCTTATCTCCATGCTTTACCCTCCACACATCGGCTAAACCAAGCTCATGCATCATATTTATCATACCACGGCGAATATCGGGGTTTCCAACATAGTGGCTATTATTGGACCTATCCCTAATGGGGTTAAGAAGAACATTGAAATCACCTCCTATAATGATTGGGGAGTTGGTTTCTGTTAGCTTAGCCTGTAGTTTATACATATATGCTGGATCATTGAGATTTGGTCCGTAAAATGATGCTATGGATAACTCTCTCCCTTCAATTTCAGTCTGTGCGGTAATCCATCTACCCGACTGATCTGAGGAGACTGATTTAATATCCACTCCAGCACCTGTTCTAATTAAAATAACCACTCCTTTAGTATGGCCTACTTGCTCAGAAGGATAGAATGACTCAACCCAGCGGAATTTACCAAAAGAGATCCTGCTTTCCAGTAGGCTCAAATGAGACTCCTGGAGGAGGAAGATCTGGGCTGTAGTTTGTTCGAGGTATTTCATTACAAATCCAAGCCTTCGAGGGCATCTGTGACCATTAACATTCCATGAGATAAAATTAATACATCTATTCATTATAACTACCCCTTAATCTGACTTTTAATCAAATACTCTGTATACTGCTTTCTTAACGCCAAATTAATCAGGTTTCTTTGAGATTGAGGATATTTTTTTAACTTTTTCCCCTTGCAACCCCACCGTGCTCCCCGTCCCTCCCCCCCCTTACACCTGTGACCCTATCCTGCCTCAATACCTCTACCTTACTACCCTGGGAAACCCTCCCTTCTCTTCTGAGCATACGCTCTTAGGGCATGACCCCCCTGACACTGTACGTAGTTAAAAAAAAAAAAAATAGAAAAATTGATTTCTTGGACCCTTCAGTGAAATACCAACACTAGATGAGTGAGAGTGTGATAGTTTGTTAACAAATATTACAAAGAAGCCTCTCCCTCTTTTTCACTTCTTATTTTCCCGATAAGGTCATCAACTTCCTCAATCTATTGCATATTATACATATGATTATTCCACATTATTCGTAGGAGGGCTGGGAATCTTAATTGAACCTTAACACCGAGGGCGTTTAGGATTGTCATCCTTTTGCCTAACTCCCATTGTTTTGTGGCCGTAATATGGGAAATGTCGGACCTGATGGTGTAGGAGAACGGGCTGGAGTACGAGCTGCACTTCACAGGGCCTGTTTTCAACGCAAGAGATAAAATTTTCTTTTTTGATGTATATGTGAGAAAGTTCACCAGGATTTTCCTCGGTTTAGACCTTGTAGGATTCCTTCTATAAGGATCACGATGAACTCGTTGAATATCAGAAGATAGATTTAGATCCGGAACGTCCTTAAGGATTGTTCCCTTTAGAAGTGCAATCACGAATTCTTTTATATCACTTCCCTCCAAGTCTTCCGGGACATTCAAAATTTTCAGATTGTTCTTCCTGGCATGATTCTCGAGTCGTTCAATATTGTCTTTTAATTCTCTATTTTGGAGGGCTAACTTATCCATTTCGGCAGTGGAGCTGTGTAGAGCCTCCCTTAATTTAGGGATCTCCCCCTCTAGAATATCGGCCCTTTTGGAGACCTCTTCAATCTTTTGCGCCAAGACCTCACAGGAAGATTTAATATCGGCTTGGTTAGTCTCGGAAATTGAAAATCGCCTTCCAATATCTTCCTTTAAGGCCAATAGTATATCCGCTAATGCCCCAACTCCATCATTCCTATTCCGAGGAATATCACCCTCTGGTGTATGGGGCAATTCAGCATCAGCCATCGGTGTTATCTCAGCTGAAACAGTTTCCGCTGTTTTGACTGTTCCTGTTCCTGTTCCTGGAGAGGCTTCCTGATTTTCACTACAGACTGAACTTCCTAGAGTTTCTAAAGCCGAATATCTGTTTGACACCCTGACCGAGGGATGTATATCTGCAGGGGGTACTGCACTGTCTCCCTCAGCTAATATCATCTGGGTGTCATTCTCTGGAGATAGAGGTAAAGGTGATTTCTCGGGACTCCTGGATCTCAAAGTCTGTTTGTTAGGGGAGGCCATGGTACTTTTATTGTTTACTTCTTTACCTCTGTCCAGGGGGTTGGATAATACCTTATAGAAGGACTTTAACGAAGGAGTCACTCTGACTTTAGATGAGGGGGCTTTCTTTGCCCTCCCTCTACCTTTTCCCCCTTCTCCAGAGATACCCTCCGTGGCTGCTTTTCCCCCTCCCTGCCTAGCAGAGACTTTAATCTTGACAGTTGGGGGAGCACCAGCAATAGGATAGGCAGTATCCGTGTTTATATCCCGCCTTGCCACTCTGTTTCGCAGGGTATATCTACTGATTGGGGATATGGTATTAACGTTATTGTTATTTGAGGTTGTAGGACCCTTCTGCGTGATAACACTACTAAGGGCACTCTGGAGGCTACGTCCCCCGCTATCCATACACTCCGAGGAGCAATAGTTGAAATAATAGCTCCTCCCGCTTCCTTGAGAGCGACCTGACGAGGTTCCAAAACAGCCAAAAAAATATCGTTATTTGGGGAGTCAAATTCTTGAGCTTCCAGAGCTTTAATTGCAGGGATAGTTACGGGGATAGCCTTACCTCGAGCCTTCCGTTTCCCCCAGCTTACCAGCCCACTCGCATACCAGGTCTTCCTGTACCACTCGACGTAGCCGGAGCCGGAGCCGAAGCCGGGCTTGCTAGTTCTGTCTCTTCCAGAATTAGCCCGGAGCTGAAGCTCCGAGGCGCGCTTCCTCCACTCCCGCACAGCACCGCCCAGTCTAAGCTGTGAAATCTCCGAAGGCACCATCCAGGTACAGTGGATCGAAGAAGTTAATATTTAAGTTGAGAACAAGGGGGGCTTTTTCTGAAGGATCCGTTCGAAGCCAACTAGTCGGTAAGTCAGAAAGTCACATTACGGAAGAAAAGGATGCATCTTAGTGTGTTTTACGCGGGTCCATGAGCGAGTGTCAGGGAGAGCTCAGCCACGGCCGTTAGCTTCCGGCCACCATGTTTCCCCTACCCAGTAGTGGTTCTGAAGTGGAGAGAAGCTTCTAGAGACCGGCCTTTGAAGAGTGCACGTACCCAGCCTTCCTGGCTCCAGACTAACTACAGTGGGTATGCAGCCCTTTGTGTGGAGACAGGACACAGCTTACTCAAGTGTAAGTGGGGCTGGGATGAGCTCCTCCCCCAATCCTGCCAGTGTTGACTCATCCAGTCATATCTAAGTGTTCCCCATTGTTTGTGGCTGTCTAGGAGGAATGCACAAAGCCCAACTGTCAACTTCACCCAGGCCTGTGACACAGAGACAGCTGCATGCATCAAATGGCTAATGCAAGAAAATGTCATCTTTCTAAAAGTGAACGGGTATAGGTGCCTTCAAGGGATTTGTTTACAATACTTAGTTATATCATTTCAATCTGTCATTCTATACAAGCTTTTTCAATTACTTGTTGATTCATTTCTTTTCATGTAAACAATTATAGATTTCGTTTGATAAATAATATTCAGTTATGAATGAAATAAGAACTTAAATTAAATCATAAAAAGATATGACCAAAGAATATACAAACACGGGTGTATACAAAAGGGAATTTTATCTTTCAAAAAGTTCATAGAGGGTACTGGAGGTTTACACATACAATGTAACAAGAGGCTATCATAAACAATTCAATGGTCCTACAATGTCACAATTGTATACACTTTTCCTTATATAAATTAACTTCAGAAAAAAGTGTTTAAGTCGACGTTTCGGTCTCTCATGCAATCGTCCATGAGACCATCTTCAGGACCATTGTGTACAATATAGATGACCCCTATTAAAACATGGAATAAACAATAATTACCATCTCTATATAAACATTCAGATTTTCACAAATCAATTATAACACCTGTGATAATAAATTCCAAATAATGTATTTCCACATAAAATTACATCCTACAAGATGACTTCATTCCTATTTATTCAATATCAAAATTTGACTAAACATGGTTTATATATCATTTAAAAGTTGAACAGTCATATTGATTCATATGCATTGTTCACATTTTCCATATAGGAATTATTGTCTTGACAGAAGATCATATAGGGAACATATCAATTAGTTTCCTTTTATCAAACCACATATCAATTAATAATGTTCAGTCAATTTAAGTGGAACAAATCTATTTATAACTGCGTTTAAAATATTCCATTGTTTTTAGTCTGCTTGGATAATGTCCATATCTTTGGATCTAGGCTTCATGTTCTAACAATCCTAAGTATTCCTACTTTGGATGTGAATATACAGATAGATATTCGCATGTGTAGGTTCATATTAGATTTTCCCTATAAATCCATGCATATGATGGAATATAAAGAAGCTGCACGTGCTAGCGACCGATTTTGGGATTCTATATCAACACCAACAGAATATGTCATCAAAAGGTGTATATATACCGTATATCTTTAGCCACACGGTTTCTTATTTGTCCTATGTTCAGTCTACTTCTTCATTTTTATTGTTTTATTCAGAGAACCTATGCACATGTAGAGATTTAATATTAATTTGTGCTTAAGTTAAGTGAACAGATGTTTCGAGGACGATGGATTTTGGAATTCTGACTTTTCGTTCATAAGTAATTCAATATTCCTAAGGCACCTTTACCTGTTCATTTGACTTCGCCCAGGCCTTCAAGGGTAGATTGGGTTTCCCATTTTTTTTCAAGTATATCTTTCTAAAAGTGGCATTTCCAAAAGTGTAATTTAAAATCCGACTTCACCATAAGTTATGGTTTTTCATTAAAATTCCAGAGACACCAAACATATACTGGTAACTTCATCCCTTTTGAAAATCACACTATTAAAATGTAATAAGGTAACTCCAATGGTATCCTATGGGAGAGGTAGGCCTTCAAAATTGCAAATGTAAAGTTTTTCACTACCAGGGCTTGTAAAACGTTAAAGTACATGTCCTACCTTTTAAATACATTGCACCCTTCACTCTGGGCTGGTCCATCCTGCAGGGTCAACCCCAAACCCTTTGCCTTCACCCTCCTGTTTTCTGAACCCGCTTTTGTTTGCTGAAAAAACCAAAGGTTACAGGGACGTTATAGTTAGGCTCAGATTTCACTCACACAAAACCATTGAACTTCAATAGTTATAGTTATCTGTACTAACTATAACTTACTCCCCTGTAATGCACTGCTTATGACCTCACATATTACATCACTCATGACATGATCAGTGACATCACTGATGACATCTCAAATGACATCACCAATGACATTATCCACAGAACCACTCACACACCCATTCACACTCCTATACAACCTCACATACACCCACTCCCACACACCCACTCACTGATTCATAGAGCTACTCACACATCCACTCACTCTTACAGCCACTCACACAACCACTAAGTCACCGATACAGTCAATCATCCACCCACTCACTCACAATATAGCCACTCACTCATCCAGTCATACAGTCACTAACGCACCCACTCATACACCCATACTGCCACTCACACACTGAGCCAGTCACCCATACAACTATATACGCACCTACTCACTCGCCCATACAGTAACTCATACAGCCGCTCACTCACCCATGCAGTTATTCACACACTCACTTACTCATACAGATACTAACACATGTACTCACTCACCTATACAGTCACTGACACAAGCACACACTCACTCATACAGCCACTCTCACATTCAGTCACTCACCCATACAGTCACACACACCCACACACCACTTATGCACCCACTGACAAGTCTCCCTTATAGCCACTCACACACTCCATCACTCACCTATAGTCTCTCACATACCCATTCACTCACCCATACACCACTGACACCCACTCACTCAGTCACACAGCCACACACATAGTCACTTGCTCACCCATACAGCCACTCACAGACATTCACTCACCCATAAAACCAATCACACACCAATAGAGCCACTCAGAGTCTTATTCACACATGGATACACCCAGTCACACAGACATTCACTTAATATGTGTTACAAATAGTATCACTCTTTAGTAGTACTTTTGTTGTATCTTATTATGTACTATTACATTTTTTAGAAAACACTCACACTCACTGGATGATGTAATCAGTGATGTGATTTGAGATGTCATCAGTGATGTTCTTTCTATCTTGGCTAATCCTATGTTTAAAAACTTTGATAGAAAAGCAGACATTTGAGGTGAGCAAATGTAGAGTTTTGCTGGTGTTGAAGGTGCTCCATATAGGAGCTGCTTTCCACCTGAACTTAGGAACTACCCAGAGTTCTCTGCTTCTTTTTTGCATAATTAATGCATTGCTCTATGCCTGATAAGGTATTGTTTTGGCTTATACTGGGTGTTCCTTTGTGTCTGGACAAAGCTAAACCTCTCTGAAGAGCTATAATGATAGTGAGACACATGTCATCGGTTGCTTTTATTAATTTCAGGTTGGCTTGGTTGGTATTTTAGCAATTTCAAGCTGTAATACTGTGCCTGGAATGGTAAAAGGCTTTTGTCGTTTTACAGCTCAGCATGGATAGCACTGTGCTAATCCTATGCTCAAAAGCGTTGCTGTAGAAATGGCAAGAGACTTTGGGGCAGATTTACAAGCCCCTTGCGCCACTTTCGCGTCTCTTTTCCCATGTTAAAAGTGATGCAAAAGTGGCGCAAGGGGCTTGTAAATCTGCCCCTTTGTCTCTTTCCATCTTGGTGTGGATGGTACTGTGGTAATTCTATGCTTAAAAAATGTGATAGAAAAGCAGACATTTGAGGTGAGCAAATTTAGAGTGTCGCTGGTGTTGAAGGTGCTCTATACAGGAGATGTTCTCCACCTGAAATTGAAACTACTCAGAGTTCTCTGCTTTTTTTGCATAATTTATGCATTACTCTATACCTAAAGGGTATTGCTTTGACTTATACTGGGTGCTCCCCTGTCTCTGGACAAAGCTAAACCTCTCTGAAGAGTTATAGTGATAGCGAAACACATGTCTGGGATTGCTTTTGTTCATTTCAGGTTGGATTGGTTGGTATTTTAGCAATTTCAAGCTGTACTACTGTGCCTGGAGTGGTAAAAGGCTTTTGTCGTTTTACAGCTCAGCATGGATAGCACTGTGCTAATCCTATGCTCAAAAGCGTTGCTGTAGAAATGGCAAAAGACTTTGTCTCTTTCTATCTTGGTGTGGATGGTACTGTGCTAATTCTATGCTTAAAAAATGTGATAGAAAAGCAGACATTTGAGGTGAGCAAATTTAGAGTATCGCTGGTGTTGAAGGTGCTCTATACATGAGATGCTCTCCACCTGAACTTGGAAACTACCCAGAGTTCTCTGCTTTTCCTTTGCATAATTTATGCATTACTCTATACCTAAAGGGTATTGCTTTGACTGCTTCGGCATGGATGGCACCGTGCAAATCCTAAGCTCAAAGACTTTAATAGAAATGCAGATATGTGACATGTGTGTTGCTGGTGTTGAGGGTGCTCTATACAGGTGCTTCTTTCTACCTAAACTTGGGAACTACCCAGAGTTCCCTGCTTCTTTTCTTTAATATATATATCAGAAGAAAATATTAAGAATAAACATCTCTCGTTGATAAACAATCCCCTAAAGACATGAAAGTAAGCGGGATTGGAATGACGAGGATGCAACCAGTAAGGACAAGTGGTTGAATGTGTTTGTCTCTTGCTTTCAACCTGATAGAAAGCAATTTTGAAACACAACAATGAATTATAGGAATTTCAATTCTGCCCTAATCCCAATCTTTATGTGTAAAGCATATATTACTCAATACCTGTCCTTTCAAAAATGCACACCTTGCTATTTGTTAACTCACTTGTAGCCAAATAAAGCTTGCATATTTTATTTCATATTAATATATATGTGGGGAAATAGGGCGTGTTTTTTTATGTGACACAAACTTTCCTCTGGTATTACAGCTCTGAAGTCATTCCAGTCCCACATTTTAAAATCCTCCACTTTGTTTTGAAAATATTTAAGCACTTTTCCAAGTTTGATGTTTCAGAACAATACTATTGAGATTTCAGACTAGGATATCCAAATCCCTCCTGTGAAACATTGTATTGTACTTTCTTTACGCCAATTTCACTATGCAGTCTCCCCTTTCTTCTAAGGAATTTTGCAACCATCTTATTTAGTGGTCCAAAAATGTGTTCCAATTTGTGAAGATACACACCTAAAGATCTTCATTAATTAAAATAGAATAATCGATTTCACAAAATTCACTCTTTCCAAAATAGACAAACACAGTGAATTCCACTCTCCATTACTGAGCCTGATTAAGAAAAAGACTTAGTATGAAAATAGGTGATAAACTCAAAGCCTGACAAAAGCCATGAAAGATACAAAAAGCGCAAAATTTTGAATAACAAGCATCAAAAGGGGCAACGTATACTAATAAACAGGATATAAATCACCCAGTACCCGCGGTTGGATCGTGTGGGCATTGGTGGGGGACTGCGGGAACCACAAAAAGGGCCTGGTAAAGACCTCTGAGTTCAACCCCACTCTCTGGTTAGTTTCTTCCTTGAGCTTGGCTTGACCACCTCTGCCCTCATTGTGGTCTTTGTGGAAGGTAATTTTGTTTTAAGGGGCCTAATGTTTGCCAGTTCAAAAGTCACCTGAGGTACGATTTCTCATTGATAAAAGTAGTGTTCCCTACTCTTAGGATCCGTTTGCAGAAAGTAAAGGAGACAAGAGATGGCATGACCTTGAAAGAGTGGGCAAGTCAGAAAATCAAAGATTTTGGGACACTGTAAAGTTACGCAATGTTCTTCCGTGTTTAGAAATAATGATAGGAACTCAAATGTGATCCTTTCAGAACTGGTACAAGGAGGATATAAGAGAGGGGCAGGTCTGGGAAAGGTATCCAGGAGTAATTAGAATAGACCATTATTCACATTGCCAGTCTGCACAAATTCAGTGATAAAAGCAATAATTCAACATTTTCACAATTTTGTTTTGTAGAGGATATGTGGTCACAGGGCGTTCAAACAGGCACTTCTATGTCAACTTTTTTGTCTTGCAAGGCTCAAAGAAGTTAGGGTAGAATGTGAGTCAGGTGATGGGATGGAACTCAATTGAGGTAGAGGCAAAATACCATAAATTTGCATAAACTTGAGAAAATGTCGAAGGTATAAAAAAGAACAAGCATTTGCAATGCAATAGGTCTCGCATTTGCGCGAGACCTATCGCATTGCAAATGGTAGGCATCACGACAATGGGAGGGAGGGCAGGCGGGGGGGAGAAAGCACGGACAATGGGAGGGAGGGCGGGCGTAGGGAGAGGGCACGGACAACGGGAGGGCGGGGGTGGGGGGAGAAGGCACGGACAACGGGAGGGAGGGCTGGGAGAAGGCACGGTCAACGGGAGGGAGGGCGGAGAGAAGGCACAACAATCGGAGTGAGGAAGGGAGTAAAGAAGGCACCAAAGCATGTTGTGCCTGCAGCAGGAGAACCCCATTAAAGAAAATAGTGCTCACAGTCTACATAACACATACCATGTAACAACCAAAATAAAGGGGCCAGTCGCCATGGGAGGCGACAAATTAAGAGAAGGCAGTACTAAGGAGGGACTAACAAACCTATTGAAAACTCATAAGCCAGAATTTAGGACAGACAATGACACAAGCCAATGGCAAATATAGGCGGAGGGTGGGCGGACCATCTGTTCACCTACTCCTCTACAATAAGTCTCGCAGGGCAGCGCATGCGCACTGGCTCTAGGCTCGACCTAAAAAGCTTTTACTGGAATGGGAGTGCAGATGTGCAAACTTATTCTGTGGCAGGCTAATATGTGTTAGGCAGGTGAAAAGGGTAAATACCAGTGTGTTTTAGTGGATGCAACAGTCTTCAATGACTAAGAACATTACTCTTAAGAAAAATAAAAAATAAAAGGAAATGAGAGGCCTCGTGAGACATTGTTTGCTAGAGCTTTATTCAAGCTTTAAATATTTATTTTTATTTTATTTAATGCGATTTTATATAGCGCGAACATTACCCGAAGGTGTCAGAGCACTTTACAAAAGAACCAGTTGCGTTGCATAAGGATTTAGGATTACATGAGTTACAGAAGAGATAAAAACAGAAAAAAATTGCAAATGTACAAGTTGTAAAGTCATTCAAGGAAGAGATACAAACAGATAAACTCTAAAATCACATAGGAATGGTAAATTACAAAGGTCTACTACATATACTAGTGGTTAGAGTTATATATATATATACAAATTGCTAATTCACTCAGGATTATATTTTAACAGCGATTAGGCTTGGACAATTAGATATTCCATATTTACAGAGCAGGAAATTCTTGCCATCGTTCAGCCAGGTGTTCAGGTGGTGTTGCACTCAAGGGGGGTGGTCTTGGGTCTGGAGGGATCCCCGAGTTGGAGATGTCCATAGGGGTTGAAGGCCGGATGGTGGTTGGAGAAGCAGCATGCTGGATCCCCGGGATGATCTTGAGGTCATGCTGGGCTCCAACTTGTGGATTGAGGAGGGCGCTCATGGGCAGGCGGAACTGTGCCACGAAGTCAGGTCTCCCGCCTGGCTCAAGCACCCACAGTGAGGTCCCGGCCATCTTAGTAACTCCTATCTAGCACAGCCAAATGCTGGGTGTTATCAGAGTTTAATGGTTAAATTAGGATTCACCGATCTCCTCCTTCATTATATCCCTCCTGCTGCATTGTGGAGTTTGTGGCTGCTGAGGCTCTTTGATGCAATCCCGCAGCCTCACCCCTCACAATTAAGCCATCTTCAACAGAGTGTCGGCCGCCATTTTGGAGTCAGGCATTAACCTGCCACCTGACACAAATCTCTGCCACCTTCTACATTACCGAAAGTCAGTTCTGCACATAGTAATCCTGAAGGCCTTGTGTTATGATTAAAGCCAAACTATCCTCCCTCCGTCTCTGAAATTCTCCTGGGCGCTGACTTCTCAAACCCTTACGACTGGTCCCATTCAAGTGCTGCAAAACCAGGGCGATTCTCCAGGGCTGCAGCAAACACTGGCTACTGGTTAAATTTTGACAAAATTCGGTTCTGGGTTTAGAGTCATAATAAGTTAAAGAACAGCCTAGTTTTAGTCCTCTGTCCCAGGATCCTTAAGGAAAACTTTTCATGTGTGAATTTTGGCACCTGATCTGAATTAGTTTCCAGCAAGCGGGTGCGGTTCTACAGCTCGTAGTAGTTTTCCATTACAGTTTCCACAGTTCCTGTCAAAGGTTAAAACACAGAGAATGGGGGGCTGAAGTCTGCCTTTCAGGGCCACTGAAGTTTAGGGCTCCCGCCTTTGAGCTCTAAGAGTTATGTCTTGCCCAGGCATCTGTGGGTCCTCTTGCCAGGGCCACCAGTAACAGCCTTGTCTCAACTCTTTTAGTCAGAGGGAGTGTGACTAAAGGCATAATGTTGGTTAAAAGCTAGGAAATGATGCAGAAGGTCCAAGCTGAAAAGTGATCAATCATATGCGGGCCATCTCTGGAGACATCATCCTCTTGCTGTAATTCCACTAAGACCCACCCCGTACGTCAGTAGACCAAGATTTATCTTGAATAACTACAGAGGCCCTTTGCCATACATTTACTAAAAGTTCATAAGTAGTCTTTCTCCAGGAAAAATCCCCATTCTGAGAAATGTTCTTTGAGCAATTGTTGAATATTACCATTCATTTTTACTCATGCTAAGCTTCCACCCCAAAAAAACCCCAACAATTACTCAATTTAGCAAAAACCTTCTTGCAGAGAGAAATCCGTATCAGAAATACATATAAAAGTTTCAACAACATATACTCGATACTTCCATCCTTCTTTGATCTTCTAACCATGCTAAAGGAAAGGGGAGGTAAAGAATAGTCTCCGCATTATTGTATAACAAATTGATCACTCAACAAAATGCCGGAAAACCTGGAAAAAGGGCCACTCCATTCTATGAAAAGCATTTTCTGGGCCAATCGCTATGCATCACTGGCCACCTCCCTCTTACTAAGAGTGGATTAGGTTGGACCACACCAAGTTTATGAAGTTTTTTAAACCCTGAATATTTCGCCAACTTCACAAAGTAATTAAAAAGAGGCAGTAAAAATCCTTCAAAAGAGGGGTTTCTGGAAAGAAATAACTTGCAGAACCTGCTTTTAGGATACAGTTCATGTGGGAAAAGTATTTCTGCGAATCGCTGCCCACTGTTAAAATATTGTGAAGGTGACAAACTTTGAAGCTTCGTGAAGCTGCATTCACAAAACTGTGCTGGCTGAATTTTAATTTAACATATCCATCTCCTTAACTTCATGAAGCCAGTGTATCAGCTTTTAATATTACACCCCTGTCAAATGTATTATTCTTGCGCGCAGAGCATATAATCAGAGAGTGAGCATAGTCTTGTAGCACAGTTCTTGTCTCCCCCTTCTTTCTAAGGAAACATATTGACTCTTTTTGAGCCATGCTCCATTTCGCTAAACCGTTTACCTATCTCACAAAGTGAGAGCCACTGTCACTTCTATCTCACTGTTACAATCTGCCTCATAACTATTCCGATTCCTCTCTCTAAGGAAACATATAGACTTATTTTGGTCATGCTGCATATCGCTAGACCATTACCTAGCTCACACAGTGAGAGCCACTGTCACTTCCATCACACTGTTGCAACCTGCCTTATTATAACTATTCTGATTCCTCTTTCTAGGGCAACATATTGGCTTACTTTAGCCATGCTCCATCTCTCTAGACCATTCACTTATCTCACATAGGGGTATATTTGCAAAGGGATAGCGTTACTAGAAGGCTACTTTTTGCGACGTTCTGGTGGCACTATGCCCTTCTCCATATTTACAAAGTGGAACTAAGCTATTTGAGTGGCTTAACGCCGTCCTCTAAATTGGCTCCATTACATGCATCGCTTTGGGTGCAAGAAACATGCAATGGGTGTTGCTGTGGGCGTACCACTGCAACTCCCATTGCATTTGGACGCTACCCCAGATTTACATGAATGTGTAAATCTGAGGCAATGCCAAAAACTAATGCCATGTTATAGCAGGTATTAAAATGGCGCAACAAGGAGAAATACTTTTATTTCTCCTCGTTTTTGCTTTGTCTATGTGTGCTGCATACTGTGGCACACATGGAAAGAGCAGAACGCCATTAATGATTGCTTAAGCAAAGGAATAATGATGATCTGCTACTTCTAAGTGTGCTGCGGAATGCAGCACACATAGAAGTATGAAATTGCCATTATGGATTGTTTATGTGCAGGAAGGTGTCTCTTCCTGCACATAAACAATGATTCCCTGGCACTTTGGAGAAAGGGTGCCTGCGTTGGTACTAGGCAGCTAATTTTAGCGCCAGCACTAAGGAAAACACAGGGGCGCACCGTATTGTTGTAAATACTGCACATGCCTGAGTTTTGGAAATGTCAGAGCGCTGCGCTGCCAAACTTGGCGCAGCTCCACATTTCCTTGCATAGCTATTTCAATTCATTTGCATACATTTTAAACTGTATTAATGCAGTTTCTGTATTTCATTTAATCAGAAACTCTGCAAGGACTGCGAAGAAGAGGTTTGCTGCTTTGCAGAGATGGTTATGGTCGATACTGCACTGTGATTGGATAGCTGTCCTGAGGTCATAGCACCACTAGAGTGCTGACTTGTTAAGTCTTGACAGTTGTTTTTCTTTTTCATTCATGTTGGAGTTAAATTACTTTATATTTTGCTGCTGGAGCAAAGTAAAGAAGACTTTAGTCATAACTGAGCTAGGGTCTTGTAATATAATTTATGTACAGTCAATAAGTAGTAATACCAAGAAAAAGTGTGATGAAAAAGTTGTGATTCTATTGTACTTCAGTTTTAAAAGATGTGCAATATGCAGGCCTGGCACACAATACATTTTTCTCCATTTACTTCCAGCAACCAAAATGCTTTTTCTGTCACCACTAGCCTTGCATACAGCTGACAAACTTCCTTCTCTGCATTGCAAAGTACAGTCAGTATCCTACCCCTACCTTAATGTATCATAATCTGACCTTACTAGCTCTTCACAGTGGCCTGAGAATGCCAGTTGATGACTACCTTCCATACACCTCCTGAGCAGGAAAAAATGCGAGTCATGATGGACGGCCATCGCAAAGGGCACTATTATTGCCACTGACCTAGACAGAGCATGTGAGGCTCATATTCTGTAGCACTCTTTTAATTCTGAAGTTAAGAACCTTGCGCAGTAAGATTAGCAGTACATGGACAAAATTATTCAAATACAACTGGCTATTTTAAGAGGGCATCTCTAAGAACATAGAATACACCATGCTGAACTATCATTGCTGACCCTGCAACAACGTTTTTTGGGATAAAAGGGACAAATTAAGTACTCTCGCTTGCACGTAAAATGCGCCTCCACAGAGCTAAATGACATATAGCTGAGATCAAAACAGACAAGGAGCTGGGCGACAAAGGAAAGGAAGAAATAGAATTCCTTTTGATGAAGCCGGGTTCCCTACTAAAATCTCAACCTGGAACCCTGGGTCGATGTCTCTTTTTTGCCTGCTGAAAAGTGTAAAGGGGAGAAATAACTCATTCTACACCTTCTGAATTTCTGATAATAACTAGGACTCAGAGATGACAGACTCCAACTTCAATTTAGGGGATTTATTACAAAGCCAAAAATAACTGAATATACAAGCACCTCAAAACGAGGTTGTAAAAATATACGGGAACTAATACAAATTCAAATCGACGTAACAAGCGGCTCCTGTGAATCATGAAAAGAATGAACAGTTCCAAAAATAAAACACAGGCCAAAACTGCTCCAACATTCAGGTCAGACCTCATTTGGGGGAAGAAGAATTCCTTAATCTGTCCCTACACTATCACTAAGATGACATCCCTATTTAACATTTCCCAGACAAAACCCATCAAAAGGTATCAGCTTGTGAAGGCTTACTAAGAAGCACATTCACAGAGTAAGTCAGATGACTAAGCTACAAAGTTTGTTCTAAGATACTCTTTCCAGATGGATTCCCAACCCTTTCTTCTAACTCTACCTGTCTCCTTCTCTTGCCAAACCCCTTCTGCCCTGCCCTGCATCTAAACAGATGCTTAATATTAATATTACTTAATATTTGTGAAGTTTTCAATCTGTCTAAGTTTCCAAATCTGCCGAATGTGTGCAGAAGCATCAGAGAAGGAATGACTGGACCAGCTGTTAAAGGCCTTGGGCACTATTGGTATTGATGGAGGTGCTGATGTATTACCTCTGGTTTGCCACTGCAGCAGTTTGCAGGATCTGTTACCATTTCATTTTTTTTTATATAGAATGGTCATTGACACCATCCAGAGGAGTATTACTCTTGCCTCATGTAATTGGCTGTTTGCTATAGCATTCCCCCTCTCATGGAGCCCTTGCATTACAGTACACGAGGGACTATTTTGCATCTCAAAGGTACAACAAATCATCACACATTATTTTGTTCTCATATATACATTATAGACAGAAATCAATCACTTTGTTTTGTTTTTTCACTGCAACATTCTTCTTTTATTATTTTCACCAGTCAGTAATTCAAATGCAAGCGGGACCTGTTGGCGTTGCCAATGCTTGTTCTGAATATGCCCCATGACAATATTGACACGTTTCATGACACTGTCACCAAAGATCTTATCAAATTCCAAAATCAGAAGAGGATGAAATACAGCTCTCAGCATAACATTACAGCAGGACAAAGACTTGCAATTAAATCTCCGGCTGAGGATGCCAACATTCACTGTGACATACTCATCTTCCGGTGTGTCAAATATAACTTTGGTAATATTCATCCTCTAGCAAACTTTAGAGTATTAAGGAAGTGTGGTGCCTTGTTTTTTGTTTTCGTTGCCTTCTTTTTATAATTCCCATTCATTTCATCTTAAACTATATGCGCGCAAACATTTTCGTTTACTCCACCATTGCCGTTTCTTCCATCTCCTGGGGAACCTTCTATGAAATGGCCAGCGTGCAAGGAGTACTTTTTAAATTACATCTCTGCCATTGAAGATGAAGGTGCAGAAGAGTTTCTGGTAGCAAAGAAGAAAAAAATCCTCCTACACAGTTTGGGTACAGAAGGGTTGAGAGTATTTAATCAGATGGAAAAAAAAAGTAGTGGTCAAAATGTTTTTTTGAATGCTCTTGAGGAACTCTATAATTACTATCAATCTACTGTATGTGCCACAATAGATAAAGTTTTTTTCTAAAGAAAGCAGGGCAAAACAGAATCAGTATCAGCTCTTAAAAAATTTGCCATTTTGTGCAGGTTTGGTGTGTTACATGATGAGGTGATTCATTATCAGATCATCATGCACACTAATGACCCAAGTTTGCAAGAAAGGCTTTGGGGAAATGGTGATGCTCCGTTGAAAGATAGAATTATTTTGGCTAATAAAAAGTGAATTATCAAAAAGGTGTGCTAAAGCAGCTGTTAGTTCTGTGGCTAGTTCAGATTCTAGAGAAAAAGATGGAGGTTCTGAGGTTCTGTGTGCAAGATTTCTAATATTCACATGAGCAAGGGCAAAGAAGGTGAGGTAAAAAAAAGAAAAAGGAATTTTTCAGAGAAAAGAATTGGAGCTGCTGTAGGTGTGGTAGTAAGGATCTCGTGGACAAAGATAAAGGTTGTCCTGCCTTACGTGCTAAATGTCTTTATTGTGATTTAGTAGGCCATTTTGCTAAAGTGTGCAGAAGAAAGAGCAAGAAGCATCAGAGTGTAAAGCTTCTATCTTGTAAGTCTGAGTCTGAAGAATAAGATGAGAGCAATTTAGATTTGGAAGGTGTTCTATGTATCGATGTTCCCATACTCAACCTTGATGGGCATTCCAAATCCAAGCCCATGTGCAATGTAATCATTGGTGGTGTCAACATAACCATTGCAGCTGACTCCGGGTCACCCTACATCATAGTGAATGAGAAAGTGTGGGAATTAAAATGTGTACTAGGTCTTGGGAGCCAATTGGTAGAGTCAGGCATCCATCCTGCCCCCTTCACAGAGGGAAAATACCAATGTTAGGGTACAAGGAACTTAGCTTTGAATTCAAAGGCAGGTCCACTCATAGCAAATTGTACGTTGCGGAGGTAGGGCCCTCAGTCCTTGGGTGGGTTGACCAGAAAGCCCTTGACATTGTATTAAATCCAAATGGGATGGACCAAGTATTATTATTGGATGAATTGGAACAGAAATTTGCATGCAATTTGAAAAAAAGCTTCCCAGAGGTATTTTCCAGCAAAGTTGACAAAGTCAAAGATTTTGCACACCGTATTGTCTTAAAGAAAGGAGTGACACCTGTAATCTATAGAGCTTGTCGCATACCATTTAGTGTCAAGAATGAAGTAGTTGAGGAACTAAAAAAATTACTAAGCAAGGATTTATTAAAACTTTGGAGAGCGCAGAATGGCTCGCTCCCTTGGTGGTGGCTAGACAAGCTAATGGCAGAATTAGAATTTGTATTGACTTGAGGGATATAAACAAGAGCATAGTGGTGGATACATTTCACTTATCCAAGATAAACAAACTTTTAGCCATGACCTAGGGTGTCAAATGGTTCTCTACAGTGGAAATATCCTCTGCATACCACCCTATAGAATTACACCAGGAGAGCAAGAGTTTAACAGATTTTATAATGCCAATGGGTTGTTTCAGATTTGTATGCATGCCCTTTGGGATAGATTCCGCTGTGGAAGTCTTTCAATAACTTATGCATCGTTTATTGACGGATATCCCCAATGTGGAATTTTTCTTTGGATGACATCCTCATTATGGGCAAAAGTAAAGAGGAGCATGATAATATCATGTATTCTGTCTTAACAAATATGAGGGCTTTTGGTCTCTCTGCTGAGTTGGAAAATTGTAGGGTTTGCAAGCAGTCGGTTTCTTATTGTGGGCATCAGGTCAATGATGGGGCGTATTCCCTAAAAGAGAAATAATTGAAGCAATCAAAGAAGCTCCCGCACCTACCACTAAAGATGAAGTGAGGCCTTTTTTGGGACTTGCAGAGTTCTACTCTAAATTTGTGAAACATTGGAAAGAAAACTTTTAGGGAACTTTTGAAAGTTCGCCAAAGATATACATGGAATGAAGCATTACAAGGAGGGTTTGTTAGTATCAAGAATGGTACGTGTATGGCTGCTCCCTTGCAAGGCTTTGACCATAAATCTCACACTATTTTAACTACTGATGCCAGTGGTAATGGATTGGGTGCGGTATTGAGCCAAGTATCCAGGGATGGGATTGAAAGCACTATTTCCTTCGTATCACGTTCCCTCAGCTCCAAATACTCAGTGACTGAAAGAGAAATGTTGGCATGTGTGTGGGCAGCGCAGAAGTTTAGACAATATTTATGGGGTACCATGTTTATGATTCACACTAATCATAAACCCCTGGTCAAAGTTTTAACCACTGAAAGTGTAGAGTAAACCACACCACGCATTGCTAGAATGTCTCTGAAATTATTAGATTATGCGTACAAAGTTGTATACCTACTGGGTAAGAAAAACAGCGTGGTTGACTATTTGAGCAGGTCACCTGTTCAGGAGTGACACACTTGTGTGATGACTGACAACACAGCCATTTCCAAGGAAGAATGGCTCGAAGGGTATGCACAGGGTGCATGTTTGGAGAAAGTTAAAGAATATGTGTTGCATGGTTGTAGGACGTTTTGGGAACTAAGGAAGGAATTGTAAATTACTGACTCTGAATTTATCCTTAGGGGCAGTAGAGTAATTCCTCCTTCTAACCTCTGGGACACAATTCTGGATCTTACCAATGAGAGGCACTTTGGCATAGTCAAATCCACGCAAAGGGTGAAACTTTTTTATTGCTGCCGAGCATTGGTTTAGCTATGGAAAAATGTATCAGGAATTGTAGTCAGTGTGCCTCAGTAGAAAAATCACATGAAATGTTCAGACCACCTCTGGGAGTAGTTAAGTTACCTTCAAAACCTTGGAGCAACCTGTCCGTTGATATTTTAGGACCCATCTTGGATAAGAATGGTACTTCTAAAAACATTATAGTACTTATTGATTTGTAATCGAAGTTGCCTGAATTAGAAATGCTGGAGTATGTAGGTACAGGAAGTGTGATTACATTTTTGGAGAAAACATTTGTGAGGGAAGGGATTCCCAAGTCACTCTTAAGTGACAATGGTCCACAATTTACTGAGGACAAGGTTTGTTACTTTATACTGAGAAATGGGATTGAGAAAAAGAAAACTCCTGTCTATCACCCAGTCTGCAATGGTGCTGTTGATAGATGATTCAACAGAGTAATTATGGGTAGTATCCAAAGCCTTGTCAATTTAGGCAATAACTGGGAAGTGGAGTTAGATAAGTTAACATGGGCTTACAGAATTACTCCCACTATTACAGGTTGTAGCCCTTTCAAAAGTTTAAGAGGTAGAGAGCCTTCTACAAAAGATAATTCTGTTTGGATGTCTGGGAAATTTCAAAGCAAATGGTCACCTGAGGTGTTCAAGAATAATTTAGAAAAGGCTCAAATGACCTATAAAGAATATTATGACAAAAATAATAATGTGAAGGATGTTTCACTTGAGGAAGGTGATTGGGTAGTTATTAAACTTAACAACAAAAGACGGAAGGGATACAGCCATTTTCCTTCACCTTGTAAAGTTGTGAAAATGTACGCATGCTCTGCGAAGTTGAGTGACGGGAAGGTTTGGCATCTTAGCAAACTTTCCAAATGTAATAGAATTTTATTTTGGAACAACAAAAGTGTGGGTTCTTTCAGGCAGTGGTTGTGGGATGATGAGAATACTTCCACTGCGATGGTATCTTCCTTTTCTCCCAACTGTTCTAGCCCGGATGAGATCTTGAGGCCCACCTGCAGTTTTGTTATTAGAAGTGCAAAGGAGAGAGATGGTTTACTCACAGAGGAATTAAGTAACCATTAGGATATTAAGTTAACAAAATTGGGAAGAATGGTCACTATACCTAAGAAGTTGAAAGATTATGGGGAGGCGTGATCATTCTTAACTTTTGGCTATTTCTGCCTTTTAATTTCGCATCCTATCTTATTTTTGCCTTATTTAGAGTTTCTGATATTTATTAGGCTTGTTTTTTTATTATTGTTTGTATTTTTATTATTTCATCTGTTAAGGGGTCTCTTGTTCGTTTATTCATTGTTTGAGAAGGAAAGTGTAATTTTGTTCATTGTGTAAAGAGGGGAGGTGTGTGGTATCCCAGGGTCTCATCCATTGTGACATGGGATGCCACACAGCTCATTTTGGGGTAGAATCTTAGGTGAGAGTCAGTTGGTGGAGTCGTTCTTCGTGGAGGACGTGTACCTGTGCTCTTTCCCTACACTACCAATAAACTTCTACTTATCTTCATATATCTGTGTCCCATCTTCACTACATCCAGCATGTGGCTGGGCGTCGCAAACTGCATCAGTTTGCTGCCTTCCCCTAGGGTAGGGTGGAAGCATTAGTAAGGACTGCAGAGATGTACTCCATGTCCTGCCGCCCGCATGTCACCTCTTCTGGCTCCCTGACAGAGGACGGAGGACAAGCACTGAGGCATTAGCAGTACCATCAGAAGTAAGCAAAGCCAAACCCTTGGCCCCAACATAGAAGTGGGATCATATGCACGCTGAGAGGGCTGGTCATCAATGCAAAATAGGTGGAAGGAGCCCCATACTAAAGAACTTTGGTATCAAACTTCTCAGCACATTAAACCCACACAGATGCCAGTGTGGGATTTAGTGAAAAATGCACACAGGGGGCATCTTAGAGATGCCCTCTGAAAACGAACCCACCTCTAGTGTCCCGACTGAGGGGCTGCATAGGTTGCCACCACCAGACATGTTTCTGGATCCCTGGGTCGAGAGCCTGCTGCTCTTGGGGTCCTGAAACAATGCACATCCTGGGACGAGGTGCCAAGCCTCCTCCCCCAGGATGGGCAGGGTTCACGAAGGAGAAGCTTCAAAGGCTTGCCGCCTTTGTGTGCTTACCTAGACCACTTGCTGCTTTCAGCAACTGGTCCCCACTGGTTCTGCCCCCCACTTAGGTTGGGAGAACCGGTGGGAAAAACAAGTGAGTAAGAGAGGTGCTCCCACCTCTGCCAACTCCACCCCTCAGGTGGGGGAGGCGAAGTGAAGCATAACTATGAGTCCCCACCATCTTGAGGATGGGGGGACCCAAGCAACCAGGGACAGGCTTGTGCCCCCCTCCCACTGGAGGGAGGCACAATAGGGGGTGTACCCACCCCAGGGAAGGGACCAATTGGTCCCTGCCCTCTCCCTACCTGTAACACCCCTAAATCTAGTGTTTAGGGGGCAACCTGAAACTAGCTTCCTCAGATACAGAAATGACAAGAAGAAAAGAAGGACCGAACAGACATGTAGCCAGCTAACAAGAGGAAGACGCCCACTGACTTGGCCCCAGCCCTACAGGCCTGTCTCCCCTCAAACTTGCTCCTGCAAAATCCCAGTGTGTCCTGCAGCCAGCAACCTTAAGAACACTGGAGGACCTGCCTGCCTTCACTACCAAAGACTGCGTCTCCCGTGAACACCGGATTTGTTCAACTGCAACCTCTGGCAGCAGCCGGAGACTGCGAATCCAGCCCACTCTGCACCTGCTGAACCCGGCCCGATCTCGAGTGGAAAAACACCATGAGGAGGTCACCCCCGCGATCCTGAACTGAGATACGGCAACCCCTGACCTGCCTCAAGCCTCCAGCTGACGCCTGCAGTCTAAATCCAGAAGGCCCCCCCTAACCGCGACCAGGAGCTGGTAAGAAGATCCGACCCCAAAAGGCACCCCTGCACCCGACATCCCACGGCTTTGTGTGCCCAAACCGACAGTGCCTAACCAGCACTCAACTTCCCAACTTACCTCTCGAAGTGGTGGTCGCACCCAAAAGTCCTTCGTCTCCCTGCCTGCAGTGCTTTTGCAAACCGGAGGTTCTCCATTGAAAACAACAGGGCGCCCGACGTCGAAACAGCACTCTGCACCCTGGCTGCCTCAGTTCCGCTGAGGGTGCACCTTTTGTGCTACTTTGTTTCCCCACTTGCCCTCACCTAAACCCTAGGAGCTTGCCTCCCACAACCCAGTGGCCTGCTTGCCAGCAGCCACCAACTGGAGGCCCCATATCTCCCATTGGATAACATTGGGCCTCAACACTCTGCATCCGGCCGCCCTAGTGCTGCTGAGGGTGTAGCAAGAGTGCATCACTGACCCTGGGGGACCCCTGAGTCTAACCCCAGAACCTTAACTCCCACAGTCGATACCTCACATGTGAACCGATAATCTGTTTTTCCTCCATAGGATAATATTGACTATTTTCTTTCAAAAAGTTTCTAAATGTGGAGTTTTGAAATCTAAAAATATTCTTTAAAAATTGCACGAATAACCAAAACGTATTTACTTACCTGTTTGCAGGAAATCTCGCACAGTGCTGAATCTAGGTATCCAGCACTGAGTTGGAAAAGTAATGTAAAAAGTAACATATCTGTAATTTATTGAAAAAGCCTATTCAATTCAATGTACTGTATTTGCTAAGTATTGCAACCTACTGCATCCCCTGTAAATCAAACAAAGTACAATTCCTATTGCATTTTCAAACTGTTCTACAATCAGCAACTTATTACTGTAAAGTATTTAATGCTTACCTGTGCCAGGCTTGCTTGGTTCTAAAAATAAAACAACAGTATATATTTTTATACAAAAACAATCGGCCTAGAGTTCAGTTCTTGAGCGGGTGAATTCATTTGCTGACTGAGTGTGAACATCGAATGCTTAACACTGCCCTCTGATATTGTCTTACTGCTTGGCCACTCTACCACAAATAGAGAGTAAGGTTCTATCTAACTTTAACCTCTGCCTACCTCTGGGGTCTCCTGGACTCTATGCACGCTATACCTCATTTTGGTGTAGTATATATAGAGACAGTTTCCACAGGAAGCACCAGAAAACAGACGGCGACCACATGAAAATAATACTACACCAGCATTGATTAGCAGCACTGGTACATGAGGAGGCACGATTCCTGTTAAGCGTGATTTTGCATTTCAGTGCGGTGATGCGGATCACCAAAATGAAATGCGTTAGTCTAACGCCAGATGCGTTGTACTTGGCAGGCTGAATTAGGTGGCGTGGATTTGGACAAGCTTTGCACGCTAAGGCTTTTATGACATGGGGTATAAAGTGGACGTTTGTCTATTTTTCTTTGTAAAAATATTCTGGGCTGTTTCTTTACCTTCCGGTACATTTCTGAACAATTTGTTAAGCTAAATTGTATTGTTGCATTGTGTGCGCATGCAGGGAAGAACGAGTGTCTGGCAGATATGCAAAAAATCATCCTACGCCTCAGTATTAACTTCCACACTTCTAAGCAATGATTCCAGCTGAGAATGAGTTACCTGTTTGCTTTACAACTAGAGTTAGTAAAACAAGGAAGTGCTTTGCGAGCCTGTATAAGTAGCAAAGGTTTTAAGGGGACTTGTTTTCGTGCAAGGTATTGCTTTTCCCAGTTCACGGAAGGGATAAAAACATCTTCAGATAATAATAGAATTGACAGGATGCTGTGATAGCAGAATATTGATATGTGTGGATCTGGTGAGGACTGCGGGCAGCAAGTGCTTGATAAGCTATTTGCATAAGAAAATACTATATATTTTTTTCATTATCCTCCATTAGTTATTAGTGAGGGAGGGGGTAGAGAAGCGTTCACCGACAGCATTCAGTTAGTCTTAGGGAGACAAAGAATGCTGTGGTCTGTGGTAGATGCCGCCCAGCAGTCATAGGTAAATGTATCAGGAGCTGCCATTGAAAGGAAGTGGAAATGCGCTTTAGATGTTGCCGGTATTGATGGCTACTGTGCGGTTGCAGACTTCGCTGGGCTGACAGTGAGTGGGGAAATGCTACATTGTCACTGTAGGTTTAATTACATGAATCGCACATTCTCTCTGGTGTTTGTCCTTGGGGTACTTGCTGACTGGTGCTACACATGGGATCAGGTTTGCCTTTGACAGGAGGTATGGTTTAGTGGGGTACATAGCGTAAATTAATGTTGGTGTGAGTAAACAAAAATCGGACCCTTTGTACGTTTAATATTATTGTGTGCATCATGCAAAGGATGAAAAGTAGCAGGAACGGCTTTTATGCCGTAGAGGCTAGCAGGAAGAACTGTTTTGGGGTGGTCAGTTGAAGAAATTGTTTAATATGTTTTAAACTACCACAGTGGCATTGGGGAGGGCAGCAGCTGAAAGGCTCTGTCTTTACTGATAGGCAGTGGTTAGATGGGGACCGGCCATCAGTCTTTCTGTCAGTGGTGGACAGGGGAGCAGTGGGCGGCGGTCATGAGTTCGCAGTGACATCCGAGGGGTGGTTTTAAAGGCGGGCGGAAAAGCATAAGTGCGGGTTACATAGGGGTGAGAGTAGAGTTAATGGATGCGTTAGTAGCAGGCACAAAGGCAGTGGTCTGTGTTTGGAGGTGGTCAACTGAGCGGGCTTCGCTTGAAGGTGGGTCATCAAGTAGGAGGATGTGTTTGGTGTGCCGGCTGGAGGCAGTGTTATGTAAATTTGCTGGAGGGCACAGCAGCAGTATTTACTGATGTATGTAAATCACCCGATGAAAGGGCGGATGTGACCAATAGAGGAACCAGAATCCTTTTTTAATGGCTGGGGTGAGCTCCTGCAGTATGGCGGGTTACTGGCCTGAGAGCTCTTGACTGATGCGGAGAATGGGGGGCCCCCTCCGTGTACTTTGCAGGGGGGCCCCCTCAAGTTTCGCTACGCCACTGAGCTAGAGATCTTGAGAAATACACCCAGAGAGAAATTGTAGGAAATCAAAAATGAAGATGGTGACCCTTACTAAGTACTTTATTAGATTCAGTCATAAAATTCCTTCTTGC
Source organism: Triturus cristatus (assembly GCF_964204655.1). Classification (NCBI taxonomy): domain Eukaryota; kingdom Metazoa; phylum Chordata; class Amphibia; order Caudata; family Salamandridae; genus Triturus; species Triturus cristatus. The sequence goes on along the minus strand of NC_140582.1, from coordinate 806,312,931 downwards.
AAACCGGCACCAATTGTCCACAAATGGTGAATTTTTGGGAATGGACAAACTCATATGAGGAAATTAGGTGACATTGCCCATAACCTCTCTCGGGTGAGCAATGATACAGGAATATTCTATTGAAGAGCTAGGTGAACACTATTCTTCAGGTACTACCTGCCCCTGATGTTGTTGATCATATAGTGCAGTCCTAAATGCTTAATGTTATGGAGTAGCAGGAACTCTGTCATTTTCTTCAAGGTAATTTGCACAGTGTAGTCAGGTTCAATGATCTTACTCTCTGTGTGAAACATGTCTATGAGAAAATCTAGAGCTTCGTCTGTGACGAACCTGAGCTCAAGACATTTTGAATGGGAATCAATGAGGACTGGGGCATGCTGCATATTTGTGGGTAGTTTTTCAGTGGTGCAGCCACATCCAAGCCCAGTTTTTGCAAGGCAAAACTCATCCATGTGCAGGCTAAACAAGTAAGGTGAAATTTTAGTCGCATGCAGTTCACACTTCGCTCTGACTGACAAATCGATTGCCTTCTGCATCAATACTTGGCCCCCAAACTGACGTCTGAGAAAATTATTAATGAAAGACATACCCATGTGCCCTTAGTGACAAATATTCAAAAGGACATTTTGGATACTTTGCTGATGGACATACTTGCCTCAGAAAAACACAAAAGCTCCCACAACACTCAATTCTGAAGTGACGCAGTCAAATGAATACAATGGGGCCCATGCTTTTGCTGGGTGGCCATCCTTCACAAAAACATGCTCCACCTCCAACAGAACCCCCCTACGACTTGGAAGACTAAGCAACTTGCTCTTCCTAGGCTCAGAACCCTGGTGCGGATTACCTCGGTTGCTACGCACGGCTCCATGGACGCCATTTAGGGGCGGATAGGGGTCGCTACTGCAGGGGTCGCTACTGAGACCCCCGGCATGCTCTTTGTGACCCCTGGCACTGCCTTTGCGACCCCTAGCTTCAACAGTAGCAAAGTCAGTGCCAGGAACAGAAGCAGCTTATCCTTATGGACGTCGGTGCAGGCTTCACTCTCCTTGTTTTTTGTCAATATTACATTATGCACTATTAGTTTAATAAAAGTGGAATCCAAATAGCTTGAAAATGACTTTTCCTAAGTACAAAAAAGATACTTTTAAATGTATGTGTTGTGGGCATACTTGCAGTTTTGAGTGTGTTTATGTAAGAGAGAGTGTGTATGTTTAAATGTGTGTGCATGTGTAGGCAGAGTGTGTGTGTATGTGTGAGTGTGTAAATGTGTGATTGCATGTGTATGTATAAGCATAGGTATGTATGAGTGAAAGTGAAGGTCAAGGGGCATTTGAAGTCACTTCCACTAGCCCTAGCATTTTCGTAAATTAACGTCCATGCACAGCTCTGGGATATTTTGCACGGACGCAGCACCTCACTGAGCACATCATACCCTACGCACCAGTGGTCCTCTTGTTCAGTCTGCCTAAACACCTAGGTTGCTTTACAGCTGGCAATCTGAGGTGTTGGGAGGAAGCGAGCTTCGCGTCATTGAGGGACCTATGCCAGGACAGCCAGCTCCTCCCATTTGAGGCACTGTGAGTACAGTTCAACATACACATAGGGCAGTTCCTGACATACCAGCTCCTGGTTAAGGTTCCTCAGCCTAATGATGGAGCCGGGTTCCACGTTCTAGGTTTACTCAGAAACCTCTGGCTGATGATCTTGTTGCCTGCTTTGCAAATGTGGAGGGGAGAAAAATCATTAGGTCAATTATACTTTAACATTGCCCATGACCCCAAAGGAACACAGACTCCTAATCCACATTTTTGTATATTTATTATAAAGTCAAGAACAGCTGGACATATAAACACCTCAAAACGAGAGTGTAGAGATACATGGGCACAAATACAAAACCAAACCTACGAATACCTTTTAAGCGGTGCAACCTGCACAGAAATACTAATTCCAAAGTCAGGACACAAATGATAGTAGAAACTACATCCAGTGTCTTCTTCATTGGTGGATAATAAACAAAAGCATTATCTGTCCCTACACTACTTCTATCGTGACATCCCTACTTAGCATTCCCCAGGCAAGCTCCCAAAAAGATGTCAGTTCGTGAAGACTTCCTAAGAAGCTCACTCACGTTGAATGGGTTGAGTAGCTTGAAGCTACAGAGCTTGTTCTAAGATGCTCTCCCCTCTCCAGGTAAGGCAGAAGTCCCCTGGGCTCTGTTCCGATCCCCAATACGAAAGTCAAAAATCACGCCCCCAATTACATCACTTGACCTCCTTATCCATGTCCAGTTGAGCATCGCCTTCAAGTTAACTTTCCATGAAGGAACGATACATCCAAACTCCTGCTCGATTACGATGGTTCTCAGGCCTTTCAGACACGAAAGCGATCCTCCTTCATTATCAGCACCGCTTGTTCAAAGGCATTCTCTCCTCCCATGTCTGACTAACTCGTGAACTAAAACATTACTCTAACTAATGAGGACTAATTCTTGCACCTGCAACAGAGACATGAAAAGAAAAAAATTCCACAAACACATAAACCCAAATTAACAGTTTCAATTTAAGAGCGAACAAAAAGAAACGAAAGTTTGGCCTATCAAATTCGGCCAACATGAGAACAGTAAACACATTTAAAATACAAGCATATATGAGTCTTTAATATACACATATTATATGAGCCTTTATATGAAAAGTTCATTACTCATGAATACACTTCACATGTATATGAATCATCTAAATACGTACACCTACTACGTTAATTCTTTGATTACATGAAGAAAAATGTTAGCACTTAACTTACACATTATTTCAATTTACGTTCTAATACCCTAATGTTAATACGACAACAAATAATATTTGTATGCGGACTAACCATGATTATAACGCACCCCCACAAATAAAAGAGCAACGTTGCCCTCTATCACTAAGTGACACATCACAAACACAGAGCCCATGACACATACTGCAGAAATTATATGTCATGGGAAGCGGTAAGAAGAGCATTAGCTGGTGGTATAAAGCAGTCCAGCTATATATATAATATATATATATATATATATATATATATATATATATATATATATATATATATATATATATATATATATATATATGTGTTCCAAAATGCCCCAAAGCAACGGGACGGCACTCGACGGCACTCTCGTTAGTGGCTGACCTCGCTGTAGCTCGCTTGCCTTCTCCCAGAGATTAATCCACAAAGCCGACGCGTTTCGAGGCCTTACGCCTCTTCTTCTTGGGCTGACAAAAAATGCACTGAGCGTTCACCATTGTAATCCTTTATTTAGTATGATGCACTTAGTAGGCGTGGCTTCAATAGCCTGATGGTATGCTGGGACTGGTAGTCCAAAATGGTGATTATTCATTATTTTCCTTGGTAGGTACAGCGCATTATTGTCTCTTTAAAAGCATTTCAAAATTCCTTCGTAGGATGGGTTGCAGGGAAAGCGGGCTTTGTAACGCATGAGAGCGCCGTGCTTCGTGAAAACAGAATGTTCTCTTCACAGCCTTTTCATTTATGTAAAGAAAATGGTGCTCTGTCCCCACGGCAAGGGCTGCCGTGTTAGTTTATGTGTTCCAAAATGCCCCAAAGCAACGGGACGGCACTCGACGGCACTCTCGTTAGTGGCTGACCTCGCTGTAGCTCGCTTGCCTTCTCCCAGAGATTAATACACAAAGCCGACGCGTTTCGAGGCCTTACGGCTCTTCTTCTTGGGCTGACAAAAAATGCACTGAGCGTTCACCATTGTAATCCTTTATTTAGTATGATGCACTTAGTAGGCATGGCTTCAATAGCCTGATGGTATGCTGGGACTGGTAGTCCAAAATGGTGATTATTCATTATTTTCCTTGGTAGGTACAGCGCATTATTGTCTCTTTAAAAGCATTTCAAAATTCCTTCGTAGGATGGGTTGCAGGGAAAGCGGGCAATGTAACGCATGAGAGCGCCGTGCTTCGTGAAAACAGAATGTTCTCTTCACAGCCTTTTCATTTATGTAAAGAAAATGGTGCTCTGTCCCCACGGCAAGGGCTGCCGTGTTAGTTTATGTGTTCCAAAATGCCCCAAAGCAACGGGACGGCACTCGACGGCACTCTCGTTAGTGGCTGACCACGCTGTAGCTCGCTTGCCTTCTCCCAGAGATTAATCCACAAAGCCGACGCGTTTCGAGGCCTTACGCCTCTTCTTCTTGGGCTGACAAAAAATGCACTGAGCGTTCACCATTGTAATCCTTTATTTAGTATGATGCACTTAGTAGGCATGGCTTCAATAGCCTGATGGTATGCTGGGACTGGTAGTCCAAAATGGTGATTATTCATTATTTTCCTTGGTAGGTACAGCGCATTATTGTCTCTTTAAAAGCATTTCAAAATTCCTTCGTAGGATGGGTTGCAGGGAAAGCGGGCTATGTAACGCATGAGAGCGCCGTGCTTCGTGAAAACAGAATGTTCTCTTCACAGCCTTTTCATTTATGTAAAGAAAATGGTGCTCTGTCCCCACGGCAAGGGCTGCCGTGTTAGTTTATGTGTTCCAAAATGCCCCAAAGCAACGGGACGGCACTCGACAGCACTCTCGTTAGTGGCTGACCTCGCTGTAGCTCGCTTGCCTTCTCCCAGAGATTAATCCACAAAGCCGACGCGTTTCGAGGCCTTACGCCTCTTCTTCTTGGGCTGACAAAAAATGCACTGAGCGTTCACCATTGTAATCCTTTATTTAGTATGATGCACTTAGTAGGCGTGGCTTCAATAGCCTGATGGTATGCTGGGACTGGTAGTCCAAAATGGTGATTATTCATTATTTTCCTTGGTAGGTACAGCGCATTATTGTCTCTTTAAAAGCATTTCAAAATTCCTTCGTAGGATGGGTTGCAGGGAAAGCGGGCTTTGTAACGCATGAGAGCGCCGTGTTTCGTGAAAACAGAATGTTCTCTTCACAGCCTTTTCATTTATGTAAAGAAAATGGTGCTCTGTCCCCACGGCAAGGGCTGCAGTGTTAGTTTATGTGTTCCAAAATGCCCCAAAGCAACGGGATGGCACTCGACGGCACTCTCGTTAGTGGCTGACCTCGCTGTAGCTCGCTTGCCTTCTCCCAGAGATTAATCCACAAAGCCGACGCGTTTCGAGGCCTTACGCCTCTTCTTCTTGGGCTGACAAAAAATGCACTGAGCGTTCACCATTGTAATCCTTTATTTAGTATGATGCACTTAGTAGGCGTGGCTTCAATAGCCTGATGGTATGCTGGGACTGGTAGTCCAAAATGGTGATTATTCATTATTTTCCTTGGTAGGTACAGCGCATTATTGTCTCTTTAAAAGCATTTCAAAATTCCTTCGTAGGATGGGTTGCAGGGAAAGCGGGCTTTGTAACGCATGAGAGCGCCGTGCTTCGTGAAAACAGAATGTTCTCTTCACAGCCTTTTCATTTATGTAAAGAAAATGGTGCTCTGTCCCCACGGCAAGGGCTGCCGTGTTAGTTTATGTGTTCCAAAATGCCCCAAAGCAACGGGACGGCACTCGACGGCACTCTCGTTAGTGGCTGACCACGCTGTAGCTCGCTTGCCTTCTCCCAGAGATTAATCCACAAAGCCGACGCGTTTCGAGGCCTTACGCCTCTTCTTCTTGGGCTGACAAAAAATGCACTGAGCGTTCACCATTGTAATCCTTTATTTAGTATGATGCACTTAGTAGGCGTGGCTTCAATAGCCTGATGGTATGCTGGGACTGGTGGTCCAAAATGGTGATTATTCATTATTTTCCTTGGTAGGTACAGCGCATTATTGTCTCTTTAAAAGCATTTCAAAATTCCTTCGTAGGATGGGTTGCAGGGAAAGCGGGCTATGTAACGCATGAGAGCGCCGTGCTTCGTGAAAACAGAATGTTCTCTTCACAGCCTTTTCATTTATGTAAAGAAAATGGTGCTCTGTCCCCACGGCAAGGGCTGCCGTGTTAGTTTATGTGTTCCAAAATGCCCCAAAGCAACGGGACGGCACTCGACAGCACTCTCGTTAGTGGCTGACCTCGCTGTAGCTCGCTTGCCTTCTCCCAGAGATTAATCCACAAAGCCGACGCGTTTCGAGGCCTTACGCCTCTTCTTCTTGGGCTGACAAAAAATGCACTGAGCGTTCACCATTGTAATCCTTTATTTAGTATGATGCACTTAGTAGGCGTGGCTTCAATAGCCTGATGGTATGCTGGGACTGGTAGTCCAAAATGGTGATTATTCATTATTTTCCTTGGTAGGTACAGCGCATTATTGTCTCTTTAAAAGCATTTCAAAATTCCTTCGTAGGATGGGTTGCAGGGAAAGCGGGCTTTGTAACGCATGAGAGCGCCGTGCTTCGTGAAAACAGAATGTTCTCTTCACAGCCTTTTCATTTATGTAAAGAAAATGGTGCTCTGTCCCCACGGCAAGGGCTGCAGTGTTAGTTTATGTGTTCCAAAATGCCCCAAAGCAACGGGACGGCACTCGACGGCACTCTCGTTAGTGGCTGACCTCGCTGTAGCTCGCTTGCCTTCTCCCAGAGATTAATCCACAAAGCCGACGCGTTTCGAGGCCTTACGCCTCTTCTTCTTGGGCTGACAAAAAATGCACTGAGCGTTCACCATTGTAATCCTTTATTTAGTATGATGCACTTAGTAGGCGTGGCTTCAATAGCCTGATGGTATGCTGGGACTGGTAGTCCAAAATGGTGATTATTCATTATTTTCCTTGGTAGGTACAGCGCATTATTGTCTCTTTAAAAGCATTTCAAAATTCCTTCGTAGGATGGATTGCAGGGAAAGCGGGCTTTGTAACGCATGAGAGCGCCGTGCTTCGTGAAAACAGAATGTTCTCTTCACAGCCTTTTCATTTATGTAAAGAAAATGGTGCTCTGTCCCCACGGCAAGGGCTGCCGTGTTAGTTTATGTGTTCCAAAATGCCCCAAAGCAACGGGACGGCACTCGACGGCACTCTCGTTAGTGGCTGACCTCGCTGTAGCTCGCTTGCCTTCTCCCAGAGATTAATACACAAAGCCGACGCGTTTCGAGGCCTTACGCCTCTTCTTCTTGGGCTGACAAAAAATGCACTGAGCGTTCACCATTGTAATCCTTTATTTAGTATGATGCACTTAGTAGGCGTGGCTTCAATAGCCTGATGGTGTGCTGGGACTGGTAGTCCAAAATGGTGATTATTCATTATTTTCCTTGGTAGGTACAGCGCATTATTGTCTCTTTAAAAGCATTTCAAAATTCCTTCGTAGGATGGGTTGCAGGGAAAGCGGGCTATTGAAGCCACGCCTACTAAGTGCATCATACTAAATAAAGGATTACAATGGTGAATGCTCAGTGCATTTTTTGTCAGCCCAAGAAGAAGAGGCGTAAGGCCTCGAAACGCGTCAGCTTTGTGGATTAATCTCTGGGAGAAGGCAAGCGATCTACAGCGAGGTCAGCCACTAACAAGAGTGCCGTCGAGTGCCGTCCCGTTGCTTTGGGGCATTTTGGAACACATATATATATATATATATACATACATACACACACTCACCCACCCACACACACATGCACACACACACACACACACACGCGCACACACATACCCCCCCCTCCCCCTCAAAGAGCTCAATAAGAGATAGTGGAGTATGCATACCATATTCCCACACCTCTTCTCAAAATGCTAGGGTCAAATACAAACGCTTTTTACATAAGTTCGTTTTATCTCCTGATTAAATTAACAAGATCTTCTCAGATGCCACAGCTTCCTGTGGAGCACCTTCGGTGAATTTCCATCATATGCAGTGGAGCTGCCCGTTTCTGGGGATCTTCTGGTCTGCAGTGGAGGACAGGCTGACAGCTACAACTGGGCTGGCTAAACTGCACTTTCGAGAGGCATGCACCCTTCGACACAGTCACTACCCTCTTTCTTGATCTGGTCTTAATCCTTGCAAACACGCAGGTACTGTAAGATAGAAGTCTCTAGTGCCCCCACGATCGACGCATGAGCCAGTCCACCATTAAGTGAGCTGAGGCTGAGAGTAAATCTCTACTCAGGGAAGAGATCAGAGGTCTGTGCACCCATCTAATTTAAAAAAATGTTTTTTATTGTATTTCAAAAATGAACAAAACAAAGACATACTTCACAGTGCCATCATATACAATGATCCAAAGCATAATCCCCCCCAAATAAAAACATAATCAACTAATACAAACAAATCAGGAAACAAAAATTCAGATCTTGAGCAATTGGTGTTGTAGTGTCCAACTGAGAGATAGAAACATCATACCGTACTTACAGATGTGCTGCGATAGTAGTATGATTAACCCTTAGATATGACCTGTCTACCCTTCGTCGCTTCGTGCCTCTGCGGTTGCCTTCTTGTGCAAGAATTGTCTCAATGGTACCCATATATCCTTCGGCCTTGATGTTGTCGGTAATTCCTTTGCATATAACTTCATATTGTCTTTACTGTACACAAGGTCCTTGATCCAATGTTCAGTTTTTGGTGTTCATTTCCCTCCCCCTGTAATGGCTGTGCACGCATTTAATTGCAGGTGACTAGGACGACCTGTTACTCTCACTGAAAGTGGGACCTCTGGATGATAACTGCCAACTTAGACTCTCCAAGCGGCTTGCACATTCCCCTCAGTTTCTTCTGCTCCCTATCCACAACATAGAATCAAATTTGTATGTAAAGCCTGTTTACCCGACTAGCACTCTGAGCACGCAATCCCTGCAACACAACTGCTCACTCCTCCTAGCTCCTCTTCTCCCTCCTTGCCCTCTCATGGGTGTCAATTCAGCAAAATGCCAGGGGCAGCGGAAGTGACGTCACATGCCCCTTGACCTTTGCTTTCACTCACACATACATATGCTTATACACGCGCGTTCACACATACTCACACATACATGCACACTCTGCCGACATGCACATATTCACACACTCTCTTACATAAAAACATTAAAAACTTCAAGCACACACACAACACACTTACCTCACCTGACAGGGTAAGTCATATTTCAGCTATTTGCACTCCATTTTTTATTAAATCAATAGCAAATAATGTAATGTGATTCACTATTATTATACTAAAAAATAAAAAAAAAACAAGGTGAGTGAAGCTCCCACCGGCGTCTATAAGGCCGAGCTGCTTCTGTTCCTGCCACTGAGTTTGCCACTGCTGAAGCTAGGGGGTCACAAAGGCAGTGCCGGGGGTCCCAAGGGTCATGCCACGGGGTCACAGCATAGACCCTGGACACCCCTAAAAGAGGCCCATGTCCTCTCTTTCTGTCTCCAAGACTGGTTCCTCACCTTATTGGTTAGTTGAGGTCTTCCGACACTCCCTTACACGAACCAATGGATTGTGTCCTATTCACTTACTGTACATTACTCTTTTAACAATGCCCTCTCCCCGCTTCTGGGCCGAACGATTGCTGCTTATGGCATTTTGTTGAAACAGTTTTTGCTATTTATTGATTGTTTTTTGAGCTAATACATGTCCTCTGGTAATCAAATGGACTGAAAATGTAGTAGGAATTGAACTTAATGCTGCCTCAATCTTATTGTATTTATTTATTTTATTTAGAAGGTTTTATATAGCGCTGTCTCGACCTGGGGTATCAGAGTGCTTTACAGGAGTATGGATATAGTACAGGAGTAAACAATTGTTCAAGAACGTACAATTCTAAACAGGATGGAAAACAAAGAACAAATAGCTTAGTACCATTAACAAATGTCAAAACAGTGAACAATCGACATAAATAATAAGGGTACAGGTAATCAATTATCAAAACAGTAGCAGGAGATGGAAGAAGGCTAGAAGGGAGAGAGAATGGAAGGAGTAGGGAAAGAAAAAGTCAAGGGACAGAGAGGGGAAAGGGGGGAGGGAAGAGAGTGCAAAAGAAGAAATGAGAAGGGTTATGGACTCCAATATTTGTTGAGCAGGTGCAGTTTGAGGTATTTTTTTAAAGCTGATGTTAAAAGGGTTACAACGCAAGTCTTTTTAGGGATGGCATTCCAGATGTTAGGTGCATTTCCGGAGAAAGAGCGAGATTGAGTGGATTTCTTTTTTCAGGTGGAACAAGGAGGAGAGCATTGGTGCTTCTCAAAGGTCAGAAGCAGCCCACTTTGTTGAGTTTATTAGTGAGATGCAGCGGTGCCTTTTGATGAAGGGCTTTGTGCGTAATGCATGCAATCTTGTATGAGGCTCTGCCTTCGATGGTTAACCATTTAAGGGCTTTGAGGGCTGGGGTGATGTGGTCAAAGTGTTTGCAGTCAGTGAGTAGTCTGGCAGCGAGGTGGAGCACAGATTTGAGTGGGGCAAGGTGAACTTTAGGAGTTTCAGCGAGGATAGCGTTGCCATAGTCAATCCTTGAAAGGACAAGAGATTGGACAACCGATTTAAAGTGGTCAGCTGGAATGAACGGTTTAATTTTCTTGAGGTGACAGAGAGAGAAGAGAGCTCCTTTAGCCGAGATTTGGGTTTGAAGAATTAGGGTATTGTCAATGGTGATGCCAAGTGATTTGACTGATTTGGAAAGGGAGAGCAAACAGTTGAGGGCATTAAGGTCAGAGATCCATGTTTGGATAGGGAGAGGGGTATTTTTTGGAGAGAAGAGAATGATTTCAGTTTTTTTAGGGTTGTGTTTGAGATGATTGGAGTGGAACCAGGTTTGGATTTTAGTCAAGGTGTTGTTAAGGTGCAGAACATCAGAGTGGGATCTAATCTTATAGTAAAGTTGGGTGTCGTCAGCATAGAGGTGGTAGTTGATTCCAGATTGTTTTAGAATGAGGGTAAGGGGTACCACAAAGAGGTTAAAGAGAGAGGGAGAGAGAATAGATCCTTGTGGGACACCGAGTCAGACAGGTGTGGGGTTAGAGAGGCAGTTGTCGATTTTAATTTGTTGTGTTCGATGTTGGACGATGGAGGAGAACCATTTGAGGACAGGACCATTGAGGCCAAAGCGAACTTTGAGTTTGTTAAGTAAGGCATGGTGATTAACATTATAAAAATGCTGCAGAGAGGTCGAGGAGAATAAGTAGGCAGGTCTCGCCATTATCGCTATTATCAAACTCCCCTCTTCCTCCAACTGACTCCCATCTCTCCTCTCGTCTCCTCCTAGCAACACCCAAAAACAAGGCTCCCTGGTCCAACTTCGAACTTTATGATGACTGTTAGAACCGGGGTCACTGATTCCGACACGGTAGCTTGGCGCGAGGCAGGATGGCACCCGAAGGCAATGTGTAAAGCAGTTGTGCAGCACACACTCACACTGACTCAGTAATGCACACACAATGAAGAGACACCACACTAGGCTGTTGTATAAAACAAGACTCTTTATCTAATTCAGGTCAGAGCACGTAAATAGGGCAGATAATCTCAGGGCAACAGTAAATTCATTTCGCTCTAAAACATACGTAAATTCATTTAAGTGCATCAGAACCGTAGAACTGCATGCCGGTAAAAAGGCAGTAGCAATAACCTTTCTAAAAGCAAGTATCACTGTAGGCAATAGATTGCATGTTAAACCATAGGCTTAAGTTTATCCCAATACATTCAATCAAGTAGGGCCTTAATGCAGGTAAACATTTAACATGGGGAATATTGTTTAGACACACATTCCTGAAATGCCACCCTGGGTGGGGAGGTATGCAGCATTAGCGACATTTCCTGTGCATGGGAATCAATGTAACACTTCATGGGCATGAATATAACATCAATGCATTCCCTAGGTAGATGGATAATAAATGCAGCATTCCTTATATAACATCAATACAGGCGACATCACTTTTGCGCATCTTCAATAAGGGCAACACTTCCTATGCGCAGATTCAATGCAAGTGAACATTCCCTAACACCTGGGAAACACGGGTAACCACTTAATGGCTGGTCTCAATTCTATGCAGGTGTGGTACCAACATCTACAACTTATCTTCTGTGGCAGGAGCTCCCTTTAAGTACCCAGCCCTCCTCCAAATGTTAATTATAGGCAGCCAGGCCTACTGGGGGGGCATAGGAATTGAGGCCCAGTCTAATGAGCCAGGCGGTTAGCAGTTCCAGTCTAAGTTCACATCTGCCGTAGTTCACAACCCCCAGGCAGAGGTTCATGGCAGGTCCCCCCCCCCGAGGACACAACAGCAGGGGGCTTGGAAGGAGCCTCGGCGGGGCGTAGGCCCCCGTTCCCCCTCGCACTCACCAGCTTAGCCGAGGAGGATGGCACCACAGAAGTCGGGCAGCGCTGGACCTAGTCTCCGGGTGGTAAGTCTCTTTACCGTCCGCGGGGCTCTCGAAGGTGGGAGAGCTGGTCTGGGGGCTTCCACCCACAGCGCAGCCCCTCTGGCGAAGATCTGGAGGAGCTCCGGGTCTTCCGGTTCGCTTGACGGCCCGGAAGCCAATGGGAGCGTGGCTCACTGGGGGCGCGGCCTGTGACGCCGCCGGCACCCCGGTTGCCCTGCAACGCTTCTCGAGCACTCCCCAGGCCTAGCGCGGCCTACCCAGCTCCCGCAGCGACCCTCCCCTTGTTTCGGGGGTCGTGGCGGTACAAAGGACACGTGATCTTCTCCTTGGGCCACCTGGGGCACACAGCGCTTCTGACTTCGCGGTGCCTGGGCCGCGGCAGTGATCTTGGACACGGCGCTTCTCCTGGTCAAAGCGTTTGCAGGCGGATGCCCGGCCAGCGGCGGTGAGTCCCCCACGCCAGCGCTACTCCGCTCTGCAACGCGGGGGGAATTGGGTGATGTTGGGCACAGGGTGCGTGCTGTTGCAGCGCCAGGTGTCACGCTCCCTCCTTAAAACCGAACACCTACTTCAACGACCCCCTCCCCGCCAACTGCTTGGCAGCGACCTCCCTACTCATTGTTCCCATCTGCACCACAATTATCAATGCTTCCCTTCTTCAAGGGTCTATACCTGACTCTCTGAAAACCGGGCAAGTCATCCCCATCCTAAAAGAACCCACTCTGAATCCGGAAATTCCAAACAGCTTCAGGCCAATTTCGAATATACCTCTTCTTGCGAAAGTAATGGAGAAATGTGTGCAACTACAACTGAGCCAGCACATTGCTAATTTCAATTTGCTTGACGATTTCCAAACTGGGTTCAGGCCGGGGCACAGCACTGAAACTATCATTCTTCACATCGTTGACGATGCCCTCCTAGCCCTTGACCAAGGCAAAACCTGTCTCTTGAACCTTCTGGATCTTAACTCGGCATTCAACACAGTCAACCATGGGAAAATTCTTGAACGCCTCGAACATAGGATGGGTCTAGGAGGTACCGTCATCAAATGGTTTGGTTCCTTCCTCCAGAACCGGACACAGAGATTCTTGGCCATCAGCAACCTATCTGCTCCTTCCCCGATTTCAATCGGTGTCCCACAAGGCTCTACTCTGTCCCATACCCCCTTCACTCTCTACCTTGAACCATTAGCTGAAATTCTTCGCACGGCTAACATATCCTTCCACATGTACACTGATGATACTCAGATATACATCAAAATCTCTTCTCTTGAGGAGATTACCCATCTGAATGATGCCCTGAAACTGGCTTGCCAACAAACAGCTCAAACTGAATGCCCAAAAAACGGAGTTCCTTCTCATCTCCCCTTCAAAAAAATCCAACGACATCCTGAAATGGATTAACTCAATCACAGCACTCAACTGTGCACCGACCGTAGTGGACTCTGCCAAATCTCTCAGGATAATCTTGGACAGCAACCTGAATATACGTGAACATATCAATTCGCGGGCCAAAACTGCCAGGTTCCATCTGAGCTTCTTGAGAAAGCTGAAACCCTTCCTTGAAACTGCCGACCTCAAATCCGCTGTTCAGGCGTTAGTTATTCCCAGAATTGAATACGGCTGCTCTGCCCTATCTGGCCTACCAAAGACTTCCACGACACCCGTAAAGACTTGCCTCAATGCAGCAGCTAGACTCTTATCTGGCACAATTTTTTTTTACCACATTTCACCACATCTGAAGGCATTGAACTGTCTTCCTCTTGAAGGCAGAATCCAGCTTAAACTGGCCTGCATCACACACAAAGCCTTGTACACGAAGTCCCCGGCATATCTCGCCCAGAAAATTGTGGTATCTGGGAGTTGTCAGAAACTCCCGGTCTGCCAGAGACCATGTAATCCAGCCACCCCGCTTCCGCAAGGAGAAAACTTACAACCGAGTGTTCTCTGAGGCTGCACCAAGAATCTGGAACTTGCTACCTTCCTCTATCAGGAAAATACCATCTCTGTCATTCTTCAAAAAGGAAGCCAAAACATTCCTAATGAGCAAATTCCTCCATTAACTCTCTGTTGTTGCGCAGTCCGCCTCTTTCACGGCTTTGGTTTCTGTGCATAATCCCCAGTAATGCTTGGCCCTCTCTGTGTACCAATTCCCACTCCTTCTAATGTTCTGCCAGCTCTCTCCGCCATTTGATTTCTTTTGGTTCGCTCGATTACAATTGCTGGTTTTCTCCTTCTATCGCTGACATGTCGCGATTTTGGTACCGTACCGATTATTGTATATAACTCTAGCCTTTGTCCTATTGCAGTCAATCCCTTTACGCCGATTTTGGTACTGTACTGATCATTGTATATATCTCTGGCCTTGTCCTATTGTAATCAATTCCCTTACCCCCATCCTTGTATTTTGCCTATGCCTAATCTGTACGTAACGTGTTTATCCCTGTAAAGCTCTCTGATACCCTAACGGGTCATGTTCACACTATATAAAACCCCAACTAAATTAATTAATAAATAAATAAATAAATGCAGTAATGCTGTTTCTTGCAATGTATGCATAGAATAACACTCACTGATGCAGGTAGGGCAAATGTAATAAGAAGGTTTAATTCTGCTTTGCAAAAATGCCACCAGAAAGGTTCGCATTCTAGCTTTAACCAAGAAAGATAACAAGGTGTAAGCTTTAATTTGGTGTGAACAATGCAAACACAATAAGATGACGAACAGAGCGCTGAAACTTTTCAGACTCTCACCCCCAGTCACTATCCGATCTGGTTTAAATCCACTGTCATTCCTCTGCTCACTTTTACACCCCAGTTCAGACCGAGTCATTTGCAAATCTGTCTTGACCCTGTTCCTCATGGGGACAGTCCAGCCCAAACTGCCAAGCCAGGACCTTCCTGGGCCGAAAACAAGCACCCTAGGACTGGTTTCAGGGTAACACCCCGCATTAGCCAGGCTAGTTTGAATCCAGTGGCAAAGTCAGCAAAGGGCCTACTTCTGGGCATACCCTGCCAACTTAGGGCGAACAATGCAAACACAATAAGATGATGGAAGGAGCACTGGAACTTTTCAGACAAGTGTTTGCTTTGTGGGAAAGACTAATTTGCATATGGCTGGGTCTGAACTGGGGTGGCGAAGTGAGCTAAAGAATGATGATGGATTCAACCCAGATCTGTGACTGGGGTGAGTGTCTGAAAAGTTTCAGCGCTCCGTCCATCATCTCCTTGTGTTTGCTTTAATTTGGTGTGGGCACACTGATCAAGGCCTGTTAGGCTGACATAAAGAAATACTGTTAGGTGAGGAGTCTGATGAGCTCTTAAGCTTGGAAGGGCCATTAGAACAGGAAGGAGAGGGTCGAGTCGGTGGTTGTTCATGTGGTGTTGTAGTAAGGAATCCCTTAATACGTACATACATTGTTAAGTACAGTGTCATGCAAGGGGAACTGAGAGAGAAGAGACAATCATGGTCTTACCCATCAGGGATTTGTGTAGTTTGGTGCCTGAAGAGATAGTGCCGCCTGGTGTCGATCCTTTTCTGTAGTACAGGAGGAAAGTGGGAGGCTGTGTGAGAGGGTCCCACGTGCACGCTCCTATCCCTTGGTCTTCTGTTTCCCTCCCTCTCAAAGTACCTAAGACATGAGGTCATGAGTGTCAGTGTTGGTGACTGGGCTCAATGCTGTCAATCTGTCTTGCAATACTCAATTTGTGCCTGTGATCTCGTATGGCTTGTCACCCGCGTCCTGCGTGTGTGACAGGATTCTCTGTTACACTGAGGGAGGAACCATACCGCTGCTGCCTTCGGTGAAGGCCAGGCCAAACCAGGCCATTCTACAAAACGCTGCATCCAGAGACGGAGACGTAACTCTTTCTTGACAACAGCAGGTCTCCAAGTATCAGATGCTCAAATTGGACACTATAGTAAACTCGAAAATATATGGCAACCACAGGGCTCTTATAAGCAAATATGCTTCAAAAGACTTGTCACAACCAAGCATATAAAACATTTAAATCTCATGTCGGACTCCAAGGTTGATTCTCATGCGACCCAGTAACTGCAATATGAGCCTGAAATGATAATGGGACAAGCTCCACTACAAAGCATCTTACGGTAATTTGAACTCCCACACTTTTCTCTCTTGAGTGCATATTTTTCAAAGAGAAATGTAGAAAGGTAAAACAAATAGGGAACACGTTCTGGAAAACTGATGTTGAAAGGAAGCAGTTTTTTGCCACTTGAAAGAAAGAACATTACCTCTGGAGTGAAATAAATTTTAATTTTTGAATGTTTGCCAAACTACATTAAATCGAGACTAGTAAATGAGACACAAACACCTCCGAGGAAGTCATGGACACAGAAACACACTTCCTCTCTGTTAGATCTGCTCACTCACATAAGTGCTGCCTCATCACTCGAGTGGACTCAGATGGCTGATTTCCCCAAAAGTCATGGGGTAGGTTTACTAGTTTTCCATGCAAACACATTTGCTGTGTTTTGTTGCTGCTCAAAGGGGGAAACACAGTGCAGAGAGGCATATCTACTGAGGTTAGCCTGCTGCTGCTGCCATCCCCTGAACTGGCGCTCTAATTAGGGTGCCTTGAGCAATGCACAGCCTCACACTATGGTGCAGATGTGAGTGTGCACTATCTAGCACAGGGTTTGTACTGGAAGTATATCTTTCCAGCACAAATTCCAAGGCCTAGAAAAATCCATAAGGATCCCACATATTGGATCTGTACCGTCCCCTGCAGCATACATGCAAGACTTGGGTTGTTTAAGAAATAAACACATTTCTCCATGTTCATACCTGCTTCAAAGAGTCATTAGTGTTTGATACAAAGCCCAGTATGACTTTCTTAGTAAATAGGGCTTTGCGTCTAAACTTAAGGATGATGCCGCTGAGCTGCCTCCGTAAAACTACTGGATGAAAAGGGATGCAAAGCAGTGGAAATAGTTTTTTGCCCTGCAAAAGAGGCACCTTTGTAGTGCAAAACACACTTTGTGCTGGATGGGAAATGCCCTTGTGTGACTTTGTGACGTTTTGTGTCACTTTGCACCTGTGCAGAGCTTCAGTAAATGTGGATGTAATCCTCAAAAACCAGGATGCATGCGTAGGCAATGCTATGAAGTAACACTTTCTCCATGATTCAAAACTATGATGCATAATCTGGAGGTAAGTATGATTTTAGTAACTCCTCGAGTGCTATGTTGGGTGTTAGCGGCTGAGGGCATCCATGTTTAGATGTCTCCTTCTCATCACCATCCCCACCTCGGCACAGTGTTGGGGAGTGCAAATACACACGCAGGAGGTGGGACGTCACCACAGCGTAGCAGTGGCGGCTCCTGATCTCTAGGTGCTAAATGGCTTGGATATTGTGCGTAGTTCCTGATGGGTCCCGTCAATGTGGAATCGATGGATGCTGAGTCTGTGAGTGCTGTGGGGCAGTATCTCCCACTCTGTGAGGGCCAACATTAAAATATGAGTACACACTCAAGTGCCTCCACCATACAGTGCTGCAATTGTATACCATAGGGGTGCTTAGCCTACAAATTAACCTTTGCTGGTCCGTTCGTGCTTTTGGGGCACGGTGCCCTTTCTACCCTGTACAAGGACAGCCTCCCTTATTCCTGTGATCGCAATGCACTAGACCTGGCTCGTAGGTGACCTGGCCGGACTGGCAGAGTCAGCACGATGGGGGATTCCCAGGTCAGCAATGGAACGATGGCTGAAGGGGGGGGACTGGACCCAGTCTCACACTCAAGGAAACGGGGGACCCCCTGAGGCACATGGAGACAACACTGGGCGAACACACTGGCAAGTTAACAAGATCCTGTGAGCAATATTAGATACCAGGACTACCCTGGGAGCGAAAAATGACTCAGTAGCCATTGAAGTAAAGCTTTTCAGAACCAACCACAGTAAATTAACAGACAGAGTCACCTAAAAATGATCTACCCTAGCAAGTATGAGGCTTTCAATGCTAGAACTACAGAAACATGTGAAGGAATTGAGGTCTTATGTTAAGAAGTTGTGAGACAGTGCTGAAAAAGGGCGAGGGAGCGTACTGCATGATAAAACTTCTGTAGTTAGAATTACCTGAGAAAGCTGAAGGCTGCAGTACGGGGTTGTTTTTCGCAGACCGGTAGTTGAACATGGTCTTGGAGGGTAAGGTAAAGTCTAAAAGTTTTTCACACTTAAATGAGCCAACAGAGTACCGGGACAGCCACCTGCACCGGGGATGCCTCCAAGTCCAGTGATGGTGAAATTGCTTAATTTTAGGGACTACGACCACATCCTGCAAAGTGTGAGATGCAAAGGACCCTGAAGCATAGGCAGCAGCAAGCCCTCCATCCTCCCAGACCACGCTGCTGCAGTACAATGAATACGGTTCTCATTCTTAGAGGTTAAACAACATTTGCTGCAGTTGATGTGTTTGAAACATGCATCACCTTTCAGGGCAATACTCAGGGCTATTGATGACATAGACACTCACATGCCTATGACAGATGAGGAAGCTCAAAAAACGGATAGATTCCAAATGGTATGCTCTGCTCATCGACCGTGACAAAGGAGAATGGAGACTGGCCTCGTGGCGAAGATGGAAGAATTCCAGAAAAAAGCCGACTAGTAAACCCACTAAGGAACAGACAATAGAGGAGAGCACATCCGGCCATAGAGGTAATGGCACCTGTCCATATGTGCCTGGACGAATGCAAATTGATTTTGGAGCTGCGCATGGATCAGAAAAAGAGAGGTCTGCGGGGACGCGCCAGAGGAACCAGTGATCACGCCAATGACGTTTGATTAGATTCTTGGCTGTTACGCAAGTATACCGACGTGGAGTGTGATCCTTCAGGACTTGACACATGGGATACCTGTGAATAAAAGGGGTGAGATGGACAAGGGAGTGTGTGTTTAGGGCGTTGGATGATTACTCGGGCTGGGGGTGGAGCTAATGTGAAGTTTCCCTCACCTCTTTACTTCTTACGTCCAAGTGGATCTACATTGATCGTTCTATTTTTTTCTTTAATAATGCTGTTGTAGCCAGAGATATGTTTCTGCTACAGCCTGGGTGTGGGAGTTGAGTAAAAATGTTGTTACGTGAAGTGGTTTTTCGCAACAACCTAGGTCAACAATACACATGGTGCGTGAGAGGCATCGATTAAAACGATGTGCAGATGCTGCATGGATACCCTTCTTTGGTAAGGGAACAGGTTAAGTTAGAATACAACATAGCACATATAATATGATAATGTGCAATGTTAGGGTAATAGGCACTGTAACGAAGAGATATCAGATAAAGTCATACTTAAAATGTTGAAATACACATATAAAATGTGTTCTGGAAACCTGTTTGTCTGCATATAAATTGGACAAATTGAAAAGAAAATAGAGAAGACAAATAGGGGCACGTAAATAAAGTAGGGAGATACATGATACTGATAGGGATGTTAGATGCTGATTCGCTTGCACTAGCTTGCGTGCATGAACCAAACACTAGTCATACAAGGTTCTTTGACACGTTGACCCCGGGAATACTACTTGCTCTGCATTTCCCATGCATACTTCAATAGTATGTGAGATGTGGTAAATGGTAGATCATTCCCACCACTGGCCAAAGCCCATTGTCATGTGGTAATTGCTAAGTTTAGCACCTGGATAGAACATGGACAACTAAATGATACATGTAGAGAAATGTATCTGAGCGCACAGGAATAATCTGGTTACTTCACGGGACATCTTTTCCATATTAGAATAGACCTATTTCTGTGCACTTCAAGCTTGGGTGTCAAAATCACTGATATGGAGTACTTGGGTTGTACATTATCAGATCACAGTCCTCTGAAGATGACAAGATGGGGTGTACCCTTGACAATAATCCCTATGTGGCATCTGTGCCCAGCGGCATTATTAGATGCGTCCTTTACAACCACTGTGGGTGGCCACATTTGATATTATTTCGAGAAAAAGAAGGTCACAGCCTTGGGGATAGGGGTTGAGTGGGACACATTCAAGATGATGATAAGGGGCACATGCTTAAAGATAAAGAATGGGGTTAAACATATAATGCACATATTAAGATCACTTCGGCATAGATCAGCTAAAGAGAGGGAAGGTCCCAGGACAGGATGACCTACCAGTTCAATTGTAATAAAAATATAAGACATGGTTTGAGCATGGTTTATTGAAGGTCTTTGAGGCATTCTGTTCAGAGGGAGGTTACCATGATCGATGAGGGAGGCGACAATAGCAGTGCTCTTTAAACAGGGCAGACATCCATTAGAGGTGGGGGAGAATAGTCTCCTGTCACTACCGAACCGAGATGATAAAATATTAGATTAATGATAATGGTACCATCGTTGGTGCCCCCTGACCAAAATGATTTCCTAGAAGCATGTAACAGGTTCCTCGACCTATGGTGACTGTTTCACATAATAGATAGTGTTTCTGGGGATGATCTGGTCCCATGGATGGGTTCACAGGATATCAAAGAAGCATTGGATACCTTGAGCTGGCTCTATCTCTTGAGAATACTCCAGAAATTGGGTATAGGTGCATCTTACGAAAGTCTCAGCCCGTGGAACATTGGAAGAGACACCAGACAAGGGAGCAAGCACCCTGTTGCCTTTTTCGTTTGGCCTGCTCAACAATCTACTTTCATGCTTGTTGTGTAAGAGAAGAGAGGAATGAGGCATATGCCATAGATGGCACATCAATTTGCTATAAGCGGATGATGTGCTACTGTAATTGCAGAGTGAAGGGGCTAGATTGGGGAGCCAATAGAGGTTTTGGAGGAGTTAGGTAACTACTCAGGCAGAACATGAATTGGGCAAAGTTGTGTCTATTCCCACTCAGGACGGTGTCCTCACAGGAACAAGGCCAACTGCCCCTACCCGACTACACCAGAACTAAGACATTTACAGATATCTGGGGGAAAATATTTATCGCTCAGATGAGCACCTAATTAAAGGCAATCGTTTTTTTTTTTAATACTTTATTTTCCATTTTTCAAATATGAAGATATTATACATTTGAAGTCGTTCACCAACATTTAAATATACATTGTCAACCACATCCCTGTCAGTGATTATCATAATTAGCAATCCTCAAGATAAATACCAGGCAATAGACTGTAACATTCACAGTTTGACGTGTAAAGATGAAGGGAAGAATCGTAGGATCCCTGTTGAGAACCCATTCCCAATCATGAACATCCGTACTCATGGCCTGCACCTGTTGGATAAATGTACCTAATAATGTCACATATTATCAATAAGGCATCATAACAGAACAATTTGCAAATCATCCCTATCCCACGCCTTCTGGGACAAAGCCTTGTTCCACTTGCAAATTTGAATCTTGACGCTGCTTCTCAATGTATGAGCGATACGGGCCCCATATATCTTTGGGGCGGGATGAGCTGGGCATCACACTTGCGTATACTTCACTATTGACATTATAGTACGCTAGGCTATGCAACCAGCGCTGGACAGTCGGGGCTGACTTGTGCCCCCCATGGATGGCTATCTATCGCTTTGCCTACAAAAGGCCTAGTGATGCCAATCGCCAGATCTTTTTAGGGAAGTTTACTGTATAACCTAGCAGGGCTATTTCCGGGGTTGGGATCAGAGAGAGATTAGTCATTTTCCCTAGCGTGTAATGTATGCATTCCCAGTAGTGTTGCAGTTTCGGACACGTCCAGGTAAGATGTGCAAAATCGGTAGGGGGGGCCGAGCATTTACGACAGTTGTGTGGCTTGGAGGGGTCTATCTTATGTGCCAAAGTCGGGGTGAAATACGTGCGGTGTAAGAATTTAAAGTGTAGGAGCTTGTGTCTGATGTTGAGTGAGATGTCACGTGTAGCCGAACAGCAATCAGCCCATTGCTTTTCCGTAATTGTTGTCCCCAAGTCCACTTCCCATGCCTTACGGATCTTACTGTCATCAACCGGTTTCAGTGTCGCACATGCATTGTATAGTTTTGAAGTGAGATGTATGTTGTCTGCATCTTCTACCACCATAGTAAGAGGGGGGAAGGAGGTGGGCTCAATTGGGAAAGCTGAGAAAGTAGAGTGTAGGGCGGAATGGATGCGGCCCATAACAAACCTATCCATTATGGTACCTGCTTGGAACCGGGCGTCTTCCACTAGGTAAAAGATGCTGCCATCTGGATAATTAAAGGCAATCTTGGTAGGCCAATGACTTCTGTATGTTAGTCTATTCCATTCTTGATCTTTTACCGCTGTCTCCGTTAGATAGGGCGGAAATAGCTAAAACATTGGAGTTGTGAGAATTTATGTAGTTCGTTTCAGCCCTATCATTGATACTGACGGATAATTCTTTCAAAGAGTTAAGAAGCATGTTAATAACTTTGATTTGGAGAACTGTGAGACAAGAGTCAGTTTACAGGCAATCCATTGTCCCATCAAGGAACGAGGTCTGGGCACGCCACACTATGGCATATTACCTGGCGGGACAGCTGCAATGGTTGGGGAGATGGCTGGATGCACATCTTAATCTCGAATGGGAATGCCTACAAAATGCAGTACATAAGAGTAACATAATAGTGTAGGTGCTGGCTCTAAACAAGGCTAATTCTGGGATACCAAAACCTTTGAAAGCAGTTAAATATTATTGGCTGAAATGTGTTTGTAAGGTCCTGGGATCGATCCATACTCGCCGGCACTGTCATTGTGGTCACTTTCTAAGTTTAGGGAGATCATTTCTGAGGTTTATGATATTACGAGAGGCCAGTTCTTAGCATTTAATCCATTGAGGGGAGCTGTAACAAGCACATGGGCACTGAATGACAATGAGCCACAGAGAAAAAAGTTGTTTCACTTGCTTCTCACACATGGGAATGGTAAATGTGTTGTAACATTGTTACAAATAGCAATATTGTGATTGTACCTGAAGGAAACCACACACATGACTAAATGGGCGATGGTGATTGGACTAGGCATAATGGTCATGCGGTGGCATAGATGGCTGGCGTATACCTTCAAAGTATTTAGGAATCCACATTTTAAATACACCCAATTTAATTACCTCCACCGTACATACCTCATCCCTGAGCATACAGGAAACATGCACAGGGGAGCGGATATCAGGTGCTCAAGATGTAACTCTCCAACAACAAATTTCTACCACATGGCCTGGGACTGCTCTATAATTCCCAAAACCCTAGGGTGACATTCTTCAGGTGCTTAAGGAGTTTACTGGTAAACAACTGGCATTGAACATGCTCTTGGGACAATAACGAGCATCAAAGATTACAAACACACCGCCGGCTGCTTTGACTTGGCCTTAGCTCTAGCTAAGAGGGTTTTCTGTACAGGCTCCAAACACGAAAGGTGGTTCGCAGGTATACGAACATGTGCAAATGCTGAGCTTGAGACAAGGGTCAAAATACATAAACCAACAGGCAGGGCATGTAACACAAAGCATGGAGCACCTTTATAATGGCTAAGGAAGGGTCACCCGACAAATACCCACCGTGAAATGTAGCGGTCATAGGACAATTACCAGAGAAAGTATTAGGCTGGAAATACCTCCTAAACAGATGTTGGGACTGCATGGAGCCACCACTCCGACATTCAAGTATCTCAGGGTCCTGGAATAAGTACAGACATTCAATGAGTAATGATGGGCCATGGCTCTCTGAAAGATGGGTGGGTGTGCGCCGACTTCTGGCATCATGAGTATGTTTTACAGCTAGGGATAAAAAGAGGTGGGGAAGCAAGAAACCACTGATTTATTGTTATTGTTCTGGTTTGTTTTTAAGCTCTACACAGTGCAAATATAATGGTTGGATGCAATAATGGTAGCATTTATCCTTTTATTTCCCATTTGTTTGTTACAGTGGGAAACATCCTTTACAACGCAAGTCGTTATAATGATGCGTTGTTACATCGCATGCCATTACAACGATTTGCAGTATGGGGCGGAAGGTGTTGGATTTGCTGGAGTTTCAATCCAACACTTTCCCTACTGTTGCACACACTGGAGTCAGAATAGTAAACAATACTATTCCAAACTCCAGCGCCCCCCCTTCTGCAAGTCGTTGTAATGACTTGCGTTGTAATGGCATGCGATGTAACAACGCGCCGTTATAACGACTTGCGTTGTAAACACATGCGTTTTAAAGAGTGCTATTCATCACGGTTACCTACTACTGAATAGTTATATCAGATATACTTTCTGTTGGCATAAAGGAATCTGTACTGCTTAAAACTCAGTACTAAGTAAAGAGCTATGAAAAATTAGGTGCAAGACTATCTTGCTCTGCAAGTAAACAGTGACCATTGTATTGTAAATCCATTCCCTGTTGTTATTGCAGTGGCCCACCATGAATGAATATTACACGAGACAGAGTTCAGCCTAGGTACCATAATTACATTACATTGTTATCTGATAGGCAGTTCACTGAACGACTGATCATTAGTGGCCAGCAATGCATTATTTTTAACTTTGTCATTACAAAATGTTCACTATGTTGCTAACTTGTGTTTGGTTACTTTTGGGTAGAGCTTATATTTTTTCATGCAAAAAAATGAACGATATGAAAATAAAAACATTGCTATGTAATGTACACATGAACTGGTTGTTAATTGAGATCTATGTTGTTCGAAATGGGATCCAATTTCATGAACTGATGATGAAAAAAATGTAGAATTGAAAACTATGTAAGAATCTGAAGACTGTAAGACAATGATATTTAATATCTAACATATGTTCTGTTAGAGTGTCTCTATATTTTTTATTTAGTTCAAGCTAAAAATTAGGCATTGATTCACAGAATCGAGAATACTGTCATATTGCATGCTTAAATGGGATTTACAAGAAGCACCAACACTAAATCAAAGATTTCCATGCGAACAAAACAAATCTGCTCGCCTGTGAGGGTCTGCGGGACCACCAGAGTGGGTTGGTTTCCATAACATAAGCTAACAAAGTAAAGTTCCAGTAGAAAATGGGTGTCAGCGAGTTGATTGACAGTTGGTTCTTCCCAGGACTTTCCTTCAGCTTATTAATCATGATGTTTAATACCATGGCCAGACTGGGAACCAAAGCAGCCCTGGCAAATTTTGCCAGACCATCCCCCATACTGCATATAGTGAGCGAGCGCAGCAACCAAGCCTGACCTCGACAAGGTAACTTCGGGAGGGAGGTTCTTCCCTGAAGATAGCTTTGAAAAAAGAGCAAATATAGTGCACGGTAAACACATTTTTCATTTTAGAACCTTGCCCAATAATTGAATGAATGGATGGATGGAGATTGGAGACGGGGGTGAATGGCTTAATGAATGAATAGTTGGATGTTGAGGAGTGGGTGGATGAATTAACTCATTGAATAAAGACTTTTAGCTACATTGAGCCTTTTATCTCAATGCACTGACCGTAAGTGAGTGCTCTGGTTTTCATTTTAGCTTCTGCATTAAAACATCACCCCGTCAAACACTACTACAACAATCCCTATGAAACATGCATAGCCTAGATGTATTAAGCACAGTGCACTGATTTGCCCCCTCAAAGAGTTTCACACAAAGCATACAGCTTTGATTTACAACGGGGGAGAGAAAGAGATAACCATAGAGTGGCTGAACTGCACAATGTGAAACCAGGAAACCATGCACCACTTCATCACAGTGTGTGATCACAGGCAATTACTTTTTCTGACAATTACCTTTTCCTTTATCACCACACAAGAGCACCCTGAAATACACCAGTTTGAGGTGTGCGCTGTACAAAAGCAAAATACTTTCATTCTACTCCATCTATAGTAACACCATAGGCCACACCTAGGGGACAAAGGATGGTATACTTTTACTTTTCAATAATAGCATCGGCGTCATGGCAGTGGTGGTGAGGGCATGGTTAGAGTCTATCACTTCTAACAATTGTCATTAAATGAAATGGTTTAATTTAAATTACCAAACTGAAATGCGTTGCGACAGTCAGCATATATAGAAATACACTGTTTTGAATTCTGATGAGTCTTTTTCATATAAAATCTGAGACAAACAACAGCAGATGCCTCAATCCACCTTACCCTTGAGTCCTGAAATTCAATGCTGCTTGTGGCAACCCTGCAGGAGACAGGAACCACCCAAATGAAAAACAAGTGGCTTTAAAGTGACATTGGTTTGACTGGGCATGCTTAGTTTAAAAACATTTGATTTGGATTGCTTTTTTTTTTACAGCGTATAAGAGCTGCAGGAAGGAAATAAGCCTGGCTCAAGCAACAAAACTAGAGCCCAACCTTCCAGCCCACCGGGAAAATGCCTGGTGTCCAGTAGCGCCTGTCAGGCTGTTTAATACAGAACTGTGTGGACTCGGCCACTGCGGTGCTTCAAGAATGTGCTGCTGAGTGCTGCAAACTTCCTTTTGGCTCAGGACAAGCCTTGAGACCCTGCTGAAGCTTTGCTGTTCTAATCAGTGCTTAATTTGAGCCGGTGATTTCCGATGCTCAGCACCCGCACTTAATTGTCAACACCGGCAATCTTGACAGCTGCCACACGGTGGCACTATTTGTCTAATTTGGAGATTGTCAGAACAATAGATGTTTATTAATTCAATATACATTAACAACTACTAATACCTGCTGCCTAAGCCAATCTTAGAGATTTGGGGGCCTCGAACAGTCTGAATTCTCACACTTGTAGGAGTGTGATGGTTAGTAGTTGTGCAGGTACTGTCATTGGCAGCGCAGACAGTAGCAATGGCTGGCAGCAAGCTACAGTGGTCCCCTGACAAGGGCCGTGGCACTTATGTTTTTACAAATTAAGCACTCTCTACCCTGCTGCTATGGACCTTGCCTGTGCCAAGATCCCCCAACCAGGCCAAGGAGCAGTGGTGGCTTGTGATCTTTGAAAGCGATGGGGAGTAATAATTGCCCTGAATTCCAGCAAGGGAGGCTGACTTCTTCTAGGGGTATTTGTAACCCCCTCTCCCCCCAACCCTCCGGAACAAATGTTGACACAAATGCAATTAAATAGAGCATCTTAAACATCCTAAATATTTACTCAAATTTCCTCAGACGCCATTGTTGTGTTAAGCATATGAAGTCTGCTATGCCCCAGAAGCTGAACCCATTTTTTTCATTTTTCTCTTAAGTCAATATTAACCTCCATTGGGCCTGGGGCAGCATTTTGCCTCTTATATGCCACTGGTGACTCGGTATGCCAGAAATCATGGGTGATCCATACACCAAAACAATAAAGTGTGTTATAAAAAAAAACCTTATCTCTGGTATGTTAGGGCCAGCATTTTGTCATGGCTGCCTGCCACCTCTCATATAGTAAATTGTCATCCTTTAGACCTAAAATAACTGCCAGCAAACCAGCATTTTGTCTGTATGCTTACCTCTGGCCCTGTACAGCGCTATGCTACAGTTTGCTATGTTCACACTGTACAAATATATGCCAAGAATTACCTGTACTGTGCTAACAGCAGCATTTTTCCCACTGTTGCCCCTTATGTCAAGCATTACGTCAATATGCCAGCTTCTGTATTTTGGCATAGATATGCCATATGCCAAGAATTATCTTCAAAATGCTGACACTAGCATTTTACAATGGGTGCCCCGTAAGCCAAGAATTATCTCTAGTGCCAGAACTAGCATTTTTTCATGGGTGCCTCTTATGCCAAGAATTACCTTCAATATGCCAGCGCCAGCATTTTGCTCTGGGTGCTTCTTCTGCTAAGAATTAGGAGCAGTATGCCAGTACAGCATTTTTCCATCATTGTTCCTCATGCCAAAGAATTACCATTAATTTGACCTTACCAGTATTTTCCATAGGTGATAGTTATTCCTAAAAATACTGCCATTTTGCCCGTGCTGGCATTTTTCCGTTGGCGCTCCTCATGCCAAGCATTGTATTCAGTATGCCAGCAACAGCATTTTGCCATGGGTGTCTCATATGCTAACAATTACTTCTAGAATGTCTGCATTTTACTTTAGGTGTCCCCATGCCAATAATTACTTCTGCTATGCTAATAACACCTCACTCACTCACAATAAATTGCACTCATTCTTACCCTTATTATCTTACTTTGTCATGCTCTCTTAGTCTCACTTATTCCCACTCCCTCTGACTCACTTAAACTCAATCACAGTAACCGTTTCTGTCACTCAATCGCACTTATTCTCACTCAATCACCCTGTCACACTCATCCACACTCACTCATACAAACATCCACGCACTTTCATTCTCTTCCTCACTCGTAAGCACACACGCAACATTTTACTTACCTTCTTCTTCAGGTGCCGGATGGACCCTCAAGGCAGGAACTCAGTCCCTCCCTCCTTGAGCACGGAAGAAGGGCACAGTAAGCTGGAGTTTCCTCAGTGATGCATAAGGTTCCAGCTTTCAGTAGCTTAATTTTTTACTTCATTCTCGGCCAACACAGAACAGGGTCAGTTCTGACCCCACTCAATCCACCATGTGATCGATGGGAAGGGTGAAGTGACAGGGTGACTAACCGATAGCTGCAGGCACTGCAGGGCTTAAGCATAAAGCTCCAAACACGATTTCTATGGCTGACACTGGATCACATCATGGCCACTATGCCATGCCAGACCCCGGAGGTCATGGCTGGGACTTCAACAGCCATGGAAGATCTGTCTCATCCCTATGACTGGCAGTTCTATGTGTCTGAACCTGCGGTCAGACAGATTCACTGCCTCGGGCAGGCTGCTACTTGACCCGAGGGATAGCTTTTTTTGTATTATACCACTATTAAATAATAGATTATTATTCACTAGTGGTATTATTATTCATTATTGGTAATACAAACAATGGTGAGGAAACAGGAAGAGTGGTACATATACTCCCAAAAAGGGTAAGCAAGCATTGTCAAAGATTCCTGGAAGCTGTCCCTTCAACACTTAATGTTGTTTTTATGACTAGCTGTCCATGCATTTAAGTGGAGAGATCAGCACACAATCGTCTTGTACATTAGTCAGATCGAGAAAGGTCTGGGTGGTCCATTGTGTACCAACTGTGTTATTGGAGACCTACCATGTTGCTCTTGTGCGTCAGGCTGCAGTTTGCTCCCCTTCTGCTAAGACTCCTAGGATGAGTGATATTCATATTTTGAGAGACTAACTGCATATAATACTAAACCAGGAGATGGACTTACCCCCCAAACACTTTACCTCAATCCCTAGACAATTTCTATACAATTACAGAGTTACAAATTGCATTTTATCATTTGTCAGTGAGTTGTCATTGTTTTATCCAGCTTCAGTGACTGGGATGCGGCCCACGTAATTACCATTGACTGAGACTGATTCAAGCATCCCATCCATCAGTTTTTTGTATACTTAAAAGTGTCCCCCTATATTTGGTGGCTATGTCCAGATGACAGTCCCGTGCACAATGTGTCAATGGAACCAATCTATACCTGGCAGATGAGCACTAACTAAGACAAAAAAGGTCCTGGTTTGTTTTTATTCTGGCTCAGGGTGGCCCTGGACTGGCAGTTTGGGCTTGACTGTTCCTACACTCTTTTATTTAGTTTAGGGTATCTACCTTGCATCCAGTCTCCCAGAGGTGAGAGGACATCACCTGAAGTGAACACTTCCTACAGCAGGAGCTGAGGTCTGTCTAAGTGCCTAGAAGCCTACATCACTGCTGAGAGAGGGGAGGAGTGCTCGCTCCTGCTGGAGTACAGACAGTCCATAAGGAGTAGCCAATATGTTCCTGGCATGAGCAACACCCAGAGCAATCTCCCCAAGATAATTTCTTCCTGCTCCCAGATAGGGAGGGGTTATCACATTCCTTGGCATTGCTTAAACCATCCAACCATTTCAGTGATCCACTTCCCGCAAAGTTGCTCAAAGATCTCAACACAGTCATTCTCCCTCTCTGGACCAGGATCATCCAACAGTCGCTCATACAGGGGAGGATTCCCGACTGCCTTGAGATGGGGCAAGTCACACCCAACCCCAAGAAGCCTAATGTAGACTTAGCGGATCCCAATAAGTTTCGTCCGATCACCAGCATCATGTCTTTAGCGAAATAGCTTGAGATATGCGTTCACACACAGCTTTGCGACCACATCAAGAAATTTCAGCTCCTAGACCGACACCAGTCAGGCTTTAGAACAGGTCACAGTACAGAAACAGCTCTAACTTACATTGTTGATGACACCTTGAGGGCTCTTGACCAAGATGCTCCATGTCTTCTAATCCTTCTTGACTTGTCCTCTGCTTTTGACACTATCAAACATGATAACTTGATTACTCTTCTTCAACATAGAATGGGGTTATCTGGCCCTGTTCTAAATTGGTTCGCCTCTTTCCTGCATAACCGAACCTAAAGAAATAAAGTCAACCAATCTCTGGCTACCAGTATCCCGGTCTCTATTGAGGTATCTCAAGGCTCTGCACTCTCGCCCACACTCTTCAATGAACCTCTAACCGCTATTCTGAACTGTGCTAGCATTCAGAACCATATGTACGTGGATGACCCTCAACTGTATTTGAAGATCTCCTTGCCAGATGACATTAAAACTCTTAATGGGGTGCTTCAAAAAACTCAACAATGGCTAATGCATAACATTTGTTACTAAATATCCTCAAAACAGAATTTCTCCTGATTACCCCCCGTAACGACACGGTCCAACGCAAAATTGGATCAAAAAAATCTCAGCACTCAACTGCACCCCTCAAATGGTGGACTCCGCTTGTTCTTTAGGTATCACACTGGACAAATTCCTAAACATGCGAGGGCACATCAGTGCCACCATTAGGACTGCCAATCATGAGCTCAACACTTAAAATTAAGCCTTTCCTACCTCCTGAGGACATCCAGTCAGCAGTCCAATCCCTAGTTATCTCACGATTGGAATATGGTTTGGTGACCCTAGCTGGCCTTCCGAAAACTAGGTTAGCCCCGCTAAGAGCTACTCTGAACGCCTCTGCCACACTCATCACGCGTTCCAGAAAGCATGATCATATTACACCTGACTTAATTCAACTTAACTGGCTTTCCATTGAGGCAAGGATCCGCTTCAAGATAGATTGTCTGACGCATAAAGCTTTACACTACAATAACCCCATTTACCTGGCAAAAAACCTCGAGCTCTCTGGTTCCAGTCGGAACTTAAGAAGCTCCACTACTCTAATCCTGAATCCTTCTAAATTCAACAAAAAAAGAACGTACAACCGCACCTTGTCAGGGCTGGCTCCAAGAATCTGAAATGGCCTTCCGACAGAGATCAGAGCCAACCCCTCGGCTGCTTCTTTTAAAAAAACAGGTCAAATGGCTACTCTTGGATGAACTTCATCAGGAATAGCCTCTATGACATTCGCTAGTCACTTCCTTCTCTTACTTGACAATCGTTTTACATCCTGTTTCAAAATGTATTTTGTTGTCCTTTTAGCTTAATGCTCTGCTAATACTTCACAGCCCCTTCTAGTAGGGCTGTTACCTAGTTC
The DNA here is from genome assembly GCF_964204655.1 of Triturus cristatus. NCBI lineage: Eukaryota > Metazoa > Chordata > Amphibia > Caudata > Salamandridae > Triturus > Triturus cristatus. The sequence goes on along the minus strand of NC_140582.1, from coordinate 806,281,258 downwards.
TACTTCGTCTTTCCCCGTGCACCCCCACTTACTTTTTATGTTTCTGGTATCACTTATGTCTCCTTATTGTATTGTGCTCATGCTGTTTCCTCGTGTCAACGTTAGTTTGTACAGTGCTCTGATACCTGTCTGGGGCTTGTTCACGCTTTATAAAACGTTTCAAATAAATAATTAAAATAAATCCACCTACCACAGAGAGGTAAACCAGAAGCGATCTATGTTGTGAGGGTGTCACTGGCCTCTCTGAGCTCTCTGAGCTGTTTCAGTGTAATCTGCCCCAAGAATTTGCAAGAATAAACATCACTGTGTCGTCTGGCATTCCGCATGAGCCTGAGAGACGAGTGCTGCTGCTAATGTCAGGAGAAGGAGCCACATTGCCACTGAAACAGAAAGCCCAGATCAGGCATGATGCTGCAACTGCTGAAGATCATCATGGATGATTTGGCCTGGAGGCCACAAATGCCATACATGAGCACCTGTCTGCACCTGGCCAGGGAGACCCCCACTGCTTACAATATGTGCCTCTGTGCAGGCCCATTGTGCTGACTCCACCCGGCAGCCCCTGATCCACCAGTAGGTCATTGTTGCGAGCTCAGCAGAATAGGAGCCACTGCTGCAAGATGGGGTACGCGAAACACACACCCCACACTGCAAGAACTACAGGCAACAGTGCATAGCTAACACTGGGGCTAAGCTTGCAACCGAAACAAGTGTTTAGAACACATTGAAGCATCTACTACGTGTAAGAATTTTTTGCCGGAGTGCATGCAAAGGGTAAAAGATGTGAACTGAGATGTGCATTTGCTCAGTGGGGCTGCTTGACGTTATCTTTACATGTGCCTAACAGAGGGTATGAGGGTGCATTTAAACAAACCACTGTGAACAGCCACTTGCGTTGTTTATTCCATGTGACTGTGAATGGGACATTTCATGGTCAATTTTTACCATTAACGGTGTGTAATTACATGAACTGGCGTCATTTCAGGAGTTTTTGTGTAACAAGCGCAACGCAAAATTCCCCACATTGCGCAGATTATGCCAGCATTATTTAAATTTCACTCAGGCTTACACACTACCTACCTAAGAACCCCTACACTGCTTGTCCTGAGGGTATTATTTGGGGTTGTACTTGACCTGCTTTGCAGAGCCATAGCAGGACGGACCCAAGAACACCAGGGACAGGTTTCATACACATTTTTGCGGCAGGTTCTTAATCCACTTACCACTGCTATCAACTTCCTAGATAAATTCTCATTTTTTTCCTTGCCACAGAAAATATGAAACTGTTAAACGACATTGCAAAGGAATGTCGAACCATAAAAGAAATTGATGTTCTTTGATGAAGGCAAAGAAAAGTGAGAACTAAGATTTATTTTTTACCTTCCAGATTTCCCTTCTAGGTGCCTTTGAGAGTGTGAAATTCCAGGTTCTACACACTGCCTGACATAATGGTGGCCTACAACTGGCGGAGAAAAGGTACCTCCAGGAGGGCACCAGTGTGTGACTAAGCACTAGATAACCGTACTGCAAGGGAGTAAGGGCATCAAGTAATGAGGAGTACATTTAGGAGTTCAATAACTCTTCAATTGTTATAATGCATGCTGCATGCATGCAGTCATGGAATTAGCCTGACCTAATGGCCAGTGAATGCAAAACTCTAACACCTGATTGCTAATGACCAGAGGTCTGATAGAGGATCAAGTTTGACGATCTCTAGCATCAAGAAAAGCCAGTCATTCCCAAGCAGAAGGAATATGAGGGATAATCAAGGACTCTGTTTACACCTCCAATCTCCAAAGTAGCCCCACTTCTGATGTCTAATGAGATGCGCAGAATAGAGCGGCCAAGATTATTTAAGAAAGCCAGTCATAGTAGACACTAGCTTGGAGCAAGAGGTCCATCAGGTGGGGCTTCTGTGGAAGTAAGCCAATAGCAGCAGACACTAGCCTGGAGCAAGAGATCTACGGGTGGTACGTCTGTGGAAGTAAGCTAGTAGTTGCAGATACTAGCCTGTAGCAAGAGACCCAGCCGGTGTACTCTCTCTGAGGCTCTGGGCGAACAGCCCGTAGCAGGAACTGTCCACATTGGTTATCACCTGCTTTTCACACATTGCTCGGAGGAAGGGATGAAGAAAAGAAGGGTCACATTGCTGGGCCAACTAGTGGTGAAGTGCAGTCTGATTAGGATCAGGGTATGGGACAGGTAAGAGGACACAGGGTGGTACTACTCCAGACAGCAGCCTGTCTTGGGGCTGTTTCTGATAAATAAAGAACCCACTGGAAGCTTTATCAGCTGATGGGCCTGGTCTGAAATAAGGTGCAAGCAGCTAAAAGAATGGCGGGGTTCGGTGGGGGGTCTGGACATTATTTTACCCCTTAGTCTAACGAGGGGCCTTCTAGCGGAGCAATGGATTACCTTACACCTGGAAGTTATATGGAAAGCAGTTTAAATACTTTGCCTTTATAGGGCCCAAAGCTGTCATTCCCTCTGCTGGTACTCCAGATAACGTGTCTTCTGCTCAGCTGGGCGTGGGCAGATTGTAGTGCGGTCTGGCACTCTTTAGAATATTTCCGCCAAAATTCTTTCCTTGAGTGCTTCAGAGGGCTCCACTGTAGAGACTGCTGCTCCCAGGGTCGACGTTAGTGCTGATGACACCCAGTGCGACAACGTTTGTTGGTGCCCCCCAAAGACTACCTCTGCCATGGATTCCCTCACTACCACCCTTCAGCAGTACCCCTCAAGTCTCCATACCCACTCTCTCTCTCAAATAGATTTCATTTGTTTTATAGCACCACTCATGCCAGTGTAGGGTGTCAGAGCACTTTACATCACACACACATTTCACAAAGACAATCAGTCATGCGTGTGTAAATCAGTGGATAGGAAATGTTGCATAAAACAGAGTGTAAGAGTCACATGTCATCCATACTGGTAGGCAGAGTGTTTGGTCTGGAGAGGCACTAGCTCAGAAGTTAAAATATCACACCATGGTTGGAGATTCTCGCTAATAATAAGAATTGATTTCTACCCAATCAATCCTTAGGATAATGAAAGACCGAAAAAAATCATAATGTTCAAACTATACCTTGCAGTTTGCATGAAGCTCTTTGATGACAGTTACTAGCTCACTATTCTATGTTAGTATTTTAATAGATAAACTGCAACTAACAAAAGTATCTCTGACAAAAGCAGTAGCCCACTGACCTCTTTACAATATGGGTACTTTGCGATCTGCATGGTATATATTCTTTGCAGCAGGTATGTTAACCCTCTGCGCTACCTTATGATTAGTAGAACCTTTATGAGACTAAAACTCCGATCTCTCTCCAGCAAGAAAATTATTCACCCGAGTTATCTTGACAATTTTCAATTTTATTGTTGCCTAAAAATTGCTGGAGGCAAAGAACGTGGCAGCAGGTGCTTTTAAAACCATAAAATACTTGCAAACAGGGCGCCCGGTGGGGTGGCATCGGTCGCATCGCCCTAAAGCTGGGCCTGGCTGGAACCTCGCTTAGACCCAGACTCCACGCCCACAGGGTATCAGTTTAAGAAAGAAGATTTTGGAAAACTTTCCTTCAAGGCTCCTGTCAATCATCTACCCACCTTCAGAGGCGCAAATGAATCAGTTTAGCATTCATTTAACCCTCGAGGTCAAGAGGTGATGGATGAATCCAAGGTCTAAAAGCATTTTAAATGAAACAGAAAAGGTTCAGGGTTTACGTTCTCTTGCATGAGAAAGGAAATACGTTTTTTTCTGAATAAAACATTCTTTGCGAAAACTCACAGCTGCATGTTCGCCATAAACAACTAAGGCAGTTGCAATAAAATTATATTTTCTCCGACAGCCATGAAGGAAGCCTAATTTTATTTCCGCCAGTAAGATGCCGCCAAACAGCAGAGACAAGTAAGTATTCCAGGAACTAAAGAGGTACCTAGGCAGTGGTTTAACGGATCCTCTTGTCCTGGTGGTTTCCTTCAGTTGCGAAGTGCTTTTCAACAGATAAAGATTTCCCCTTTGAGGAAAAACATGCACACGTGAGTCTTGGATTTGACGAAATATGGGGCATATCAACAAGGGCTTTACCTCTGCTTTTTTGGCTTTAAAAGCCAAAAAAGCAGAGATAAAACTAGCACCCTATCAACAACAGGGTGCCAACATGCAAATTTGCATGTTAGCACCCATTTACTCTACGCTTCCCCTTGCATCTCTAATGAGATGCAAAGGGGGCGTTCCAGAGTAAAATAATAGGAGAAATGTCGCTAAGCGACATTTCTCCTATTATCAAGAATATCGCTAACCCTGTTAGAGACAAAAAAAGCAGCGCTAACCGCGGTTAACGCTGCATTTTTTACGTCTGGTATTTTTCTGACTTAGCCATGATATCCTATGGAAGGAGGATATCATGGCTAAGTTTTTCTGTCCCTATCAACAAGCTAACGTGAGATTATCGCTGGGTTTCCAGCGATAATCTCACGTTAGCCACTTAGCATGAGGATTTTTATCGCTATTGAGATAAGCGTTGCTAATAGCACGCTATCTCAGCGATAAAAATCAACGCTAGCCGGCGATAATTATCCTAGCGCTAAGTGTGCTTAGTGATAATTATCGCCGGTTGTTGTTGATATGCCCCTATATTCGCTACTTTACGCTGGTTGAAGAAAGTTAAAGCAGAAACAAATCTAGATTGTGTGTCTTGGTTTTGTGAATGATAAAGCCTTGAAATTCCTCCTTTGTAGGTGTTCACCTTCAAGTGCATTGCCTGTCCCGGGCACTTCTAAATAATAACTTAAACGCTAGCAACTTACCCATGACTGCTTCACACTTACACCTTTAATTTACATTATTTTACTTTTGTGAAGTAGGAGACAGATTTCCTGTTGTAAGTTTGCTCTATTGATCCTCGTGACTCAGAACTTGCATTTTAAAAGATATATTCAGTTGACGCAAGTAATATCTTAATTAATTCAACTTGGTGCATTTCATTGTGTCTTCACCTCCCACAGTATCAGGTTCTATTTCGCCTATCAATTAAATTTCTTGACGCCATCGATTTGTTTGAATGCGACTTCAACAATAACAACTATTATTAAAAGGGTAACAAGAAACAGAAAGCAAAAAAAAGCATTCGAGTGTTCAAAAGATTTCTGAGAATCGTCTCAAAACGGATTGTATTAATGTCGCATTGCAAGGGGCATGATGTTCACTTGCAAAAGGAAGAGAGAGGTGGAGAATGGTTAAACATCTGCAGACACAAGCTATGTCTGCTTCCTTCTCAAAGGCAGGCCCTTCCATGCTTCCCACTTAGCGTTGCACACATTGGTGATGGGCACCTGGGCTGTGCCTGCCATGTTGGTGAGGGACACACTGATTCATAACGCGCTCCTGCCTGGCTGTTCTCCAGCCAAGTACCATGGAAGGAATGACTTGGTCATGTATTGGGCTCAACCTTAGGTGTGAAGACAGAAGGAAAAGCACAAGGCATGCTGGTTTGTTCTAGTGCTGTCAAGGCAGGTACCTAAAAGGTGCCCATGTCCCACCCTTGCATGTGGAGGGTGCAGGTCTGGCTAGAGTTTGAGCCGCGACTTGACTACGGGTCGCCTGATTGGTGCTTGTCTGCTCTTGGGAGCCTTCAGGATCATGAGAGTGATTGCAGACGTGGACTTCTGCTCACAATTATGGCCTCTTTTGGCCTAGCAGGAGTAGCTGAAATGTGGGCCTTTTAAAGATTTGATGTCTTTTCCACTTCTTCCCCTGCTCCATGAGGTGTGTACGCACTGCAGTAGGCAGTACCCCGCCTTTACAAAGAGGTGCATGGCTCATGCTCATGTCACCAACTCTCTTCACTTTACTCATTGGGCAGCTTTGCTTGCCTTGTACATTTTACCATATGGATTACAAGGCCTTCTCTGGTAAGTTCCCTTTTTTGGTATACATGTGCACAGCAGCCCATGGACCCCGGCAAGGCCTGTGCCGTGTTGCAGCCTATGTGATTTAGCCCTGACTCTAATTCTATGTTGCAGCCCTATTTCTCAACCCTTCCTTATCCATCACACAGCTATGTGCTGTGACCCAACATAAGAGCAACTCTTGACATTCATGTTTGACACCAAATCTCTTCCTACGAAGGAGCACAACAAAGGGAACACTGTGGCAGCAACTCACTCTTCCAGGGTGCAGTCTGCGATTCATCCGAAAATGCACTTTGGCGGCCCTCATATGGATATGACGCGCTATATAAATGATGATACAATACAATATGTGGAAAGAAGGGTCTCATAGTGGAGCTGAAGATGCTTTATTGCTAGTCCAATTGTGTGATAAGATGAAGCCCAGTGCCCAAGAAACTACAAGACTATAGGAAAATACTTTGGGCCTTATTTACAAGAAAGTGACGCATCGCAGGACCGCAAGTCATTTGGCTGCACTGCGTCGCTTTCAAAGCAAAGGGATGCGTAATTTTTACAACAAAATGACGTGGCCCTGTGCTCTCCCCTGCGCTGGCGCACAATTGGCTGCCATGTGCCAACGCAGGCACCCTTGCTCTATGGTGCAAGGATGTCTGCATTTTAGGGGAGATTGTTTTTGTCCCTTCCTACGCAAAAACAATAACAAGTGGTGTTTTTCTCTTTCTATGTGGGCTGCAGAATGAAGCATGCATAGAAAGAGGAAAAGATGAGGAGAAACAAAATTGTTTTTCCTCGCTGCGCCTCCTTACACCTTCCCTGGGGAGGCATAGGTTTCTGATGCATTCCTAGGTTTACGAAAATCGACAACACCTACAGTAACACCCGTGGCACGCCCCTTTCACTCACAGTGTTGTTCGAAAAGGGGCCGTATTTACGAGCCCACGAAAAGCCACTCAGGGTGGCTTTACATGGTCTTGTAAATGTGGAGCACCACACTGCGCCACCGGTACGTCAAAAAAAGTGAAGCACCAGCGGTGCCGGGGGCTTGTAAATATGCCCCTTCATGCTGTACGTATTAGAGGTGTACACAGCTGTCGCTTCTCATTTCACTTCGCTTCCGCCACGGACGCACAACAGTAAGCGATTATGTAAGAGGTGTAAACTCTTTGTAAACCGTTTAAGCCTGTCTGATAAAATGAGCCCTTTTGCTCTGCATCACAGCTGGTCATAATCATAATTACTCTGGAATTATATTATTGCTCATATCAATATGACTCATGTGCTTTATTTCCTGATGCGTTTCATTGTGCAAGGCCCACTGCAACTTGTTTCATCGGCTAATTCAAGCAATTATTTAGCATTTTGCGTCTTTTAGGTTATGAGAACATGCCCAAACTAGGACATTGAATGACCGAATTACCTAATTATTTTAAAGGTGAAATGTAATTATGATAGAGCTTTGTCTGGACACACACCTACTCTGCTGGGTTACGACAAAACGGTATGGATACAAAAATATTAATATTTCATTTCAATTGCCTGCTTTTGTCCCCGGGATTTGATCAAGAGCTGTCTGAGGTTTAATGCACTTTTTCACAGACTAAGGCCCTGATTATAAGTGGCTCAGAAGAGTAAGTGCTATTTATTGCACCTTTATAGAATCTGTCTCGCTGGTGTTAGGAATTTATCAGCTGCGGTAACTGGCACCCATTCCAAGTGATATATGGACACTGACACAGTGACGCTGACTAGGGGGACGCAACACTAGCGTACTGACGGAAAGCAATGACGCAATGACGCTCTGATGGAGACATGGACCCTGTGACACAAACACTAGAACACCGACACTGACATAGGGATGTTGGCATGGGGATAGTGACAGTGGAGCATGGAAATGGGTCACAAACACTGACGCAGGGCACTGACCCAAGGGCACCAATGCTGACACTAGGTCACTGATACAGCAACCACACTGCGCCATTAAGACAGGGACATAGATACACTGACGGGGAACACAGCACAGGGGTACTTATTTTTGATTACTGTCATGGGTCACTAGCAGTGGGACACAGGCACAAGGACATTGACTTGGAGACACCAACATGTTTATTTATTTACTTTACATTTTTACATAGTGCAGCGGCACCTAGACTGGGAGTCAGTGTGCTCTGCGAGTAAAACAACGTTGGAGAGCAGCAACCCTTCTGACAATGAGACTGAAGAAATGTTAAACATCAGGATGCTACTAAAAAAGAAAAAAACACAAGTTGCCCAAAAGGGAATAGAGCAGAAGAACAGAGAGCAGAATAGAAGGGACAGACTGGAACATTGTGGAGGGTTGAAAGGATGGTTATAAGAGCAGACAACAGGAGGAGAGGACTGAGAAATGTGGAGAACAGAGGGGAGGGAGCAAGAGACCAAAGAAGCAGCAGACAAGAGACGATACAGCATTAGCAACATCGAAATAAAAGAAGTGCGGATGGTTGGTCAGGTAGCAGACAGGGTGGGGGATGGCTATAAATTGAAGAGGGAAATTAGCGATTGGGGGATAGACTTATGGTAAAATATGCGAAAAGAGTTTGATCATGCTTGGGGTAGGAAAGGAAGATGACACAGGAGGGAAGTTGATTGAGCAGAAGATGAAAAATATACAAGGTAGCATTTACATAATCAAGGTAGAGCTTAAACATGTGGGTTTCTATTTTATTTTTATTTTTGCACAATTGTAGAAAGCCCATGTTTTGACAGACGTCTTCATGTAACGAGATCCAAAGAGCGGGAGCACAACCTAAAAACAACTGGGTTGCAGCAAGGTGTGTTTGGATCATTTTGGATTGAAAACTGAAAACCTTTCGGCTGCTGAGGTTTGTACCATCTCCAGCCATTTTTAAAGAAGATAATAGGTAGTCTGGATTTAGATGGTGGATGCCTTTGAACGTGATGCAGGCAGATGTGAAATGCTTGCCTCGGCAGGGAGGCAGGTTCATTCACAATCGGATGGGCTAATGTGGTCACATTTCCTTGCACCAGAGCCTAGCCTGGCTGTGGGGTTCATCAAGGTGTTACAGGGCACCGACCTCGATTAGTTGGTACCTGGCAGAATCAGATAGAAGTCTTTGGATTGGCGTAGGGACTTTAATTTTGTTCAGGTAACTGAGTCTGACTCTTGCTGATTCTATGGTGCAGGACTCTGTCAAGACCCCAGTTTTGTTTAATCTACACTGTTTAGCTCCTTTCAAATATTAATGTTCATAAACATGTCTCTAAACTCACAAAACTAAAGATGAAAACAATATTGAGACCAAATTATAGATGAAACTGCAAAATAGACCAATTGGCCACTATCCTTTTTTATGGAATGTTATAATTTTATTGCTCAGTTGTCAATTCAAGTGATGGTATCGGTGGTTCAAATTTCTACATCAGAACATCTTTGTTAATGACAAAGATTACATACACAATGTGTTCTACATATAATCATGTTGTTGTGCTACTTGTGTACAGCTCCTTAGCAGCACTAATTAGGAAAGGCACTTTATAGAAATGAGTGAAAACAGAAAACCTACTTTTTTTTACCAGATTTGTTAAGCTGATAATTGTGGGTGAATCCCAAGAGCCTTCGGGGCTGTATGCAGGAAGAACAATGCCATCCGGGACAAGGCTTAGGGCTAGCCAGTGATTCCGGCAGGAAGTCAATGGTGGAGGGAGGGCATCGCGGGCAGACAGGCACCGGTCTAGGCAGCTGCCACCAGGTTTGAGCTCTGACTCCGAGGTAGCTAAGACTCCTCACAGGCAGTATTAATTTGAAGGAAAAAAAGTGCCTGGGCCCTCTTCAGGAGGCCACCACAGTTTACAGCACCCATTGGACCTGTCAGGGCTGTCATCAAAGAACCTACACAAACACTGATCATCAAACTGCTGCAAGTGTGACAATTTAGACTGTTCGGGGCCCCCAAAGTTATAAGACCGGCTTGGGCAGCAGGTATTAGTTGTTTTTAACGTATATTGAATTAATAAAACAACCGTTGTTCTGCTTATCTCTAATTCATGCAAACAGCACCACCATGTGGCAGATGTCATAAGTGCCAGTGCTGAGCACACAGAGTGGCCGCCCGCCCACCAGTGCCCTGGCGTCCTCCACATCCTGTGGTGGTGCGGCTCCTCCACTACAAGGACATGGACACACTGCTGCATGGGCCAGAACTGCAGGTCCATTTATAGGTAACAACAGTGAGGTCTACATATTTACTGATTACACGATGGAGGTGCAAAAGAGGAGAACCTCATTTTTTGAGGTCAAGAGGGCTCTGGAGGAGGAGGGTCTGCAGTACTTCCTGATGTTTCCTGCCCGGCTCCAAATATTGTTGGAGGGGATGGCTCACTCTTGTGATGACCCGGCAGCGGCCTGGGACTGGATCAAAGCTTATAGGTTTGGGAAGTGGCCCGTCTGGGACTCTGCCGCGCCCCCATGGGAGGGGACAGTGAGAAAGAGGTTGGGGAAATGACCCTGAAGGGGTCCAGCCAAGAAATCCAGTCCATCACAAACTGAGAGGGAAAGGGTCGCCGCCCTCCAAGCTGTGGCGACGATAATGAAGGGTTCGGAGAGTGCATCAGAGATTGGCTCCCCATCTGTGAAAGGGACAGGGGAGTCAAAGTCTGAGTCCTCGCACGTGGACCGCACTCATGTTACCCCGGGGGCAGCAGATGATATAATTTGACAAGACATCAGGGAAGAAAAGAGGTGCCCACCTGGTCACATGTCATTCTGATTTTGAATTGGGCAGATTTCCTGAACAATTGTTGAAGGTTCGCGCTGGCGTGGCTGACGTGGGAACTGCTGCCTTTGGATTGCAGCCTACCCCCTCTTTTAAGGCATTACCTACACCTAGTCTGGGTCTTCTAATTCAAATCGATGGTTTACTCATAGTTTGGGTGGCTGGCTGTTGGCAGGCTGCTCTTGGGAAGGGGAGTTAACGTAAAGGGATGTTTTTCATTTTACTCTGTTTCTGTTTGTTTTCTTTGCACTTTCTTACTGGAAGGGTGTGGGAGGAGGCAGGGAGAGGGGTGGGTCAACAGTGAATATCCTACTATGGCTGCAACGCATTACACACTAAAGTTTATGACATGGAACATTAGGGGGATGGGGTCCGCAACCAAGCGGCATAATGTGCATAGAGACTTGCAGAGGTGGGGACTGCAGATAGCTTTGCTGTAGGAGACACATCTTAACCAGAGCGAGGTGGAGATATTGCACCAGAAATGGAGAGGAATAAAATTTGCTACCTCTATCGTGGCATATGCCAGGGGGGTGCTGATCTGGGTGAAGGCATGCATCCCCTTTGAGCCTCAGCGCAAACTCGCAGTTAGTCGATATGTTTTGGTTACTGGGAGTCTGTGGGTGTGGGACGTTACCCTCGGTATCGTGTATGCCCCCAACCAAGATCAGGTCCTTTTCCTACATAGGCTCTTGGCCCACATTGGCTGACTTAGCAGCAGTGGATATACTTCTTGGGGGAGATTTTAACAGCGTGTCTGGTGTTCTACTGGATTGCTCGACCCCCCCCCCCCCTTTACCTGGGGCCCAGGCCCACCGTAGCACAGCTGGGTTGAGTGATTGGATGGGACATTGGGAATTGGAGGATATCTGGACGACACAACATATAAACACGAGGGACTATTAATTTTATTCACCCATATACCAGTTACACACACGCTTAGATGCTTTTCTGTGCTGTCATGCCCTTGGCAATGCCATTCCCCATACTGAATATTTAGGACGCACAATATCAGATCATTGTCCTCTGTTGCTTGAGTTTAAGCTGCTGGGGACCAGTCCCCTGATCCCCTTATGGCGGCTCAATCCCCAGGCTTTGGAGGATGTCTGCTTTAGAGAAACCTTAAGGACCGCCATTGACAACTATTTTTCTGACAAAGCGCGGACAGCGTCCATGGTACTGGTGAAATGGGAGGCGTTTAAAACTGTGGTGTGCAGACATTTCCTAGGACAATCTATAGGCATACAACGGGAATTACATTTAGAGTTGAGGGTGTTGGAGGATAGGCTACATCAATTGGGAACCACCCAGGAAACGGGGGCTGATGATTCGGAGGGTCTGCGGGAGGCGCGTGCGCTTTATAGCGAGTCCCTTGTGCGGTTACGGTGCCACGACTATAGAGGGTACCTCACAAAACTGCAGGGGAGGAGGGGAGGCCTGGCCAACTGTTGGCATGGCCAGTTCGGCCGGAATCCTGTGGGTCCCCGATCACGCAGGTGAGGAATGGGTGTGGTGAGACTGTTTATGACCCAGAAGCAATTAATGCCCTGTTCTGTGACTACTACAGGGGCTTGTATAGCGCACTACCCCGGTCTCATTGCGGGAACAGTGGGAATTCCTGAGCACATTGCAGCTTTGTGAGCTTGACCCTCAAGCTAGGGATGTGCTGGGCCGACCGGTGACAGGGCAGGAAGTCCGTGTTGCTAATAAAAGCATGGCTGATGGGAAAATCCCTGGGTCCGGACGGACTCCCTACAGAATTCTAGACTGCCTATGCCCTGACACAGGCTCCTTGACTGGTAGCCTTCTACACATAATCCTGGCGGCTTGGGGGGCTCCCAGACTCTATACGTGATGCGGTAGTGGTTTCACTCCCCAAGACTACAGTCCCAGGGGCTTGCATGGCAGACTTCCGCCCGCTCTCCATGCTCAACATGGATTTCAACCTACTCAGAAAGATCATGGCTCTTTGGTTACTCCCGTATATGTCTACTTTCATCCACCTTGACGAGAACGGGTTTATCCCTTCCCGGAATACATCCCTTAATTTAAGGAGACTGTACTCAGTGCTATTCCACCTGGAGATCCAGGTCCACCCACAGGCGGCCTGTCTATCAATTAACATGGAGAAGGCCTTTGACACTGTACTGTGAGCCTGTTTGTTCAAGACCATGGCGGGAATGGGACTTGGGGTCGATTGGCTGCGGTGGATGAAACTACTTTATGGAGGCCCCGTGGCGCAGGTTCGGACAGGTAGGACTGTATCCCATCAATACGGTCTCTTCCGAGGTACCAGACAGGGATGTTCCATATCGCCCCTCCTGTTTGCCCTAGTGATCGAGCCACTGGCTGTTCTGTTTAGGATGGGCGGGGAGGGACTAGGGGTGTCTATACGAAGGCAAGAACATAATATCTCCTAGAACGCGGATGATCTCTTGATTTATCTGGCGTATGCAGTGGCGGGCTCTGCTACAGCCCTTCAGCTGATGGAGAGATTCGAACGGGTATCGAGCTTAAAGGTCAATAGAAGTAAAACCTATTTGTTTCCTGTAACTTCGTTGCTCTCCTACCCCCCTGTAACCGCCAGTGGAGCTTAACTGGGTGCAATCCACTTTTAGATACCTAGGGATCAATATTGACCACTTCCTTGAAGATCTCCGGGAAGGTAATCTTGGGAAGGCACTCCAGTCCCTTAGATCTTGTGTTCCCTTCTGGTGCTCATTGCGAGTACCTATTATGGCTCGGATCTCCCTGTCCAAAATGGTTGGTTCCTGTACTTATTATGTTACTTTATTAATCTCCCAATTACAGTGCCTGCTTGCTGGTTTCATCAATTGGATTCATTAATGATGGTATCCCTTTGCCTCTGCGCCCGTGCCGTATTACAAATGGGGACGCAGAGGCAAAGAAGCCCTCTGGAGGTGGGCAAGGAGGTCCCATGGACCCCCCAGACATCTACCTGCAGATGGGTGCAGTTACTCACTGCACCTGCCTGCAAGGGGATCTCTAATTCAAATCAGCCGCTCTATTTTCCACACGAATGCGCTGCCGCCAGCCATGTAATAGGGAGCACTTTCCCCGATTGTGCCCAGCATAACTGTTTTAAGGTGCACTGGGTGCAAACAGGGAATGTGCGCCCTTTACATAATGGTGCCCCAGAGTAAATAGAAAGCTGACGGTCCAATTTTGTTGCTGGTTCAGCTGCCCTCAGTAAAGGCTGTAAAATTAGTAGTAGAAGTCACAGTTCATTGCCCCCAACCCCTTCTTGTGTTGGTTTCAGCATGCCGCCCCTTCAAAAAACCATTTCCACAAGATGAATTGCCACAAAAAATGTAACTCTGCGGTACAATTTTACTGATGTAAAATATTGCATTTTAGGAGCAGGTATAGACTTTGCCTGGCATTTTATGTATTACTATTTTACTTATCTAATTCTAAAGTATGCAAATACCCATGGACAAGGGTGTCCTGGTGTTATTCCTGAAGCATTTTTTCTTGAATAGAATACAGCAATTGGAGGGAGATTATCGACTTTTCCTGAAGATGGGAAGATCCTAATTGGATTGAAAGGATGGAGTATCTTTGGTGGATTGTGAGGTTGGAGGATACAAGCTAGATTGCAAGTATGGAGGATACTGTTTGGATCGTAAGGTTGAGGATCCTGCTTGGATCGTGAGGTTGGAGGATCCTGGTCTGATGGTAAAGTTGGAGGATCCTTGACGGATCATCAGTATGGAGGATGCTAGTTGAATCATAGGTTTGGAGGATCCTGGTTGTATCATGAGATTGGAGGATCCTGGTTGGATTGTAAGGATGGAGGATCCTGGTAGGATTGTAAGGATGGAGGGAGGTCCATGCTTTTGCCATCATTACCGAGAGACAACTTACTCCCAGATGAGCGAGATAAAAATAAAGCCTAACCATGCAGTTAGCAGCCAGAGAGCTTTGAGTCTTTGAATGCCTATAGCGGAATAAGAGGCTATGTAGGTAGGTTGGTATGGTGCCATAGAGTGCCCTGAGGCAGAGTGTCTTGAAGAGACACCTTTTTATGACTAGGCAACCAATGTAAACAGGTCAAGTGGGATGCGATGCAGGCACCTCACATCGAGAACTAGACAAGCAGCAGAGCTTTGCTCGTGCTGAAGTCTTTTGGTGAGGTAGACAACTGTCTTTCAGTGTCGGACTAAGAGCAAATATTTGATTTTCCTGATGATACGGAGCATAAAGAAGCAAATGGTGTAAAGGGAGGAAGTGAATTTGAGCTGCACTACTGGCAGCCTTCAAACATTTTGAATGCAATTGTGTTATAACATTTCAGAAATGCACCTAAATGTCATAATCTGGTTCAGAATTGTTGCAAATCTCTTGAGCTATTTCTTTTGCAAAATCTAAAAGACGGTCCTTTGGACTCCGTGGAAAAGAGTCTTCTTTGCCTTTTATTATTTTCTAACCTGAGAAGATTTCAGTGCCTGCCATGAAATATAAGGATTACTCCAGTGAGCCATTGTTATCTCAGTGAAGCCGAAGGGATGCCCGCGATCCACATTAGCAGTTTTTATCTGACAGGGCCACAGGGCCCTGTACTGTGCACTGGAGCCTCGTCTCAATACTGATTAACGGGTGGGTAAGTTGCAGGTCAAGTTTGAGGACCTTGATAGAACTGTGTGAGTTTTAGTGCTGTATTCTGCTAATCGGGATTGAGATGCATTGGTACGGGTGTGCGGGCACCACAGTACTGGTATAAGAGGAATAGCAGGTTAAAATTAAGGTGTATCGACAAAGTCCCACTTCAGTCTCCGGGCAGGATTAATGAGTACCATAAATCAGGATTGAGATGCATCACCAGGGCTGGTTTGTGTGTCCCAGTACTTGAATAGCAGGGGGTCCTGCAGAACAAAAATGAATTGCATTGCAGAGGTGTCCATGGGACTCAGAATTGGAATGTCAGAAAATTCTGCCATTCAGGATGGAGGTGCACAGGTAGAGAGGTGTGTGTGAGTAGAGGTACTGGAATACAAAGGGTTGCCTTGGATTGAGGTAAACTGTTGAAGATATAGGCAGGTCTCCATATTAGAACACTGGGGAGTCCTATTGAGGCACAACAATGTGGGTTACCGGTATTGGAATAGCAGGGAAGCAGACCTGAGGGCAGGTTTTCATGACAGGGGGTGAAATGTTCTTTTCTGTGCACCAAACACACACACACACGCACGCGCACTCACACACACACGCACACACAATAACATAGGGAAAATATTTCACGGTGTTTGAGAAATATGTATATCATCATCATATTGACAGCCCCCAAACAATGTGCTGAGCTTAATCAATCAATCAATCAATCAATCAATCAATCAAGGGGATTGTAAGCGCGCTACTCACCGGCGAGGGTCTCAAGGCGCTGGGGGGGAGCCGCAGATCTGTTTTAGCCGAAGTGCCAGGTCTTGAGGCTCTTTCTGAAGGTGTTCAGGGAGGGGGCGCGTCTGATGTCTGCCGGTAGCTCGTTCCAGGTCTTGGCTGCGATGTGGGAGGAGGCTCCTCCACCTGCTCTGGCTCTGTGGATGCGCGGGTTTCGGCTAGTGCGAGGTTGGCGGATTGGAGGTTTCTTTTGGGTACGTGGAAGTTGATTCTGTCATTGAGGTATTTGGGTCTGTTGTTGTGTAGGCATTTGTAGGCGTGAGTGAGGATTTTGAAGTTGACTCTTTTTTCCACGGGGAGCTAGTGCACTCTTCGTAGGTGTTGGCTGATGTGTTCGTGCCAGGGGATGCCGAGGATGAGTCTGGTGGCGGTTTTGTATTGTCTGGAGTTTGTGGAGTAGGGACTTGTTGATGTTGGCGAAGAGTGCGTTTCCGTAGTCGAGTCTGCTGGTGATGAGTGCATGGGTGACTATCTTCCTTGGGGGGATCCATATGAAAGTCTTGCGGAGGATGTGAACGGTGTTGAAGTAGCTGGAGGTGACTGCGTTGATCTGTTGGTTCATGGTGAGTGAAGAGTCGAGTACGATGCAGAGATTTTTGGCGTGGTCTGAGGGGGTGAGTGGGCGGTCTTCCGAGGGCGGTCGGCCACCAGGTGTTGTCCCATGCTGAGGGGGTGGTTCCAAGGACGAGGACTTCTGTCTTCTTGGAGTTGAGCTTCAGGCAGCTGTTGGTCATCCAGACCGCGACGTCTTGCATTCCTTTCTGGAAGTTGAGTTTGGCGGTGGTGGGGTGTTTGGTGAGGGAGAAGATGAGCTGGGTGAGCTACTATGATTATATGGCACAGACGACGACTAAGTTATGCAATAAGGTTATCTAAATCATGCTGCAAAACACAAATATTGTAGTAGATTCTCTGGCAGCATTCCTTTGACTCATTTTAGACAGAAACAAGCTTTGGGAAATAATCAAATTATATGGGAAATTATGTCTCAAATGCAGAAAATCCATTAATATGTAATAAACGCTGCTGCCACAGAATCACATAAATACATTGGCTTTCATCACTTTCTATTGTTTTATTGTTTTATCAACAATCTATTCAGGAAATATAAACAAAACCTAAACATTTTACTTATAATCAGGCCCTTTGTTAGCTGCAAATTGAAGACAGTCTTACAAGTGAGAAATTTCACTAGTATTAATTACTGTGCCTGGGAATAATGCAACACCTGTTTCTGTACCGGCTGGCAGCCAGTACAGTGTTTTGGCATTTCTAAAGCACAAACCTTGCTGGGTAGCAATAAATAGCACCAGTGGCGGCCGCCAATAACAAACAGTGATGGGACGGGTGCGGCGGGTGGAGGGGGCGCAGGGGGAGCGCGGGGTAGCTGGTAGGTTTAATAATAATAATAAATATAAGGAGACTTGCCTGTAGCTGCCGCCTGCCTCCTGCGTTGCGCCTCGTCATCCTTGTCCTAGCAGGCACTGGGGCAGCATCAGACTCCCTATGCAATCACCGCGCTGCTCTCATGCTATGAGAGCAGCGTCGGGATTGGTCTGGGCGGGCAGCTTTAACGTTTCGCTCAGGACAGGGACTCTGTGCTGTTTCTCCAACCCGGCTGTACAAAATAGCCTGGTTGGACAAATATAAGTACGCATGTGTGTTTGGCTGGCCTAAGATGGCCGGCCACACACACATGCGCACTTATAAGTGCACAAATAGTCTTCTTCCCGAAACCTTGATCCTGCCCCGCCCCTCCCTACAGCACTGGCTCAGCCAGCAGGTGAAAAATAAAACACTGGTAGGACATCGTTTTATTTTTCACCAGCTGGCTCTGAGCCAGTGAAGCGAGGCTACTCCGCCATTGTGTTGGAGCCACCTCTGCATAGCACTGTTATGGGGCAAACCTCAGTGAGGATACATAGGAGACGGCAGCGGACTGAATGAGAAGACACAGTTACAGGAAGGGGTGAGAAGACAGCCCATCTGAGGTAGTGTTCATTGAAAAGGTGAGTTTTCAGTATCTTCCTGAATTGTAGGGTGGTTGCTTCCGATGTCAGAGTGGATTTTATTCCAGATCAGAAGGGCATACTCTGAGAAAAAGCTTCTTTTCTCCTTCCTGTTGTGATTAATCTCTAATCTGCTGATGTCAGTGCTCCTGCCCTGCCGCTGACCTCCAGATATTGATAATTTGTTAGCTAGGCACACAAAGGTCTTGGTGTACAGGGCCTTTTAAGAACCTGTTCAGCTTGAAGATGATCCAGGCTTCCATGGGGAGCCAGTGTAGATCCTTTAATGCCAGGGTGATGTGGTTGGATTTCATCAATGCCTTAATGAGCTATGTTGCTGCATGAAGAATGACTTTCATGGAGCAAAAGTGGTCTCTGTGATGTCACTGAGCAGGACGTTACCAGTATCTAGATGACAGAGGACTAGAGCTTGAATTGTTTTTCTGAAGTCATCTAGCGGGACAAAATGTTTCCCTTTTTTTCAGGAGAGACAGGTGGAACCAGGTTGCTTTAGTCTTCTTGGCGATGTGTTTGTTGAGTGAGAGGGCCTGTCCTATTATTTTGGGTGTGAAGCCCGCTAAGTAACTCAGAAAGCCTTGAAAAAATTTGAGTATGTTTGACATTGTTGGCAAACAAGAAGCGTTTGAACTTCGTGGGGTTTAGCATCAGGTAGTTCTGTGATATCCAGGACTGGATGTGTTAGTTGCAGGCTTTGAATCTCTTTACTGTCACTGGTTGAGGAGATTTTGAATAGAGTTGGGCGCCGTGCAAGAAAAATAAAATACCATTGGAATTTATGCTAGAGGATGCTACCATAATTAGAGGGTAATTGAAATACAAATAAAAGTACTGCTCAAATATTCAATGATGTGGCACCCTTTAATAACTAGCTAAACAAATATTCAGATTTCGGCTCAGTATAAAAGTTGATGAGGAGTACTTACTGAAGATCAAATAGGCCAATGCAGTTCATTGTGAATGGGAAGCTTCATGCACCAAGTGATTCTTCACAGTGCCACGTTTGTTACTTGAATTACTGAGCACCATCAGCTTACTGTTTTCCAAGAATCAGTCTACATACAGAAGAATTATCCATCTGCAGTCAGTATCACAATGACAGTTTCCTTATTGCATTCTATATGCGTGAACTACGGGTGAGTAGGTGGGGACGGGACGGAGGTACCAACTGAATGAAAGAGTATACTAGTACAAGGTAATATATAAAGAGACACAAATGGAAAGAAAGATAGTAAATGTATATATGATGAAATACAACACTCTCCTTCAAAACCCAGAAGCGTCATTGGTGAAATCCTGCGTCTGGATTCTAAGAATGCTCAAGAAGTTCCTGGACTTTCTTCCCGGTGATGTGCAGGTCACAGAGGTTAGGGCGCTGAGACTGTCGAGGCTGGACTATGTTAATGTACTGTACCTGGGAATTCTGGCCTATCTCTTACAACGACTCCAGGTGATACAGAACATAGCTGTCTGCCTTCTTTACAAGCTGCCTAAACACTCTTCCGTTTCCCAATTTCGAGAACATCTACACTGGCAGCCAGTTCATAAGTGAATCATGTCTAAGGCTGTAACATAACATCAAGCTCTCCACAACAACAGGCTCAGATACTTGAATACGAGGATTTTTGAGTGCCGTCCCGGTAGGGCGTTGCGCTCAACTAAGGCACTCCTGATATCAGTACCCCACTTCAAAAGAAAACGTAGGGGTGGGACTTCTTTTGCGGTTCTGGCTGAGAAGATCTGGAATCAGAAGCCTCTCCAACTGAGGCCCATTACGGATGAGAGATCTTTGAAAGCGTATCTATTCAAACTCTAATTCTACTGTTTGCGTGCGACCCCTCACTCAATCCCTTGTCCGATCTTTCATGCTAGCACTGGGACACTCATTGAGGAGCCGTGCACCATATAAAAATCAACCATTCATTCATTCATGACCTCATCTTTTTCAAGGAACCACATGTTCGATACCTATAAGTTTAAATTTGTTCATATGTTTTATAGAATGTTATGTTTTGAAATGGACAGCCATGGGATATTTTGAATTATAATTTTTCTCCTATGTCTTCTTTCCAACGTTCTTTGAGTTTTCTGGTAGTAGAGCCCAAATGTTGTTTGTTACAGGCACATATAATCATACACATACAAAATTAACAGTGATACAGTTCATGAAGTACTTGATCTAATACATGTTTCCTTTTGTGCCATCCGTGAAGCATTTCATATTATCAACCACACTTGTACGAGTCTAGCGGTGACTCTGGTAACCAAGTTTTATTGGAAACGTTTCACTCCGTTCTTTAAATCTCATAGTGTTACTTGGGAAAAGGTTTGTGCATGATGTCCAGCAAAGGCTTTGTTCTGGATGATTACTCTTCTAGAACAAAATACTATGGGTAGATCATTTTCTTTAACATTGCACACATCGGTTGCGTGCCGTACAGTGCAGCACACATGCAATGTGTGAAATGTAAGGACAAATAAAAACCTTACTCCTGTTTTACGCCTCCTTCAAGGAAGCCTTATGTTTTGATGCAAAGCAAGGCCTGACAATATTTAAAGCTCTTGTGTTGCATTAAAAACCATGGGTGGTAGTGTTGGAGTGCCAAAGTGCCACCCATGGAATGCCCCATTGATGCAATGTAGTACAAAGCAGAGCACAGTGCTATTTGTGCTACAAAAAGGGCAACCATCTTGTGCAACAGGTTTTATGATGGAAAATAAATCTCCAATCAAGACTTAGTGCCATTTTGTTCCACTTTGCATGACTTTGAGGCAGCGAAATGCCTTTTTAGTTTGTAAATGTGCCTTCTAGTGTTTTGCACCTGTCTGGGCCCCTCCAAGCAATTCAGGCACAGTAATTGTGATACATTGTACTTTGGAAATGCAAATAATTAATTTGGAGAAATAACCACTCTGTGTGCTGCTTAAGCAAGTGAAGTGTTTGCATTTCAATTGTAAAATGCAAGTAAATCGCCTGATAATACCAGGCACCAAGCAAAAGGTGCCTTGAGACCAAAAGAGCAAGCCAGGGCCTCAGTCGACCCCCTATTACCTCCTGCACTGCTGCACTGTGATGAGAGGTAGCAGTGGCTGGTGACAAGAGAAGATGTTTGGGAAGTCTAATTGGTCTGATTTGTTTACTAGAAGATAAATCCTCTCACAATGGCTGCCTCATGCTTATATGTACTGGCCCATCATAGCACAGGCAATTGTGGCGGCCATTTTGAAACTATTTTTTACTTCTAATTTTGTCTGCACACTGACTGTGTGCAGGGCAGTCAAATGAATGCATATTTTAATGCAGGATAATTATGCATGTAGCTGGTGGAGGATTCTCACAAGTTGCAGTGGGATGGGTTGGATATGTGCAGCTAACAACCTCACTACCTGTTCTAAAACTTTGAGACATCTCCCTGTGCAGCAGTGCAATACATAATTGGACCTGTGTTTGAAACTACCGCCAAACCTGGGTGCTCCTTCAACATCTCAAAGACATCCCTCACATCAGTGACCACTACCGGGCTAGCAAGAAGAGATTGGTTGGCTAGGGAGACACCTACAAGGGAACCATGCATGTAGCGCCAGATGAGATGAGAGCCGTTTATTAGCAGAAATAGAACGCACAAGGGAGAGCAATGAAGCAATTTCTTCGCTAAGTGAATAAGGATGGCCGGCTTTAGTGCTGATGTCGCCTAGTGCAACAATCTTTTTTGGCGTCCCCCCCTCCATATGACCTCCTCCTTGGATTACCTCATTATCAACCGGGGCAAAAGTGCCACTCATGCTTCATCGCCCCTCTCTCAAATACATTTTATTTGTTTAAAAGTGCTGGTAAAGCCTGGCTATACTGTTCCACTCAGCTATCCACATAAAATACAGATCTGTTCTTTGCAGCAGGCATATTAACTCTCTGCGCTACTTTATGGCAAGTCCAGACTGCCACTAGACAAAACCCTCCATCTCTCTCTCTCTCTCTCTAGCAAGAACATTAATCATCAGCGTTATCTTGACATTTTTATTGCTGACTGAAAGCTGGACGCACAAGTAACTCTGAAGCAGGTGTTTTTAAATCGGACATTACTACTAAAAACAGCGCCCCCCCCCCCTGAGGTCAGCGCCCAGTGCGGCTGCACCAGTCACACTGCCCTAAAGCTGGCCCTGGTCATGTGCGTGCAATTTCCATCACAACGTCATGACTAGGTTCCATAGTGCAAAATTGTGCACATGGCCTATTCGCGAGTTTCACAAACAAAAAAACACGAGTTGTGAAACTGGACTGTGCAAAATGAGTACATTTTAATATCTTCATCTGTATTATACTGACAAAAAATATTTTTCTGTCTAGCCAATGTAAATAAAAAAAAGACTTAAGATAAGAGGAATTCGTTCAGTGCCCATATCTAATGAATTTCTGCACATTTAGTATAGAAAAAACATCCATCAATTTGATTAACTTCCATAAAAACGAATGGCTTTAACGTGATAAAACGTGGCAATTTGCTTTGCTTTCTGTTATTCTTCATAGCCCTTCAATGTCGAGTTTTTTTTTAAATAAACAATAGCAGTTTCCTTTCATCCGTAACAAAGTTAGGGGCATATTAACAAGCCAGGCGATAAAATTATCGCCGCTTTAGAGGCAGAAAACTGCCGCTAAAACGGCGATAATGGGCTTGATAATATGCTCTATGGAATTCCAATTGAAGCCCGTGTTAGACGTCCTTCACATCTAACATGGGCTTCAATTGGAATTCATTAGAGCATATTATCAAGCCCATTATCGCCGTTTTAGCGGCAGTTTTCTGCCGCTAAAGCGGCGATAATTCTATCGCCTGGCTTGTTAATATGCCCCATTTAGAGCTAATCATTCGTTAGTAAAGTTGAAGGCCAGATTTTTACTAAATCTTTTTCGTATCGAAGCTTCGAGAAGAGGCCTGGACTTGAAAATTGTCACTGGGCAGATAAAAGAAATGACGCGCTCAGAAGCACGTGGTTAATCAGTTGAGAGTCCGCGCGACCGCGTCCGGAAACCGGCAAAATACGTCACAGGCTATGGCCCGTGAAGTGTTAGGTACACGCTGTGCCTATTTGAAAAGTCGCGTCGTTACGTGCGAAGAAAAGAACTAGAATGTTCCACGTCCCCATCGAGCTGTTTCCTTCAAGCATTGGTGCCAAGGTGACATTTCCCCCTCTCTTTTTGATTGAACACCTTGAAAAGGCTTCACTCAGCGCCACTGGTGGACATAATTTATCTGCAATTTTCTTTTCTGCCTTGAGAAAACCGAGCTGGAGGAGGGAAACAATCAATGGCTGCAATAAAGGAGAGGGCCAATTCAGAAATGTAATTTAATGTTTTGTGCCGGACACGTATAAAGGGAAGTCTTATCCGGATCTTTTGTGTTCTGTCAGGAATGCTACAAATGTTTGGACTAACGGGAGCCCTGGACCATTCACAGCGCCCTAGCCTTGTTACATCTATTGCTTTCTTTCCTGCCCTTGCATTGCGTCTTTTGTTAAGTCGAGGGAGCCGCCTGTGTTATGTACTGGTCCACTCGAATTAAAGTAAATAAGCGTTCGGTATTTATAATGGCACCAAGAAGGTAGTATGAAAAGAAAAAGCCTACGGATTTATGTAATTTTGTGTGAGATTGGAGTAATTGTGGAAATTGCGGACTTTTTGCATTATTCAATGGCGTAAACTCATTTAAAAGTTACTTGATCAAAAGATGGAAACCTCGTAGGTTGAGCAAGGCATTTTACAAAATTGGGTGTGATATAACCACATGAACATTGCTGTAAGCAGGGCAGGCAGACATTATTTTCTAGAAGTTTCTGAAGCAGTATGTGCTCGAGTTTGTTCTACATAATCATTAACATACAGCTACATTGTGAAATCCATGTTAAAACAAGCCCTGTATGTGCGTCTTTAATGTCCTAATGCAGTGGTTCCCAAACTTTTGACTCCTGAGGACCCCCATTGAGTCACCACTGAAAGCCGGGGACCCCCAAGCAATTTGTAGGATTTAAATTTCAAACATTAAAACAGTAATTAAAAATAAAAAAAAACACGTGCGCACACAAAACAAAAACTCGAATTACTAAGGATTTCAGGGGCATATTTCCAAGTCCCCATCGCCATGGGAACGTCACTTTTAGCGATGTTCCTGTGGCAATAGGGACTTCGCCCTATATACAAGGCAGCGTTAAGCCACTTATTGTGGCTGAACGCTGCCTTGTAAATAAGACCCCCTTTCACGCAATGCTTAGCGCGAAAAAGGTGGGCAGTGGGAGTTGCAGTGGGCGTTTCACTCCGACACCCATTGATTTTGACACTGCCCTCTATTTACAAGGTCAGCTTAAATAGGAGACAGCACCAGAATTAAGACCATGAAAAACCTGGTCTTAACTTTACGAAATGAGGAGAAATGCCTTATTTCTCCTCGTTTTTGCTTTTTCCAACGGAAAAAGCAAAACACCTCTGATTGTTTATGTTCAGGAAGGTGACCCTTCCTGCACATAAACAATCTTTAATAAAAATGAAGTTTTGTAACATACATAGAAGTGACAAAACAGAATTACAAAATTGTTCATGTGCAGGAAGTGGGAACATAGCAGCATCAGGATAATGATAGACTGGGAATAAACATATGTTGCTAACTTTTACCATGCAGTTTGCAAGCAGCTCTTTGATGACAGTTTATAGGACACTGCTAGATTACGATTGTCCCTTATGAATTGCACAGTGACGAAAGAATCTCTGTGACGAAATCAGCAACCCATTGACCTATGCACATAAAATACTGTTTTTTAAAATGCATTGTACACGTTCTTTGCAGTAGGCATGTTAACTCTCTGTGTCACATTAGATAAGTCAAAGCTGCCACTGGACAAAACTCTCATCTCTCTCCAGCAGGTACATTAATCACTGGCATTTTCTTGACGCTAATTTCACAAAGAACTTTGACGCGCTTTTAAAATTGCTGGCTGAGGACCCCCTGGGAATGTGCCACGGACCCCTGGGGGTCCTCGGACCCCAGTTTGGGAAACACTGTCCTAACGCATGTAAAGAACTCAACAACAAAGGAATCAAATTTGGTTCCACCAAGCTGCACTGCCACATCACTGCCTGAATCCAATGAATTAAATTCATCTGTATTAAACTGCTTTTTCATTTTTCCGTTTTTCTCCTTAAATTTTCATCTTATCTCTTCTTTTGTTCAATTCATTTTACTCAATGCATTTTTAACTGTCATTATTCAACATAAGCTCAGAAGCATGAGGTAGGTTCCATGTCATGATTTATTTATCAAGCCCAATGCATTTCGGGAATAGATTTCCCTTCGTCAGGGGCATCTGAAAATACAAACAAATATGTATACTTTAAACCATCAAGGATTTCATAAACGTTTACACAACTCATACTGATTTTTAACATGAGTCTCCCAGTAAAACGCAAATTATTGTTCTGGCATATATACAAACAATAATCATTTACTCGCGAATATACCATCTTGTAAAAACGCATATTTTTTCTCACACGTTGCTCTTCAACTCAATAACTCCAGACTTTAAAATAAGCCATCCCTTTTACGTGAGAAATAAAACAGTTCACTAGTTTAGGGGCACAAACATTTTTCAAAACTTAAAAAGCGCTTACCATAACATGTGCTTGAATTTCAAATTTCCGACATCTTTCACGATGAATTTATTGCACATTATATTTTAAAATAAAAGACATATTATAATTTGCCTCTTCACTAGCGTGCAAAAGCGCGCGTATCTTATTTAAAATGTAAACTCGAACTACTCCAAAGTGCCGCTTTTCTGTGTCACCGCCCTACTTAACACTCCCCAGGTGGTTCATTGCGTCATCTTTTGTCCGGGCCCTGCCTCCAAGCCGAAACAGCACTCAATATGCGATGTGTTCTATAGCGCCTTCCGCCCTGTTTCAGCCCATGCAACCATCAATCCCAGAATGCAACGCATCACATCACTTCACACTAGGTGTGTCCCAATTAATACATTTTAAATTAATTTCTGTGAAATTAGAGTCACTGCTTGTAACACTGCCTTGTGTCCATGTGAATCCTTGATATGATACATTCTATGCAGATATTTTGAATATAGCTCCTTTCGAACATAGCTTATGAATCTTTGATTATCCTTTATGACAGGAAACTTTACCCTGTACTTCAGAGCCGTTCATAATCAACTTTTAATCGAATGTCATCGTCCTGTTATTTCCAACGTTTTCTTCATGGGTGCCATCTCATTTGAGACGAAGAATTCATGCTATGAAACAAAGTGGGGGATGAGATGCACTCCGGGTAATCCTGTAATTAATCCATATTTAAACCAATGTACTTATTCAACCGTTATCGGCGTGCAAAACTTGCTTCTCGCATCGTCCCATTGCGCTGTGAACACTACAGAACTCAACAACGAAGGAATCAAATCATGCAGTGATGTGGCAGTGCAGCTTGGTGGAACCAAATTTGATTCCTTCGTTGTTGAGTTCTGAAGTGTTCACAGCGCAATGGGACGATGCGCGAAGCAAGTTTTGCACGCCGATAACGGTTGAATAAGTACATTGCCGTTAGCCGCCTGACCTTATTGCCAAAGAAGGATGAACTATATGTCACCTCAGGTCTCTTTTAGGGCCAAAGATTGGGTGGCGAAAACCTCTAAGGCGAAAAACCAAACCAAATCACCTCACAGCCCAGTCTCTTCCTCCTCACCAGGGTAGGCCTCTGGGTACTTCTGAGTCCCGCACCTCAGGGATTACAGGCTGTGGCGAAAGTCAAGGTTAGTAGTCACTGGGCATTCAGGACATTGTGCTGTCTATGAATATTTTAGACAAGAAATATCCCTGAAAGCTTCCTGATGGATTAATACTGGAAAAGGGGACTTTGTTCTACTTTTATAGCTGTTTGCAAAGGCATGATTGTCATTAGAGCTCTTCCAAGAGAGACTGCCTATTTCAACATAAAAACGGAGCCCAGCTGAATATCTTTAGTTCCCTTTATTACAAACTCCTTGGAAAGTAATGATATTTATTGTATGAATATTGCATGAAGTAAGACAGTGGAAAATGGAATACCATATTAAGTTTCTGAACTTTTAAACTTTTCAATAATTAGGGAAAGGGAATAAAGCCGAGAACAGAGCACCGTAACAGGTTTAATTAAAGAATATAAGGTGCGGGGCCGTCACACCGGCATCAGGGCCGGCTTTAGCGCTGGTGGCACCCTGGTCGACAATGTTTGATGGCGTCCCCTCAATGACCACCTCCACCACGGATTCTCTCACTAGCACCCTTTAACCGTGACCAAGTCTCCATAACCACACTCTCTCAGATGCATTGAATTAGTTATATAGCGCCACTCATACCAGTGTCGGGTGTCTGAGCACTTTGCATCACACGCACATTACACACAGACATTCAATCATACGTGTGTAAATCAGTGTGTAGGAAATGTTACGTAAACCAAAGGACTAAAAGTGTAGGAGTCACATGTCATCCATACTGGTAGGCAGTATAGTTTAAGAGTGCTTAGTGTGGAGAAGCACAAACTCAGAGTCGAAAAAGAAACAGCATAGTTGGGAGTTTTCTTTAATAATAAGAATCGATTTCTAGCCAAATTAACCCTTTTTGCAACATTGATCAATGTTCTGTACTTTGCAGAGTGTATGCAGTTCTAGGATGAAAGTTAATAGCTCACTATTCTATATTAGGACTTTAAATTATACATTACATTAACCTGCTGATCTGTTTACATCTGTAATCTACATGGTACACGTTCTTTGCAGCAGGCATATTAACCCTCAGCACTAACTTCACCTAAGTCAAAACCACAACTATACAAAATGCTGATCTCTCTCCAGGAAGATAATTAATCACACAAGATATTTTGACATTTATGTGAGGCCTGGTAATTGCGGGGGAAAGAAACGCTGCAGCAGGTGCTTCAAAGGCATAATAAACTTTCAAACCCGGCGCCCTAAAGCCGACCCTGACTGGCATTAATACGGCACCGGAGGGTCTAAAATAGTAAAGAATGTACATAACTATTTTAGGCCTAAGGAGGGCCTAAAATAGTTTTGTACATTCATAACTTCACAGTAACGGCCGGCATGGTGGGGGTCGTCACGGGGGGGGGTGGAGGCGGGAGGAGTTTAATTAAAGAATATTATAAAACTTACCGTCCTCGTCCTGCAACATCTTCTGGATGCGTCCCAACTCCCGCTCCGTCCTGCAACACCGCAGCTTCTGGATGCGTCCCAACTGCCGCTCCCGCCGTCCTGAAGCTCTCGTCGTCATCCATGAAAGGCAGCCTCCCTCCCTCCGCTCTGCCAATCACAACGCTGAGGCGCAGTGGAGAGCGCCCCAGCCGGGACCATTTTCTCTATGTAGGCTAAGGAGAGTGGGAGGTCCTGCTCGAGGGCATGGGGGGAGTGGCTTGCCCACTGTTGTGTGCATACGGACTGTTTGATCGGCCCCAGGGGCGACCAAACAGTCCCTATGCACAACAATGGGCAAGCCACTCCCCCCCTGCCCTCAAGCAGGACCGCCCACCCCCGATCAGGCACTTCTGCTTTCTCGCAGTGCGAGAAGGCAGAAACATAAATGGTAGTTATTACCATTTATGTTTCAGCCTTCTCGCACTGCGAGAAAGCAGGGGGGCGGCGCCCAAACGCTCCTATGGAGGAGCCGCCACTGTTAAAAATGCATTGAGTAAAATGAATTGAACAAAAGAAGAGATAAGATGAAAATTTAAGGAGAAAAACGGAAAAATGAAAAAGCAGTTTAATACAGATGAATTTAATTCATTGGATTCAGGCAGTAATGGGGCAGTGCAGCTTGGTGGAACCAAATTTGATTCCTATGTTGTTGAGTTCTGTAGTGTTCACAGCGCAATGGGACGATGCGCGAAGCAAGTTTTGCACGCCGATAACGGTTGAATAAGTACACTGGTTTAAATATGGATTAATTACAGGATTACCCGGAGTGCATCTCATCCCCCACTTTGTTTCATAGCTAATGCATGTAAACACAGGCATGCACAATTTGTGCATTTGTACCTCTCTTCTGTGCAACCTGTATCTTTCTATGAGTTTTACACCTGTGCTCCGTTTTTTATCCCCAAACTTATAGTACAAGGCAGCAGGTTACACAGTGACAAGGTACTAAAGGGCACAAACAGTTGGCTTACATTCGAGCTGCACACCTTACATGGAGTGGTGAGCAAAAAAATTATGAATTTAGGCCCAGATCTCTAATGGAGGTGAGTGTTTGACATTGCTCAGCATTCCGTTCATCATTTGTTCTTTTTGCAATTGTTGCCCTAAGTGAGACCGGTATGCCCACACGTAGTTCCTGTGCTCATCATGCCACCGGAATAAAGCTTTCCTGGCTGATGAGAGGTAAGCGGTCCTAGGATGCTTGTTTCTGGTCAAGGGAGAACCTAGCCTGGCAATTTGGACTGGACCGTTCCCATGGGGAGCAGGGTTAAGACTGATTCGCATGTGGCTGGGTCCAAACTGGAATAGCGTGGTGAGCAAATAAACAGTGGGTTTAGGTCCAGATCTCTGTACTGGGGTTGGGTGGACATTGTTCAGCATTTCGTCCATCATTTATTCTTTTCACAATTGTCACCCTAAGTGGGATGGGTATGCCCAGACGTGGGTCCCATGCTCACCATGCAACTGGAGTCAAGTTGTCTTGGTTGATGAGGAGCGATACTTCAAAACCAGACTTAGGATGCTTGTTTTTAGTCCAGGGAGGAGCTGGCCTGATGGTTCGTGCTGGACTGGTCCCATGGGGAGCAGGGCCAAGACAGATTTGTATATGGCTGGGTCCAAACAGGAATGATGTGGTGAGCAAAGGATTGATGGATTCAAACCAGATATCTTGACTGCTATTAGGGGCCACCCTTTGAGTTTAGATAGTATTGTCTCTGGACAGACCACATCATATGGCTAAAGTTCACCTCCGGGCATCGTGGACATTTGGGGATGGCTCCGGAGAACATGCCATGGTCTTGCAGTGGTATGATATGTATGATGTAAGTAATTACATTGAATATATTTCAGGCAGGGATTTCTGGATACCTTCCACACATGCCCTATCGCGAGGGACCATTGTCTGTACATATGATCTTGACCAAGAAAGTGCCCATTTGTCCTTGAGGGCATGGAGTCCTGTGGCACGGGAGTCTAGGAGCGCCCTATATGTTACTATGATTGACTTTCTATGATCCCTGTGACTAATCAATATATGGAGGGGAGGAGATGATGCAGGTTCAAATCAGTCCATTCCCAAAGGATTCCCAATCGTGGCCACCAGCAAATTATAGGTCAGGAACTGCCCCTCTTTTAGTTCATAATGCTCCCTGAGCTCCTGGAAGGTCATCAGAGTTTCGTGTATGTATAGAAAACCCAACGTAATGAGGCCCGCCTCTGTCCACCATCTAGTGTTATGCTGGTTAGCTACCCTTCGAAAGTCTGGAAGTGTCCATATTGAAAGATTCAGTGAGTACTTGGGGGGGGGGGGGGTTGTGTTTGGGTTGTATATATGCATGCCAGCAGCAATTAACCACCTTGGCCAGGCATCCAATGGGTGGGATGCCCTGTCGAGGGTCCATAGCTAGTCCACCGTCCTACGGTTCCATATCGACCTTCAGATGACTGTCTGTTCTTGGATAGGTGTATCTGAGAGTCAGCGCATGGGCTACTGCAGATGCGCTGCTGCATAGTAAAGCTCATAATTAGGAGAACCCAGCCCACCGCATTCTAACAGGGCATGTAGTTTGGGGAATACTACTCTCTTCCTCCGTGTGCCCCAAATTAAATCATAACGGAAAGTGGTCAGGTCCCTGAAAAAGTGTTTGGGTAGATAGATTGGGAGCGCTGAGAAATAGTATAGAAATTTGGGCAGCACCAGCATTTGGACTATTGCCACTCTGCCCATTGGGGAGAGCAGAAGGGGCTTCCAGAAGGTCAAGTAGCTGCGTACGCTAGTTACTGCTAGTACTAGGTTTCCCTTTACTAGGTCACCTTCAGCATGATGGACATTCACCCCAAGGTATCTAAAGCTAGCCAGTTGCCACTCCAGATCTGCACGAGGTAAGACCTAGCGTTCTTGGTTCAAGAGTCTACGCAAGGGGGACAGGCAAGACTTTGCCCAATTTAAATTCAGCCCAGATACAGTTCCAAAGTCATCTAGTGTCCCCTTGTGACAGATCTTACCACACATCTCACAAGTATATCAATGTGTCATCCGCTTAAAACGAGAATGTCTCTTAGTAATTCCCACTCTGTATTTCACACCGTAGGCCCTGCATCCAAAGGAGGCCTGCCAGGGGCTCCGAAGCCAGGGCACATATGATCAGTGATAGTGGGCAACCCTGCTTGGTACCCCTACAAACTTTAAAGGCATCAGAGATCTCCCTGCCAGGGCAAACCCGTGCTGGCATATAGCATGCCTATCTGTCGCATTATCCCGGGCCTCAATTCCATCCTTCGCAGCACACCCATAATGTATGGCCACCCCAGAGTGTTGAAAGCCTTTTCAATGTCCAATGATAAAGCTGTACACGGTTGTTGAGCCTATGGATTTTCCTCCATAAGTCTAAAGAGGTGTCCCAAGTTAAGGAATGTGTTCCTCAGTGGAATAAAATTGTTCTGGTCAGGATGGACCAGCGTGGTGAGGCACTGGATTAGTCTATTCATGATGACCTTACAGTGTATCTTTCAGTCAGTTTAAAGGAGGGACAGCGGTCTATACTAGAGCATCTCCAGTGGATCTTTGCCTTGGTTGGAAAGGACCCAGTGGCGTAACGAAACTTGAGGGGGCCCCCCTCCATTCTCCGCATCAGTCAAGAGCTCTCAGGCCAGTGACCCGCCATACTGCAGGGGCTCACCCCAGCCATTAAAAAGGATTCTGGTTCCTCCATTGGTCACATCCGCCCTTTCATCGGGCGATTTACATACATCAGTAAATACTGCTGCTGTGCCCTCCAGCAAAGTTACATAACACTGCCTCCAGCCGGCACACCAAACACATCCTCCTACTTGATGACCCACCTTCAAGCGAAGCCCGCTCAGTTGACCACCTCCAAACACAGACCACTGCCTTCGTGCCTGCTACTAACGCATCCATTAACTCTACTCTCACCCCTATGTAACCCGCACTTATGCTTTTCCGCCCGCCTTTAAAACCACCCCTCGTATGTCACTGCGAACTCATGACCGCCGCCCACTGCTCCCCTGTCCACCACCAACAGAAAGACTGATGGCCGGTCCCCATCTAACCACTGCCTATCAGTAAAGACAGAGCCTTTCAGCTGCTGCCCTCCCCAATGCCACTGTGGTAGTTTAAAACATATTAAACAATCTCTTCAACTGACCACCCCAAAACAGTTCTTCCTGCTAGCCTCTACGGCATCAAAGCTGTTCCTGCTACTTTTCATCCTCTGCATGATGCACACAATAATATTAAACGTACAAAGGGTCCGATTTTTGTTTGCTCACACCAACATTAATTTACGCTATGTACCCCACTAAACCATACCTCCTGTCAAAGGCAAACCTGATCCCATATGTAGCACCAGTCAGCAAGTACCCCAAGGACAAACACCAGAGAGAATGTGCGATTCATGTAATTAAACCTACAGTGACAATGTAGCATTTCCCCACTCACTGTCAGCCCAGCGAAGTCTGCAACCGCACAGTAGCCATCAATACCGGCAACATCTAAAGCGCATTTCCACTTCCTTTCAATGGCAGCTCCTGATACATTTACCTATGACAGCTGGGCGGCATCTACCACAGACCACAGCATTCTTTGTCTCCCTAAGACTAACCGAATGCTGTCGGTGAACTCTTCTCTACCCCCTCCCTTACTAATAATTAATGGAGGATAATGAAAAAAATATATAGTATTTTCTTATGCAAATAGCTTATCAAGCACTTGCTGCCCGCAGTCCTCACCAGATCCACACGTATCAATATTCTGCTATCACAGCATCCTGTCAATTCTATTATTATCTGAAGATGTTTTTTATCCCTTCCGTGAACTGGGAAAAGCAATACCTTGCACGAAAACAAGTCCCCTTAAAACCTTTGCTACTTATACAGGCTCGCAAAGCACTTACTTGTTTTACTAACTCTAGTTGTAAAGCAAACAGGTAACTCATTCTCAGCTGGAATCACTGCTTAGAAGTGTGGAAGTTAATACTGAGACGTAGGATGATTTTTTGCATGTCTGCCAGACACTCGTTCTTCCCTGCATGCGCACACAATGCAACAATACAATGTAGCTTAACAAATTGTTCAGAAATGTACCGGAAGGGAAAGAAACAGCCCAGAATATTTTTACAAAGAAAAATAGACAAACGTCCACTTTATACCCCATGACATAAAAGCCTTAGCGTGCAAAGCATGTCCAAATCCACGCCACCTAATTCAGCTCTGCCAAGTACCACGCATCTGGCGTTAGACTAACGCATTTCATTTTGGTGATCCGCATCACCGCACTGAAATGCAAAATCACGCTTAACAGGAATCGCGCCTCCTCAGGTACCAGTGCTGCTAATCAATGCTGGTGTAGTATTATTTCCATGTGGCTTCCGTCTGTTTTCTGGTGCTTCCTGTAGGAAACTGTCTCTATATATACTACACCAAAATGAGGTATAGTGTGTATAGAGTCCAGGAGACCCCAGAGGTAGGCAGAGGTTAAAGTTAGATAGAACCTTACTCTCTATTTGTGGTAGGGTGGTCAAGCAGTAAGGCAATATCAGAGGGCAGTGTTAAGCATTCGATGTTCACACTCAGTCAGCAAATGAATTCACACGCTCAAGAACTGAACTCTAGGCCGATTTTTTTTGTATAAAAATATATACTGTTGTTTTATTTTTAGAACCAAGCAAGCCTGGCACAGGTAAGCATTAAATACTTTACAGTAATCAGTTGCTGATTGTAGAACAGTTTGAAAATGCAATAGGAATTGTACTTTGTTTGATTTACAGGGGATGCAGTAGGTTGCAATACTTAGCAAATACAGTACATTGAAATGAATAGGATTTTTCAATAAATTACAGGTATGTTACTTTTTACGTTACTTTTCCAACTCAGTGCTGGATACCTAGATTCAGCACTGCGACATTTCCTGGAAACAGGTAAGTAAATACATTTCGGTTATTCGTGCAACTTTTAAAGAATATTTTTAGATTTCAAAACTCCACATTTAGAAACTTTTTGAAAGAAAATAGTCAATATTATCCTATGGAGGAAAAACAGGTTATCGGTTCACATGTGAGGTATCGACTGTGGGAGTTAAGGTTCTTGGGTTAGACTCAGGGGTCCCCCAGGGTCAGTGATGCACTCTTGCTACACCCTCAGCGGCACTAGGGCGGCCGGATGCAGAGTGTTGAGGCCCAATGGTATCCAATGGGGGATAGGGGGCCTCCAGTTGGTGGCTGCTGGCAAGCAGGCCACTGGGTTGTGGGAGCCAAGCTCCTAGGGTTTAGGTGAGGGCAAGTGGGGAAACAAAATAGCACAAAAGGTACACCCTCAGCGGAACTGAGGCAGCCAGGGTGCAGAGTGCTGTTTCGACGTCGGGCGCCCTGTTATTTGCAATGGAGAACCTCTGGTTTGCAAAAGCACTGCAGGCAGGGAGACGAAGGACTTCTGGGTGCGACCACCACTTCGAGAGGTAAGTTGGGAAGTTGAGTGCTGGTTAGGCACTGTCGGTTTGGGCACACAAAGCCGTGGGATGTCGGGTGCAGGGGTGCCTTTTGGGGTTGGATCTTCTTACCAGCTCCTGGTCGCAGGTAGGGGGGCCTTCTGGATTTAGACTGCAGGCGTCAGCTGGAGGCAGGTCAGGGGTTGCCGGATCTCAGTTCAGGATCGCCGGAGTGACCTTCGCGTGGTGTTTTTCCACTCAAGCTCGGGCCGGGTTCAGCAGGTGCAGAGTGGGCTGGATTCGCAGTCTCCGGCTGGTGCCAGAGGTTGCAGTTGAACAAATCCGGTGTTCACGGGAGACGCAGTCTTTGGTAGTGAAAGCAGGCAGGTCCTCCAGGGTTCTTAAGGTTTCTGGCTGCAGGACACACTGGGATTTTTCAGGAGCAAGTTTGAGGGGAGACAGGCCTGTAGGTCTGGGGCCAAGTCAGTGGGCGTCTTCCTCTTGTTAGATGGCTACATGGCTGTTCGGTCCTTCTTCTTTTCTTCTTGTCGTTTCTGGATCTGAGGAAGCAAGTTTCAGGTTGCCCCCTAAACACTAGATTTAGGGGTGTTACAGGTAGGTAGAGGGCAGGGACCAATTGGTCCCTTCCCTGGGGTGGGTACACCCCCTATTGTGCCTCCCTCCAGTGGGAGGGGGACATGAGCCTGTCCCTGGTTGCTTGGGTCCCCCCATCCTCAAGATGGTGGGGACTCGGAGTTATGCTTCACTTCGCCTCCCCCACCTGAGGGGTGGAGTTGGCAGAGGTGGGCACACCTCTCTACCTCACTTGTTTTTCCCACCGGTTCTCCCAACCTAAGTGGGGGGCAGAACCAGTGGGGAACAGTTGCTGAAAGCAGCAAGTGGTCTAGGGAAGCACACAAAGGCGGCAAGCCTTTGAAGCTTCTCCTTCGTGAACCCTGCCCATCCTGGGGGAGGAGGCTTGGCACCTCGTCCCAGGATGTGCATTGTTTCAGGCCCCCAAGAGCAGCAGGCTCTCGACCCAGGGATCCAGAAACATGTCTGGTGGTGGCAACCTATGCAGCCACTCAGTCGGGACACTAGAGGTGGGTTCGTTTTAAGGGGGCATCTCTAAGATGCCCCCTGCGTGCATTTTTCATTAAATCCCACACTGGCATCAGTGTGGGTTTAATGTGCTGAGAAGTTTGATATGAAACTTCCCAGTTTTCAGTGTAGTCATTATGGTGCTGTGGAGTTCGTAATGACAAACTCCCAGCACCATATACTAATGGCAGCACTGCACGTACAGTGCTCAAGAATGGACTCAGACACTGTAGGGGCACAGGGCTCATGCACCTGTACCCTCACCACTGGCATAGGGCACCCAGCTAGAGAGGTGAATGATCTATGACAGGGCAGTGGGTTGTAGGCATGGCACACAGGGGTGTGTGCCATGTCGACCCTTCACTTTGTTCTGCACCAAAACACGCAGCCTGCAAAGGCAGTGTGTGTGTGTAAAGGTACAGGCTCTCTAAGAGTTGCACAATGAGTGCTGCAGCCCTTAGAGGCGTTCTCTGGTCACAGTGCCCTGGGCACCTGTGGTACAATTTATCAGGGGCTGACCTGTGGCCAGAGATGTCAATTGGGTTTGTTCTGGGGAAAGAACACAGGCTCCGGGAGCCTGATTTGCAGGGACCCAGGGCACACCAAGTAAAAGTGCATCAGTAGTCTGGCAAAAAGTGGGGGGTTAGTGCAACAGAAACCCACTTACCTACACTACCCCTGTCTCCTAAACACGATACGGTAAATTTTGTTATGCAGTACAGTCCTGTAATGAATGTCCCTTTTCTATGCCCACAACATTTTGCCGTATTTCCCTAGTATGTTTATAAAGTTAGGTCTCGCGAGGATTTGTTGCAGGCGCGCGCCAAGCACCGGCAGCCGTACGATGTCAGTCGTTTCGAGTGCGACATATGCAAGGACAGAATTGCTTGATTTTGCTCACGAGAAAGTGTCACTCAATGTCGTTGAACTGTCACTCATAATTACACTGAAATTATGAAAATGTCACACATCGTAATCTGAAACCTTGGCAGATATGCTAAATCTACCACACACAGCACATTTGAACATCTCATAATTTCATGCCACACAATTCAACTATAAATTATTTAACCCTACAACATTCCATACCACATAATTACAATCCTAAAAATTTCCACTTCACTCCATACCACATAATTCCACATCACATAATAACATTCCAGACAACTTAATTCCACTCCAAACCACATAATTACACTCCACACAACACAATTCAACTACAGATAATTCCACTTCAACCTATATAATTATACTTCACACAGCATATTTACACTCCACTCCAAAACACATAATTACCCTCCACAAAATACAACTCTGCAACATGCTGCATAGTTCCACACGTCACACAATTCCACAATTCATCCACACACAATTCATCACACAACATAATTATACTCTACATAATACCACTCAGCACCACATAATTTACCTCTACATAATTATGCTCTACTCCATATTGCATAAATACACTTCACAAAAATCCAATCTATGCCACGTAGCAACATTCCACATAACTACAATTCATACCATGCCTCATAATACCACTCAACATAATTTTCACTCAACAGCGCACACTTCCACGTCACACAAATTGAACTCTACACATTTCCATTCCACATCACATAATTCAACAAACTACATATTTCAAACCAACAACAAAATTACACAACACAACACACCACATACATCTAATCTACTCCACATCATGGTACAATATTTAACAACGCACCACATAAGTAAACTCCACTACACTTCACAACACAAAATACCATTCCAGATAATCTCTCTCCAAAACACACAATCCCACTCCACATAATTCCAGTACACTCAATACCACACAATTACTATCCACATAATTACACTGCACACCATGCCACATTATTTCACTACACAAATCCAATCCACACAACACAATTCCACAACTAACTATTCCAATCCAAACCATATATGACTTGTATATATGCAAATGCATACATTGCAAAATCATATATTGCAAATGCTTGTTTACCTTCCAATGCGTCCCAGCAGATCCTGCTCCTGGAGGGAGCTGCAATCCTTCTCCTGTCAGGTCTGTGCTGCCTCAGAGGAGCAGAGCCCTGTGGAGAATGCTGTCTCTGGGGCCCCCACCACCATCCTATTTCCGGGCCTGGCTCTGGCTCTGATGAAGAGAAACAATGTAACTTGTTACTTTGTTTCCCTTCAGTCCTGGGTCAGTGCAGAGGGGCTCAGAGCAGACTGTTTTAGAGGCTGCTTTAGAGGGAGAGAGGCTTGATTTAGAGCAAGCCTCTCTCTTACAGCTCTCACCGAAGAGCTGAGGGGGCACCCTTAATTTACTGCAGATACTGGGCCCCCCCGCACCGCGGGGGCTGCGGGGGTGTTTGTTACGCCCCTGAAAGGACCCTAATTAGTGTCTCTCGCAGGTATGCTGGGAGAGAGTGCACTTGTCCTTTGCGAGCTGGAACATCTGTTATGTTAAGTTAAAAAATGCGTAGAGCACCCTTATAGCCTAGGGTGTTTTGGAGGAGTTTCGGAGCAAGTACCGTCTTGTAGGCTGAATAGTCCTCCACCAGAAGTCGATCCAACCAGGGGTCTTATTACGTGCCATCTGGTCAATCACGAAGCGTACCTGTTCGATCGTCAGTGGTTCAACAAGGGTTGGTCTTTGGAGAGGAGCGAGTCTTTGGATTGGCAACCTATCCAGGCATTTTTTTGAGGTAGGGCACCCGTTCCCCTCAATCCCTTCATATACGGTGCTATAATAGTTCAAGAAGACTTTATTAATGTCGGCCAGTGCATTGAGTTTCTCCCCGCCCTGGGATCTAATAACATTCATATGTTGATGGATCCCGACAGACACAAGGAAAACAGTCACCCAGGCCCTTGTCAGCAGCAGACTCGACTACGGAAACGCCCTCTACGCCGGAGCCCCGACCAAGCTCATCAACAGACTGCAAAGAATCCAGAATGCCTCTGCACGCCTGATCCTCGACATCCCGCGCCGCGACCACATCACCCCCCACCTGAGGAACCTGCACTGGCTCCCTGTCGATAAAAGAATCTTCTTCAAGCTCCTGATCCACGCACACAAGGCACTCCACAAGACCAGCCCAGCCTATCTCAACAGTCGACTCTCCTTCTACATACCCAACAGGAAACTCTGCACGGCAGATCTCTGCCTGGCTACTGTCCCACGCATCCGTAGAACCACTGCCGGAGGCAGATCCTTCTCCCACCGTGCCGCCAAGACCTGGAACACCCTCCCCCTCATCCTACAACAAACCGAAGACCTTCTAACCTTCAGGAGACAACTCAAGATCTGGCTGTTCGACCAGTAGCAACAGCACCCCCCCTCTCCCCACCCTCAGCGCCTTGAAACCCTTGCAGGTATGTAGTGCGCTTTACTAATTATTTGATTGATTGATTGGGACCTAGGGGCCTCTGATCTGAGAAGCCACGCCAGCACGTCATGCCCTGTCCCCTTATGCATGTTGCCTAACCATGTACTCTGTGTAAGTGCATTTTTCTAAGCATGTCCACTAGAGCCCTGTGATCTCTCCCAAGGGAGCGCGATGATGCGTTCATCCCCTACACCTTCCCCCACCAGTACCTCAGCCTCCCTTACAGCATGTTCTGCATCTAGGATCTGATTGCGTAACATGAGTTTCATGCCAAACGTTTCAATACATAGTTCCCATGTGAGTTTCTCAAACACATCCCACTCCATACCATGTTGGAAGCGGTCTTGTCATTGTCCTCAAAATAGTGGCTAATTTGTGTGCCTACCATTTCATGAAACATCATATTGTGCAGTGCTTAGGTGTGAAGTCTCTAAGTGGGTCCTTGCGTGCCCCGTCTGCCGCAATTGAGTCTCACCTTAAGGGGGTTCTGGTCAGAAAGTGTATGTCCCAGTTACTCTGAGGCTGAGACACATGGTGTCATGTCTGGGTTACTGAAAAAGAGATCAATCCTGGTGTGTAGTTGATGGACCGCTGAGAAGAAAGAGTATTCTATTGTGTCCGAACGCCATAATATTGTGCAAGTGCCTATACCCAAGCCATTCTTTAAACGTGTGAACGGTTCGGGCTGCTGATGAGCCCTGCAGTGGGAAGGATGACCTGTCTAGGGTGGTATTGTTTACACTGTTCAAATCCCCACACCATATGCTCACCATCATCAGGTCTTGCATCATCGAAGGAGCTAAATTTGCTAGGAATTGTTGCTGGTTACTGTTGGGTGCGTACAGTGCTACAAGAGCAACCAGGGCCCCATCCAGTACTCCTTCAACCATTACATAGCGCCCTTATGAGTCTACCCTTGTATGGTTTATTACCAGTGGCACCATGGGTACCCCACTTGCATGTGCTGAGTAGGAGGTGCCCACA
The DNA here is from genome assembly GCF_964204655.1 of Triturus cristatus. Lineage (NCBI taxonomy): Eukaryota > Metazoa > Chordata > Amphibia > Caudata > Salamandridae > Triturus > Triturus cristatus. Next base: position 806,240,967 of record NC_140582.1, on the reverse strand, counting down.
CTCTGACCTCTCTTCCTCCTATTTAGTTTTGCAAATTCTATTGCAGTTATATGTGTTTCTAACAATGTGTGTCTGTTTGCGTCTCATGTAGAAATATTTCTGATGGCGCCGCTTGGGGGTGGCCATACACCAGACATTCCATGTCATAATGTTATAAACAGGCAAAGTGTCTACATAATGTGGAACCATGCAAAGTATAACACTGTCCCCTAACCACCCCAGCAGGCAGGCCCCTAGTGTCTGTGAGTAGGTCTGGTCCCTATCTTGTAGTAGTGCTGTGTTATTAACGTCTCACAAAAGAAAGGTTCGAAACTTGAACCCCAACTCGCATCCCCGGGTCAGGACAGAACTAAAACCATGATCATGCGTTAAATATAACACATAACTAAAGAATCTGTTCCATCAGGAGTCAAGAATTGTGTGGCACGAAGGGTATCTGAAAGCGGATACAGTGCATGCCGTTGACTCATACCCAATGGGTACCACCCACCCCGTTCAGAGAGAGGACGCTCCCCTCACTCCACATTGCGTGTGCAGTGTCCCCCTCCTTAAGAAAATATAGTGCCAGTATTCAGATCACTTGGTCTGCCATCATCGGAGTGAGTTCAGGTCCTGAGTGTAATTCCGCTGGAATGTTTTCCAAGACGAGGGCCAACTCCTGCTAAGGGGAGGCAGGCGTGTGATCTGGGGATCCTTTGTCTTGGCTGTGGTGGAATTCCAGTTCTGCCACTACCAGAGCTCTTTCTCTTGTCACACGCTGTCTCATGGGTTTGCCTCGAAGACCTCTGCATTGTCATACTTGTGATTTCTGGGGGTGCCAGTCCATATCCAAATGAGAGTCACAAGGTGCTGGAGACACCCCCTTTGATTCCAGCCACTCCCAGGTGTCTGCCGGTATTATAAAGAAGAGTGTGGTTCTGGAGTCTATAAGACGTAATTTGACTGGGTACATAAGAGAGTAGCGCATTCCCATCTGGCAACGTTTTTGATTGGAATGATTGAGCCCATGATTGAGCCCCTGCATCTCTGTACTGCCACAGTGTAGTCTAGAAATATGTTTTCTGAGCTACTATCGATCTGACAGAGGCCCTTCGTTCTGGCGACCTGCTGGATGTGATCACAATCTCGTTAGTTGAAGAGATGTGCAACCACTGGCCTGGGAGGGGAACCCTGAGGAGGGGCCCTACCGGGGATCCTATGTGCTCTCTCGAATGAGAAGAAGGTAGCTCCTTTTTCAGCCAGGATGGTGTGGAGCAGGCAGTCCTCTAGGAAGAGTTCCATGTTGAGGACCTCTGCTCTCTCCGGAAGTCCAGCTATGCAGATATTGTTTTGACGTTTCATCGGTCTTAGCACAGAAGAGGGAGACCTCCAATTATAGGAATTCATGTGCGATTGCATCACTGATATCGAGGGGCGTATCTCTGCCAGTGTGCATTTGTTTGCCTGCACTCGGTTGCACAGATTAGCCTGGTCAGCCTGCAGAAGGCACATGTCGATCACTAGAGCATCCTATTTGGATTCTAAAGTAGTTTTGATGCCCCATATGGCCTGCAGAAATATGTCAAACCTCCTTGCCTTTGTCTGTATGGCAGAGATGGAAGCTCCGTCCGCTCCCTCTGATATAGGAGAGGCAGAAGAGGAGTGGATCACAGCCCCTCTATCTGAAACGCCCTTGGGATGTTGTTTTATCATGCTGACGGTGTGCTTAGCGGTATGGGTACAGGTGTTGTACAATCTAGTGTTCAGTCCAAGTAGACACTGACAGCCATAGTTCAGCGAGTGTAGACAGCAGAGAGAGGAAGGAGCCCTCCCTGTCTCCAGGAGCCCCTCCTGGTGGACACTTTCTGCACACCGTAGACAAAGAGGAGGGTTATACCGTAGGATGCTTCATGTACTGGTGGCGGGGAGGTGAGGGGGCTCCTGTGAGTAGTATGGGTGGTGGAGGCTGTAATGTGATTCACCAGGCACACCCCCCGAAAGCAACCCGGGCAGAGGAGTCAAATCCAACTCCTTGCACTCTGTTGGCGGGTAGGGAGCAACCTAGGCCTGCGACTGCCACCCGAGGCCAAAGACTATCACTCTTTTGGTTAGTGTGGGCAGGGCGCTGCTCCAGCACCCACTCACTGTGGGCATTGCCACTACGGCTCTGGGGTCCCCCCACAGGCATTGAAGGTGGGGGGAACTGTGGTGCAATCCCCTGTGCAGCTGCTCCACAGTATGGTGGGGGAGGGGCCAGGTCCCCTTCACCCTGCAGCTGCGTGCTGCCTCTGCCTTGTGTCCCCCCATATGCGAGGAGGGCAGGGGAGTTGTAGGGGCACTCCTCAGAGTTCACCTATGCAGCCGGGGGCTGATGATCTGGTAGTTGGTGGGTGACCGGGCTCCTGCGTGAGCCCGCGGCTATTGCTTGCGGCATGGCCTCACACTCCGCTTGCCGCTCTGCACTCGTGTCCCGCCGGGCATTGGACCCTGTCCCAGATTGTCTAGTAATGCTTGAATGGGCCCCACACACCCCAGAAGGGGGTTCGACAGTGGGTAGGATGATGTTGTGTGGTTGTACAGCCCAGAGCAATGAGCTCCTTACTGCATGTCTGTCTTGGCCCCCTTCTTGGCCACCCCAAAGATATCAACTTATATAGCTTTGTCACGGTTTAACCAGAGATGCAGAGAATTGGAGATCATTACTGAATTCACTTCTAGAGTCTTGAACCTGGAGAAAGATTAAATTAGGTGTGCATGTGTCGGGCCATTTAGGAATCTCACACTGTTGGCAAGGTTTTGGTGCTAATACAAAAATTAGCTAGGGCTGTAAAGGAAGGAATTCCGTCATATAGTTCATTCAAAGATTACCTTGCAGTCTACTATGCAACTATGTTGGCAATCTGAAGCATTTTCCATGTACTGCCTTTCTTTTACTGAAGATAAAGTTTATATCTGAAAGTACAGTTATTCATGTACTATACACTAAAACACGGCTTTCACATATAAAAACTTACTTACAGCCTGCTATGCATGTAAAATATTCCTGCTGTAGTAGTTTTTATGTAAATTACATGCCTTTGTGAAACACTACAAAAACATCTACAATGGGAATATGCATGTAAAGTTTAAAAAAAAATGTTTTTATTGATTTTTTATTGAATCATTGTAGTTACAGAGATAGCATCAAAGCATACATTACTATGAATAAACAAACATCAACAACCCGTAGATGTAGTGTACTCATACAATGAAGGCTACAAATCTGAGCGGTACAATTACATAGATTTTCTTGCACATATGGTCACATAAGTCATGCTTACGGTGAGGTGTTGTCGGGGGCATCATTGTGCGCAATGGAACGCAAATATATCAGCAGGGGTTCCCAGATATCGTTAGGCCTAGAGGAAGTAGGGAGTTCCTCCGCATAGAGTATTAGATTTTCTCTACAGTATACCAGATCTCTGAGCCACTGTTTAGATGAAGGGTTCATCGTGCTCTCCCATGTCATTGCCACTCGTCTTTTGGCAATAAGCAGAGCCACCCTCGCCAGTTTGCCTGTGGCGCCCTTCAAAGTGGGCATCAGGCCCAATAAACACACCTGCAGGGAGCACTGCACATCAACTTTGAGTATTTTAGACAATTTATCAATCACATCAGTCCAGAACGCCAACACGTGCCTGCATGCCAGGCTAGGTGCCAGAAGTCCTCTCCCAAAGCCCCACAGTGTCTACAGGCATCAGAGTCTCAGAGCCCATATTTGAACAATTTGTGCTATGTGTAATAGATCTGATGAAGATATTTAAAGTGAACGATACGTAGATTTCCATTGGAGGTATGCATGTTCAGTTAATAGAAGTAGACAGATTGGTCTTTTTGCACTTTTACTAATAGGGGGTTGGATGTCCAAGGGCCAAATCACAAAGGAATGCAGGAAAACATAAGGTTTCTCTTTTAATACTTTTCCCATACTTAAAAATGCTCATGTGATTCACCCAATAGAATGTAGTTCTTGAGAGATATTGAGAAAACTTTAAAAAAGGAAATTTAACTTCCAAAAATTCCGTGTCTTGCCAGAATGTAGAATAGGTCTCGGACAATCAACCAAATAAAACTTGACTCACCAAGGACCCCAAGCTCCCTAAAACTATCCCTCCGGTCATAACAGGTACCTAGTGCCCACCGGGAGGTGCACAGCCCAAAATCCCTTAGGGACGAACAGAAGACACATACTACGTCCCCAGCTCTTCCACTATCCCTTACCAACTCAACTGTCAGCTGTGAAAAAAATGTGCCTACCATCTCTTTCCCCACTTTCTCAAAATTGTATTCAAAAGTTAAACAATTGAAGCTAGGCTAAATACACCCAGCCACACACATTCAAACAAAACAGTATGCACAAATTGGTTCTCAGGCCTCAGCTGGCTAGCGTCTACACAATTCAAGGAGAGCAGAGCCATCACTAATCAATTTCCATATATTCAAAATAATAATGGGTTTTCCCAATGAGGTGACAGGTCCTGCAAGCCCTAAATGTCATGGCAAATTGCATAACGTACCTTTAAAAAATAAATTAATATATGTTAGGTGCCTCCACCCCATCTGCAGACCTTCACATTGCCTCCTGTAGCTTATGTGACTTACTGCAGAAAAAGATCTACACTGAAATATATATGCCCTCCACCGGGTACCAGCATAGTTCTGCATAGCATAGAAATCCCCATGTCCACAAATGGTTTATGCTTAAACTGACAAAAGCTAGTCTACCTTAAATCCTTTCAGTAGGGACAGATTTGACAAATACAACCTGACATAAATTATATAGCACATTCAGGAGTAATTTCTGAAACGCTTCCTGATAAGGGCCTCTCCGTGGGGATGCCATTGTGCCCTCTGTTCCTCTGTGTCATGACCTTGGGTTCCCATGCAGTGCCTCGTCTCATATGCATACTGTCCCACCGTTCACGGGGTCATATAGCTACCCCTGTGTCTAGTTTAGTTGGTAACCTGTATGATATTCCCCAGGGCCTGTAAGCCGATCTCTATTCTAAGCTTTGTATTATTACATTCCCTAAGACCGGCTCCTATGCTTTTTAATGCCTAATAGTTCCAGGGCCTTGGGGTGTACTGTTTGTGCCGCGTGCTCCAAAAAACTGTTATGCGCGTGCCCAAAAAAACATTGGTGCCTCATGCCCTCCTGAAGCCCTCAGGGGCTAACACTTTCCCGGCTTTCTGTAGTTTGGGCATGGCTCGGGCACGGCAATAAATACTGCACCCATATCACAAAACGGTGCTGAAGAGAGAGAGAACAGGTTTCTCCTTATCCCGCTCTCCTGGAGACCCTTCGCCCAGCATCAAGGACATCGCTCAGCGCTCCCAGCTCACCTGTGACTCCTGTGAGGTCCAACGATTTACATCCTTCAGCAAGGCCCTCTTCATCTTCCAGTTCCGCTCCCGGTGCATCAGGACCATGCAAAAAACACACACAGTTAAGTACAAGACTCAAGGTTAGTGCACTACCCAGTTTAAATAATAAAGAGGCGTCGTGTCGCAAGATACGAAATCAGAAACGGGCAAATTATGCCTTAACCTTAGTCGCAAAAAACGCAAGACTGATGCATCAGATACACATTGTTGTACGCGTTGTTGCATTGGGAACACGCTTGCAATTGTGACATTGAGCAGGAAAATGCTGTTATGAGAACCTGTGCTATTTTATTGTTGAGTAACCTTGATATGCAGATGTATCATTGAGAACTCTTAAGGAGTCCCGAGCTCTTATCAAGGACTTGGTTATTGATAAATTCTATGATGTAATAGAATGGACTGCATGTAAGCAACAAACTTTTGTATGTGCTTAAAGGTGAACATGAATGCCCCAAAGTGATATATTTAGTAACACTAACACACTTTTATTATTGTAGCACGATCCATTACACTGCTCAAAAGAACTTGTCCAAGGGCTCAAAGAGCTGGGAAAGCAGACCTCTAGAAGATTCGCAGCAGGCCCAGACGACGCGGATCTCTCTTTTTTTTATTTTGTCCTTACCCCCCTTCCCTTCTGAGACATCGCTTGATTTAAGGCTTCTGTCTCCTTGATCATGTGCTGCCCCAGGAGTGAGTGGAGGTCCAGCATCGTCACCGCGTACAAGTACTCCAGGTGAGTGGTGTAACACTCGGCCGTCACCTACCACACCTCCTCTGCCTTCTTTCCCACTTTATTTTCTGAGGAATACCACATGGTATCGCATACCCTCCCTTATTGTTCATCTCTGGCTCCCACTCATTGTCCCTTGACTCATCCCCTTCTCACAGTTCCCCTATACGTAAATGTCTTCTTCCTGGAGTACTTTTTAAAATCTTCTTTATTGTCTCTATGCATCTCTACATTTATATCTTCCTTATCCACTTATCTTTAATTTATTTTTTAAATTATTCATCCAATTCTGATTGTAATGATTTTTCTCATCTTTGTTGTTTTTCCCTCCTGGTCCAAAGATTCCATTCCAAGTCCAAGGATTTTATTTTGATAATATACTACTTTTTTAATGATTGGGTGACCATTTTATCTTAAAATAAGGCTTTGGTCCAAGAATGATCACCCACAAGACTATGTGGAAAGTAAATAAAACTTCAACGTGGAACAGTGGATGGCTTTCAGTTGCTTTAACAATTGTTATATAGGAGGTAAAACAGTAAGTGTGAGTGTTGCATCGCCTATTGATATATGTGATCCATTTGGCTTGCCTCAATGTTCCTTTTACCTAAGTAACTGATTATTGTTTGAGAAAATATAAATTTTCAGTCAGTATTTTGTACTATGGAAGAATTCGGCAAACGAATTCACTTCTATAATAAATGGATATGTCTTCAATATTTACCCACATCTTAGTTTATAGGCAATTTATCTCTCAAAAATGGCATTGCAGTAAAAGTGTACAAGCGCAATAAAACTCTGAAACTTTGCAAACATTTGTAGATTGGCATCAAGGACTTTGCACTCTATTGGTTTAAATAATTTTATGTACACTTGTAATTTTAGGTTTGATCTTATTGTAATGCTGTGCCATTAATGGCAAAGTTTATATAGCTGTTTCCCCTGAAATGACTCCTGACACGCCAAAAAGTGATCTAAGGATTGTCAGGGAACCCAAAATATCATTTCATGCAGGCAAATCAATTCCTCTTTCAGCGTTTGTGGTCCCACCAGCTACTGACAAGCATTTTCCTGTCAGACTTCACTGTAATGTAAAAAGGGATAGCTATGTGACCCCACAAAACACAAAACTAGTGTCATTGGGAGAAAAATACTTCTGGGACTATATTTTTTCTTTCTCTCATTAATAGACTTCAGTGACATCAGTCTCTTGTCAAGCCTGCATTACCCTCCCAGATTTGAGGGGCATCACCCTCTAAACAATGGCCCATCGTCTCTGAGTTCGGTGGGATTACTCCACAATTGGCCGGCGTAGACCTCACAGTAATGGTTCACTCCCAGGACCTCAGTGTGATCAAACGTCTATGTAACTCTGTCAACAATGGTTCATCTCCATCATAATTTATCTTCTATAAACCTGCATTACCCTCTTACCACTGTTCACCTCCGCTTTAATGGCATCAGACATCTGAAACAGCCTACCAACAATGCTTTGCCTCATTTGACTTCATTGGCATCACCATCCTCATTCCCTTACTACCTTGCTAGTAATGATACCCCTACCCCCTTGAGACATCAAACTTGCCTTTCACCCTCCTAAGAATGGTCCATCCCCATTCCTTTCAGTAGTAACAACCGCTTGCAAACCTACTTCATTGTCCAACAATAGCTTACCTCCTTTGAATTCAATGAAATCAAACTCCCACATAACCCCTACACAGGTAGCTCTACCCTTTTTCAGCAAGTCTGTCATGACTATTCCCTACCCCCAACTGATCCTTTACCATCTGCTCCGGAATGCTACTTCACCACTACCCCTAGCCCCTTTAATGCAGACATGACAGACATCTACTTCCATGTCGTTATCATTAATTACTCATCAGTCATGACGCTATCTTAGACGGTCTATCAATCAAAACTCCCTTCACCTTTCTAGGTGATTTCAAACTTGATCTCTTTAAGGTAGGTCCCTCAAATCTCTTTAGTAAATATATCTCTAACCATTAACTCTCTCCCCAATCACATTCTCTTTCTCACTCTCTTTCAACAGAGAGAGTGAGAGAGAGAGAGAGAGAGAGAGAGAGAGAAAAGCGCCTTAATTACTAGAATTATTAGAAGTTATGGTTTTATTTGTTGAAACAATTAGATTATAGGTATATAATGTATATAAATATATGGTTGGAGGCAGGGACGTGGCCTTGTTACAAGGCTAGTTTGTAACCAGCTTAGTGCTCAGTGGCTTTTGATATTTGCCATTTATGGAGAAGTGAAGGTTTGGACATGAGAAAAAGATTAAGGGCCAGATTGATCAAATTTTCATGCAACGCAACGCAGTAAGACACCTTGCTGCGCAGCGTGAAAGGGAGAGGGTCAGAAATGTGCCACATTTGACATTAATTATATGGTGCATTTGTGTCCTCTTCTTGCACTGGCGCACAATGTGCTGCTTTGCGCCAACGCACGCACCCTTGTGCCATGGCCCGGCCGGTTTTAACGCACAGCGCAACAATCTACTCTGGTGCCCCCCATGATCCCCTCCTCCTCAGATTCCCTCAGTACCACTCACAAAAGTGCCCCTCATCTCTTCATAGCTCCTCTATCACATACATGACATTTGTTTTAAAGCTCTGGTAAAGGCTGACTTTACTAATCCACTCAGCTATCCACATAAAATATGGATTTGTTCTTTGCAGCAGGCATATTAACCCTCTGAACTACTTTATGCCACTAGACAAAACTCCAATCTCTCTCTAGGAGGAACATTAATCACAAGAGTCATCTTGAAATTTTTATTGCTGCTTGAAAGATGGTAACACAAGGAACTCTGGAACAGGTGCTTTTCGATGTTAAGTTATTGCTAAACACAGCTCCCTTCTCCAGAGGCCAGTGCCCCCCTCAAAGGCAGCGTCCAGTGCGGCTGCAGTAGTCGCACTGCCCTAAACCCGGCCCTGCCCATGGCACAAGGGGGCCTGCGTTGTAGGCAAGATTGTTTTCATACAGAAAGGGACCACGTCCTGCACCAAAACAATCCACCCAGGATTTTTCGTCTTCCTATGTGTGCTGCAGAATGCAGCACACATAGAACTAGGAACAAACGAGGAGAAATAAGCATAATTCTTCCTGCTACACCTTCACTGGGAAGGTGTAGCATTTTGACGTATTCCCAGGTCTATTTATTTATTTATGGTTTTATAGAGCGCGAACCAGACCCGTGAGGGTATCAGAGCGCTTTACAGGATTGACAAGTGGTATACAAAAGACATGAGAGGGGTGAATACATTTGGGGTCATAACAAAACAGATAGTTACATATACAGGAGACAGGCGATCTCAAAAACCCGGGTGGGGAGTCCATAGGTGCCGGGTAGGTACCAAATCAAGGAACCATGGAGGGGCCATGGTAGGAGGTAGAACAAAGTCACTGAAGTGAATACATTGCAGGCGTAAGGCAAGGAATTTACCCATTAGGAAGGTTTTGGCCTCCTTTTTAAAGCGAGACAGCGACGGAAGTCTTCTAATGGCGGGCGGGAGAGAGTTCCATATGCTTGGAGCGGCTCCAGAGAAAGCCCGATTGTAAGGGGTTTTTTTACGCATGCGTGCTGGTTGGAGCAGGAGGTTACTGGCAAGTTTCTGGGCAAGAAATGCAGGGGAATTAGCGTATAAGGCCTTGTGAGTGATGCATGCCAGCTTCAGGTGGATTCTGGCTTCCAGAGGAAGCCAGTTCAGAGCTTTTAGGTGTGGAGAGATGCGGTCAAACTTCCTAGAGCCAGTTAGCAGTCTGGCTGCCGCATTGAAGCAGGCTTTCAAAGGGGCCAAAGAAATCTTGGGAAGACCTGCGAGGGTTGAGCATCTATATTCTAGTCTCGAGATGACACGCATGTTCAAGTTGCAGTCGAGGGTTATTCCTAGGGATTTGGCAGAGTCTACTAAGGTAGGAGTGCAGTTTAAAGCTGTGATAGTCTTAATCCATTCCTGAGTGTCCGGGCTGGTTTTGGGTGGGGAGATTAGAAGAAATTCATTTTTTTTGCGTTGAGTTTAAGCTGATTGGAGGAAAGCCAATGGACAGTCAACTTCGAGGCCTCAATCAGGGAGATAATGTCCGCAAGAGATGAGATTTTGATGTAGATCTGGGTGTCGTCTGCGTATATACGGTAAGCAATGTTGGCGATGCATAGTACTTCTGCGAGCGGTTCAAGGTAAAGATTGAAGAGGGTAGGGGACAAGGTTGATCCATGGGGCAATCGAACCGTGATCGGGGTGGAGGCGGATAATCTACCATTAACTAGGACTCTCTGCAAGCGATTCTGGAGGAAGTATCTAAACCATTCAAGAACGGCGCCATCCAATCACATCCTGATATTGAGGCGTTCAAGGAGTTTTTTATGGTTGACCGTATCGAAGGCTGAGGAAAGGTCTAGGAGGATTAGGAGACAGGTTTTGCCTTGGTCAAGGGCTTGGAGGGCATCATCCACAAGGTGGAGGAGGGTGGTTTCGGTGCTGTGTCCCGGCCTGAACCCGGATTGGAAGTCGTCTAGCAAGTGAAAGTTAGTGATGTGTTGGCTCAACTGTTGTTGCACACATTTCTCCAGGACTTTAGCTAGGAGAGGGATATTGGATATAGGCCTGTCGTTGTCGGGGGAGGCAGGGTCCAACGTAGGTTTTATTAAGATGGGGACAACTTGTCCGGCTTTGAGAGAGGCACGTATCGATCCCTGTTGGAGGGATGCGTTGATGATTGCAGTCCAAGACGGAATGATAGCCTGAGAGGCGGCGGCTAGGCAATTGGGAGGAGAGGATCATTAAAGTGATTGTTCGGATTTAGGGAGGATAGAATTTTTGAGATGGACTGTTCGTCATATATTTTGAAGCTGGACCAGTGTGCTTGGTTTTTGGGTGGGGTCTGGGCAGGTAGCATGGAAGGAGGAGGCCGAGCCTCAGGGGTTTGGGAGTGAGTGGCGGATCTGAGTTCATTTTCTAGGGCAGCGATTATGTCACCAAAGAAGGAGGAGAATTCCTCGCCTGAGACTAGGGATTTAGGGGTTTCTTTTGAAGTTTTTGCCAGTTTGTTAGTTTGGTGTTTGACCAAATCGAATAGCTTACGAGGTCTGTTCTTGGTGTTGACCAGTTCTGTTCTGAAAAATTCTTTTTTTGAGTTGAGGATTTTCCTATTGTAGGCATTTCTGGCCTGGCGGAGAAGTTTTAGATGGGCTGCTGATGGGTGCTGTTTCCAGTTTTGTTCTGTCTAATGTTCTATCATTCTTATGATAAATCTTGGAATGTGCAAAAATTTAGGGGTGGATGCTTGGTAACACCCATGCTCCACTCATGGAACGCCTCCCGGGAGCAGAGTAATACAAGACTGTAAATTGCGCAGCCTTACATTACTCCAGATTTACAAAGCAATGCAGGGCAATGCACAACTATGATAAATCTGGCCCTGAGTGCTTTATACAGAATGTGGTTAGGTATACAGTAAATAGTGGGAGAAACATTTAGTAAAAAGATTTGAGGGACCTACCTTAGATAGATCAAGTTTGAAATTACCTAGATGATTCATGTATCTATATATATATTTATATATATATATATATATATATATATATATATGAATCATCTAGGTGATTATATTTATATATACATTTATAGTTAGGACCAGGTTTCCATAGGAAGAGCATTTATTGTTTTGCTTATAACTTAGGCGTCGTTTGATGAATCTTCATGAAATTTTCCAAACTAATTCCTTGTTCACATCAGCTCCTATGTTGAAAGTTTGAGGGTGATTCGTCAAGGGGGGGCCGAGAAAAAAGAGGGGTCCCAAAACGTGTTTTCTCCATAGGAAACTTTAGACAAGGCTACAGGTCGAACGGGTGAATGGAATTACCCCAAATTTGGCAAGGAGAAGGGTCTTGGTCTAGAAACCACGCTTTTGTTTATTTGGTGTAAATCCGTTCAGTAGTTTTGGAGAAATATCGAAATTTACAGATATCGATATTTGGGAATTCTGCAATCTGATTGACTGAGGCGTTACGAGCATGAGCTTGCTGCTTATTGGCTGCGAGCGGTGCGAGCGGTTGCAACTAGGAAGTGTTGGCAGCCATTTTGTGATTCCGTTGAAAAGAGTAAGGGGTAAAAGGGCAACAAGAGTAGGAAACAGGAGGATAGGAGCACTGTAAGCTCTGTGGGGGAGTGCGAAGCGAAGTAGTCACTCCAACTGGACTGAAAGTGCGGTGTTGCTCAGAGTGACATGGTGCTGAGATGAGATGCTGCTACACTCGGGAATGAAACCGAGAGCCTAAACCGTGAGGTCATTGCTGTAAAGTGATGTGCTCTGGTGTTTGTAGCATACCTGTGGAAGTAGTGTTAGTAGGCGTTTATACCATACTGGGAGTGGGAAGTGAACTACTGACCTCTACCGTGCGTTTATACTATACCAGAAGTGGGCAGCAAAGTACTCACGCCTACCGGTTGGAAGAGTCTGGGATCAAACCGAGCTGATTGTTGTAAAGTGATGGGCTCTGGGCGCTGTAGCATACTGGCCGCTGTAGTATATCTGTATAAGTAGTGTTAGTATGCGTTTATACTATACAGGGAGTGGGAAGCGAAGTACTCACCCCTACTGGTCTGAAGACTCGGAGATTAAACCGTGAGCTCATTGCTGTAAAGTGATGTGCTATGGGCACTGTAGCATACCTGTGGAAGTAGTGTTAGTTTGCGTTCATACAATACAGAGAGTGGGAAGCAAACTACTCACCCCTACCGGTCTCAAGACTCGTGGATGAAACCATGAGCTCATTGCTGTAAAGTCATGTGCTCTGTGTAGTATTCCAATGTAAGTCATAGTAGAATGTTTGTATGTAATGCCACTATAATGTAAGTATGTAATGTTAGAATGTAGGGCTGTCTTGAGAGGAATCTTCAGGAGTTTGTACACGGTGCTGGAGAAGACGGTTGCCTTGCTGTCCGGTCCTGTTGGTGACTGTTTAAGTTGTCTTCTTTTCCTGCAATAAATCTACTTATCGGATCCACTGCTGTCTTCCTCTTCACTACATAAATTTGGCGACAAACGGGAGGAGGTAAAAAGAAGGCAGCACTCACCAATATTTGAGGTTGCTTGCATTCTGCTGAAGACCCGTTTTCTTGGTGAAGCTGTTTCTACTCATCCCAGGGTCGTCGGCTGATTGAACTATATGATCCTACCTCTGGTAGGATATATATTTTTTGATTTTGGGCTTTCTCTGCCTCTTCACTACACTCTGGCTGCTGTACTACACATGTGCAAGTAGTGTTAGTATGCGTTTATACTAATTCTGTAGTTATGCATTAACCAATGCATCATGGCCCTATGGAGCGCCACCTCCCAGGCGCAGGTCATACAATGTCCCGGGGTGTGCATCCGCGGGACATTTATGTTTGCTATTACAGGGCGGGAGCATTGCTTCCACCCTGTGATAGTAAATTCTTGTTTGCCTCGTTGAAGCGAGAAGAGGAAAACCTTGTATCGCTTCAATAAAGCGGATCCGGATGGTAAAAATGGAAAAAAAAATGAAGCAGGGTCTCACCCGTTCATTTAAATGAGCCCACTGGTGGGTAATGTTCCGGGGCCAATCCTACTATTATTTTGCGGGGTCTCTGCAGCACTGGGGACCTTAATTTCACATGTAAATTAGGCGCGGGAGGGCACAGAAACGTTTTTGCAGACAAGGGGATCGACACCTCCCCGGGTATTGTTTACGAATTGTTCAGGGGGCTTCGAGGCCAACTCAAGACCGGGGATCGGCAACCTCCGGGGACTTTACTTAAATATGCAGGGTGGGCCTCGCCAGTCCTTGAAGCCTCGGTGACCCTAGGCAGTGCCTTATTGGTTCTGAAATCACACAGGCAGGTGTTTAAAATGATAGACTCATAGAACCCTTGCTGTTGTAGAATTACCCAGGCTTCATTTATGTCTGTTGGTTTATATTTTGTAGATGCACCGCAAAATTAAAAATGTTTTCCCTCATAACCTACTATCAACTGCCGATTTTCACAATAAACTACAGACAAGTGTTGTCAGAAAAAGAAGACCCATACACTCACTTATTTATTGGTAAAAAAAAAATATTTTTATTAAAACAACACAAATAAATGGAAACGTAACTTTATTCGAATAACAGTAAAATATGAAAGAAGTGGGTGGGACTCCTCCGGAAGCAGCGTACAGAACCTGCAAGACAAAAAAGAAACATAAGTATGTGTGCCATGTCCAAGAGAACAAGCATTTGCAATGCAATAGGTCTTGCATTAACGTTTAAGCTATTGGCATTGTAAAGGACAATGCCTTTTATTGATGTTTTAAAAACGAAAACAAAAATAAAAGGCATTGTTATTTGCATTGTCAATAGCTCAAACTTGCGTAAATGCGAGACATATTGCATTGCAGATGCTTGTTAATTGCTGGCAGGTCTACGACCAGGAGGGACCCGGCCCACTTAAAGCCCTGCGCACTGTCAGTTTCAAGCAAGCGCCCTCTGCACAAGACTAAAGGCTCCTTGCCCTTTGACCCAAGGCACCCTGCCCAGTGACACTGGCACCTGCTCACAGTATGAATTGGCTCACCGCATGACCCAGAGGCAGCCTTAAGCCGCACTCATGAGCTGGCATCAGAAAAGAGACAATCCCAGCACGCGCCCTGAAGTTCTCGTAAGGTGCCACCTAGGCACTCTAAAAATGTCAAAATAAATACAATGAAATAACAAGCCCGGGAGTTGTGTGCGCACGCTAAAAGAAAATTTTAAAAAGCACACGAGTGGTGCTCAGAGGCGCTTGAGTGAGTGCGCTGGCGATGAGCGGGTGCATGATCGTGCATCCTGCTCTTTTTCAAAGCACATACTCGTGCTTATGGCGTGTGGCTGCGTACTCCCGCAAGCCATATGCCGCCACAAACACGAGTATGTGCTTTGTAAAAAGAGCTGCATGACGACTAAAGGTCCCCTATACACTGCATAGGCGACACCTAAAAAGAAAGGTAGTCAGAATGAAAGAAAGAAAGTGAGAATGGGACAGAGAGCGAGTGGGTGGAAGGGACAAGGGGAGGGAGAGTCAAAAGAACAGAGGGCGGAGGAGACAGAGCATCGGCCTACTACACCCAGCCCTCACTGTTCAACTCCCGTCATCCATGTGTCTGGGACGCTGGGGTCTGTGAGAAAGAGTGCGGTCCGGCAAGTTTTTCAAATGAAACAGAGATATGAATGAGGCCAGAGATTATATTATTATCTACGGCAACATCACTTGTCTGCACCTATGCACCCAGGCTGCTGCACCCCAGCCTCTTCCCCCACACTGTGCTCAAATGCAGCTCCTGCGCACTGAGGCTTCACTGCTCACCTGCCACAACCGGTGTGTCCAACGACGTACCGGTGCGAGCTCCAACTCCGGGGTGCCGCTCTTAGGGTGGCACAGCAGGTCTCCGGTCGGGGACGGTGTCTTGATACCACGATGGAAGGCGTCAGAATACCCAGGGTCTCATCACGGGCTGAGCATCTGCTCCACCGATTATGGTGCCACTAACTCAGTGTCTGAAAAGGGAGAAATAATATAATGGTGGAAACGTCTTAAGGTAAATGAAGGTTTATTTCAAGCTTAAGAGAGAACACCAGTTGAGTTCATCCTTCCTTCTTGAAGTACGATCTACCAACTGTTAGTGGTAATCGTGGTTCAAAGAGGAGTTGGAGTGCACGAGAATACACAAGGGTAAATAATAATATATTATGCCAACGTTCACATACAAAGGAACAGAGCGCATGCTAATAGGATAATGTGTGTGTGCAATGCAGTTGGGCAAGTCTGTGTGCATGTACACTTAGTAATCAGCTCACTACAGTGCCCCAAAAGCCAGCGCCACGTGTCTGGAGGGCAGCGCTGCCCGCCGGCTCAGGCCTAAAGTACGGTCCAGCGGGTCCTTAAAATGAGAGAGAGGTCAGAGATCACATCATTACGCACAGCAACATCGCTTGTTTGCACCTGTTCACCCAGGCTGATGCACCCCATCCCTTCCGCCACACTGCGCTCAATTGCAGCCCCTATGCACGCAGGCCCCACTGCTCACCTGCTGTCATTAGTTTGTGTCCAAACACGACGTCCAGGAGGGTTCACAATTCAGATGGAGTTTTGATTGCCAGGATGATGTACACCTCATGGATCCCTTTTTTTTTATTGCACATTGTGATATGCGAGGTCGATGCGGCCCTATTACCTGAAGCAGTGTGGAAGAGCTGGGACATATAGCGTCGTCGTTATCCTATTTATACGTACGCAAAGTGGGCTGGGCTTGCGTATGCCAGGCCAGCGTAGGGGTGTGAATAATTATTCCGGGGACCTGGGCGTTGTTCAGTTCCTGCTTGGGCAGGAAGTGTACTTATGTGTGTGTCCCTGTTGCAGTTTTGACGTCGCACAATCAGCAATTTACATTAATGTAGCATGTACCGGGAGGGTGGCAACTATCGCTAATGAGATGCTGTCCGAAAACATTGAATGGACAACATCACAAGTTGTTGTCAAGCTTGTGGCTATGCGCAGACATGGATGTCAATGGTGTGCGGTATTATTGAAAGTGTTGCTATCACGAAGTGCACACATGTGAATGTGCTCGGATGGAGGGATGATCAGCAGTGAGGCTACGTCATACACAGTGATAACGCTCATTACAGTTAAGCAATGCATGTCGAACGTGAATCTGAAAGTCTCACATATGACACACTACTATACTAGTAAAGCCTGACAACAGAGCATACTGCAACACAAATCTACACATTACTCTTTACTGTTTGTCACATGTGATCTAGGATGTGCACCCTACCCGTGGCTGATGATACCCCTTCGAGCCACCAATACCCAGGCCGAAAGGCAGCACAATAATGCGTGCACAGACACACCAAGGGCATCGTGTAACACACATTTGTTTTTTGATGTAACGCTTCAGATGCATGGGTATCACACATGGAAGGCTACTGTACAGAGCATGATTATTGATCAAGATGATCGTTGCATGTTGTGTGTACTATAAGTTATGTGTACACAGCAAAAAAGTTTTCAAAAAAGCTCTGTAAGCAGAAGAGGTGTCTCTCATCAAACGGTGTAGAGAGAATGACTAAAATGGGTTGGGTTTTCCATCTGTTACAATGGGAGATGTTATGAACCAATCAAAAGCTTTTTTTTAAGGTTACATGGCAAGCGCGCACCGAGCGCGCAAGGAGGCTGCACCCGACGCGATTTTGAGAAAATATATTTACCATAATATAAGTTTATTACAGTTAGAAATATATAAATGTGGAAAATATTTTAGATTATCGCTTGCTCTCATATACACTTTGAACTTATTTAGATATAGTTTTGAGACATCAAAAAATAAATGAAGGAATGGCGTACCCGGCGTGATACCATACGTCTATGACATAACACAGGGCCTGGCAGCGTGCACTCGTCGCATACGGAACGCGCAGCCGGCGCGACCCTATACGTAGATGACGTAACGCGCGTATTGGTACCGCGCAGCCATCGTATACCAAACTAGGAGCTGGCGCGACCTTATACGTATATGATGTTAGGCGGGACACAGTGCTACGAAGCGGTCGGATACGAAATGCTCATCCTTAACGAGTATCACAATATCGCGGATAGGATTCGCGTGGTGATGGAGCTTGGTACACTACCGGTACGGGAATCTAGTTTTCTAAAAAAAAGAAAAAATATATACATACATTACATAATTTTTCAAATTAAAAAAAAAAAGGATAATAGAGCTGCAAAATATTACAAAAATAATATTGGTTTTATAAATATTAAAATATGAAATTAATATTTAAAAAACCTTTGAAATTCACTGAAAAAACCATAGGTTTTACAGACGTTATAGTTAGGAATTAGCATTTAAAAAACCTTAGAAATTCACTGAAAAAACCATAGGTTTCAGGGACGTTATAGTTAGTTGGACATTTGACTCATATAAAACCAGAGAAATTCGCCTGTTATAGTTAGTTGGGCTAACTATAACTCGCGTGCCCGCAATGCACTGGTTATGACATCACATATTACATCACTCATGACATGGTCAGTGACATCACTGATGACATCACTGATGACATCTCAAATGACATCACCGATGACATCACTGATGACATCATCCACATGATAATCTGATGCAAATACTGATGGCCTAATATAAACTTTGATACACACACTCTAAAATACAGACTACTATTTTTGAAACCATACACACAACAATGCCAGATACTACATACCACCCACTATTTCCTAGGTCTACACTCACATCCACTCACTTATACATGCAGTTACTCATCAATACAGTACTATAATATGCACTCATACACCTATACATACAGTGACAGTCCGCCACTCATCCATAGAGTTACTCACACACCTAGTCAGTCATGCAAAGAATCAATCACATAGGCATTTACTCATGTATACAGTTATACACACCAATTGTGTTATTTATACACACACACCAGTGAATCACCCACTCAGACGTGTATGCACAGAGTCACACAACCCCCCTGCACCCATCCAGACAGACACTCAGGCACCCATACAAATAGTCAGACAACAAATCAATAACCCATATAGACACTCATGTAGCTACTCGCCAACCCATGGAGCCGCTTATACACCAACTGAGACACTAATACAGACTTTCACACAGTTTAGTCACTAACCCATACATTCAGTAACACATGTTCAATCAATCACTTATACAGTCAATCACGCACCTACTAAATAATCCATTCAGGGACTTGTAAATTCATTCTTTCTTCAATACACCTTGGCATAGATATAAATGAAAAATATTTAAACTTTACAGAAACACACATTCACTGGATGATGTCATCAGTGATGTCATCAGTGATGTCACTAACCATGTAATGAGTGATGTAATATGTGGCGTCATCACCAGTGCATTGCGGGCTCGCGAGTTATAGTTAGCTCAACTAACTATAACAGGCGAATTTCTCTGGTTTTAGTTATAGTTAGGACCATGTTTCCATAGAAAAAGATATTTTTTGCCTTGCCTATTTTTTTTGGCGTCGTTTCACGAATCTTCACAACATTTTCCCCAAAAGTGTCATTGTGAGTCTTGTCGTGCATGAAAAGTTTTGGGGTGATCCGTCAAGCGGGGGCCAAGAAAAAAGGGGGGGAAATAATAAGTGTGTTTCCCATGTGAATTCCCATAGAGGTTTTAGACATAACTACAGCCTGAACCGCTGGACGGATTTACACCAAATTTAGCAGGAGGCTAGCTTTTGTATGCAGATTATGCCTTTTGTTATTTGGTGTAAATCTGTTCAATAGTTGTTGAGAAATGTAAGGAAATCTAAACAAGGATATGTGCGATCGCAATAATAACAAGCTCATGCAGGGAAATGCAGAACTCTGATTGGCTGCCAACACTTCACCCAGGGAATGTTGGCAGCCATCTTGGGACTCAGCTTCAGTTGAGTCCCACAAAAAACAACTAGGGAAAAAAGGAGAAAGGGGCAAGGTAGGAACACCAAGACCTCCACGCCATGGTCTTCGGGTTCCCCTGGAATCCCTCCATGGCATAAAAACATTTTGTTTTTAAATTCACAGCAATTTTCATAAGAATTTCTATTGTTTTAATTATAGCCCCTGGGTGGGTCAGGTCCCGGGGGCATGCAGGGATTATTAAAGAAAGGTAGGGAGTGCACAGGGCCTCCCTCCATGGGCTTAAAAGTGTCTAGTTACCACCACCTCCCCAGGTCTAAATATATTATTTATTTATTTATTTGTGTATTTTGTAAAGCGCAGCAGCTGCCCCAACGGGGCGTCCCGGCGCTGATAAATCATGGAACTTAGAGGCTAGGCACCAATGGGGCATTATATGGGGAAGAGATGTGTTTTCAGGGACTTTCGGAATGCTAATTCGGTTTGGCAGGCTCGTAATGCAACCGGGAGGTTATTCCAACACCGAGTGGCACAGACCTCGAATGTTTTCCCTCCGGCGCGAGTACGTTTAAATCTAGGGGTTTCCAGCAGAAGTAGGGAATTTGAGCGTAATGTCCTGGTGTTGACATACGGTCTCAGAGTACTTCTCAGATGGGCCGAGCCTTTGCCCTTGGAGGCCCGGAAAGCCAGGGTCATGGCCTTAAAAATACATCTCTTGGAAATAGGGAGCCAGTGGAGTTTACGGAGGTGTGGGGAGATGTGATGTCTGGCAGGAATTCTCTCCACCAGCCGAGCAGCAGCATTCTGGACAGTCTGTAGCTTGTGGCATAGGCCTGCTGTGATGCCAAGGTATAGTGCGTTGGCGTAGTCCAGGTGAGATATTATCAGGGCTTGTACCACAGTCTTACGGCAATCCATCGGTAGGTAGTTGATGAGCCATCTAATTGTCTTGATCTTAGCAAAACAGGATGCTGCTACTGTTTGAACCTGGGCGTTAAAACTGAGATGATTATCCCAGCGCACTCCCAGGTTTCTCACCGAGTCTTTAGGCGTGGGGGCATGGCTGAGATCATCCGGCCACCATAAATTAGAATCAAGAGGGGATGATGAGTTAAAAAACAGAATCTCTGTCTTTCCAGCGTTGAGTCGGAGGGAATTGGAGTCCATCCAGCTAGAGATGTCTCTTAGACAGTTTTTCAATGGGTCGAAGGCAGAGGCAGTGGGGGTATCAAAAGTGAAGAGTAACTGAATGTCATCAGCGTAGGAGGTGGATTTAATCCCAGTTTGCGCAATCAGTTTAGCCAAGGGGGAGAAGTAAACATTGAACAAGAGCGGGCTCAGGGAGGAGCCCTGTGGAACTCCCCATTTTAGTGGTCTAGCGGTGGAGGTGTAGGGAGGGGTATATACCTGCTGAGTACGGTCACCCAGGTAGGAAGAGAGCCATCTCAACACTGTACCGCCGAAACCCAGGTCTCTCAGCCTTCTCAGCAGGATCTTATGAGAGACGGTGTCAAATGCTGCTGAGAGATCCAGCAGCACTAACACCGCCCTCGACCCTCGATCCAGCGTCCATCTCACAGAGTCAGCCATTTCGACAAGGGCCGACTCCGTGCTGTGACCCGATCGAAAGCCGTGCTGAGAGTCATGCAGGAGCCCATGGGATTCGATGTAGTTGGCAAGCTGGGCGTGCACCAGTTTTTCCAGAATCTTAGCTGGGGCAGGCAGGAGAGAGATGGGCCTATAGTTACTAGGGTTATCTGGGTCAAGATCAGGCTTCTTAAGGATGGGGACTAGGGACGCATGCTTCCATTTTGCGGGAAAAATGCCCGTTCTCATGGATTTGTTCCAGATATGATTAAGGAATGGATTGAGCAGGGGTGCCAGTTTTTTATATTGTTTGGCTGGCAAAGGGTCCTTGGGGGAGCCAGATTTACAGTTGAGTAATTCTACCTGTGTGTCAGCCTCAGAGATATCTGCAAATTCTAGCAATGAGGGTGACTGTAGCGGGTACGTAGTAGATTCCTCAACCGACCCTTCACTACTGGTGATGGGAAAGGAGGAGTAAATAGCCTGGATTTTTTCCTCAAAGAATTGTGAAAGTTTATCACACAGAGACTGGGAGGCTGGTTGAGTTCGAGTCAGAGCGCTGGGGTCCGTGAAGGATCTGACTATGTTGAAAATCTCCCTGGCGCCGTTACTGGCATGTTTAATTCTGGAAGCCAGGAAGTCCCTTTTATGATCCTCAATCATTCTGCGGTATTCTTTGAGAGCTGTTTTATAGGTGATTTTACTGTCGAGGGAATAGTTCTGCCTCCAGGAGCGTTCGAGGGCTTTGCATGATGCCTTTTTCAGGCGAAGCATGTCAGAGTACCAGGGTGCGGATGGTGTGGCCCTGTAGGTTTTGATGGGTTTGAGAGGGGCCATAGCCTCTAGGGCTTGGCCGATCCAGGCGTCGAAATGGTCAATACCACCATCCGGATCAGATGATGGGGAGGGTAGAAAATTATTTTGGTGTTCCTGGAGCGTTGCAAGAGTGATACGACTCCAGTTTCTGCCTGATACTTTGGGGGCGATGGTAGGTCTGATAGAGCGGGAGATGACGATCTCAAAAGGGATGAGAAAGTGGTCTGACCAGGTGACCGGGATGGGAGAGGCTACCAGAATGCTAGGTAGGTTGGAACAAATCAGGTCAAGGGTATGTCCCGCTTTGTGAGTGGGGGAATCTATTTTTTGCTCTAGATTGCAGGTCGCCAGTGTAGAAATAAAATTATTGCTGTGCGAACATGATTCATCGTTTACGTGAAGGTTAAAATCTCCTAAAGCAGTGAAGTTGGTGTAGCGAGTGCTAAGCTGAATGATGTAATCCGTCAAGGCCGGCAGGTAGGAGAGGTTGGAGTGGGGAGGGCGGTAGATAAGTATTCCAGAGCAGGAGGTGGACGAGGAAAAATGGATAGTAAAAGGTAGACCCTCTATGCAGTCAATAGGGTCATATGTAGGGAAGGAAGCCGTCCATTTGGATTTATGGATTAAGGCAACTCCACCCCCCTGTTTACCGTTAGGTCTATTGGCGCAGGCGATGCTGTAGCCGTCCGGTAAGGCAAGAGTGATGGTGGGGTTAGTGGTCTCATTCAACCAGGTTTCAGTTAAGAAAAGCAGATCCCAGTTGTTGTCCTGGAGGGACTGCCAGATGTCGATAGCATGTTTGTTCAGAGACCTGCAGTTAATCAGTGCCGCTCTGAGGGCGAAAGAAGGGTCGGCTCCATAAGAGGAAGCAGAGCACCGAGCGAGGGCCGGGCCAAGAGTTGAGTCCAGAGAGGGTAGTGAGAACTGGCAGGTTTCACATACGTAAACGTGGCTCTGGGCGTCCGGGATAGACCAGAGGCAGGTAGGGCAAGGAGAGGGTCTCAGAGACAGCAACATGGTCCGAGAATGAATTGTGGGGGTAGTGCTGGTGAATCGGGCAGGGGAACCGGCCCCGGTCGCGTCATGATCGCGGACGAGCGCAGACGAGCTTGCCTTAAGCGCGCCTTCGGCGCGCAATCGGCGCGCCCGCTGCGCTTCCGGTAGATACACATGTATAAAGTGAGGGGGCGTGGCCTCGAAGTGGGCGTGTCCCTGTCGCAACGAGGACAATGGCGGGAGAAGTGGATCAGCGATTTCGGCCGTTTCTAGCGCTCGTTTTTGATGCAGAAGGGTGCCTGCACACTGTACTCGTGTGTCAGGAAGTGAAGGTGGGTGCAAGTTAAAAACACAGAAATGCAGTTTTTAAAATGAAGAGCTGCGCAAAATTCTAACTGCTCCCGGCTGTGCCTCAGGAGGTTCCGTAATTAATCTGCCGCGCTAGTGATCAGCGCGCTATTTGTAGGGCTTGCAGGGGGCGTGGCCTCGAAGTGGGCGTGTCCCTGTCGCAACGAGGACAATGGCGGGAGAAGTGGATCGGCGATTTCGGCCGTTTCTAGCGCTCGTTTTTGATGCAGAAGGGTGCCTGCACACTGTACTCGTGTGTCAGGAAGTGAAGGTGGGTGCAAGTTATAAACACAGAAATGCAGTTTTTAAAATGAAGAGCTGCGCAAAATTCTAACTGCTCCCGGCTGTGCCTCAGGAGGTTCCGTAATTATGAAGCGGGGGCAAGGCAAACCCCCCAGGGCCCGGGGACCACCACCCTCCCAGGGCTACATATTAAATGCTTAGGTGGCCTTACAGACCCCCTGAGCCCTGGGGACCCCCACCTCCACGAGGCTTAAAATAGAATGATTATGGGGGTCTGCATGGACCCCGAGCCCCGGGGACCACCACCTCCCTGGGGCTAAGTTAAGTATGGAGTTGGGGGGCCATGCAGACCCCACGCCCCGCCTTGGGGACCACCACCTCCCTGGTACTTTCTTTTTTGTTAAGAAGAAGAAGAGGGCCACATGCCTCTCCAGGCAGGTCCACAAAAGTGAAAGGAGGGGGCTGTGCGTCCCCCCTCCTGGAGCCAATAAAGGCCCTGGGGACCACCACCCATCAGGTTCGGCTCCTGCTCTGTCCCGGAGTGCCCACCCCGGGACAAAGCTGTTTGCTGTGACTTGGTTGGAGCTTTGACAGGCAAAATAAAGGTCAGAAACGAGCAGCAAGAGGCAGAATAAAGGTGAGAAATTAGCTGAATGAGGCAGAATAAATGTCAGAAACGAGCAGAAAGATGCAAAATAAAGGTAAGAAACAAGCAGAAAGAGGCGAAATAATGGTCAGCAATGAGCAGAAAGCATAAAAAACAGGTGAGAAAAATTAGCAGAAAGAGGTTACATAAAGGTCAGAATCGAGCAGAAAGACACAAAATAGAGGTCAGAAATGAGCAACAAGCGGCATAATAAACATCAGAAATGAGCAGAAAGAGGCAGAATAAAGGTCAGCCACAAGCAGAAAGAGGCAAGATAAAGGTAAGAAACAAGTAGAAAGAGGCAGAATAAAAGTCAGAAACGAGCAGCAAGAGGCAAAATAAGGTTGAGTATGAGCAGAAAGAGGCAGAATGAAGGTGAGAAACGAGCAGAGAGAGGCAAAAATTACAGGTCAGAAATGAGCAGCAAGAGGCAAAATAGAGATCAGCAGCGAGCAGAAAGAGGCAAAATAAAGGTCAGAAACGAGCAGAAGGAGGCAAAATAAAGGCCAGCAGACAGAGGCAAAATAGAGATCAGAAACAAGCAGAAAGGCAAAATATAGATCAGCACCAAGCAGAAGGAGGCAAAATAAAGGTCAGAAACGAGCAGAAGGAGGCAAAATAAAGGCAAGCAGACAGAGGCAAAATAGAGATAAGAAACAAGCAGAAAGGCAAAATATAGATCAGCACCAAGCAGAAAGAGGCAAAATAAAGGCCAGAAACAAGGAGAAAGAGGCAAACTAGAGATCAACCACGAGCAGAAAGAGGCAAAACAAAGGTCATAAATGAGGAGAAAGAGGCAAAATAGAGATCAGCAGCGAGCAGAAAGAGGCAAAATAAAGGTCAGAAACGAGCAGAAGGAGGCAAAATAAAGGCCAGCAGACAGAGGCAAAATAGAGATCAGAAACAAGCAGAAAGGCAAAATATTGATCAGCACCAAGCAGAAAGAGGCAAAATAAAGGCCAGAAACAAGGAGAAAGAGGCAAAATAGAGATCAACCACGAGCAGAAAGAGGCAAAATAAAGGTCATAAATGAGCAGAAAGAGGAAAAATAGAGGTCATGAATGATTAGAAAGAGGCAAAATAAAGGTCATAAATTAGCAGAAAGAAGCAAAATAAAGGCCAGTAAGGAGCAGTAAGACGCAAAATAGAGATCAGAAATGAGCGCAAAGAAGTAAACTAAAGGTCAGAAACTAGGAGAAAGAGCCAAAATAGAGGTAAAAAATGAGCAGAAAGATACAAAATAGAAATCAGAAACAAGCAGGAAAGAGGCAAAGTAAAGGTCAGAAATTACCAGAAAGATGCAAAATAAAGGTCAGAAGTGAGCAGAAAATGATCAAAGAATTAGCAGAACCCACCCAGGCATGCATGCACCCACTCACAGAACAACTCAGACATCCTCAGAGTCACTCTCAGACCTATTCAGACACTCATGCACCAACTCGCAGACAAACTCAGACACATATACCCATTCACACACTCATGCACCCACTTATAGAATTATTCATACTCTCTCTCGCCTACTCACAGACCTACTTAGACTCATGCAGTGACTCACAGACCCACTCAGTGATGCACACACCCACTCACAGACCCTCTCACTTACAGACTGACTGATACACTCACAAACCCACTGAGACACTCTCATACCCACTCACAGACCCACTGAGACACTCACTTTGACACTCATGCACCCACTAAAGAACCCACTGAGACACTCATGCACTCACACACTCACTCTCAAAGGTTACAGGTTATAGTTAGGAAACAACATAAAAAAACAATAGAAATTCACTGAAAAAATAAAGGTTACAGGGATGTTATAGGTAGGAAAAAGATTTTTAAAAACCTTTGAAATTCACTGATAAAAAGCAAAGGTTACAGCGACGTTATAGTTAGGCTCAGATTTCACTTATACAAAACCATAAAATTCAGCAATTATACTTACGTGAGCTAACTATAATGTAGACCCCTGCAATGCACTTCTTATTAGTTGGTTAGATAGTTAGCAGGGGTATGCACCCTGTTCAAACAGGAACCACAATCCTAGTCAGGGTAAGTCAGATACACACCCTAAATTAACCTGTGCTCCCTCTCTGGTAGCTTGGCAATGTGTAAAGTATTTTTGCAACACTTAAAACAGTAAAACAGTGAGAACGCCACACAAAAAGATACCCCACCTGGTTAGAGAAATAGAGTTTAATTTAATGAACAAAACAAGACCATAATGACAAAAATCCAATAAGTAGAATCAGAGTTATGAATTTTTCAAGGTTATGTTGAAATATAGTGTTTAGAAGCTTAAAGAACCAACCGTGAATATCTGGTCATGCTAGACCGAGTCAAAAGTTCAGACCGATTGCGATAGGGCACGGGTCAGATACAGGGACCAACCTTGTCCTGCAGAAAAAGTACCTTTGGATAGAGGATGCGTCTACATCAAAGACCCAATGCGGGGAGCAGAGGAGGAGATGCGTCCACGTTGATCCCTGCCTATGTAGGCAAAACACTGCCTCCAATTTGATTAGTGGGACATGTGTCATCGATGAACCCTTTACAAGGTACAGGTGTCAGCTCCTCCCTCCCATCCTGCCCAGTATGGGCCATCAGGCTTGTGATGACCGAGCCGTAATGCGTGCTCCCATAGTGAAATGGGAGAGGCGGTTCATCCCTGCACCCCGTGGCAGGCACCTCTAGGGGCCTGCCACAAAGTGCAGGGATCAACAGGGCCTCCAACCGGAGGCCGTGCATCAAATGGGGCCCTGCTGGGGGCCCCCCAAACATGCTTTCTGACATGGTTTCCATGTCGGACAGACCAGCATAGAAACCATGTCGGAAACGTGATCGTAATCTCAAGGGCGGAAAGGCCCGCACTTGAGGTTACTAGCCGGCTTCCGACTAGCTGATGGGCTCTGAATGACCGGCCGGTTTCCTTTCCGACCGTCTCCATCATAATGAGTCTGTCAGAAAGGAAACCGAGTGGCCCATTATGATTCAGCCCTAAAGGCTCCGACCGTAGGTCGTATCGTAATCGGCCCCTTAGTATTAAATCGGACACCTCCGCATCGCCCAGGACAGACAGTTGGAGCTTGGGAAGCATATGGAGGAACTTATGAAATTGGTGACAAAAGTGCAGTTAAGGTTTCCTGTGATGCTAGGAGTGATGTAGGATAATTAAATTTATAATTTGAGTGATCCTGAGGAAGTGGATATCCTAAATAAACAGATTCAAATCAAAGCTATCTAAAAGAGATATACAGTGAGAAATGAAGTACCGCAAATTTCTTCAGAGAGCTCAAAGAGGCAGAAGGATCAGCCCTATAAAAAAAACCAGATGGAGTTTTCTTAGGGATAAAGAGATTGGGGAACGGCATGTGGGGAAAAATGAAAACATTTAAAGTCCCGAATTAAGTCGTAAGTCAACAGAGAGGGCAGAGATTCATGTTTTGAATTTAGCTAAGGATATAACTTAGTAATCGGACTAAGGGCACTATCGATACTGGGGACACTAAGACAAATAATAATGAAATATCTACGCCGAAGTAAGGCACAAGTGATGATTTTAAAAGAGTCCCACTTACTCAAAACTGAATGTGTAGACCATCTAATGAGCTATAAGTGGATTCAACAAGCTATAAGTGCAGACCAATCATACTGTAGTAAGGGTGTGGCAATATTTGTAAATGCATGGATAGAGGTATGGAAGCATGAAGTGGTTAATTTAGGAAAGTGGTTAATTGCCCAATTGAGGGTGTATCAGAATAAACCTACCTGAGTGGGCTATTATGGTCCAAACATAGATGACCCAGAAACTTTAAAAAGATTACATTCTACCTTAATCCAATACCCCTCTCCAGTTATAGCAGGTGGAGATTTCAGTGTGGTTTTAGATAACAAACTGGACAGGACATAACAGCAGGCTCACGCAAGCCCCATCGAGACGCATATTTTCTTAGATTTTTGAAAAAAGAACTGCAGTTGTGCGAGGTTTGGCAAGTGAGGGCTGGTCTCCAAAATGATTCCACATTTTATAACCAGAAGTATAGGCTTTATTCTCGGCTTGATTACTTGAGACAAGGAGATGGAGAAGGTCATCAATGTCGAACAACTGGCAAAGCATTTGTCTGATCACTCAGACACATTAGAGACAAAGATCTTACTGGTGGCAGAGATAGTACAAGAGATGCAGAGGCATAACAAATTTGTTTTTCAAACAACTCTTGGATTAACACTCATAAACCTCATCTGGGATTTATAAAAGTCGTTTTTGAGGGGCAGGATTAATTGCATTTCTTGGCATAAAAACGAAGAGGAGAACATAAACAGCTGGAAAACAGGATGTAGCACATCAAAACTCTATTAAAAATTCTAGGGGTAGATGACAGGAGAAGATGTATCTAATACAAACATTAAAAACCCTCCAACAACACTTTAAAGGTTTTGGGGGCTGAAAGAGATTGTGTACGGTGGGAAAGCAGTAAATTGGGATACTTCAAATGCAGGGAGAAGCGTGGCAAACTCTTGGCATGGAAGGCGAGGACAGATCAGGTCAGGAACAATATAAAATAGATTTATCAGGGAGAAGATGGCTCAATACAATCGGACAATGAAAACAATGAGGAAGGCTCTACTAAGAACGTGTAACACAGGAAGAGGTAGATGTAAACAGGTAGCTTAGAGGGGTTCATCTGCCAAATCGGGAACCAAAACAACAAATAATTATGAACCAAGAAATCAGTAAGGAATAAAGAAGAAATGCAATAAGGAGAGTTAAGGGTAAGGTATCTAGCCCAGATGGTATACTGAATGAGGTGTATTGGAGACTATATGAGAACATCATTCTAGTATGGAAGAAGTTGTTTAATTCTATATTTTTGGCGAGAATGCAAATTCTGTTTATCTGGACAGAATAAATGCAATTTTAAAACCAATCAAACTGCCAATAGATTGTGAATCATATTGACCGGTTTCCTTCTGAACTGTGACCTAACAATATTCTCTAGTATTCTAGCAAACAGACTTGTAAAATTGTGAACACCCTGATATATCAATATTTAGAGAGGAGTCTTACTGGGTAACTACTTAAATGACTTGACACACTCTCTTTTAGGTTTCATAGATATGGCTACAACACACAAGATACCTTTAGCTGTTCTAACATTCAATGCAATGAAGGCATTCAGTAGAGTGAAATGGAAATATTTAATGGAGGTACTGTCTTGCTTTGGTGTTGAATGAGGATTCTCTAGAACAATGCAACAGTTATATAGTACTTCTACAGCAAGGATGTTGGTCAATGGGTATTTGACGTCACAGCTGAAAATCACTCAGGAATCAAAGTAAGGCTGTCCTCTCTCCCCCTTATGGTTTACTCTCTTTCTGCTCTGCCTGCTTTTTTTGCGGCTGCCAGACCAGCCCTCTCTCTTCAAATCTCCCATTGTATATAGATTTCTGAAAGGGCTGGCTCACCTGTTTACACCTATGCCCTTTGTTATGCCACAGTGGGACCTTAATTTGGTCCTCACCTATCTGATGTGCGCTCCTTTGAGCCGTTACACAATTGTCCCCTCTAGCTGTTGACCATCAAAACAGCCTTCTTGGTGGCGATTACATCAGCCCGGAGGGTGAGTGAGTTGCAGGCATTATCATGCTTGCCTCCTTATCTTATGGCCTTTACGGACAAGGTGGTGCTTCGTATTCGGGCATCCTCTTTACCAAAGGTTGTGACTCCTTTCCATCTGGGTCAGTCCATCCATTGCCAACCTTGTTTGCTCACCTGCATTTTCCTAAGGAAGAGGAGCGTCTCTACCTGCTGGATCTAAAAAGGGCATTGTCGTTCTACCTTGACCGCACTAAAGAGTTCCGGGTGGATGACCATTTCTTTGAGGGGTACATGAGAGCGAAGAGGGGTAGGGCAATGCAAAACAGGACAATCTCTTGCTGGGTCGTTCTCTGCATCAAGATCTGTTATGCCCTGGCAAAGAAGCAGCCCCCTGAGGGATTAAGGGCCCATTCCACCAGGGGAAAGGCTGCGACTACGGTCTTGGCTTGGGGTGTCCCAATCCAAGACATCTGTCAGGTGGGAACATGGGCATCTTTGTACAAGTTTGAAAAACACTACCGCCTAGGTGGTCAGGTCCGCAGGGACTGGTACCTTGCCCGTTCGGTCCTGCAGGACTTCCTAGTATAGGAAATGGGTACGCAACCCATCGCAGGGTTGGGATGGCTCGGGTATCTAATTCAAAGGTAAGGAATCTGCAGCTAGAAGTTTCTATCAGATGAACAAGTTACTTACCTTCGGTAATGCATTATCTGATAGAGACTCTTTCTAGCTGCAGATTCCTTTCATCCCCACCCATGCCTCCCCGCTTTGCAGACTAATATTGTAGGGCTAGGGTTACTCCCCTTTTCAGGGCCCTAAATTTGCATACGACTATGTCAGTTACTTTGTGGCTTTGTGCTTCTGGCATGGAAAAAATGAAAAGTACTGACTACCTTGTACCTTTTTTTTTTTTTTTTTAACTTTATTTTTGAACTTTTGAGCGAACATACAGCATCAGTCAGAAAAAAGATACAAAAAGGTATGTCAGTGATTGCATACAGCCAGCATATAGAGGACATTATAAGCATGGAGGAAAACATAGCAAGATCATATTGGCGGCGTTGAGGTGGACATATACAGCAAAGCAGTGCAATACATCAAGCAATAGGTAATCAATAGAGTCCACAGTAGTCAAGCCACACCTTAAAGGGCCCATCTCCCGCACCCAGCAGATACCTGCAACAGACCAGCATTGTAAAAACCCAGCCGCGTGAAAGGGTCTTAAGTGCAAACCGACTATTCAATAATACCCAGTGGAAATGGCAGCAGGCACCCCCCGCTCGACAGGTCCCCAGGGCACTCGAGGAGGGTCGCTATGGGGCATCCCCGGCATCCGCCTGAGCCCCCCCTGCAAGGAGGTAACAACGTAATGGAGCCCAGATATCCGCAGGTCGCGAGGGCAGTGGCAAAAGTTCGGAATATACACTTATTTGGTCTTGGCAGTAGGTGAGATCTCGCATCCATTCCTTGAATTTTGGGGCCCTGCCCCTGCCCCAACGACATGCAACTCTTCTCTTGGCGAGCAAACAAGCGAGCGCAACGAATTTGCGGTGTGCCGCCTGCAGTGGCTCCACATAACCTAGCAGAGCGACGAGAGGGGAGGGCTCAACCACCACATTAATCATTTTGGAGAGTGCTGCAAACACCTCGCACCAAAAACGGTGAACCGCTTCGCACCCCCCAGGGGCCCGACACCTGTCGCATCTGTCGTCGTCGCGGAGCCGATACCTGCACAGTCGGGCAGGAGTATAATACAACCTGTGGATGAACTTATAGTGTATTATTCTAAAACGACTACTGGAGGAGATGCGTTCCGTTTGTAACAGGCAGAACTCCCATTGCTTATCTGTCAGCGGGGCCTGTAGTTCCAGATCCCACCGCGCCCTGGCCGCAAGCTGCGACGAGGCAGATAATGAATGCACCGCCCTGTATATTTTAGAGACCAACCGGGCCGGAGTGTCGTCCTGGAGGATGCGCTGCAGCGGCGCCATCTGTGGGGGCTCCTGCGGAAAGTCGGGAGTAAGCGTCTTCATCCCCTGTCGAAGCCTAAGGTAGTAAAAGACATCTAGGGGAGAAGGCTGCAATCCCACATATAGGTGGTCCATGGAACGGAACACGCCATTATGATACAAGTCCCCCCACGTCGAAACATGGATAGCTTGAAGCAGTTTCCGAAAACCCGCTTCCTGCAGTAGTGGCATACTAGGGTGGTAGGCAAGGGGCAAGAGCGGCGCATACAGGAGGTCTAACCCCAGCGTGACCGTCAGTTGGTTCCATGCAGTCACCGTGCTAATCACCGTCGTGGGTGTTTTATCTCTTCCCTGCACCGGAATATACAGTGCGCCCTCTATCGGGATCGGGTGAGCCAGCCAATGCTCGGCCGCCAGCTGGGGCATGTATCTAGGTTGCCGTATCCAGAAATAGGCGTAATGCGCTTGGGCTGCCCAATAGTACAGCTCAAAATCAGTGATGCCAAATCCGCCCTGACTGTACGGCCTAATAAGAATCTCCCATTTGAGCCGAGGCGACTTACCGCCCCACACTAGCCGAATGAGCTCCGCACGGAGCTGACGAAAAAAGTAGGTGCCCGGGTAGAAGGGAATGTTTAGAAAGAGATACAGCAACTGTGGCAATATCACCATTTTGACCAGCGATGCTCTGCCAGCCATGGACAGAGGCAGAGTGATCCAGCGGGCCACGCAGTCCGAGATACAGGTCATCGCCGTGCCATAATTGGCCCGCATGAGCTCATCCCTGTCTTTTTCAACGCGGATGCCCAAGTATTTAAAGTCCCCCTCACACCAGGCGAGGGGGAAGTCCATCTCAAACCGAACAGTGGAGGAGGTTAGGGGGAACAAACAGGATTTGCTCCAGTTGATCTGCACCCCGGAAAGCACGCCAAAACGGATAAACTCCCTGAGAATCGGGTTAAGATTCTCGCTGGGGTCCCGAATATACAGCGTAATGTCATCAGCATACATAGATATTAATATCTGCCTCTGAAAGCACCTCAGCGCTTTCTCTTTGTGGTGCTGCCGCAGCTTCGCGGCCAAGGGTTCCATGGCTATAGCGAACAGCAATGGCGACAGGGGGCAACCCTGCCTGGTGCCCCTGGTAATGGGAAACGCAGCCGAAAGACGACCATTGATCAATACTTTGGCGCTAGGAGCGGTGTATAATAACTTAATCCAGGAGATATATATACCCGGGAATCCCATGCGTGCCAGCACTTGGAACACATAATCCCACTCAAGGGAGTCGAAGGCCTTCGTGGCATCGAGAAAAACGGCGGCCATTGGTTGGTCATCGTGCACCGAGTTTAGAATCGAAAAGAACGTGCGCAGGTTGTGGGACGTTGCCCTTCCGGGCACAAACCCAGCTTGGTCGGGTAAGATTAAATTGGGGAGAAGTAAATTGATACGGGTAGCTATCAATTTAGCCAGGATCTTCACGTCGCAGTTGAGCTACGAAAGGGGGCGATAGGAATCACATCTGTCCGCCGCTTTCCCGGGTTTAAGGAGCGACGTGATGAGAGCCATGCGCATCGAAGGGGGGAGATGCCCCACCTCAAGAGCGTCCTCATACACCTCCTTCAGGACCGGCGCCATAAAATCAATGTAGGTCTTGTAAAATTCGATCGGAATCCCGTCGAGCCCGGCGGCCTTACCCGACCGCATGTGCATGATAGCCTCCCGTACCTCGTCTAATTCAAAGGGGGAGCTCAGAAATTCTCTTTGCGCATCGCTGAGCCATCCCAGGGAAACATCCTCCAAGTAGTCATGCAGTTGCAGCTCCCCTACCCTAGACGACGTATACAATTCCTGATAGTGCGTCACGAACGCAATGAGAATTTGCGCGGTGTCCCTATATAGCAGCCCGCCCCCACCGTCAAGCTCAACGATAGTATTCGCAGGACGTATCAACCTCATCGTTGCAGCCAGGGCTTTCCCGGGCCGCTCGCCTTCGCCATACCGGCGGGCGCACCAGTATTTGCCTCTGAATTTCGATTCCCGAGCGGCTTCGTGTGTATACTCGGTGACCTTGTCGCGGATGCGCGCCAGGGTAGCGTCGTCCGGGGCCTCAGCCAGTGACGTCTCAAGCGTCGTAAGGTCAGTTTCCAGAGAGCGTAGCCGCGCAAGTATGCTCTTCAGCACACCTGCCCCCTTGGCTATGCAGACGCCCCGTAAGGTCACTTTAAAAGCATTCCAGATAGTCTCGACCTCCCTCACAGAATCTTTGTTACGCTGAAAGCAATCCAAGCACTCTTCTCGCAGCTCCTCCTGAAAAGCAGCATCTAGCAGCATCGAGGGCTGCAGGCGCCAGGCAGTCAGGGGGGGGCCCAAGTCGGCCGCCCTCAAGGTAACGCGGACCGGCGAGTGATCAGAAAAAGTCCTCGGGAGATGGTGGGCCTGAGCGAGCGCCGCGTGAAAAGGCGGGGCTAGCAAGACATAGTCCAACCTTGCCCAGGAGCGTGCATGTGCCGTAAAATGTGTACCTTCCCGCGTTACGGCGTGTAAGTGTCTCCATGCGTCAATCAGGCGATGTTCCTCAAGTATCTCTAAGAGCGCCCTGCGAGACCTGGTATAGTGGTGCGGGGCCGGGTGTGACCTATCCATTGGCGGATCAAGCGTGGTGTTGAAATCACCACCCCATATAAGATGTTGTGGCCCGACACTTATTATGAGTGCACCAAGGTCCGTGAAGAAGTGCGGGTCGTCTATGTTGGGGCCATAACAGCAAACCAGGGCGACCGCCAGATGCCCAAGTCTACCCCACATCAAGCAATACCGGCCCTGGGTGTCGCTCTTACTGCCAGCCATAACGAAGGGGGTCCCCTTTTTTACCAGTATTGCAACTCCTCTAGAGTACGAGGAAAATTAGGAAAAAGCAGTGTATTGAGCCCATCTGCCGGCAAAGGTAGGATTTGACCGCGCCTGAAAGTGTGTCTCCTGGAGAAAGGCTATGTGTATAGCATGGCGGTCCAGATATGAGAGAACTTGTCTCCGTTTTCTAGGGTCCCCCAGGCCTCTAACGTTCCACGTAAGCGTGTTTAATGCAGTGTCCCCCATAGCCAGGCGTGTGTCAAGAACAACAGGCAGTGCACTATCGAAGGGCCCAGCAACGGGCCACCCCAAAGGGCCGCGCGCGACGCACACCACACCCCCACAATGCAGAGGTGGTGCAGTCTGTGCCCCACTACACTATCAAGGCGAAGACCTCTGAGATCCCCAGTGAGCCTGTGTATCGCAGGCCCCGCAGGGGAACCCCCACGCGACCCCACAGTATTGCACCATGGAAGTGCTATAAATAGTATCACCATGACATCAGCTGTGCTCAACATTATACCAACATGTACAAATAACGCTATCCCCCCGCCCCTCCCCGCAAGCACCCCCCAAAAGCCTCGCAGAACATTTGTAATCACAATGCCATCTGAAAGTGCAGCATCAATACCCCCGCTAATTGTGGGAAAAGGAAGTCGACACAGCCAAAAATACCCAATGCCCAGGCATGACCTCCCCAATCCAGTGCAAGGGGTCCCACCCGTGGCGGAGGCGAAGCGCCCATTGTGTATATTCCCCAGTTCGAACCCAGAAGAGGTCCGTGCTTCACCCTCACCCCGGCAGCGCATCCCCTCGCCACATCCATCAAACACACCCAAGACAACAACAGGCCCTTGCATAAAACGGGGAAAATCCACTGCCCCTCCCTCCCGCGGGCAACCAAGACCAGCAAGCTTAAAAGGAACTACACCTGGGCCTAACCCTGAGCCACAGTACGAGCAGCCCTCCCCAACCCCCGATAGAATCCCGCAAAAAGGGACCCCTAGCAGACATCCCAGGTATATCACTACGTAAGACATGAGCAGCGAGATAGCAGTGACACGAAAAGAAATGGAGGCTACCAGAGGCATCTCAGAACCCCACACCACACCCCCAACCCACTGAAGCAGCCCCAACTTGCCAGAAATCACCTCCCACCCCCCACCCAGAATGGCAACCCAACAGCTCAACAGGAGCAACATAGTCAGTGAAGTCATTGGGGTACACCCTACGGGGGTCATCCAGGGGTCACACATAGCCATCCCCCACACCCCTCTCCCCAGCACAGACAAGGGAAGGGGCGGGAGAGTGGTGCCTGGAATACATCACTGGCCACTGTCCAGTACCCGACCAGGATACGCATGTTCAGTCATGTTGACGTCCCACAGCTGGGCACGCGCGGTGGACCACCAGAACGGCGACAGCAACACCACCACCACACCCAGATGCCCAGCGATGGCGTTCAGCAGAATAGTAATCAGTGTTCATCCTCATTTTCGTCTCTATCCACCACTCGGCACTCAGCCCGCGCAGTCTTTAGCGTCTTCAAAAAATCGTCCACTTGTTGCGGGTTCGTAAAGAAATGTTGCTTAGCTTGATGAGTGACTCTCAACTTCGCTGGATACAACAATGCATAGTCAATTTGAAGGGCCCTGAGTTTTTTCTTAACGTCAAGGAATTTACGCCGCTGATCTTGGACGACAGGCGTAAAGTCCGGGTAAACGGTAAAGCTTACACCATCACATGTTAGTTGTTGGTTGGTCACGATAGTTGAGGAGCCTTGCAATAATGGGCCGGGGCGGGGCGCCGGGTTTAGGTCGCGGCCCCAATGAGCGGTGTGCCCTCTCGACAATAAACTGTTTAGAAAACTTATCCGCGCCAACGGAGTCCAGGAGAATCTTCTCCGCATATTCTTCCATGCGACCAGTGTTGGTGGACTCCGGCACACCTACCACTCGAATGTTATTGCGCCAGCTGCGGGCCTCTAACTCCTCGTTCTTGGCCGCGATAACTCTAAGGACATTGTCCATTCTCGACAGTTGCGAAGTGTGAGAGGCCACAGTGTCATCATTATCAGAGATACGTCTCTCCGCCTCCGTGATACGTTCTTCGTGCACATCTATTTTCTGCACGATAGCATCCATGCGCGAGGAAAGGCGATCCAATTTGTCCACTATAGTTGCGAAGCCCTGCCGCATCTCTTGCATCAGCTGTTGTAGGTCTGGTGGCGGAGAGCCCAACTGTATGGCGGCTGCCGGCTGACTCCGCGAGTCCCCCGTATCCGGCCCGCTCCGTAGCCCCTTCTTAGCCGCCGGGGCATCAAAGGAAAGCTTAGGCTGCCGACTGTCCTGCTTCCCCATCGTGGAACGGACGTAAGGGACACCAGTTAGCCAAGAGGAGGGGGAGAACACGGACCACGCAGGCAGCGCCAGACACAAAGTACCTCAATGCAGTGCAGCACAACCACACACAGTCCGGCTGAAGCCACTATAGGAGCGGAGAGCCGGTCAGCAGGGAGACGACCGGGAAGTCAATGCCCACCAGTGCGGTAGGAGCGCCTGCAGGGGGGGACAGATGATCAAGCAGGAGTAGGAGTGCCCATCTCCCACCTAGAAGCGTGGACAGACGGTCTCATTCCAGCCCAGTAGACCAGGGTCCAGCCATCCCCCCACCGCGGCAGAGGAGGCAAAGTCAGGGCACAGCCACAGGGAGCGGGCGGCTCTCCCGGGAGCAGCGAACCGGCGAATCGCAGCAGAATGCCGTGCAGTCAGCCTCCAAATGCGCCCCCGCTCCCAGATCAACACTCCAACGACGTGGAGGCACCAGCGTCCCACCGCCACCGCCAGGCCGCCACACCTCACCTTAGTGCTCCCAGCGCGGAGGGGGGGAGGGGACCCAGCGCAGCCCGCCCGCGAAAGGGGACTCAGAAGTCCAGGTCCGGGCCGCTCCCAACACCCCACCGTCCAGATAGTAGACCGGCGAAATCAGCAGCGGGCATCTCCGCAGTCAGGCTCCAAACGTCCAGCAGCTGCGCGAGCCAGTCACGCGATCAGCGGGGGGGGGGCCAGGCACCGCATCAGCTTCCCTGAGTCCAGATGCCCCCCAGGCCTCGGGTGTCATGCGGTGGGGGGGGCGGGGGGGGGGGCACGAACCCCACCTCGGTGCCGCCGCTCACCTTGGTCCGCAGGTCCCTCCAACTGCCGCAAGCAGCACACGCGCTCGATCGGGGGGGGTGGGGGGGCAGCCGGCCCAGACCACCACAGAAAGCCGCCGCTGCCTCCGTAGCACGCAGCCGTCCGTATCATCCGCCGCACTAGGAGCGTCTCTTCAGCGGCTCGGCCAGGGCCCACCTGCCTCATGGTGTGCCCCGGTGTCGCGTAGCTGCAGGGGCCTGGTCGGACGCTCCGCCTCGTCACAGTCCCAGGCGCGGCAAGTCTTACGCCGCCTTCAGCTCCGCAGCGGTCCGACGTTTCCCAGCCAAACTTCCACCAAAGCTGCAGGGCAGGCTAAGCAGCAACCGGAGGTGCTTTTCGTCGGGAGGACAAGCCGGTCAGGAGGATAAATGCAGGATTTTCATTCCAGGCAGCAGGAGCCTCACGTGAGTGCGGCCATACTGCTTGTGCGCCCTCTAGCGCCCCCCGACTACCTTGTACCTGGATGGTGCCTATCTAGGCACCGCGACATCATAACCGACGCCGACGATGTCACGAGGAACCAAATGGAGCCACCCGACACCGCACGCAAAGGGGGTTGCTCAGCAAAAGTTTCCTGATCCAGCCTGACGCCTGGGAAATTCAAAGGTGAAGAATCTGCAGCTAGCTAGAGTCTCTACCAGATAATGCGTTACCGAAGTTAAGTAACTTGTTCTTTAAAAAACAAAGAACAGAGGAGTTGTAAGGTTAGAGATTGGAAACTATTCTCCAAACATGGAAAGAACCAGGCAGCCAATGTCTCCGTGATTCCTATCTCCCTGAGCCTGAATATGAAGTATGCCTTGCCTGGTGCATCCATCATGGTCACACCTGCAGTGTCCCCCTGCCCCACAATCTGCTTGAGCTCGTTCAGTGCTGCTGTTAGAGCTGTTTTGGTCCCTATCTGGAAGAATGATTAGCTGCGAAGGATTTGGCAACTGGTGCTCCTCCAGGTAGTTTGAGAGATGAGGCATCAGTGGTGGTTAGTGGCCCACAAAAATGGTAAGTCGACATAAATAAAATTAAAAAACATGTAAATTAACGTTTACATTTAAAAATGAAAAAAAAAAATCACTTACCTTCTTAGCCTGCAGCACATCCTCGATGTTCTCCGGCCCCGGCTCCAGACTCTTCCAGTGTCCAGTGCGAGGTCCCACAGCTTCTTATCCAGTCCAGCCACTGTTCTCATGCTGCATGAAAGGAGTGTCTGGATTGGCTGGAGCAGGCTGCCTCAGCACTCCGAAGAGCACTGAAGGCTTGTGCCTGCTCTCCAACCCAGCTGTCTAAGGCAGTCGAGGTGGAGAGTTTGAATTACGTATGTCGGTTTGGCCGTAGCAAGGTAGCCGGCTAAACCGACATGCACAATTCATACTGAAGGGTGCACTCGTCGTTACTGCCAATTAGCAGCAATGACACACTGGCCCCACCCTGCCTTCTCCGTTCAGGAGAAATCTGGAAAAATAAAATGGTAATAAAATGCTTTTATTACCATTTTATTTTTACAGCTTTCTGCAGCAGTGTGTGTGTACGGGGGGGGGGGGGGGGGGGGTTTGAAGCGCTCCTCTGCTCCCATGGAGGAACCGCCGCTGTGAGGCATCTGTTAGAACATAGTGAATGACACTAAGGAAAACAAATTACTGCTTGCTAAACTTGCTCCCTTAGTAGATCAACACCACCAAGCAGTGGCGCTGGAACGATTTTCATCATGTTACATTACTGAAGTCATAGGGATTGTGAAAAATCCAAGCATCACACAAAGAAAAAGTGTAGCAAATGAGCCATTCAGAAACATCAGGATAGTGGCCCGTATGTAGTATGCAGTGTGTAGTGCATTTTGGACCACACTGTCGCAAATATATCACTAAAGTATGGTGTGGTAATGCACTGTTATTACAGAGAGCACTTTTTCTATTGAAATGGCCACTAAATTTGCACAGATATGCAGTTTTACTGATAAAACTATATTGTGTATGAATGATAATTTGTGGAAATCGGGTTTCAGTAAATATGTATCATTTGCGCATCACCAAGAAAAGTATATTAATTTATGTTAATTCTATTAAAATCTTTGTTTCTGTCACAATTCAGAAGGACAAAACATATGCTTCAGTGGTGCTTTATATTTTGAAAAATTTGTACAGTTAATTTTTAGATATTTAAATGCTGTGTGTTAGAATAAAATTGCCGTCATACAACCTTTCCTTTCACACTCCCTGCACCCAAGCAAGATTGTCATACAGTTCACTTTACAAAATCCTCTCACTTTACAGCCAGAGAAAGAAAGGTAAATTCAGTCTACATGTTAAAAGAATAAGCAGCAATTTGTCAGACAAAATAGCCTGACATTTGACGCACAACATATGTTACATGCGAAAACAAAATGTAAAGCCATCTCTATTGCTCATTCATTTTCAGAAACCAGCAGGTTTATGTTTGGCACCCTTACTTCCAGCGCCTATGCTACCAAGCACTGCAGTATAGTGCACTGCAGAATAGTGACAGCAAACGGGGCTTGGCCGGACACACAGCCAAGATGGGCACAAAAATTCGAGCTCTGTGGCCTTGCTCGTGATCTGACCTTTTCCTAGTGATGTGGACACACACTGAAATAATGTTCTAAGAATACATGGGGCTTGCTTGGCCTGGAGGTAGACATCATAGAATGGCCACTGCCTGTGCTGGCTAAAACAGTGTTGTGTGGCCTGCAAGTGTGGGCAGGCTGCAGAGACCCAACCACGATAGGGACCGCTGGTGAACCTGATGCTACCTGCACTGACCACTCGCCAAGTAAAATGGTCCTTGGAGGTCTCGCCTGGATCCGCAGATGAAGGGGCGGAGCACTGGGCCCGCTGAATCCCAGAAGCCTAAAGAGGACAGAGGGTTGGGTGGAGCAA
The DNA here is from genome assembly GCF_964204655.1 of Triturus cristatus. Classification (NCBI taxonomy): domain Eukaryota; kingdom Metazoa; phylum Chordata; class Amphibia; order Caudata; family Salamandridae; genus Triturus; species Triturus cristatus. The sequence continues at coordinate 806,200,234 of NC_140582.1, read as the reverse complement.
GCCTGAGACACAGTAATTGACATGGTTGAGTGAAGGGGAATGGGGTGCTGTTTTGCCATGAACTCCTGTGTGCTTTCCAAATTTTTGTTCCCAATCCTCTTGCCCCTGTGATATTTATATTTGCTGAGACCATCCGCTTCCTGGGCTCAGAAACAGCACTCTAATCGTGCAGCGGTACCAGGTCGATCCAGGGCCCAGTTTGGCTGATCAATTTGGAGCCTGGGGCAGGTGCTTAGCTGCAAAGATGGTCAGGAACCCTATGGCTCTCTTCCCGGGATGCATTGCCATAGGCCCATGGGGGTACTGTGGACGTGCAGCCTTTGGAGGCCCCAGAAGTTCGATGCAAGAGTTGTAACACTAGTGCAGCAGTAAAGAAAATCATTTGGAGAACCACAGGCCAGGAGGCCCTCCATATCCAGTGATAGTGATTCCTAGAGGAAGAGTACCACCTGACTGGTTATATCATACCGGGAATTGTAAGAGGAGAACTCACTGGTGTGAATTGCGATCATGTGCATATGGGGAAACTGTGTGTGCTGGATCTGGGAAGTGAAACCCAAATATGATAAGACTGCTTTTATCTCCGGGAAACAGCAAAGATGGGCAAGGATGATCAAAAGAAGCAGGGCTGGTTTCACATTTGAGGATCATAAGCCCACTGAGCGCATGGCAACTACTGCAGAGACAGAGCTGGGATTAGTGGAAGCAAAGGGGCCTAGCCCTGGCAACGCTACTAATGCTATACTACTTGATCCCAAGGCAAGCCTCACGTCGATAAACAATAAAATTGACACCATGGCCTTGATACTGGAGCGCAAAACAGAGTGATTCGACTGCTAAAGGCGAGGCGAATTGCAGACATTGAATATCACTCTATGAAGAAAGTCTCCAGGTTAGAGAAGCTGGAACAATCATAGCGGCTGACAGCGAAGATTTAGAGGCATGATTGCGCTGCAACAACATCAGAATCACAGGTATTCCGGAGTCAATAAACGGCCGGCCCAACGTATTTGGGTAATCCCTTATGTCTGATCTATTGGGAAGAGACTCTGTATCTACAACATTTTTGGTCGAGAGAGCGCATAGATCCTTAGGCCCTAGGCACCCCTGTGTCCCTTTATAGCCCGACTCCTCAATTTCCATGACCGGGATACGTTCCTCTGCCTGGCCAAAGAGAAGGGACCCTCTACTTTTGCTAAGGGTAGGAGATATCAATCAATCCAGATTTCAAGATATGCAGCAGAGGACGCCAAGTGTAAGTTTGTGAACTGGAACGAACTTTAAGATCCAAGGGCATAAAGTATGCCATATTATATCCGACCAGGCTGAAGGTGGAACTGGGAGGCAAATCTCAAATGTTTGCGTCAGTGGCAGAGGCAACACAGGTCTGCAAGAAATCCTTGAAGCACTGAGGGCCAAGGTAAGATCAGACCAAGAGCGGGAGGAAGAGGATGACCTACCCCACCGGGAATGCCAACAATGTTGAGAAAAATACTTACAATACTTTGAAGTACTGAAGGATACTGCATAGGTCACAAGAATGCCACAACTTGTTTACGTCTCTGAAATTCTTCTATCAGATTAGAAATGAACATTGGTGAATTGTACTGTACGTAACAAAATATATTGAACAGGTGACTGGGCCCACACCAGAAATGTTGTTGTTTTCCTTTATGGAGTGGGGCTGGCTGTAGCAGGTCACTTCCCAGGTGTGTATCATTAATTAGTTGCCCGGAAGGGTAGGGTTTGTAAAATGTTGGGGTTGTTGTCATTGACAGTTTGGGTGGTCAGTGAGGAAGGGAGAGGGATGGGGGATTGATTTGTAAAAGTTGTTTGTGAAATGCTGACACGAGATGAGCAGGAAAGACACTGCAGGGAACAGCTATGTGGCACAGGAGAATTCATTGCCAGGTTCCATAATGTCCGCTAGTAAAAACTTGTCCTAGAACATTAGAGGGCTGAAAAACGCACACAAGGTGAGACGTGTTGGCATTATATGACAGGCATGGTACGGATATTGCCATGCTATAAGAAACCCATTTTTCTCTACTACTTTCATCTAATTTTGCCAGGAAAGGGGGGGTACACTGATATTTTTCCTCCTAATGATCATATTCAAGATGAGTCACCATTCATGTCCACAGTTATCCAGGCTTTAAACTTAAGCAAAGCATCATAGATCACGTTGGCAGCTACATTTTATTGGGGGTGGGTGCCCTAAACAATAGAGAAATAATGTTACTTAACACGTATGCTCCCAATGTCGACACACCCAAATACTTCTTGACATATATGCTACTATGAGGCCTGTGGAAGCCAAAGCCATGATATGGTGGGGAGACTTCAACCTGGCAATTAATCATTATTTAGATCGCTTTTGTAGGTGTGAACTCAGACCCACAAAATCATTGGATGCACTGCGTGGGATAATGGACACACTCTGCTTGGTAGATATCTGGCGACACCGATAGCCTATGGTAGCCGGGAACTTGGGCAACAGGAGTGACATATCACCCAAGAATGCTGCCCAACCACTCTCCTGTAGTAATACAGTTCAAACTACCAAGCTACCACTTATGTCGCCCCATTCTGGTGATTCCTAACCTAGTCTTAATACCACTCAGTATTCAAGGCGGAAATACGGGCCTCCATAGTGGAATACTTTGATCTCAATAAGGAATCAGTGTCCAGTGCTGCCATGCTTTGGGAATCTTTCAAGTCCTACATATGAGGGATAGTAATTACCAAACATAAGGATGTAGTGAAAGACATACAGAGTCAACTTCTTCTGCTAGAGAGAAATACCAAAGTGACTGAGCAGAGAGCTGTTGCTGATCCTCAAAAGGCCTATCTAAAAGATTCATATACCTTGCTCCATCAGTACAGATATTTGGCTGATAGGGAGGCCAAATATCTAAGGAAGCGAGGGAGAGGCCGAAACGAACATTGGCCGGGTTGTTAAGGAGAGACTGACACTGTGCATTGAGGATGCAGCCGGGTTGGAAAGGCTAGCTTATGAGAACATACTGGGGACATTCATATAATATTTTCAGGAACTGTACAGGGTGTGGATAGTCGTAACGCCTGCGCAGATAGAGGGCTATTCCAATGAAAAGTCATGGTATGGATGGAGAATAGTCAAATACCGCTCTTGAGCCTATCACCATAAAAGAGATCGTAGCAGCAATCGGAAGGAATGGCTGGGGGAAAGGTACCGGGATCAGACAGGTTATGACAGGATTGTACAGTTTACAAAAATATATCAGCCCCTTACTTATTGCAAGTTTTTTTAAGAAGCTTTAGTGAAGGGGCTGCTGCCACAGACCATACCTGATGCAATTAACACAGTGCTGCAAAAGTCAGGCAAAGATCTTGACAAATGCATTTCCTACTGTCCACCATCATTGTTAAATCTAGACAATAAGATATTGACTAAAGGCAGAGCGAACCGATTGTCCTTGCTGATGGAGGGAGGGCGTCCCCGATGTAGTCTGGATTCGTCCCACACAGGTCCACTGCAATAAACCTGCGGATGGTATTTGCTCTCCTTCACCGGGTTATTTTAGTGGTGCAGGCTGCCGCTGCTATTCTTTGATGAAGAAAAAGCCTTTAAATCTCTGCAGTGGCTGCTTCGGATGGCCGCACTGAAATAAATTGGCATACCAAAACGTGTCCTCGCCTTTATACAATTACTATACCCACAACGAGTGGCTAGGGTGACATCTGATTCTTTCTTGGTGACCAGGGCACGAGACAGGGCTGCTTCCTGTCTCCTTTATTCGCTATGGAGCATCTTACCTGTATCATGCTATCCTTCTATGTGTATGCCATCCTTTAGGTTCGGGAGAAATTCAGGAATAATGATCAATTTGGATAAATCCGACATGTTTCCCCTTACAGACGACACAAAGGCACCGGAATCGCAAATCCTGATCCGGTCAATGATTGACTTGGTTAAATACCTATGTGTCATACCAGACAGAGACGCTGAGGAAATAATTTGATTAAACTGTGTCCCAGCCATATATAAATTGGTCCACCAGGTTAATGTATGGACTGCACTCCCGCTTTCCATTTCAGGATGTGTTGCAATTTTTAATTTGGTGATTCTTCCCAGATTTCTTTACCTCTTTCTTAACATCCCCATACTCTTAAATAGGAGTTTCTTTGAGACTCTTGGCCCTTACTTATTAAGCTGGTATGGGCAGCTAAACAGCCCAATATTCGGTGTGGGAGACGCTGACGCTGCCTTTCGAGAGAGGAGGGTTTGAAGTGCCAGATCTAGAGACATACTATCTGGCAGCACAGGCACGCTACATAAGGCATTGGCATCACCCTGATAGACGACTGCCCTGAACCATTCCTGAAAAGGAACAGACAGAGCACATTCCACCGGATCCCTTACTACCAGTGAGCTTGCCACGGCTTAGGCTAACAATTCTCAATACAGCAACCACTTGTTGGCCCAGGAAGACCCAGGACCGGAAAGCTGGACTCCCTTTTTTATACTCTCCTACATTAAAAATTGTCAAGAGCCACCTCTTGCCCCTCACAGGAGAAAGTAAAGTCAGGTGGACTTAGCAAACGCAGACCTGATGGAACTGGGTCAGCTTTATGTAGACAGTAACTTATGACGCTGGATCAAACTTTGCAGCAACCAGTCCCCTCTCTCGGTTTTTACATATCTAATATTACGACACAATGCACAGGAAAACCTGCTGCGATTCGCTGTGGAACCACAGGAAATGCACTTACTAACTCTGATAATTTTGGGTTCCCGGATGCCACGAGATGGGGGAGGTGGGTTTTATGCCATGTTTATGGGACACAGGGAGGTAGGAGTGACACGTAATAGACAGGCTGGGGAAAGGGTGTTGAAATAATGGATTTCAAATGGAAATATTGCTGCACCCACACCAGGTTAATATCTATCAACCATAGGTACAAACTCCTGCATTTTTAATTTATACACCTGGGATACTGTACACCCGTGAAGCAATCCAGAATAGACCCCGCCAGATCGCATCACTGTCCGTGCTTTAGAGCAGAGCGGCTGATTTCTTCCATATGGCCTGGTCCTGCCCCTGCATACGACATTACTGGCACGACATATTCTGGACTATATCGGAAATGCTAGCTAGCAGCGAGTTAGCACTTTTGAGCTATGTTGAATTTCTTGCTAGTGGAACCCGCAGTTTTGTAGAAATAGCCTTTTTCAGGGCTTTAAGTGAGATGAAAAAACTGGGGAGGGTCTCTCAAAGGGGCGTGACCGATGTAATTAAAAGCATGTAAGCTGTACTTAGCATAGCGTGCCAGCCCATCGGTATTTTGCTGCTTTTATGATTGCATCCAGAGATCTAATACAGCAAGTAACATTACACCTACAGCAAGCCAGGGCTGTTGGCTTTGTCAATGGTTGTGAGTTGCACAACAACTATGGCTTCGTTGTATATAATATTGAAATGCTTCCGTTCTGAGATAATGGTACTATGGAAGAACTATAAAGAGTGACTCTGAAGTTACATCAAAGGTAGTGAAGGGGGGTACTGCTGCAGAGTTAAGATTTCTTTTTTACCCTGAGGGATATGGCAAAAACGAAGAGCCCGATCGGGGCCTGTCTCAGTACCTGGTTTTTAGAACTGCCGGTGTTGAGCAACGGCAGGGTCCGGCCCACTTAAAGCCTTGACGTTATTACTTGTGAGGAGAAGAGTAGCTATGCACTGATGTGGGACACAGTAACCATGGGGGTGACTTGCTGGGACTAAGGGAGCCCGGGGTCTTTGCTAGAGGCTGCATTTAGGTAGAATTCCTAACAGTAAACAAATTAGAACTTAATACAACAAAAACGAAAACTATGTTTATCAGTAACTGGGCTACACAACAATACAACATCTGGTTAGAAAGAAAGTGCATAGAGAATGTGTCCTGTTACAAGTATCTAGGATTTGACATAGATAACAGACTGACCCATTGCAATCATAGGAACTATATGGCTCAACGGGCAAGTCAACTAACTTTTGCTTATAAGTCACTGGCAAAGAAACTGGAGGGTCCATCATTTAGTCCACTGATCTCGGTTATGACAGCTAAAACTTTTCCAACGCTTACGTATGCGAGTGTTGCCCTCTATGGAAAAGATGCAGCTATTCCTGATAATACAATAACTAGTATCTTTAAAAAGATCTTTCAGCTTACTCAGACTGCGTCGCCAGCATAACTGCGCCTGGAATTTGGCCTAATCAATGAAACCGTTGGCCGACTCTACTCTACAATAAAAGTGAGGTATCGGATTAAACAAAACTTGGGGAACTCCAGGCTTATTGACGCTTTGTGGTATGAACTTGAGAATGGGAAGAACTCACCTTACACTGTTTATTTACACAATGCACTTGAAGCCACATGAACACTGGACCAGTGGAATACAAATCTGTCCTATTCAACATTTAAGTCAGCACTTAATAAAGTTGCTAAAATCCATTCTTTATTACTGGACAAAAATACCTTCAGTAAAAGATCTCACTCATGGTCAGTAATAAACAACTATACAGTTCTCAACCCAGCGGCCTTTTAGGTCACACATTTTCGATGCACTTGAAAAAAAGCTAATGGCGCTACGCTTAGGAACTTATCCCTCAATTTCGGACTCCCCAAGGTGGTAAAATATTACCTTAAAAGAGTACTGCCTGTGTGGTAATCACAAGGAAGATTTCATACATCTGATATGTATATGTCCGAAACTCCATCTAGCACAAGTCACTTTGTTAAAGGAAGCCTTCCAGATTAGAGGAATAAGATCTTGCAGGTCGGCTATTATTACAGAGCTTGATCCGTCAGACCCGCGGATGAACTGCAAACTGGTTAAGTTTCGAACAAGCTCTGAAGCTTAAATCTTTAAGTGAGGGTCAATCCACCGAAGAACAAACGTCTGCTGTAATCTAGTCCACCAGTCTGTCAGCTCAATGACTGAATTTACTGCTGTACATACCCAGCTGGAACCACTAATGATCATTAATGGTCTATTGACTGGTAGTAAAACAAGACGCCTTGGACTTGATTACTAATTCATAATATTATTTTAATTGTAAAGAAAATTATTAAGTGTAAGTTAAACAATGTCAATCAACTCAAAACTTGTACAAATAATTTTAGTATATAGGGTTTTTGAGAGAACTTTGATACTTGAGGTTCGGTGTTTTATAGTTGTGCAAAATAACATTGATAAAATAATTTTTAAATATGTTCTTAATCAATGCTCTGAAGTTATAGATTGCTTTTTTTACTGAAATGATTTTAATTAATTGTACAGTTAATAAATAAATAGAAAAAAAATAAATAGGCTGCATTTAGATAACGTGTCCTCATAGTAAACTACATCTTTGTGCTGAAGACCCGTCCCGTCACTCAGAGACAATGAGGAGACACCACCGAGACCGGAGAGCTATAGATTATATTGTTGCAAAATAGAGTCATGAACTGTAAAGGCTTCCTGATCTGTTGTATACCCCCATGCACAGCTCGACTCTATAGTGCTATGTTCTAAATAATGGTAAAAACAAAACATTGTGTCAGAAAGAGTCATTACTGCTTGCCCAAGAGGATGGTTATCTTATGGATAGGTTTGGGCAGTTGTGAATGCTGAGATACTACCTGAAGAAAGTCTCATTTCCCCTCACGTATACGGTCAATCGAGTAAGGGTGGATAGGATTTCATTTTCTCCACTTGTAAAATGTGTAATTATTGTCAGAATTACAGTACTATGAACCTCCAGCTTGGGCGATTACACAGGGAATTCGCAAGAAAAACACAATTGCACCAGGTGTGACTGTAGAGTTGTTTGAATCAATGTAGCAATGTATTATGTTAACAAAGGTATCTTACAGTTTTTGCATAGAGCTATCGTTCAGAGGCATCGTTTGTATAAGATAAACAGACAATCAAGAGAATAGGCGAGTTGGAGCCCTGCTGAAGTGCTGAAGTGGCAGGCATCTTTCACCCTACATTGGGTAATGGGATTCAAAATGAATGCAAATATTTATGGTATTGTACAAAGTTTTAAAGTTCCTAAAAAAATTGAGTGGTAAATTGGAACAGTAGGGACTGCAGATCCGTCACTGCCCATCCCCAATGGTGCTCACAAGATGCTTTGCATATTGATTCCTAGTAATCATTGACCTTTTATGAACTGGTATGATTCAGAAGAAGTCACGTCAACTTAATCTTGCCAGGTTTAAGGCAATAAGACCCCCTTTCCTGTTGCCCCTTACATAAACAAACTGTAATTGGTTAATAAGACAGTAAAACTGTGCTAAGCCTTGATTGGGCTCTTGTTCCACAAATAGAAATGACTCCTACCATGGGCAGTGGTTTCTCAATTCCCGCGTTAGGCTGGTCGGCGATTGGGATTAGTTATGTGACAATGCACCGTGGCATCAATGGCTGATACCCCTTTCTGACACCAGTTGACGAGGCAGCCATTTTTGTCGTTGATTACAAACCCAGCTTCTAAGCTTAGAATCAAATAGAAGTTGGTCGATTAAGTTGTTGAACGGTCGGTTGTGCTGCTCTCCTTCTGTCATTAGACTTTTTGGTTGGCTTTACGACCCGTTTAGAGCACTGCTGCTTACACAATGTCATAAGGACAACTTCCTGCCATTACTATGAGAGTGCTTTGGTAGATCAGATTTTCCACACAGTGGGAGAGGCCCTCACATTTCAATGGACTGACTCCTTAGGATTCAATGCTCTCATCCACTCGACCTCATTTTGTGCTCTTTTCTTCCCCTTTTAGTTGTTACTTTTGCATAATTGACCCACTTCTCCAGTTTTAATGTATGATTGCATTGCTATTTGAGTGGTCATGACGTCTATGCTGATACTTGTTTTGTCCTACTGCCCCTTAAATTGTGTTATTGTTATTACAGATTGAGGCCAAGTCCTAGAGACCCACTCCACTGGGTATGTTTCCAGAATATAATTATTTTCATTCATTAAAAATGTGCCAAGCACTTTTTTTTAAATAACAGTTTGCACTAAGTACAATACATTAGAACGTAGGCAGCATAAATAGATTTTGAAACCATTCAAATTATACTTGCAATTTTATTATATTTCACTTGTATTCTGGAAACATCATCATTGTTGGATGGGGAAAATAGGTCAAGTGTTTCTGCTTGGTGGGAAAGAAGCTGTCAACACCATTTAAAACAGCCATCACTGCGGAGACGCGCAGGACACGACTTCTTCTCCATGAACTCTTTTTTTACTGTCTTGTCACGGACTAGGCCACTTAGGCCATTTAGAATCTCAAAATGTTACTGCAGGTTCAAAAGCAGAAATGCTCTCTTTTCAAGAATGAAGGAACATAGAGGGCACGCATGTGTCCATGGCAGTTTGAATCCTCAAAGTGAAAAAGAAGGCATAGCTTTCCCCAGTGAGAGAGGGTTTAGTGATGGCCAGGCAAGAAAGGATCAGAGAGTACTGATATTTTCAAGGAGTATGAGTGGAGGTAACAATTAGGGCCAGGTAATATCACGACTTGGGTGATTGGGCTGAGATGAGGGCTTTTAGGGCTTATTTGCTGAAGGCGAGAACGTAGGGAGCAGGAGCTTCCATCTTTGGTGGAAATGGGCCCGGATGTTGGGTCAGGAAATTAGACGGTGGTGTAGGATGCGAACATCTGAATAGGAGTCGTGAATAAGCAGGCGAGGATTAAAGTGCAATAAGCTGTGCCAAGGGTGGCATTAAGTTCTCTTTGAGCGGGTAATAGATGTTCATAGCGAAGCCAGGCCTTGATCTGATGGGGAAGGTAGGCAAGGATAGTGTTGTGCAAACTTCCATCTGGAAATGTAGGTGGTGTGAGACATGAGAGGTGTGCTGGCAGTATTGTGGTGGTCATGTGGATGAATAGATGGTCATTTTGGGAGTGGTTATTGGTGAGGGAAGAATAGAAAGGAGTTGGAGAGGACGATGAGGATGATTTGGTCCATGTGGTTATCTGTAGCATGAGTGGGGTACCAGTGGAGTTGGTTATGTGTTTAGTACGAGTTGAAACTCTTCAGTAAGGTTGCTGCAATTGAGATTGAAGCCCATGGGAAGCAGGACTGTAGTAAAAGACTGAATGGTGTTATATAACTTTGTCCACTTTTGTGAAGAAGCTCCACGCAGAATAAGGGAATAGGACAAAAAGATAAAGCTAAGGAGCATTAGAGATTCCTGGAAAAAGGTGGTCATTCAAATGTAGGTGGGGCTGTCTGAGGATTTCCACCTAGGAGGGAGAGAGGACGTTTTAAAGAGGATGCCATCTCTGCCACACCACCTCAAATATGTGGAAGTATTCATGAAGAAGGTGCAATATGTCTGGAGGGCTGCAGGAGTTGTAGTATTAGATTCAGATCCCAGTGATTATCATGAAGTCATGTGATGTGTGGTTTGACAATTGAATTGTTTTAGATGCAGCTGGGTTTGTGGGGAGGAAAGAGAGCGAGGAAAGATAGGATGATTGAAAGGCTAGGCTGTCGGTCTAGCAGATGGTTAGGTTAACCAATGCACATCTGTTATTGTTGGATGACTACCTGACTCACTGCTGTATACAGAGCGAAATAGAGGTTTTCTCGTGTCACAGTTCTCAAGCCAGGGCATCACATTCTCTGGGAGAGACACAGCAATGCAGCACGGTTTTTTTCTTCTGCTTAAGTATTCCCAGGAAATGCTGGCACTGCTGGGTGAGTGGATTTAAAACAGCCCCTCTATGAAAATGTTCCACAGCCTTATTTGTTTATTTCAAAGGCGAAGCAAAAAAACTTAGTAAGACTACACCGACAGTTTATATAGAAAAAGCTTTACATTGCAAAATATAAAGAAAGTGCTGCGTACACCAGTCTAGACTAAGTGAAACACCCAGAAGCATTATATTACAAGCCATTTCAACAGGTCCACATAAAAAGCCATTTTCTGAGAAGCATTCAGCATAATATACATGTAAAATGTGCAAAACAAACATTGCTAATGGGAACAATAGGGTTGGAAGTCAATGTATCATTTTCAAATATGCAACAGTATCATGACTGCAGTTGACCCGAACCTTGTAAACCTGTTTCCAATCTGTACGAGATTTGGATTTCATGTTTGATGACGATAGAAGGTAGTTTTCGGCAGACTTCACGTGGCTATTTAGCCATTCCTGGGTGATCAACTCTCTGAATGAAAGTCAACTCAAATTAACCTGCCAATCACAAACTATCGAGTGCCATCTGGCCATGATCAAGCTGACAGTGTCAATAATACCATTTCAAAAGACATTTAATCCTTACAACCATCTCTTTTTTTACAGATTGGAAACATCTGAAAGGTTGTTGTCACCAGGGAAATATGAGTTTAAATATCATAGACCACAATCTTAAATGTAAAATGAAACTAAGTCAAAAAGACTGAACACACAACTACAGTGTCAGGGTTGGGTACAGTGGCCTAGACTGTACTTGGAGAATTTAAACATTCAAAAATTCTGAAATTTGAAAATGGTGACCTAAGTTTCTAATGTGTGCGGAAGTGTTATAGTGGAACACAAGTGGTTTGGGATCTTTTTTTTTTTTTTTTTAAACTCTTTATTTAGAATTTATTCATCAAAATACAGTAATGCAACACACTTGTCCATATACGGAGACATCTGAATATCAACAGTCTGCTTGATATCGTACACTTGAGACAATCACATGTTCATAGCAACCCTTCCCCCCGATGGGGCCCCCAGGTCAGCAAACAGCCCAGTAGGAAACCCGGTCCCCCCAGCCAGACCCATTCCACGATTCCAGTCAGTATGCGGCATGCCCCTGGACACATCTAACCGTACAACCCCACGAAGGCCAGTAGTGATCATGTGCATCCCGTTGTGGTAGTGCAGGGGAGTGGTGTGGAAGGGAAACACCGCAGGCAACGAGCAGTTACTCCCCAGGAAAGACTTGTCCCAGCAGCATCGCTATAGGAAGGACAGGTAGCATGTGATTCTATCCCCGAAAGGCACCCACGAGGCGCATCCCTCCCAGTGAAAGCAGGCAGCAGAGGAGCTATCCCTCAGCAGTAGCAGAGGGCGATCGCCGGTCGCCGTGTGCAGCGAGGTACCGTGTCAGGGGTCCCCAAATGTCAGGGGGGCGGGACGCGGGCGGAAGCAACTCAGAGTACAAAAGGACATTTTCCTGACAGGTGAGCAAATCCCGCAGCCATTCCTTAAACTTGGGGTTTCTCCCCCGTCCCCATCGACGCGCTATGCGGCGCTTGGCAAGCAGTAACGCGCTAGTAACAAAGCGGCGATCTGGCTTAGGTATGTCTCGGGTGTACCCCAGTAATGCCTGTAAAGGAGAGGGCCGCAGCGGGGACCCTAGCATTTACCCCAGGGCCGCATAGACCCGGCTCCAATATTCATCTATGCTCGGACAGGTCCAGGCCAGGTGTAGGAAATCCGATCTAGGAGAGTGGCACCTGTCACATCGGTCATTATCGCGAAGATTAAACCTGTACATCTGAGCTGGAGTGCAATAGAGGCGATGCAGGAACTTATAATAAATAACGCAAAACCTACTACTAGAGGAGATCATTTCAGTTAACAGCAGAACTCCCACTGGTCATCCGTAAAAGCGATGCCGATCTCAGCCTCCCAGCAGGCGCGGGACCTCAACACCTCCCCCCCGATACGGTTATATAGGCGCCGATAAAGCGAGGAGACCATGTGCGACGGGGAAGAGGAGTCAAGCAGATAATGGAACGGTTCCAGAACAGTAGGCTCAGCCGGATCTGCCGGCAATATTTTCTGTAGCCCACTATGGAGCCGAATAAAAGCGAAAACCTCCAGGGGGGTGGGGACAGTGTTCCCATAGAGGAGCGGGAGGTCACGAAACCTACCCTCATGGAATAGGTCACCCCAACACGTAATCCCCATTTTTAGTTTTATTCTCTGGAACAGCCCTTCTTCTAAGAGTGGGAGGGCCGGCTGGTACACCAGGGGCATCAGTGGGGAATAAAGGAGCGGCACGCCCATGTGACCAGCAAGAACACTCCAAGCATGTGCCGTAGCATGCACGGGGTTGCGGTCCGCGCGGGATGAAGGCACTTCAGCAAGGGCCGCCACCTCAAGCGGGACCGGGTCCACCAACCAGTGTTCCACCGCTGTCTGTGGCATGAAAGGAGAGGGCCGGTACCAATAGTACGCATAGTGTGCCTGGGTGCAGTTGTAGTACAGTTCGAAATCAGGTATATCGAACCCACCTTGTATATACGGGCGCGCGAGCACAGACCACTTAAGCCGCGGCCTTTTCCCTCCCCACACCAGACGGATGAGTTCCGATCGTAATGCCCTAAAGAAATATCCACCCGGATGAAACAGTATATTGAGGAAGAGGTAGAGCAGCTTGGGGAGTATAACCATCTTTATAAGTGAGATCCGACCAGCCATGGTCAGCGTTAGGGTCAGCCACCTGACCACGTTCGAGCGTGTAGCTTCAAGAGCCCTACCATAATTCATGCGCATCACCTCTTGCCGATCCCTGGAGACCCACACTCCCAAGTACTTCACGTCGTTATCGCACCACTCTAGTGGAAAGTCAAGCGGGACTCTGTCAATACCTTCCGTGAGAGGGAAGATAGCGGATTTACCCCAATTGATGTGTATCCCAGAGTATAGCGCAAATCTAACGAATTCCCTGAATATAGGGTTTAAATTATCCCGGGGATGTTTGATATACAGTGTGAGATCGTCCGCATAGAGTGACAATAAAATTTGCCGCCGTTGGTATCTCAGGGATGCCGCAAGGTAATTCTGCCTGAGGCGGGACGCCAGCGGTTCTATCGCTAAAGGCGAAGAGGAGCGGCGACAGTGGGCATCCCTGCCTAGTACCTCTGGTGACGAGGAAGGGATCAGAGACACGACCATTAATAAGGACTCTCGCCATGGGGCGGCGGTACAGGATTTGAATCCATCTGGAAAATGCCAATGGCATGCCCATGTTTCGTAGAATCAAATGAAGGTAGTCCCACTCGACCGAGTCGAATGCCTTGGTGGCATCCAGGAACACCGCCACCAGGGCGAGAGAGGGATCAGCTTTGTTCAAGACCGAGAAAAGCGTCCGTAAGTTGTGCGAGGTAGATCTGCCGGGGATAAACCCCGCCTGGTACGGCAGAATCAAATCTCCGATCAAGAGATTAACGCGGTTCGCTAGGACTTTGGCTGGGATCTTCACATCGCTATTAATGAGAGAAAGGGGCCTGTAGGAATTGCAGCAGTCTGGGGGCTTTCCTGGCTTGAGAAGAGAGACTATTAGGGTCTCTGACATGCTGGGTGGCAAGGATCCAGTCTCATTCGCCTCCTCAAACACCTCTCGCAGAACCGCCGCTAATGGGTCAATGAATGTTTTGTAGTACTCGATAGGGAAGCCATCCAGACCCGGCGCCTTGCCCGATGCCGTTTGCATTATGGCTTCTTTAATTTCGGCTAGCCCTCTGGGAGCCGCCAGGAGTTCCCGCTGGGCGTCGGATATCCATCCAAGGGTAAGCTCCGACAGGTACTCAGACATCTCTAATGGCGACTCACGCTTGGATGTGTACAAGGCGGAATAATGAGATACAAAGGTGGAGAGTCTAGAAAGCGTATCGCGCTACATGGCGCCGTCAGGGGCTTGGACCTCCAGTATGTGGTTGGCGCAGCGCGGAGGGGCGGACCGCTCCCGCCAGGAATCTGCCGGGCCGTTCCCCCTCCCCATACGCTCGCACAGTGAAATGCTTACCACGAAAATGGACTTCTCTCTCAGCAGTGACCTTGAACTCGGTGTGTTTGGTGCAGTAGTCGAGCTGTGCCATGGGTTCATCCAAGAAATTAGGGGCAGTTTCTAGTACACGTAAAGCATGTTCCAGGGAGGTCAGCGTGGTGCGAAGCGAGCGCAGAACCCCCGAGCCCTTAGAAATACACACACCCCGCATGGTGGCCTTGAAGGCCTCCCACACCGTCGCCACGCAGTCCACCGACCATTTATTCCGGTCTATGAATTCTGTGATCTCCTGGGACATTTCAGTCTTAAAAAGTTCATCTAAGAGAATATTAGACCAATCCAGTTCTAGCCAGGGTGATCAGCACAGGTGCATGGTCTGAATAGGTACGAGGCAAGTGCCGTGCGCCCAACAGTGAGGACCCCAAACTCCTGGATAGTAGCATATAATCTAACCTAGCCCAGGTGGAGTGCGGCGCCGACCAGTGTGTGCCCTCCTGCGTATCCGGGTGAATGCAGCGCCAGGCGTCAAGCAGCGAATGATGAGCCATTAAGTCAAAAATGTAGGCCTGAGAGCGAGGGTAATGTGTAGTGTCTGCATTAGATCGATCCAGAGCAGGGTTCAGGGTGACATTAAGATCCCCTCCCCAGATCAGGTGCGTGGATCCTATATCCAGTATGACTTCCCACAGGGAGATAAAGTGTGTGGGTTCGTCAATGTTGGGCCCATAGGAGGATGCAATGGTGATGGTAGCGTTTCCCATCCGTCCCCACACGACACAGAATCGTCCCTCAGCGTCAGTTTTTTCCCCCAGAGGTACAAATGAAGTGTGTTTCCTGACTAATATGGCTGTTCCCCTGGAGTATGTTGAATATGAAGAAAAAAGGCCATAAGCTGCCCCTCAAGATGCAAATGTAGGAAAGCGACGGGGGTCCGTGTGGGTTTCCTTCAGCAACGCGATGTGTATCTGATGGTGATCAAGATAACCTAGGACCTGCCGACGCTTACGCGGGTCTCAGAACCCCCGTATGTTCCATGTCAAGACATTGACCCTACTATGCGGGTCTTGCTGTGCATATCTCTCCTCTTGTGCCATTACACGGAGGGGCACCAGATTATGGATCTAAGCATGTCTCGCAGCCGAGCCTCGAAACCCCACTGCCCAACCCCTCCCATGCCAGTAAGGTGTCGTACCGCCACCATCAGGCCCCAACACGGGGATTGCAAGACATCAAACTCAAGTGTATAAGAGTGTGTGGTCCGATGCTCAAGTGTGGTTTTGCATTTTCATTCCCCCCCCCCCCTCCCAGTCCAACCGACTTCCCCAACTCGTCGGAGGAGACCCTCCCCATAAACTGTTCCCCTGTCAATAATTCCATGACCCGTTCCCCCCCCCCCTCCCACCACGACAGCCCAAACCTGTCGGGATCCAGACCCCTCCCATCCCCTATAACAAACATAGCCAGTGTTGTGGGGTATTCCCTCTCCGGGAGACACCAGTGAGCTGGGCCTACCCTCCCCTATCCCGATATTGCACCCACTGCACCGCCACCACATTGGGCGAGGGGCATAAGTGGGGTGGGGGGGAGTGCCAAGGCGAATAGTAGCGTCAATTTCCTTGCCAGTACATCATAGTATTGAGTAACGTTACAAGTGGGACCCTTGGTCTCGATGCCCTCCTGTCCCCTGCAAGCTCAAAGAAAGGCCAAAGGACTGGAGTAGCCCCCACCACATTCAAAGCAATCGTCCTGTGAGTTCAGCCAGTCCATATCTGCAGCTGGAAGAAGGCATGAGCAAAGGGGGGAGAAGAGAGCAAGGAAGCATGGGCAATGAGGAGAGAGAAAGAAGAATAAAAGAAAGGAAAAAGAAGAAACCATGACATTAGTACTCATCAGTCCGGAGCAGACGTCGGAGATCGGGACCCAGACCTCGCCCCAGGGCTGCGCCGCTGAGAGGCGGAAGATTGCTGTTCTTTTAGGAAGTCTTCCACCTGCTGAGGGTTACCGAAGAAGAGAGCTTTGCCATGGTGAGTGATCTTTAGCTTGGCGGGATACAGCATAGAATATGGAATATCTCGCTGTAGCAGCTTCTTCTTCACTCCCGCGAACTTGCGGCGGGCCTCCTACACCATTTGCGTGAAATCCGGATAGAACGAGATAGTGGTATTTTCATGCAGAATCGGTTGTTGCTCCCGGGCCAGGCGCAGCAGGGTGTCGCGACCTCTGTAATTGAGAAACTTGATGATGACAGGGCGCGGCGTAGCCCCAGGGACCGGCCGAGGCCCCAAGGATCGGTGGGCACGCCCCACTACCAGCTGTGGCGAGAAAGAGTCCCTCCCGAATTTGTCGATCAGCAGACGCTCTATGAACTCCTCCATGCGGCCACCGCCACTGGACTCCGCAAGGCCAATCAGGTGGACATTGTTCCTTTGAGAACGCGTCTCCAAGTCCTCGTTCTTCTCTGCGATGACCTTAAGGAGCCGGTCCATCTGAGAAAGTCCTCTAGTTCCGATATCCGACCCTCCGCTTCCTTCAGGCGCTCCCCGTGTTGATCCAACCGGTGCACCAGTGTTCATATTATCGATCTTGGCGTCGATGGAGGTTAGGCTCCTCTGCATGCCCACGAGAAGGGCCTTCCAATCCACATCCTCCTCCTCACTGGGACCCGGCTCCCCTCCATCCGCTGACTGCGCGCGCGTTTTCTTCTTAGGGGGATTGAAATGCAGTGTTGATTGTTTCGTGTCCGATTTGCCCATGTTATCTGCAGGCGCTATCACAGATCACTAAATCCAGTCCGTGTAGGGATCGTGATCTCCAGACGACGCGGCAGGTGCCGGCCCTGAAGTCCAACCACAGACCGCACACCCCTCCGCGCCACTCCGCACTTCCAACGCCGACCCCGGTGGAACTATCCAGGAGACCGTCTGCCGAAAGCCTCCAAAAGTATTCTGCCCAGATGACCGTCCAGGGGCCCAACTCTACCCAGCGGCCAGCAGGAGCTGCAGCGCCCCCTGCGCCCTCCAAGCTACGGCGACAATCAAGCCGCAAACTCACAGTTCTGAGAGCATCAGAGACCCAGGCCGAGTAGAGGGCCGAAGAGTTGTCCACCGGGCCGGCTCCAGCGTCCTCCACCAGTGAGGGGGTCGAGAAGGAGGTGTCCCCGCCAACCACTGCTTCAAACCGGCTCCAGGTGTCCCCGCCGGCGTCACACGAATGGCGTCTGGGCACAGAAAAACGCTCTTCGTCTCCAGGGTGAGCAGACAAGGTAGGCAGATACGGCGCAGGGCGCACCGCCAGCCCCTCTGGCACAGCAAGCCCCGAGCCCAGGCCCCCAACGCGATCACCCTCTTCAGCAGCGGCAGGCAGGACCTCCGAGTGGGGGGGGGGGACTGCCCCTCAGCGAGTGATTAGGGGGCGATGGCGGCAACGGTCCCAGGCCGGCGTCACAGCCGCGGCCTAACAGGCCCCGCGGATCCCCAGTGTAAAGTGGCAAGGGCAGCCGTTCCGCCGCTCCGCACCACGCACTGCGCGTCTCCCGGTGACCTCGAGAGCCAATATCTCCACCACTGGGCCGCCAATTTTCGGCAGAGTTGCACCGAACAGTCCCAGAGCACTGCGCTACTCGCCGGTATCGTTGGGCCGTCTGTATCTGACCAGGAGGATGGTACTGCAGGATTTAGATTCGCCTGACCGGCTGGAGCCTCACTAGAGTGCGGCCATGTTAATCCAGCGCCTCCTAGCGCCCCTCGTGGTTTGGGATCTTTCTACTTGGTGTTAGTGGTCTTCAATCTCTCGGGGATTAAGCCAAGAAGCCATGCCTAACTCAAAAAGAAAGTAGCTCATATAAGTGACAACCGGATGCGAAAATAGCATGGTTTACAAGTGCAGATGTAAGTTTGAGATTCACAAAAAGTGAATTTGCACTCATAAATCGATTTACCCAAACCAAACCAGGACACTGGCATGGCATACTTTTTAATGTTAGCAAGTGCTCGCCTCACAAGGGAGAGGAAACGACTCAAAGATGGCGAACACCCACAGCCATTTTCAAAACCTTCTGCGGGTGATTTTCCTCCCTAGAATAGAGAAAGCATCCAATTCACTCCTGTCAAGGGCAAGAGTACATTTATTTTTATGGTCTGAAAGGGAAAAGAACACCTCTAAAATTGTCAGTGCGGAAGACAAATAATATTTCCACGTGAAAATATCTACTTTGTGGAAAACTAAGCAAAGGTTGCTGAGGGCAAATGCACAGATACGTGTTCAAGAATATACACTTGCTACATTTTTGAACACACAAATATTTACGTTTTTAAGTAGCTCTGGAAGCAGCGACAGCCTCTGATTACCAGGAGTAGTACTAGCATTGTTTGTGACTTTCAAGAAAGTTGTAACTTTGATTTAAATGTACGAGTCATCCTACAGGAGCAAATTTCCAACTTTTTCTACTAGGTGCAGATTTGGGTGGGAGATATTACTGGAAGCTTGCGTATTCCCTTTTCTGTTCAGGCCAGTGTTTGAAAACAAGCGCACAAAACATAAGTTTATTGATTTATTTTTCATTCACTTATTTGCAGTTTTGTTTCAATTGAAGCTGCCCCCAGATAGCATCAGAGTACCTTTTCTAAGAATAATGAGTAATTCAAATTTAGCATCACATCAAGAGAAAAGTATATACAGCATTTCTTTTGTTTACAAACTACACGTGCTAATTACATCCTATTCTGACAAAAGGAAATAGAGTAAGTGAAATGGAGTAGCAACTAGGAGGCAAATAAGCAGCATAAACACCAAGAGTCAGGGCAGGAATATGGCTTGCCAATGGGGTGGGGCATACAAGGGCATTGGAGCTATTTCAGGGGGAACCTGATTCTCAAAGAGAAGAAAGTGATGGGGATACCTGGGGCTGTATTACAGATTGTGCCCCAGGGTGCAATGGGCAGGTGCACCTGCTTTTTGAGCCCCGTTGGCACTATAGTGTTGGAGAAAGGGGCCACAAATGTTTCTCCAGCCCCTTCTGTAATACTGATAGTGCTTGTACACATGTTGCGCCAGCAACAAACTTCAGAGAACATTACCTCATTTGCATGTGGGTGTGGCCCCATGCAAATGATGGAATCACTTTGACCCTGTGCTCGTGCCATATTATGGATGCAGGCGCAAAGCCAAACATGTCCTATGGAGGTACACTGTTAGTGTGCCACAAAACGATGGCACATTGTCAGTGTGCTTCCTGATGGCACCTCTCTTCTGGAGGGGTAAAAGAGAGTCCCAGGGACCCCCAGAAGACACTCACTGTACCTGCTGGCAGGGGAGATCTATCTCCCCTCTTTAAAGTGCAGGCAGCATACAGCCTGCATAGAGAAACAAGGTAGTGGTTTTGATGTAGCCACTCCGTATTTTACTGAATCCACTGCTCTGGGGGCAGCATGAGTTGGCAACTACATTGGGACAGTGCATTCATTATAACAGGGTCACTGTCCCTGTTTGCGCCCAGCGCACCTGTATAAAGGTGTGCGTTGGCAAAAATAAGGGCACGGCACCCAATCAGTAATACGGGCCCAGGAGTTCACAGGGAACAGTGGTCGAGAATCTCAGGGAACACAAAGGCAATGGTATTCTAGTTCAGTGTTTCTTAAAGCCTGATGTCTTAAGATTTTTTTTAGATTGTTTTTTAGAAACATTTTTTATTTTGCAAAAAACTTCCATCTGTACATGGTTCTTTCTTATTAGACAGTGCAAGTAATCATTACATTCAGATATAGAGTGTCTTGTTTTTTCATACTGATCCTTAGTGTTCATAAATATAAATCTTGGTCACACAATTACAAGATATTTTCTCACGGCAGGAAGCATTGTTACTGTGATCTCCATTTGTCACTGTCGTCTGTTAGTGCTTCCTCTTGTGGGGGTTCGCATATGTTTCCTCGAAAGGTGTTCCTGCCACCCCACACCCAGGTCCATTTTTGTGGACATCCCCTATGTACATAAACTGCCTTCTCTGTAATCATAGCATTGTCCATATCCCGACACCAATGTTGCAGTGTGGGAGTTTGTCTCGATCCCCAGTTACGCGCTATGTTTCACTTCACCAGCGCCATACCCAGTGTTACCCAATCTTGCATCATGTGATTAAGATCTGTTGGTTCCCATATATTGATCAGGCATCTTTTTGGTTCTGGAGGAACTTCTACCCTTGTGACCTGTGAGATTGTGTTCATGACCGCCTCCCAATACATTGCGATTTTCGGGCATTCCCAGATAATGTGAAGAAATGTGCCAGGTAGGCCGCACTGTCGAAGGCAGAGCGGTGTGTCAGCTGCTCCTAATTTATGTAGTAGCGTTCGTGTGTAATATGTTCAATGTAGAACTTTCAGTTGTATTAGTTGTAGTTTGGAGGGGATCGATACCTCTCTGGGGGATGAGAACGCTTCCTGCCAGTCTGTCTCATCCAGTGCACCCAGGTCTTGTTCCCATCATTCCTTAAGGGCAGGGGCGTAACACAGGCCCCCGCAAGCTCCAGGGGGCCCCCTCACCGCCCAGTGACGTATGCCACCTGACATCAGAACACAACTCCTGCAACACTCTGCCCGTAAAATATGTCCTGTTTCCTAGGCAAACATTTGTGTTTTAAAAAAAAAAGAAATTAAATGCATCACGAAATGGCATATTTCCTCTCGTCTCAAATACATAAACCAGACTTGACATTAGAGTCAACCCAAACGAGAGCGCTTTTAATAGGGCACTCCGTTTCAGCCACAAGTACAGTCCTGGCAATATGATATTACTTGCGGCGGGCTCACGTTACGTGCCGTCACGTGACTCTATTTTCCAACAGGCAGAGTCACTAGTAGAAATGCGGCAATTAAACGCGGGCATTAATGTTTCTTGGGCGCACTACTTCCAGCCTGTGTGCCGCCCGTAGTTTGCTGCCCCATCATGCGGGACCACAGAGCACTCAGCAGAAGAGGTCAGACAGTCATCTGTGCAGAGGGAAGATCTCTAGAAATCTGAGTGCCTCCACAATGCCGTGATGAAAGAAGAGAACCCTCTCGTCCCATCCGCAACTCAGGTCTGACAATTCAAGTTGCTTTCTGACATTATGATGTCGATTTACAACATTAATAATAATTCAATTTTAGGAGGCTGCCTGAGCCTGAAAGTTAAGTAGAACTGCGCGCTGGACCCTGCAGGACCCTGTCATGGGGCCTCGGTAGTTCGTTCCCTTTGCATAGGTACATTAATCCCCTGGGGGTGGCACCTTCCCTGTTGCCAGCAGCTGTTTTTACGGTTTGCAGTGCTCACTTTCATACTTCGGGGACGCAGAAAGGCCTGTCTCCTTAAATACTGGTTTCAGTCCAGCAATTAATAATCTGGGAGTTCGTTGTTCACTTCACAGCACATCTAGTGTAGAAGCTCTGTAGGTTTTAGGCCTCGCTCCGTGAGCGTAGGGATGTTTCATTTTAATCCAACAATGCAGACGAGGAGTTTAGGCCTGAATGAACTATGGCTACCAAAGTACTGGTGAGGAAACATTACAAAAAAAAAATACTACGAAAAATGCAGACGTTTTTATTGTGGGAATTGTAGCTAATGTAATGTAAATAGCAATGCACTTGAAAAGTGGAGCGATTAACAATGAGAAACTAACAAATGCAATGCATTTTTTGTGTATTATAGAAATTACTAAATTTACTCAATGCCTTTAACTTCAAATACAGAAAGGCATTTCATTTTCACTTGAGTGCTATGGAGAGACCAAAAAGTCCTCTCAGTATAGGTTAGAATAATTTTTTTTAATGAAATTAAGATCTTTGAGTCAAAGGTTAGTGGTTATGGCAGTGGTGTTTTTTGTTTATTTGTGCCTCTGCAGTTTGTTGCTGGGGTGTATGAACCAACCAATGTACTAGCCCACCACAGATTATAGTGAGCAATGCCATCACTGCTGCACAAGTCGACTAAAGGAGGGAGAAAGAAAAGATGTAGGAGGAATCAAAGGAGAGGGTAGAGGACAGAACTAGGTAAGAAAGCATGAGAGAAAGATAGTGAGGATGGAGGAGTGAGAGAGAGAGAACGTGTGCAACAAAAGTAAGAAGTGAAAGTAAGGTGAACAAATAAAGAGGAAATCGAGTGGAAAAGAAACATATAGAAGAAACAGGAAAGTGGATGGAGGGGAGACAGATGAACAGAGAATACAGGGGAGAGAATAAAAGTTAAGGAGAAAAAGCGGGCATAGAGAACAGCGTGAGAAAGGAGAAGAATGGATGGAAGCGCTAGGAAGGAGCATGCAGAGAAGAGAAAGGAAGAGGAGGAAGAGCAAACAGTGAGAGAAGTTTGAGAAAGGAAGAGTGGATGAAAGAGCAAGGGAAGAGAGCGCAAGTGAGAGAATGGGATGTGGTAAATTGGACAGAAAGAGTGGGGAGATCTAGACCAGCTTCAGTGCATCCAGCTGGTTCCGGTTAGCCAGTGTGCTGATCTCTCAAGGTGGCATTTATTTCCATTACCTCAAGTTGCACTCTGTAAAGCACTGCTCCTTTACTCTGTTACCTAAGTTTGAACCATCACCTTGCAATGCTAGGACAGAACTAATGGGCAGATTAGCACATATTTAGGGGCATATGTATCAAAATCTCTATTTGAGAATCGCTATTTGGGAATCGCAAACGAGATGCAAGTAAAAATTCGCAAATTGTTAGCGATTCCTTGGCATTCCTTAATTGCGATTAGCAAATGCGAATCGCAATTAAGGAATACCTTCCCATTCATTCCTATGGCCCAAGAGGCCCATAGGAATGAATGGGAAGACATTCGCAATTAGAGAATCGCAAATTGAGAATAATTTCAAGGGTGCAAGGATGTCATAAGGACACCCTGATGCACCCCTGAAAGGAGCATGTGTGCGCAAGGGGCGCACTTACATGCCCTAAGGGCATGTATGTGCGCCACATGACACTTTGAAAAATGCCAAAAAGTGAATCTTTCAAAGAAATCGCAAATTACCACCAACTTGAAGTTGGTGGTAATTTGCGCTTTCTTAAGGAGTAATCGCACAACTTGGATGCTTGCTACATCTCATTTAAGGAATCGCGATTTGCAATTACTTAAATGCAATCGCAAAATAGAGAATCGCAAATTTGTGATTCTCTAATTTGCAATGCCCTTTTGGGATGATACATCCCAAAAGGCATTTTGCCGTTTGCAAACAGGCCGATTTTGAGAATCGTCCGTTTTGCGAACGGGAAAAGGGCTTGATACATATGCCCCTTAGTGATTGTGCTGGTCTGTAATAGAACAGCACTGTTTTGCCTGCTGTACATTGCACCCCTCTCATTTTGTCACCATACTGCATAAATTATTTCAACATTTTCAAAAGGGCAGGGGACACAAACTCAAGCGGTCTCTAAACACCATTCATTTTTTTCTTCAGAACAAACTCTTTTAAAAATTCAGATTTATCTTATTGAAAGAAGGATTTAAGATATTGCCCTTAAATGAGAAAATGAAAGATGCTGATCTCTATTATGGGCGTTTCTAGACCATTACATTGCACACAAAAAAGTAATTTCTATAGTTTCTCAATGCGGGTGAGAATGCATTTGTTCTAGCAATGAAGTCCCACTCATAGTGTGACTTATGGCATTGGAATGTCATTCATGAGGACACTGAAAACATTTAAATGCCGCTTATGAGGCAGCAGAAAACCTGGCAGCTATGGCTGAGGACTCTACTTTTCAGCAATGGCACTGTCTTCAGTCTGCACAAAATTGTGTTAAGCTTCATAAGTAAAGTTAGTACAGCTGAGAGCTCTGCATTGCAGTGAGTCGCTGTCTGCAGTACATTTAGGTGCTTTGTAAGCCTTTTTAAGATCTTAGAGTTTCATGTTGCTCAAATGGATGTAGTTTCCGTTATTTAAACGTTTCCCTCGTCTTCATTCCTTGATTTTGCTCGATAGAAAGTGTCACTCATATTCGCTGAATGTCACTCATAATTACAATGGAATTATGAAAATGTCACACATAAGCAGTCTGAAACCTTGGCAGCTATGGTTGTGGTGCGTGTGACTTAACCCGGCGTCTTCACACGTGTCATTCAAAGTGCTGGTTGTTCAGTCTTGCCTCTTTTTTTTGCACACGCTGCACTGTAACTAAATGAAAATTAATCCACCATGTCTATTTGCAGAGGGAAAGAAAAGTGTGGTATTATGGGTTGTGGATACATGATACATACCCATGGGTTACTTTCAGTGTAAGTTAGCTGAGCCATCCGTTTCTAAAGAGCTGGATGAGGGGAAGGCTAAAATACATAATGAAAACTGAAGATAATATGGACACTTATTGCTGGAAGGCCCTTTATGTAATATATGTATTTTTTGGGGTCTAGTTTACATGATTTAGATTTCCAATTCTTTACTATCTTTTACTCTGTTTTCATCCATCCAAATGTACTCTTAAATGACAGTGCTACAAAAATACAGAAACACTCTCCACAAAATGCATATTAATGAGGCTCCAACACAATCAATCATTCTCAGGACTTATGTAATGATTTGACAATATTTTTAAGGATAAAATCCTAAAAATGTGGTCCAGTTTTGATTAGACTGTAACAGTTTGTGGAAGCTCAGGGAGTCAAGTTACTTCCTATAAGCCTAGATTATATTTGACCGAATATACTCCTATAACTACAGATACATCGAGATCCCCAATGAATACCATTAAATCAGGCTCACCCTCCGACCCTTGCACCCCTGGGGGCATATTCACAAGCCCCTATCACCACCACAACGTCACTTTCAGTAGGGGCCTCGCTTTATTCACTTAACGTGGCTTAAAGCTGCCTTGTGAATAAGGCCCCTTTCACGCTGTGTTTAGCGTGAAAGGGGCGTGCAGTGGGTGTTGTGGTGGGCGTTCCACCGCAACACCCATTGATTTTAATGCTGCCCCTTATTCACAAGGGCAGCGTAAATAGGAGGTAGCTCCAAAATTAAGACCAGGAACACCCTGGTCTTAAGTTGGCGAAACGAGAAATGCTTTATTTCTCCTCGTTTTTGCTTTTTCCATGAGTGCTGCCTTGTGCAGCACACATGGAAAAAGCAAAATGCCATGGTTTGTTTATGTGTCCCTTCCTGTACATAAACAAACTTTTTAAACATGCTCTTTTGTAACTTGTGTGCCGCGTGAAGCAGCACACATGTAAGTTACAAACTGGCATTTTAGGTTTATGTGCAGGAAGGGACACCTGCACATTAACAAACCTCCCTGCTTGCAGACACCCTTGCACTCTGGTGCAAGGGTGCCTGTGTTGGCGCTAAGTTGTGAAACTTAGCGCCATTGCAGAGGGAAACGCAAGGCTGCACAATATCCTTGTGAATATGGTGCAGCCTTGTGTTTCCGAAGTGGCGGAGAGAGGCGTTAAGCCAAGAAGGCTAACGCCTCTCTCCGCCACTTCCTTGTGAATATCCCCCCTGGTTATTACATTTTGCTATTGGTCTTGTGACCCCGAAACTTTCGGAAATATGTAATAAGTCTCTGACCTCTGCTGAACTCCTGCCAAGATGGAAACATGCTTTTATGACAAAAAATCTGTGGATATGACTATCCTCTCTACTTTCAGACCTATTTCTTTATTAACATTCCAAACTGAGCTATTTGAAAAGTTTGTTAACTCTGAGTTAGGGTAACCAACCGTCCGTAAATTTCACGGACCGTCCCTCATTTTGGTGTCATTTCCGTTGTCCGTAATCATTCCTTTTACGGACGCCTTTTGTCCGTAATTTTGAAGATCAATTACAGCGAGATGTGCTATTCCCCTGAGAAGCGCCAGGAGATTAAAAGTTCTCAGGGGCCAGGTCGCACTTCTCTGCTTAACTCCAGAGGCTGCAGCAGCCCCTCACTGAGCTTGCACACACTGTAGACAGGCCCATTGTCATTCTGACTGAGACTGATTATCCCCTGTTGAATGACAATGCTCCGTCTGCCTTTAGCATATCGTGTGAGTGAGTGCCTTAGAGGCCGGTGACTCACTTGGAGCCAGTAGATCATAGTTGGTGATTACAGTGGAGCTTTCCCCAAACAGAGTACTGTGGGGAACTTGCGGCCTTGTGTAATTTGCCAATGTTGTTCACTGAGACTGAAGGGGCAGGGGCAGTGATGGGGCAGGAGCTGTGACGGGACAGGAGAGGTGACGGGGCAGGGCTGGAGAGGTGACGGGGCCAGGAGCGTAACACAGGCCCCCGCGGTGCGGGGTCCAGCGAGCTGCAGGGAACCCCATCAGCACAGTACTCAGGTCTGAGACCTCAGAATTAAATCCGGAGCGGGGGCCCCTCCGTGTACCTTGCAGGGGGGCCCCCTCAACTTTCATTACGCCACTGCTTAAGGGCTATCATGGGATCCGGCAGGTTGTTTATGATTTTCTTGTATACCAGGGAGATGGCTTTCTTACTTAAATGGTCTGTGAGGAGTCTGTCTTCTAGAGGCGAAGCTTCCGGTAGCTGTGTGCCTTGTGGGATTACTGTCTGTCTTTGCTAATCCGTACGTTGTCTGCAATTGGGCTAGTGGAACTACCTCGCCCTTTTTCCAAAGATCCCCGACCTTGGTAATGCCTATCAGGTCCCACTGTCTGAAGCCCTTTGTATTTTTCAGTTTGCCTAGGCGTCGGGTGTCCCATAATGGCGTAGCCTGTGTTAACACTCCTTCCCAGCCCATCTTGCGCTGTTCATCAAACCATATTCAAACCATATGTGCCGTTGGGCCCATGAGTGTCAACCATTGTGTTTTGTTGTATATTGTCCCCATGATCCCTTCTTTATCAAGGAGGTGTCTGTCCATACGGAATGCAGGCTCGTCCTGCGGCACATGAAGCCACTGGTTTATGACCATGAGCTGTGATGCCCAGTAATACTGTTGTATGTTGGGGAGGGCGATCCCACCATAATACCATCCCCGCATGAGTTTATGCAGGGCAATCCAACCTGTCTTTCCGTCCCATAATAGGTTCGTTATTTCCGCGTTTATTGCCTTGAAGTATGTGGGGTCAACCGGGAAGGGTGTGTTTTGTAGGGCATGATGTCTTAAGATTTTTGACATCCAACTCACTAACATGAGATCCACTGTTAAAAAAAAATTCACATCTGCAATTAATAGCTTTCGAAAACAACTCGAGAAAGCATAATTGCTCCATGGAAAAATTAGCAATTTCTAGTTTGCATAATTATTGTCACTCATGTAACTTCAGTTCACTGATAATTACTGCACAGAGGATGTTGTTTATGTTAGAGTAAAGACTGCTTTGCATAAATTAATAATGCAGCCGCGGCTCACACAGGTAAATGCTGTGGGGTGGTGAGGCAGGGTAGGGGCATGGCGAGGGCTGGGTGGGGTGGGGTGGGATGTAGTGGAATGCGACATACGACAGGAATATGAAAAGTAACAAAATAAATAAAACCACTTCCCTCGAGCTCGCTGCATCGCAGACTTCGGCGATGCGGCGAGCGCAAGGTAAGTAGTTTTATTTATTTATTTAGTTCATTTTCACATTCCCGTTGTATGTCGTATTCCACTACCACCCGCCCCGCCTCACCGCCCACAGCAGGTACCTGTGTGAGCCGCCGCTGTAACAATGTGAACATTTTTGTAGCAAATTGCATCAGGTAATTTTTAATATTATTTTAGATTGTTGATATACTCTGGTTGGAATGAGGACAAAAATAATAACATACAGCCATAGAGAGAGGAGGAGGAACACCAGGACCGCATTATACCTTGTGCCCCAGGGTGCAATGGGCATGCAAGCCCATTTTTGTGCACTGGGGCACAATGGTGTTACAGAAGGGGCTGCAGACACTTGTGCATCCTCTTATAATACTGATAGCACTGGTGCACATGTAGCGACAGCGCTAGAATGAGAGGGCGTTCTCTCACTTGCATGGGGGCGTGGCCCTATGCAAATGAGGGAATCACTTTGCCTCTGCACCCGCGCAGAGGCAAACAAGCCTTCAAGAGGCATGCCGAAAGTGCGCCACAAAAAGGTGGCGCACTTTCAGTGCGCCCCCTAGAGGCGGCCCTCAGGGGAAGAAAAGGGGTCCCATGGACTGTCCCCAGACATTCCCCCGTAGGCAGGTGCAGTCACTCACTGAACCCACCTGCAAGAGGATTTCTCTCCCCACTTGAAAGTACAGGTGGCACCAAGCAACTTTAAAGCAGCCGCTTCATATTTCACTTAAATGCGCTGCCCCCAGGGCAGCAGCAGTTTGCGTCTGCCCTGGGGCAGCGCATTGTGAATAACAGGGCACAGTTTCCCTATTTGTGCCCGGTGCCTCTTCTGATAGGTGCCCCATAGCGCAAACAGGGAGAGTGCATCCTATATATAATATGGCCCCTGGAGCAAGAGACATCAAGAATGGGAAAACAAAGTTTGATGGTAGGAGTAGGAGAAAATGAAAACCAGGACTCGTCAGCAAGGGAAAGTTTCGGAATGAAAAGTTACGAATCGAATAATGTAAATGGCTGGATAACAATCTGTGGGCTGACACAGAGGTAGAACAAGGCATGTCTCAAATAGAACATTTAACATGGTTCTTAATCTATTGAAAATGTTATTTGATAGACAATATTAAGAGATGAAGGTCAATATGCAGGTATTGTATTTCTAGCAGAGGCCTACCTCAAAGGTGAAGAATTTTTTAACGAAAAAATATCTCACTGAAGAATCTTTGCAATCGCCTTGCCCTCTTCCATGGCAGGTGCAATAATACTGAGCCACGGCAATCTACCCAATCAAATTGAACTTCATGATAATAAATATTCAATTTGCTTTGACCGTGTAACTATTGATCTTTCACTGAGCTGTACATTTATTTTTCATTTTACGCTACATGAATTTAGAAATGTCTGTGATAGCAAGGGAGCATTCTGAGCTTGGTATAAGGTGGTCTGCTTACAGAAAAAAAGTGACAGATCCATTCTCCCTTTTATCTACATTTGATTTATAAGTCCTAAACAGACAAGTTGTATTTTCCAATTGAAATTGATCACCACAAATCGCTTTACACTGGCTTAGTAAATTTTTAACATGTATTGAAGGTAATATCACGAAAAAGCGTAGCACAGGATCAATGTTGTTCATGCCATTGTATTCCTCTAATTTATGAATGATGCCAAAGAAGGATGGCTTTGATCAAAATTCATTACAATTTTGTAATTACTTTAGCACTCTTCTATGGCTATAATCTTCATAACTGATTTTAACTGCCTTTGTCACCTTAAAAGGAGCACTTTCAACCACACACACCAGTCTATCATCTTTGAATGATGTGCATGCCAATGGTGCCCTTCAGGACTGGACTGGGAACCTAAAGCAACCCTGGCAAATGTTATCTGACCAGCCCCCACACCGTTCATAGCGAGCGAGGGCAACGACAAGCCTGACATCTACAAGGGGTCTGGGCCGGGTGGCGGTTCACCCCCCAAAGAATTGGGGAAAATAGTGCATTCTACAACACATTGTTCATTATGTAGTCAATTACATTAGTTTTTAAAGCATAATAAACGATGACCTTACAGTGCACTAGGATACAGCAATGTTTATTGGGACTGCTTCACTATCTCCCTCCAATCTGCCTCTCATCTCTCCATAGTCCCTCTCTCACATGTATTTGATTTGGTTTATAGTGCCTCTCCTACCACTGTCGGGTACTTTACATCACAAACAAATACAGAGACAATGAATCATGCATATGTAAACCAGGGTATAGAAAATATTACATAAGACAAAGGGGACTGCAAGGTGTAGGATTAATATGCATGCCATCCATACTTGTAGGCATTTCTAATAGTCCTTGGTCAGGAGAAGTACAAACTCAGGATTCAGAACGTAACAGTGATTATGGTTTACTTTACTAAGAGGAATTTATTTCTACCCAAACAAACCCTTTTTAGCAAAATTAGGATAATGAAAGTCTAGGAAAAAACATAGTTTTCTAATCTTGGATTAAGATTGTAATTTATGAACTGTACAGTGACAAAAGGATCTCTGTGAAATAAGCAGTAACCCATTGAGCTATGTACATAAAATACTATTCTGTGATCTGCACTGTACATGCCGTTTGCAGCAGGCATATTATCCCTCTGCGCTACGTTGATGAATCAAAACTGCTACTGGATAAAACTCCCATCTCTCCCCAGCAGGTACATTAACCACCGGAGTTATCTTGGCACTTTTATTGTTGCCTAAAAACTGCTAGATAAACAAGGAACTCTGCAGTGCTTTCAAAACTGCTGCGCTGTTACAAAACCACACCCAACAACAAAAGCGGCCCCCCGCACGCAGCCAATGCCCAGTGCGACTAGTCCGGCCTTGGGGCCTTTCATCTCCTTTGATTTTGCTTTGTCTATAGAACACTTGCTCAATGCCGTCTGGAATAATGAATGCATTCCTAGAAATCGTCTTTTAATGGTGCTATCCTTCTTTAACCCCTTAGCAGCTGAGGCACTTATGCCAGACACGTTTTTTAGCGTTTTCACAAATCTAGGAATGATACTTCCCTTTACATTCATGCTTATTGCCCATGATATATGTGGCTTTGGCACAACAAGAGGTTAAATGATTGAAGAATGATGAAATATATTACACAGTGGTGGTCACCTCTGTGTAGGTATGGTTCAGCTGCACTTTCCATTGAAAAGGTATCCTTGCGGACGGGTTTGCACGAAATCTTGCAATCACTTGGCATAGTCTGCTACGGTCTCGCATGTCAATATTCATGCAGATCAATGCAGGGGAAAATATTAATTTTTGTGCTGATCCATGCAGGGAAAACAAATATTTCCCCATTTTAGTTCCATTT
The DNA here is from genome assembly GCF_964204655.1 of Triturus cristatus. Taxonomy (NCBI): domain Eukaryota; kingdom Metazoa; phylum Chordata; class Amphibia; order Caudata; family Salamandridae; genus Triturus; species Triturus cristatus. The sequence goes on along the minus strand of NC_140582.1, from coordinate 806,168,640 downwards.
GGACATTTTGCTTGTGCCTACAGCCCAAACTGCTGAATGGATTTACATCAAACTTAGCATGAAAGTAGAAATTTACTATGAAAATATTGTTTTGTTTATTTAGTGTCAATATTTTCAAGTGAATTTTCAGATATGAGCATTTACAAAGAGTCAGCTCTTAAGGGGTAACACTTTTGAGCTTTACGTATTTGAAAAAAGATTGTGCTCTAAGGGTTAAAGCTTTTGTACAGATGGGCAGTTTAAAATTGTGAATCATGTTTGCTGTTATAGTGAGGGTGACAGATGCTTCAGGAGGGGAAGTACAGGGCGGGGGTAGTTGGGTAGTTTGGAAGTTGTGTTTTTAGGTCTCGCATGGCGAACGCAGCACGAAGCGCTGCTGTCACCAGCGAGATCTATTGTTGCTGACTTGCCTCGGAAGTGGGACAGGAGATGGGCACGCGCAGGCTTTTGGCGGATTGGAGCCTGTGTACGCGCTTACAGCCACGTGGCATGCACATCTTCTGTCCCCCTTCCCTCGCAAGCCAGCATGCAGTTTCATTTTCGCTTGTTTTTTTTTTTTAAAACTCTCCCTTTCTTGACACTGTGCCTTCATCGGCACAACCACTGGACAAATAGAGACTCCCCCACTCACCCGGTCTGCGGGGGGAATCCTCCTGAACGGCGGCTGACTGCGGTGCTTCCAGAGCACTCCAGCTCCACTACTGCCAGCACGACGCGTGGCTCTCTCCGTAGGCATGGGAGCCCCGCACTGCTATCTGCCGCTCTTCACCCGGGCCCCCTCCTGGGACCCGGGACTTCAGCTCCTGCACTTCCTCTGTGGCGCCGGGGCTCCCTCTTCACCACGGGAGCCCCGGAAGGGGACAGGCGCTGTCTGCACTGGCTGCACGCGCCGCCACTGGGCACGCGAAAGTGACAGGTACCGCGCATGCGCGGGCAGCCCTTGCCCTCCCAGGTCTCCCTCCCAGCCCGGGCGTGGAGCTGCTTTCTGTTTTGCTTGCTATAACATATGTCTCTGACTTTGCACTCTTTACCAGTAAACAATGGCATCCGCGCATCTTGTTTTTTGTTCCTGCGTCTCATTCCACTTCCTGACATGCCCATCCCTCCCCCCACCTCACTCCCCCCTGTACTCCCCTCCCCGTTCTATTGTTAACAATCATGTGTTCCTTTGTCTTTCGGTCGGACCTCTTTCTTCCTGTTCCCTCTCCCTGTCGCTCCAGTTCTCTCTTTCATGTCTCTCTGTTTCCCCCCTCATTATTTGCATATGTTTACACATTTTTGCGTGAATTTTATTTTACGGCCAGGGGGCAATGAGCGCCTTGAAGAGGGGGAGAGACGCCGAGTGAAGCGCGGGGAAGGCTGCTGGGAGACATCACGGTTTCCTCCCGGTACTTCTGCGTTAATGTTTTGTATTTAGCTGTTTAATGTGTACCTAGAAAATCCACAAGAATGTTACCATCGCATTCGTGTTCCCCTCTTCTGACTGACAAAGCAAAATTGATCTCTACAGATTTTCCAGCAAAAGCGCCGGATCACAGGCGCGTGCGTCTCGCTGCTCTGAAACCACATGACGCTGAGCGATCTCCCGGCCACTGAATTGCATTGTGATAATTGCAGTTTGTAGGAGTTTCAATAAGTTGCAAGCAAGGAATCGTCCCACCGGCTTGCTCGGCTGTGTGCATTCCTGGACGTGTGCATCACGGTGGCAAGAAGGAACAAGTATGATCACGCCCATTCCAGCGCTTGGAGGAGTCAGCACTCCCGGAGGAGCTTTAACGAGGCATGGAGAATTCCAGCGCAAGGTACCATTCCAACCCGGTGAATGAAGTTCAAGATGGTTTCAGTAACTCATAATCAGGGCTTTAAGTGGGCCGGGTCCTACCGGTGCACAGCACCAGCAATTCTAACAAGCATTTGCAATGCAATAGGTCTCGCATTATTAAAGTTTGAGCTATTGGTGTTGCATTATTTAGCAATGCCAATAACTCAAACTTTAATAATGCGAGACCTATTGCATTGCAAATGCTTGTTTTCAGTTATTGCTGGCAGCGGGTCACACCATGCTCACATAATTAATATACCATAAGCCTAAGAATGTTTTCAGGAGCAGCCCAATAAGTTATTATAAACAAAAGTTAGCATGGGGCTATAATGTCATACATGAAAAGACAGTCCAGACTTTATTTAGCTGCAAGAGGCACACCTCCTTGGTATTAGATGCAGTTTCGAGATAGGCATGAATACACCAAGATATAACACTGTGGCTTCGCCAGAGGTTCTAGATGGACTGCAAGCCTACTCCATAAATCCCAACTGGTAGGACATAGTTAAGTCGGAGGCCTGTATTCTTTCCCTTTAATAAAATGCCTCCTCCACCTTAGCAGTACAGGGTCAGAAACAGTTGGGTGGACTTAGCCAATCGCTTTGTCAGAAGCTACAATGCACAGTCAAGTTAGCATGCACAATGTCCAATATAGAATATATGACACTGGTAACAAGTCTGGGAAGCTTCTTTACTGGCTGTTCCGGAGGGAGGATGGGGTCAGGATAGTCCCATCCATATGCACAGTTGATGACCGGATGGTCCTGGATTCCCAGGAAATCACAGTGGCCTTTGCTAGCTTTTATCACAAGTTATAGCAGGTAAGGGTCCCCCTAAGCCAGAATGACAGTTCCTCATCGCAGAAGACCTGGTGATTCAAACCCTCTCAATAGCAGATCGAGAAGTTCTCGATGCGCCACAGACACATGATGAGATCCATGCGTTTATAACTGCCTTTCGCTCTGGTCAGACCCTGGGACCCAACTACTTTACCTTCTAGTTCTTCAAAATATTATCTTTTCTTCTAGCCCTGCCCCTTCTAGGATTATGTCATAAAATGGTCCATACAGGATCCTTCCCCAAAGCTCTCTGATGCTCTAAAATTATCACCATTCTCAAGTGCAATGAACCTCGAGAGGAAAGTTCCTCATACAGACCTATTTCTCTACGTAACGTAAAGGTCGACTTGCTAGCCAAATTGTTGTCCACTAGACTAGCCAAAGTTATTGGGACTCTTATCTATGAGGATCAAAATGGCTTTAAACTAGACAAGGGCACAAGGTACTGTCGGTACCGACTTCAGTTCGCTGTAGCTAGACTTGATGAGCTACAGGGCCCAACAGCACTGTTATGAATCCACTATGAAAAGACATTCCACACAGTGCACAGGCACCTTCTAATAAGAAGGCTCCAAAGGATGAACATAGGTCCCATGGTTTCTGGCCTTTCTGCAAGCCTTATATGATGGCCTACTGGCACAGGTGCATGCTAATGGAGTCCACTCACCCCCTTTTACCATTGAGTGAGCTAACAGTGGTGTCCTCTCTCTCCACTTCTCTTTGCATTAGTGATAGTACTCTTATCAGAATAGATTCATTGAAGCCCAAGTGACTGGCTACCATTAGCCAAATGGTCAAAAGGACTGAGTGCCATTATACGTCGATGACATACTTCTTTTCCTCCAGCACCCCCATGCCTCTCTGACATGACTACAGTGGATCCTGCATACATGGAGATGAGTCTGGGGTATCTGTGAACAGGAATAAGTTGACCTATGTACAACTGACAGATACATTACCACAGTTTCCACTGGGCATTCTGCTGTAACTGCTAGGCCCTTTGTATACTTAGGTCTTCACATTTTCCAAAATCAGCAGAGGGCATAGAAGTTTTGATTACTCTCATTCTAAAATGCACAGATGGCAAATTTGAGTCTTGGCATCTATGCCACTCAACTGGCTGGGCAGGATGGCTATATTAAAAATTGTGGTACAACCCCATTTTCTTTACACTGTGCAGCATTATCCTTGTATCCTTCCACCTCGCCTCTTCCAGGATCTACAGTCCTTGTTTTCTAATTTTCTTTGGATCAGCAAATTCACTAGCGTTTACTATGCCAAGTGTACCCTTGCCACATACGAGGTTGCCTTGTCTGAAATTATACTATGGGGTGCTAATGGATGTTTGTATATTTGGTTATAAGATTTTACATGGAAAATGGAATTGGATGCTCTTGAGAGATATGAGAAACTTGGACTACTATTCATAGGCCGTCCGCCGTACTTGCTGCCACAGATCACAAGACTTTTGTTCCTGTGTTGGTGCATGACCCTTTCCCACACAAATTGTTTGGGGAAATTTATAGCCCAGACCCCTCTATGGCTCGGTACCTGGCTCACAAAGGCATTGAACCTACCCGGCTTCCGCCCTTCGGACTTAATTGGCATCTCCATATTGGGGAACATATTTGAGCAAAAGCATATCAAATCCTTTGAATTTCTAGCTCAGGAGTTTGGACTGTATAAGTCACAGTTTTTTCGGTACCTTCAATTCTGCCAGGCATTAGACATATACCGACATGATCTTATGGCGGTGTCAGATTTTAACCCGCTAGAGTTTAAACTGATAACAGCACTTTTTGGCAGGAAGAGAATATCTAGACTATACAAGTTTTTCTTGGTTAATGGCCCCAACTCCCTACAGAGAGAAAGGACTGGCTGGGGCTAAACTGGAAAATTGAAGATGAGGAATGTCAGGAAGCCAACATGGCATCCCAAGCACTTATCATCCCTTCAAATCTTAGACTAATTCAATTTCGATACTTCCACAGGATCTACTACAGAATGGTTAGATTGTTGAAAATGGGTAAGGCCCCAAACTCTACTTGTATATGCTGTGAAACCCGAGAGAGACCTTCTACCATGTTAACTGGGGACTGTCCCAACCTTAAAATGTTACAGGCAGAAGATACATGATGCCTTAGCCACTGTCATCCACACAGCCTGAGCTACGAGTCCAGATCCAAAGGTTGCTCTGCTGGAAATATTATAGGGCTGGGGTGATACTAGAAGACAGAGATCCCTGGAGGGCATCAGGTTTCTTATAGTCAGGATAGACATAGCACGGTTTTGGAGAAGTGGAGAGCCCCACCATTGGGGGTTTGGCATAGTGGTATGGATTATTGTACAGGAGCTGAGAAAGCAATTTTTAAATGGAGGGGAAGCGGGTGCAAAACACCAAAACATCCAGAGACCACGGCTAGCCAGAGCCAGATCTCGAGCTTACAGAATGCATAAATTGATTTGCAGAGGCATTCATTCTCATGCTTTACTTAATGTACAGCTTTCACATATCTGTATGGTGACAATCCAATTTTTCTTATGCCACTGTCGCTTTATTTCTTATGCATCAAACAAATAAACATTTATAGGTTAGAAATTATGAATCATGATTTTTGCCATCTTGAAAGTTGCAAATTGATTCAGATATGTGATTTTTGTGCTTTGTAAAATATTTTTCCATAGCCATCCTTACGGGTGGTGACTCCTCTGGAGTACTTTTGGGATACCCTTATATGTGGAACTCTTGAGTCTCAAATAGGAAAAAACATAAAATCCGGCACACGATTCACAAATCAAATAGTTATCACGATCCTGTAGGCAACCATTTTAGGTGCTTGATTCCTCCTCCTTATAGTGAAAGATTCACTAATTGATTTTGAATTGCAACTTCTGTGCAGTGAAAAAAAATTCATAAGCAATGGGAAGACACTATAAAGAGTGTCTGACTATAGGACAGAAGGGGTAGGAAACTGCCAGCAGTGGATTTGGTGATGAACTTGGTGTCAGTCCAGGCCCCGTGCATAATCCTCCTTACACAGGGCCACAGACTGTGCACAATGAGAGCTGGCCTACTGCATGGTGTTGGGCCAAATGCCAGGTTCTGTCTCCAATTCCAACTGCGCACGGTCAAAGGCTGTGTGTATCGGGAGCTGGCAGTACTTGTAAGTTTAGGTGCAGGTTTGGCTGCAGTCCACTCCCTCTGGCCAATCCTTATGGCACATGGCCAAAGACCATGTCCTGCTGCAGTTTGAAAAGGGGGAGATCAAAAATGTACATTTCCCATGTAATTTCCCATATGGATTTTGAACCCAATTACAGCCTGAAGTACTGGATCGAATTACACCAAATGTGGCAGAGAGGTAGCTGTTGGTCTAGACTGAGTCATTTTGGGATTTGATGTAAATCCATTCAATAGTGACAGAGTTTTTAAAAGAAAACCAAAATTGTATATCTAGGGACACAGACCCTCTGCGGATCCCTGCAGTGGAATCGGTAAGTCATTGGGCACCAGCATTGCCATGATTGGCTGACCACTGCCTGACTGGGATATTGCAGCCGCCGTTTTAAGTTTCGGGGAATGATCCTAGGGTGTTAAAATTAATCTGCCACATGATTAAAGGGGCCAGGGTAGAGGTACCCTAACCACATGGGTGTGTTAGAGGAGTGTTAGAGGACGTATGTTGGGTACAAACATTTGAGTTGTATCATTTTTTCCCACATCAGGAATCCGCAGATCCCACTGAGGCTCATTGCGGCCCTGTTTAAATTTGCAATGGATCTACGAATCTTGATGCGCTTTGGAAAAAAAACACTTTCAGGCCCACTCACACAAGTACTCTCACACCCATTTAAAGACCCACCCAGTAAGTCCCCCACCCACTTACAGACTTCTTCAGGCATTCACACACCCACTCACAGAGCCATGCAGTCACTCTCAGACCCAATTACAGACCCACATAGGCACTCGCCCACCCACTCACGACCTAAACAGACATTCACACAACCACTCACAGACCCATGCAGGCACTCACAGACCCACTCACATACCCATTTGGCACTCATACATCCACTCACAGACTCACTCAAGCACTCACACCCAGTCACAGACCCACACAGACACTTTCACACCCACTCACAGACTCAGACACTCGCACACCCACTCATAGACTCACACAGGCACTCACACACCCACTCACAGACCCACACATCCACTCACACATCCAGTCACCGATCCACTCAGACACACACACACCTAGTGACAGACACACAAAAACTCACACACCCAATCACATACCCACTAAAATGCTCACAGACCCACACCCACACACACTTAGAGATCCACACAGGCACTCACACACACAACACAGACACTCACACACCCACTCAAAATCACATACAGTCATTCACACACTCAAACACCAACTTGTGTGCAGCTTTTTTACTACAATCTTTATAATTGTTTCTCCCCATGATTCAATGATGATTCTTTCAACAGTACATCATTTATGGTGCTTGAGTATAAATCCTGGGAACACTAAAAAAGGGAAAATGCACCCACAGAAGACATTTTTACAGCGACAAGCATGTGACATTTCCCACAGTGAGTAACCATTACACTCAAATCTTCACAGACAGCTGGTATTGTAGTGACTTCAGCTGATTATAGTTCTCCTAAGACTGCTGTATAGGTGGACTTTCCTGCTGCACCTTCTTTCTCCCGCATCATCCAGTTGTAGACCTTTTCATGAATTGATTTAGGCACTTCCACATGGCACTTGTCCCATGTGAATACTTCTTTGCAATGCCCCTTGATCACTGCTTGCCACAAATACTGAACTGCACATATTTAGATGTAACCTTCTTTTCCCCCATAAGGTATTGTAAAATGCTTCCAGACATCACTTTGTTTTCTTGCAGGTGGTGTTTCTTCCTCCTCATCCTGAATAGGTTCTGGATGTTCATCCTGGACAGAAAATGAAGCTTCAGCCATTCTATCAAGTTATTCACAAAAGTAAACAAAAAACAGAGCACCACTGCTTCTGAATCCTCTTTCTACAAAATTGACTGGAGAAATAACTGTTTTGGGGTGTGGGTTTACACGTGCATGGGTGGTGTTCTAATGTGCCAAATCAAAAGGCAAGGATTCAGTGTGTCATCGACCGAATACGCGATTCCAGACCATAGATTCACGACGTCACCAAAATTGAAAAACTGGTAATTTTCATCTCGTAAGGAGTCACTTTACAAAAAATCCCAAAAGAAAAGATGCAGTCACAGGATTTTATCCGTGCATGAACTGCAAGGCCTGTAAAAACGGAAGAAATGTCACAGACTTTTCTATCCCAGGTAGAACAGCAAAGAGAAATATCAATAGATTGATGAATTGCAACACAGAGTTTGCTGTATACTGTCTGTCTTGCCGATGCAGACTCAACTATATAGGGAGTATAATCCATCCCACAAAGAAGAGAGTACTCGAGCACATGCGTGCTATTAAAAAACGAGATGTAATATATCCGGTGACACGCCACTTTCAAGAGCACCACAAATCCAATCAGAACCTCCTAAAGTTCTTTTGCCTGGATCACATCCCGAAGGACGAAGGGGGGGGGGAACAGGGTAAAAAGGCTAAGGAAGCTAGAATCTAAATATATAATTGAGATGCAAACCAAGATTCCCTCTGGATTGAACAATGAGGAGGAATTCTGGATACACATTTCATAAAAACATCAAATAGAGCCGCTGAGAGTCTGCACATTTAATCACTACTTGTTATTTTATATTATATATATTTGAAAGATTTGCGGGGAACAAAGGAGGGACGTACACTGAGAATATGGGCGGCAACTTCTGGCAGTTGGGGTGTTTAAAGTGTCCCATATACAGAGGGAACTACAGGTGGAAACAGGATTGTATATAGCCCATCCAGGGCTTAATAGGTGATTAGAGTACAAGGATGACTATAAAAATAGATCCCACCTAGGAATCAATATAGAGATAAAATGTCTATCCAGAGCCGAATCAAAAGATCTGAAGGCGATACAAAGGCACCCCAGACAAATGTCACTTCTGCCCATTCAGGGCGTGATGCTGTATATATTTGTAGAAAGTGTACATACATATATCCAGAGAGATGAGAATTGTATATAGATTATGTATATATTTGTACAGGCAAATATAATAAAATGCGTATTTAACACGTAAAATAAGGGTCATCAACAATACAGATGAATTTGAAATGTATGAGGGAATAATACATTACAAGATGCCAGCCATTAGAGATATGTAAATGTGGTATTGCAAATCCCTCCTTGCTTTCCAGGACAAAAATGAACTGCCTCCCCTTTCTATGTTGATGAACTTTATTGTTTTGTTTAAAAATTAACACAAATGTGGACCCTACCGACATTGACAAAGGCATGTAGCCGAAACGCATCTGTCGGGTGTTTGTTTTGTTTGTGGCAAATAAATTTATCAAAATATATATCTCCAGGTGTGCGCCTCAATTACGGTCCGTGAGAGGGATCATCGAAGAGGAATATAAATATATATACAGATATCTATCTATCTATCTATCTATCTATCTATCTATCTATCTATCTATCTATCTATCTATCTATCTATCTATCTATCTATCTATCTATCTATCTATCTATCTATCTATCTATCTATCTATCTATCTATCTATCTATCTATCTATCTATCTATCTATCTATTTATATATATATATATATATTCACTGAAAAAACCATAGGTTTCACACACGTTATAGTTAGGAATTAGCATTTAAAAAACCTTGCAAATTCACTTAAAAAACCATAGGTTTCACACAAGTTATAGTTAGCTGTACATTTCACTCGTAAAAAACCAATGAAATTCCACGTTATAGTTAGATCAGGTAACTATAACTCGCGCGCCCGCAATGCACTGCTGATGACGTCACATATTACATCACTTATGACATGGTCAGTGACATCACTCATGACATCAATGATGACATCTGAAATGACACATTGTGCATTGCGGTTGCGCAAGTTATAGTTACCTGATCTAACTATAACGTGGAATTTCATTGGTTTTTTACGAGTGAAATGTACAGCTAACTATAACTTGTGTGAAACCTATGGTTTTTTAAGTGAATTTGCAAGGTTTTTTAAATGCTAATTCCTAACTATAACGTGTGTGAAACCTATGGTTTTTTCAGTGAATTTGTACGGTCTTTTAAATGCTAAGTTATGTATTTATTTTTACTTTTTGCGCGCACGGTGCGCTTCGCGCACCGTGCGCGCGCTGTGGGCACTCGGTGCGCTTCGCGCACAGAGCGCCCTCGTTGCGCATTTCGTACCGTGCACGCCTCGACATTTTTTACAAAATATCAATTTTTTTTTCTCCCTTGGGGGTCCTTAGATTTCTATATTAAATGTGATTGTTAATTCTTTTTATTTTTTTTATTTTTTTTTACCGTACGCGTACGGTAAGCTTACCGTACGCGTACTCCGCGATTTTTTTTAAAAATTATTAAATTTATTTTTCATACTTTTTGGTCCTTCATGAACCCCCTGACGAACGCTAGGGGGTCTGCAACTCTCTTCGTTGCCCCCTTTTCATGTTATCAACCTTTGTTTTTCAGTGCGAGAGACAGAAAATGGCGGCCGATACTTTCTGATTTCGACCGATTCGAATGTTTACAGTCATGTAACCACCAATCAGAATTGAGCTCGCGCATGGCACCGTACGCGTACGGTAAGCTTACCGTAAGCGCACGGAGCGCGCTTACAGATATATATATTGATTTAAATGCTATTTTCTCAGGACCTACTGAACAGATTTACACCAGACCTGCAAAAGGCACATCCCTGACCTGAGGACTACCTCTCTGCCCAATTTCAAGTAATTCTGTTCAGCCGTTCGGGCTGTAGCTCGGACTAAAGGTCCTATGGGAAAATGCATGGGGAAAATGCGTTTTGGGACCCCCCTTTTTTCTCAGCCCCCGCTTGACGAATCCCCCCGAGACTTTCAGGGTAGGAGCGGAGCGTAGCGCCCCATTAGTTTTGAAAAATTCGCGAGGATTCGTCAACCGGCGCCAAAGTTATTCCAAATAGAATGTTGCGGATTTCCTATGGAAACACGGTCCTAACTATAACTATCTACTGGCGACCGCCAGTAGATAATATATATATATATATATATATATGTAATATAAATATACTTATAAATATGATCACACTGATGTCATTAATGGAAGTAGAGGGATGTACATATTTAAATAATTTTAAAAAATTTCACTGAATCTGCAAATAGCATTTTGTGGGCTCATTGCTATCATGTGTTCAGAATCAATAACCTTAGAGTACTTGTGGTCCCGTCTATGTATTCGGACCAACGGAAGGACCAAGGTACCAAAAAAAAAAATTTATTTAAAAAATAAAAAAAGGTTCAATTACATTTATAAAAACATGTTAAATTCTACATTATTTACATATCGGATTTTGACCTTTTAAAACGTAAAGTATAGATTTAAAAAAAAATATCTATAGTTTCAAAAAATTACTAAATTAACAAGCAACACAAGTTGCAGTATACTATGTACAAAAAAGAATTCCTAAAAATTATCTAAAAAAGCAAAACATTACAGAGACATAATACTTTGAAAATAAAATTTGAAAAACCTTTGAAATTCACTGAAAAAAATCAAAGGTTGCATGGATATTATAGTTAGGCTCAGATTATACATGCACAAAACACTAGCAATTTAACAGTTATAGTTACCTGAACTAAATATAATGTATGCCCCCGCAATGCACTGCTAATGACCTCACATATTACATCACTCATGACATGGTCAGTGATATCACTGATGACATCACTGATGACGTCTTAAATGGCATTGTGATGATATCATCCAAAGAACCACTCGCACAGCCACTCATATCACCCACTCACATGCCACTTATCCATAGAGCCAATCACACACCCACACACTCACCCATATAGCCACTCACACAGCCATTCACTCACCCATACAGCAACTCACACACCTAATTCTTCACTCATATAACCACTCACACACCAACTCACTCGCCCATGCAGCCTCTCAACAGAGCCACTCACACAACCACTTACATACCCATTCCCACACCCTTACAAGCAATCACATGTCTACTCACTCACCCAGACAGCCACTGAAACAGACACCCACGCTCCAATACAGTCACTCACACATCCAATCAGTTAACCAAGCACCCACTCAAACAATTACTCACTCCTCCATACAGCCACTCACACAGCCGCCCAGTCACCCATACAGCTAGTCACACAGCCACTCACATACCACTCACCCATACAGCCACTCAGACACCCACTCCCTCACCAATACAGCTGCTCACACACCCACTTATTCACCCATACAGCTACTCACACACCCACTTATTCACCCATACAGCTACTCACACACTCACTTATTCACTCATATAGCCACTCACACACCCACTCACACACAGATACACGCAGTCACACAACCACTCATATAATATAGGTTAGAAAAAGTATCACTCATTAGTAGTACACAAAGTATACTAAGTAACTTTTTTAGTACCTCAAGATATGTTTAACATTCAAACTTTTAGAAAACACAAATAATCACTGGATGATGTCATCAGTGATGTCATTTAAGATGCCATGAGTGATGTCACTGACCATGTTATGAGTGAGGTAATATTTGAGGCCATAGGCAGTGCATTGTGGGAGCGTAAGTTATAGTTAGCTCAGGTAACTATAACTGCTGAATTTCTATAGTGAAGACAAAGGCGCCGATCACGATCCTGTAAAAACCGGGTACGAACCGTCGGACGGAGCATATTCTCCGTCCGACGCGTACCCGGTCGTCAAAATTTACAAACATGGAATTACGATTCGCACGGGAACACCATTTCCGTACGAATCGTAAAAAACCCCGACCGAACAAAATAAACCTACAAATGCGATTCGGGAAAGCGCCGACCTGACGTCGGGACGCTCGCAGCCTGCCATTCACGAACCAGGAATTACGATTCGCACCGACGTCATCCCGCACGGTGAATATTTTCCGTCTGCCAAAAACTGCCGGGAAATCAGGACGACGCGAACAAGGACTACCAGTACGCGACGGACAGACAGGACGACGCGAACAAGGAGGACCAGTACGCGACAGGACGACGCGAACAAGGAGGACCAGTACGCGACGGACAGACATGGACCCGAACCTACGAGTCATCCCGGCCCTCATAGCAGTCGACCTCCTCCACAGGTTCGGACGCAGATGCCGCAGAAGGTCAGAACAACTAAGGGAGGGGGGAAAGTGGGGTGGGGGGGTGGCAGGACCAGGGCAGGCCACAAACCCCCCACCAAAGTCACACAGCACACATGCCCTGGACATACCTGACTCCCATGCCCTGGTCACTACGAGGGGGTGGGGGCGTGTCCAGATAAGCCAGCGACCGCCACAACGGAAGTCTGTCACGACGCGAACAGGCAACACAACCAGACAGGTACGTCCCGTACCCACGCCTGAAGAGCGTGGGTACGAGTCGAACCACGCCCACACCCACGTCACCCCAACAATGGCGGGATGGCTCGTACCCACGTGGCAAAGGCCTGGGTACAGCCCGCACAAGCATCACATAGCGTGGGGACGGATATGTACGGACCCTACCCCCACCCCGTATGCCTGGAGCGTACCCCCCACCCCAACAGTGTAAGTATGACCCGTACCCACCCGCGTACGTATGGAGCGTACCCCCACCCCAACAGTGTAAGTACGACCCGTACCCACACCCGCGTACGTATGGAGCGTACCCCCACCCCAACAGCGTAAGTACGACCCGTACACACACCCGCGTATGTATGGAGCGTACCCCCACCCCAACAGTGTAAGTACGACCCGTACCCACACCCGTGTACGTATGGAGCGTACCCCCACCCCAACAGCGTAAGTACGACCCGTACCCACACCCGCGTACGTATGGAGCATACCCCCACCCCAACAGTGTAAGTACGACCCGTACCCACACCCGCGTACGTATGGAGCGTACCCCCACCCCAACAGCGTAAGTACGACCCGTACCCACACCCACGTACGTATGGAGCGTACCCCCACCCCAACAGTGTAAGTATGACCCGTACCCACACCCGCGTACGTATGGAGCGTACCCCCACCCCAACAGTGTAAGTACGACTCGTACCCACACCCGCGTATGTATGGAGCGTACCCCCACCCCAACAGTGTAAGTACGACTCGTACCCCCACCCGCGTACGTATGGAGCGTACCCCCACCCCAACAGTGTAAGTACGACTCGTACCCCCACCCGCGTACGTATGGAGTGTACACCCACCCCAACAGTGTAAGTACGACTCGTACACCCACCCGCGTACGTATGGAGCGTACACCCACCCCAACAGTGTAAGTACGACTCGTACCCCCACCCGCGTATGTATGGAGCGTACCCCCAGCCCAACAGTGTAAGTACGACCCGTACCCCCACCCGCGTACGTATGGAGCGTACCCCCACCCCAACAGTGTAAGTACGACTCGTACCCCCACCCGCGTACGTATGGAGCGTACACCCACCCCAACAGTGTAAGTACGACTCGTACCTCCACCCGCGTACATATGGAGCGTAGCCCCACCCCAACAGTGTAAGTACGACCCGTACCCACACCCGCGTACGTATGGAGCGTAGCCCCACCCCAACAGTGTAAGTACGACCCATACCCATCCGCGTACGTATGGAGCGTACCCCCACCCCAACAGTGTAAGTACGACCCGTACACACACCCGCGTACGTATGGAGCGTACCCCCACCCCAACAGTGTAAGTACGACCCGTACCCACCCGCGTACGTATGGAGCCTACCCCCACCCCAACAGTGTAAGTACGACTCGTACCCTCACCTCGAATGCATGGAGCGTAGCCCCACCCCAACAGTGTAAGTACGACACGTACCCCCACCTCGAATGCATGGAGCGTACCCACATCCGTGAATGTCATGAGCGTACATATTGTGAAATTGGAGAGGTGTGTGCAGAGTCCTCCCAGCAGTGCCCTGTGACAGGAGGGGTGTGTGCAGAGTCCTCCCAGCAGTGCCCTGAGACAGGAGGGGTGTGTGCAGAGTCCTCCCAGCAGTGGCCTGAGACAGGAGGGGTGTGTGCAGAGTCCTCCCAGCAGTGCCCAGACACAGGAGGGGTGTGTGCAGAGTCCTCCCAGCAGTGCCCAGACACAGGAGGGGTGTGTGCAGAGTCCTCCCAGCAGTGCCCTGAGACAGGGGGGGTGTGTGCAGAGTCCTCCCAGCAGTGGCCTGAGACAGGAGGGGTGTGTGCAGAGTCCTCCCAGCAGTGCCCTGAGACAGGAGGGGTGTGTGCAGAGTCCTCCCAGCAGTGGCCAGACACAGGAGGGGTGTGTGCAGAGTCCTCCCAGCAGTGCCCAGACACAGGAGGGGTGTATGCAGAGTCCTCACAGCAGTGCCCTGTGACAGGAGGGGTGTGTGCAGAGTCCTCCCAGCAGTGCCCTGTGACAGGAGGGGTGTGTGCAGAGTCCTCCCAGCAGTGCCCTGAGACAGGAGGGGAGTGTGCAGAGTCCTCCCAGCAGTGCCCTGAGACAGGAGGGGTGGGGGCCTATCACTCCCAGCAGTGCCCTGAGACAGGAGGGGTGGGGGCCTATCACTCCCAGCAGTGCCCTGAGACAGGAGGGGTGGGGGCCTATCACTCCCAGCAGTGCCCTGAGACAGGAGGGGTGGGTGCCTATCACTCCCAGCAGTGCCCTGAGACAGGAGGGGTGGGGGCCCATCACTCCCAGCAGTGCCCATGGAACGCAAAGGGTGGAGTAGTCACAGATACCATGCCCACAAATATCAGTCAGGTGCACAAAGACCCTGCAGTACATGTACCACATGTGTTCGAGGCTGGGAGTATACGCATGCATAGCGCAGAAAAGAAAACATGTACACATGAAGTCATGTCAATAGGCCACATACACAAGTACAATGACTACCAAGGATGCCACGAATGACGCAGGTGGAGACATCGCTCAGCATGCATGTGCAAAGGTGAAGGACTACATCACACACCCAGCTAATGGACACACAGCTCTGTGCCAAAGTCAGGGGACACCCTGCAGGGAAGAAGTCAGGGTACACAGAGGAAGGAATACACCTTGGGACAATTGCAACATGCAGCAACTGCTTACATGAATGGAGAAAGGTAGCTAACACCGTGTGATGGCACACAGATCCCAGGGTCCCCCTATGAGCAGCACACTACTACATTTCCCACACACCCAACACATGACCAACACCCACAACCATGTAGCAGCCCCACCAACAGCAAGGCCAGCTATGCAGGAGTGTTCCAAGGGCAAAAATAAATAGCTTTATTCAGCATGAGAAAAAAACTAGTATGACGTGAGTCCAATTTTAACAAAGGCCATAGGGCAGTCCAGGAGTCCCAGCTGGATGGGGGACACAGTGGGATGCGTGTCCCCTAGCTTGCCTGCACAGTTACAATCCGTTGTCTTCCACAGGGGTCAGGGCATCATGTGGGGGGGAAGAAACAGGCACCGCAGGGACAGGAGGGTGAAGGGTAGGTGTCGTGGGTGCAGGGATGGAGGACTCCACCACAGGGGGTGGGGCAGGGCCAAAGGCGGAGGCCAGGATCTCGCTGCACACCTTAGCAAGGTCCTCCAGGGACTCCCCTGCACCCGAAGGAACCACAGGTCCCAAGGAGGGGGGGGGGGTCAGTGGGATGGGTCGCAGCGCCACTGTGGGAGGGTATGGACGGGGGGGGGAATCAAGCACCCTGACCGGGGACCTCCTTGACTGCTTGCGGGGTGGTGTCACTGTGGGGCTCAGGGACAGAGCGGCCATGAAGGAGTCTTTGGTGGAGATGTGGCCAGGAGAGCTGAGGGGAGGGGATTTGGAGGGAGTGGATTGGGTGGAATGCGGACTCCCACTCTGGCTGCGTGTCACACGTTTGCCTCCCGACCCAGTGGGTGTGCCTACTGCACCCTGTGTGTGCGTGTCAGGAGGTGTGCGGCGGACCTTCCCTGCTGGTGTGGTGCCTGTGTCTGTTGTGGTGGGTGCATGCTTACGTCTGGGTGTATGTTGGACAGGCATGGGAGTGGGAAGTGTGGAAGGAGCAGGGGTAGGGGGTGGAACGTAGCGCTGCAGGAGACCCACTGCTGCAGTCAGTGTGGAGTCTATGGACCTCAGCAAGTTGCGTTGGTCAGCCTGCGATGAATGAATGCCCTCCAAGTATGCCTCCATGTTGTTGAGGACCTGGCTGTGGCCATGGAGGACATTAAGGATCGCAGTCTGACCAATCTGCAACTGCCGCTGGATGTCCACAGACTCAGCATTGGCGGCAGCAGTGGAGACAGGGGCAGGGGGTGCGGTGCCTGGCAGGAAGGAGACATGTGGTGACCGGGGACGTTGGGAAGGGACACGAGCACGTGGGAGGCGGCTGATGGCAATGGAGGGGGCGGTGCCAGATGTAGGGCTGCTGTCAGATGGTGGTGCAGCCACCGCCCACTCGGAGTGATCATCCTCGGACCCGTCCGCTTCATAGTCTGTTGTGCCAGTCGACAGGTCCCCGGGGTCACTCTCCACCGCCTCTGTCCCACTCGAAGTGCCAGCCCCGATGTCACCGCTGGCACTGGTGCTCGGTCCCTCCGCGCCGTCTGTGTCCATGTCTCCCACCGTGTCCCCCGACGATGCTGTGGGAAGGGTGAAGAGACAGAAAGTAATCATACACCTGTATACATATGTCACATGAGTACAATCTACGTAGGTTACAGTGCATAGCCTGAAACAAAGGATGAGTTACAACTACAAAACAAGGTACATACGTAGGCCCTGCAAGACACAGTTGTGTGACCCACCATGCCATGGAAAAACTATGGAGAGCATGACACAATAGCAAATGAGATGACATGGCATTCTGACTGAGGAGCAAGGCCCTGGGGACAATACAGCACTGCATCTGCACCACACAGCGTGGCAGGAAATTGGGATGAGCAGGGACCAAATCCAGGAACTAGAGGCACATGCAGCATAGGTAATACTGAGAACATGCCCACCCTGACTGGCACGCTGCACCTTGAGTGTATGTCCAGACAAACATCACACACTGGCCAGTCCGAGCAAGGAGATGACAGGTCTTGACATGTAGGCCATGGCCGCCCCACCCACCCCCTACATGAGACACATCTGTGGAGACACAGGAAGCACTTACATCTCTTAGTCTGGGTGAAATACACATGGGATGCAATAATTCAAGATTGCACACCAAATACCCAAGGTGCGCCTGTCCAAAGAATCATGTACAAATGGGCATCATCAGATGATTGCTACAAGACACACAGGCAATGGCCACCGTGAGTATGTACTTGGAAAATCATGTCAGGCTGGACAGTGGACACTTGTAATACATCTCACGTCAATAAACATGGTGCCAGGGGACAATGGCACAGAGCACAACCTATGCTGTAGACACAGAGATTGTCGGCATTCTCGGATTACACACATGATACCTAGGAAAAGATGCCCCTGGGGACAGTAGTGGCCACACAACTCCATGCTCCTGAATGGAAATGACTGCAACACACGCTAACATCCCAGCACTATGCGTAACGCACACTCATGCACATCATGTGACAGGCCACCACATGGGACATGCCTGCTGGAAGGCCTCGCACTCAAGAGATTAACTCCCATGTCTGAAATCAGCATTAGTGCCAACTGACATGGAACCCACAAGTCCAGAACTGGACAGGGCACAGGCAAGGTCACTAAACCTCTTACACACCACCCCCACACATGATGCTGCAGGCATTGTACACTTGGAGAAGGTGTCAGGCTACATAACTTTGTGATGGAGTGACTACACAGAGACCAGGGAACACATTGCAAGGTGGGGAAGGGAGGCAGGAGAGGCCTGCAACACTGTGGGTAACAGGATCGTCACAGCACCATAAACCCTGGAAGTGTATCCATGGAACAGTGCACTTACAAATGCTGGTGAAACACAACAAACACACACATGTACCTACCCCCTTCCGGCTGCTGCATGTCCTGTAGACGCCTGTCCAAGTCAGGAAAGACCACCGCCAGCACACGTTTCTGGATGTGGGAGAGACGGCGGCGCCCGCGGTTCTTGTGGCTCTCAGGTGAGTCCCCCAGCAGGAGCCGTGCGATCCTCCGCGTCCAGCACCGGATATCCTGCCAGCGTTTCCTCACCTGGGACAGGTGCCGCCTCCGACCATCCGCACTCCTCACGGCGCTGACGGCGTCCAGCCATATCTGCTCCTTGGCAGAGGCGTCTACCTGTGAGGATGAACAAGTGACACTACATCAATACACCTTGCACATGTCACGGGGACACAGATTAGAACACATTTGCTGTTTACAACAAGGCATAGTATGCATCCAACGCATTGCAACTTTGTCATAGGGACATGATCCTGTGGGGGAAGGCCAAAAGCAGTACGTGCCATTGAAAGGACACAGGTGGAATGAGGGCAACTACACAATCAATGATCCAGGCTCACACTGTGCATCACACCCACCCCTCCTGTCTCAGGGCACTGCTGGGAGTGATAGGCCCCCACCCCTCCTGTCTCAGGGCACTGCTGGGAGTGATAGGCCCCCACCCCTCCTGTCTCAGGGCACTGCTGGGAGGACTCTGCACACTCCCCTCCTGTCTTAGGGCACTGCTGGGAGTGATAGGCCCCCACCCCTCCTGTCTCAGGGCACTGCTGGGAGGACTCTGCACACTCTCCTCCTGTCTCAGGGCACTGCTGGGAGTGATAGGCACCCACCCCTCCTGTCTCAGGGCACTGCTGGGAGTGATAGGCACCCACCCCTCCTGTCTCAGGGCACTGCTGGGAGTGATAGGCCCCCACCCCTCCTGTCTCAGGGCACTGCTGGGAGTGATAGGCCCCCACCCCTCCTGTCTCAGGGCACTGCTGGGAGGACTCTGCACACTCCCCTCCTATCTCGGGGCACTGCTGGGAGGACTCTGCACACTCCCCTCCTGTCTCAGGGCACTGCTGGGAGTGATAGGCACCCACCCCTCCTGTCTCAGGGCACTGCTGGGAGTGATAGGCCCCCACCCCTCCTGTCTCAGGGCACTGCTGGGAGTGATAGGCCCCCACCCCTCCTGTCTCAGGGCACTGCTGGGAGACATCAGGCATTCCCCCCCCTGGGACCTCCCCTACAGTACAAAGCATGTGTGTCACACCTGGACACAATGGCAGAAGTCACAGTCACTAAAAAGGGACACAGTCTGTGCCAGTGGACACTGAACTCACCTGATAACCTGGTCGCCCATACAGCATGGGGTACCGTGGGAGGATCACATCCACCAAAGCCATGTTCTCCTCCAGGGTGAATGGCTGTGACCTCTCCACAGCCCTTGACATGGTTCCAAGGAATCAGTAGCAGCAGCTGGGTCGTGGAATACAAAGATGTGCAGGCAAGTGCTCCCTCATGGGACCTGGCTGCCTTATATCTGCCTTGCTGGCCCATCTCATGCACAGGAGTACAGAGTGATTGGTCACTCACATTTGCATCCTATGTTTCCTCCAATCCCTTCAAACCTAGCAGTCTGTGTGTTCTCTATCGGTTTCATTCTCCTGCATGATGTCAGCCCCACAAACACATTGCAACAAAGTAGATTCATTCCAACTGACTACTGCTGTGCACCTTCCAGTACACATTCAAATTTTGAACTTGGTCTCCATGACAACCAGCATGCATGTAGGCCTTAATACTTGTCCCTCATGTGTACCCTATGTAATTTGGAGCTCCACACACAGGTACGGTGCAATCCGGGGCCCTAGGGCACCCCAAATGCATTGCAACGGACCGTACACGCGTGCCTACGTTCACTATCACTATGGGTGTCCTCGCGTATGCGTACTCGTAGTGGTACGGGCCGTACACACGCCTGTACGCTCCCTATCACTATGGTTGTCCTCGCGTATGCGTACTCGTAGTGGTACGGGCCATACACACGCCTGTACGCTCCCTATCACTATGGGTGTCCTCGCGTATGCGTACTCGTAGTGGTACGGGCCGTACACACGCCTGTACGCTCCCTATCACTATGGGTGTCCTCGCGTATGCGTACTCGTAGTGGTACGGGCCGTACACACGCCTGTACGTTCCCTATCACTATGGGTGTCCTCGCGTATGCGTACTCGTAGTGGTACGGGCCGTACACACGCCTGTACGCTCCCTATCACTACGTGTACGCATACGCGAGGCCACCCATAGTGGTATGGGCCGTACACACGCCTGTACGCTCCCTATCACTATGGGTGTCCTCGCGTATGCGTACTCGTAGTGGTACGGGCCGTACACACGCCTGTACGCTCCCTATCACTATGGGTGTCCTCGCGTATGCGTACTCGTAGTGGTACGGGCCGTACACACGCCTGTACGTTCCCTATCACTATGGGTGTCCTCGCGTATGCGTACTCGTAGTGGTACGGGCCGTACACACGCCTGTACGCTCCCTATCACTACGTGTACGCATACGCGAGGCCACCCATAGTGATAGGGAGCGTACAGGCGTGTGTACGGCCCGTACCACTACGTGTACGCATACGCGAGGACACCCATAGTGATAGGGAGCGTACAGGCGTGTGTACGGCCTGTACCACTACGTGTACGCATACGCGAGGCCACCCATAGTGATAGGGAGCGTACAGGGGTGTGTACGGCCCGTACCACTACGAGTACGCATACGCGAGGACACCCATAGTGATAGGGAGCGTACAGGCGTGTGTACGGCCCGTACCACTATGGGTGTTCTTGCGTATGCCTACTCGTAGTGGTACGGGCCGTTCACATGCCTGTACGCTCGCCATCACGATGGGTACACATACGGCAGCACTCCCATAGTGATATGGGAACGTACACAGGCCCTCTTCGCAGCAGTACAGCGGTTTTCACACATCACAGTGGTGACAGGCGGCACAGAGGTAGGGATAGGGCGGACATACTTGTCCATGGATGGACATACTTGTCCATTAATTGACATCAAGGCATCGTCTGTGCATTACTACATGTGTGGGGCACAGGTGTGACGGCCTGTGATGTGGAACATTACTCCTGAGTCGAGAAGGCACCAGATGTATGATGAGATGTCTACAGATGTACTGTGTGATGGTGCAATGTGTGCCAGGCATGCCCTTGACTCCTTTGACATGTGTGCATGTCGTACTGCACACTTGGGGTGAGCGTCACTGGCATGGCACGGACACCAACACACGGAAGTGTCCCCTGATGCCCGGTACAGGGGTTATCACACCTGACTTGTCACTACCCACGGTGCACAATGTGACTATGTCATGTATGTGTGGGGGCTTCCCATCAGGTTGATGTTGGAGCACCCTCAAAAGCTGCAGCCGTTGCAGCAACCAACATGTGTCTGTGTGTAGATTGTCATTGCACACTGTTCCGCACACCATGCCACATGTGGTATCGGATGTGAGGTGCACATGTATGCATGGGACACGGAGTAGCGTGACAAGGACATGTCAGCATCCTCACAATGAATGTGTGGTGAGTCATGACATGTGCACCTTCATGGCAAGGTGTGTGGGCTGTCCTAGTGTAATGTCATGTGACCTGTGGCTCTAGTGTTCCGCTACCAGTCTCTGCAATCGGCATCCTACTTCTGCTGATGTGTGGGCGTATGTCACTCCTGTCTTGCGTCTGGCTGTTCACTTGCACTGGGACACAGCTATTCCCATGGCGTGGCATGGGGAGGTTCTCAATCTCCGTGTGTAGCTGGGTCTTGGTAGGAGTGTCACCTTGCATCCATACGTGTCCTGGGCATGTAGCACATACCTGACTCCCTATGTAGTATATGTGTATTGACAGATTAACATGTGCTCAGTACATATGAATTGTTGTCGTAGTGCACTCACTCTTCCTTGTCACTTCCAAATTACTGCAGAGCGCCGCCTCTTGCCCGACCAATTCCGGACTTGGCTGCCATGCAGGAGAATGACAGCATCCGGCTCTACCGCTTCACCCAACCGTTGATTCTGGAGTTGACGGCGAGACTGGCACCACACCTGCAACCGCAGCACAGGTATCCTACGGCACTGACACCCCAGCTGAAGGTAATGGCTGCCCTACATTTTCTTGCCACGGGTACCTTTCAAAATACCATAGCTCATGTTGGTGGCATGTCCCAGAGCATGTTCTGCCGTGTGCTGCATGATTTCTCAGAGGCCATGTTGATTCACCTGGATGACTTCATCAAGTTCCCAACCCCTGAACAGTTGACTGCGGTCAAGCGTGGATTCTATGCCCTGGGAGGGATGCCCCATGTCATTGGGTCCATAGATGGGACACATGTAGCTTTGGTACCACCACACGCACGGGAGGTGGCATACCGCAATCGGAAGCACTACCACTCCATCAATGCCCTTGTGGTGTGTCAGTCCAACATGGTGATTTCACATGTCTGTGCTCGTTTTCCAGGATCAGCACACGATGCCTACATCATGAGGCGTAGCAGGATGCCTGAAATGATGATGCAGCTGCGCAACGAAAGAGCATGTGTTGTTGGTGGGTACAGTCTGTCTGTCCTGTAATTTGCATAGCCTACCAGCACGACCGCTTCACCAGTTCTAACGATGTCCATGTGCTTCCCATGTAGGGGACGCTGGCTATCTCAACATGCCATGGCTGCTCACACCTCTCCGCAACCCCATCACGCCGGCCCAGCTCCGCTACAACACCGCCCATGGCCGGACAAGGCGAGTGATAGAGAGGACGTTTGGCCTGCTGAAGAGCCGATTTAGGTGCCTCTACAAGACCGGCGGCGCGCTCCCATATGCCCCTGCGAGGGTCTGCAAAATCTTCATGGTCTGCTGCATGCTGCACAACATGGCAGTTGAGAGAGCTGTGCCACTCATCCTGGATCAACATGACGAGGACCATCCACCCGTGGAGGACGAAGGGCTTGGCAATGGGGCTAGTGATGTGGAGGATGTGGAGCCGCAAGAGGACATCCGGACTCGGCTCATACGCGACTTCTTTGCTTAGTGGTGAGTACCAGTGTCTGAGTGTGCACGCATTGGTCCCCATGTGGCATGTGTTGTGATTTGTGTCTCCACCTGCATGTATGGCACACGAGTCAGAGGTGTGTGTGGGTGTGTCACTGGAGTGATGGTGTCAGTGATGGTTGTATTTCCCCAGTCATAATTGTGACCTAGCATGTTGTCATCCATACATGTGTCGAGTAAATGCACATGCAAGTGGCTGTGCTTTTTGTGGCTGACTTCTTGTGTGTCTCTCTTCCCCAGGTACTTGCGCATGCCGTCTGCTGCTTGCATTGTTGTGGCACTGCTATTCCTCATGGACACGTCATCGTGGGCTGACTCAGCGTTACAGGCACGGACACGTTTGGAAGTCTCTATAGGGTAAGGGATGCATCAGGGGTGTATTGGGTGTGGCAGTTGTTCACGATGTATGCACACTGCCCCTGTCGATGTTTGGTTCCTCTGCAGCCATGTAGCATCCCCATGGGACACAACATGCAGCTGTGTACACCTGAATAGATGGTCTGCCTGGTTGACAGTCATCAGTGATGGGATAGTGGATTGTGATGATGGCATCAATGTGTGTGACACTGCCCTCAGACACATACGGTTAGCATTGGCTTGACATTGGTGTGGGACTTCCACATCAGCGGATCAATGGTGTATGGCAGTCTCTCCGTGAGCAGCTGTGGGTGTTTAGCTGTTAGCTGACAATTGTGTGCCAGTTCCATGGCTAACACGCATTTGTGCTGCAGAAGGGGGGTGCCAGTGTTGGACCCACATGTTACTCCACAAGATGTGTTCATGTGTACTTCAAGTTGCCTCTGCAATCCCGAAAACATGACTAATAAAGGTGTCCCTATGCCTCCAAGGTGCCTCTTCTCCGTCAATGCTGGTGTGTTGCCACGGTGCATCCAGCATGTCTGGCATGGTTTTCCCTGATAGTGGCTATGTGTCGATGTGTCGAGTAGCAAGATGCAAGCTGTGTGTGTGGGCTGAGACTGTGTATTGGGCATGATGTCCATGACTGTGTGGGTATTGTGACATGTGCCATCCCCATGCATCCAACGTTGGCCAGGCCCCCATTCTCTGCATCCACCGGACTCAAGCTTGCAGAACATGGTTCTGCCACCTGTCTACACATACTTGGGTGCCCCCCAGGACCCTGGACATGATCCCTGACCTCTGCGCATGACTGTTGCTGTACTCAATGTGTCTGTTAGCACGGTTGTGCGGCCACCCCCTCAGCTGGTTTGGCCCATCACGGGTGTGTATGGTGCTCCATGTCTGTCTTGCCTAATACACTGTGACCCGTGTGTCCTGTGCCAGACTCAGGCCCCAGGGTGTGGATGGTTTGAGTCAAAAGAGAGCTCAGGCATGTTTAGACTTTACAACACACATGTAAGGTAATAATTCAACCAGCAGGCATCTTCTCTTCATGGTGTGAATTTTTATTTGGGGGAGGGGGGGATGAAGTGAGGGGCTTTCCGGGAGTTTTGAATCCAAAGTTCAGTAGGGGAGTTGGTGTCCTTGCCATTTGAAATCCTCAGAGTCCATGCCACAGTCTTTGTCAACATTGGTCAGACAGTGACCAGCAGGGCCATGTGGCAGAGAATGTCTCTTGATGCTGTGATGCTGTTGCTCCAGTGGGCCAGGTGCCAGGTCAGGTGTCCTGGGAGATGGTGATGTTGCGCCGACCCTCACGGTCTTTTCCGTGGACGACCCGCCCTCCTGCGGGGACCCTCAGAAGCAGGCCGTGACGACGTCTGGGATGCTCCATCGGATGTTTCCTCCTCCTCCTCCTGCTCCCTCCCTGTGGGTGGTGATGTTCTCCGCCTTCTGGCACAGGGAGGGTCGGCCATGTTGTCGGCCATCCGACGGAGTGTATCGTGAATCCCCTTGAACACCGTCACTTGCTCAGCCTGTCTGTCCTCCATCCTCCGTTGGTGTTGCAGTAGACAGGCATGTTGCTGGGCCTGCTGGGTCTTGATCCCCTCGAGGATGGACACAACCTGGGCCATGCCCGTGGTGTCCTGCCGGTATGTGTCCATAATGTTACGGACATGGGCAAATACCGGTTCCCCAGCCAACTGGTCAGGCTCGCGCCTCCGCCGTCCTCCACTCCCACCACCCCTGCCCACTTGCACCTGGCCTGCCCTTGTGGGTACATCGGGTCTCCGGGACCCCTGAGGGGTGGCATTGGCGTTGTCGCCTGCCTCCTCCTGGGTGCCCGGGACACCGTGTCCCGCCTGGCTGCATTGTGGTGGTGGGGCAGGGATCCTGGGTGTCTCCTGGGATGTGGCAGGAGCGGGGGTGGTGGTTGGCACAGTTGTACCTGACGCAGGTGCTGCAGGTGGTTGGACACCAGAGGTGCCAGGTCGGTCGGGGTCGTCCACAGAGTGGTGAGAGTCGTCGCTGCCGGTGGGATCGGGCTCCCGCAGATCCGGGTCCTGTGAGTCTTCCCCCCCAGTGTTGGGGGGTGAACCACGACGTTGACCTGTGTGTGAGAGAGACAATGTTAATTTTGGGCCATGCAACATCCATGTTTCATCAGTTTCAAAGTTGGCACTTTTCCTCTTGGAATGAGGATCTGTCTTGCATTCCACTCACAGTGCACTTGTGCATGGGTGTGTCCCTTGGGCACCACTTTGGCCCCTTTCACTATGTGTGGCACAGTCT
The DNA here is from genome assembly GCF_964204655.1 of Triturus cristatus. Lineage (NCBI taxonomy): Eukaryota > Metazoa > Chordata > Amphibia > Caudata > Salamandridae > Triturus > Triturus cristatus. The sequence continues at coordinate 806,142,205 of NC_140582.1, read as the reverse complement.
TACTTGCTGCGTCAAGTGTGACTGCAGTCAGCAGTGGAGTGGGCAGGTGTGGCGAGCCATGCATTGGCGCCTTCCGTGTAGCACTGTACATGTGCACATGGAGTGGATCCACACACTTATAAAATGCAGGTAGCTGTCGTTGTGCTTGTGAACAGGTTGTGACATGGCCCTGTGTTTGGCTATGGAGAAGAGGGGGGGTTCTGGCACTGGCCACCCTTGGCTACATGCACGCTGTCTACCTGCTGACGAGCAAACATTCCCACACACCACACGGCTGATTTGCTCTCCCTGTGTCTCCCTCCCTCTCTGTCCCCCTCTCCCTCCCTCTCTGTCCCCCTCTCCCTCCCTCCGTGTGTCAGCCTCCTCCCTCTGTCCGTGTCCCTGTGTCTCCCTCCCTCTCTGTCCCCCTCTCCCTCCCTCCGTGTGTCAGCCTCCTCCCTCTGTCCGTCTCCCTGTGTCTCCCTCCCTCTCTGTCCCCCTCTCCCTCCCTCCGTGTGTCAGCCTCCTCCCTCTGTCCGTGTCCCTGTGTCTCCCTCCCTCTCTGTCCCCCTCTCCCTCCCTCCGTGTGTCAGCCTCCTCCCTCTGTCCGTGTCCCTGTGTCTCCCTCCCTCTCTGTCCCCCTCTCCCTCCCTCCGTGTGTCAGCCTCCTCCCTCTGTCCGTGTCCCTGTGTCTCCCTCCCTCTCTGTCCCCCTCTCCCTCCCTCCGTGTGTCAGCCTCCTCCCTCTGTCCGTGTCCCTGTGTCTCCCTCCCTCTCTGTCCCCCTCTCCCTCCCTCCGTGTGTCAGCCTCCTCCCTCTGTCCGTGTCCCTGTGTCTCCCTCCCTCTCTGTCCCCCTCTCCCTCCCTTTGTGTGTCAGCCTCCTCCCTCTGTCCGTGTCCCTGTGTCTCCCTCCCTCTCTGTCTCCCTCTCCCTCCCTCCGTGTGTCAGCCTCCTCCCTCTGTCCGTGTGTGGTTCCGTAAATTCTGAACCCGTGTGTTTATATCATGGCTCCGTTACGATTTTGGTATCTGCATATCGTAAATAGCGAGTTTGGTATGTACGAGTGTTCTCGTCGCGCTTCCCGATGAATTTGCTGCCTATTAGTAAATCTCGTTAAAGAACACACGGGTTCCATCTTGTGCACGGCATCCATTTTGTTTTCATTGCCCTCACTGTAGGCAGCCTGACCCTGCATGACACGTCCACCCCCCCCCCCCCCAGTTTGGCCTTGCGCTGACTCATGACCTGGCGAAAGCTGACGCTGTTGCCTGGGGCCGAAACTTGCCAAACCAGTACCTGCCCTCGAGTTAAGCGAGGTTTTGATCAAAGGCCAGTGTTGTATAAACTTATATGACCCGCACACACCTGCCCAACCTTACTTACTATCTCTTTCCTCCGTTTCTGTTCCTTCCTTTATGACCTGTTTATGGTGGGGAGGTGACCATTTGTTTGTTATGAGTGGACGGTCTCTTCAAAGGAGGATGTTAGGTTGGTCCGGTTTCAACCCCAGAAGAACGTATGTTTTAGCCAAGAGGCCGGACACATGGGATTGTCATCAATAATAAAGTATTGTTTTGGGTACATGGGGTGCGACCAACTGCACTTCAAAGAATGTTTGCCTGAGGCATGATTTTGGGTATAAAAAGAGCGACCTGCTTTGTATTGTTGAGCAGTCTCCTCGCAACCTACTTGTGTGGTACTTGTTGGACCTCTGCTACTGGCTGCAGCCAATAAATCGATCTTTGATGCCATCTAGAAGAATCCCGTGTTTCTGTTATATTGGTAATCCAGGCAGGAGAACCCGAGAGCTTAGAGCGTTGTTCCCTGGCGCTGCCGGACTATAAAAAAGTTTGGTCTCTCAGTTGGCGCCCGAACGTGCGGCGATATCAGCGGTACCGGTCCAAGCTTGAAGAACGTGTGGGGCTTCGTAAGAAAATTCCGGAGGAAGAGATCTCCCACTTCATCGATCCCTGTATGTCGCAAAAGTGGTCCGAAGGTCTTTTTCTGCGAGGTTCCCTCTTCCAGACGGCTACGAAGGACTGCTGCCCTGACTGTCGCCCTGCTTTGGACCCATTCATAATTCTTTGGACGGCGAAACACTAGACGGGTGATCTTCAGATGACGTCATCGATCATCAATAAATTGAGTTAAGTATAAAGTGGGTCGCACCCAGTCCTTAGTTCTTTGGTCCCTTGGTTTAAAAACCTTGGTTTGTATTTGGTCTGGTTCTTTGGTACCTTGGTTTAAACACCTTGGTTTGTCTGGTTTGCATTGGTCCTTTGCATATTGGTTTGGTCTTTGGTAACTTGGTCTTTGGTAACTTAGTTTGGGTCCTTAGTTTTATTTGGCAATTGCAATTTCCAAAAACCGAGGGTCTCGTACATTTACGAGTATATCGGTAAAGATAAGCCCTCGAAGTTTGAAACTGGGTTAGTGAGCACGATGCCTAGCCGCAGTATTTTTGGTAATTTGGTTCTTTGTTGCAACAGGGATTCCCGGTTGGAGGATTCGTGTCCGATACCTCCAGTTGGAACTCCAACGTATGAGCTCTACTCGAAGCATGGCGTGGGTCCAATCACGTATAATGAAATATGGGTCCGCTACACCAAGAAAGATGGTGTTTTGCGATGGCCCCAAAATGGAAGCTTTGAAACAGAAGTCTTAGATAATTTAGAAGTAAAGCTATTTAAGAAAAAGGCTAGACCCGCAATGTTTGACTCTTTCCGCCTATGGCGTAAAGAAGCCCGACAACGCGAGATTAAACAAGCGAAGAAAGATAGAAAAGTAAATGACATATCTATTATGCAAGCTGCTAGGCAATTTAAAATTGATGTAGAGGATAAGGCTCTTGAGGTGTCTGAACGACAGCATAATATGGCAACCGATAGATGCTATCCAGTATTAACACCTCTGTTGGAAAAAGTAGCGGAAGATTCCGAAAAGGATCCATTGATGTCTTATTTGTTAAAGTCTCCTCCACCGTACGCACAAGGTGCTACTGCACCAATGTTGCCACAGGTTGCTCCCCCGCAATTGCATGTTCCCGTTCTTGCTCCCCAGTTTGTCCAAGTTCCTCCGGCACCTCCTCAGCCCGGATTACCTATTGCACCTGTACCTACTTTACCTGTGCCTGTCCTGCCTCCCACTACTTTGCCGAACTTTTTCTCTCCTGTCCTTATGACTGACTCTCCTTCTGTTCGTCGGCGAGTAGCTGACACTGTCGCTAACTTTCTGACTCCTTTGTTTAGTTCGTTAACTACGAACGCCGTTTCTGACAGTCGACAGAGACGTAGCCAGCTCCCTAAATTTCAGGAGCGAGAAGTGTTGGATTTGTTAGCTCGTAAGTGGATTTCTAAACCGGCCAAATATAGTCCGCAGGTGGTATTGGATACGTTTCTGCAGTGGGACGAGCCTACGCAAAGATATGTGTTTGACATTATGTGTGCTTTCCTTAAAGAAGATTGGGATAGTGATGAGTTAGATACAGTTCCCGAGGAGTTGTCTGAGCTACGGAGCAAGTTTGCTAAAGGTGTGATTGTGGGTTCTGAAGTTAAAAATGCGGTAGTAATACTTCTTTCGTATAGGTCTGCTCTGCCGCCGAGAACTCTGTTTAAACCTGATCATTCAGTTGGGATGAAAGCTAGACAGTATCCTATGAGAGAGGTTCCTCCAGTTTGGCGAGAGGGAGATGCAAATGCTAATCCTCCTGTTTTACCACACTTCCAGCGCGTATGGATACATGTCCCATGGAAACGATCGGAAGTATTGACTCTTAAGCAGACTTTACCCGATCCCCGCAAGAATCCTGCAGGGTATTATAAAGAGCTATCGCAGACAGTAGAAGCTTGCGTACTGAACTTGGCTGATGTTGATATGCTGTTTGGCAATGTAGTACCACAGCCTATTTGGGCAAAAATTCGGCATGAAAATCATGTAGCAGAACTGGGTGATACGTGGGACAACATTGCTTTAGCGGATGGTAGACAAGTGGGCGGTGCGAAGCCAGAACAGTTAGTGACGGATTTGCCAGGTAGGATAATTACTCTCATGAAAACTCTAATGCCGGCGCTGAAGGTTAATTGGGATAAGTTAGCTGCCTGCAAACAGAAGAAGGATGAAAGTGTCTCTGATTTCTTCACAAGGTTTGAAGAAACTTTCATAGACCATAGTGGTCAAGATATGAGCTCTGAGGGTGGTCAACGGTTATTTGTAGACAAATTCGTTTTTAACTTACTTCCCGAATTGAGCCATAAGTTAAAAGATTCCGAGAGTTCTTGGGCAGTTTCATCTACAGCTCAAATATTGGCTACAGCTCAATATTATGAGAATAGAGACAAGGAGGAGAAAGACAAGGTAGAGAAAAAGACGAAAGATCTGAAAACTAAAGTCCTGTTACAACAAGCGTATCCACCCCGTTCAAACCAGCCTGAAGTACAGCAACGCCCTGCGTATCAACAGCAGCCCCAGCATCAGCGAATGCCACCCAGGTTTGATTATTACCATCAAACACAGCCCTTAGGTTTGAATCAGTGTGCGTATTGCAGAGAAGAGGGCCATTATAAAGGTGAGTGCCCTGCTTTACGGCAACGTATGAATGGTGCTTTTGTTCCAAGGGGACGTGGTAATTCTCAGCAGATAGCTAGGGGTAGAGGACGTGGTGCCCCTGTTCAGAATGAGCGCTCTTCTCAACCACAACAGTCACAGAACTATTTTGATCGACAGAATGTGCAAGATGGTAGATCCCAGCAGTACTATGCTGACGATTACCATGTCGATAATGAGAAAGTAGAATATGCAGATTGCTAGGACAGCCATAGACAAAGAGAGGGAGTAGTGTCGGTTCCAGTAGACCAAAAAGGGCCCTATGTCTCTGTAGTTACATTAGGTGTGACAGAGCCCTTCCTTCTGGATACTGGTGCGGCTAAGAGTTCTATCATGCACTCTAAACTTCCTGGCGCACCTTTGTCTGGCTTAACCAATGTCTCGGTGGGATTTTCTGGCGCCCCGGTTCATAATCCAGTGTCTAGTCCTTTGTCTCTTTCCATTGGGCCTTATGAATTGGAAGCTCCTCTGATCTTAACGACAGGTTGCGGCGAAAATTTGTTGGGTCTAGACTTGTTGAAAAGATTATATGCGACCCTGCATTGTTCTCCCTCAGGAGTACATCTTACCTTGGGACGGAGAGTGGTTTCTCCAATGTATGTGTCAAAAGATAAGCTTCCACTGGAATTGCGCTGTCTCCCTGATTCTCTTTGGGCTGATGGTCCTAATGATGTGGGCCTCCTTGAGATCCCACCATATGTTGTGACTTTGAAAACAAATGTTAAACTACCACGCATTCCTCAGTATAAGATTTCGAGTGATGGTGAGCGAGCACTTTTGGCGATCATTTATGATCTGATCGAGAAGGGTGTGATTGAGGAAACTAGGGGTAATGTATGCAACAGTCCAGTTCTACCGATTATGAAACGTACAGATTCTTCTCAACCACCCGTATACCGCTTTGTGATAGATCTTCGCGAAGTCAACAAAATTGTCATCCCACAGTTTCCTGTGGTACCGGACATAACTGCCTTACTGACGTTAATTCCTGCCTCAGCATCCTGGTTTTCGGTTATTGACTTAAAAAATGCCTTCTTTAGCATCCCGATCGCTGAAGAAAGCAGAGATATCTTTGGCTTCTCATTAGGTGGACGTAGTTTCAGATTTCGGCGCGCTCCCCAAGGTTATTGTGAGAGTCCCTCAATCTATAGTCAGGCTCTAAAAATGCAGCTTGATACTCTTGTGTTGCCGGCTGGCGCTGCTCTCATTCAGTACGTAGATGATCTTCTTGTGGCAGCTGATAATGAGGAAATATGTAAAACAGCTACGATTTCTTTGCTCCGTCATTTATCTGACTACAAACATAAAGTATCACCTTCGAAACTACAGTATTGTTGTCAAGAGGTGACCTACTTAGGTCATCTCTTATCAAAGGAGGGAAGGAAGTTGACCCCAGAAAGAATTAGAGCGATTGCACAAATGACTGTACCAAGTACACAGAGAGAAGTGCGTGCGTTTTTAGGTATTACGTCATACTGTCGCCAGTGGATCCCCAATTTTTCTTTGTTAGCAAAACCTTTGTTGGCTCTGACATGCAAAAATACACCCAATACTCTTCCTTGGTCTGACGAGTGTCAGAAAAGTTTTTCGGAGTTACGTACTGCACTCTGTTCGGCTCCTGTGTTGGGTACACCCGACTACAGTAAGCCCTTCACATTGTTCGTTCACGAGAGAGAAGGTTGTGCATTGTCGGTTTTGACACAGTTATTTGGTGACAAACAACGTCCATGTGCGTATTTCTCGTCAACTTTAGATCCGGTAGCTAGAGCACTGCCGAGTTGTTTGAGAGCTACAGCAGCAGCCGCAGTCTCTATTCGACAATCTGCTGGTTTGGTGATGGACAATGACCTGCTGGTATTGGTTCCACATGCAGTGGATACCTTGATGAACAGAACTAAAACACAACACCTCACGAGTGCGAGATTGTCAGGGTATGAGTTGACACTATTAGCTAGTCACATACACATAAAAAGGTGCAATGTGCTGAATCCTGCGACACTGTTGCCGGTTTCCATGAATGCGAATGAGGTAGAGCATGATTGTTTTCTGAGGACGGAAGAAGAAACAAAAGGAAGAGTGGATTTACAGAATACCGCTTTTTCAGATCCGGATGGTACATTATGGGTGGATGGATCTTGCTATAAGTTGCCGAATGGTGATACAACTGCTGCGTATGCGGTGACGACGTTGAGCACGATTGTTGAAACAGCACGAGTGAATCACAACTCCGCACAAGCTGCAGAACTGATTGCATTGACAAGAGCGTGTGTTTTGTCTGAGGGAAAGAGAGTGAATGTGTATACTGATAGTCAGTATGCATTTGGTGTGGCGCACAGTTTTGGACGTCTGTGGAGAGAAAGGGGATTCCTGACGTCCCATGGCACAAAGATTCAGCATGGACAGTTGGTGAATGAGCTTCTGGAAGCACTTACATTGCCAAAGCAAGTTGCGATTGTGAAATGCAGCGCGCACCAAAAGATTACAGATGACGTTGGTCGTGGGAATGCGTTTGCGGATGAAGTTGCGAAAGAGACAGCGAGAAACATGATGAGTCGAATGTATGTTGCGAGTAATGCGAGATGGATGAGTGAAACTGGAATGTGTGAAGATACGATTGAAAGTGTGAAACAGATTCAAGCTGAAGCTACTGAGAGTGAGAAGAACGTATGGAAAGAAAGCACGGGTAAATTGGATTCGACTGGATGTTGGATTGATTTGTCCGAGCATCAGAGATGGATGTTGCCAAACGCGTATGTACATGCAGTAGTAACGATGGCACACGGTCTGTCGCACATCAGTGTAAAAGGGATTTGCAAGGTGCTAGCTCCAGTGTGGAAGAATTCCGGAATTTCTAAGTGTGCAGAGAATGTGGTGAAGAATTGTATGGTGTGCTTGATGCACAATCCTGGTAAGGGAACTCCAACTCCTGCAGGCCACTTTGCTCCCCCTACATGCCCCTTTGAGGTCCTACAGCTAGACTTCATTCACATGGAAAGACGCAACAACTTGAAATACGTCCTTGTCGTAGTTTGCGCCTTTTCAAAATGGGTAGAAGCTTATCCGTTAAAGGATAACACTGCTTTGTCCACTGCCAAAATCCTGCTCAAAGAATTTTTTCCTAGGTATGGGTTGCCAAAGATTGTGTGGAGTGATAATGGAAGTGAGTTCGTGGGGGAGGTAATGAAGAAAGTGTGTGCTGGTCTGGGGATCAGGCAGAAATTCCATAGTGCAAATCACCCCCAATCAGCGGGGCTTGTTGAGTGCTATAATGGCACTCTGAAGCTAAAACTGGCTAAAATTCAAGCGAGTACTGGATTATCATGGCCAGACGCGCTGCCCTTGGCGCTTTTGTCCATAAGGACGACCGCACATTCAAGAGTTGGGCTTAGCCCATACGAGGTGGTTTTTGGTCGTCCTGCCAACATTTGGGGTGTCCCGAGACCTAAACAATTTAGTAGCATAGAACATCCAATGTTGATTGACTATTTATTTGATTTGACTACTAAATTGCGAATCATTCATCAGCAGGTTGTTGAGAGCTTACCTAAGGCATCCGAAGATCCCGGCCACAAGTTGCAGCCAGGCGACCTAGTCTTGGTCAAAAATTTTCAGAGGACCGAAAATCTACAACCTCGCTGGCTTGGCCCGTATATGGTCCTTTTGTCCACCCGCACTGCAGTCCGGCTCAAGGAGAAAAAAAACTGGGTACACGCTGCCCATACAAAGCGAGTACCACTCCCTTTACCTTTTGATTCCTGGGTTCGAGAGGGTGTGGGGAATTCCGAATCCGAAACCATCCCTCGGTTTATTCCTTTTTCTGATGCCCAATTTGAAGGACATGAATCTGTGATCACTTCAGACACTACTGAACAATCTGGAACACTACCGTCACCTACGGACTCTGGAACATTGCCAATACTCACAGACCCGAACACTCCTGCTACTGAACTTTTTCCGGACCATACTCGACCTGGAAGAAGCAGATATAACCTACGTCCCCGAACTCTCATGAACTGATTTTTTTATGATTTTTGTGTACATTACTCCCAACCAAGAAACTTGCTTGTTTTTTTTGTTGTTTTACCTTTTTCCGAACCGCCACCCGGGTTCAGCCGGAGGGTCGCGGTGTAAAGACTCAGGAGTACAGGCTCCTTGACACAAGGTCAGGGGTTCTATTGGTCTTAAGGGCGTTCCTTGAGCTAGTAGGCGTAGTCCTGAGCACAGAAGACCCAACCGCCGCGGACGGCTCGTTAGAGGGTGGAGTTTCTTGGTTTGATGGGATTAACTGATAAAATGTTTTTTAGTAAGAGTTTTCTAGTTAAATGTGCCTTATTGACACTCAGTATTTCGATAACTTTGATGGGTGGGATTGTCCTCCTTTTTCAGTTCCTATCCACACCTACCCCACAACCTATGTCTACTCCTTTGTTTTCCACTGTTTCTATACACTCTTTTCACCCCTTGCCTGAACATGAACAAACTAGAAGACTGGAATTCACAAACAACTCGTTCATCCAATTGCTTCACCAACACCAATTAATAGTCAACACCACTAATTGTTGGGTGTGTGGTTTGATGCCACATACAATGGGAAAGGGTATCCCCTACTTAGTCCTACCTTTTAGTCAAAACGGGTCATCATGGGCTTTTCAGACGATGTTCCTTTTTGCTTTGGAAATCTATCCCCCGCGTCCCCCGCGTTCTGTGAAACATAACTCGAATGCAGCCTTGGTGAAGGGAATTGCGAACATGAGCAGAGATGTGAATGCCTATATGTCTATTCCCAGGGACGAGTTATCAGCTTACACTGGGTGGAACGCAACTGGATACCGCATTAGTCTGGGTGGGAAACAGCGTAAGAGATCGTCTCCGATTTGGGTCGTACCCCACCGAGGTCATTTTTGTCTGCAAGGAAATGGTACGAATCCGAGGGCTCAGCTAGGGAAGAGTGTTTGCACCCAGACGTACATTTTTCCGTCGCAGTCTTCCCCATCATTTTTGGCTGCTAAGGGTACGTACTTTGTATGCCACAATCAGGCTTATACATGGCTGCCCCCAGATTTTTCGGGCATTTGCTTTGTTGCCTATCTGTTGCCCCCTACGTATACCGCTTCCGCTGACTATCACAAGACGAGAGTTGTGAGAGGTGTCTTCGATAAGGAGGACACCGCGGGTCAAGAAGCAGGGGATTTCTTTAAGGGATTCCTGCCGTACTGGGGACCCATGGTAAATAGTAGGCATTTGAGACAACTAACCCGAGTGGTTGAGTCCACGGTGAACGAAACTGCTGGTGCCCTTAGTAATTTGACAGCTGAGCTTCAAGCGGATCGCCTCATGACATTACAAAACCGTATGGTTTTAGATGTTCTACTTGCTGACCGAGGGGGAGTATGTAAAGTGATCCAATCGAGCTGCTGTGTCTTCATACCAGACAATGCTCCAACAGTGTACAAGGCCATTTCCAGGTTACATAAGATCTCCGAGTCTATACATATGGCCGAAGGAGATTGGTCGTTTACTGATTGGTTCTGGGGGCTGTTGTCGACGTGGGGATGGAGAATTCTGACGATCAGTGGAATGGCTCTAGCAGTCCTTTTCACTTGTTGCCTCTGTGTGCAGTGTGGTCCTGCCTTGTGTAGCCTTTGCGCTACGGTATGCGTGCGCAGTCCGCCTGCTTCACGGGAGGAACAGAGAGGTAGGATGATGCTTCAGCAACATATTGATGATCTGATGAAGATTGATATTGAGTCAGATTCAGAATGGGTTATTGCCTAAATGAGGGCAAAAGGAGGGTCTGTGGTTCCGTAAATTCTGAACCCGTGTGTTTATATCATGGCTCCGTTACGATTTTGGTATCTGCATATCGTAAATAGCGAGTTTGGTATGTACGAGTGTTCTCGTCGCGCTTCCCGATGAATTTGCTGCCTATTAGTAAATCTCGTTAAAGAACACACGGGTTCCATCTTGTGCACGGCATCCATTTTGTTTTCATTGCCCTCACTGTAGGCAGCCTGACCCTGCATGACACGTCCACCCCCCCCCCCCCCAGTTTGGCCTTGCGCTGACTCATGACCTGGCGAAAGCTGACGCTGTTGCCTGGGGCCGAAACTTGCCAAACCAGTACCTGCCCTCGAGTTAAGCGAGGTTTTGATCAAAGGCCAGTGTTGTATAAACTTATATGACCCGCACACACCTGCCCAACCTTACTTACTATCTCTTTCCTCCGTTTCTGTTCCTTCCTTTATGACCTGTTTATGGTGGGGAGGTGACCATTTGTTTGTTATGAGTGGACGGTCTCTTCAAAGGAGGATGTTAGGTTGGTCCGGTTTCAACCCCAGAAGAACGTATGTTTTAGCCAAGAGGCCGGACACATGGGATTGTCATCAATAATAAAGTATTGTTTTGGGTACATGGGGTGCGACCAACTGCACTTCAAAGAATGTTTGCCTGAGGCATGATTTTGGGTATAAAAAGAGCGACCTGCTTTGTATTGTTGAGCAGTCTCCTCGCAACCTACTTGTGTGGTACTTGTTGGACCTCTGCTACTGGCTGCAGCCAATAAATCGATCTTTGATGCCATCTAGAAGAATCCCGTGTTTCTGTTATATTGGTAATCCAGGCAGGAGAACCCGAGAGCTTAGAGCGTTGTTCCCTGGCGCTGCCGGACTATAAAAAAGTTTGGTCTCTCACGTGTCCCTGTGTCTCCCTCCCTCTCTGTCCCCCTCTCCCTCCCTCCATGTGTCAGCCTCCTCCCTCTGTCCGTGTCCCTGTGTCTCCCTCCCTCTCTATCCCCCTCTCCCTCCCTCTGTGTGTCACCCTCTGTCACCTCAGCCCAGCTTCCTGTGCACACACTGTTAGCAGATTTTTGAATGGCCCTTGGCTTGTTGATGTGAGTTTGTTTCTGATCTCCAGGCACCCATTGGGTGTAGTGTCTGTGTGTGCGCTGCTGCTGTGGTGGTGTGTGCTGCCACTCTTTCACAATGTTGGCTGTTCATTAGCTGCTGTCATGTGCAAAACAGTGCCTTCACCCCCATGTGTTGATGCAAGGCGTCCGCCATTTGCTGGCGAGAATTTCCTGTGTGGGGACACAGTGTTTGTCTGGCTGTGACCTAGGCCATATGGGCAGAGGGCATTGTTGTCTGCTTCTGAGTTGCACTATGTGATTTTTTGGGGCCCACCCTCCCGCCATCCGGGTTACCGTGTCATGTGTTGTTGTCTTCTGTGGCCTGTGACTTGACATTGTCCAGCTGGGTGCATGGGGCATGGTGGCGGTAGTGGCATGTGCGTGTTCATGGAGTGTGGTTGAGTCATGCGATAGCTTGGGGTGGTTGCGTGCCTGTTAGTGATTTTGGTTGTGGATGACGTTCCCCCCATGTGAGGTGCGTTGTTTGTGTACTCACCCGGGTCTCGGAGTCCTTCTAATCCCTCCACTGCCTCCACCGGAAGTATGGCCATCACCCTCTCCTCCCAGGGCTGGTAGTGTACGGGTCTGCGGGAGGGCCCTCCTCCAGTGGCGTTGGCCTGGTTGTGTTCCTCCTGCATCTTGGCTCGGACCCTCCTCCGCAGATCGTACCACCTGGATTGGCATTCCTGCCTGGTCCTTCTGGTGTCCGCAACAGCATTCACAGCATCGACGATGGTCTGCCACATGGCTGTTTTTGCTGCCATGCTGGTCTGTCTGACCAATGTTCCAAAGAGCTGTGGCTCGACTCTGAGGATTTCATCAACAAGAACCTCCAACTCTCGGTTACTGAACTTTGGATTCTTGTTAGTGGGCATGGTGAGGGGTGTGGGTGTGGATGGTGGTGGGGGGGTGTGGATGGTTGTGGGTGTGTGGGTGTGGTTGTGCAGGTGTGTGTGTGTGTGAATGTGATGAGGGGGTGTTTGTGAAGGTGGTTGTGTGAAGGTGTGCAAGTGTAAGGTGTGGTGAAGCTTGTAGTATGGTTCTGTGGTGTCTGGCAGCAGTGAGTCTGTTGCAAAGGCTCATGGTTTGTGTGTGTGGGCCCTTTTTATTGGTCCATGGGTGGGTGTGGCTGTGGCTGTGTTTGAAGTTTGGGTGGGTGTGTTATAAGGAGTGGTGGTGTTTTGGGCCTCTGTTTGTTTTTGGCAGTTGCAGGTCAGTGAAGGTGTTTTTGTAGTGTTTGTTGGCCATGTTTAGTGGCTTTGTGCCATTCGTATAGTGTATTCTTGTGTTGTTTAGTTTTGTCCTGGTTGTGTACGTGCGTTTTGAGCGTGTGTACGGTGTGCACATGGGCCATTTGGTTGTACGGTGCTGTCCTTGTGTGTGGCTTGGTACGACTCGTACATGCGGTTGTGATGTTGGGGCCTGGGGTGCGCTCCGTACTTAGGAGGTTGTGTTGGGGGTGCGACGGGAACGTACTGGGGTGTACATTGACGGTGGTACGACACGTACAGGGGTGGGGGGGTGTACATAGACGGTGGTACGACACGTACAGGGGTGTGTACATAGACGGTGGTACGACACGTACAGGGGTGGGGGGGTGTACATAGACGGTGGTACGACACGTACAGGGGTGGGGGGTGTACATAGACGGCGGTACGACACGTACAGGGGTGGGGGTTGTACATAGACGGTGGTACGACACGTACAGGGGTGGGGGGGTGTACATAGACGGTGGTACGACACGTACAGGGGTGGGGGGTGTACATAGACGGTGGTACGACACGTACAGGGGTGGGGGTACGACTCGAACGTACTGGGGTGTAGGTACACGGTGGTATGACACGTACAGGGGTGGGGGTACGACTCGAACGTACTGGGGTGTACATAGACGGTGGTACGACACGTACAGGGGTGGGGGTTCGACTCGAACGTACTGGGGTGTACATTGACGGTGGTACGACACGTACAGGGGTGGGGGGTGTACATAGACGGTGGTACGACAGGTACAGGGGTGGGGGGTGTACATAGACGGTGGTACGACACGTACAGGGGTGGGGGGGTGTACATAGACGGTGGTACGACACGTACAGGGGTGGGGGGGTGTACATAGACGGTGGTACGACATGTACAGGGGTGGGGGTTCGACTCGAACGTACTGGGGTGTACATAGACGGTGGTACGACTCGTACAGGGGTGGGGGTACGACTCGAACGTACTGGGGTGTACATTGACGGTGGTACGACACGTACAGGGGTGGGGGGGTGTACATAGACGGTGGTACGACACTTACAGGGGTGGGGGGTGTACATAGACGGTGGTACGACACGTACAGGGGTGGGGGGTGTACATAGACGGTGGTACGACACGTACAGGGGTGGGGGGGTGTACATAGACGGTGGTACGACACGTACAGGGGTGGGGTGTGTACATAGACGGTGGTACGACACGTACAGGGGTGGGGGTACGACTCGAACGTACTGGGGTGTAGGTACACGGTGATACGACACGTACAGGGGTGGGGGTACGACTCGAACGTACTGGGGTGTACATAGACGGTGGTACGACACGTACAGGGGTGGGGGTTCGACTCGAACGTACTGGGGTGTACATTGACGGTGGTACGACACGTACAGGTGTGGGGGGGTGTACATAGACGGTGGTACGACACGTACAGGGGTGGGGGGTGTACATAGACGGTGGTACGACACGTACAGGGGTGGGGGGGTGTACATAGACGGTGGTACAACACGTACAGGGGTGGGGGGGTGTACATAGACGGTGGTACGACACGTACAGGGGTGGGGGTACGACTCGAACGTACAGGGGTGTACATACACGGGTGGGGGTGTACATACACGGGGGTACGTGTCGGACGTACGGGGGCTGGGGGGAGTGTTGGGCGCATATGCGGGCACATGTCTCCATGGTTGCTATGGGAGTTCGGTGCGGACGGTGTTTTTTCCATATGGTTGTAGCCTCGGACGCACGGGATGGATCGTGATTCCTCGGTCGGACTTCACCTTTCACATTTGTACGGTAAATCGTACGAGGACATGTCGGACACATTTTCCGACCCGAGGACGTGGGGGGAAATATTCCCAATGCGGTTCGTATGGACTTTTTACCATGCGAATCGTGATTGCCAGTTCGTACGGCACTTGTACGATTCATACGGTAAAAAGACCGGATACGAGTCGCACGGGGAATTTTTTTACCGGATCGTAATTGGCACCAAAATGTTTAATATTTTTATTAAGGTTATATATATATAGTGAGATAGGTGTATCACTGCCTAATATTTTAGAGCTGAATTCTATAGTTCATGACAGTTGGAGAAAAAATAGTCAACCCTATTTTCTGTCATATTAAATGATATATCAACAGTCTGAAAACATAGATATCTATTTAATGTAGTTAGTTTACACGCACAAATCCAAATAATCTCATCATGCCAGCTTGACAGCCAGATTCGTCCTGTCAGTCAGACATTTGTTTTTTATGGGCATGTAAACAACCTTCTCGTGCAGGCATTTCTAATGAGCTTTCAGCTTCTTTCCTCCGCGTGTTCTCTTTATGCTCCACGCCGTGCACTCCTTCCATCCTGATCTGTACAGTTGTCATTCTCTGTCTAATCCTGTCAACAAACCAACAAAATTATTAACTTCAGAACCTTAATTTCTCACTATAAACATGTAAAAGTAGCTTTTGAAGGGGGTAAAAACTCTGTAACCTACAAGAATTTTCCTCATACAAAAGCGCAAAGTAAGGAAAGGTTTCCTTTAAAAATGTTTGTCTAACAAACCTTTGACGCCTGGTGTGAAGTCCACAACTTTGTGTACTTCAATGGTGACATTTCAGATTCGTCCCCAACTGTTTGAAAAAATGTAATCCTGAAGTATAAGTTGTATCTAAAATCCTTACCAATGAAGTTGTTATTTACCTCAAGTGTGATTAATCAATTATTTTTGACATTCTTTTTTTAATGTGTAAGAAACTTGAAAAAATAGGCGATCCGTTAGATTTAACTTTGATGCCTTGAAGTATTTGTAGATTTAAATATTTGAGTGTGAATATCCTTCAAAAGTGCAATTAATCATGCAAAATAAAGATGTCTTATTTAGCCTGCACATACGAAAACATTTTACACAGACTTATTTTTGTAGATGTTGGCGCATATGTACTTGTTAACACATGCATTTTTGATGCATGTGTCTACAACTTCAGATAAACGTGACAGTTTAAACATGTTTAATTCATGTACAGATCAATGTCTATGTAAAGAATATTGACTCATCTGCGGCAAAATCACCTTTGTAGCATTGCCACTAATTGCACACGTTGCTCACCCCTCGGTGTATTATGCCATTAGCAGTAGGCGGTAAGTGTGGAATGACCTCCTTTTAAATGACAGATCTGTCGAGTCACACACTAACTGTAAGAAACCCTGAAGGCATGACATTTCATCTATATGGTCACTTTCTGTATCACCTTAGGAATTTAACACAAGACTTTATAGACACCGGACCATATCACATAAAGTGAGCACTGGCGGGGCCGTAGTTTTCGGCTGACCGGTACCAGCAGTTATTGAAAACCTGAAACAGCGCTATTTCACTACCTCGGAAAGTGGTAAATAGTTGCTTGTCACAGAAACTTTCGAGACATGCTGCTTTTTGGCAAGAAATATAGCAGTGTATGTTGACATCATGCTGCATTTTGGCAAGAAATATAGCAGTTTTTTATTAACATCTATAGTAAACAATTAAACATAACATAATAAAATACACAAAAGCAACTTAGAACCACAATTAAAACATAAGATGGCTCATCACAACAAAACAGTCAAAAAAGAGTGCAATACTAACACTGCAACTCAAAAAACGAAGACCCTATTGCAATAATGTAGCCCAATAAACAACCAGTCCTGCCAAGCACCATGCTTCGGCCGTTAGACTAACGCACTTCAGTGTGGTGGTCCGCATCATCACACTAAAATGCGTTAGTCATGCTTAGAGAGCTCCCCGGCGCTGTGGTGATGATCACCAGGAGCTCTAAGCAGCCTGGCGCATGGCGCTTAATCTGCGTGCACTGCAAAGCTCTACCCGATCACAGGCCATGGTAGTGTTAGCGGATACATTTCAAATTGTGCTCACTTTCTCTCTTGCGCGCGCTGCCGTGCCCGGCCTCTCCTGCAAAACACAGGTCACGGGGGCGGGGCAGCTGTTTTAAAAAAGAAGCATTTGCAATGCAATAGGTCTCACATTTAGCAAGTTTGAACTATTGGCATGTAAATGACAATGCCTTTTAGTTATGTTTTGGTTTTTAAAACATAAATAAAAGGCATTGTCACTTACAATGCCAATAGCTTAAACTTGTGTGAATGCGAGACCTATTGCATTGCAAATGCTAGTTAAAATATGTCTCTAAAAGGAATCATTTTTCAGTGGATGCAACTTGGGCAGTACATGAAAATGCAAAGGAGCTGGTGGAGCTAAAAACGTGTCTTGAACACAAGAGCTCCATGATCTCCAATTTGTATTATTTTACCGGGAGATGGGGCTTACTGCACTGATTCAAGTAGGAACAAATAGGAGGAACGCAGTGCAGCGTGGCAGCTTCAAATAAGCTGTGGGATAGACTAGTACAGGTTGTAAACCGAGCTATAAAGATGCCAGTTTGACAGGCAACCCTCCCCTTACTCATCCTTCTTTTGGCTGGAGCATGCTAAAGATACTTAACAAAACAGATGAAGACTAGTTACTGGACTTCTCAGATCAGTTGACATGCTGGGAGAGCGTGTGTATTATGTGAGATCACAGGATAACAATGATGCCTAGTGACATGGCGATCTCCTTGTAAAAAAGGGCCTAAATGTTCCCCCTCTTTAACATAAGGAAGTGGATCAGGATGGCATGTTCGCGAGGCTGGTACTTTGAACTTCCTGAGTGTTTGGTAACCAGTCACTCCTATAATGTGCCCGTCTTAGCACATGCATGCAAAGTGGCTTCTGATCAGTTGCACACGCGCATTATCTACTGAATACGGCAATGGTAACGCGCTAGCATTTCAAGTTGTCTGGCACTGAAGCATAAGCTAAAAAAACACCTCTTATAACCAACAACACTGCTCAACAGCATTCGCTTGCTGGAATTGACTCCGTACAGCAGATGTATTCCACGAAGTTACACTGAAGCAAGATGGCGCCTGGACAAAGCAACGGCTGCACCTGAAGTCATGGAGCCGGAAACGTGAAAAAGAGTTCTCCTAGCAACCTATCAACAATGGAAGTGGAAGGAAACAGTACTATACTGGTGCGCCTTAGCCTAGAAGGGAAATTATGTGCCCTAAGCAAACGAGTGAGGGGGCAGCAAAGAAGACCGACTGTAGCCTGAGCCATTGGTAAATTGCAGGTGGGGAAAAAGGCAGATTATTGATAGCAGGTTTTGCAGACAGCGCATGCTCGCTGATGCTCGACCTAATAATCAGCAAGCGGTGGGTCTAGCAGACATGTGGAGCCAACATAAGGGCTTGTGTTGTATTCAGAGCATGCTGACATCACGACTGAGCCGGATGGGTGTCACCTGGGCTGCATAACCGGATTGTTTTCATTTCCTGTGTCGCAACCGCTGCCTAAACAGGAGCCGTGCAACACATGTTCAAGATGATGTGTCTCTCCCTAGTAACTCAGCCCAGCCAGGGTTTGATTAGTGGTTCAGTGCACAGTTTCTTAGTGCCAATATCGGCAACCGTTATCATATCATACATCAGTACATAATCATAATAAAACACACGACACTGAATGTAAGTGGAGAAATATTGCTGCAGGTTTATTAGCATAATAAATATGCAAACACGGTGGGTTATCTTACGGGCGATCCCAGGGCAGGCCAGCCCCATGGCGCCTGCCCGTCTGATAAGCCTAGGGTCACCATGGCAGCGCCAATTGGTGACCACCAAATGTTGGGAGGGTCCACCCCTCCCATCCGTGGACCTCCAGTCCACATGCTTCACCACGCCCCCCCGTGATGGGTGGGCGGAGCATACATGGCAGCCCCCGGTTGCTCAGACCCACAACCGCCTGTCGGTAGCGGGGCGCCGTAGGTCTTCCAGTGGACACGCTAAAAGATCCCTGGGTATCCTGGCTTAGCACCACACGGTGCTGCTGCATGCTATACCCCTTGGTATGTGCAGACCCTGGATCGCCCTGTAACTCCTCCTGCAACACAAAAGTGAAAGTTGTTAGAAAAACCTTCCCCCCCCCTTCTTGTCCCTCCTGATGCCGGGTAAGCGGATGGGCGGGTAAGGCAAAACGAGCGGACAAGAGGGCGAGGAGGGGGCGGGGACCGAATATGTACCCCCCTCATGGCTCCTCCCCGCCGGAAGCAGCTACCTGACTGGGGTCTCCCTAGGTCAAGCCCAGGGACAAGACCTCCCACCCCTGTGCCTTCCTGTGGCACTAAGGCGGCCGCCCTCAAGGGGGCGGGCCGCTGCGCAACCCCCACCCCGGGCAGCCTTACATAGTGCCAATATCGGCAACCGTTATCATATCATACATCAGTACATAATCATAATAAAACACACGACACTGAATGTAAGTGGAGAAATATTGCTGCAGGTTTATTAGCATAATAAATATGCAAACACGGTGGGTTATCTTACGGGCGATCCCAGGGCAGGCCAGCCCCATGGCGCCTGCCCGTCTGATAAGCCTAGGGTCACCATGGCAGCGCCAATTGGTGACCACCAAATGTTGGGAGGGTCCACCCCTCCCATCCGTGGACCTCCAGTCCACATGCTTCACCACGCCCCCCCGTGATGGGTGGGCGGAGCATACATGGCAGCCCCCGGTTGCTCAGACCCACAACCGCCTGTCGGTAGCGGGGCGCCGTAGGTCTTCCAGTGGACACGCTAAAAGATCCCTGGGTATCCTGGCTTAGCACCACACGGTGCTGCTGCATGCTATACCCCTTGGTATGTGCAGACCCTGGATCGCCCTGTAACTCCTCCACAGCCTTGGGAGTGGCCACCGTCACTACCAGGGCCCCCCACCAAGGTAGACCTATGTACTTACAACCTGCTGCAGCCAAAGCTTCCCCTAGGTCCAGTCGGAAAACATCCATACCTAAACTAGAAAGGTGCACTTCCATCTCCCTCCAGGCACCCTGTGGACTTGGCGTGTATAAGACCATGCCTGATGAAGCCAAGACCTCTTTGCTCTGCGCCACTGCGCATGGCTCCCGGTAGGCCTTTATACCTACAGCATACCGGTACCGGGCTTCTCCCAGGTCCAGCCAAACAAGTCTACGCCCAACCGGGCCGGCGGCCAGCGTGTACCAACAGGACGAATTCCCCCGTCCTTTTAAACTTTCCCATGGATTTGTCTGAAATGACCTACACCAAACTAAGCGATGGTCCAAGGTTGCCTTTGCATGGCTATAGAACAATCCCTTTGACAAGACACTCCTGCCTGGCAGTGCCCATGCGGGAGGTGGTAAGAGATGACAAGCCCGCCTTGCTTCCTCTTTCACTCCGTTGGAGTACGCCCATCGCATTCCATCAGTCCCCATCAACTGTAAGCCTTGCCCTCCCAAAATTTGCTAGTATACCAGGGAGGAACAGGTCAGGGTGACCACAGAGGAGAGAAACTTGTAAAATGCTTCTCTAATTGAATACTGGGAAAGCCAAATGTTCTCCTGCGGAATAGAGCCCAAAAGTGTTACCCCGGTGTTTCCCTCGATCATATGGACCATACGCCCCTGTTGGAAGGCCACTTCCACAACCTGCATAGCTGCCAGCCAGTGCTGAAGGGCGGGAGAAGTTACCCGGTACTAATACTTGCATCAAAGGTACCTGTTTCATCGAACTCAAGGGAGGGCTACCAAGTGAGCAACCCGGCTCCGCCCTAGTATCCAGAGGTCCAACCCAAGCCCCTCCACGTTCTGCTGCTTCACCTGCCTGTTAACCGAATCCCAGGGCAGGCCCCCGGCCTATAACCCCTGCATGGCCATGCCTGAGCTAAAATACCTCTGAACAGCATGACAACAGGCTAACCACCAGCATTGCGTTCTGAATGTTTCTGACACTGCCAAGCAACATGCGCATAACTAGAGCAACTGGCACCATGCCATAAAAGTATCAATTCAGCCTTCTATGACACAAACGTGCCCTTGTGGCGATCCGAGTAGTGCTCCCTTCAAGCCAGCAGCCCTACCCAGGCAACCCGCACCCTCTTGGCACTGGCACACCCCCGCCCCAGCTGCCCTAGAGTGCCTGGTCGTGTGTAGCCACAACCTATGTTTCATCACTACCGTTATATCGGGGTATGATGACACATCTAACTCTACTGTTCAGTGCCCGTTGCACCATCACAAATATGCCTAGCCTGCTCAGAGTCTGGCTGTAAAGTTGGAAGATATTGACACCCCAGCCCAGCGCGAAAATGGCAGCTCTACAGTAACTGGTGGTATAGACTGTCCCCGTACCCTGATGGAACAGAACGCAATTCCCTTGCTCCTGTTGCGCACGAACCCAAAACCAATTGCTCACCATGGTTCAATACCTTCCTGCTGCTAAACATTCCCTAGCCGGATGTAGACAAATCTAAGTTCTGCAAAGGCTCTACTTCGCAGCCTGTACCGTTCTGCCAGTGCCGAGAAGACCTTTGTCATGCTGCCTGGCCTAACCAATCTTGCCCTGTTCTAGAAGCGCCCGCCTCGGCCTTAGAGCAAAAAATTCGCCAGTAACCCCAACTGGCCCTGATGCGAGACAAACCGAGCCAAGGCACAACAGTGAGTGTACTAACTAATAGCAGGTCTAACAGCGTCAACAGGCATCCTCAGCTTACAATGGGTGTGATGGAGTAAGGGTGTCCATCGAGCATCAAGATGACAGCTCCCCTTCTGCCCGACCGTGGTGGGAACCACTCCTGATATTCTAGTACACATGGTCCCTGTTCACCTGTCACAGCCTGATGTACGTGACCTAGGTACATGGTCCCCTTGCATGGCGGCATGCCATTGAGACCAACATTCCTTCCCTGATAAGTGCCACTATCTGCCTACGCTACAATCTTGCCTGGCGTTCTATCATGCCCAGATATACCACAAGATGATTGCTCTCCTCCGTCACTTGACCCTACCACACCTAGAAGAACAAACACAGCAAGAGGAAGCAGCCTGTGATCTGCCCCAAACCTTCATCCCGCATCAAACCGACCCCCCTGTCTTGCAACCGTGTGCGACACATAGGGAGATTAACGGAAAGCTAACCCCAGTCAGACACAGAAAAACCCACCACGTGGCTGTGCCCAAAAAACCACCATCCCGCATCAAACCGGCCCGATGGAAGGACAACAAGCACCTAACGCTCTACACCAGCGGAGACCCCGGAAATAACCCATCGTTTAACAATCAGGTAAATAACCACGGACATCCTTTCAGCATCTGAAGGCCTAGCCCTTCAGAAGTAACCTGGGAGCACAACGCCAGGCATCAGAACAGGCCTCGGCACCTGTGGCGTGTGTGATCTTTGCCCACTACCGTGTGAGCCAGGGCCCCCATAGCCTTCCTTTTTTTTTTTTTTTTTTTTTTTTTTTTTTTTTTTAACTGATTGCTGAAGCACACGTAAACCACCCTAGCTGTTCCTTGCCGGTAGGTCATCATACCCTCAGGAGCCCCAAAGAACGACCAGGTAACCAGAACTCAAGCAACGTCACCCAATCTCTAAGACAAGCAACGATGCCATTACCTGACAATGCATGGGAGGAAGGCAAATCAACCACCGCAAACCCAAACCGCAACCAGGGACATATGACCTGTCTTTGAATGCACAGCACACGTGATAAAACAAGTTGTAAAGGCATATTTATTGTCCATTCACCACCAGCACAATAATTTAGAAGAGAGGCACTGTAGACTTAAACAGTTCCTTAATTAAAGGAAAAGTGTTGAGACATAAAGTCAACGTTTAACCCCAAGAGCATCTGGCCATCTTCCACATGCAAATAGAAGAAGCTGTGCATCAAGTTTGCCAAGCGGTCAGGTGATTCACTAAAGGTCCCAAAAGAGAAGAGCGAGGCCATGTTTTGTATTAATGAAGTTCAACTCATGGCTCTTAGCAGCTCTTGCTGCATATAGACAAAGTTCTTCCCCTACTTCTTTCCTCACTCTCCCAGTATATAGGAATTTATGGAAGTTTGTGCAAGGTTTCCTCTCCAAATATGTTGGATTCTCCCAGGGATCATAACAATGAGCTATTACACGAATGCTTTCCAACTCAAGCCCCTGCATATAGCTGCAGTTCACAGTTTGTGCTGCGTTGTGACTACATCAGTACCAAATTGTGTGATGCAGCCCCTATGTTTCATTAAGCCATATATCACATTACACCAAAAACAAGGCAATGTTAAACATGACCCCTACCTTCCTCCTAAAAGTCATTTCTACTTCGTGCCAATCAGAATATGTTGTCCCCTAAAGCCCTTTCCATATATTTCCTTGCCAGATGAAAATCATCTCACACACATGAAGCAGAGTTCTTAAATAGTGCCTAGTCAAAACTAAAGACTTAAGGCAGTCTACTCAACTATGCTCCTCTCCATAATAGGATGGTGATATCTAAACAGTCTTCAACCAAGCTAAACCATATCCTGCATTGTAATTACAAATAAACAATCTCTTTCAGGCGGGCTGAAGTCCAAATTACAACTGATGCAGGATTATTGCATTGGTCTATACACCCTGTGCACCAAATAACGCTACACCAAGGACACACTCATTTCTTTTTTGTCACGGGGAGATTAAGTGATTTGCCCAGAATCACTGCATATTGAGAATGCGCTGAGACTTCGGGCCTGGTTCTCTCCAGCATATCGTAATAGGCCATGCACTAGCTAGTTGTGCATGGAAAGCATAAGTTTCAGTAGGTAAATGTTTGAACTCTGTTATTTTCCGCCCAATAAACAAGTTTCATTGGGTATCCCTAGAAAATTATTATTAGTTGCCGGAAATCATGTGGTTTGTGTCCTGCGCTATGCTGATTAGGCTCAATGTAATTCCGCACCAATATCGACAGCGCGACTCGACCCTAAAGTAGGAGTGTTTACATGGGCACAGTTCATACATTGCACTTTCAGGCACGGGGAGATTAAGTGAGTTGCCCAGACTCACCGTATGTGAACGCAACCCCGAGGCTAGAACCCTGGTTCCAGTACCAAATCGGCGGCGCAAACTCGCCCCAGAAGAGTGAAGCGCTTACCTGAGCACAGTATATACCTAACACATTCATGCAAGAGAGGAAAGTGAGATCCTCAGAATCACCGTCAGTGAACGGGACCCGAGGTTCGACCCTGGTTCCTGCACCAAAGTGGCCCATCTAGCTAACAGACTACCTCCTCTCTGGCCGTCTCGGGGGATAGGCCTGGCCCTTGCCGCAGACTCTCCCCCTCAGAGCGGAGGCAGCACCCGGGCGCCGAAGTGCAAACTGTCCAGGCGAGGAAAATTTTGCTACCCCGGATAGCATGAAAGAGACACAAGGCTTGGGCGCCTACGCCTGCCCGATGTAGGCTGCTGCACGTGAGCCCCGAAAACCTACCCTGTACCATCTGCTCCTGGTAAGTTAAAAGGTTGCCGGCCTGGGGAGGTGGTAGTGTAGCGGACGGAGCGCGGCCCCGCGGCACGACCCGGGGTGCCTGCCACCCAGTCGACCACTGAGCATGGCACACCACAGCCGAAAACGAGACGGGGGGGGAGGATTGCCCAGGCCACTGACGCAATGGAAGGTTATTCCAACTTTTATAAAGCATGTAGGATAGATGAAGACTTGCACATTATTATTTATCTAATATTGCAGAGTTTTACACAGTGCTAGCTTGCCAGAGTCCAATCAGGTATCAGGGCGCCTTACAAAGCACCAGTTGCATTACATGGGGACGCACATTATTTATTTATTTTGTCGGGCACAGGGAGATTGAGATTTGCCCAGAATCACAAGAAGTTAAGAAGTTCAGCGTCAAAACGAACTTGAACCCAGGTCCGAGCTCGAGCGCCCTGTCCGTTGCCAACTCCTCTCCCCTAGTCGATCCGCGATCTACAAGTTCCTACACCCGACAGCAGGCTCGCTTCCGGCGGACCACCAACCCTCCCAGGACACATGCCACTGCCTCGAGGGGATTACGGGGGAAGGGGCCGCACAGACCCGGGTGCCCTGACTGCTCCCTTTCGCACCTAATCACTACCGACCCCCGACAAGCGTATAGAAACGCCCGGCATGCGCCAGCCAAAGCGCTCAAGTGGCGCCAATGTACCACTTGCCGAGTCCAAAATAATCCAATAAGAGGCTCGGACGAGGTCCGAACCCGTGATCTCTGGTTTACGAGATTATGAGATCGACGCCTTACCACTTGACCACCGAGAAATTAAAAGCCCGGACTCGAACCGTGATACCTCAGACCCAAGGACGGCAGCTCTGCCACAAAGCCACGAACGCGAACCATCACCCGTAAGGGTCTCTAGGCGAGGGGGGGGGGGGGGGGGGACGGTAACGCGGGCCCGGGTGTCCCGGAGCAGGCACTACCAAAAGAGATCTACCTGAACAGAGTCTCAGACCTTAACTGAAACGCTTGTGCACCATGCACAGTCCTATCTATTATGCAGGGCAGCGTTTCATCCAGTACGTGCCCGACCGACTGCCGTGCCCATCCAAGGCTACTCCTACCACACTTGAAACCAAGAAACCACAGTCGAGGCAGCCCCACCACGGAACGCTCCCCCGTCTTCAGCCGAGCGCGACGGCCAATCCACGTCTTCCGCGCATCCAAACCTCTGCAGTATACATGACAATCACAGAATCACAGGATGTAAATGAAACCTCGAGGCTCGAACCCTGGTCTCCTACACCAAAGTCGGCAGTTTAAGCTGGTGAACCACATCCTCTCCCGAGAGCCCGGCATAACATTAAATATTCCGGCACGAGGTGATTATTTGAATTGCCCCGAATACAACGATGTTAGTGAGCACCGGAGTCGGCAGAATAAGCCGACGGACCACACCCTCAGAGGAGATCTGAATAAAAGGATCAAAGGAAGGAAGCTGTAACCTTGAGACTAGGATTCTACGACCATGTGTATCTAGCGCTGAAACGACATGGAGATGGGAGCGCTGTGCATGAGCGCGTCACGGCATAAATGTTCGGGCACGGGAAGGTAACTGCAAATGGCCAGGATCGCATTAGCAAAATTGAAAGAATGAATGGGAAGAGGACTGTAGCCTCGAGACGGCGAGTCTCAGACCCAGTAATCTTGCACGGACGACGTGAGGGAGAGGATCGCTGGCATGAGCGCGGCATGGCATTTCATAATCAGACACGAGGGGCTAACTTGATAACAGATGTTTATTGCTGCCCAACGGTACTCATTTTATCGACCTCAGATGGATGAAATTCTGAGTGTAACCGCCGAGATTTGAACTTGTGCCCATGAGGTCAAACAGAGGCCCCTGCAGTTGACGCATTAGTCCACTGAGCCACCAGCGGAGGCCAATGGCCAGAGTCGCAGGGAGTGCGCTCGAGCCCGAGGCTCGCCCCTGGATTGCTGCACCACCGTCGGCAGTTTTAGGGCCATGCGGGCAACATCCTCAACACGACTCTGGTGGAATAGAAAACTGTAACCTAGAGTCACAGAGTCTCGGCCATAACCACTCAGGCCACAGTGACTCAGTAGATGTGAGGCCCAGGTCCCAGGAGGTAACAGCGGATAGCAGGCACTCAAACCGAGGTCCCCATTCAAGGGAGTCCGACCAACCCGCAGGCCCACTCCTATCCCACCGAGGCAAGGGACCCGCTCACCCGGGACAGCCCACGTGCTGTAGAGCGTCGTTACCCAAACTCGAACCCAGTTCCCCAGGTCCACGGACGTGCGCCCTGTATAAACTACGGTCCCCGCCGAGGAGGAGCCAGCGTCGGGTGTAGCAGGGTACAGTCGCTCCCACCCTTGAGACCAGGGTGGGGGGGAGGTAGGCCAGCTAACGAGGTCGCCAGGAGCCTTGCAGGAGGAAGCGGTCAGCTAGGCCCACTTTCCGAGAACAAGGCCCCTCGGAGTGACGAGGTAACGCATGATCGACTAAACATAATAACACACCCCGTCGGTGGGAGGAAGAGCCGAGACTGCCCACACAGGCCACTTGCTCACCCCACAACAACGCAACACAGCCAGCCCTCCGCGCACTGCCCTCCCCCCGCCCGTGGTACACCGACCACAGGGCCCCGTCTCCTGGTACTGCCCAGGGACAGGGCCGGGGCGAGAGGAAGGTGACCGGCAAGACTCACCGCAAAGGCTGAAAGGAGGCTGAGTGCGCACTACGACGAATCCACGACGGCGGACTGCGACCTCGACCCAAGGCAAAACGAGCGGACAAGAGGGCGAGGAGGGGGCGGGGACCGAATATGTACCCCCCTCATGGCTCCTCCCCGCCGGAAGCAGCTACCTGACTGGGGTCTCCCTAGGTCAAGCCCAGGGACAAGACCTCCCACCCCTGTGCCTTCCTGTGGCACTAAGGCGGCCGCCCTCAAGGGGGCGGGCCGCTGCGCAACCCCCACCCCGGGCAGCCTTACATTTTGCTGGCTGGTGGGGGTCGTTTGGCCAGGCAAAGTGCACTACTTCACCAAATTGCTAGTAGCGCGGACCATCCTGAAAACTAAGCTAACTTTTGCAGTTCTGCTACAGGCCCTCTGTCAAGCCCAGCGGGATGCAGAACATGGAGATGAGCAAGGGAGTGGGTTGCTGCATTCCTAAGCAGAAGCACAGTGGCACCCACTCTGCAGACTTGTCACAGCCAGGTGACTCACACCTCTGCACAGTTCACTATTAATCTGAACTCTGCAGCATGCGCTTTAACCTTATGCACGGAGCTACCTTTGGATAGTATTCTCTTGAAACTGGCGAACACAAGTATTCTTAAAGGAAACTTTCAGATTTCGTTTTCCATGTTAATCATTACCATTTAAAAATACTTATGATGTAACCTGGTTTAGTTTAGCAGTGGGGATGGACCAGATGTTGCTTTCATGAAACTGGCACAGGGATTTCAAGTTTTTTGGTGGCCGTTCTCTGAGATTACCACGCATTGTCATTGATTAACTGTTTTGTCTTAACAAACCATTTGTTTTATCTGTAATGTGTGCTAGACATAACTTTATTAAACTATAGACAGGCTCCCAAAACAAGAATTGTATTGGTTATTAGGATGCTACATATATCTGCCAGGTGACCCTGTTAGTAAAAGAAAGTAGGTCAGTGATCTTCTGTAGGCGCTTTAGGAGTACGGGGCAATTTTGAGACCGTTTTCATACCACCACATGGGCTAATCTATTAAATCTATTTTACTGCATCAACATAACTGTTGTTCTATTCAATTCTAGGTTCTCTAATATGCATCAATAAAATTGCCATACATAAGACATTTATATGTCACACAAAGGGGGACTAAATAAATGGCTATGTCACACATGAGCAGTCTCAAACTTTGGCAGCTAGGTATTAGGTCACTGCAATTACTCCAGTTAGTTTACACAAGAGGCGTATTACTTTTCCAAAATGCCATGGGTTAACTTGTTGCACAGTTAGAATGAATATTATGTATGTGTGTGAATGATGAGTGGTGATTCCCAACTGCTCCAGAGTCCAAAAGCCAAGCTGTCAGTATACCATGAAATATGATATGGTGCTTCTCAATTTTAATGCAAGTGCTGCAAATGTTTTGTGTCTAACCAGAGAGCAACATAATTCCGTACCGGTTGGTGCAGTGATGAACAGTGGCATCTGTATTATAGTGCTATGAGGTCCCAGCCTGCTATAGAAAGCACTGTGAATATGCTATGCTATAAAATTAGCTTTTTAGGCCAGCGCGCGGTCATGAATGAACAGATCAGCGAGAGCATCTTCTGAGCAGCTGCTGCCTGCCCTCTGTTACTGGGAACTGCAGCCACGCAGTCGGTCTCTGCCTCTGGTTAGTGCCCTCCGTTTCTGGTGCTTTGCAGCAGGTTTAAGATCTTCTTTGAGTTTCTCGTTGCTGAAAATGGTTGCAATTTGCGAAATGTATGTTACCCTCGTCTTCATTGCTTGGTTTTGCTCGCGAGAAAGTGACACTCATAAACATTGAAATGTCACGCATAATTACACTTAAATTATGAAAATATCACACAGCAATCTGAAACCTTGGCAGTTATAAACTACAACACTCGCCCCCCCCCCCCGCCTCCCCATCAAATGAGCACAATCGTTGCTATCACACATTACTACCTTCACAACCCTGTTTTCATAATATGGTGGAAAAAGAGGTTTGGAGCAAGCACTACCTTATAATGCTATTAAAAAATGTCCTGTGATCTGTCACGGAGTTTCCTTGAAAACGAGTTGGTTTCGATCCTTTGGTCTTTATTTTGTTCTTTAAACACAATTACACAAAGTTATCCAGCAGAGGGCAGCAAATGACAAAAGAGAATTGGCGCCTCGTTGTTTTCAGTCTGACTTCCGCTTTTCTTATTCTGTGTACATTTCTCGCTAATGGCCACTGATTGGCTGGTGCTGTAACATTCGTTACATTCTAATGTGCCTTCTGCACCACCGTCCCGCCAACAGTGGGTATGCAAAGTGAGGCACAGTAATCACACAAAACAGTGTATTTCAATTTAAAATAAATGATCCATATGTATTCTTTAAGGTTATCAGATAAAGCCAAGCAGTAAGGGAGACACTGTTTCAGTTATTGGTTTTCCTTTTTAGGTCTCGGCTAGCGAAGGCTGCGCTTGCGCAGTCTTGCTCGCGAGATATAATGACTTGGAGAAGAGGGGCTTGAACCCGCCCCTCTTCTCCCCTCTTCTCCATTGGCTGGCCTCTTGAATGCTGGCCAGCCATTGGAGAAGAGGTTTGTCACTCCGAACAGGCCCCGTCCTTTTCGGATTCGGGGGCGTGTTTTTTGCAACTTTTCTAATTATCTCCTACAGCCAATGGCAAGAGGAGAGAAAAAGAAACACGCCCCCGAATCGGAAACCGCCGCTGCGTTTCTCCGAAGGCATTTCTGCTTCGCCTCGGAGAAAGGCAGTGGTGTGCTTGTTTTACAGGTGAGCCAGCCAATCCCCAGGGATAAGAATACATTTTGAAAACCTCTTCTTAGTTGTCCTTGCATTTTTTTTTAACTACGTAGTGCTTCTGACGGGAACTGGGCAGCTCGGTGTGATTGAGATCCCTAATAAAATGTCACTGCCAAAAAGCACTTTCAAGTCGAATAAATGGCATCAGCTCTGAGTACAGCATGCCAGCCTCGTCCAAAATCCCCGAACACAAATTTTAGCGACAAAATCTTGTCTGTTCATCAAATCAATAATAGATGTGAGGCTCAGGCATCACAGGCGTTCACGCGGCAGAGCTTGTTACAAGGCGTCTTTCCTCGGGAGAGCAGCTGTTTCCGGCGCCAGGGTTTCAGCGACATTGACGAAAACATCCCCTTCATGAAGGGGGGCCGGGGGTACTGCGCAGTTTTCCGTCACTCAGGAACATCCTAGTCTGGGTTCTGAGGAGAAATAAATGTTCCACCGGAATATTCCGAAATCAGCTTTACGATTCCTTCCCGCAGCCGGATGTCCTCCAGCCATTAGTATTGCTTATCTGCGCACACCAGATGGCTCCAAGGTCACTCGGTCCGTCTGCCTCAATCTCTGCAAGCAGAGAGGGAGCAATAAAAGCGACGGCGCCATAATCACGCGAGGCCTTGTTTCTTCTCTGCATGGTGCGCAAACAGCTACATGAATGAGTTCGGGAATTACATAACTATATACATTAATATAAAAAAAAGCAGAGGAACGTGTCAGAAGCAGGTACATGTTTAGACGTGATGCCCCTAATTTGCCAGCTCGCGCGAATCCGCGCCTGCTAATGAAGCCGGGATGCACAGACAGACCTGGCACGTAGCGGGCAAGAGCAACAAGCACTTAAGGTCTACTTCCTCAAAAGACAGCTTAATGCCGCACCACACCGCGTCTGCAGCTTTCCATTAAAGCTGTTTAATACTCTTCCTCGCAGTAAATTAACCTCGTTTCAAGGACGTGTGGTAGTGCGCTATTTGAAGCACACAGGTACTTCAGCGAATTGATTGCAGTCATATTTCCTTTTATTTATAGCAGAGGCCGCCTAATGTCCGTCGCAGTGGTGTTCTGTCACACCCCTGTGTCGCAGCCCTGTTTACGCTGCTGCACTCATTCAAGCAAATTTATGCCGGTAGGACAGCGCCATGATTTGCACGATCGCCGCTGAGACGTGCCGTGGCAGATTAAACAGGCTCTTTCCAGTGACGCAGACATTGTGCGGCAAACAGGCAAGATTTGGTGTGTGTGTGTGTGTGTGTGTGTGTAGGTGGCTCTGTGGGTGGCTCTATTTGTGTGTGGGTTGCTCTATGTGAGTGGCTTTGTGTGGGTGGCTCTGTGTGTGTGGGTGGCTTTGTGTGTGTGGTTTTGTTTTATGTAGCGCCGCCACTGTAGAAATTATTTATTTTATAGCATACAAGGAAGGCCTTGATTCATTCCACATAAACAGCGTTTGTGATTCATCCTTAGAGAATACTTCTGTTTTTCAGTTATTTATGTCATTACATTGTGATGTTTTACACCATTCTTTTCTCTGCGATTGAATATATGTAAAACAATAAAGTGCTAGCAATTATATGTCGGAGAGAGTAAGAGAGAAAAAGAACAAGCTGGAGAGAGAAAGAGGGTAAGAGAAAGAAGAACAGAGAGAGAGAGAGAGGAGAGAGAGAGGGGAGAGAGAGATAGGATCTGAAGAAACAAAGTGAACATTAACAGAGGAGAGAAGGAGGGCAGCTACCTTGTATTACACAGAGAACAACCAATTTACAGGTATGAGCACAATGGTGGTGGCAACAACCGAAAGTGGACTTAAACATGTGAGTGGGCTAAAGGAGAACATGATGTATAAGGAGTGAGAAACAGGCAAGATTTGGTGTGTGTGTGTGTGTAGGTGGCTCTGTGGGTGGCTCTATTTGTGTGTGGGTTGCTCTATGTGAGTGGCTTTGTGTGGGTGGCTCTGTGTGTGTGGGTGGCTTTGTGTGTGTGGCTCTGTGTGTGGCTGCAAATGCAATAGGTCTCGCATTTCAGAGTGATTAAGCTATTGACATTGTAAATAACAATGCCGTTTCTTTAAATGTTTTAAAAACAAAAACATAAACAAAAATAATGTCATGAGCAATGCCAATAGCTCTAACTTTAACAATGCCGAGACCGTTGCATTGTAAATGCTTGTTAATTCGGCGTTTTCAGATGCAGCTGACCAATTATTTTAGTTTGAGTGAGCACCGATTAAGTCGCAACGCAATAGGTTGAAAGAAAGCCTAAAATTGCTAATGAGTGCTCCTGTTGACATAAGAAAATGTTGGCAACCTGAAGGTGCGTGGCAAATTAAAAAACTTATCAATTATTTACTAGTTGATGACATTTTGAAAAATACAAAAGCCCTCTACCTCGTAAATTCAACCTGAGAGTAATTTTGCTGTTCTTGATTTACAGATCATGTACGATGGCAGCATACACCCACAAATATTTGGATTTATGGAAAATCGCAATTCCGGAAGAGTTTCTACTGTTCACATTTTAAGGAAGTATTGGCCGTAACAGCAAGGCGAGGCGATATAATTATCCTAGCGCTATGTGCGCTTAGTGATAATTATCGCCGGTTGTTGCTGCTATGCCCCTTGGGGGCATATCGCTAAGCGCACTTAGCGCTAGGATAATTATCGCCGGCTAGCGTGGATTTTTATCGCTGAGATAGCGTGCTATTAGCAACGCTTATCTCAAAAGCGATAAAAATCCTCACGCTAACTGCCTAACGTGAGATTATCGCTGGAAACCCAGCGATAATCTCACGCAATGTGGCGATAGCTTGATGATAGGGACTCACAAACTTACCAATGATATCCACCTTCCATAGTATATCATGGCTAAGTCAGTCCTGAAGCAGGCGTAAGGAAAGTAGCGATAACAGGGGTTATCGCTACTTTTCTTGCCGCTATGCTTTATAGCGTGGGGCTTGATGATAGGAGAAATGTCGCTTAGCGACATTTCTCCTGTCATGTCAGGTCAGGAACGCCCACTTTGCATCTCATTAGAGATGCAAAGCTGAGCGTTAGGAATTCCTACGCTAACGCAAGTTTTCACGCGTTTGCGTGAGCTTGCTAATTAGGCGATAAAATTATCGCCGCTTTTTGGCCGAAAACGGCTGCAAAAGCGGCGATAATTCTATCGCCTCGCCTTGCTGATACGGCCAATTGGTACTTTGTTATTACCTTGGGAGCAACACTGTGGTCGCCATTGAAAAGATTGCTCATCTCCATAAAGCCACAGCTTTTATGTTATTTGCAAAAAATACCTATGCTTTCTTATCTTCATTACACATGGGAATGCACTCTAACGGAAGTTGACGAAGGTGTTTATATGGGGAGGAAACACCCTGATTTTTAGGTAGTGTAGGGGAAGGGGTACTTTCATATAGACAACATTTTCCCCGCGGAGAAAAAATATTGCACTTTTGGAAGGCACCTATCCTATCCTACGTGTGGACAAAAACCACTGGAGTAGGAGGAGTCTGCATGGAAATCTACAATTACATTTAAAGGGGGTTTGTGCATAACAAAAAAGTTTGACGTGTACACAAAATCATATGAGAAAACTACAATGGACCGGGGCTTTGATGAGTAAAAGGAACTGCATGGTCATGGCTAGCTGACATGCTTGGTATATCTTCTCAAATGTTTACCTCTTCAAATTCAGATGTATAAAGTATTTATACATAATATGAAGTGAATGTTTGTAAAACTCTCTTTAAACATGAATGAATTTGAAATTGAGTCTAAAATTGATGGTGGTGTCCTTAGCTTGATTTGTAGGGGTAGACCAAGTATAGCAAACAGAATCTAACGTGGACCATTGGTGGCCTCAGTTGAAGCAGTGGCATGCGACCACCAAAATACAGCATGCAACAGCAACACAAAAGGCAAGGAGATATGGTGAAGTCTAACATGCCACTTCATATTTTATAAATAAAACCACATTTGGAAAAACTCTATAATTCCCATTAACATTACATGTTTGATTTTTGTATATTTTTTTGTTTGTCAATTAAAACAAAGATTTCAACATTTGTATTTGATACATGCTGGTTTATGTATTTTTCTATATTGTTCGAGGTTCGAATTGTAGAAATTACTTAGCCTGGGTCTTCAGCTTCCAGTAGTAATTCAGTAGGAGCCCACAGATATCAAAATGTTAAGAATCACTGCTCTATCAAAAAACAAAAAAGATGGAAATGGATGGCAAAGGAAGATTCCTAGCCAAAATAGTATTGAATTTTAGAGTACAGGATTAATGGAAAGAATTATTTTGAAACAATTTGCATTTTTTTAGGAAAAAAGCAGATTTTTGAGCTTGCAATAATGTTTATGGCTGTTATTTTTATTGGTTTTAATAAAATAAAATAACAAATCGCCATCTTGTTTTGTACGGTCAGCATTAATCACACATAAATGACATAGCATATTTTGGTAGAGGACTACAATACCCCAGTAGAGAACGTCACTGAAGTGCAGATCTCAGTATCCATGGACTTCCCTCCTGCTTCCCACCTCCATCAGTCTGTGGTGTCACCTCAAGTCTGGAGCCTCAGACCAGTCCATAACACCTACAACCCATATTACCACATATATTGAAAACAGGAATTGTCTCGAAAAAAGGCACCAAGTCCGTCAGGACATGCGCATAATCATGCAACCATGCCTCTGTCACAGAACAAAGCAAACT
Source organism: Triturus cristatus (assembly GCF_964204655.1). Classification (NCBI taxonomy): domain Eukaryota; kingdom Metazoa; phylum Chordata; class Amphibia; order Caudata; family Salamandridae; genus Triturus; species Triturus cristatus. Next base: position 806,107,866 of record NC_140582.1, on the reverse strand, counting down.
CAAGGAGATGATGGACGGAACACTGAAACCTTTCAGACACTCACTCCATGTCACAGATCTGGGTTGAATTCATCATTGTTCTTTAGCTCATTTCGCCACCCCAGTTCAGACCCAGCCATATGCAAATCAGTCTTGACCCTGTGCCTCATTTGAACAGTCCAGACCGAACTGCCAAGCCAGGTCTTTCCTGGACTGGAAAGAAGCATCCTGGGATCGGTTTCAGGGTAACAACCCTCATCAGCCAGGCTAGCTTGAATCCAGTGGCAAGGTGAGCAAGGGACCCATGTCTGGGCATACCATGCCAACTTAGGACAAACAAAGCAAACACAAGGAGATGATGGACTGAGCTCTGAAATTTATCAGGCACTCGCCCCCAATCACAGATCTGGGTTGAGTCTATAATTGTTCTTTAGCTCACTTTGCCATCCCAGTTCAGACTCAGCCATGTGCAAATCAGAAATCAGTCTTGACCCCGTACCTTATGTGTTTGCAGAGTGGTGCAGAAAGGGGGCGTGGCCTGCTATCAGATGTCAGCAATCCTGCTGTATGGGGCTTACTGGAGGTAATAGGAGGGGTAGTTGGCATCCAAGGACGTCCTTGGGGGCATACTACCCCTCCTGTTACCTCCAGTAAGTCCTACACAGCCGGATTGAGGAGAAGTTGTTAGAGGCCACGCCTCTGTTCTCCACCACTCTGCAAACATACCTCCTGGCGCAATACTAGTTGGGGGATAAAGTCCCCATGGCTCCAGAGTGACCTTGGGGGCCAAGAAGCCCTCCTGGTACCTCCTGTAAGTCCTATGCAGCGGAATTCCTGAGAGCTGGTTGGAGGCCCAGCCCCCTTTCTCCACCACTCTGCAAACGTGACTGCTAGTTAAAAAACCTTGGAAATTTACCCCAAAAAAACAAAAGGTTACAGGGATGTTATAGTTAGGAATTAGCATTTAAAAAAAGTCAGAAATTCACTGAAAAAACAAAGGGTACAAGGACGTTATATTTAGCAAATAAAATTAAAAACACCTTCGCAATCCACAAAAAACAAAGAAAGGTTACACGGACATTATAGTTAGGGTCAGATTTCACTCATACAAACCAGAGAAATTCAGCCGTTATAGTTACTTGAGTTAACTATAACTTGCGTCCCCGCAATGCACTGTTTATGACTTCACATATTACATCACTCATGACATGGTCAGTGACATCACTCATGACATCACCGATGACATCTCAAATGACATTACTGATGAGATCATCCACAGTCTCTCTGACGCACCCACTCACACCCCATAGAATCTTTTATACACCCACTGCCACGCCCACACAAAATTCACAAATCCATTCACAGAGCCATACCAGTACTTACACACCCATTCACTGATTCATAGATCTACACACAAATCCCTCGCTCACCCATAGAGCCACTTGTACACCCACTCACTCACTAATACAGCTATTGACATATCCACTCAAACACTTATACAAATACTCACACACTGAGTGAGTCACCCATTGAACTACTCAAACACATAGGCACTCACACATACATTCAATCACACAGCCACATCCTCACCTGAACAGTTACCCACACACACCCACTTACTTACTCATACTAAATAGTAACACATAGTCACTCACCCATACAGTCACTGGCAGAAGCATGCACTCATACATATAGCCACTTTCCCATCACTCACTCATGCATACAGTCACTCAAATAACTAGCCACTTACCTGTATTGCCTTTCACATGCCCAGTTACTCACCCATACTGACACAAGCACTCAATCACCAACACAGCCATACAGACACTCACTCAACCCATACAGCTTCTCACACATGCACTCACTACTCCATACAGGCCCTGACTCAACCACTCACTCATCCATACAGGCCGTCACACACCTCCTCACACACATACACAGACACCCAGACAACCATAGAGGTAGTCAGACAACCAGTCAATCGCCTATATAGCCATTCATGTACCCACTAACACACTCATGCACCCACTTAGACATCAACTGACAGACAGATACACACATTCACACAGCCAGTCACTCATCCATACATTCACTGAGACACTTATTCACTCACTTATACAGTCAATCACTCACCCACTCAGTCATCCATACAGTCCCTCATACACCCACTGATTCACCAACACACCTTGGTATATATATTTAACACTCATGAACTTTTTAAAAACACTCACAGACACTGGATGATGTCATCACTGATGTCATGAGTGATGTCATTTGAGATATCATCAGTGATGTCACCGACCATGTCATGAGCGATGTAAAATCTGAGGTAATAAGCAGTGTACTGCGGGGGCGCGAGTTATAGTTAACTCAGGTACCTATAACAGCTGAATTTATCTGGTTTTGTATGAGTAAAATCTGACCCTAACTATAATGTCCCTGTAACCTTTGTTTTTTTAGTGAATTTCTCAAGTTTTTTTAAATTCTATTTGCTAACAAAAATATCCTTGTAACCTCTGGTTTTCCCCTTTCCCACCTTTTCACTCCTTCGATATTATGAAAAAATTATCATTATAGCGGGCACATACCAGGCATATATGGTTATAGCAGGTGTAGTGACTGGCAAGATGAGGCTAGGCCTCAGGAAGGGTTACATCAGGAAACAGATATAGAAGCAGCAAATATATCAGGCATTTTAACTCCCAAAATTCAGAAGAAAGAATGAAAATGAATGGGGGCCATAAATCTCAGTAGGAGGACTGGCCTGGAGTCGTTGCTAAAGAGATCTTCTCCATCCCTAGGATGAACTACAGATTATGTACCCATGATGTATGGTCTGGAGACTTGTCTGTGCCCCATAGTGAGAGCATCACTTGCTGAGCCTCACCTAAAGCAAGGGCCAATTGCCTCCGTCTCTTAGATCGTAAAGAATAAGTCAGGGAACAAGGTGTATGCTGGGCACCTTGGGATGGCAGTTTTAAAAGCTGAATCGATGTTGTCTAACACTTAATTCCACTATCTGGTGAGCTTCAGGCAGTGCCATAGAAGATGAAGTAGGGGGCCTGTATTTCCAGACCATGCCAAGAATCCCCGGAGCACCCATTGCTCCATTTACTGAGTCTCATCAGAGTGAGATACCAATAAGAAGCAATTTTATAATGCCTCTTGCCTTCCAACAAGATGTAAAGCTCAGATATCAGGCATCTGTCATCCTCCTTAAGAAGCAACCACTTCTTAAAAAAGATCATCGGTTGGCTTGCAATGCATTGCATCCTGAGCTCATCACCCAGTGCCGAAACCAGTCCTAGGATGCTTGTTTCTGGTCCAGGGAGGACCTGACCTAGCAGTTCAGCTGGACTGTTCCCATGAGGAGCACGGTTAAGATTGATTTGCATATGGCCGGGCCCAAACTAGAGCAGCATAGTGAGCAAAATAATGATGTATTCAACATAGATCTCTTGACTCGGGTGAGCAGTTGAAAAGTTTCAACACTACGTCCATCATCTTGTTGTGTTTACTAACATTACATTTCTACATGTTCTTCTTTTATATACCATTCACTCTGCCTTAAGTCTTATAAGGCCCACATAATGGGGGGGTGGGGGGATTATTGATTTAAAAGGATGGTTTAGACCTCTCAAAGGGTTTGTTTTGACAGTTCAGATTGCAGTTGCATGGTAGGTCTGCAGTCATGTTTGTACAGCCACTGCAGTGGGTGGCACAATGGTTGCTGCAATCCCTGTGGTGGCTGCTGACATTTAAAAGTGGTAGGGTGTAAATGTTCTAATCTGGATGAGTGCCTGGCCGCCATAAGGGGGGGTTATTCCCCTGAGGCGATTTTGAAAAAAGATTGGGCAAAAGGTGCATTTTTAAGCACATTTGAGAAAACAAGGACCACTCTAGAGAAATACCCCAAATAACAAGAAGCACAAGTATATGATGCAGACATTCAAACATGCAGCGAATAGACAAAGCGGCATGTAACGGGCATAAATATGTGTTGTGTGCTTGATTAGAGCATTATTAGCAGTAAAGAATATAAACAACGTGTTTGCACTATGACACAAAGGAAACAAGCATTGGCATAGCCAATAGGTCTCGCTTTTGGGACCTTATAAGTATTTAGCTATGCAACTGTTGTATGGCTAAACACTTATAAGGTCCCAAAAGCGAGACCTATTGGCTATGCCAATGCTTATTAGGACTTGTGCCCTGAAGGTACTTGTTCAGAATCACATACATGGAACAGATCCAATAAATAATATCAATAAATAAAGATAACTGTGAGGTACGCAGCATTGTTATCTCAAAGTGTGTTATGAAGTTCTGTGGTTATACTGAATAAGCAGCTACCTGGGTCTTTATCATATGAAATGTCTTTATTGATGTCATGGTTGCACTTCCACAATTGCTTGAACTTTTACCCCCCACTTTTAAATGTCACCCTCACCAGCCGCCACTGACTTCATGGACACTACAGTAAAGAAAACAGGTCTAGAGGTATAAAAAAAAAAAAACGTTGTTATGCCTGCCTCCATATATTATGATATTTGAGCTATTTGGCATACGAGTTACCATGGCTACAACAGGATTGCGCGCCTGCATATATAAAATGAGAAACAGTGTGGCAAGAATGTATCCGTGACTTTGAGACTTGAAACCGTTTTTAAAAATACTTTTTTAGTAGTTAAGAAATGAGCATAACAAAAAGACAACTGTTTGACAAGGTTATGACATCACTTCCTCAAGCTCGCTAAAGCAGTCCAGGCAACCAGAACAAAACAGTTGTGTTTTTCAGGAGATATGAGAAGGGTGACACATAACGAGAGGCACATGTCCACGCTGATTGGGCGGAGGTTTCCGCCCATCACGTGCCACTGCGACATCCGAACACAGACAGGGTTTGCAGTGCTTGGCGCGCTGCCGAACATGGTGTCAAGCAAAGGGCGGACTAGAGCTGCACAGGGAGCGTGCATAAAAAACATAACCCTGCAGGTTTATTTTTTTTATTTAAACCGATGTTGTAGAGCTATATTTCAGCTCCTGCGTCCAAAAATCTTCTGGCACGCGGTCAACTGTAATGAGGAGCAGTTGTCCGCTTTGAGCCTGCAAGTTAAAACTCCTCGTTAACAGATACCACAAATGTCGAGTAGACAGCTTGTTTTGCAACCACCGGATCAGCTTTTCTTACGTCGGTGTGCTTGTCGTGCAGGCTTGCCCCAAAATAAAAATACACGTAGTTAAAACCATAATTGTGTTTACCAGCAGACAGCTGAGAGAAAAAGAGTGCTGAATGGCAGCGCTGAGGAAGGACACGGCTGAGAGTGGGTATACACAACGCTTAAAAAACAAGCGTTGGCCGCGCGCGAGCGGCCGGAGACGCAAAATGTGGTGGGGGAGGGGGAGAAGCGGGAGTTGTGTGTGCCCGTGCGTCATCGTGATCGCTCTGAAAGCGAAAGTGATCGCGATGACGCACACGAGTTTTCAAAGTGCTGCTGGCGGACGGCTGCGCGCGTGCACGATCGCGTGAACGCAAACGTTAGGCCAGCCAGCAGCACTTTGAAAATCCCACATACAAAATGTCTCTTCGAGCCAGCGCAAGCGCTGGGGCTCAGCGAGACCTAAAAAGGAAAAGCCAACAGCAATTGAAATTCAATCACTGTTGTTTTAATTTTTACTGCCTCTACCACACATGCCACCATCAATCAATCATTTTCAATCAATCAATCATTTGTAAAGCGCACTACATACCCGCGAGGGTCTCAAGACACTGGGGGGGGGGCCGCTACTGATCGAACTGCCAGGTCTTGAGTATCCTCCTGAAGGTCAGTAGGTCTTGGGTCTATTGTAGGCTCAGTGGGAGGGTGTTCCATGTCTTGGCGGTGAGGTGGGAGAAGGATCTCCCGCCGGTGGTTGTTCTTCGGATGCGCGTGACGGTGGCGAGTGAGAGGTCGGAAGAGCATAGCTGGCGGTTGGGAATGTAGAAGGAGAGCCGTCTGTTGAGGTAGGCTGGGCCGGTCTTGAGGAGTGCTTTGTGTGCATGGATGAGGAGCTTGAAGGATATCCTCTTGTTGACAGGGAGCTAGTGCAGGTTTTTCAAGTGGGAGGTAATGTGGCCGTGTCGTGGTACGTCGAGGATCATTCGTGCCGAGGCGTTTTGGATGTGTTGTAGTCGTTTGATGAGCTTGGTCGGGGCTCCCGCGTAGAGGGCGTTTCCATAGTCGAGTCTGCTGCTTACGAGGGTCTGGGTGACTGTCTTTCTTGTATCTGTCGGGATCCATCTGTAGATCTTGCGGAGCATGCGGAGGGTGTTGAAGCAGGAGGAGGAGACGGCGCTGACTTGCTTGGTCATTGAGAGCGTTGAGTCGAGGATGATTCCCAGGTTGCGTGCGTGGTCAGTGGGTGTCGGGGCTGCCCCCAGTGCCGTCGGCCACCAGGAGTCGTCCCAGGCTGAGGGGTTTGAGCCGAGGATGACATCTATCTATTCAATGGAAAGTTCAAAGGTGCCCTGTAACTACATCTTGTACTTCTGCTGAAGAGGGGGTCTCGAGGCCTTTATCAGTACGTATGTTTTTATTTTACTGTTTTCACACCTGCAACAGCTGCTAAAATATCAGTTAGTTTATTGTAATTCAAGGTCCTATAAACAGTGTCATTTTCTATACGGTGCAAAGCATCCTGGCAGCTCCTGAGGGAGACAATATGAACTAAGTGCATATATGACCATGTGGGCCCCTTCGTCGGATTAGCCTGAGCAGTGTGCACTTTTTTTATGCAGATCCGTGGCACTTGGACCCCCAGTGCGCATGAATATGTCTAGGGGCATTGCATGTGTCTGTTTCTATGTTAGGACCTTAAATTTGAACACCTTACTCCAGTTTTCCTTTCTTCAGGAAAAGGGCAACGCTATTTACGCATGTGAAAAAAGGGGTTTTGGCATAACGCAGAAACGACAGTGTTGGCTAATCACTGTTTATCAAGCTTGTGCCATACTTAGCAGTACTCTTGCGCGTTCAGCGTACTAGGACCAGACGGGAGAAGATATTTGCAGCACAGACCCTTTCCTTCTGCTTTTTAAAATCATAGAAAAGAAATGTGGTTGCAGCATTTTAATCTTCGAAAAACAACAGACTTTTCAAACACAAATATACTTTCAGTTGCGCATTTCACTGTTTCTTTCCTGTACAGAAGTAGACTCGTTTTGATTACAGGAATTTCATGTACAAAAGGCTGCTCATCAGACAGGTTCGGCGCAACTAAACAGGATGCAAAGCAACAGGGTTTGTGTGACAAAGTATCAATGGCAGAGCACGAGGCAGACAGGTAGAGGGAGGTAGTGTGGGCAAGTGAGTGAGAGAGCCAAGCCATAGGGAGAACCAGGTTAACGAACAATTCCCTATCATTACCATTGACTCTTGGCCAAGTGAGCTGTTTGCCTCGGAAAGCCTCTATTAATTAAAATTCTAAAGACTGCATAAATGATCTGTTAATGTGGGTATGTGCAAATTGTCTGATATTCACTGCACTCTCTGCTGTTTACTGACCGGTCGATGTATCATAGAATGGAAGGTGTTACAGTTCTGCTCCTGACCTCCTGCCGTAGCGGGCACTCGCTGTCCTCAGAAGAAAGCAGCATTAGTTCTGTACCAGACAGCAGCTGCGCAAAGATCATGCGCTCGAGACACTGCAACTGAATGCACTTTCACACATCCACATTTTCACCCATGACCTGCTGCTTCACACATGGTCCTGCACTTTCTGACTTAGCCCAACACTTTCATGAAGGGCGCTGCGGTTTTATTATACATTTTGTGGAAACTGTTATTGTTCACCGACGTGAAAATATCTTGCCCCATCAAAATATCAAAAGCATAGCTTTTTAAGAATAAATATGAGTCATCTTCTGACATATGCAAAAGAAACGATTGATGGACGGAATGCTGGACAATGCAAATATTCACCCCCAGTCACAAGGATCTGGGTTTATTCCATCATTCTTTTGCTCACCACACCACCCCAGTTTCGACCCAGCCATATGCAAATCAGTCTTGACCCTGTTCATTTTGGAAACAGTCCAACCTGAACTGCCAAGCCAGGTCCTCCCTGGGGTGGCATGGCATGGTGAGCAAAAGAATGATGGATTTAACCCAGATCTATAGACGGGGGAGAATGTTTGATTTGTTCTGCATTCCGTCCATCATATGTGTGTCTTTTGCTTTCTCGCCCTGAGTGCGCCGGGTATGCCCAGACGTGGTCCCGGGCTCACTGTGCCACTGGATGCAAGCTAGCCTGGCTGATGAGGGGCTTTGCTGCAAAACCAGTCCCAGGATGCCTGTTTCCGGTCCAGGGAGGACCTGGCTTGGCAGATCGGTCTGAACTGTTCCCATGAAGCACAGGGTCAAGAATGATGTGCATATGGCTGGGTCTAAACTGTGGTGGCATGATGAGCAAAATAATGATGGATTTAAACCCAGATCTATTGACTGGGGGAGAATATTTGATTTGCTCTGCATTCCGTTCATCATCTGTGTGTCTTTTATCTTCTGACAGCCACAGCTAAGTTTGGGTCCCACTAAACGCCAATGTGGCCGTTTGGAATATCAGAGACCTGTGTCTCCCTAGCCAATCCAGACATTGCTTCCTTGCTTTTTATGTTATCAAATACCATGGATTGGCTGGAGCAGGCAAACCCAACACTCCCCAGGAGACCGAGGGGCTGCAGCTCCAACACAACCCAACCCACTGACTAATGCTGCAAATAGGAGAAGCCTCAAGTGCGCATGTCCGGATTGATGCAGAAAGACACCTGTCCAACCGGACATGCACACTTTACTTAAATCCAAGGCTGCTGTGAAGCCCCCCCACACCTGCCCGCCCTGCATTCTCTCTCATTGAATGCATCTGTGAGCGACCTGCCCTGAAACGAAAATATCGCGGCCACCTGGTTGGGAAACACCAACCTAAACAAAATCAATCTTAGATTGATTTAGTGCTGGACTCTGAGATCAAGGGGTAAAACACCAGTAGTCAGGGGAGCTGACCCTTCAGAAGCCCAATAGACAGTCGCCCCTGTGCAATCCACTAGCGACATTTAACTTACAGACTCTAGTTGCACTCTTTACCGTATACTAGGGACCCATAGGTAAGTTAAATATACCAATTAGGAATGTAGCCGATTTCAACAATTATTAGGAGTCAGAGCACATATGCTGGGGCCTGGTTATCAGAGTCCTAGTGCACAGAGTAAAAAAAAAACGCAGCAAATAATAGGGGTGATCGTGCAAAAAGAGAACTTTTCCTACAGAATAGCTTTATGTTGTGTGATTTGTTTCGCTGCACTAACAGGAAAAAAACACATACAGGTACTTATGTGGTTATAGACAATGCTCAGATGTACGTGTACACAAACATACACATATATACAGACAGAGTCAGACAACACACACATTGCACATACAGACAGAGATGAACAGTGATAGTTGCATGAATAAATTCATGGCTATGCGTTGGTATGAAATAATGAATGGATAGTTAGATGGCTGTGGGTGCATATTGTGGTGGTTAGATGAATATTTAGATGCCTTTGCTTGTGAGTGTGGATGAATGGATGAATCCTTTCTGTGGATCGATGAACAAATGTTTGGGTGTTTGGTGGACGGAAATAATAATAATAACTTGCTTTTATATACTCCTAAATACTACAGTTGTATTTCTAAGAATTGTAGATGTTACTATGTTGGTGAATGATGGACCCTTGGAGATTGGTGGATAGATATAATTAAGAATATTTAGGGGCAGGGATAAGTAGAGAAACAATAGAGCTAAGCATAAGGAAAAGTGGGTTTATGCAGGGATACTAGTAGGAATGGTAGGGAATAAATCAGAGTAAGAATGATGTGAGCATGTGGATGTCAGGGCCAATCCATCAGTCTCCCCCAGAAATTGTCTCAACCCCTTGCACTGAGTCAAGTATGCTAAGGAAGACCATGACTGAGGAGAGAAGAGTGTAAGGAGAGAGATAGAGAGACACTCATGCAAAGTGGTGGTCGGGAAATCCAGAATGGATTCCTAGGGCACAGTTCTACAAAGAGACATGGAACACCCCACGTTCAAGATAAGCATCACAGCCAATATCTCCCTGGGTAGAACCGTCATATGCAGTCCACCAGGACACCACACCAATTTCGCAGGTGACAGCAAAGACTTCATTGCATTCCTCATCATCAACACAAGCACCTTCTTCCTCCTAGGAGACATTAACTTTCACCAAGAAGACCGCACCGACTCAAACTCTATGGCCCTTTTAGAAAAACCTCAGAAACCTTGCCCTCATTCCACACATTACCAAACCCACCCACACTGCCTGACACCTATTGGACTTGATTTTCTCCTCAATCAGCAACATCACAGTCAACAAGCCAGCAATATTGACCCGGACAGACCACACCCTCATCAGTCTCAGCATTCACACCCCTCACCACCACCAGACCCACCCGCCGCAGCTGAAAAAGCATCACAGAAGAGGAGTGGGCTTATGCCCTATCAGCACACGGACTTGAGCACGCTAGCAGCTTGCTGAAAGCCATCAAGAACCTCCACAGCTGGATCATCTCATGAACTAACACCCTGGCTCCTCTTAAGTGCAACCCAATGGCGAGAACTTGACCAGAGGCTAGCTGGTATACAGAGGAACTTAGGCTGATGAAATTCCACTGCAAGCACCTGAAGCGCAAATATAGACACCACAGATAAAGATATCTTCAAATCTGCCCTAAGCGCTACCACAAGCAGATGTGGAATACCAAATGCACAGTTCTAGCATATCTCATCGACGCCAGCACTAACAGCAGCAAGGAAATCTGCACCATCATCAAAGATTTTACCTTGCCTCCTGCCACCTCCAGCAACATAACCCCTTGCAAGACCTTTGCAACAAGCTCGCAGACTTTTTCTGTAACAAAATCACCTACATATACAGCAACTTCGACCCTCAACCAGATCCCGTTACTGTTGCAACTCAACTTCCCTTCATGGCTGAAGGATGAACCCTGACCTTGTGGCCACTCATCACCACCGTCAAAATCACTGCTACCATGAAGACCATCCATATGGGAGTCCCACCTGATTCTTGTCCCTACCACGCCTTCACCAAACGACTTCTACCAATCAGCTATGGACTAACACCCATCCTGAATGCCTCCATCAACTCAGCCACATTCCTGGACACCTGGAAACATGCCACTGTCACTCTGCTGCTCAAGAAACCATCTGCTGACCCAGCCACACTTTCCAAAAACAGACTCATCGCCCTCCTACCATACCTAGCAAAGGTCTTAGAGAAACTAATTAACCAACGCCTCATCAACCATCTCAGCAACCACCAACTACTTGACACCATGCAGTGCGGATACAAGGCCAACCACAGTAGAGAAACATCACTCATTGTGGCAACAGATGGCATCCGTATGATCCATGACAGAGGAGACACTGAGGCCCTTATTCTCTCTCTGCAGTATTTGACATGGTCTCCCATCCCTTCATCATCAGATGCCTGCTCAAGATTGCCATCCAAGGACCTGCTCATTCTTAACGGATGGATCACAAGCTACCAACCTGGCCTCTTACTCCTTGGAGGCCCACAGCTTAATCTGCGGAGTGCTCAAGGTTCATCACTCAAGCCCCACCCTCTTCAATGCATCAACGCATTCCTCTGGACAACACCATCCACGCATACAACATCAACATCCTCTTCTATGCCGATGAAATGCCACTCATACACTCTCTCTCAGAGAAGACTCCCAACACAAGAGACAAGTTCACCACCTGCATGACTGAAGTCTCTAACTGGATTAAAGCTAACTGTCTGAAGCTCAACACTAACTAGACAGAGGTAGCATTCTTCGGCAACAACACCTCACCATGGGCCTCTAACTCATGGCCAGCCAAACTTGGACCCACACCCAGCACTCACACCAAGAACTTTGAAATCATCATTAACAGCAAACTGGACATGACTGCACAAGTCAACGCTGTCACTGGATCCTTTTCCATACTCTGAAGATGCTGAGGAAGATCTTCAAATGGTTCCCAAGCAAAACTGTCACTCACGCCCAAGTCACAAGCAAGTTGGACTAAAGGAACACCCTCCATGCCAGGATCATCAAGCAACTCACCGGAAGACTACAAACCAGCCAGAGCTCTGCAGCCAGACTCATCCTCAACCTCTCACACAGAACTCACACCACACCAAACCTCAGGGATCTCCACTGGCTCCCAATGCACAAACAAGCATATTTCAAACTCCTTACACACATGTGCAAGGCAGTACACAACTTAGTCCTCAGCTACCTGGACCATGGCATCCGTTTCCATCAACGACCCAGACACCACACATTAGGGTGTGCAGACAGAATATCGAGTTTAAAATATCGAGTTGCGCAAATATAACGTCAGAGATATCGTGGTTCAGAAATGTCGACAGCAAGAATATTGTGGTCAAGAATATCGAATTAGGGTAAGTAATTTCGATTTTAAAAATATTGAAGTGTTTTATATCATTTTCAAAAATATAGTTGTTAAAAATATCGATTTTTTTATTAGTGTTATGTATTTTAGTATATGTTTTAAATGTATGTGATGTATTTTTTGTATAAGAATTGTTTGTATTTTTAATATATGTGTTCAATTTTTAGTAGCTATAAAAAAATGTTATTTGAATTTTGCGCTTTTAGTTCTGTAGCGGGTTGTGGGTTTATAGGGGAATAGGGTGGAAAGTAATATAATTATACCAAATTAATTGATTACTTTTTATTTATTAATATGTGTTTAGTTCAGATGTTATAGTGTTAAATGTGTAAAGTAATTTATTAATTAGTTTATTCTTAATTAATGAATAATTTGTTGTTCATTAATAATAATTTGTTAATTTGGAATAAATTTTGGTAATTGTGGAATTCATTTCAAGTGTGTGTCTTCGTGTTTATAGGTGTAAAGAGTGGCAAGTAATTTCTTTTCAATTGATGAATTAATTGTTTGCTAATCAATTTGTATAAATTAATTGGAAATTAATTATGGTAATTGTGTAATTAATTTTAGGTTTGTGTTTTGTGGTTTATAGGGGTAAACGGTGTTATGTAGTTTATTACATTTTTAATTAATAATCATGTGTTAATTGATATTAATTAAATTAATAAAAAATGTATTATGGCAATTGTGTAATTAATTGTAGGTGTGTGTTGTGGTGTTTATAGGGGTAATGGATTGGAAATAATTTGTGTTTAATTAATTAATATATAGTTGTTACTATTGGGCCTCGCAATTGATAGTGGTAAATCACTGGAAGTATCGTTCCCCTGATGACCCTGTGTACTTATTGGATAAATATCTAACAGGAAGAGCTGGCTACTTGGGAGCACTATATTCAAAGGTCAACAGAGGGAGGTATTTCGGGCCCTTCTCCCATACGGTGGCGATTTGGCATCAGGCGAATTCCCGATTGGGTCGCTCCAATGTTCTCACAAAGGCATCTCCGCTGTGGTATGCGCAGGGGTTGGGTTCCCTCTGCCATCAACCTGGCTTTGACAAATGGGACACAAGTGGGATCTCGACAGTTGGAGATCTGATTAAAAAAGAATCGATCCTTAGATTTGAAGACCTCCAGAGACAATATCAGATGGCACAGTGAGAACTGTTTAGATATTTACAAATCCAACATGCACTTAACACAGCCTTCCAGAACCTACGAATATACCAGAGTTGACCCCGTTGGAGGATCGACTTCTTGATGGGCCACTAGACTCAAAAGGAATCTCATTAACTTATAAAAAACTAAGTAACAATTTACCTAACATATTTCACAAACTCAGGGAGCTGTGGCAGGTGGACCTGGGACCCATTGACGATGAGGACTGGCAGGCGGCTCTGATGTCTCCCAAAGAAGCAGCGATTACCCTCCGCTTCTGACTGATACAGCTTAAAATTCTTCACAGGTCATACCTCACGGGAGTGACCCTGGCGAAGATAGGTGCCAGAACGGATGCACTTTGTCTTAGAGGCTGCTCCAGGATGGCAACCTTTTACCATACGATCTGGGAGTGTCCGGCGCTTATGCTACTGTGGGAGGGGGTTACGACCCAAATCCAGACGGCGCTAGGAAAAGAAATGAACCTCACACCAGGGCTGGGTCTCCTTAACATCTGGGTGGATACGGACCTTACAGAAACAGAACAACAACTGGCCACACTGGGCTACACTCTTGTCAAACGAGAAATCGCTAGGTGCTGGGGGATCGTAGACCCGCCAAGTGTCCGTACATGGTTAACGGAACTGGATAAATGTATTGTCGCAGAAAAGGAAGTATTTACGACATGCGGGTGCCCTAAGAAGAGGGATAAGAAATGGGGAAAATGGAACAAATACAGAGGCGATATATGTATCTCTCCTTCGATAGAATTAGAACTACGACGTGATAGAGTACTAGATATTGTTCCTATGTAAACGCTAATTTTTCCTCAACACAGTATTGTTGTACTGTACCAATATGAAAAGTTATAAAGAATGTATGCATAACTACTGCTGAACCTAATAAAAAAGATTATTAAAAAAATATATATAGTTGTTAATTAATGTTAATTATTTGATATTTATTTTGGGTAATTGTTTATTTTTACTTTTAAAGGGGTGAAGGTGGGTATTAAGTAGATTTTAATTACTTTATGAGTAGTTGTTAATAGTAATAGTTTGCAATTTGAAAATAAGTTTTAATTGTATTTCACTATTTGTTAGTTTAATTTAGGTGTGTGTTGTGGACATTATAGTGTTAAAGTGTGTGTAGTTAATTAATGTGTATTAGTTTTGTTTTTAATAATGTTTTTGAATAGATTATTAATTATGTTAATTATGGAATTTAATTTAAAATATTGAAGTGTGTTGTTATTGGTGTGGTTTTATAGGGTGGAAAATAAAATACATTTATGTTTTAATTAATGTTTTTGTTTGTAAATATTTTCTAGTTTAAAATATATATATTTTTTAATTTATTTATGATTATATTTTATATTATATTTGTAGGTATTCGTTATATGTAATTAATAGTATAATATGTTTTCTTTTTATATATTTAATATAGTTTTTCCCATTTTTAAAAATATTATTTATTTATTTTTATAATTGTTCTTAATTTTCAATATATATTTGTTTTACCTGCTGGAGTGGGAATAGTAATTGTTGCCTCTCTGCTATCCAACACTTTCCTTACTGTTGCACTTGTTGGAGTGGGAATAGTAATTTTTACCCCTCCGCTATCCAACACTTTTCCAACTGTTGCACTCACTGGAGTGGGAATAGTACATTTTACCCCTCCGCTATACAACACTTTCCCTACAATTGCACTCACTGGAGTGGGAACAGTAAATTTGACCCATCCACTATCCAACACTTTCCCTACTGTTGCACTCACTGGAGTGGGTATAGTAAATTGTACCCCTCTGATTTTCCAACACTTCCCATACTGTTGCACTCACTGGAGTTGGAATAGTAATTTTTACCCCACCGCTATCCAACACTTTCCCTATTGTTGCACTCACTGGAGTGGGAAAAGTTATTTTTACCCCTCCCTATCCAAAACTTTCCCCACGGTTGCAGGCACCGGAATGGGAATAAATATTTTTACCCCTCAGCTATCCAACACTTTCCCTACTGTTGCACTTATTGAAGTGGGAATATTAAACTTTACCCCTCTGCTACCCAAAACGTTCCCTACTGTTGCACTTACTGGAGTGGGAATAGTAATTTTTACCCCTCCGCTATCCAACACTTTCTGTACTGTTGCACTCACTGGAGTAGGAATTCATTTTTTTACTCCTCAGCTATCCAAGCCTTTCCCTACTGTTTCTCTCACTGGAGTGGGAATAGTAATGGTTACCCCACAGCTATCCAGCACTTTCCCTATTGTTGCAGTCACTGGAGTGGAAATAGTTATTTTTACCCCTCTGCTATCAAACACTTTCCCTACTGTTGCACTGCGGAAGCTGGTTTATTAATTCAAAGTCACATGACCCAGGGCAATACTATCTGGCCTATGGCCTGTGGGGGAACAGTCGAAGCACCCCTCTCTCATAGCCATTGTCCCCACGCCTTACTGGGTGCAGCCATTACCTCATGGGTGCAGCATTACACTCCCCAAAAATAAACAAACAAAACAAGGAAACAATACTCATTGCAGTGATACTCAGCAAAACAAACACATTGGGATAAGCTGGAACAGTCTTACGTGAAGTAGTCCTTCAGCTTGTGGGATTCTGTCGAAGGCGATATTGGGAGCTTCCGCGCCTGCTCAGTTCTCCCTCCGCATCACTGGCCTGAGCAGCACCCCAGATCTCGGGAGTGGCGAATCAGAGCCCCCCTCTGCATAAGAGGCGCCCTCAGGTGCCAGTTCCGCACCAGGGGCCAAACCGTGTCTGCTGGTACCTGCTACTTCTTCCTCTGCGTCAGATTCCAGTCTTGTTTCAGACCGGGGCAGGCTCAGACCCGCCGGATCATCAGGTGATGGATGAAACATCTTGAAGTATGAGATGTTCCGGGTCACCATTTCACCGCCCCTTCTAGCCATGACCCGGGTGCCCTTCAAATGGACTATTATCCAGGGATTCTTTTCATATGGGAGATTAAACTTGCTGTTTCTCAGACGATTTTTTAGCAGGACTATGTCACCTACTTTCAATTTCGCTGGCCGAGCCCTCCAGCGCCAGCTGATTTGAGCATGAGCACCTCATCACCGTTTGGACTTTCCAGGCACCACTGCAGGTGATGTGGAATGGAGTCAGTGACAACTCGGCCCATGGGCAGATGCCCTGAGGCAACCCCCATGGTGGAGTGAGGTGTTTGTTGGTAACTTCTTAGAAGTGTGAAAATGGCAAGTTCCACTGACTGATGGCGTTCATGGGCTATGCGTATCACCTTGTTCAAAGTCCGCAAAAACCTTTCCACTTCCCGTTGGCTTGCAGCTACCAAGAGGTGACTCCCCTGTGCTTGATGCCAAAAGAGGTTAGATATGTGGCCATCTCCTTCCCTGGTACGGGGGACCGTTATCTGTCTTCAATTCCTGAAAAATACCATCACTTTATATATCTTCAGGATGACCTCATTTGCACTTAGTGTGGTGATTATCTCCACCTCCGGATATTTTGAATGATCGTCGATGGCCACGAGAGTGTGTCTTCCGTCCAGGAGGCTTCCAAAATCAAGACTTACACACGTCCAGGGGCACCTGGGCCTAGGCTCTGTTATTATTGGAACGGGATGAGGTGCTTTTCCTATAGCCTGGCACCACTGACATGAACGGACTACCGCTTCCACATGTCCATCCATCAATGGAAACCACATCTTGGTCCGCAGCCTTGACTTAGTCTTAACCATTCCCCGGTGGCCAATATGAGCGAGTTGGACTACTCGTGCTGTCAAGGACGACGGGATGACCAGCCTGTGTCCTCGCAGCAGGCACCCTGTGGCATCTCCCGTTAATTCCTCCTGGACGTGATATAGGCTCTCCATGACATGTTGCTCTTCGGAGGTAAGTATCTTCCATTCTTCCCTCGCACAGTGCCAGTTCCCGTGCTTCAGGACTTGCTTTATTCGCTGCAAGCACTCATCTTTGTTCGTTTCCTCTCTCAAAACATCCATGGAAAGTGGGAGGGGGCACGATCTGGCTGTGATGCAGCGGATGTCTTCTTCGGTGTCCGTCGCATCTTTTTCTTCCTGGGCTATCGCCGCCCTCGGATGGTGAGATAAGTAATCAGCTGGGTTCCGAGGTCCTGGTTGATATTCCACCCGACAATTGTAGTCTTGCAGTTGCAACATCCATTTTTCTATTCTGGGGGGTGGTTTCAATGAAGTTTCTGAGAACAGGGATAGAAGTGGCTTGTGATCTGTCGCAACCACAAAAGGCTTTCCGTGTACATAGAGATGAAAACTGCGGCACCCCCAATGTATCGCATTAGCCTCCTTTTCTATTTGAGAGCACCGCTGCTCGGTGTCGGTAAGGGAGCGGCTGGCGAAGGCCACCGGGACCCAGTCTTCCTCAGCATGACGGCGTTGCATCAACACAGCTCCTAATCCTAAGTCCAAAGCGACCATAGTTAATTTCCGAGGATCAAAGAATGCTAACGTGGTTGCAACCGATAAGGCCGCTTTGATGTCCTGGAACGCCTTGACATGTTCCGCGTTCCACACCCACGGGACGGAGTCCTTTGTGATCTCTCTCAGTGGTTGAGTGAGGGTCGTAAGATCTCGAATGAACCAGCCACAATTCTTAGAAAACTACAGACTTCAGTTACATTGGTGGGTGCTGTGGCATTCTTGATGTCTTTGACCTTGTCCGGGTCCGGATTTACCCCTGCTGCTGAAAACACATAGTCGAAGAATTGGAGCTTCGTCTTGAGAAATTTGCATTTCTCCCTGTGCAGTGGGAGTCCAGACTCTTGGATTCTCTGCAATACTTGAGTCAATCGGGAGTTGTGTTCTGCAATGGTCTTGGCGTGGATCATGATGTCATCGCTGACGTTTATTACCCCAGGGATATCCATGATCAGATCGTGAATGACATTTTAAAAAACCTCAGCTGCGCTGGATATTCCAAAACTCAGACGAGTGTATCTTCTGAGGCTGACATGGGTGGAGAATGTCGTTATGTTTCGAGACACTTGATCCAGCACTAGCTGATGATACCCTGACCGAAGGTCGAGCTTCGAAAACCAGCACACTCCCGCCATTTCTCCAATCAAGTCATCAATGGTGGGGGTGATGTGTCGCTCCCTTTTGATAGCGGCATTAGGTAGCCTCATGTCCACACATTGTAGCAGTGCCGGGTTGTTTAGGCTTCCGGGTGACAACAATTGGTGATACCCAAGGAGTGGGACCAGTCACTTTCTCAATTATGCCGGCTTCTTCTAGCTTGATTAACTCCTTCTCGACCAGAGGACACAGGTGGAAGGCCACCCTCTGATGACGTAAAGCTACTGGTTGCACCATGGGATCTAGGCGGAAGTGTATTTCCTTGTCCTTGAATTTTCCAATCCCTTCGAACACCGATGCGAACTCCACCAAGAGGTGCTGGACTGATTCCTGATGTATTCCAAAAGCGAAGGTTACCACTCCTAGGTCTTCAGCTGCTCGACACGCCAGTAGCGTGCCCTGTCCGTCCTCCGTCACATACACCATGGTGGTGATGGAGCGTGTCCCATGGGTGACCGTCATCTTGAATTTGCCTCTTATCTTCAATGGCCGATCCTATCCATAGACGAAGACCGTGATTATCGTGGGGCACAATGGGGGAGCAGGCTGCATGGTGCTTTACACAGCTGCCGACATGATGTTTATGGTGGCCCCTGTGTTCACAACGGCAGTGATGTCTTGCTGACCTACTTTGATGTGGCATTGGGGAAACAAGCCGAGTTTTCGAGTCACCACTCCGATCCTGTGTACCGTGTGTACCATCTGTTCCTCTCCCTCATCATCATCCATGTCACTTGTCTCACCACTTCCTTCCAGAATTAGGTTGATCGCTGGTCTCCGTTCCTGTACCTCTTCGAGCGGCAGACCTTCTCAAAGTGATTAAATTTGCCACAGCCTGCACATTTTTTACCCTTCGCTGGACATTCCGCCGCATTATGGGGCACTCCTCCGCAATAGCCACAATTTCGAGTGTTCCTCGGTGAGGCGTTCACTGGTTCCTTCTTGCTGTATCAGGGCGAAGGCCTAGTTGTCCCCGCATTCACCGGTTTTGCTTTTACGGGTGTCTGCAACACCGTCTCCATATGGGCAGCTCTGGCTTTGGACAACTCCTTGGTGCGCCCCAGTGTCAGTATGTCTGTTAGCAATTTACCTGACTCCTCACGGATCCGTTCTCTGAGCTTCGCCGACGCACAGCCCTGAATTATTTGCCCTCTGATCTCCTCTGTTTTATCACGGAACCCACACGTGCTCGCAAGGTTCTTGAGCCTGGCATGGAAAGTGTTGAGAGATTCGTCAGGTAGCTGTCGCGTCTGGCGAAAAATGAAGCGCTCATAGTCTTGGTTTGCCATTGGCTCAAAGTATCCTGTGAGGGCATTGATGAGGGTGTGGTGTGTCTTGGGTGTTGCCTCTGCAAGAGACTTGGTGATTCTGTGAATGTCCTTCCGCCCCAAATGGAGAAGCATGACCCTCTTCTGGTCTTTGTGGACTTTTGTGGCCTCAAAATATATTAACAGGCGTTCCACCCATTCTTTCCATTTGAGTGCCTGTGCTGAAGGGGGCCCCTACACCACGAACGGTTCGATAGGGGGAATGGATGTCATGACGGGTGTCTGGTGTGCTGCACGCAGGGGCGGGAGCCAGGCACTTCACTAATCCCCACTGGCAGGCCAATCCACTGCACAGGTCTGGCGGGAGAAGCCATCCGCCTCCTCCGGTCTCAGGAGGGAAAGGTGCACCAGGCCGCGCAGGCCGCGGAGAGGCTGGCGTTGTGCTGGGAGCAACGGAGATCTGACGCACATGCGCGTTACTGCGGGCCCTGTGTTGATCAGCGGGGTGCTGCAATAATATAGTCAGGACAGCTCTCACCTTGGATGCTGGATGTGAGGTCCCAGACCAGACTGGCGCCACCGTTAGGCCACGTCACCCTCGTGGTAAGGCCGCACCGTCGATAGTGCAGAGCACGCCTCGTGCCTCTGTGACAAGAGCACTGCGTGGCGCAGAGCCCACGATCGCGGCCACCACAGAGCTGAAAAACGGGCCATGGCCACCCTCGTCACCAGTTGTTGCGTCGTCTGTCCCAACACCTTGGCCCCAACTTGTCTGCAGGGAGTAACAGAGGCCAGTAATCAAATAATGACGCGGAGCCTTATTTAGTTGCTTACTGCTCCCGCGTTCGCGCGTCTACTGACGTCACGTCCGCGGAAGCCCGTTTATTAATTCAAAGTCACATGACCCAGGGCGATACTTTCTGGCTGAGGGCCTGTGAAGGAACAGTCGAAGCACCCCACTCTCATAGCCGTGGTCCCCACGCCTTACTGTGCGCACCCATTACCTCATGGGTGCGACATTACAGATAGATTTGAATTCGAAGTGTTGTATCGTTTATACAATAGAAAGAAAGTGAAATACGTTCTATTTAGTGTCAGTGACGTAAATGGAAGTAGTTTGTTTTGCCCTTTGAATATGAATGAGTTTTTTTACTCTATTAATGTAATAATGTGTGTATATTGTAATATATTTTTGACATTTTAGTTATTTCAGATCTAGTGACATTTCTCTGGAGATAAATGGTTCCATCTGTCCCCCAGTAAATTGGTTAAGAATACAACACATTATACAATTAACTCATTGTAGTCTGGTGCAAAGTTTCATAAGTACCAACTCTGTGGGAGCAGGGTGCAAAAGCGAATATACTGGAATCATTTCTTTCGGGAGTCATTAAGGACTGTATGGAAAGTGGCATCACTGTTCTGCACCAGCCGTGTGCATATTTTACATGACTGCATACAAATACATGTTGTGGCCTTTAGATTCCAACACTTCATTTCAGTGACGTATGTCTGCATTCTGTACAAATGATGCACTTAGCATTGACCTATGACCTTGTCATCCAAGTATAGAACTCTGCTGTCTGCATACCCTTAGGCAGAACCTTGCATACCACTTCACGCTGTCAGTGCTTACCAATGCAACATGTGTTTTTTTCTTTCTGCTCAGGCACGGATTACACAGGACCTGTTGAAATGTATTTTTACCCTTGAGGCGCCGATCTGTTGTTACAAGGTTAGTCGGCGAACCATTAACAAAGCATCCAGTGGGGCTTTGGATTAAAAAATAAATGAATCTTTCTTTACACCTGGTTAAAAACCAACAGTGTTTTTTTTTTTTTATTGACCATTAAATACAAACGTCACTACAGGTATTTCGTCTACGTTCGAAAACAAAATGAAAATTAATGATATCTATCTTTTTTTTTAATGCAATAACACCACCAGATATCGAAATATTTCATCATGAGCGCAGCATCCAAATTTGCTGCATTGTATTGCATGAAAGAGAAACTTCAGTGCTGCATCATATTTTTAATAAATCTCCTCTAAACATGGTAAAATTGGCTTATACCCAATGGCACATTTACTTTACTTTTAAGTCCCTAGTAAATTGGTACTACACCTACCCAGAGCCTATATATTAAATGCAACTAGTGGGCTTGCAGCACTGATTGTGCCACCCACTTAAGTAGACCTTTTATGGTTTAAATGTTTTTATTAATATATCACCTGCAACAAATAAAAGTACATGCGTAGATGCTCACCAAGCACAGCAATAATATACCTTAACAGAAATCTTATGGAAGTGCCATCCGAGCTGCGTGTGGGGGAGAATCCCTCCGAACACCCTAACAACAAAACACCCCGCCCCTACATCCCATCCCACCACCTCCCCGTGCTCCACGTCCCTCCACCGTCCATCCCGAGCCCTCTGCGCTCCTACCGGCCACCCTCCTCCCGATCCCCAGTGATGCGGAGCAACCGGAGATACCTGGGGCATGTGATCTCCGTAAACTCAGTGGCCAGAAGCGATAAAAAGGGCTGCCACAGGTCGCTATATCGATCTCTCTCCCCCGCCAGAGTTAGTGCCAATTTCTCCATACCCAAAACATACCACAAACGATGCAGCCAGCCAGTGAAGGTGGGGGTCTGGGGGGTGCGCCAATGTGCGATAATGTTTTGTGTCGCCGACCCCAGGGCAATGGCCATCTGTCTGCCCCTACGAGATCGCAGGGGATAAGTCAGGGGGTTGGGAAGCCCCAACAGGACATAGGCCGGGAAGCGTGGTATTTCTGTCTTGAAGTGCTTATCCACTTCGCCAAGTACTTTGGTCCAGTAAGCTTGGATGTGTGCGCAGTCCCAGAGAATATGGCTCAAGGTTCCCACCTGACCACACCCCCGCCAACAGGTGTTCTCGCGAGAGTGGTCCATCGCGTGCAGGTGCTCCGGGGTATAGTACCAGTATGCGGCAATCTTCGTAAGAGTCTCTGTAAGCCCCATATGATACGCAGAGTGTCTGGCCCTATAGTAAATACCCTCCCAGTCTTTATGACTCAGGGCTCTACCCAATTCCCGTTCCCACCGCTCCCTGCCGGGATTGTGTAAGTGCTTGTGTTTGAGCTGCAGCTGTTTGTAGAGATCGGAGATGAGATTTTTATCCGATGTGCGCGTGATAAGCCAACGTTCATACGCGGAGAGACGTCTATTGGCCCCCGCGCAGACATGCGGTTGGAGCGCCCAGTGCCTCACCTGCAGATACCGTAGCCTCTCTGTCTCTGGCAGCCCGAAATCCTCCCTCAGCTGGGAGAACGAGTTCACCCCCTCCGCTCCGTAAATGTGATACAAAAACCGGCAGCCCGCCGTCCTCCAGCCCGCGAAGGCGGCGTCGTCCAACCCCGGAGTAAAGTCAGGGTTGCCAGTCAACGGCGTGAGCGGGGACGGGAAAGTCGTGAGATCATGGGTGAGGCTGGTGGCATCCCACACCTCAAGAGGAACCCGCGTGATATAGGAGGCGTACAAATTGGGAGGCCTATGGGACTTGCTCAGGAAGGGAATCCCCTGCAGGGGCCTCGCCACCACCGCCTGATCCTGAAACAGCCAGTGCTTCTCGGATTCCCATCTGCTCCACTCCACCAGACATCGCAGCTGGGCTGCCTGAAAATAAAGCTTGAGATCGGGAACCCCAAGGCCCCCAGACTCCGGGGCCAGGGACACCAGTGCCCGGCGCATTCGTGGCCTCCGGCCGTTCCAGACAAACCTGGCCAAATCGGCCTGCATTTTCAGGATCCACCCGCCAGGTGGTCTGAGAGGTATGGTGCGAAAAATATAAAGAATTTGCGGGAGAATGGTCATCATGACCGCTGCAACCCTGCCCAGCCAGGAGAGGGGGTAGTGCCGCCACCCATCGAGTTCCCGTCTGATTCTGCCTGGAAGCGACGAGTAATTAGCATGAACCACCTGAGGAAGGGAGGGCGCTAACTGAATCCCAAGATACGGGATAGTGTCCGTCGCCCAACGAATGGGGCAGGGTCTGCAGCGACCCCCGAGTGGGAGTGGACAACGACAGGTCCAGGGCCAAGGACTTCTCTGCATTCACCTTAAACCCGGCCGCTCGCGCGAAGGCATCCAGGACAGACCAGCAGACCGGGAGTGAAGACACCGGATCCGCCAATGAAATTAACACATCGTCCGCGTAGAGACTAATCGTATGGACAAAGCCCCCGAACTTTATGCCCCGGACCCCCGGGTCCTGCCGCAGCCGTTGTGCTAGAGCACGGGTACTCATAGTACGGCCCGCGGGCCGCCAGCGGCCCGGCAAGCCTTCCTTGGCGGCCCGCGGACCTTGCAGACATCATATCTGTGGTTTTTTTGTATCGCCGGTTGCAGCAGCGCGGAGCTTCTGGGGCCCGGGCGATTCTTTTAAAGACCATTAACTTGTAAATGAGGCTTTGTTGTATTTCACCTCTTCTTAGCGCCCCTGCATCTCCACTCTGATTGAGTGGAGATGCAGGGGCGCTAAGAAGAGGTGAAATACATCAAAGCCTCATTAACAAGTGAATGGTCTTTAAAAGACCTGTTAAGTACTTGAGTGCGGCGGCTGTGTGTGTTCCCGGAAGCTGTCTCAGCGCCGGGGTGAGGCAGTGCTTAATTTGTGCTGCAAGCATCTACGTGGGCTATTCTGTTTCCTTGTTGATGAGTAGTGTTGCCCTTCCTGTGGTGCAGATTGGGGTGTACAAATTCTCCCTACTTCCACGGATAGAGTAAATTCACAGATACACGCACATACACTCATCATACGCTTGGGCCCATTTCACTAACATACACTCAGATTACTCTATCAGCACTGAACCTGTGGAAAGAAAACCTTCTAAACACCCTGCATCTACACTACGGTCGATAAGACCTAATTGACACTGTCTTGAGTCATGATTTAACCAATAATAATAATCAACAATAATCAAAATAGAGTACTCAATAATTGACAAGAAATAACCACCAACACAGTATTTCAAATAATGGTAATTTATCTAAAATTAGTTCAAAGAAAATCAATTCAAAAGCAAAATCATTATTCTCATAATTACCTATTCTAGCTAAATGTCATAAACGAGTCAGGACAGGTCTCTCGATAGAAGACTCTTAGGTCACCGTCCTCACAGCATCGATCCTCACCAACGCAAGTTCGGAAAGAAGTGGCCTCAGAATCCAAAATGCAATGACCAAACCCTCTCTAAGCTAACAATATTTATAATAAATTTAACAAAAGAAGGCAACATAAAATGTTTAGATATCCGCTGAACCGCTGAGCAGAGCGAGCAGGAAAGGATGTAGCATCGCTACATTTGGAAAAATCTCCGCTCAGAAAAAAACCACAAAAATAAAAAGGCGGAAGACGGAACTAAATCTTGAAAATGTTTCTTTTTCATGTTCATATTTCCTCGGAACCAGCATGGTGATCACAATGTCATTGTGGCTCCTTTGTCTTCCAAGGACATTTGGATGTCCGCCCAAAGCTGCTGTCCTCACGGAAAACTTTTAACCAGGCGAAGACTGTGGTCAGATGACTCTCGACCATGTTCAGCAAGGCCTTCTCATCAAAATCTCAGCACTCGATTGTAGGCTTTAAACGGTAGCCATTTTTAACCAGGCCAAAACGTACCATCTTAATTAAAAGAGACAAAAACAACGTTACCACAGCATAGTGATTAAACAGTGTTAACCCTACTAATACCCTTATGTGTATGTAATTATCTAGCCTTTGCAACATAAGAAAAGCATTAGTACACAACATTTTAAAAAGCGTTTTTGTGCTTTAAAATAAACAGCACTCAGCAACATTTATTAATAAAACATGCACATTATTAGTAAACAACATAAATGCATCCCCACGTGTAGTTTTCTCTTGTTAGTTCGTATTGGTTAATTAGAACATTTACACAAAACAAATAATTAGTAATTATAAATTAATAATTTTAATTTCTTTCGACAATAGACAAACCAGAGCTTAAAAAACCCAATAGATTTTCAACAGAAAACTCTGCTCCAGCAATCCCCCCTTTGGTGATATTATCACCAAATAAACAACCCAAAAAAAAAATTAGTAAAATTTAATCCCAATTTTTAGGAGAAACTGGAAAAGTCTTTTTCTTTTTCACAACACTAGACACCAGACTCCCTTTCATCATCCCTCTTTGTCTCCAAATAAACACTCTCCCTCAATTCTTCTAATTCTATTTCTTGTGGATCTCTTTTTCTTTTATTTCTCCTTTCAATATTTCTTTTAATTAATTTCTTTTTCCCTCCCCTGTTTTTACAACACAAACACACCAATCTTAGTATCAATAATCAACAATTATACAAGTCAAAGGAAACAATATCTTACCTATAATAGTACTACCTATTTTTGCAATAAAACTCTTAACAGCAACTATTTTATTAGCTATCTTAGTCCAAATACTCTCAGCTTTCAGTGGTACTAATTCTTCATGCAAATCAGTAATATTTTTTATATAGACCTTCAGGTCTTTGCTTTCGTCTGGAATGTAAGTGCAACAATGTTGAACTTTCAATATTCCACAGACCCCACCCTCCTTGGCTAATAGAATATCAAGGGCAAGTCGATTTTGCATAGACATGGCACGTATGGCAATCAATTCCGTATTTACCAAAACAAACCCTCCAGCGGTATTTGTCGATAAGCGATCCACCACTGTTGACAGTTTCCGAATTCCAAATGCATTCAAAGAAATTCCCACTGCTGGAATTAAAGCTCCAAAAATGTCACCCACTATTTCTGACCAAGTTTCTCTCTTAAAACGTGTTAGTAAATTAATATGTTCTACATCTTCTATTCTATCTATATGAAAAATCTTTGGAAAGACCAGGCCCACATAACACGTGCCATACCAATGGTCAGGCAACTTGTAATAAGCCTTGTTCCCACAAACATAATACACTCCTGGGAAAACTGGATCCTCTCCTCCTCTAAAACCCCATCCTGTCGCAATGAAGTATGTATCATGACACTCACTAGTCCCAACAAAGTATGTATCATATTGGGATTTCCTTCTTGTAATGCACAGCTTACCCTTCTGTGGTGCATCTAGAGCTAAAGTTGGACTAACTCCATTTCTCAATTCTTCTCCCATCTCAATGTCCCAAATTGTCTCACTCACTTTATATTTCCCTGTCTTTTCATGCATGCTCAATCTCCTTTCCTCCACCATGTTTAGGAAAGCTTTCTCCTCTTCTTTCAAACTGCAAGTTAAATTATTCTTAAAAATGTAATCTAATGTTAATTCTTCTTTTTCAATAAAAATCTCACCAAAAATGTTAGCTTCTTTAGCTGGATTCAGCTTTTCATTCATAGGCAATTGCCCAAATATACTATCTTTCTTAGACATCTCATAATCTATTTTCCCTAGCAAATAAAAAACACTACTTAACACACTACAAGAAATTCCATACGTAGCTGGTAAATGGTGATAAGTAACACCCTCTGAAACGGATGCAGGTAATTGCATACAAACGTAGCAATCCCTCACTTCCATTGTCTTCACATATTCATATAACAATTTCGAAAAAACATTGCTAGAAAAATCATTAATTGACCTATCTTTATGCATGTAAGTATTACTAATTCTAGTTGGAACTACTTTTTGTGAACGTTTCTCTTCATTAGTCTCATTCTCAGTATGTATTTCAAATGTACCTATTGTAACTCTAAATGTAACTAATAAAGCTAAAACACCCCATAGTAGCATCAATAATCCAGTACAGCAACAGCACATTCTACACCATCTTTTCAAGAAGGCACATCTACTTTGATTATTCTCTATGTTAGCCATTTTACTACTTTGACCGTGTCTTTTGACTTAGCCTCTACTACTCCACTACTGCTATTCTTTATTTCTGGATCACTTCAGACAGCTAAATTTCAGACTTTCTCCTTTTCACTTTTCTCCAAGTGATTTCTTCAGCTCACTCAATTTGGATATTCATCACTTTTCACTTCTTCTTCTTCAGCAACATCAAATTGTATCAGATCATCAACAACATCCTGTGCTTCCGACTCTTCTCCAATGTCAGTCAGGATAACTTTTAAGATTCCAACAGATTTTTCCTTTTCCTCAACCACTTTTCTCAAGATCCCCTCCGGATTGTCTCGATTCACTGTTTCTTCTTCTTCTCCTCCTTCAGACAGTGCCACATAAGACCATTCCGGTGATCTGTACTTTTGGTTGGGTCTTCTAATTCTCTTTATCTCCTCGGGTTCTCTTGACTCCTTTTGCTCTTTTCCTTTTACTTCATTTTGACTCGACACTTCATTCACTTGTTCAGCTTTCGATGTATTTGCTCTTATCAGTCTGTATCTCAGCCTCTTTACTCTGTTGTTAGGCCAAAAATCTCCTCTTACAACCTTTTTCGGTCTTGTTTCTGTATTATTTCTTTCTCCAATCCAAGTTCTCTTTCTCAGAACTCGACCTTCTGATTTCTCATTCTCACTTTCATCCGATTCTGTTTCAAATGCCTCTTGTTCTTCAGTAGTTTTCTTTCGCTCCACAGTCTTTTTCACCACTGTTTGAGACTTCCCTACTTCTTTCCCTCCTCGAGTCTCCGACACGCAATCTTCTCGCTGTCTACTTGTCCCTTCACCTAGCTTATCAGGAATGTTCCCTACACCGCCTCGGGGGTCTTCCGCAATCTGTCCCTCTCTATCTTCTTCTGACCCTACTTCTTCAGGTATAATCTCAAGTGGTTCTTCAATCTCCTCTTCTGATTCAGGAGTAGTCTCTGTGGAACTGCTCTTTTCTCTTCTTTTTCCTCCACTGCTTTTTGGAACTTCAGGCTCTCTTACAGAATCTGATCTCCCTTCTGAGACTCTCAATGGTTCTCTTGAAGTCTTTTCTGTTTCTTTTTCTGAACTTTGATTTTTTCTCACTGGTTCTGGGTCTTCATCATCACTGGAATCTGATTCTTCAAAATACTCCTTGCCAGTCCCATCCTTTGGGTTTGGAACTCTCAAAGTATGACTCGCATGTACCCAGTTTTTCACACCAGCACACTTCACTGCAGTTGTCGTAGTCAGAATAACTTGTCTTGGCCTTCCCCACCTTGGAACCAAGCAATTTCTTCTTCTGTGTACTTTAATCCTCACCCAGTCCCCTGGACTCAGATCATGAGCTTGCTTCTTCTCAAGTGTGGTAGCTTCTTCTCCAACCTGGTGAAACACAGAATGAACTGCGTCAGCCAGGCCTTTACAGTAATCCAAAATCATGTCATCAGTTATTGTCATCAACTTATTGACAGGTACAAATGCATGACGCATTGCACGTCCCATCAAAATCTCGTGCGGACTCAACCCAGTAGTTCTATCTGGAGTAGATCTAATAGTCATTAGCACTAGAGGCAAGACATCAGGCCATTTCATTCCAGTGGCTAAACACATCTTACCAATCCTGGTCTTTATTGTGCCATTTATCTGTTCAACCACACCAGAAGCCTCTGGCCTGTATGCACAATGTAGCTTTTGCTGTATGCCCAATGCTTCACAAATCAAACTCATGAGCTCATTATAGAAGTGTCCACCTCTATCAGACTCAATCGTTACTGGAAACCCGTACCTAGGAATCAACTCTCTTAACAGTAACTTTGCCACTGTTATTCCATCATTTCTCCTAGTCGGATAGGCCTCCACCCATCTTGAGAACAAACAGACTACCACTAGAACATACCTCAGTCTGTTCACTTGGGGCATTTCAATGAAATCTACCTGCATTCTCGTGAAAGGACCACCTTCTCTGCCTATCGTTCCCAAACTCACCACTGTCTTTTTCCCAGAGTTAAATTGCTGGCAAATCAAACATCTCTGACAGATGCTCTCTGCAATTGTCCTGAACTTTGCATTGTACCAAGTCTGTTTGAAAGACCTGATCATCGCATCCCTTCCCAAATGTCCCTGGCCATGATACATCCTTGCCATTGTCGACAGCATAGAGTTTGGCATGACTGGTCTGCCATCTCTATAGACCCAAACATGGTCTGTTTCTCTTGGGGCACAACCTGCCTTGATCCAGTCTTTCTTTTCTTCCTTTCCTACCTCATCCTGCAACTGTTTCACTTCATCCCACGTTTCTAGGACATTAGTAAACATCACAGAACAAAAAGACATTTCTCCTTCTCGTTCCCTATTAATCGAGTGATTGTTCTTAGCACAATATTGTGCAATGTCGTTGGCAAATCTGTTTCCAACTGTCACAAAATCATCTCCTTGTCCATGAGCAGCACATTTCACAACTGCTAATTCTTTAGGCAGCTGTATCGCCTCAAGCAATTTCCCAATCACTTCAGCATTCTTTATTGGAGTCCCACTTGACGTCAAGAAACCTCTCTGTAGCCAAAGTTGGCCAAAATCATGCACAACTCCAAATCCATACTGACTAACAGTCATCACAGTCACTCTCAGATCTTTCCCAATCTCACAAGCTTTCGTCAATGCCACCAATTCTGCAACTTGTGCAGATTTCACTCCTTTCAATGGTGATGCTTCCATCACTTCTGAAACCTTGCACACTGCATATGCTGCACTCAGCACACCTTCATCATTCCTCAGGCATGATCCATCTACAAACAGCACATGATCACTCTCAAGTAAGGGAAGATCCCTTATGTCTGGTCTTGGTTTTGTACAGTAATCCAGCACATCCAAACAATTGTGATCATCTTCTGTCTTCACACCCACATTTTCAATATCCGGCAATAATGTCGCTAGATTCACATTCACACATCTCTCAAGAGTCACATTTGATGCTCCCAGAATGACTTTCTCATATTTAGTCAGCCGACTATGTGACATGTACTGAGTTCTGCTTCTTGTCAAAAGAATTGCCACATTATGAGGTACGAATACCCTTACAGGATATCCCATTATGATTCCCTCACTCTGTTCCAGACTTCTGCATGTTGCAGCCACAGATTTCAGACAACCTGGTAAACCCACAGCTACAGGGTCAAGTGTTGATGAGAAGTACGCAATAGGCCTTCTCAGTAATCCATGCTTCTGGATTAACACTGAAAGTGCACATCCATTTCTCTCACTACAGTACAATTCAAACTCTTTCTCATAGTCTGGCATACCCAAAGCAGGGGCTTCACACATTCTGCTCTTCAGCTCCTCAAATGCTGCCATTTGTTCTCCATCTAGTTCCAATGGATCTGTCATCTCACTTTTTGTCAGCTTAATCAGTGGCTTTGCTATCAGGGAGAAATTAATTATCCACTGACGACAATAACCCACCATTCCCAGGAACATTCTCACTTCCCTCTGGGTCTTTGGGGCTTTCATTTCTCTGATAATTCTGATCCTGTCATCAGTCACTTTTCTCAGACCTTTTTCAATATTGTGTCCCAGATAATGCACCTCTTTCTTGCAAAATTGCAATTTAGCTGGAGATACCTTTAACCCTCCATCTGCCAGATGATTCAGTAAAGCTATGGTATCTACTTCACAAGCTTCACGTGTCTTTGATGCCACAAGCAAATCATCAATATACTGCACTAGTACTGAATTTTCAGGCATAATCAAACTCTCCAATGATTTTTTCAATAACTGATTGAATATCGAAGGACTCTCCGTATACCCCTGTGGGATACGACACCATGCTAAAATACGCTGGCCAAACCTAAATGCAAAAATCGGCTGGCTGTCATGATGCAATGGAATTGAAAAGAAAGCATGACACAAATCAATCACTGTGTACCACTCAGCATCATGTGGAATCTGATACAAAATCACTGACGGATTTGGCACAATAGGACAACATGCCACCACAATTTTGTTAACTTTTCTCAAATCCTGTACAATCCTGAACTTCCCATTAGGTTTCTTTAGCCCCATAATCGGTGAGTTACACGGACTACTCAGTAGTTCTCTCAAAACTCCTTGCTGAATCATTTTCTCAATAATAGGAGTTATTCCCTCAATTATTTCTGGTGTCATTTTGTACTGAGGAATGTTAGGATAAGTAATTCCTTCTTTCACTGAAATTTTCACAGGATCTACATTATTCATCAATCCCACATCCTCTCCAGTAAAATCCCAAACTGTCCTTTTCACTGTGTCTCTCAGCTCTTGAGGCAAATCCTCCGGATCAAACACAGCATATGCACCAATTAACTCACTCTCTCTATTTTCTAGAGTCATTCGGTACAAAACATCCTCATCTGGTGTTTCAAAAGCTATTCCATCCGGTGTACAAAAAATTGTACAGTTCATCTTACAAAGCAGATCCCTGCCTAACAAGTTCACTGGACTAGTGTCACAGACAATAAATCTGTGCATGTCTGAAAATTTCCCTATTTGTACTCTTACTGGTTCAGTAAGACGTGTCTTGATTTGTGTATTGGCTACACCAACTACTTGGATTGCTTCATCCGAGAGAGGAAGATTTCTAATATCTGTTGACCTGACAGTTGATCTTGTCGCACCTGTGTCTACTAAAAAAGTAACACCTTCTTCATTTATTTTCCCATCCACAAATGGTCCTGCCTGGTCTATTTCTAGAGTTGCACCAAGTATGCACTCTTCCTCCTCTCTTCGGCACCGTCAATAATCACCTTCAGACTCACTCCCTTCATTCTTTAACAAGTACTGCTGTACCTGGTTAGAACGCCTTGGTTTGTTTACCTGCTCATCATTGTAGAATCCCGAATCCTGATTGTACTTTTGTAATCCTCTATTCTGCGCCAAGGGCGGTTTTGGCTCTTGACTCTGCTGTTTCACAACAGAAGGTTGTTGCTGCTGTCGATTATTCCCTTCGTTCTGCACCTGTTGATTTAAGGGTTTACTCTCATTATTCGCTAATGGTGGATTGGTACATTCAGATCTCCAATGTCCCAGTTGGCCACAGTTGTGACACGGGAACTTCTTTTTGGCTTCCTCAAGATTCCCCTTTCCTTTCCCTGCATATCTAGGCCTATTCCCTGGATTATTTCCTGCATTATTCGCCTGTTCCACCAACTGTGCTTCCTGTCTTTCCGCAACTTTCACTTGTGCCCACATTGCTTTCTCTTTCAGCTTTCTCTGTTTTGCTTCAATTTCATCACTGAAGTATTTTGCATGTCTCAAAATCTCATCTATTTTCTTACTCTGCCAGTCCACTGTATGCTCACGAATTCTCTCACTAATCTCAGGTCTCAGGCCATATACAAATCTGTATACAAAATGACTCAAATCCTTGTCACCCAGGTGTTCATCCCCACTGAATTGTTTAAAAGCCAGTATCAGCCTCTCATAAAAAGCATGAACCGATTCTTTTGCTTCCTGGTGTGTTCGATCTATTTTAACCCAGTCTGTCCCTTTTGGAGGTACTTTAATTTTCAGGTATACGATCACCTGCTCATACTTTCTCCTTCCTGCAAAGAAGCCTGTTCCTGTGTTGTTGCTGTCTGGCCACTTCGCCACGCCTCGCGGCCCCCGCTTCGCGGGAGCCGCTCGTAGGCTTAGACTCTCTCTGGGGAACATCCTTTCTGCCTCCCTTCACGTGCTTTGAGCACCAACGCGCCCCTTGCAAGCTGTCATCTGGTCAACAGGGGTAGAGGCGGGACTGCGAGGACCAGCATTCCTAGCGGCGTGGATCGGCCGCAGCTGGTCCTCTTCCCGCCCCCTCCTCCTCCTCTTTAAAATCTGTGTGGAGTGAGTGAGCCTTGGGACCCTTCCTGCAAAGAAGCCTGTTCCTGTGTTGTTGCTGTCTGGCCACTTCGCCACGCCTCGCGGCCCCCGCTTCGCGGGGGCCGCTCGTAGGCTTAGACTCTCTCTGGGGAACATCCTTTCTGCCTCCCTTCACGTGCTTTGAGCACCAACGCGCCCCTTGCAAGCTGTCATCTGGTCAACAGGGGTAGAGGCGGGACTGCGAGGACCAGCATTCCTAGCGGCGTGGATCGGCCGCAGCTGGTCCTCTTCCCGCCCCCTCCTCCTCCTCTTTAAAATCTGTGTGGAGTGAGTGAGCCTTGGGACCCTTCCTGCAAAGAAGCCTGTTCCTGTGTTGTTGCTGTCTGGCCACTTCGCCACGCCTCGCGGCCCCCGCTTCGCGGGAGCCGCTCGTAGGCTTAGACTCTCTCTGGGGAACATCCTTTCTGCCTCCCTTCACGTGCTTTGAGCACCAACGCGCCCCTTGCAAGCTGTCATCTGGTCAACAGGGGTAGAGGCAGGACTGCGAGGACCAGCATTCCTAGCGGCGTGGATCGGCCGCAGCTGGTCCTCTTCCCGCCCCCTCCTCCTCCTCTTTAAAATCTGTGTGGAGTGAGTGAGCCTTGGGACCCTTCCTGCAAAGAAGCCTGTTCCTGTGTTGTTGCTGTCTGGCCACTTCGCCACGCCTCGCGGCCCCCGCTTCGCGGGAGCCGCTCGTAGGCTTAGACTCTCTCTGGGGAACATCCTTTCTGCCTCCCTTCACGTGCTTTGAGCACCAACGCGCCCCTTGCAAGCTGTCATCTGGTCAACAGGGGTAGAGGCGGGACTGCGAGGACCAGCATTCCTAGCGGCGTGGATCGGCCGCAGCTGGTCCTCTTCCCGCCCCCTCCTCCTCCTCTTTAAAATCTGTGTGGAGTGAGTGAGCCTTGGGACCCTTCCTGCAAAGAAGCCTGTTCCTGTGTTGTTGCTGTCTGGCCACTTCGCCACGCCTCGCGGCCCCCGCTTCGCGGGTGCCGCTCGTAGGCTTAGACTCTCTCTGGGGAACATCCTTTCTGCCTCCCTTCACGTGCTTTGAGCAACAACGCGCCCCTTGCAAGCTGTCATCTGGTCAACAAGGGTAGAGGCGGGACTGCGAGGACCATCATTCCTAGCGGCGTGGATCGGCCGCAGCTGGTCCTCTTCCCGCCCCCTCCTCCTCCTCTTTAAAATCTGTGTGGAGTGAGTGAGCCTTGGGACCCTTCCTGCAAAGAAGCCTGTTCCTGTGTTGTTGCTGTCTGGCCACTTCGCCACGCCTCGCGGCCCCCGCTTCGCGGGAGCCGCTCGTAGGCTTAGACTCTCTCTGGGGAACATCCTTTCTGCCTCCCTTCACGTGCTTTGAGCACCAACGCGCCCCTTGCAAGCTGTCATCTGGTCAACAGGGGTAGAGGCGGGACTGCGAGGACCAGCATTCCTAGCGGCGTGGATCGGCCGCAGCTGGTCCTCTTCCCGCCCCTTCCTCTTGTTTTTCCTTCATAGCTTGTGTGGACAACGCGCACGCGGGACGCACGCGGGGCAACGGCCGGGGCGAAGACCGGGCTAAGAGCGGGCCGTTTGAGGCCGTTCGAGGACGGCAGAGGACGGCCCTGGCCCACCCCCCTTATTGCTCCTAACCTGCTTGTTATTGTATCATCGTGCCGAGACAGGTTAGCTTAAACTGAAGCTCCCTAGTTAGTAAGTCGAGTGACGACCCTGATCTCATCGTAAGCACCATGAGTACTAGGATGACACGTAGCAAAGCCTCCAAAGGTGGTTCACAAATCTGTGGCCCTATGGACGACTTCATCACCCGCACAAATATAGCCATCGATGAAGAAATATCTAAACTTCAAACCCGGGTATCCCTAGAATTGGTAGCTGCACGTAGGCTGTCCGAGGTAATTGCCCTCTCGAAAAAATCATCCCTAGGACATATAGCCTCTGCTGTCACTCCAGCACGCCCTGTCCGCCCAAATAGTATTACCACCCAGGTTGATTTACACCAGCCCCCGATTACTTCCACCCTCACTCCGCCCTTAGAACAATCACGCATTACAGAAGAGCTAAGTTTCGCTGCACCTTCTCACGCCCAGACCCCCACCCTTAATCCCCTTTCCCAAGTATTCCCAACTACTTCCCGTGTCAGTGGTGCACAACCCAAAAGAAAACGCCAATCACGCTCAGCCTACTCTCGTAAAAAGGCAAAGGTCGCAGTCTCCCACCAGCTCACAATGACCAACACTCAGGCACGTAATGCGTTACCTGAGGGTTCCTCGAGCACACAGTCAGTATGCCAAAGTATGGGAGAGGGTCCAGCCAACACCACCCCAGTAGACGAGGGGGCGCAGGTACAAGACCAGGGAAGGAATGATAAGGAATTTATAGATCAAGTCTGGGAAACATTAAAAAAACTTCTCTCACCACTCGACTTAAGATTGTCTAGGATAGAAAACAATCTACTCGAGATGGAGAAGAGCATTATTGCTCTGGCCACTCTTGGCCTGAGAAGTCTCGAAAACCAGGGCGTGTCCTTGTCTGACCCACTTTCGCCAGCCCCTGTTTTGCAAGCTGAGCAGCACCCCCCACCAGTACCTGTTGCTGTAAGGCCTGTTCCGAAGCCGAGGACTGTGGCTGTGGATCAAGTTTCCATAACCGCTAAACCTCAGGCTACCAAACCGCAGATTCCCACACGGAACTCTAAGCCTGGAAAAGTAAATCCAAACCTGGTAGCATCCGCCAGACCCCAGCCTGCCGAAACCCAGGGTCCTCGTCCAAAAGAAAATTTTAGAGGAGGCTATATAGACCTTCCACCAGAGGCCAATGACTATGTGGTAGTGTTGACAGGCGTCCCTGTGATTGGCACTGACCAACACGAAAACCACTGGTCATTGAAAAATAAAACTATGCACTGGCTTAACGTCAACAGACCGATTCCCAATGGCAAAAGAAGCCGAGTAATGATGGTCCGTAGAATACCCTGGGTGGGCCCAACCAAGAAATCTAAGCAAGGGGACTGTGTAGTTGTAACTTTTGAAGACCCACATACGGCGCACCATATCTGTTCCTGGCCAACTAGTGAAGATTCTTTAGTCATACCAAGGCCGCTATCCTATTTTTACCCCCCACGTCAATTGCATACCCAAGCGGATAACTGGTCCTTGGTGCAGCACCACCCATGGAACACCCATCCCATGAGGCAAAAGAATACTCTTTTACACTGGAATGGCCTTTCAACCTACAATAGATTTGGAGGCCTGGAGGAGGTCGATTGACTTTCTATGTTCCCAGCATGCCCACAACTAGAAAAAGCATTGTCTCCACATGTTATAGACATAATTGGAAATCCAACCAATGGCCCTCCAACTAGCCAAGCCGGGCTTCTGACTCTTTTGCCCCGGGCCATGGAACCGATCAAAATGGCCATTTTAGATTGCAAAAGAGTGGAAACGAGGCCAGACAGCCCCTGTTCGATCCCCCCTCCTCCAGTACAATCTAATCCAATGGAGATCGACCTGCCTGATAGAGTTGCCTCCCCAGGCGATTCTTCACTGAGGGTCTTAAGCTGGAATGTGGCTGGCCTTGCACGTAACTTTGATAACCCGGAATGGAACACCTTCCTGGCACCCTATGACATTTGCTTGCTACAGGAAACATGGTGCCAGGAACCTAGACATAGAGTGGGGTTTTCGACCTTCTATGTTCCGGCTGTATGTCACAAAGGTTCTAAAGGACGCCCATCCGGTGGTCTTCTCATCTGGATCAACATAGCACTAGACCTCAGTGTTTCTCAAAGGACCACCGAAACACCTGACCTTCAATGGCTAACAGTGCACTACAAAGGGGGAAGGAAACTAGAACTATTTAATCTCTACTTAAGGGGCAATAGGAACGGAGGATCTCTAAACTCTTTAGGCTTAAGTAACCACCTGTCTGCCTGTGACGCCGACTCTCTCGTCCTGCTGGCAGGCGATTTTAATTGCTGTTTTGAGCCTTTAGCCAAAGAAGATATTCTGGATACCAACGAGGAGGATAACAGGAGGGGCATCCCTATTTTGAACCTCGAACCGATCCCTAAATGGACACAAAAGGCGATCGATATAAATGCTCTTTGCATGGAGCATAACTTGAGAGCAACGAATGGGCGTTCTAAATCAGATCCCATGGGTGCCCATACATACAATAGGACGGGCCACTCATCCAGAATTGACTTTGTTATGCTCAACTATAACCTCTGGCCATATCATCAAGACATGGAGGTTATAGAGACCTGTGACAGCGACCACAATCCTCTCGCTTTAACCATTTCTGTCCCCTGGCAAACTGGGTCTCAAACCACTAATCAGTTATGGAAAGCTTCACATGAGATTCTTCCCTCAAACTGTGGCAGACGTCTTAAATGGGCAAGAGTCTCAGCGGATGAGGCTAGGATGTCACAAGCTGAAACCATCTTACTAGAGGCTGAATCTAGGCTTGATAGCACGAATAGCGATAGCAAGATGTTTTTATCGTTATTTACGGAGACTGTAACGGCACTAAGTGGGCTGTTCATTATTCCCAAACCCAGCTCCAGAACTGCTTCAAAGGGGGCCCTGAGAACAAGTGAAAAGTGGTTCACAGCCAAGTGTCGACTTGCTAAGGGTGATCTTGTTGCTGCAGTAAAAGGAAAAGACCAAGTTACCATCAGGTCTGCAAGGAAACTTTATAGGAAAACTGTGACTGAGGCCAAGCGGACATATGATTTCAACTTTTGGCGTGACCTAACGGAGGCGAGCACAAGGAAAGATGCTAAGGGGTTCTGGGACTTGCTAAGATCAAGAGACAAGCCCATTGATCAACAACTGACTTGTAATATCCCTGGTGTTGCCTGGTTTGCCCACTTTTCGAAATTGTATTCGGCTCAGACAGGGCCTCTGCAACCAGATCCGCTCCCAAGGCTCAG
Source organism: Triturus cristatus (assembly GCF_964204655.1). Taxonomy (NCBI): domain Eukaryota; kingdom Metazoa; phylum Chordata; class Amphibia; order Caudata; family Salamandridae; genus Triturus; species Triturus cristatus. Next base: position 806,069,186 of record NC_140582.1, on the reverse strand, counting down.
TTCCACAGATCTCCCACCAAATGAAGTCCTATTTACCACCTTGGAAGTAGAGAAGGCAATCAGGTGTATTGTTTCTAACAAAGCGGCAGGACCTGATGGGATCCCGGGTGACTTGATAAAAAATAATCCCCCATTTTGGAGCAGATTAATTGCTGCTCTTCTTAATGAGGTTACGTTGGGGGGGTCTTTCCCTGACTCTTGGAGGGGCGCTGAAGTAGTCCCCATTTTCAAGAAGGGTAGCAGGGAAGACCCAGCCAATTACCGCCCCATCAGTTTGCTGGATTCGACGCAAAAGGTAGCGGGGAAAGTGGTATTGGGCAGGATTCTGGAGTGGGTGGATGAAAATCAGATATTGTCTGATTTCCAAGCGGGTTTTAGATCAGGGACAGGCACCGTCGAGCAGACATTCCGCCTTTTAATGCTCTATTGGAAGGTAGTGGTGCTAGGAGGGGGCAGCTTATACTTAGTCTTCATAGACTTGAAAACAGCCTTCGACCTGGTTCCAAGAGCATTATTGTGGAAGGTCCTTGACGAGTTAGGTCTACCTCCCTATTTGTTGGCCTTGCTGATAAAATTCCATGAAAACAACTTTGCCCAAATCAGATGGGGTGCCCAGGGAGAAAAAACCCCGTGTATTCCAGTAGACAGGGGCGTCCGCCAGGGGTGTGTGCTTGCCCCCACTCTGTTTTCGCTTTACGTCAATGGAGTGGTGGAGCACCTTCTTCAACATCCTGCAGATGCACCATCCCTGGCTGGAAGGAAAATCCCGACGCTCCTGTTTGCGGACGACACCCTCCTGATTTCGAAATCGCCTGCAGGCATACAGTCACTACTTTCCAGCTTCAAGGCCTTCTGTGACACCAAGGGACTGGCCATAAATATTGGCAAGACCAAATTTCTTGTCCTCAACCCCCCTAAGAAATCTGTTAAACCCCCCACTCTAGACTCTGTCACATTAGAACGGGTCAAAGAATTTGACTATCTAGGCATACGTCTTTGTGATAGTATGAGCTGGAAGGCCCATCACCAAAAAGTGTTTCTAACCCATAAGAGGGTTGTTGGTGCTTTACTTAAATAGCAGCGTGCTTCCTCCACAAAACCTATTGGGGCACTTCTTGATATTTATAGGGGTAGGGTTGTGAGTGCAGCACTGTATGGCGCAGAACTTTGGGGTACCCAGAGAGTGGATACTTTGGCCCACCTAGAAAATAAATTTCACAAAGATTTGATGAGGCTACCCCAGAGCACCCCCACAATCCCCCTCTTGCTGGACGCAGGTACTCGTCCAATCTGCGAGCAAGCTAAATTACGCCCCTTACTACTATGGTCTAGAATTTGGAACGTCCCCGAACTCCACAGCTATGCAGACGCCCTAAAAGATGTACTGTCCTTACCTGGCTGGCATAAGATCGCCTGGCTCAGAGAGGTCAAGAGGGCATTATACAAGCTCGGTCTGGGAGCTGCGTGGGAAAATAAAACACCACCTCCTAAACAAGAACTGAAGAAGGCTTACTGGTCTTGGGTGGACAACGAGAGACTTGGTAAATCAAATCACCCAAGATCTGTTGCCAACTTCTTGATGGTTAAAGATATCCCCTCCAGAGAACCATATTTGGACTTGATTCACAGTTCACATGATAGGGCATTATATTTTAAATTCAGGGTTGGGGTCTTACCTTTATGTCAGTTTACCTCTACCTGGAAACCACCACTGCAAACTGTACCCTATTGCCCATTCTGCGAGCTAAAAATCGAATCTGTCGCACACTTTCTATTTGAGTGTCGAGTCTATATGGCCCCTAGACGGAGGTGGTTGAAGCCTCTTTGTAGGAGCCTGGGAACTCGCTCACATCTGGAAGCTATAAGAATACTGCTCTCAGATACAAGACCCTTTTTTGCCATTTGTTTGGCTAAATTCCTAGGCTGGGCTTGGCGCATAAGATCTGCTAAACAACTGACGATACAGTAAAGTGTCCCTTTTTCATTTTTCATAAATTTTAAGATTATCTCGTGTAAATATGAAATGTTTTTAATGGTAATATGAATTGTAAATTGCTTTGTTTCGACCATTGTTTTTATGCTGTCATGTTTTGCTTTTATGATATGTTTCTATATCGAAATAAAGCTTTACTACTACTACTTTCTCCTTACCTCTGGATCTGGTGCTCCTGTTCTCTGATCTCTTGGACATTCCTCAGTAGGCCAACTTACAACTATTTTACACTCAGCCCACAAGTCTGCTGGAACAATTATATCAAACAGACTATTCAGGTCAATCCACAGCACTTTTGACAATTTCACAAACCTGTCTACCTGCCTATACCACTCGACGGGCTTTTCTCTCAGTCGAGGGAAATCATTCGTAAATGATAAAATATCCTGTCTGGTCCATGGAACATGTACATATCCTCCTCCAGGTATTTCTCTCATAGGATAAGCATCCACTGTTTTCTCTTTTTCTCTCACAGGAAATGCTGAATAAGTCCTATCCCCTGATTCTTCTCTTTTCTTGTACCACCTATCCTTCCACTTCTCAACATCACCCCATTTTCGCAATAAAGCGATCATCTCTTTAATCTGTCCTGTTCTACCAGCACCATTCAGGTTTTCAATATCTTTGTCTGTGAAATCCATCCTGTAAGACTTCTGCAAAGCTTTCACTTTATCAATGTCAACTCCGTGCTCATTCGCTATTGCTCTTAATCTGTCATGTGTATTTTTAGCTCTCCAGGTGATATTTTTACACATAAATAACAATTCACCATCATGATGATTTTTCAGAATTTCTGTAGGAACTGTCCCTGCAACAAGCTCTTCTAATTCTACACGTAACCTAGCCACATCAATTGCCTGTGAATCTTTATCCCTCTTTTGAAGAACTTTCATCCATTCATTCAAATCTTCAGCTGTTATTTCAGTAGATTTTCTCACTGGAACCACTTTCTTCTGCGGTTCTAAAATCGGCATCCCTGAACAACTAGCTTCACTAGCATCCAATCTTGAATTAGACTGTATCTCTAATCCTTCACGACATGTCTCATGTCTGGATTGTCTCAAATCATAATTTTCTGTCCTTTTTCCTGAATCTCCTGAAGGACCAGCCAAACTTGTCAATCTATTCCCAACATATGGAATCACCAAACTATTTTCACCTGTCCTCTGCTTATCAAAAACAGGCATAACCGGACCTATGGTTACAGGCACCGTAACAGCTTCCAGATTCTTCGTCAGCTCTCTAATCTTTTCAGTCAACTCCGATGTAGTTCTGGCTAATTCTCTCGTATTCTCGTCACCACTTCTATTCTCTCTTCCTTTTTCCCTAAAAGGATTACCACTTCTTAACTCAGGTGTCACATTTTCTGTTTCAATAATACGCAATGTATCTCTTATCGGAGAAACAACTGGTGTGCTCTCTTCTGGTTCTGGTCTATATGGAGGTGGTCTTTTGTAAATCATGTCATTCAAGACCTCATCCTCATACTCATTAACTCCATATCTTCTCACTTCTGCCTCAGGAACCCTTTCTGTACCCTTCTCTTCAACTGTTCTCATAGGGTATAATCCCTCTGACATACTAGCATCTCGCCATCTCTTCATTCGATCATGATGAGTTTCACGATCATGTCTCCTCCCAAACATGTATCTGTAATTTCCCACAGACCTCTGTTTTTCTCGCTCATGTACTTCCTCTTCCCATTCCACTAAAGCCTCAAACTGTGTCGGCCTTGGTCTTGGGTCAAGACACAACATCTTTTCCCGCAAATTTTTCAACACGGCCAAATTAAATGAACCATGTTCTGGGAATGCTAGGACACCATCTTCTTTAGTATACCTAACCCAATTCTCCAACCATATACAGGTATGATACCCATATCTCGCAGCCATAAAGGATGCAGGCGTTTTCGATGGAGGTAACAATTCACCCTCTCTTGTTTTAACATCTTTATCCTTGTCGAACCAATTTTTAATCTATTTGAACAAAGATTTTTTCTTTTTCTCTTCTTGGTAATACATTTTAGCTTTTACCAAACTTTCTAATCCCTTCCGTAATACAACTGAATAGTACGATGTTTTATCCAATAACAGCGCGACTCACACTAACGCACCAATCCTGGAGCGTCTACGTCACAAGAGTACAATGTGACTCTTTCCAATCCTTGCGCGGCTCACACCAACGCACCAATCTCAGCGCGAGCACTGTTCTGATCTAATATCCAATCAGAGCGCGGTCTGTTTGACGTCAGCAGTCGCTGCAGTCTCTCCTGTTCCTGTCTCCTGTCAGTCGTCTACCCCTCCTTTACAAAACTTCTCAGTAGACTTCGTGTCAGATTCTACAAAATGTATTAGTTACAACATATAAACATCTCCATTGTCTGCTTCGCTAACCAAAGAATAGTAAAGAAAATCTATTTCACAAGAATCCCGTTGACACAGTAGCACATCCCTCTACTCTACCCTTCTAACATGCACTCATTAACTGTTTCCTCTAGGACTGATCCAAAGAGTTTTACAATCAACTAAATGTATGAGCATTCACGCACATTCATACAAGAAAATGTAGTACATACACACAGAATCCTGCTTTTCCCGAGAACAGCGAACAATCTGCCCCACTACAGAATTATAACATACGTTAACCAAGCAGTGTTTACCTCTGCCCAGTCTTTCAAACAAGCTCAGAGAACACCTATTACTCCTCCCGCGATAAGCTTTAACGGTGAAACTTACGGATCCCTGGGACTTAAGACCAGAGTTTCACAGATAACCTTCGCTACCATACACACTCCTTTTCATACCAGAAATATTTCTAATAGTAACATACAACGATGTCACTAATTCCGAACACAGACAATGTGACGCGCAACTTCAATTGTCACACGTTTTTTCCTGCATACGTACAGGACCAACAATCCCGTCTTTCCCGAGAGCAGCATATACTTCCCTCTGCCCTACTACGGAACTGCTACCAGCTCCCAAATTCCAGAAGCACTACATAAAACTCAACACGACGACTCCAACATATAGTATTAGTACATTTACCAACATCAATCAATAATCAATAAATCAAAAGCCAATGTACAAGCAATCTAATCAGATCAAGACAATCATCAATAACCATCAAATTCTGCTACCAGGAAATTGGTGCAGATTGGGGTGTACAAATTCTCCCTACTTCCACGGATAGAGTAAATTCACAGATACACGCACATACACTCATCATACGCTTGGGCCCATTTCACTAACATACACTCAGATTACTCTATCAGCACTGAACCTGTGGAAAGAAAACCTTCTAAACACCCTGCATCTACACTACGGTCGATAAGACCTAATTGACACTGTCTTGAGTCATGATTTAACCAATAATAATAATCAACAATAATCAAAATAGAGTACTCAATAATTGACAAGAAATAACCACCAACACAGTATTTCAAATAATGGTAATTTATCTAAAATTAGTTCAAAGAAAATCAATTCAAAAGCAAAATCATTATTCTCATAATTACCTATTCTAGCTAAATGTCATAAACGAGTCAGGACAGGTCTCTCGATAGAAGTCTCTTAGGTCACCGTCCTCACAGCATCGATCCTCACCAACGCAAGTTCGGAAAGAAGTGGCCTCAGAATCCAAAATGCAATGACCAAACCCTCTCTAAGCTAACAATATTTATAATAAATTTAACAAAAGAAGGCAACATAAAATGTTTAGATATCCGCTGAACCGCTGAGCAGAGCGAGCAGGAAAGGATGTAGCATCGCTACATTTGGAAAAATCTCCGCTCAGAAAAAAACCACAAAAATAAAAAGACGGAAGACGGAACTAAATCTTGAAAATGTTTCTTTTTCATGTTCATATTTCCTCGGAACCAGCATGGTGATCACAATGTCATTGTGGCTCCTTTGTCTTCCAAGGACATTTGGATGTCCGCGCAAAGCTGCTGTCCTCACGGAAAACTTTTAACCAGGCGAAGACTGTGGTCAGATGACTCTCGACCATGTTCAGCAAGGCCTTCTCATCAAAATCTCAGCACTCGAATGTAGGCTTTAAACGGTAGCCATTTTTAACCAGGCCAAAACGTACCATCTTAATTAAAAGAGACAAAAACAACGTTACCACAGCATAGTGATTAAACAGTGTTAACCCCACTAATACCCTTATGTGTATGTAATTATCTAGCCTTTGCAACATAAGAAAAGCATTAGTACACAACATTTTAAAAAGCGTTTTTGTGCTTTAAAATAAACAGCACTCAGCAACATTTATTAATAAAACATGCACATTATTAGTAAACAACACAAATGCATCCCCACGTGTAGTTTTCTCTTGTTAGTTCGTATTGGTTAATTAGAACATTTACACAAAACAAATAATTAGTAATTATAAATTAATAATTTTAATTTCTTTCGACAATAGACAAACCAGAGCTTAAAAAACCCAATAGATTTTCAACAGAAAACTCTGCTCCAGCACCTGTAAGGGTCGTGTTACCCTGCTCGCCCTTTGCCCTGGATTTTTTTCTCTATGTGCGCAGTGTGTTGGAATTAAGCTGCTGCACGTTCATTTGTAGCTGCGCCAGCAGAGTATGTTATGGCTTCACTAGTGCTGGCATCTCGGACCTCCATGCCGTTGTTCTCAGACCCCCAGAGTCGCTTTTGAGTGCAGTCGGCACTCCCTGTCAGAGCGAAAGAGGCTCAAGTCAGCTAAGTGTACAGACTGATAGAGTGCCTGGCACGTACGATGTGTCTTTGAGATTTGAGTTTGTGCTTGCTAGAACGCTCTCCAGAAACTTGTGGTCATTGTGCATAATGTCAATTCTGCTCATCACCCCTGAACTAATCTCGTGCCTGATGAATGAAGGTCGAAGTGTCAATTTGCATGCACACTTCACATAAGCCTCACTTGTCTTTGATTTACTAGCCTATAATGTTTTTCCATTGTTAATTATCTAGGCCACAATATAGGACGCATATCACTGGAGCCAAGGATGATGGTGGGTGGGGCCGGCGGCAGTGGGTGGGGGCCATTTAAGAAAAAGTTTGAGCTCTGGCACTTCTTATTTTACAAATTAAGCACTGGGGTGAGGTGACAAAGGGTGACGAGGACAGCAGGGTGAGGTGACGGAGGGCAGCAGGGAGTGAGAGCAGCAGGTGAGGTGACAGGGGGAGGAAGACAGAGTGCGCAGAGGGAGGAAGACAGAGGGAGAGGGGGAAGACAGAGGGAGACAGACAGGGAGACAGAAACAGGGAGACAGAGGGAGAGGGAGGGAGACCGAGGGGAAAACAGAGAGGAAGGGAGAACAGAGGGAGGGAGGGAGGGAGACAGAGAGAGGGAGACAAACAGAGTGAGTGAGACAGAGGGAGACAGAGAAAGAGGGAGACAGAGAGGGAGACAGAGAGAGGGAGGGAGACAGGGACGGAGACATAGCGAAAGGGAGACAAACAGTGATTGAGACAGAGAGAGAGCGAGAGAGAGGGAGGGAGACGGAGAGAGAGGGAAAGAGCGAGAGCGAGAGAGAGGGAGGGAGACAGTGAGGGAAGGAGACAGAGAGGGAGGGAGACAGCGAGGGAGGGAGACGGAGGACAGAGGGAGAGGGAGGGAGACGGAGGACGGATGGAGACGGAGGACGGAGGGAGACGGAGAGAGACGGAGAGGGAAGGAGAGGGAGAGAGGGAGGGAGGGAGGGAGAGAGAGAGGGAGGGAGGGAGACGGAGGAGGGAGGGAGACGGAGGAGGGAGAGAGGGGGAGAGAGAGGGGGGAGATAGAGGGAGGGAGACAGGGAGGGAGGGAGACAGAGAGGGAGGGAGACAGAGAGGGAGGGAGAGAGAGAGAGGGAGACGGAGGAGGGAGCGCGACGGATGAGGGAGTGAGACGGAGGACAGAGGGAGAGGGAGGGAGACGGAGGACGGAGGGAGATGGAGGGAGACGGAGGACGGAGGGTGACGGAGAGAGACTGAGAGGGAAGGAGAGGGAGAGAGGGAGGGAGGGAGAGAGAGAGGGAGGGAGGGAGGGAGACGGAGGAGGGAGGGAGGGAGACGGAGGAGGGAGGGAGATGGAGGAGGGAGGGAGATGGAGGAGGTAGGGAGACGGAGGACAGAGGGAGAGGGAGGGAGACGGAGGACGGAGGGAGACGGAGAGAGACGGAGAGGGAAGGAGAGGGAGAGAGGGGGAGGGGGACAGAGAGGGAGGGAGAAAGAGAGAGAGGGAGACAGATGTTTTGAAAGGTTTTTTTTACTCTAGCTCCGCCCCCCACTGATCCCGCCCCCACTGACTCCACCCCTACCAGTGTGGCCCTCGGCCACTAACCACACTGTAATTTTGGCCCCCGACAGAAAGTTTGTGAGTACCCCTGTGCTAGAGGCTCCATGTAAAGGGCAAAGAGGACGGGGGACAACGGACACCCCTGCCGCGTGCCCCGCTCAATATGGAAGCGAGACGAGGTGTGGCCATTCACCCGGACCGTGGCGGTGGGGAACTGATAACAATTGAGGATGAACGTGCGGAAACGATCGCCCAACCCCGCCCTCTCCAGCACCCGCTCTAGGAATGGCCAGTGGACACGGTCAAACGCCTTTTCGGCGTCTATGGCCAACATCATAAATTCCCCCGGAACCCGCATAGCCTTCTCAATAAGATGCAATATCCGCTTAGTATTATCCGACGTCTGGCGCCCAGGGATAAAGCCCGCCTGGTCCGGGTCGATGAGGCAGGGCATATGGGGATCCAACCGGGCCGCCAATATGCCTGTGTATAATTTAAAGTCGATATTGAGGAGAGATATTGGGCGGTAAGCACCACAGCGGGAGCTATCCTTCCCAGGTTTGGGGATGACCACTACGGAGGCCTCCAGGAGGTCACTCGGGATCGCTCCCGGGACATCAAAGGAGTTGAACAAGCGAGTGAGAATTGGGGCAAGCACGGAGCAGAATTTTTTTAAAGAAGACAGCGGAAAAGCCGTCAGGGCCGGGAGCTTTCTCTAGCTTGAGGCGAGATATGGCGGTTATGACCTCCTCTACGTGAATGGCTCTGTCGAGGTGCGCAGCTTGCGCCGCTGGTAGTACCGGCAAGGTGACCGAGTCCAAAAACGCCGCCCCCTCAGAGTGTTCTAGAGAGGCTCCCCGATACAGCGCGGCGTAAAACTCCCGAAATGTCTCCGAGATGACCCCATCATCTGTGACGGACGTGCCATCCTCTCGCTTGATCACTTTGACACCCTGACGCTGGCGCACCTCTCTCAGTTTATGTGCTAGGAGGCGTCCACACCTGTCCCCCCCTGCGTAGTAGGCATGGCACAGTCTCAGAGCCGCATATTCCACCCGGTCCTGATCGAGCACCGCTAACTGTAGCTGAGCGATTTTAAGTTGCCGCCACACTCGCGCAGCTCCCATCCGCTGGTGCACCCGTTCCAGCTCACGAACCTGCTGTGTGAGTTCCTCCCTTTTGCCCTCCCGTTCCCTATTGTCTGCTGCCGAGATTGAGATGAACTCCCCCCGAAGAACCGCTTTGAGAGCCGCCCACTGTGTAGCGAGCGTGGTATCCCGGTTGGTATTATGTGTAAGATAGTCGCGGATGGAGTGCTGAATGCGTGTAACCACCGCCTCGCGGTGCAGAAGGGTGTCCCTGAGGCGCCACACTCTGGCCGGACGTGACATGGGCGGAAGGGTGAGGGTCATCAACACCGGGGCATGGTCCGACAGGGAAGCCACCCCCATGTCGACCGATGTCGTGAGTGCACTAACTGGGCCTATAACTAAAAAATAATCCAGTCGAGCATAAGTCTTGTGTGCATTGGAATAGAAGGAATAGTCCCTGTCCCTAGGGTGCAGGCAGCGCCAGAGATCGCACAAACCCAGGTCCTGCAGTCGCCCCCGCCCCTCCACCGAAAGCGCCCCCACCTGGTGAGTGCGCTGAGCGGATCTGTCCAGAGCATTATCAAAGACTAGGTTGAGGTCACCGCCTACGATGATATTACGGTCAGGTGTAGCTGTAGCTTCGGTGACCGCGGAATGTAAGAATTTCTCTGGGCCTTCATTCGGGGCATACAGTGAGCTAACTGTGAACGTCGTTCCCCCCAGTGCCATGCGATACATCAGTAGCCTCCCCCTGATCTCAGCCACCTTATGCAAGACCTCACCCGAAACCCCTGAGCCACCAGGATCGCCACCCCCGCTGTCTTCTTGGGCCCCGAGGAAAAGAACTGGGTGGGGAACTTCCAGGACCTCAGTCTGTGACAGTCGTGCGGTAGGAGATGCGTCTCCTGTAAAAGACAGAGATCTGCATGGGAGTGCTCCAAGTAAGATAGGACCGCCCTGCGCTTCACTGGGTTGTTGAGACCCCGCACGTTGAGGATCAAATTCCTAAGTGTGGTGGGAGGCATGACATGCGGCGAGCCAAGAGTCCTGCTTAAGAGGGAGTACTACCAGCGCAGCTCCAGGCTGCGTGGTGCACAAACGGACCGGGAGGGCACTGCCAAGGAAGACCCTACAAATCTCAAAAAGGAAGTGGACGTGAAGCGCGATAAACCCTCCCCACCCTCCCCCCCAAAACCCCCCCAACTAAGGAACCTGCGACCACCATGGTCGAGAACATGTAGTCCATCACTCGGCAGTGATTGGCGAAAAGTCATTGGGTAATCCACCAGTAGTGAAGGGAAGCCCTCCTCCCACCAAGGATCTGAGCTGCATAGACGGAACCCCTCAGCACAACATAGCGCTCAAGTTCAATCCGGGGCCGAACCAGAAAGTTCCGCAGATTGCTGGCCCCTCGTGATCTCCGCTGTTGGTGGCTTTGTGAGACGGCGTTTCCACCCCTGCTGCCTCCAATGAGGCCCTGCGTCCACTGTACCAGTCTTGTGCTCCTCTTCCCCCTCCGGGAGTTCCACTCCTAACAACTTGCCGGCCTCCGCCAGAGAGCGCAACTGGTAGAGTTTGTCATCCTTACGGAACACCAAGCGAAAGGGGTGGCCCCAGCTATAAGGTATTTTGAGATGCTGCAAATGGGAAGTGATTGGCCGGAAGAGGCGCCTCTTCTGCAGTGTGAGAGCAGACAAGTCCTGATACAGCACCGGCTTATGATCCCGGAACTGAAGGGGGTGCATCTGACGGGCTTTTTGTAGTATAAGCTCCTTGGTGCGGTAGTCCTGCATGCATACTAGGATGTCTGATGGGGGGGCCGCCGCCGCCCTGGGAGGGCCCACTCTATGCGCCCGATCAATGCACAGAGCCGTGTCCAAGGGGCGCTCCAGGATGTGATTAAAGAGTTCCCTAGCATAGAGAAAGAGATCTTGTGATGTAGCAGCCAGTGGGACCCCCCTGATCCGGACGTTGTGGCGGCGGGAGTGATTTTCCAGGTCCTCCAGATGGGTCTGGAGGTCCACCTGCTGATCATGGAGTCTGATAATCTCCTGTTGGAGAGTCGCTACCTCTTCGTCTCTCCCGTCGCTCTTACCCTCCAAATCCGTGACTCGTTCCCCTATGCCATCCACATCGCGGCGGATCTCTTTAAGTTCTGACGTGAATTCGCGTTTCAGCGTGTGGATGTCGTCCCGCAGCGCGGAAAACATGGACTCCAAGAACGCCTTGGTGATGGGCTCCGCTCCTTCGGTCTCCGGCGAGCTCTGACTCGTGGCATCCACCTCCATACCGGAAACCGTGCGTCCCGTCGCCGGCTTAGCGAACAGGTCCTTGAGAGTCTTATCCTGCCGCTTCCTGTGATTGGACATGGCGCTTCCCCCAGGCCCGACGAGCCCCGCTCACAGGACCGGCGCCACTTCCACCAACCTGCGTCCGAAGGGCAGAGTCCTATGAGGCAGGCCGTGGAAGGCGCGAAGCCCCGCTCTGACGACGTCCTAGCAGGCCCCCTCCAGCCGGCCACACACACGTAGATATCCGGCATCTCCGGCGATGCTCCGTCGCGCCGCCCAACGCGGGTGGGCCGCACCCCCTGTGGCAGTTCGGTCGACCAGGTCACGCCGCTCCACCAGCCCGGCAGGCCTACATCCACGCCCTTCTGACGGTGAACCCGCCAGCCGCGGCCACCACCTCTGTTTTCCGGGCCACCAAATACACGTCCTCACCGCAGCCGTGCCCAACCGCGCTCGCCGTGTCCTGTCCCGGCGGTCTGCGCGCCGCCCAGTCTGGCCTCCAAGACTGATTTGCACCGAAGTCTTCCCACAGTCCTCACAGACCCAATGTGTCAGGCGAGAAGGGGAACACACCCCCCGATCTTCTTAACTCGTGACCCGGCTCCAGGGACGGCAGGGCGCTTCTGACTCCAACCCTGGCCCCCACGTGCTCGCGTACCCCCTCTGGCCGCTCACCGCCGGTCGTTCAGCTCCAGGCTATGGCACGCACCCCCATCATCCGCCCCGCTACCATGCTGCCAGGCAAGGCTCCGGTCAATCTCCAACGGCGGGGGAGGGGGAAGGGAACGCACCCCTCGCATCCAGCTCCGCACCGTCAGCCCTACGGGTCCGCTCTGCGCCGCACCTCAGGTCTCGCTTCTGGCCGTCAGGCCCCGCCGACCAACCTCCGCGTAGATCTCCACACCTCCCGGAGTTCCCGACCCGGCCACTGCCCCGCTCGGGGCTCCACCCTCCGCGTCCAACAGCTCTGTCGTGGTCGGAGCCCCCGAGGGTCGCCACTCACCGCCTTCTGTGCCTCCGGGCCTTCTGCATCCGACCCCTACTCGGCAGGTCGACAACTCTGCACTGGGCAGGCTGCACCGTCCGGGCCGCTCTCGCCGATCACCTCCCCGATCGGGCGGCAGGAGGCTGCGGCCGTCACTTTCACCACCTCAGTGCCCCCCCAGGTGCCGGGGCTCAGCAGGCTGCTCTAGGGGTTGCGGTCGGCGCTAAAGACGGCCTCCAGGCCGGTGCTGCAGGGATCCGAAGCGGGAGCTCTCGAGCAGGACGTCTGCTCACTCCGCCATCTTGGCTCCGCCCCTCTAAGTAGACCTTTTAAATGTGTCGCAGGCCTGCCATTGCAGCCTGTGAATGCAGTTTTTACACTGCCATTTCGACCTGGCAAAATAAACCTTTTACTAGGCCCAAGCCTTCCTTTTCAATACATGTAAGTTACCCCTAGGGTAGGCCCATGACAACCCAGACGGCAGTGTATTTACAAAGTAGGGCATGTAATTTTACGTTTTACGTGTTCTGGTAGTGAAAACTCTTAGATTTGTTTTTTACTACTGCAAGACCTACCTCTTCCATAGTATAACATTGGATTTACTTTAATAAGCCGTAATTTCCAAATGGGAACAGGTATTCAGTTCATGTTTGGTGGCTTTGGAATTGTAATGAAAAATCTTCCCTTATACTGAAGTCACATATTAATTTACAATTTTGAAAAAGCCACTGTTAGAAAGTTGGCTTTTCCTCACCTAGCAATTTGGTGCCTGCAGCTTGTCTCTAAATCACAGGACTAGGTGCAGCTGACAGATTGGCTTTGTGTATTCATCCTAGACAGCCACACACAATAGAGAGCTTAATTTATTTGACTTAGTTGGTTTATATTTATTTCACTTCATTGGTCAATTTACTGGCATTTGCCCGCCATTCCTGCAGTTTTCGTACCACTCCCAATGCGGTTCCCATTCCCCACCCCACGCTCCCGCCTTCCTGGCATCCCCTCCCACCTCCCAAGACTACTTATGGTGGCTGCTGCACAGCTCCAAGGAGTAGCCCTTGACCGTTGGTCGTAGAACCGCCGTTTCCTCTAACACAACTCCACAAGTCTGGGACCGCGCTGCCTGTCATTGCTGCCTCTGATCGATCCCGTTGTCTTCAGGTCCTGCCTGGTTTGGTCAGTTCCTTAATTTTATCCTCGTGGCATTTTGCTTGGTCTTGGTGTAATTAATTAATTTATTTGATTTAACTTTGTTGGTTTAAATTTATTTCACTTCGTTAGTCTATTGACTGGTATTTGCCCACCATTCCTGCCATTTTCGTACCACTCAGAATGTGGTTCCCACTCCCCACCCTCCTGCCTCCCTGACAGCCCCTCCCACCTCCTAGGACTACTTATGGAGGCCACTGTGCAGCCGCACAGTGGATGAGCGCAGCGGCCTTCCCGCTGGCATGTCATAGGCAAACCGGTCTGCACCCATATGCGTCAGGACACCGCCCAGTGCCAGGACCCCAGCCCTCTTGCCATCCACCACTACACTACTGAAGAGTTCCTGGCCCTGACCCTGGACACCACAACAACAACTGCTTCACGTAACTCCCCAGGATAAACCAAAGGATACCTTCCATGCCACCATTGCAGCTTCACCTGCCACACAGAACCCCTTGCCCGGTTCAGACCCCACACCTGATCAGACAAACATGAACAACCATGAACTGCTCCACTGCATCCTGCTCAACGGCTCCCTCTACAACATGCCATGGAAATCTGGGATGCCTTTGCCACCCTCTCCCCAGATGATGCCTTCATCACTGAAATCTGGCTCAGCCCTCCTCGAACCTCGACATCACCACCACCACCCTCAAAGGCTATAGGATGATTCACCAAGACTGCACCAACAAACACGGGGGCATCGCCATCATTTTCTGGGAAACCATCCAATGTGCCATCACTAACACTGACCAGACACCCCTCATGGAACACCTCATCTTCCACCTACAGACCGATGCCAAGCATGAGAAGAGGCACCCTCAAATACAGGCCCCCAGGATCCTGTCCAGCTTTCTGCTATGCCATCACCAACCTCATCGCCCCCCAAGCTATCGACTTCCACCACTACCTACTACTCTGCAACCTCAATTTCCACATCAAGGACCCCAATGATGCCAACTCTATCACCCTCCTGGAGATCCTGAACAACATTGGCCTCACACAACAGGTCACCGAACCCATGCACAAACCCAGACACGCACTTGGCGCTATCTTCACCTCCAGCGACAGAATCAAATTCACCCACATCTCGGAACTCATCTGGACCGACCACACCATAGTTCACTTCACCATCTCCAACACCCAGCACACCATCAACTAGGACCACAGCGCCTTCCACCGCAGCTAGGGGAAGGTAACCATGACTCAGTAGACACAGGTCCTCAGCACCACACAACCCGAAATCTCATCAGACCTTGACCAGGTCGTACAGAACTTCTCAGCATGGATCACCAAGTGCGGTGACAGAGTCGACTCGTTGGAACCATAAAAAAATACCAAATCCTCTAAACAAGCCATTTGGTAGACCCAAGAACTCTGAACCACCAGGCACAGCTGTCCCCGACTCGAGAAGATATGGCGCGCCACCAATAACCCCTCCGACAGGGCTGCTCACAAAGCTGTCCTCAGCAACTAACACCGGCACCTCAAGGAAGCCAAGGGAGCGGCTATCTCTTCCCGCATCAATACTGTGGCCAACCACCCGAAGAAGCTCTTCAAAATAGTCAAGGAATTCTCCAAACCGACAGCCACAGAGAACATCATCCACCCTTCCCAAGAACTCTGCGACACACTCTCAGACTACTTTTACAGCAAAATTGCCACCATCTACAACAACTATGACCCCAATCCACCACCACCATCATGTTGTTCATCCACTCCAGAGCACCCACGGACTTCCCAGAAAGTTGGAAAAACACAGAGGTCAGACCACTCCTAAAGAAAACCTCTGCCAACCCCAGTAACCTAAAAAAATACCAACCGATCTCCCTGCTCCCCTACCCCGGAAAGGTACTTGAGAAAGCCATCAACCAACAACTCACAAATACCTTCAAAACAACCACCTCCTCTACGCCTCGCAATCAGGATTCTGTGCCAACCACAGCACTGAGACCATGCTGATCGCTACCACCGCTGACATCAGAATTCTTAATCGTGGAGAAACTGGCACCAATCCTCCTCGACCTCTCTGCTGCATTAGACACGTCGCCAACCACACCCTCATCAACAGACTCTACAACACAGGCATACAGCAAAACGTCCTATAGTGTTGGACTGCGAAAATACATCCAATAGGCTCCCCTTATTGGCATTGTGCTTAAGTTAGCATTTGTGGCACCATTTTGCCCACAGCCGCCATTTTGTGTGATGATCGAAACTAACTTCTGTCTCATTTTGTCTGCCTCAGCAGAAAGCAGCTCTGATATTTCATTTTGTATTTCTTCAAGGTTGAGCTCTGCTGTCTTAATGAATACATGAACATGCCTTTGCATACCTTCCTTGTTAGATAGGCCCGTTCTCATGATCTACCATAGCAGGCATTGGCAGAGTAACATTGAGGTGGAGATAACATTTACCCTATCACAGGAGCATAACTCATCTTCTGTGTCTCTTTTCTTAGCCTGCTCCAACTGGAATTTACCAGTTTTGGGTGGGTCTTGCTGGGCATTGGAAATGTATAACAACTAATGTAAGGTTGGGGAGAGTCAGTCCCCTTGGTAGCATCTTAGGAGGCTAGTCAGATTGGACTCCGCTCGAGCGAATACTAATAAATAGCTTGGTTTGTATTCTCTACTGTCTGACCGATTCTTCTTTTGTGTGGAAGGCTGACAGGTGGTCGCGAGTGACCCGGGAGGCCCTAATCGGGTCACTTCCTTCAGTTGGTGACCGAACAGGGACCCCAACGAACTGACCCATCCTTGTCCGCAGACAGATGAGGAGGATTGGGCCACGTCGGGTCGGATGGGCAGATCAGGGATTCCTGCACGATAGAGCCTAGCCTCGCCCAGTGGTCGTCCTGGCTGGGGTCCTGAAACGGCGAAACCCTTGGATCTGACAGTTTGGTCCGAAGAGTCGGCAGTGGAGAATACATTTGTGCGACCTGTGTACACCAGGTGAATTTGCTTTGGTTCTTTGTGAATATGGCGCCCTTCTGAATAATATTTGGTATGGTTTGCGGAACATGTGATTTGCACTTGGTAGTTCTGCGGACCGATTTGGGTACAGAGTGTCTGTGGACACACTTCAAGGCAACATAATGGGTTTGGTTTACTTTTGCAAATGTCTGGGATCTGGCTGTTTTTTGGTTTTGTGGTGTCGTCTCTGATTTGTCTCTTTGGTGCAGTCTGAGGAGTGACCTTTGGGTTTCCTTGTTTGATACGGTCTGAGGACCAATCTTTCAAAAGATATTTGTAAACTATTCGTCTGGCACGAATAGTGAACTTGTTTCCTTTTAAGATGCCCTGCTGGAGCAAGTTGTGTTGTTTGGGGTGCCGTTGTTGTTCCGCTGATGCTCGATTGGAGGAGAGGCAGCCTGAGTCTCCGGAAGTCAAACCGGACTTCGCTATGTATGTTAAGCACGGCCTTGGCCCTATTATGTTCAGTACATTATGGCACAAATATACGAGGAACAATGCCAAGCTGCAGTGGCTGCTGACAGGTTCGTTCGATGAACAAAAATTGAATTTCTTACAGGATAAATTGTTTTCCAAATAAAGTAGGCAGTCATTGTTTGATTATCTTCAGGTATGGCAAAAGGAAGCTAAACAAAGACGAATGAGAGCAGAAAAGGACCTCGAAGAGGAAAGATGCAGACAGTGAGTTAGAAAGCAGTAGCATATGATAGAGAGAAAATAGAAAGAGGTATAGAGTGTGCTGATCGGGCGTTTCGATTGCAATGTGATAAGTCATATGTTGCCCGAGTGGAAGGCGATACATTTGTGGAGGAACTATTAGACACTCGACCCCCACCTTCATATGCCCCGCAGAAAATATACCTGCTGTCCCGCAACCCCAGTCTTCTGCCCCTCCTGCCTAAACCTCTGGTTCTCCTGCTCTTGATCTGGTTGCTTCGGCTAGAGCACCTTCTGTTCTTTCTCTGGCTTCACATGCCGCGGCTGCGATTACTGCAAGTCTCCCTGCTAAGCCTACTGTTTCAGCTTACTCTATCTCTCCACCCCTCACAACCTCAACACAGCCATTAATAACCCTGGTACCTGCTCCTTCAGCTATTGTGTCTTCTCCGCATCTCCCTTCCCCGACCTTGCTGAGTATTGGAACGCCGGTGCGTGGACTGGACGAGGGGGACTGGGCGACTTTTGATGCTACACATTTAAAAAATACATTTGAACATCTCTTTCCGATTAATACTTTACAAGTGTACATTACGGTGAATGCCATTTTAATCAGTGTGGTAGAGCATAACCAAGGATATATGGGGTGGAAAACATACAATGAAAGTAAACAAATCTATATTTTCTTGTGAGAGGGGTAGAGTGGAAATATCCCATTGATGTAGGGGGTGACACCAAGCATGCCTTACCCAGACCCCACGTGATAGGGATTAGGTCCTTCTCTTTCAAACAAATCCTGACTAGATACAAGGTACTGCTCCTTTTGTCAAAATAACAGCTCCAGGTGAAATGAAAAACATAAAAAAAGAACTAAAAAATGCAGCATACAACATGAAACCTATCTGAGTAATAATAACATGATGTTTCCTTCTTATGAACAGTGAATACCATTTTATAAAACATCCCATCATGTAACAAAAGTAAAGGTAGTGTTTGGTAGAATAAATGCAGCATAAACAGGAGAAATTAATCCTATGTAGCGTCATGAGCTACAACAGAAAAGTAGGACGTGCACAGTGATGCAGATAAAAATAAACAATATATACAAAAATAGAACAAGGCAAACTGAAAAGTAGGGCAAGCAGTTGTAAACAAACTGGAGCAAAAGAATACTGCTCACAGTACATTAGCAGTAGTCCCAGAAAGCTATTTAGAGATCAGAGCCTTATTGCCAATTTGTTATGTATATGTGTGGTATTAGTATGGGACAAACACAAACCAACAAAACGAAGTAGAGCATTACGCAGGACAGAAGACAAATATATATAGATGAGAGCGAACAGAAGCAAGTGTGGGTAAACTTGAATTGTCATGAAGTTGTGTTCTTAAAAGAGGTGTAACTTCTGCTTCTTCCTATATGGCAGTAGGGTTGCAGTGGTCCTGATATACCCAGATCTTGGGTACTTAGATGGAGAAGCCCTCTTGCCTTGTGTTTTTCTTTTTTCCACTTCTTTGTCTTCGTCTGAGGGTGCCCTGCTGTGGATGTGCCGAGAGCCACAGGAGGTGGCAAGTTTGTCTGACAGATTGGAGAGAATGGGAGATCCTTGTCATGATGGCTTTGTAGATGAAGGACGGGCTAGGGGCACCAGTTGAGTTCCATCAGGTTGCATGTTTGTGTGATCATATCAATTTAGGCCCGTGATTAGGTGTTTCATTAAGAGATGGGTCAGAATGGAGTCTGTGAGGTCATGCTGTAGCACAGTGCCAGAATCCAGATGCAAAAGTATGACAGCTTCAACAGCAGTTCTGTGGTTGCTTTCTGGGAGTAATACAGCAGAATGAGCTGGTACCAGGCTGTCTTGATTTTCATGATGATGTGTTTCTGTGAATGTCTAAGGTGAATGCAGGTGACTTTGCATTCAGTAAAAGTTGTTTGAATGCATCCAGATTCATGTTGTTGAGTCATGTTTGAACTGGTTATTGCTTGTTCTTAGCAAATAATAATAATTGTGTTTTGGTGGTTAGGTCAGCAATCTACATTTCCTGTCTAGGGGGTCGCAGTACTCAATTCTCCTAGTCTTTCCAGACCCTTTTTTCCCCAAAATGGAACACACAGGTCTCGCTGCCATATACGACACACATAACCCAGCATGCACAAGCATGTATCATGTGCTGTTCAGTGCTACATGGAATCCATGCAGACCGAGAGTGAGTAAAGTATAAAGCCACAGAACTTTACTTGAGTGGGCCAGTCGGTCCTACTCCTGTGAGACAGGTAAAAAGGCCTGTTCACAGTCTGATTACTGTGAAACACGAAACGGGTATGCTGCACCACCGTGCTTTTATCACTTACCTCAAGTAAGGGCAGAAGCCCTCGAACACTGTCAGTGTAGGTCTTGGTATGCCCTTCCGGGTCTAACAAGACCTCATTACCATGAGACAGGCATAGGGCATGGCACACATGCATGATCTGTGTCCGCTCCTGACCAAAAACCTTTCCCAAGGTTCCAGCTACTTATGCAGCTGGGGCTTTTCCTTCCCAGCAGCTTCTCAGTCAGATTTGTAGGGTGCGGTCATGATGGCTTTGTGGATGATGCAGATGGCCTTAGTTGTGCCTGTGTAGTAGTTCCATTTAGGTGGTACTGAGGTGATCATATGCCCTTGATAAAGTTAAGTCTGGATGGTGAACTCCGCTTCGCTCGCGGAGTTTGCAAAGATTTCCGTACTCTGTGTTACGCGGAGCTCAAGGAGTTCCGAAAACTCTCCTCCACGGTGAGATTTTTCCTAGTTTGTGCTCATCCAAGTCAAGTTGGCGGGCACAAGCGTGGAAAATCAACCTCCCAGCAAGATTTCTCAACGCGGGCGGTCGGATTTCTCATTGCGAGTGGTCACATAAGCTCGCGACTGCTCGCGTTCAGAAATAGTCTGTTCGCATTGAGAAAGCTGTCGCACGAGTAAAATATCTACTCGAGCCGCAGAAAGGAAGCAGCGCCCGCTTGCACTGTGCATGGTGCCGTTCACGATGATTCCACAGTGCGTACAAACACCCAGCGCTGAAAATCACTGCGAACAGCATTTTTCTAATGTGCTCTGCTGCTTGCGGAGCTCCCCGTAGCACGGCAGAGTGTTTGTTTGCACTTCGTGGAGTTCCACGTAACTCCACGAACTCCGCCCAGGCTTAGATAAAGTGTACTAATGCATGTAAGATGCCCTTTCATAGTTTCATGAAGAATTTGCTACGGAGAAGTCTAGACAAGTCCATCTACACACAGGGGTTGAACTTTACTCAAGAAGTAGGTGGCAAGTAAAAAAAAACCCTGGAAGCTGTATCTACCCTGCACAGCCATCCTTAATCCAGTATAACCCACTATAACCCCCATTTACCATTCCACCTTATATTTTGTTGGAATAGAGAAACATTGCTTGCATGATTTGGAGAGTGCGTGCCTCTTTCTCAAGTTCATGTAGATTTGTGCCCTTGACCTGCATTCATATGCTTTGGATGTATTTTTGTGGCCCGGAGAGTGACCCAGGGCGAAATTCTTTGGCCTAGAGGGGCACACCATGCACACATAATTATCAGCATGACTACACAGCTTGCCAGGCTATAAAGGATCGACGACGGTGGCAGCGACAAGATTGTAGTGTCAAGAAATGGCCGTATATGTGTCTGTGCAACAGGGAGTTGCATACTTGCCTCTACTGCACATTTTATGGCTTAAATCATTTTATTGAAGTTGTCAGTGGCCAACAGTAAACACAACACCCACCTGCAACCACTGGCCAGTGGGGAATAGCAAAGATTATACATATATCGTGAAAGATTGAGATAGAGGAGAGAGAAAAAAGGAGATAAGGGAGTAAAACAAAGGGATAGAAAAGAAGAAGAATGTCAAAGACCTACCCAAATCCCAGTGTTCGACACAGTGGGGTTCTATCCAACGGGTGACTTCTCCTCGTCTCGGGCGGGCTGCTCACCGGCGGGTAGTGGAAAACCAAGGCACCTGTAAGTACCTTAGGCATGTGAGCTCAACGAACTCCGAAGACAAGTAGGCCACTGTGGATCCCCAGGTATTATCAAATTTGGGCAGTGTGTGGTTAATCCCCGCTGTGACCCTTTCCATCCCCACTACCTCCCAGACTCTATGAAGCTAGTCTAGTTTCATTGGGATGTCATCCATACCCCACCTTGCTAATAGCACTTGTTTAGCTGCCCGAGTGCCAAAGTAATCACTCTCTCCCTACAGGACTTAAGAGGATATGTAAGAGGGTTGGGAAGTCCCAACAGGATGTAGCTAGAGAATCTAGGAAGTTCCGTGTGGTATATACTGTCAACTTCGGATAGGATAGTGTCCCAGAAGGCTTGTATCTTAGGATATTTGCCATAGAATGTGGGTCAGTGCGCCTACCTGTCTATATCTGCGCAAGCAGAGGTCGTCGCTACGTGGTCTCCACCGGGCGATGCGTGCCGGTGTATAGTACCAATAATGTGCAATTTTCAGCAGCATTTCCTTACCCGTGGTACTACAGGAGGAAGCCCGGGCCCTGTGAATAATGTCCGCCTATTCCTTCAGGGAAAATTCCCGCTCCAGTTCTGATTCCCACCTGCGCAGCGCCGGGGACTTAGAGGGGTTCTTAGCTTAGTTCAGAAAATATATAGATATCTGATAAGAGATGTTTGTTTGAGGTACGGGTGATGAACTAAAGCTCATATTTAGTAACCCTGGACGGACAACTACGCTACGTTCGCGAAGTTTGCGTAGTTTGTGCTACTTCGTGCTACGCAAATTGCACGTAGCACAGTGCAAAATTGCGTAGCATAGCGTAGTTGGCATTTTTTGCTCGCTCGCGGTCCTCAACGTCAAGTTGGCGACCGCGAGCGAGCAAAATGACATCCCGGCGAGACTTTTTCCTTGTTCGCGATCAGCAACATCAAGTTGCCGATCGCGAGCGTGGAAAATAAACCTCCCGGCGAGATTCTCAACGCGGGGAGGTCAGGTTTCTCATTGGGAGTGGTCGCGTATGCTCGCGACCACTCGTGATGAGAAACTACCAGTCTGCATTGAGAAAGCTGCCGCTTGAGTAAAAATCTACTCGAGCGGCAGAAAACGACCGCTTGCACTGTGCGAGATGCCGTTTGCAATGATTGCACAGTGCAGACAAGCATCCGGCACTGTGCAATTATCGCGAACAGCGTACTACGCAGTTCGCATAGCGTGAACTACGCCCAGGGTTAAAATTTAGTAAGAAGGTGACCGGCATGTGTGCGCACCTGTGGTTGTGTGACCCAGTGGCGTAGTGCCAGGTACTGCCAATACGCCTCCTTGGGGATCCCATAGACCGTCACTAGTTGGTGGAAGTCCATAATTCACTGTGTGTCAAAAAGGTACCCTATGCATTTGCAGTTAGCTTCCTGCAATTTCAAGTATGCGTTCCCTGTATGAGCAGGGGGGAATTCTGGGTTCTCTATAAAGGGGGTCAAGGGGGACACAACAGACAAGAGCTCACATCTCTCTTGTAACCTGTCCCATACATTCATGGTGGGCCTCAAAACCGGGTAGATGTACACAACCTGCGGACGGTGTTGTTTGGGAAGCCAGGGGTCCTTCCAGATGTGGATACCAGCTAACCCTCGGTCGATAAAACACCAATGTTTTTCAGATTCCAGTTGGTACCACTCTACCATGTAGCGTAATTGCGCTGCTTCGCAATAACGCCCAAAATGCGGGACCCGAGTCCCCCATGCTCCTGTCTCAGATACGTTAGATGGCGAGCAATGCGTGCCCTCTTCCCACCCCAAATAAAGCCATCAACTAGTTGCTGTAGCTGGGCCAATATTTTAGGCGGCGGACACAGTGGGAGCGTCTGCATTATGTAAGGAAGACAGGGTAGAGTTGTCATCTTGATTGCAGCAACTTTGCCCAGCCATGAGAGGACGTGTTTCTTCCAGCTGTGAAGCTCCTGACGTACCTTGGCCAAGATCTCCGAGAAGTTCACCTGGGCAATCTAATCAATTGTTGGGGAAACCGGGATCCCCAGATACGTGATGTCACTACAAGCCTATGAGAACGGAGACTGTGTTGCTATTTGTTGCTGATCTATTTTTGGCAATGTTAGGCTGAGGGCCTGTGTCTTTCGCAGGTTGATTTTAAAACCCGACGCCATGCTAAACGCTTCTTTCTCTGCTAGCAGGGGGGAAGAGAGAGTAACGGGCAGGTCAAAAAGAGCACCACGTCATCCGCATAAAGCGAAATCTTGTGCTCTCTTTCTCCCATCCGGATCCCGTTGACGGTGGGGAGCTGCCAAACTCGCTCAGCAAAGGGCTCCATATAGAGCGCAAATAAGAGAGGTGAGGGTGGGAACCCCTGCCTCGTGCCCCACCCGATCTGAAAGGAACGAGAGGCGACCCCATTCACTCTGATGCATACCTGCGGGCTATGGCATATACAATTCACCCACCTCATAAATCGCTCTAAGATACCGAATCAGCTTAGGACCTGACGGAGATAGGGCCAGTGGACCCAGTCACAATGCCTTCTCGGCGTCCACCGACAGGAGTACAGCCGAGGTCTGGGTGCGCTGCGTATTATCCAAGAGGTGACATAATCACCGGGTCCCGTCACTGCAATTACGTTCCGTGATAAAACCTGATTGATCCGGGTTGTTGGAAATGGCCCATTTTGCAGGGTTATCCCTAAACTTTTTGCCTTCCTCCTGTATTTTTTCTGACCTGTTTGTGTTGATTTTATGAATCTGGGCACTTTACCACTGCTGATCAGTGCTAAAGTGCATATGCTCTCCCTTTGTAAATAAGACATGTGAATTGGTATATCCATGATTGGCTTATTTGGTTTAACTGTTAGTCCCTAGTAATGTGGCCTGTGTGTGCCCAGGGCTGGTAAACCAAATGCTGCTGGTGGGCCTGCAGCGCTGAGTTGCGCCACCCACAGAAGCAGCTTGTAAAGTGTGTCTGCAGTGTCTGTGTGCAGTCTAGAACTTCCACCTTGGCTGTGAAGTGCACCCACTTCCCAGCCCCTGAACCTTCCCTTGGCATCATGTAAGCCACCCCTATGGTAGGGTGCGTTGTATGTGTAAGGTAGGACATGCTTTGATGTGTGTAGCATGTCCTGGTAGTGAATTACACCCAATTTCGTTTTTCACTACTGTAAGGCTACCTGTTCTCCAAAGGCCAGAATGGGAGGTTTGGCTATTACATTCTATAGTCCTAACTGACCCATAGAACATGGTAGAAAAACGAATTTAGTATGCCTGAGCTCAGAATATTAAAATACATCTTTTAGTGAAGTTTATTTTTATATTCTGTGTTTGAAAATACCACTTTTAGAAAGTAGGCATTTTCTTGCATAAGCGTTCCAGTGTGCTCTGCTGTTATGTGTATTGGCTGTCTGGGTTTGGAGTGACCGGGCTGTGGAATTCCAGGAGACAGGGTGAGGTGTCCCAGTGGTGAATAGAGAGATCTGCATCTAGATGGGTGGGAGGAGTTGCACCTGGGACCTGAATAGGGCTATGCCTTCCCTCCACAATGCTGGCTCCACCTCCTATGGTGCGTCTGATGTCTCTGCCCTGCAGCCTGAAAGGAAAGAAGCAGCCTAGTAAACAAAGTGCTCCAGGACTGAGCAGAACTGGTTCTGGCTGGGTTCAGTGACTTGTGACTCTTCAGAACAAAGACTTTTGGGGTATAAATATCTGTGCTGAAACCCCTAAAATTGGTATTGCCCCTGGATTTCAAGACCAACCTCTGTCCGTGGAACTAAAGAAAGCTGCAGGAGAGGACTGTCCTGGTGTTGTGTGCTGTTCCCTGGATTGGCCTGCAGTAGTTTTCATTGGACTGGAAAAAGGAGGGAAAAGGAGCTGTAAGAGAACTTTTTAATCTTGAACCTGCAATCACCCAAGGGCTAGAGAGAGAGCTAGCCCCCTGACTGAAGTCTCAGGACCAGTAGACTTCATTTCGTCGCTAAAGCCTCAAAATTATCGCTAAAGCCTAAAAATCATCGCTACACCTACACAGCGTAAAGAAAATCATCGCATCGCTGCCGCTGAGGGCTCGCTGGCCTGATCATCGCCCCGCACGTTTGCAGCCAGAAAATCATCGCTACCGCTGCTGAGCGTCAAGAAAATCATCGCATCACTGCCGCTGAAAGCTTGCTGGCCTGACCATCGCCCTGCATGTTTGCGGCCAGAAAATCATTGCTACAGCTGCTGAGCGTCCAGAAAATTGTCGCATCGCTGCCGCTGAAGGCCCGCTGGCCTGATCATCGCCCGCACGTTTGCGGCCCGAAAATCATCGCTACAGCTGCTGAGCGTCCGGAAAAACGTCGCATCGCTGCCGCTGAAGGCCCGCTGGCCTGATCATCGCCCCACACATTTGCGGCCGAAAATCATCGCTACAGTGGCTGAGCGTCCGGAAAATCATCGCTAACCCCCGTTAGCGAGCGGCCGTGACCAAAGCGTGAGGAAAAACATCGCTATCCCGCCGGAGCGACATTTCTTGTGGATTATTTGACAACATCTCAGTACTGTGAGTAAAAAGGGTCGCAGAGACCATTGCCCTGAACTGAGCTTTACCTTCCCCATTGGAACTATTTTTGCAGAATCCAGAGAGAACTATTGTTTTGTACAGTATTGTGGTTTCCTCGTTATTTGGTCTTGTGATAAGTCTCTTTAAATATAACTATTTTCTTTGATAAACTACCTGTGTTGTGTCCCTTTGTAGTGTTCCTCACTGTATTTACTGTGTATGATCATCAACGCTTTACACACTGCCTCTGAGATTAACCTAACTACTCGTGCTACGTTACCACAGGGTGGAGCAAGGATTGTCAAGGGGGTGCAGCCCTTCACTCTGACTTAGAAAGAAGGGTCCCTGCTTGGACAGTGGCCATCCACTGCCAACCAGAGACCCCCATTTCTAACACGGGTCAACTAGGCCCTGCATGTGAGGAGCGAGCCTCGCCGCTAAAATGCTCGTAAAAATCTTCAGATCGACGTTGAGCAGGGAAATAGGGCGGTACGATGCACATTCTTGGGGGTCCTTCCCCGGTTTGGGGATCACTACTACCTCGGCCATTGACATCGATGGGGCCAGCCTCTCAGTTGCACTAAATGTATTAAACAGCCATATCAGAAGGGGGCCTAAGGTCTGAAGCAAAGATTTTATAGAAGTTGGCCGGGAAGCCATCCTCACCTGGAGCTTTTCTGGGGGAGAGTCCCTGAATAGCTCGTAGGACTTCCTCGGGTCTGATATCCGCTTCTAAATGGGCCACCTCTGAAGTCGGGAGAGGGGTTACCGGAGTCGCGTGTGTGTACTCCCCAGGCGCCACAGGATCAAAGCCTTCCACCGAGTAGAGGACAGTGTAAACGGCCTCGAACTCGGATGCAATGTCCGTATCCAACCTCAGGATCTCCCCTTGGGTGTTCCTGATCTCTGCTATCCGTCGTGCAGTCGTCTCGGCCTGGAGTGCGTGTGCCAGGAGCTTCCCTCTTTATTCCCCCCTCATAATAACGCTGTCAAGTGCGTAGCAAGGCATATTCGGCGCCGTCAAGATCGAGAGACCTCAATTGTTTCCTCGCCTTTGTAAGTACCCGCCGTGTTTGAACCACCCCAGTACAGCGGTGGACTCCCTCAAGCTCTTCCCGTTTGGCTCTGCGGTCTTTATTAAGTCCTGCCGCAATAGCTATACAGCAACATCTCAGGACTGCCTTCAGGGCATCCCAAACCGTGTCTATTCCGACTGTGCCCACATCATTCACCTCCAGACATGTTTTGATAGCGCACCGTATTTCGGCAATACTGGCATTGTGCGTGAGCAACTTATGGTTCAGTCTCCAAGACCCATGCAGGGGGGCACCCCCAGGGAGAAGTAATGTTAAAACAAGTGGGAAGTAATCTGAGAGCGCCGCCGCCCTGATAGTCACATCTGTTGTGGCCGCCGTGACTCAGGGCGAGGTCCAAAATAGATCAATATGGGCGTACATTTGGTACGCCGCAGAGAAGAAGGTGTATTCCCGAGCTGTCGGGTAGCGGTGTCACCAGGCATCCCTGAGACCAACTTCTCCCAATCTCCGTAGCAGCGTGTCAGAAATGGATCCCGAAGGCGCCATCCGAAGCACTGATCTGTCCAGTTGGGTGTCCAAAACCAAATTGAAATCCCCCCCTATCACCAAATCCTCGACTCCAGGATTGTGTGTAGTGTGTCTCGGAGAAAGGTTTCCTGTTGCTCATTGACACTATAAACAGAGGCTATCGTGTGTGTGAATGCCCCCATTGATACCCTCAGTGCCAATAGCCTACCTGCTACATCAGCCCAATCAATCAATCAAATAATTTGTAAACGCGCACTACATACCCGCAAGGGTTTCAAGGCGCTGAGGGTGGAGAGGGGAGGTGCTGTTGCTACTGGTCGAACAGCCAGGTCTTGAGTTGTCTCCTGAAGGTTAGAAGGTCTTCGGTTTGTCGTAGGATGAGGGGGAGGGTGTTCCAGGTCTTGGCGGTGGGAGAAGGATTTGCCTCCGGCAGTGGTTCTACGGATGCGTGGGACGGTGGCCAGGGAGAGGCTGCGGAGCGGAGTTTCCTGTTGGGTACGTAGAAGGAGAGTCGACTGTTGAGATAGGCTGGGATGTTCTTGTGGAGTGCCTTGTGTGCGCGGATCAGGAGCTTGAAGGAGATTCTTTTGTTGACAGGGAGCCAGTGCAGGATCCTCAGTTGGGGATGATGTGCTCGTGGCGCGGCACGTCGAGGATCAGGCAAGCAGAGGCATTCTGGATTCTTTGCAGTCTGTTGATGAGCTCTGGCGTAGAGGGCGTTTCCATAGTCGAGTCTGCTGCTGACTAGGGCCTGGGTGACTGTTTTCCTTGTGTCTGTCGGGATCCATCTGTAGATCTTCCGGAGCATACGGAGGGTGTTGAAGCAGGTGGGGGAGACAGCATTGACTTGTTTGGTCATGGTGAGTTTCGAGTCGAGGATGACTCCCAGGTTGCGTGCGTGGTTGGTGGGTGTGGGGGTGTCCCCAGCGATGCGTGCCACCAGGAGTTGTCCCATGCTGAGGGGTTGGGCCCGAGGATGAGGAGCTCCGTCTTGTCTGTGTTCAGCTTAAGGCGGCTATCCTCCATCCAGTCGGCGACGGCCTTCATTCCCTGGTGGAGGTTGAATTTGGCAGTGAGGGGGTCCTTGGTCAGGGAGAGGATCAGTTGCGTGTCATCAGCGTAGGAGATTATGTTGAGGTCATGATGTCGGGCGATGCTTGCAAGAGGCGCCATGTAGACGTTGAACAGCGTTGGGCTAAGGGAGGATCCCTGCGGGACGCCGCAGATGATCTCGGAGGCTTTGGATCGGAACGTGGGGAGGCGGACTCTCTGGGTTCTGCCGGAGAGGAAGGAGGAGGTCCAGTCAAGGGCCTTGTCTCGGATCCCTGCGTCGTGGAGTCGTGTGCGTAGTCTGCGAAGGCGGCGGAGAGGTCCAGAAGGATGAGGGCCGCCGTCTCGCCGTTGTCCCGTAGGATCCTGATGTCGTCTGTGGTGGCGATGAGGGCGGTCTCGGTGCTGTTGTTGCTGCGGAATCCTGACTAGGAGGGGTCCAGGATGCTGTTGTCTTCGAGGTAGCGGGTGAGCTGGATGTTGACTATCTTCTCGATGACCTTAGCTGGGAACGGAAGCAGGGAGATGGGCCAGAAGTTTTTCAGTTGACTGGAAGTGCATGGATAGGAGGACTGCCACCCTAGCCTTCTTCCCCACCCCGAAGAAAAATATTGTCTGTCGAACAATTTTGACCGAATGCGTTTCCAGTCGGCATGCAGGTGAGAGGCAAATATCACATTTGGCATTTCTCAACAAAGCAAGAAGTGCCTGTCTCTTAACGGGTGAGTTAAGGCCCCGAACATTGAAGCTCATAATAACCACTTTAAGGCCTGTCTTATGTACATGTTGTGAGTATAAGCCTTGGCAACAGCTGGATGTTGGTAAGCAAGCGTGACTGGGCATAGTCCACCGGTCTCCTCTGCCCGCCCGGGTCTAGGGAAGGACCCCTCACCCATGCTGTCTACCCTCCCCAATATAATGCATCTTCCATCAGGTGGACCATTGTAAGTAACCTGTGTGTGGTAATGCGTTGGTCGCCGTCGCTCGGCCGAATTCCAGAGGGATTAGAGCCAGGGAACCCAGGCTTTGTGGTGCTGTCTCCCGTGTCACCCCCGCAGACACGCCGCCCAACCTCCCTTGCCCCTGCTTGCCACCCGTGGGTTCCCAAATCGAGGAGTCACCCTACCTGTCTCTGTGGGGGCTTCAGGTCTCATGTGGGTAGGAAAGAGAAGAAAAGAGAGAAAAACAGGGTGGAATAAGAGAAAATAGGTAAACCTCCATTGCGCCCTCCAACTGCAATGTTTCACACTATCGTGCAAGGGTCAATGTGTACGACGGTTGGTCATCACCTCTCTGGAGGTGGGACTGCCCCCACCAAGGCCAAAAGCTCTGGCTCCTGGACTTGGACCATCTTCTCCACCTCAGGGCCCCAGGTCTGCAACTGCTGAGTTTCACTCACCGGCCAGTTTGTCTGTACCCTCCCGATCTTGTATCTGACGCAGAAGGGCTTCCCTTTCCTTCTGGTGCTCTTCCTCTGATGGCTTCCTGTTGTTTCTTCTCCTGAGGCCTCTTCTCCGGTTCAATTTAGGTGGCTCCCCAGAGGATGGGCCTCCCTCTGTCAACTCTGAGTCGCCTACCTCTGCCAGGGCACTCCCAAGGATGTCCTTCACCTTCTTTAGGTTCCTCACCCCTGGCACCTCCTTGTTCCAGATAAAAGACAGTCTAAATGGGTGCTCCCATCTGTAACGCACTCCGTGCTCTCGGAGGAAGACTGTGACCGGTCTCAGATCTTTGCGCCTCTGAAGGGTGAGTGGCAAAAGGTCCTGGAAAACCCCCACCTGTGGCCCCTCGAATTCCACAGTTGCTCGGTCCAGAGTGGAAGCCATAATGAGCTCCTTCTGATGGTAGGAGTGTAGGCAGGTGAGAATGTCCTGAGGCTGATCGGGGCCGGAGCCAGGCCTCCCGGCACGATGGGTGCAGTCCAGTGTAATTTACTTATCCCGCATGTCTGGTGCTATATGTCTAAAGAAGCGGAGTACCCAGTTCTCCAGTTTGCCTCCGTCCGCTAGGAGCGGCACGCCTTTGATGCGGATAGTGGAGCGCCTCGAGCGATTTTCGAAATCGTCCAGCTTAAGATAGAGCTCTTTGTTCTGTTCACGCAGATCTACAAGTTCCCAGGCTTGTTCCGTGATTTCTTCCCGACTGCCGGTCCCCGTTGTGTTCCAGGGAGTCCACCCAGTCTCCCACTTCCTGGAGCTCCGGTCGCAGTTGTTTGATATCCATCTCCCTCTCGATTGGCTGGGTCACCTGTTGTTCGGGTCCAGGCCCCCCTGCTTTCTTTGCACCTGGCTTCTGGAGCAAATCTTTAATCAAAGTGTCCTTCTTGGGACGCTGTGTGGTCATTGCCGTGATCTGGTGTGGTGCGGGCCCGCGGACTCTCCACCCAGCTTAACTTTAGATAGGGACCTGTGTCCCACCAATCTTCCACTGGGCCGTGGTCGCGGGAGCCAAACGCCGATCACAGTGGCCTGTCGCCATGAGGTGCGTAGAGGGGCCACCCACGGTCCCCCGCCTCCAGAGCTCTTCACACCGCCAGGAGTCATGGTCACCCCTTGGGCTGTTACCTCTGGTACGCTAGGATTGGGCCTGGTCGCAGCAGTCACGACGGCCGTTCCACCAAGTGGGAGCAGATAGTACTGCAGCTGGACTTAAGGATTCCTCACACCACCTTGGGGAGATGCACCGCTTGCCATGACGCAGGGCTGAGCTTAGCAGCGGGCGCGCGGGGCTAACCCCTGGTATCATGCTCCTAGTGTCCCTCCTGGCCGGCCCCTCAGTGGGATGGGAGCAGAGCCAGACCGTGCCTCCTGGGGTGAATGAGGATGGAGCTGAGATTTCAGGCCTAGTCCGATTTCTGGGACAACGTAGGTATGCGTACCCCACCCGTTAAGGAACCAGCAGAATGTGGGCTAGAGATCCACTCCTATGTCTCCTCCCAGTCACCTGGGCCTCCGAGTGTGCTTGGGGCCCAACTCCAGTCAGAGTCCCGCAAGGCCTCTTCTGCGTGCCACTCACCGCAGCTCCTCCATTGCCCTGGCGCCACTCCGTGTCTTTTCTCCCTCTAACACGGTACTGGCCAGGCGCCTACCCTCGGTGCGCCGCTCCTCAGGGCTGCCTCCACCCCGCCTCGGACCTGACCTCCGGTCCTAACACCGGCCTCTATGTCACCGCTGGACTTGCTGGGAAATGCCAGTGATGGGGCTATTAAATCCTCTGGTCTTGGCTTGGGGAAGTAACGCTGTCTGCCCCTTCTTCTTCGGGTCCCAGGATGTCGCGATACCGCTTCTCAGTGCTGCCTCTAGGCCTCATTCATGGCTGCCGCCTCACGGTCCTGGGCTCCAAGATGGCCTCCCACTGACTCCGCGTAGGGCTGCACTCCAGCCGAGACGGGTGCATCTCCCCTCTGCCGCCTCACCTCCTGGTATCGCTGAGGCTCTGCCGGCACCTTTGTCTGTGCTGCTGACCACGGCTCCCACAGGGGGGCACTAGAGCGGTCGGCACCCTATTGTCGCCTGGGCACCGGTCACCCCTCCCCGCCCCCCCTTCCGGGGGGCAGGGTCTCCGGCCGGTGTCCCCCTCCTCTTTCCTGCCCGGAAGTGATGCGAGGGGCATCACTTCCGGGGCTCCTTTGGGCAAAGGGGGAGGATATATAGCCTTCCCCCACCATGCTGGCGACCTCTTGCTCGCCTCGCACGCCGCATTCGGAGGGTCCCTCGTCGCCGTTTTGTCGTTTGTCTTCTCTAAGAACGGTGAGTCCCGCTTGCTACCCCTCCCGCCCCGGCCCTGTCCCTGGGCAGTACCTGGTCGTACGGGGCCCCGTGGCATAGATTGCCATGGGCGGGGGGGGGGGCGCGAGCCTTGCACGTGGCCCTAGGTGGTGTGTTTGGTCTGGCGGACTGGGACATGGTAGCACGGGCTTGGTGTGGCATCGGCCGGCTAGGTGCGTGGCGTGAGGCGCGCAGTTCGAAGCCGGGGGCGGGGCAGGCGCTGTGCGGTCAAAAAGGGATCCTGCCTGCAAGGGGCGCCATGGGCTCGGTGGGGTGAAAGCTGATGTTCGGTCAGAGAGCCCCCCCCCCACCTGAACACGGAGCAGGACCGAGTGTAGGCCAGCATTGAAGCGCGGAGCAGCGCGTCGGGACACCAACCCCCTCCCCACCCTCCCCCGTCTAAGTCACGGCGCCTGGAACCTGCAATGGCCCAGCGCGTTAAGTGCTCTTTTCTGGAATGTACAGTGGTTGGGCGGATCGGGAGTTCGAGTCCTGGCACGTCCAATGACTTTTCGTCTTGAAGGAGGGAGAGGGTGCGGTCCGTCGGCTTGGACTGCCGACTTTAGTGCAGGGGACCAGGGTGCGAGCCTCAAGGTCGCGTCCACGTCCGGATATTGGGCGGGCATTTGGTCCTCTCGGTGTTTTTCCTGAATGCGAGTGTGGCGCGTTGCTCATGTTGAGCGCTCTGGTCCTCTTGGATCGAGATCGCGCTGTATAGGTGTGCAGGGCATTCGCGGGCTGGTGTGTTGCCGCTGCGGGGGCCTTCGGTTCTGGTTCGCGCCATCTGAAGGATGCAGCAATGAAAGGAGTCTTGCGGTGTAGGGTTGCGGGGCTCATTTCATCCCCCCATTTTCCTGGTCACCCCCCCCCCCCTTTCGAATGCTAATGCAGGTACGGTGCTTATGCTGGCGCTCCAGTGCCTCCGGGTCGAGACCGCGCTGTATAAATGTGCGGGACATTTGCGGTCTGGCTGATTTCGCTTCGTAGCTTTCGTTTCGCATGGCCATGCCACTCTGATGCGTACGATCTCGGAAGCTAAGCAGGGTCGGGCCTGGTTAATACTTGGATGGGAGACCGCCTGGGAATACCAGGTGTTGTAGGCATTTCCAATACCGGCGGTTCGACTCGCGCTATATAAATATGCAACAATAAAAAAAAAATCTTGCTGTGGCGAGTCACGCGGGCATTTCATCCCCCCGGGTTTACTTAATCTCCCCCTTTTGGAATGGGAATGCAAACACGGCTCTCATGTTATGCGCGCCGCTACCTTCGGTTCGAGCTCGCGCTATATAAATATGCAAAAAAAAAAGCTTACTGTGCGGAGTCGCACGATAGGAACCTGGGGGGGGGATGCTGTTTGCAAGGCAAGGGTGACGGTTTCCGCATAACAATCGCGGGCCACAGGAGGTGAAGGGGCGGCCAGATCTGTTCCACGCAAATGGACTGAGTGCATTAACCCCCCCGTTTGCCTATGATTGGGGGTGAATTGCTCTCATGCCTAAACGGCCCGCTTGCGTAAGGCCACAGAATTAATTTGCTTGAGAGTGTGCTTATTTATTGGTTGTAGCCAAGAGGGCTAAGAGGTGCGGGGGGGCGCGCCGCAGCAGCGCGATCCGCAGAGCGGGCGTGGGCGGACCTGGGGGGTAGAAGACTTCCGCTTGGATAGTGTGCAGTGCAGCCCCGGTGTAAACTCCCCCCACGAGCACCCAGGTGCGCAATGGACGGTCGGTGGGTGACCATGCCGCAGTGT
This sequence comes from Triturus cristatus, assembly GCF_964204655.1. Lineage (NCBI taxonomy): Eukaryota > Metazoa > Chordata > Amphibia > Caudata > Salamandridae > Triturus > Triturus cristatus. The sequence continues at coordinate 806,035,044 of NC_140582.1, read as the reverse complement.
GTTGTTCTCCCCTTTCTGTCTTGCAGACGCTGTGGTACTACAGGTTTAGACGAGCAGCCCCAGGGTGTAAGTGGTGTGGCCAGAACCTGCCGGCCCTTAGGGGCGCCAGGGTGCCATGCAGGGCGGGGCTGGCTTACACCGGCCATGTTTCTAGGGATTGGACACCGCTTAAGCTAGGGGAGAGGTGGACACTGGTCACGCTAGGAGGCTGGGTGCAGCACTCCCCTTCCTTGCCTCACACTTGTTTTTTTTTGTCTTTGCAGCAGGTCAGTGAGGGAAAAGTAGAGATTCGGACGCGGAGTTCAAAGGGACACTTGCACGCTGCAGTGCCACTGGAACGCCTGTCCTAACAGCACGACGGTCGCCCGTGTCCCTCGTTTTCTTAAGTAAGTACGGTTTAGCCACGGGGGGCCAGAGCTGGTTCCCCGGACAAGGGCTTGGGCCAAGAGTACTCTGGGGTGTGAGCGTGTGGTCTAAACTCTTTTCCTTATCCTTCCAGATTGGGAGACACATGCACGAAATTCGATGGATAGTCAGGGATCCCCACCGCTTTTTACGATGAGGTCCCAAGTTGAGGAGACCCAGACTGGCATCTCTGAGGATGCACGGATCGCTGCTTTTCTCGAACTAGCCAAGACCAAGGGATTGGCTTGGGCCACCGAACTTTTGAAAACCAATAACTCCGAGGACTCAGGAATCGCCAGCGAGGTCCCGCCCATAGAGCAGGAGCACAGTGACGAAGCAGGCCCCTCTAGGTCCAAGAGGATACGTCGCCCCACGGTCAAAGACTTTCCGGCGGAGCAACTGACAGCGAGGGGCAGGGCCGTGGCCCCCTCTCGGGCCACCACCCCCCTCCAGGTGTTCCCGGCTTTGGGAACTGGACCATCGCTCGCACAGGCCAGCTGCCCACCCCCAGCGGCTTTCGCTACATTGGAAGACCTCGGTAAGCTCTATGACCCTTTGAGGAGCTTCATGTCTGAGGTCAGAGCGGGCTTAGCGCTGGCTAGACCGCCCATTGGTGCCGGGCCCGTCGTTCCCACCCTCCCCGGGGGGGCCCCGGCGCCAGCAGCGTTCACGCAAGTTTGGCCAGGGCGGGCAGCCCGTCCAGCGCACCCCTGGCTCAGGTAGGGGGACAGGCGCTCGCAATCCCCTTGCCCATGGGAAGACAGCCTCCAGTTGTGGGGGTCCCCCCGCCGACGACCTATCCCGCAGCCGACCCAGCCTTACCCACGGCGGTGAACGCAACCAACTCACCCAGCGTGGTCCCACCGGTGGTGCCACCAACAGTGTCAGCCCTCGCAGTAGTGCCTAAGCCCTTGGTCACGACGGCACCACTACTATCCAGCCGCTGCTCTTTGGGGTGGGAAGTGCCCCTGGCTGCCAAAGAGGGTATCTGGCGGAGGGAGTTTATTGACATTTTCACTCTACTCATGCACGGGGCCGAGGGGGTCGACACTAGGAAGATGGGCGCCAAGGAGGACGATAAGAAAGTCCGCTTTCAAACCTGGCCCGAAAAGAACATTGTCACATGGGGGCAAGCCTTTGCCATCTTGGCGGCGGTAATAATGGAAAGGTTCCCGGACCAAGGGCCAGGGCTATTTCAGTATGCAAGTATTATCACGGAAGAGGCCGCAAATATGTATGGGCTGGTACCGTTATGACTGTGACTTTAGGAAAAAGAGGGCAATCTGCCCGGAATTAGAGTGGGACCAACTGGAGGTTAGACTTTGGGTCATGCATATGGGAAAGCGCGCAGTGGTAGGGACAGCTAAGCCAAGCACCTCTAATAGTGACAAGAGCAAAGAGACAATGCAGGAAGGGAAGGGACAGACAAGGAAACCCTTTCGGGAAGGCTGGGGGGGGGGGGGCGTAAGCCGGGCAATAGATCACAGTCCAACTGCAGTAAGTGTGGGGCCCCCCACCCTGCCTCCTCCTGTTCCAAGCGAGACAGCTCGGGCCAATTACCGGCAAGACAGGACAAGTAAGAGCTGCCCTGTCCAAGTCTCCCCACACCACCCAGCACCCTTTTGCCTCCCAACTGTAACACAGGCCTCCTCGCGCCCCACGAGTTGGACCCGGCCCCTCCCACCCCGGGTAAGGGTCCCTCCCCCATTAGCATTGCCAACCTCCTTCCCCTGATCCCTACCCCAACAGCAAAAAAGACACCGAAAGGCTTTGTGGAAGGTTTTCGCATCCCATACCTAGGCCCCCTAGTGAGCAGGGATGCGGAGAACCTCAAATCAGCGAGGGACCACCTTGAGATAGTGATGGCTAAACTTAAGAAGGAACTGGCCCTGGGTAGGGTGGCGGGCCCGTTCAGCACCCCTCCCTTGCCACATTTCGTAATCTCCCCTCTAGGGGTAGTGCCAAAGAAAGAGCCTCGGTATTTCAGGTTGATCCAGCACTTGTCGTACCCAGAGGGGGACTCAGTAAACTTTTGGTTGGAGGAAGGGAGGTGTTCTGTGTCCTCCTGCTCCCTCGACCTTGCGGTAGACATGATCAGGAGGGCAGGCAAGGGTGCGTGGTTGGCCAAATCGGACATAGAGTCGGCGTTCAGACTGCTGCCGGTCCACCCTGAGAGCCAACACCTCCTGGGCTTCAAATGGCAGGGCAAAGTTTTCTATGACAGGTCCATGCCCATGGGCTGCTCAGTGTCTTGCGCGTACTTCGAGGCTTTCAGCTCCTTCCTTCAATGGGCCCTAATGAGCGAGTACGGGGAAGAGGGAGTGACCCACTACCTTGACGACTTCTTGTTCATTGGGGGTGCTGACACGCAGGAGTGCGCCCGAGCACTGCAGTGTTTCCAAGACATGGCAAAACACCTGGGTGTGCCGCTAGCACCTGGCAAAACTGAGGGTCCGGCGCAAGTACTGATATTTTTGGGCATTGAGTTGGACACGGTCAAGGGCGAGTCCAGACTCCCTGCGGACAAGGTACAGGCTCTGCGTCAGGAGATTCAGGCTTTGCTGGGGAAAGACAAGGCTTCCCTGGGCGACATCCAATGCCTTTTAGGAAAACTTAACTTTGCAGCCAGGGTCATCCCCATGGGGAGGGTTTTGCTCAGAGATTAGCAAGGGCTACAGCAGGGGTTGAAAAGAAGCACCATTGGGTCAAGCTAGGGACAGGTTTGAAGCAGGACCTCGCCATGTGGGACGACTTTCTCTCCCATTTCAATGGAGCGGTAATATGGCTGAAACCATGGGTGGACAGTCAGGAGCTATGCCTATTCACGGATGCCTCGGGTAGGGAGGGCTTGGGGGCAATCCTGGGTGAGAACTGGTGTGCCCAGGAATGGCCCAATGCCTGGTGCAGGCGCAAAATCACCAAGAACATCACAGTACTTGAGCTGTTTCCCATTGTGATTGCTTTACACCTTTGGCCTGAAACCCTGTCGGACAGAAAGGTCCTATTCTGGTCTGACAACATGGCGGTAGTCCAGGCCATCAATGCGCAGACAGCAAGGTGCCATCTTGTACTATGCCTGCTGAGGGAACTAGTTAGGATTTGCCTGCGCACCAATGTGGAATTCAGGGCAAGACACATTGAAGGTGTGAAAAATGTGGCAGCTGATGCTCTTTCTCGTTTTCAGTGGCTCCGCTTCAGGGAGGCCTGGCCGCGGGCGAGAGCACAGATGACCCCATTCCCGGCGCACCTTTGGAGGATCCTGCAGTAGGCCATCGACTGAGAACCATGGGGGAGAGATCATTGGCCGCAGGCACCAGGAGGTGTTATGGTGCCCACATGGCCACCTTCAGGACTGTGGCTCATTCACTGGGTATTTCGGATGCATCAATCGACATTAGAGTCAGAGCATTTGTGGGGTGGGCAAGGGAGCAGGGCAAAAGCCACTCATGGGTAGGTAGCCATCTGGCGGCGGTGAGCCACGACACCAGGCTGTCAGGGGGGATAGACCCAATGAAATCTTTCGCCATAAGGGTCGCTCTTAAGGGGTGGGCCAGGGACGAGCCCAGGGTTCCGTACAATAGGGCCCCCATCGATTTCAACATCCTCATGGGTATGCTGGGCGCGCTGGAGGATGTTACCTATTCCAAGTATGAGGCTACCCTTTTCGCGGCTGCTTTCTGTTTGGCTTTTTTCGGCGCATTCCGAATTAGCAAGCTGGTGGCCAGGTCCGAGACCGACTGTTCAGGGGATGCCTTAGGCATTTTAGATGTGTCCATGACAGACTCTCTGTCGATCCGACTCCGGAGGTCAAAGACTGACCAGGCGGGGCACGGGATTGACGTGGTCCTCAGGCCCATCGGGGACCCTAGGTTTTGCCCGGTCCTCTGGGTTAAGGAATACCTGGTGTGCCGTACCCCTGCCCCGGGCTATTTGCTGATGCATATGGACCAGGCCCCCCTGACCAGATATCAAATGGAAAGAATCATCAGGGCCAGCTTGTCCAGGGCAGGTTTGGCTCAGAAAGAGAAGAGATACTCCAGCCATTCATTCAGGATTAGGGCTGCCACGGCTGCTTTTATGGCAGGCTTGGAGCCCGCAAGTGTGAAGAAGGTGGGGCGGTGGGTGTCAGTCTGCTATAAATGATACGTTCGCCTGTGAGGTATCTTGCCAATTCTTTGTGGGCAGTGAGTTGTAGTGGTTATTGATTATTGTGCCTGTAATTTACAAAGTTATTAAATGACCAGGAGTGTAAACCGTGTCTCTTGTTTTACTAGGGCTACTGGTGTGGGTGATCGGGCATTCATTTATCTCCAGGGTAGCACAATGGGCTTCGCACCGGAACTGGATGAGGCGCTTCCCACAGACACAGTTTGAGTGGATGGGTTTCCCTGGCATGAGATGGAGCGGGCTCCGGAACAAGCTGGAGCAGAGACTGGTCACAGAGGGGTCCCCCCCCCAAAATCTTAGTGATTCACCTGGGTGGGAATGACCTCATTGCCCTGGGTAGAAGGCTTCTCCTGTAGGCCATGAAAAGGGACTTAGGGGAGATCTGCAAGCGCGTAGGGCAGTGCGATGTCCTCTGGTCAGAGATGATTCCACCCAGAACGTGGCAAGGGGCCAAATCAGTGGTGGCAGTAGAGCATTCCCGGAGGCATCTCAATGGGGCAATGCGCAAGTTTGCGGAACAGAGGGGCCTAGGTTTCATAAGACATGAGATGATCAAAGAGAATGTGAAGGGGTACTTTGACAAAGATGGGGTGCACTTGTCACCAGTTGGCATGAACCTATTTCTCTTAGACCTGAGCGAGGTGTTAGAGATGAGAGGTTGCAGTTAGGCTACAGCTGTGGTGGGGGGCCCTGGCGGTGACGGGGGCCACCTCCAGAGCTGTGGCGGAGTTACAGGGCGATCTGGAAGCAGACCGGTACCAAGGGTACCTCTGCGCGGCACCATAGGGGGTGCCAGAGCCAAATCCGAGGAGCCTCATGGGAGGGTCCTGGAAGCCGTGTCGGCGCCCCGCTAGTCCTTCACGCGGTTGTGGGCCTGAACAACCAGGGGTTTGCTATGCGACGGTCCGCCCCGGGAAGGGGCGTGAGTAGAAGTTACCAACGGTCACATGATCCTGTAAGAGAATCACTTGGACGGCAGCAAAGGCGGGGTTCGCCCCAGTGCTGCCCGGCTCATCAGGCGGGCAGGCGTCCCAGTTGGTGGCCTGCCCTTGGATCGCCCGTAAGATAACCCACCATTAAATAATGGTGTATGTAATAAACCTGCAGCATTTTGTACCCAATCAAACAGTTTGTGTGTGTGTTATTATTGGGTAATGTATTTTGTTGGAGGGGGGACTGAGGGGTGCCAATGGCGATACTATGCGTGTCGCAATCACGCACCCCTTTTCCAGCGATGAGCTCCCCGTGGCAGCCACCGCGCTATCCCCGTCTCCGCTGCCGCTCTCAGCACTGGTGTCACTGCAGCCGGGTACCACGGGAATCAGAAATTGCCCCCAGGTCTGTGCTGTCCTCCAACGTTCCGAACACCCTGAGACCACTTTTTAGCTGCCTCGCTGGTCTCAAGGCTGCATATTGATGCCTTTTGTCGGCCTCGGCGAGCGGAGCCCCAAAGAAACGGTGCTACTCCGCCGCCATCTTGGCCACGCCCCCTACTGCACTTTTTAAACTGGTCTATAACCGGGCCCTGCACCCATCTATGTTTCACATGGAGTCACGTGTGTATACATTGTATCTGTATGTGCGGATTATGTGTGTTGAGTATGCATGTCACCTGTGGCCAGAGTTATGCTGGAATCCATTTTGTTTTCCTACATACAAATGCTACCCAAGGGGGAGGGTGGAGAAAGCCCCACCCGGCAATGCGAATAGCAGAACTTTTCAAGGTCAATCTAAAGATCCTGTTTAGTAGGTAAGAGTTTTTGGGATGGAGGAGAGCAAATGAAAGGCCCCTTTAAAGCTTTAACAGTCATTTGCCCTTTCTTGTCCAGGTATCGAGTACCGAGCGTGTTTGACTGGTGGGTGTTGTAATTTGCCCCAAAGAAAAATCCATGTTGCAAGATCCAGTGCACTATGAGCACTGCGACCCACTCACAGAACCTTTTCAACACATGCTGCTGCTTGTCTTAAAAGGTGCACTAGCCACCGACGACGACCATAGAAGTTGGGCAAGGGGAGGCACACTGCCATGCACAGTGCACTCCTGTGCAGAGCAGCTGCCCCACCCCTGCACAGAGACCCAGGCAGGATAAGATCAAACTGACAAACGTTCTGTGTAAAGGGGAAGGTACAGAAGGGGGGAGGGAGCGAGAACCTCACCCAGTCGAGGAGTTTTTTTTTTTTTTTTTTGCATATTTATATAGCGCGAACTCGACCCGAAGGTATTGGAGCGCTTTACATGAGCACTGTATTTACATTACACAATCAGGCACGGGGAGATAAAGTGATTTGCCCAGAATTACAGGATGTGGACGCGACCCCGAGGCTCGAACCCTGGTTTACAGCACCAAAGTGAAGTCGGCAGTTTAGCCGACGGACCACATGCTCAATGGGACTGGCAAAGACCAGGCTGGCCTTTCAACAAGCACCAGCCGCCATACAACCCCTTGGAGAGCCACCTAGACAGTTTTTGCAATGCACTGAGAGTACCCTTGAAAACTGTCCCACAGGAGCAGCCCAGGCTGTCTCCTTCGAATCATTAAAAGATTAAAGAGCAATAGCTGTTCCCCTGAAGGCCGAAGGCCTATTTATAGTATTTTAATAAAGTACTTTCTTCTTTCAGATAAAGAACTAAAGATACAGATGTGCAGATGAGCAGCTCCACTGCCCAGGAGGCTGCTGTGGTGGGAAACCTGATGTATTTCTTTCAGACAACTTGCTTTTAAAATACGTTTATCCATTTATTTTGTAGTAATTCTTTATCAGTTTTTTCACGAGAACATTATAATTATGGCTGGTTGGCATTCGTTCAGTCAATAGCATTAGACATTTGCAGAACAGTTATTCAAATCCAATGGTATGAAACTGATCTCACACTGATAAAGAATAACCCCCATGTCTTGATTCTCCTTATACTACCCTTAAAACTAGAACAAATCCTATATTCAGAGACCCAAATGTCAGGTGTCAGGCCCTATAAAAGTCTCATTACAAATGCTCGGTATGTGCTTACTAGGCTCTGGCTCGTCTTCTGCCTTCCCTCTAGGGCACAAGTCCTAAAAACAGAAGTGAGGGGACTAACCTAGTAAGGCAGTATGCATCCCAGCGCGCGACATCACGGCACGCGACAACACGGTGCGCGACATTGAACATGCCATCACAGGAATCGATATCATAGAAAGTGGCATCACAAGCCATGACTTTACAGGAAGTGACATCACAAGAAATGACTTCAGATCTAAAGCCCTCACATATCTGTTTAGCAGGTCTATCATGTGTACGTTTGAGCGCATTGTGAGGATAATAGTGCAGTGAGCTATGAAAGATATGTGACTTCGACACCCAGCAATCCCCCACTTTTATGTAACACATCCTGTACATTCATTTACAAACTTAGATAATTTATTTTACATGTAATATGCACGTGTTGATGTAAAGGTCACTGACACCCTGCATTGAGATGAGTAGGGCTATGCAAGAAAAAATAGTGGTTCTCAAATTATTTCAACGCCTCCTCAGGTGTAGTAAAGCGCTATAGAAATGCTTTGTGTAAATACTGGGAAAGACCAACACATCTAACATTCTTATAGTGCCTGCATATCTCCTAAACAGGGACTGAACAAAGTGAAAAGCTGCCTCTTTCAAGTCTGTGTGAAGTGCTAACAAGGTGTGAGCCTTTGTTTACCATCTGCTTCATTTGCATCAGGTGTGAGGCTGCTGACTGCTCCCAACCAGGAGACTCCAACAAAAGGAGGCCTGATTGCCCCTCAAATTCGGCCTATTTTAGGGGCCCAGCAGGAGTCTTAAATAAGAAAGCCCCTTCCCCGCCTGCACGTTGTTGCTTGTTGCAGATGGAAAGAAGTCAACACATCATTCATTGGGGCCCAAATTCTTGGCAGGCGTTCACTCTGTGAAAATAGAGGGTGGACACCGTCCACATGTGTGTACCCCCGAATCGTGCCCTGCTTCTCTCTCCCGCTCTTAGGTTAACCAGACACTAGGGCCCATATGTACATTCACTTTTTGTGATGTAATGGCGGTGCAAGCCAATAAATCATATTTGTGAAGTCACGCAAAACCACTCTACGTGGCTTCACAGGACCTATACAATTGGTGCTCCTGCTTAAGTGCTCAAAATGAAAAAATATATATAAGTATAAAAAAAAAACTAGTGGTCCACAAATAAGTCCGAATAGGGATCCAATGGTAGTTTCCCACTAACGTCGAGATAGGGGCCTCAACTCAGGCACTGGCATGAGGCTCAGGGAACAGTCTGCCTGGCAATGCTTTCTTGTTACTGCAGCATGCGACGCCAGGTCAGAGGGAACCGGGTGTCGCGCTGCATCTAGTTTAAATATCTAGTGTCTGCATTATTCCTTCAGGTCCCTGGGGACAGGTTCTTGAAGGATTTGCTCTTGAGCAACTTGCCCATGAAACATTCTGTGATGATGGGGCTGATGCTTACTGCATCTGTAGGATCTAGTTCTTGTTTTTTCATGAACAGTTTTACACTGGCAGTCTCAAAGTCCAGGGACTAGATACAGCGCAACAGCCGATTCCCTCTGGCCTGGCGTTGCGTGCTGCAGTATCAAATAAGTTGTGTAGGGTAGACTGTTCCTGAACAATTGTGTAGGTCATGAAGAATGCCGTAACACCTCTGAGGAGGGTCATAGGCAGAAACATATTGACCTACTTTTTGGGAAATATTGGTTTTAATCCTCCTGACCCAGGAACGCATGAATAAAATGTGTTGCATACTTTGGTGCCAGTTTTATTCTGCACACCCTTGCTCTCACACTCTTCTTCCCTCACCACTCTGTGCTCATTATAAACGTATTTATCATACCTCTGAGAACATCCCTGAGCTTCTTCCTCTATTGAGGGGGTTGTAACCCACACCATGACTAAGCATCACGGTGGGAGGAGGTTCCTAATGATGAAGCATGCCACCTTTGGGGGGTGAGGGAATTGGTCCTTTAAAGGAAATGTCCCACATCAGCTAGGCACACCAACTCTCACTTCTTTCCATTCCTCTATCCAGATCCAGGTGTTTGTTTGTGTTTTGTTATGAGTTCTGGGGCGTCAACTCCTGCTGGTCTCTAAACTCCTGTAGCCCTCCTTTTGTGTTTTGATTATCCTTCCTGTCTACCCAGTAATATCTGGAAAATTACCCAAATGGAAATATTCATGTGACTTCCTGAATTTGTTATAGTTTGCCTAGATGTGCAAATCATTATGTGACTATAGTCGAGCTAAGCTCTCCGAACAAAGAAAAGTCCTCTGCCTATCATTTTGCATTTCATCATTAGTATTAGGGAGATGGTTGCTTGTTGAACAGAGGAGTCCTCAATGTTATGCGTTGAGTAACCAAACAAGCAAGACAGGGGACAGGCTGTTGAGAGGGACCCTGTAGATGAAACATAGTTACTTTTTAGTCTAGCTGTCACTGGCAGTCCACGTCGGCTTCCCATACAGAGGGCTGCTCCCATCCTACTCCAAACTGTATTGTTTGGCCAGGAATCAGTCGTGGAGGCCCAGGAGTGCCCTTGGGCCTTGGCCATTTGTGACAGAGCTCACCTCCACCCTTTGCCCGCCTCCTGGATGCAGCAACCCTGTGCGGAGCCTCGTAGTGGAGCTCTTCCACTCTACTGTTCAATAGTATATTTGGGTAGGTGTGGGCGTGGGGGTGGCTCCAGGGCTGGCATCAGGGCTGTACTTTGAGGTGGAAGTATGTCATTCACTGCATTGCTTGAAAACAGCCCCCTCTGAGGAGGATGACAGAAATCATGGGGAGGGACAAGACGGCAAGGGCTCAGGTGTCCAACACCATCACACAATATACTACTACCCGCCAGCCCACCCCGAGGATCACAAGGCAGTCAGACATGCAAAACGCTGATTATGAACCAGATAGCGATGTAGAACCGACTAGAGCAGAACTTTTAGCAGGCATACAGAGTTCACGTACAGTCCTTGACCATAAAACCAAAACATCCTCTATTGAAGTCAATTTCCTCCGTGCAGACCTACAGAAGGTAGCTGATAAAGTCAGGTCAGCGGAGGGTGATATTACCGAATTACAGGGGAAGGTAAAGTCTCTTAGGCATCAAGTTGCCCACCTTAACTCCATCATGGCGGAACTAGAGCAACATGATGAAGATGAGGAAGGATGCTCTTGTTGTAGCAACATTCGACTCTTGGACTTTCCAGCGAAGTCAGAAGGACTCTCCATGGAGCAATTATTGAAGAACTGGGTAAGAACAGAACTGAAACCAAAAGTCCTCTCCGAACTGTTCCTGGTTAAAAGAGCACGCAGGCCCCTGGTGCCGTCTCGGCGGGCGCCTCCACGGGCCCTTATTGCCAAGATCATGAACCATCATGACAGAGATTTATCCTTTCCGGCAGCGAAGAAGGAGCTGTCCCCCAGTTGGACAGCGATAAAATTACTATATACTTAGACTATATGAACTAGTACAGGAACTAGGTAAATCGTACCTTAGCGTCAAGCAGAAAATGAGGGCACTCAATCTTTCGGGACATGCTTCTGTATCTGGCAAAGCTTAAAGTTCTACAACAAGGGAAGGCCCACTTCTCTGAGTGACCCGAAGACGTATTCGAATGGTTTGAGATTAGAGGTAAATCTTCAAACTCCTTGTCGGGTGCTAGCCCCTCCCGAGCGTGGGGCACCTGCACTTGAGGGCCCTCTGGACACCCCCAGGTGAGGGCAACCAATCCTAACTCTTGCTCTCTGGGACCCTGAAAAATCATGATCAGCGAGGATGAGAATATGCAACTCTCCACCATGGACCGACTGATTGAAGCACGGGATGCGGACTTGCTAGTACAACCGGATGGAGCAGACATAGATTCCTCACACCATCACACCACACACCAGGTGCGGCTGATTTACCATGCTTAACGGCACCAGGAGAGGGTATTTAAGACAGGAACGGCAACCTGTCTTTTCCTTCCTGATGCAGCGGAGCGGGTAGGTGAGCCGGACTGCTCCGAGCGGGAGCAGGTGAGTATGGATTACGTGTTGAGACTATGCCTGGTCACAAGCTTTTAAGAGAGGTAAGAGGTGCTGGGAATTGCTGACAAGTTACCGCTGGTCTTTGGGAAGGGTAAGCTGACTCTGATGTTCTGTAGAGCTCTGCACTAAGACATAGCTTGGGCGCTGTAGGTGCTCTTAACACACCGCACGATTGGCATAATGTCGGAGCGCATGGTGAAGGCGCCAGCAGCTACGCAGGCCGGTCTGGGGCCCTTTTGAGTCTGTTGAATAACCTTGTCAATGATACCAATTTCACGACTATGGGCTTACTTTAACCTGAACCATGCCCACTTTCACTTTTAATGCTCTAGAGTCATGGCCTTAGCAACTAAACGTTGTGCCTGCAAGCCCACACCCAACATACTTGTTGTTTGTTTTTTCCTTTTACTAAACAGCGACACTACGTTGAGTGTCCATATACTCCGCTGCGGTCTGATGAAGCCGTACTTGAATCCTTAAGAGGTGAGCTGATACATACTCACCATGATGTTCAATTACTCTAACTGGTTACACAGAGGTTTTTATATTCTAAATACAAATGAAGGCACACTTAGAATGTGATATGCATGAAATCACGTTGTTTTTATCACTTGTATAGATTCAAAGAGGATTTGTACGATGAAATACACCCACTGGAATTAATAGGACCATGTACCAATATCTCCATTTGGTTTTTTGATCCTTTATGTTTGTACTCTAGGTTGGCTGCTTTTCTCCGGGGGAACATCCTACCGAGAGAAGAAGTGGTATGTAGAACCACACCACACACTGTAGATAGTTTTCATTTAGTCACTAGGTCCTAAGGAATCGCCAACTGATCTATTAGAGACATTTTATAGGCGAGAAACATGTTGACCACTAAGGGGTAGAGCGTAATTTTTGTCAGATTAAAACAAAATAGTCGCCCTCCTTCTTCTTTTTACTTTTTAATCAGGTTGTTACCTCCCCAGAATAAAAATAATTATAGAGGATTCCCTTACCTGTTTTAACCCACACACCACATCTACATCTTACCAGGCCCCTCACACCCATGGCACCTATACGGCAAGGAACAAAAGATCTCCGATAAAGAGCCCCTTTATGGGTGCCCGTCGAGCATTGCAGCGCCGGCTCGATGAGGAGCAGACCCATATGATGAAGCATGAAACCTAGCTTGCTGGGTGTGTGAGGGTCCTAGTTCCGAAAGGAGGTATTTCCCACCTCCCCACCACTCTGAGTACTCACCAGGTGGCCAGCTTGCCACCCAGGAACTCCGTACCTCTTTTGTCTTCTAGTTCTACCCAGGGCAAGTACGGTGGACCTTTATCAAGCCCTCATTGTCCCCCTTGTTGTTTACTAAGTACTGCCTGGGACCTCCCGTGGGACTCTTCAGGTTACCAGAAGGATAATATCCTTTATTGGTCCATTTTCTGAGACTTATTATTTAGTCCCGCCCCTTCTATTTTGCCTTGCCCCAAATCCTCTGACATACCAGTCATCATGGATGACAATCCCGGACTTAGCTTTGATGATGCAATTGCTGCAGAAATTCTCAGGAATACACCATCTATCCTGGGAGGTGAAGGTTCATCAGCCTCTGGATCACCATCTGAGGACTGGACCTCCCTTACAAATATGAAAAGAGACTGGGTGAAAATAACGCTTCACGGTGCAATGATGACTTGAGGGCCAATATTGCACCAAACGGCCTAATAGTCAAGAACTTCCCTAGACTTTTCCTGGATGACGCTGTCTTTAAAAAGGAATGGTCCCTGGTAGCATGGAAATGCACCAGGGACTTACTTATCCTCATTATTAATTCAGCAAAGAGGATAGCTGATGCCCTCCTTATGAGAATACAGGTTGCTGAAGGGGCCATAAAGACTACCATACATGGCACTGTATTTAAAACCAAATTGACAGAACTCAACCATGAGATTGCTGAGCACAAGGAATTTCTGATGATGCAGAAGGTTAGCAAGCTTCAGAAGGATATAAGCAGATTTAACAAAGAAAAAATATACCCCTATCTGAAACCAGACTATACCAACAGCAAAACTAGCTACTCTTCTGATGAAAATAGTGAATCCGACAGAAGAGACTCAGCTAGCAGTGACTCCAGCAATGGGAGCTGGAAGGGTTCGAATCAGAGGAGAAAGAATTATCCACAAAACCCCCACTACCCTGTACAGAATTTTCAAGGGCCGCAGCCTCCTTTTTGGCCTTTCCCGATGTATCCCCAGGGCCAACCACAATTCTTCCCTGCCAGCAATCCACCTTTTTTAGGCAGAGGCTGGGGCAGAGGAAGAGGGCACAAAAGAGGAGGACAAAAACAAGTCCAGTGGCAGGACCATGAACCGAATATGATGGAAACCAGGAGCAAAACACAGGGCAGGAGAGTCTAGTGGTTAATTTGTTACATAGACAACTGACACCGACGGAACAAACAGTACTGGAGAAAGGCCTTGGCTATGTCCCCACCCCTAAAGAGGACAGTTTTTGGGAACAATGCAAAATCCAGAACCTGTTTAGAAAAATATGCCTTAAAGCCCACTTCGATGGTACTGAGGAACCAGCCAGACTGGATTCAGGCCTTCGCAATCCCTCGACCTTCACACCTACCGTTGGCATGGTACCTGTGGAGGTAGTGACCTTTGAGAAGGCTGTGTTAAAAGAACTGAAGAACCAGGATACCAGAGTTCCTTTCCATAATCTCTCTAATCAAGAACATGCAGCGATTAGATCATTGACTGAGGACAATAGCATTACAATAAAGCAAGCTGACAAAGGGGGCGCCACGGTCATACAATCCACTTCGGATTACAACACCGAGAGCCAACGCCAACTACGGAATAGTAAATTCTATACTCCGATAACAACAAACCCCACGACTCGATTAACGACTGAGATAACCACCATGGTCTATGAGGCAGAGAGTAATGGGTGGATCAGTGGTAAAGAAGCTGATTTCTTGATTACCAAACATCCCAAAACACCCTATTTTTACACTCTGTCAAAAATACATAAGGGGACCACCCCTGTCCCGGGTAGACCTATAGTTTCAGGTATCGGCTCACTCTTAGAGCCGCTCTCAAAATTCTGCGACCATTACCTACAACCTTTGGTCAAACAGACACCATCATACATCAGGGACACAACAGATATCCTCTGTGTTATAGGTGAAATAGAAAACACAGGCGATATTGACCTCCTGGTCACCCTGGATGTGGAACAACTGTATACCAATATCCCACAGAGATAGACATTGGCAGTAATAGAATCTGCACTAAGTGGGAGTGAATGGACCGCAGCAACACCCATTTCGTTCATCATGCAATGTGCCACCCTGGCCTTAACAGAAAACTTTTTGGAGTTTCACAGCCAACTCTTCCACCAGTCTCAGGGTACTTCGATGGAGAGTACCTTTGCCCCCAGTGTGGTTTGTTTGTATATGGCGGCATTTGAACAAGAGACCATTCAACATGCGAGTAACCCCTTCGGAGCTAACCTGAGACTGTGGAAGAGGTACATAGATGACATCCTCATCTGTTGGCAGGGGGACATACAGAGATGAGCTGAATTTTGCGAGTGGATTAACACAAAAAACCAGCACTTGAAATTCACCCACACTATATCTGCCACGAACATTGCCTTCCTAGATCTCACAATCAGATTACAAGAGGGTAGAATAACGACATTCCTATACAAAAAGCCTACCGACAGAAACAGCTTGCTACTGTACAGCAGCTATCATCCTGCTACACTAAGAAATAATCTTCCCTTCAGCCAATTTCTAAGAATTAGAAGAAATTGTAGTTCTACAGAGGACTACAAAATTGAAGCAGAGATACTGGCTGACAATCTGCTGAAGAGACAATACCCTAAGAAACAGGTTCACTCTTGCATGAAACGAGCAAGAAACAATAATCATGAAAGCCTCCTAGAGGTACATGAGAAAGAACCCAATGACATTTTGACCTGTGTGACCACGTACACACCTAGATCCAATCTAATAAAGATGGCAGTGAACAAACACTGGGCAATTCTGAACACGGGTACACTGTCAATACCCAGACCAAGGTTTGCGTTTAAATGTACCAACAATTTGAAAGATATGTTGGTGCACACTAGACCCAAGAAGAGCAACATCCCTAACCAGATGCAACTGTGGGATCTCCCACCGGTGACAGGACACTATCCCTGCGGCTCTTGTACCGTGTGCCCACAGACCAGACACACCAAACAATTGGTTCTATCAGACACATTTACATGGACGCTAATCAAACACACTAACTGTAACACCCCACGTTGTGTGTACATGCTGACCTGCCCTTGTGACAAGAGGTATGTTGGCATGACCATGAGGCCCGTTAAGGTCAGAATCACTGAGCACAAGAGCAATATTCGTTGCCATAAAACTACCACCAAACTATACACCCACTTCTCTGAACTCGGACATCCCCCAGAGAGTCTACGCTGGGTCATCCTAGAATCCCACCAAAAAATAACACAGACTGCTTTGTTCAGGATTGAACAAAGGTGGGTGTTCTGTCTTGACTTAGCAAATGACGGCCTGAATGACGCCATACCCTGGAGCACCATTAATTAATCTGATATATACAACCATTATCCACAACTTTAACGAATGAGTATATCAGCTTAGGACTCCACCCTAATCTCTCACTTCTTAATACATCTCTGCCACATGATATCGACATCAGGCTAGTCAGATATGGAGATTAGGCTATGTTAGGACGATATATCTAATAATTAACAATAGAGTACAATACTACACTCTAAAATGGCCGACATACGAATCACCCAATCGGCAGTCGCCAGCAATTTATGCACGAATTTAGCGCAGTGACGTGAGCGCTTTTGCACTGTATATATTCTTGTTCACATTGTTGATAATGGAAGCTTTTATGGAGGTTTCAGAACCTGGAGTCTTACCACCTATGATGTGGGAAGGTGAGATCTGTATGCTCCTCAAACTCACTATGATAAACACGGATGTGAAAATACTTAGTAAGACACTAGCTGTTCATTTATCAGCATAAATGCCCCATCTGGTTCATGAGGACCAGTGTGGTTTTATCCCAGGAAGGAGCACTGGCATGTACCTTAGGCGATTGATGCATGTTTTGCACGAGACAGAACAAGGAAGAACTCCCACTTGTGTCGATAGGTCTGGAAAAGGCCTTCGACACCATGGATTGGGGTTATTTACTCTAGGTGCTGCAGATCATGAGTTTCAGCCCTTAGTACCGTGGGTGGGTTTGGCTCCCATACATAAATCTAGCTGCAAGGGTGAGGGTAGGACAATACCCCTCGGAGGTGTGGCACTCGGTAGGGGAACTCACCAGGTGTGTCCACCTTTCCCCCTTTTGTTTTCATTGTCGATAGAGCCGTTAGCTATATGGGTCTGCCAAGAGCTGCACGACTGGGGCATACGGGTGGGTGAGGTACGGCATGTAATTTCCCTATATTGCCACAGCTTCTGTAGCTGCTGGATTATTTCAGAAACATCTCGGGTCACATCTAAACCACAATAAGTTGTCAATATTCCCACTTGCTTCTCTGGTAGGCACCCCTGTGGATCATTTACTGGTTTTGGGATTGTGTTTGGAATTAGACCATTTTCGGTATTTGGGAATCAAAGTGGCGCATTCTAGAACCCAGCAGCTCCACTTACTGTGTAAGGGGTCCTGGAGTCCTTCAGGGCGTCAATAACTTTTTGGACTACCTTGCCCCTCTCCCTAATGGACTGGTTGGCTATTGCAAAAATTGTGCTGCTTCCACGATGTCTTTGTGTGCTGTAGAACTCACTCTGTCCCTTACAGTGCATTATATTTGAGCAGCTCGACTCCCTTTTGACTGTGCTCCTTTAGGCGGCCCAGTGCAGCAAAGTGACTTTGACGACCCTAACGAAACGTTATGAAGATGGGGGATTGGAAGTCCCACTTCTAGATTTATATTATTATGCCACGCACCTTCAACATGCAGCCCAGTGGTTAGATCTGTGCGAAATGGGGAAGAACATGCTTCTAGTGGTTAGTGCAGCAGCAGGTCACATACCGGAATTGCTGATGGAGGGGGCTGGGATGTCGATGGACCTCCCATACATAGTGAGACAGTCAGCTTTTATCTATCAGCGTTTCGTGCAGACTGTTCATAAGCTGGCCCTGTTCCACAGGGAACTTGACATATGGACATTAAAACCGATTAGGCAGTTATTAGACAATATGTCCTTACAGGCGTGGCAAAATGGTGGGTGCGCACTTCTGGGAGATTTGTACTCCGGAGAAACATTCATCACTTTTGAGGAGGCGCACCAGGAATTCAAGCTTGGCCCTGGTCATTTATTACAACATACTAGCCTGGCTGACGTAGCTAGAATCACCTGACATTTATACCCTGCGGCCCCCAATCCCACACAAACACTTGGGATCTTACTGAGCTGTGGCACGGGGTGCCACCTAATATCCTTAGTATATAGAGCCATGCGGGCGGATGCTGCTGGGGCTCTTCCCCGGGCGCATTTGGCATGGGATTTGGACCTTGATACACCACTGTCCAACAGGGATTGGACACAGGTTAATGAACTAACACATACTATCTTCAGTAATGCTCGTTTCCAGTTGGTACACTACAACTTCCTTCAAAGGACTTATCTCACACCTAGGGCTCTACATCGTTTCTCCTCACATGTCCTGATAGCTGTCCCCGATGTGGTATAGATACCTCTGACTTTTTGGACTTAGCCTTACATTGCCCTTTGGTGCAGGCATTTTGGTGCCTAGTCATAGCTGATATGGTCAGGACCACCCGTTTACATATAGTCCCCGAGCCCCAGTGCTGTCTGTTAGGTAATATCAAGCAGCCAAAGAGAGGGAAACTACGATATCAATTTTTTTCAACTGGTATTAGTATTGGCTAGGCATAGGGCCACCATTACATGGATGGGTCGCCGAGCGCCTGAGATACCACACTTGCACAGGGACATAATGGAGTGGTCACTAGCAGAAGAAATACGTATGAAATTCCAGATATAATGACAAACTGGCAGAGGATCTAACGGACTGGAGAGACCTATGCGATGTCCTCCTGAATCAGACATCCTCAGCCTCTTCAGGAAGTGAAGAGGCTGATGATGTTGGGGAGGAATGTATGGATGAAAGGTCTGCGACGGAACGTGCTGAAGGGGATGGGGAGTTCAAGTTCAGTGGTATGAGGCTCAATGTCCAATTGAGGAGCCTGATTTGTCTGGTGTTGTTAACAATGTAATGTGTAAAACTGTTCATGTTACTGTGTGTATCTCTCCCACCGTTCATACCACTACTTGATGCCTGGTTCTTTGTACTGTGTTCCAAAACGGTTTTAAATTTTTAAAAAAAGACAGTCCAGACATATAATAGGCAGAATTATATAGGAAACCATTTGTCAGCCTTTTTGAAATTGGTACTCCTTATAGCTTGGAGAGCTGATGTAGATCCATGACATAGTTTGAAGCATGAGTGATAAATGGCAAGGCCTGATGGATTTCCATGTGGTATATCACAGTTCACTAGGATGTATTCCAATCTGGAGGTGGGTGAGCTGGATGAACTGGGGTCAGTTACTTTATTATGACTTGAGACACTAGAATATGCATTAGTTGCACCCTCTTCTGGTGAAGAAAGACTTGGTGGGCAACAGTGCCATGGGTCACGGGAAGATCAAGGTGAACAAGGAGATAGGAGTTGCTGTTGTCTGTAATTAAGTGAATTGTTGACCACTTGAATGGAGTCTAACTTTGTGCCTCACTGTGACCTACAAAGCAAACACAAGATGATGGAAGGAGCACTGAAACTTTTCAGACACTCACCCCCAGTCACAGATCTGGGTTGAATCCATCATCATGCTTTACCTCACTACGCCACCCCAGTTCAGACCCAGGTATATGCAAATCAGTCTTGACCCTGTGCCTCATGGGAACAGTCTAGCCCGAAATGCCAAGCCAGGTCTTTCCTGGATCGGAAACAAGCATCCTGGGTCCGGTTTTGGGGTAACACCCCTCATCCGCCAGGCTAGCCTGATTTTGTGCAACTTGTTAGCGAATAACTGACTTATGACAGTACATTTCTCCCTGGGATTGGCTAGCCGTGTACTTCAATATGATGTTTTTAATACAGACCAGCTACAATATTATTCCTTGGACTGACACCATATTATCAATGTAATCGATATATAGGAAAGTTTTGATTTACTGTTCTTAACTCCACCATCTACTTTCATTGATGATAAGTACATGATGTTTTGGGAGGTTGATATTAAAATTGTGATGTTGTGATATGATATTCAGGCAATGTTTCAATATTTTGAAAGAACTATGCTTCCGGTGGTGGCTGTGCCCACCAAAATTGGAAATTAGGCAGTTTTTGCTGCAGAGATCAGCTGTCTATGTGTAAAGCAGATGTTTTACAGAAGCTGCAGATCTTCTTGTGGTTTATATGGGAAACCGCTTTTACAACGCGGCTCGAACCATGCTGTGGCTTTACAACGCAGTACGAACCACCAATGCATCTTCACAATGCATTCGTTTACCAAGCAAGTCGTTACAGCGACTTGCCTTAGGGAAAGTATTGTTGGACTGATGTTGGATTTTAAGTCCAACAATGTCCCTACTGTTGCGCAGACTGGATTTGGAATAGTAATCTCTACTATTCCAAAGTCCAGAACTTCCCCTAAGGCAAGTCGTTGTAACGAATTGCATGATAAAGGAATGCGTAGTAATGACACATTCGTTGTTGGGACCGCATTGGAGAGGCATGCGTGGTAAAAGCATTTGTGGTTCTGACATACAGCCGGCTTATATATATGCCATTTCCCCTCCTGATGTCACATAAGTCGCTTGCCATTGGTGAGTTCTTGGTTATACTAGGTTATGGAGCCTTTTTCTTTCTGTCATCAGTGTTTGAGTGCTGTATGTGTTTTAACTGTTATGAGGAGGGGGTGGTTAAGGAGAACAGGAGAGCCGATGATGGAGATGGGCTTGGTAGTAATGGCCAGCTTTGAAAAACGTGTAAACAGTGTGTTAACAGGGAAGGCCTTGATTGATTTCGTGAGAATCTTAATCAACTTCTGTAGTCTGTTGTGTTTGGGTGAGATGTGGCGGTAATCATTGACAATGTTTATGTGGGTGGACCAGTCCACTTGTGTAGGACCTGAAAAACTACTGGCCCATCTCTCTCCTCCCGTTTGCGGCCAAAGTCACCGAGAGACTCGTAAACGCTCAGCTGACCGCCTTCATAGATGAGAACTCCATCCTGGACACCTCCCAGTCTGGATTCCGCAGCAACCACAGCACCGAGATAGCTCTCCTCGCCGCCACCAACGACATCCGCATGCTACTGGACCAGGGTCACACCCCGGCCCTTATCCTGCTGGACCTCTCCGCTCTACCCCGCCTTCGACACCGTCTCTCATTGCACTCTCGGAGCAAGACTGCACGACGCTGGAATACAAGGAACCTCCCTCGACCGGATCCAATCCTTTCTCTCTGGCAGAACCCAGAGGATCCGACTCCCTCCCTTCCTCTCCAAACCCACGGAAATCAACTGCAGAGTACCCCAGGGATCATCACTCAGCCCCACGCTCTTCAACATCTACATGGCTCCCCTCGCCGCCATCGTCAGACAGCATGAGCTCAGTATCATATCCTATGCCGACGACACCCAGCTCATCCTCTCGCTCACAAAGAATCCCGAAGACACCAGACTCTGCTTCCGGGAAGGTATGAAGAACGTGGCAGCCTGCATGAAGGACAGCTGCCTGAAGCTCAACTCAGAGAAGACCAAGGTCCTCATCCTCGGCCCCTGCATCTCTGCCTGGGACAACACCGGTTGGCCCTCTGCCCTCGGGAGCCCACCCACCCCTACAGACCACGCTCGAAACCTCGGCGTCATCCTTGACTCCTCCCTCTCCATGAACCGCCAGATCAACGCCATCGCCTCCACCAGTTTCAACTGCCTTCGCATCCTCCGTAAGACCTTCAAGTGGATCCCCGCCGAATGCAGAAGGACTGTCACCCACACACTCATTACCAGCAGTCTGGACTACAGAAACGCCCTCTATGCCGGAATCAACAAATATCTTATGCACAGACTCCAGACCATTCAGAACGCCGCAGCCAGACTCGTCCTCGGTACACCGCGCCATGAGCACATGACCCATCATCTACGAGGCCTCCACTGGCTCCCCGTCGAGAAGAGGGTCACCTTCAAACTCCTCACCCACGCCTACAAGTCCCTCCACAACATCAGACCCAAATAGCTGAACGAAAGAGTGTCCTTCCACGTACCCAGGAGGAACCTCCGCTCCACCGACCTCAGGAACAGAACCAGCGGGAGAGCTTTTTCCCACTTCGCAGCCAGAACCTGGAACGAGCTCCCGGTGAACATCAGACGCTCCACGACCCTGCACACGTTCAGGAAGGACCTCAAGACCTGGCTCTTTGAATGAATCGGAGCTGCCCCCCCCCCCCACCCCCCA
The DNA here is from genome assembly GCF_964204655.1 of Triturus cristatus. Lineage (NCBI taxonomy): Eukaryota > Metazoa > Chordata > Amphibia > Caudata > Salamandridae > Triturus > Triturus cristatus. Next base: position 806,012,909 of record NC_140582.1, on the reverse strand, counting down.
CAGCGCCTTGAGACCCTCACAGGTGAGTAGCGCGCTATATAAACCCCTGATTGATTGATTGACTGATTGTGGCATTTGAAATTGGTTGTGTTGTAGCAGATGATGTCAGGATGTTTCCTTTTGGGTTAGTTGGAAGTGTTGGGTGATGTCAGAGGTCTTCAGCATAGAATCAAAGGAGGCTGTATTTGACTGTGGCAATGGCTCTATGACAAAGGCATTGTAGCTGTTTGACCAGTGGAGGGAATGCCTTATTAATTCAATTTGATAAAATAGCATTAACATGTAATTAACTTGCATTGAAATTGATTCATTAAAATGGAGGCTGACAATGCCCTCATCTTCCATGGCTTTATCATTAATAACCCCACTATGGGTGTTAGTTAGCTGCCCTCCTTTCGGTATTAACATTTGCCTAACTTAGATGTTTCGCTCTCATTCCTCCGAATCTAACATTATAAATATTAAAAACTGTTGAAGCCTCCTTACCACACATGTGGAGTCTTTAATATGCATATGAAATCGGTTAAATGCTAGGTATTAAATATGCATTTGTTATTCTGGCTCTGATGGGCGGCAGGATGGTGGGAGGCTCAAAGCACCAAGGTTTCTGAGGTCCCATAAAATTTAGAAACTGCACAATAGCCAAGCACAAACATGAATGGTCCTGTCATTCCTCACCTCAGTGATGCAAAGTGTGGTTCCCTTTGGTGATGCCTGCTGCTTTAATCGCTTCTATTTATTTGGGTATGTGACTTAGATACAGAGGAAGCCGCAGACATGTTTCTTTTCACTGCAACGTGATGTTTCTCGGAATTGTAATGCTGACAATTCAAACTGTTACACCTTGAAGTCATTAAAATGGCTTTTTAATCTACATACATCTTTTTCAGAACCAACTTTGCTTCGATTTTAGCCTTATTGGGTGCTCATTTGGCGATTCACAGTGTTCTTTACTTGAGACTCCACAACAAACTATTCTGAGAATTCAGTAGGCACAAATCCTGCTTCACTGCTCCCCATGAGGTTTAGCACAGCGGCCACGTTAGTCCCACATTAAACTATTTCAATGGCTACCTGTACAGTCTCTGACTCAGCTGAAGATACTGTACTGAAAGGGTTACCATGCCGCATATGTGATCATCACCAATAAATAATACAGGCGGATTGATGGGAAGCATGTGGTACGCAGTGATCATGTGGTGAATTATCTGCCACAAGTCCCCCTCTTTTGTAACACAGAAGATTAACATTAACAGCTTCAATAAAAATCTACAATCTCCATCTTCGTACATTCTCTTTTTTTATTCAAAGATGAATGCAGTGTGTTCTTTCTGGGTAAGGTTCTCTTGTGTTTTATTTGCGTTTGATGTTCCAAAGGGATCTGAAGAGGCTTGATTGGTCACATGCTGCACTCTGAGCAATAAAGATAAAACAAGTGAACAACATGATGCAAATGTCACAGTGACATTCTGTCCAGGCCACTCAGTGGAGCCAATCACCCTACACTCACAATGACATTCATGTCTGGAGCATTATTTGACCAAGCAGAGTGCCCTTAATGCAAGCTTGTTTGTACTTTGAAAATGAAACGCAATATCCTCCACTGTCATTCAACTCTCTCCGTAAATAAACTGACGAGAAAAATAGACAGCTGTACACGAGAGCAGGATGACAGAGATGATGGGAGAGTTTACATTTAGCTCAGATGCTGTTTGGCCACAACCAGTGTTATTTTCTGAGTTAATAATCGCATAAGACTGATCCAACTTAAGTGACAGGGGTTAATCAATCAATCAATCTATCTATCTATCTATCTATCTATCTATCTATCTATCTATCTATCTATCTATCTATCTATCTATCTATCTATCTATCTATCTATCTATCTATCTATCTATCTATCTATCTATCTATCTGTCTGTCTGTCTGTCTGTCTGTCTGTCTGTCTGTCTGTCTGTCTGTCTGTCTATCTATCTATCTATCTATCTATCCACATGTATGTATATCTGTATATATATGTGTATATATAGATAAAAAATCAATGAGTCTTTTTTGCACACATGCACCTTAGTTTGAGCAATGAGTATAACTGATTGCATTTATGTCAGCCAGTATTGTTCAATCATGAGAATTTAATGAGACCATGGAAGCCCAATTATTTTCTATCAACATTTATACAGATATTTAGTAAGAATACTCAGAGGCGCAAGTGTCCACTGAAAATTCAAATGAAGCATTCCTGGTCTAAATGGCAATTTCAATATATCAGCGGATTTTGTACATATGGGTTTTTATCAGATTTTAAATGTTTGATTTTAATAACTGCAACAATCATTGCATTTAAGCAGAAATATGAGTTATTACTTTTCAAGTTTGTTTCATATATTATTTATTGATAATTTATTAATCACTTGTAAATAGGAATATATATATATTTATATATCTATTTATGTATTTATATATTTATTCAAACAAAACATCCATATGTTTAGAAACCGTAATTTTGAAGCCATCGGTTATAGAAAAACAGACCGCTTTTACGGTGCATGATCACTATTTTGTTTATGTCTATGAAATCGCGTGACATTGGGTGAGGTGGTATTGAAAAATATAAAAAGTAAAAGTGGACTGCGTTTTCCGTTTGTGATCAAGAGCACGGAGGTGCTCGAAATGCGTCATAACGGCTTTGATTGTCAAATAAACCTTTTTTTTGCCACGCATTCTGGAGTCCGGATCTCTCTCATCGCCGGAATGGAAGTTGGGAGATCGAATACTGTTTCATATATATATATATATATGTATATGTATATATATATATATATATATATATATATATATATATATATATTATCTACTGGTGGTCGCCAGTAGATAGTTATAGTTAGGATCGTGTTTCCATAGGAAATCCGCAACATTCTATTTGGAATAACTTTGGCGCCGATTGACGAATCCTCGCGAAATTTTCAAAATAGGTGGGGCACTCCGCTCCACTCCTTCCCTGAAAGTCTTGGGGGGATTCGTCAAGCGGGGGCTGAGAAAAAGGGGGGGTCCCAAAACGCGTTTTCCCCATGCATTTTTCCATAGGACATTTAGTCCAAGCTACAGCCCGAACGGCTGAACAGAATTACTTGAAATTTGGCAGAGAAGTAGTCCTCAGGTCAGGGATGTGCCTTTTGCAGGTCTGGTGTAAATCTGTTCAGTATTTCCTGAGAAAATAGCATTTAAAAGCATATATATATCTATAAGCGCGCACCGTGCGCGTACGGTAAAACTTACCGTACGCGCACGCTGCCGTGCGCGAGCGCGATTCTGATTGGTTGTTAGATCTTAGTAAACATTCGAATCGGTCGAAACCAGGAAGTGTCGGCCGCCATTATGTCTCTCGCAGTCTGAGGGGGTGAAAAACAAAGGTGGCGAACGTGAAAAGGGGGCAGGGTGGACAGTTCCTGACCCCCTAGCCTTTGTCAGGGGGTCCCAGAAGGACCCCCAAGGGCCAAAATTTCCTTTAATTTTTTTGCGTAAAATAGCGGAGTACGCGTGGCGTGCATGTACGGTAGAAACGGAAAAATTCCGTGAACTGCGTAACGTGGGCGCGCGGTGCGTGAAGCGCACCGTGCGCCCACAGCGCGCGCACGGTGCGCACGGTGAAAAACCTTAAAAAAATAAAATAAATACATAACTTAGCATTTAAAAAACCGTACAAATTCACTGAAAAAACCATAGGTTTCACACACGTTATAGTTAGGAGCATTTAAAAAACCTTGCAAATTCACTTAAAAAACCATAGGTTTCACACATGTTATAGTTAGCTGGACATTTCACTCGTGAAAAACCATTGAAATTCCCCCGTTATAGTTAGTGCAGGCAACTATAACTCACGCGACCGCAATCCTCTGCTGATGACGTCAGATATTACATCACTGATGACATATGTGTCTTTCTGAAAAAAAAATATTTGTAATATATGTATAGCTAAAAATTTATGGAAGAAGACATGGGTAAATAAGTGTCTAAATACAGTGATGTAATATCTGACGTCATCAGCAGAGGATTGCGGTCGCGTGAATTATAGTTGCCTGCACTAACTATAACGGGGGAATTTCAATGGTTTTTCACGAGTGAAATGTCCAGCTAACTATAACATGTGTGAAACCTATGGTTTTTTAAGTGAATTTGCAAGGTTTTTTAAATGCTAATTCCTAACTATAACGTGTGTGAAACCTATGGTTTTTTCAGTGAATATATATATATATATACACACACACAAAGGGTAAAGTGACAATATAGTTAGGTCTTGTAATCATCTAAAACTAATGTTTCACCAGTTATACTTTGCTGAGCTAACTAGGACTTGCGCCTCCACCATACACGGCTTATCACCTCATATATCACATCACAGACAACATGTTGAATTACATCATTGATGACCTCACTGACCACATCGCTGATGACATCATCCTAGCTTCTGCTTCACAATAGAAACTGTGTATTACCGGAGACAAGTCTCATTCAGTATGGTAAAAGTTATTATGGCGCACACTTGAGATGCCAGTGAAGTTTTAAATTCAAGCAGTGCTCATTAAAGAAAGGTAGAGACGTAGCACAACTAGTATGAGTAGCAATCATACATTGCAAATAGGTTGTGCCTTAATTCAAAGACCTGGCTCTAAAAATATGTTAGAAAAACTAAAACGTCTTCTTACAATACATTATTCACCTGTGGATATCTGTGTACATACTGACGTTAAAGAGTTGCCATGTAGTCCTATAAAGAATTTCTATTAAAAAGAACCTGGAGATTTATGAAATGAAGATATTTATTTATAAAGGTTCATTGCAGATTCTGAGATATGCATTGTTGTAGAATGTATAATGTATGGGTGACTCACAGATGCTTCAAATCCCAGAATGCCTGTATGCATTATTCCAATGGTGTACACCATTTTGATACTATGGAGGTTTGTGCTTAGGGCCTGATAGTGCAAGCCTTATAATTGGTTAATGTGTAAAAATGAAGCGGTTGACATAAAATTCTATGTCAGATGAGGTATTTAACAGACATCTCTCATTAAGGTAAATAATAACCACACACTGTTTTTGAACAGTATTCAATGTTAAATAAGTTGCTGATGTCATTAATGTCTGCAGAACCATTGCATCTGTTATACACCTCAATACCAGTAAAAACTAATTGTCGATAATGTTTCAAATATACTTTATGTTCTGCTTGTTCCGCTTGTTGCAAAAGGATACACCAACTAGTACTAAAGATGCTATACACTTCCTGCTCTCCCCGCAGCCCCCCACAACATTAAAACAAATGTTTGGTGATACCCCTTCTAGGGACCCCACCAACCTCCAAAAATAAAAAGTTTAAAGAGCCCTCACGGGGCATTATAGGGACCTCCTTCAAGGAGCAGTGAATAATAAATGAGTTACAACTCTAACTGGTGCCTTAAAGTACCTATAAGTTGTGCCACTGCCATGCACTGCTAATTACATCACACATTCTATGTTCTATGACACCATTGATAACATCACTGCAACATCTGAAATTACATTATTGATGACAACACTATGCAGGACGGGGTCGCAGGTTGAAGTACTTTAGGGCAGGAGCTATGGTTACTATAACTGGTGTGCCTCTCACAAGGCCGGGTCACCCCTTGCTCCCACCGCCTCCTGCTCCTGCCTACGCCAGCCAGCCTCCTTGCCAGCCTCCTTGCCGCCGCCACCGTCGCCCCCCCAGCCCCCCGAGCGGCCCAGCCACAGCTGAGCCGCCTGCTCGCCACTTTCACCCGCCGCGGGCCCCCTGCGGCCCCGCCCACCACCGGCCCATTGGCCGCCCCGCTCGCCCAGCCCAGCTGACCCGCCCTCCCGTCCCCCTTCTTAAGGGGACAGCCAGGTGCACTCGGGAGTGACCGCTGTGCCTCTCACAAGGCCGGGTCACCCCCTTGCTCCCACCGCCTCCTGCTCCTGCCTACGCCAGCCAGCCTCCTTGCCAGCCTCCTTGCTGCCGCCACCGTCGCCCCCCCAGCCCCCCCGAGCGGCCCAGCCACAGCTGAGCCGCCCGCTCGCCACTTTTTCCCGCCGCGGGCCCCCTGCGGCCCCGCCCACCACCGGCCCATTGGCCGCCCCGCTCGCCCAGCCCAGCCGACCCGCCCTCCCGTCCCCCTTTTTATGACGCACCCAGAGCGACCGCGCAGCGGACGCGCGCAGCGGGAGCACCGATTGAGCGCCAAAGGTGCGCCAAAGGTAAGCCCGTCTACGCCCGTCCGCGCCTGGACCGCGGCCAGCGCCAGGACCCCTGGCCTCCGCAGACCCCAGCCCACCCGCCGGACGTACGACGCCGCCACCCTCAACGCACTCAACGCCGGCCGAAGCCCAGGATGCTACCGAGCCACCCCGAGACGCACCCACGGACCCTTCTGCTGCAACTACTGCAAGTTCACCTGCATCCGGACCTGCACTACTCCAGCACCAACCAAGACCAAGACGAGCAACAGCAGCAGCCACCTGAATTGCATCCTGCTCAACACCCGCTCCGTCCACAGACACGCCGTCGAGCTCTGGAACCTGCTTGACACCACAGCCCCAGACGTCGCCTTCCTCACGGAAACCTGGATGAACGTCTCCTCAACGCCCGACATCGCCATCCCAGACGGCTACAAGATCATCCGAAGGGACCGCATCAACCACACCGGAGGAGGCATCGCCATCATCCACAGGAACACCATCCGCATCACGACCAACACCGACGACACCCTCGCACCCGCCGAGCACCTGCACTTCCAGGTCCACATCAACCCCAAGACCACCCTCAGAGGCACCCTCATCTACAGACCCCCGGGACCACGCACACAATTCAGCGAAGACATCGCCGACTTCATCAGCCCGCACGCCCTCCCCTCCGCTGACTACATCCTCCTCGGGGACCTCAACTTCCACCTGGAGAACAACAACGACCGCAACACCACCACCCTGCTGGACAACCTCGCCAACCTCGGACTCAAGCAGCTGGTCACCACCCCCACCCACTACGCCGGACACACACTCGACCCCGTCTTCTCATCCAGCAAGGACATCGCCTTCAGCCACGCCACCGGACTCCACTGGACGGACCACAGCTGCGTCCACTTCAGCTTCAGAAGGACCACGATCCACCACCACCAGCAACAGGTTGCACGCAGAAGCTGGAACAAGATCACAGCCGACCAGCTCGCGACCGCCCTGAGCAAGAACCCACCCACCAGCGCAACGAACCCCAGCCAAGCGGCCACCAACCTCACGAAGTGGATCGGCGACTGCGCAGACGACCTCGCCCCTCTGAAGACCCCGACTAGCAGACCCGGTAGCAAGAAAGCCCCATGGTTCACCGACAAACTCAAGAGCTCCAAGAAGAACTGCCGAGCCCTGGAGAGAACCTGGCGCAGAGACCCAACACCGGACAACATGACTGCCCTCAAGCTCGCCACCCGAAAACACCACCAACTCATCCACGCCACCAAGAAAACCGCATTCAAGGAACGACTGGACAACAACGCACACAACAGTAAGGAACTCTTCAACATCGTCAAAGAGCTCTCCAACCCCAACGCCGGTAACAACGACATCACCCCTTCACAAGACCTCTGCAACTCCCTCGCCTCCTACTTCCACAACAAGATCGCGGACATACACAACAGCTTCAGCACTCAACCGACGCACGCCACGACCGAACCACCGCCCCCCACCACCACCCTCCGCGCCTGGACCCCGATCAGCACCGAAGACACCGTCCGCACGATGAACTCCATCCACTCCGGATCTCCTACCGACCCCTGCCCTCACCACGTCTTCAACAAGGCCGACGCTGTCATCGCACCCCACCTGCGGGACATCATCAACACCTCCTTCGACACCGCTACCTTCCCGGAGAGCTGGAAGCACGCCGAACTCAGCGCTCTACTAAAGAAGCCATCAGCCGACCCCACTGACCTCAAGAACTACCGCCCCATCTCGCTGCTCCCGTTTCCTGCAAAAGTCATCGAGAAGACCGTCAACAAGCAGCTGGCCGCCTTCCTCGAGATGAACGGATCCCTCGACCTCTCGCAGTCTGGCTTCCGGGCCAACCACAGCACCGAGACCGCCCTGATCGCAGCCACAGATGACATCCGAGCTCTGCTTGACAACGGAGAAACAGCGGCCCTCATCCTCCTAGACCTCTCCGCGGCCTTCGACACTGTCTGCCACCGTACACTAGTGCAGCGACTCAGCAACGTCGGAATCCAGGAGAAGGCACTGGAGTGGATCATCTCCTTCCTCGCCGGAAGGACACAGAGAGTCCGCCTCCCCCCGTTCAGATCTGAAGCCACCGAAGTCATCTGCGGCATTTCTCAAGGCTCCTCGCTCAGTCCAACCCTCTTCAACGTGTACATGAGCCCCCTCGCAGACATCGCACGCCAGCACAACCTCAACATCATCTCCTACGCCGACGACACCCAGCTGATTCTCTCCCTCACCAACGACCCCGCCACCGCCAGAGCCAACCTCCACGAAGGGATGAAAGAGGTAGCCGAATGGATGAAGAACAGCCGCCTGAAACTGAACTCGGACAAGACGGAAGTCCTCATCCTGGGATCCTCACCCTCCGCCTGGAACGACTCCTGGTGGCCCCCCGCCCTAGGCAGCGCACCCAAACCAACAGACCACGCACGCAACCTGGGCTTCATCCTGGACTCCCAGGGACGTTTTAAGGATTGTGGGGGCCCTGGGCCAAACATATTGTGGGGGCCCCTTTTCAAATAGCTTTGAATTTATGATCCAGTTTAGCTCTTTTATGCCCTCTTTGGCCAGGTCACTGACAATGCACACACACACTGGTCCAAATTCTAAACCTGTTTACATTCTAATATTTAGTATAGTGATGTGTTTTCAATATTGTAACACAGCAGTATTTCACTAATATTACTACAAATAATCTCTGTGACATACGAATATGTAAGGTCCTGTTTTGATCTAAAATAAACTTTTTATGTATGTTGTATGAAACAAAAACACATTTCTCTGCAAAATGTTTCTTATAGACTCTCACACACCACCCACATTAAAAGTAAATTAAAGGAAAAAAGTATTTGAAACAATCTGTTGAAGAATTATGAACAGAGCTGGCTCTCTCAGGGGGCCCCCTGACAGGCTGGGGCCCTGGGCCAGAGCCCACCTTGCCCATGCCTTAAAACGTCTCTGTGGACTCCACCCTCTCCATGACCAGACAAGTCAACGCCGTCTCCTCGTCGTGCTTCAACATCCTGCGCATGCTACGAAAGATCTTCCGGTGGATCCCCACCGAGACCAGGAAGACGGTCACCCAGGCCCTCGTCACCAGCCGTCTGGACTACGGCAACTCCCTCTACGCCGGAACCACCGCCAAACTCCAGAAAAGACTTCAGCGGATCCAGAACGCCTCAGCACGACTCATCCTGGACATCCCCCGTCGCAGCCACATCTCCGGACACCTGAGAGACCTGCACTGGCTCCCGGTCACCAAGAGAATCACCTTCCGTCTCCTCACCCACGCACACAAAGCCCTACACAACCAAGGCCCAGGATACCTCAACAGCCGCCTCAACTTCTACGCTCCCAAACGCCAGCTTCGATCGACCGGCCACGCCCTCGCCACCGTCCCCCGCATCCGAAGAGCCACCACAGGGGGACGGTCCTTCTCCTTCCTCTCCGCCAGGACGTGGAACTCCCTCCCGACCCACCTCCGCCTGACCCAGGACCACCTCGCCTTCAGGAAGCAACTCAAGACCTGGCTGTTCGAGCAGTAGCGGTCCTCCCTCCCCTAGCGCCTTGAGACCCTCTGGGTGAGTAGTGAGCTATATAAATGCTTTGATTGATTGATTGATTGAATGTCAGTGGTGTGTTAAAAACGGTATGTTTTAACTGACATTATTATTATTATTATTATTATTAGTCGGATTTGTATTGCGCATGGCTGCCCCAGTGACGGGGCGTCCCAGCGCAACCAAAGGCCAAAGACCTGAACCTAGGAGAGAGAAATGCAGTATTAAACAATGAGGCCAGGGAAAAGCCAAGTTTTTGTGGCTTTACGGAAGGCCAGATGGTTCTGGATTGCTCTGATGGGGGCAGGAAGCGAATTCCAGAGTTTTGCCACCAGACTACGAAAGGAGCGACCGCCAGTTCTGGCTTTCGAAACACGAGGAATGCAGACCAGAGCACGGTCAGCCGATCTCAAAGGGCGCCGAGGTACGTAGAACTCAAGCAAGTTAGACAGCCCCAAAGGGGCCTGAAGGGTCAAGATCTTATGCGACACACAAAGCGCCTTAAACTGAAGGCGAACATAGATGTTAAACAATAAAGGGCTCAATACTGAGCCCTGCGGCACCCCCTGATGCAGAGCAAACTCCTGTGAGTGAAATGGTGGCACAGACACTTGAAAGGACCTCCCCTCCAAGAAAGAGCGAAACCAGTCCAGGGCCACATCCCTGATACCAATTTCTTGGAGGCGTTTTAACAAGGTCGTGTGGGAGATGGTATCAAACAAGGCATTTAGGTCCAAAAGGACCAAGGCCGCTGAGTCGCCGCCGTCCAAGCTACCCCTAATAGCTTCCATCTCTGCCAGCAATGCGGACTCAGTACCATGACGAACTCAGTAGCCGTGCTGAGATGGATCCTGAATGGCATTCTATTCGATGAACTTGGAAAGGATGGAGTTCACGTGCGATTCCGCCAACTTTGCCAAAAAAGGCAGCTGGGAAATTGGACGATAATTGCCTGATTCCGCAGGATCCAAGGAAGATTTTTTAAGTAACGGGATGACTTTAGCATGTTTCCATGCCCTGGGTATGGATGCTGACGACAGGGACAGGTTAACCAGGTCAATATCCCAAGGAGAGATCAAAGAGTGAAGCTGGCGAAACAGGGCAGGGGTCAAAGGATCAGCCGGTGAGCCCGACTTGATTTTCAGGCAAAGAGCCTCAAATTCCATAGGTGACAGGGGAGGAAAGGATGACAAGCTGCTACCCGCCGTAGGGCCACTGGCCCCCGGTGCCTCCACCTCAGTGAGCAGGTCCCCAGCAGGTAGGTTGAGGTAGATCCTCTCAACTTTGTTCAAAAAGTAATGAGCCAGCTCATTACACTGATGATTCGAAGAAATAGGGGAGACCGCAGATATACCCGCGCTTTTCATGCCCTTGAGCAGGGAGAAGATTGTCTTGGCAGGATTAGTGCTAGCCAAGATTTTGTTGGCCACATACTCTGCTCGTGTTCTCCGAATAAACCTCTGATACTGCTTAATGGCCGCCCGATATTCCCTTTTTGCTGCGGCATCATATGAGCGTCTCCAAACACGTTCAAGCTGCTTGCATCCCCTTTTAGCTGTAATTAATTAATTATTAAACCAGGGATTGGATGGCCCTTGACTCTTCACTCCCAATCTAGCTGGACTACAAGTATCCAAACCTAGTGACAACCATTCATGGAATCGCGAGTTTGCCAGTTCCATGTCTAAAGGTAACTGGGGCCTATGGCTAGACAGGCAAACAGAGAACAGGCCCAAGTCCAATTTATGCCAAGGACGTTTAAGAACTGAGGCAGGGCGAATGGGGTCAGCTTTTCCCTGCAGTTGCAGCAAGAATGAGACCAAAAAATGGTCAGTCCACGCCTGCGGGACCGGCGGGAAAACTTTTAGAGGACTTAAATTAGAGAATATAAGGTCCAATAGGTGGCCTGCCACATGCGTACCCTCAAGGACACATTGCACCAACTGGAAGGCCTCCAGGTCAGCCAAAAAACTAGAAATCTCGGCTTTCTCATAATTCTCAAGATGGAGATTAAGATCCCCTAAGATGGTAAAATTCGCAGTCCTGCTTGCGTATAACGCAACTTTGCTCAGGAAGTCTTCCCTGAAGCTATTAGCAGGGCCAGGTGGCCCGTAGATTAGGAGACCGGACATAGTGAAGTTGTGGTTCAGCATAATTTTGAACAATGCGCTTTCACAGTCCGCAATATTACCCTTACTAAGGCTGCAGGTATAGACATCCTTAACAATCACTGTGATACCGCCCCCTCGCCCCCCACCTCTATTAACCGCCTTCAACACATAGCCCTGAGGGAGGGCCAACCAGGGCTCAGCCACCGAATCATGCGTGAGCCAGGTCTCCGTTAAAAATAAAGCATCCGGAGCCTCATCCACTAAAAAATCAAACACCTCAGCATGGTGTTTCGTAAGCGACCGACAATTCAGTCTAAGGAACTTAAACTCCATAAAATCTGAAGGACGGGGAACCCAGTCCACCCATGGCAGCTGAATTAAGCAGAACTTACATTTGAAGGAGCTACCCTGAGGCGCCCAACGTATCGAGGGGCATTTAGTTTCCAAAGACAGGAGCTCCTCACGCGAATACCTGGTGAGTTCAGCGGGAAGACGGGCAGGGGTTCTGACGACTGGCGAGCGCGGACGGGCGCAGACAGGCTTGCCTTAGGCGCGCCTTCGGTGCGCCAGCGGCGCGCCCGCTGCCCGGTCGCAGCTGTGCCTTCATTTAGCTGCTTCGGTGCCAACAACTATCCCGCCAATCAGCACTCCCCCCAAGATGGCGGCCACACTTTCCCTGCAGCCTTTCTCCTCACACACCGCCTGACAGCAGCCCAGTGCCCTCCCTGCAATATGCCTCAATACAACAACCGGTAAGTTTGAATTTAAGAAAGAAAGACAATAATAGATCGCTGCGGCGCTAATCTCGCCAACTGACATTTTCACCTAACTCTAACTTCTTTTTAACCTTATATATATCTTTATATATATATATTTTGCCATAAAACATTTTCATTCATGACGATGATGTTCCAGGCAGACAATGCCTCTATGAGTTACATACCAGTGACAAGTTAGTTGGCCAACTGGAGATCATGAACAGATGATCCATACAGAAGAGACGTTCCTAAAGATGAACTTATTGAGTTCACCTACTATTCGTCTTTATCAACTTTCTTATAAACTTGATTGGAAAACCTAATGCACAGAGATGTTCCGGAGTATTACGTGCCAATTTTGTACAACAGAATAACACACTTGAAAATGCACTAGGTAAGTTTAAAGCATGGCAGATTTTGTCACAAATCATTGGTGAGGGAGGGTATGAGCTAAATTACCTTCATGAGAAATTTAACCTGACCATGACATCTAGGCTATAGTCCAGGCTTAGCCGTAATCTCACATTACAGTGCACCTCCAGTGCTTAATTTGAGCCGATGATTTCCGGTGCTTGGCACCGGCACTCAATTGGTTTCCGAGGCTCGGCATCGGCACTTAATTTTCAAAACTAGACTTATGACAGTCTGCCACTTGGTGGCGCTGCTCATCTAATTTAGAGATGGGCAGAACAAAGGTTGTTTATAAATACAATGTACATTAATAAATATAATACCTGCCTCCCCAGCCATTCTTTTAGTTTTAGGGACCTGGAATAATCTGGCCTGTCGCACTTGCAAGCGAGAGAGATGATAGTAGTTGTTTTGGTACCATCATTGACAGCGATAACAGAGACAATGGGTGGTGCAAGCTGCTGTGGCCTCCTGGTCAGGGCCCTGGCACTTATTAATTTACAAGCTGTGTGCACACCACCACTCAAGAACACAGGACCAAAGATGCCCTAAATAGTCTTCTCCAGAATTGTGCCAAAGCACAAACACCCATAAAAAGTGCTGCATATAAAACATCTCCCTAAAGATAGGTTCCACCTATGGCATCTGAGACCAATATAGCTACAAGGAAGAGGTCCATTTTATTATAGCAAAATACACAAAAAGGACCCCCCTCTACTATTATACTTTCAATGACAGGCTTAGGACCGGGGGGCTGGCAGGGGGAGAACAAATCAAAACTTAGAAAGAAAGTCCTACTACCCTGGTTTACTTGACACACTGGAAAAATCACACCGTGAACAGATTTTTCCTAACATTATTTGTATTTGAACATGATTGTCTTCCATTACAATAAACTAAATATATTCATTTGTTTAAAAACAAAAACCATACCACCACAAAATACATATCACTACAAAAAACAACATACCCCCATGAACTCTCCTGTATCATACTACCATCTAACATACCATTACTTTTGCATTTCAAACATCCAACACACATCAGTCCAGAAAAACCGTGTCCACCATACACCAGTCAAATTTAGTTTCTTTTCTCCTTTAGGTGTTTAGGCCCAGACTGGACACACAAATAGTCTACGCATGTTTCGGTGGATATACATTTATTTTTCTTCCACCTTCTTCAGGACAGTATTAGTTTAAACTGTATACATGTATCATCAGGAGGACACACTGGGCAATATAAAAATGAAAACATGCAAGTAATGTATCATTCTTTTCCAAAATCTTCCTGTAACGCATCTGAACTTCAAAGTATAGTATTTGAGCACAATTCCACCAAATTTAAATAGGATTCCCATGTTTACCGATTGTCCATTACTTCTGACATAGATAAGTTGAAGCAAATCAATTGCCACACTTGGAGATGTCCCTGCTAAATACTCCAAAATGCTACACCCAACTGACACCAGTGGAGAGGTGTGGTGCAGCTGCCAGGGCAGCTGACTTCGGAGCACAGGGTTCATGGTTCGATCCCTGGCTCCAGTGGCAGCTCAGCTCGCGCCATGTGACTCTGGGCAATAGCTCATGTAATTTCCACGACGGCCCCCAGTGCCTCGAGACCTCGCGCTTTACAAAAAAGAAAAACGGACTTACACCAAAATGCTAAAGATATTCAATGTCATGCTTATTTCTCCAATATCATGCATTGTGAGCAACAACAAGATTTCCCCAAAGTTGCCCAGTTCAAATTCCTTCTCACCTTAGATATCAGTCCACAAATTTTGTGGATATTCTATATGGGGAGAAAGAGAAGAGAAAAATTAAAGAAAGGAAAAAGAGAAAAAAGGCCCAAAGTCAGCAGATAAAAACAAACATGTTGTGAAGTTAAATGAATTCACTCTCATCAATGTGTGATTTGAAAACGAAGGTCCTTTTATAAATCGAGAATTTAGAAGAATGGATGATCTCAAACAGTCTAGATGTCAAAACAAGAGAACAAAACCAAAAAAAACTTTCCATTAGCTATCATCTCCAAGGTATTAGTACTCCCATGAGAGGGATCTCTCAAAATTAAAAAAATACCTCTTAGAACTGGTATCTTTTGGCATGTTTCCCCTGCCTTTCTGCTTTCTGCCCTCCTGGTTTTGACTCTGTTGTTGCTGGTTTAGTGACTCTGCGCACTTTCTCACTGCTGAGTTACATTGAAAGTGCTCCTGTTGTAAATTGTCATTATGGATTGGTGTTTCCATGATTGGCATATTTGATTTACTGGTAAGCCCCTAGTAGAGTGAACTGAGTGTGCCAGGGCCTGTACATCAAATGCTACTAGTGGGTCTGCAGCACTGATTGTGCCACCCACATGAGTAGCCCTGAAAAGGTATCTCAGACCTGCCACTGCAGGGTCTGCGCGCAGTTTGTAACTGCCATGTCAACCTGGCATGTGCACCCACTTGCCAGGCCCTAATCTTACCTTTTCTTACATATAAGCCACCCCTACGGTAGGCACAAGGTACCCTTGTGGGCAGGGTGTTGTGTATGTTAAAGGTCGGACATGTACTGGTGTGTGTGGCATGTCCTGGTAGTGAATTACAGTGCACTTCTTTTTTCACTACGGAAAAGCTATCTATCTCATAGGACAGAATGGGAGTTTTACATATAATATCTTATAAGCATAACTTCCCATTGGGACAAGATAGGAAAATGGAGTTTAGTATGCCTGGACTCAGAATGTAAAAATGAATCTTTCAGTAAAGATGATTTTTATGTTCTGTGTTTGAAAATACTACTCTTTGAAAGTAGATGTTTCCTGCTTAGCCATCCTGTGTGCCTCTGCTGGGTTTGTGGATTGACTGACTGGCTTTGGAGTGACAGGGGCTGGGGATGTGCATGCTCTTCAGACAGCCACTGGGGGGGGGGGGGGGGGTCGAGGTGTGTCCTGCCTTTCCTGGATGAGTCAGGGCTGGGCTGAACAGACCTGGGCTGCATTTAGAGTAGTGGGAGGAGATTTCCTTGCACCTGAATGGGCCTGGTCTACATGAATAATGCTGTCTCCACCTCCTGCCAGGAAGCTGCACCAGAGAGGAAAGAACTGGTTTGGACTCAGCACAGACACTCTGCCTGAGAGAACAAAGGAGTTTTGAGAATAAATATTGGGGCCCAGACCCCAGAACTTGAGAACTCACTGAAATCAAGGGACCTACCAAGAAGAAGATCTGGAAGAGCTGCCGTGTGGAGTACTGCCCATTTGCTGTGTTGTTGCTTTGTTGGGTTAGCCTGCAGTTGCTGCTTCTGCCTTGGCCAGTGAAAGGACTGGACTGAACTTTCTTTTTTTTTAAACATAATTTTATTATTGTACCAAGTTGCACGGTTATTACAGTGACGTGGCATTACATAATAACTCTTACATATAACTTGCACTGTAAAATAGCATCTTGTCCGCTTCCCACCGCTGTTCCCGGCTCCTGCAATTGTCTACCATAGTGCTCTATTCAGTAAATAATATATATCCATAACATTAACATACCCTCCCCCCTCCCCTTTCTCCCTGGGTCTATACATATCTCCCATCAACATGTTCGGTCTGTATCTACCTGCTTCACTCATCATCCACATTGCACATTTCTTACTGCTTTGTACTGGTCTGCCCGTGTCCCGGTCTCATCCACTACCCTGCGTGTTGTTGTTAGTGGTAGGATAATCTACATCTAAGGCTCGCCCCGTTTCCAGCATAGCATCCCATTCCATCGCAATAGGAGTCCTCCTTAACCCTTTCGCTTCCTCCCGTCTCAGTGCTGCACTCACTGCACTCCCCCATCTCACCATCTCAGTATGCCATGCATAGATTGTAGGCAGCGTTTTTGATTTCCATCTCTTGGTGATTGCTCGCACTGCCAATAAAAGTGCTAAGTTCGCACACCTGTTCTGTACTTTATATTTTGAAGTCCCCACCCTTAATCCCAGGATACAGCTCTCAATTGTAGCAGGTACTTCTCTATTTGTAATCTTCGCCATATGGCGCCTAATCGAATCCCAGTACCCGCTAAGTCTGTGGCAGGACCATACCATATGTATAAGGTCCGCTCCCTCTAAGCGGCATCTAGGGCAATAATGTTCTGTAGTTGAGTACATCTTGTCTAATCTATGCTGTGTAAGATATGCCCTATGTGAGATCATGGTTTGGATGTACTTGAATCTTGCATTCTGTGATACCGTCTTCGGGTGTGCCACTACCCTCTCCCACTCCTTGTCCTCTAAGGCTCTGCCTATGTCACTCTCCCATGCTGTGCGCAACGGCAGCAGATCTATTTGTGTATGGGAGCGCAGCCCTACATACAGCCATTTAATGAGGTGTCTGCCCCTCCCCATATAGTAGAGTGTTTTAACCAGATCATTCGTGGATGGCTCTTGTCTTTGTGGGGCCCACTGTGTTCTGACGTATTGTAATAGTGCTGCGTGTAAGAGGTATAGATGATCTGGCGCTCCGGTTTCTCGTACGAAATTATCGTGGTCCATTAACATCCCGTCTCTAAAAAAATCCGTCACCGTGCTGACCGCCACATCCAACCAAGGCGTCAGCCTGCGCGTTGTCAAGCATCCATCTTGTAGAGGTACCCCAAGCAGGGGTATGTTCCCCGCATATGCAGGGGTTGTTCCTGTGTACTGCAGGGGTGCCCTCCAGCATCGCACCGCCGTGTGCAAAAGGGGGGGGGAGATCCCTCGGGATCCTTCTGCATGGCAGCAAGAGGGTGTGTAAAGCCCCTCTCTCAATATCCTGCTCAGTCATCCCTATTTCCTGTAGGTTGCGCCCTGCTGTCCAGTAGCACAGCCACTGCAATTGACAGGCATAAAAATAAGCTCTGAGATCGGGCACTCCCAAGCCTCCTCCCGAGGTGCTGTGTTGTAGCTTCTTAAGGCTAATCCTCCGCCTGCCTGTCCCCCATATAAGATCTATTAATAGTGTATTCATCAATTTGAAAGTGGTGCCCGGTAGCATAAGCGGTATATTTGTAAAATAGTAGAGCAGCCTCAGGAGGACCACCATTTTCGCTATGGCCGCCCTGCCTGCGACCGACAATGGCAAGGCATTCCAAAAGGCAATGCTAGAGCGCAATGCCCTAAGCGCTCTATTCAGGTTGCCCTCTACCATGTCTGTCTGAGACCGGTAAACATGGATACCTAGATACTTGAACGTTTGAGGTGCCACCTTGAACTGTAGCGTACCAAACCAGAAGTCCCGTACCGGCATCTGCTCCTTAAAAGAAAATACCGTCGATTTCGTTGGATTGATAGCTAGCCCCGATAACTGCTCAAAGCGTAGGAACATCGCTGCCATCGTGTCCACCGGGGTACTGAGGTCGCGTAAATATAACACAATGTCATCTGCATACGCCGATATCAAATGCGTGGTACGGCCCACTCTGATCCCCATATTCCCTAACTCGGCCCTAATTTTCAATGCCATGGGCTCCAGTGCTAGTATAAAAAGAAGCGGCGACAGCGGGCACCCCTGTCTCGTTCCCCTTTGTATCTGGTATTCTGCCGAGATATGCCCTCCCGTTCGCGCTCTAGCCGTAGGAGCGCTATAAAGGAGACGGACCCACCGGACATACTCTTCTGGTATTCCAAATCGTTCCAGGGCCTTAAACATGTAGTCCCACTTAACAGAATCGAACGCCTGCCGCATATCAAGCGAAATACAACCCGCATAATCATAATGCTTCGGAGCTTCTGCAATCAGATGGTGCATTCTCCTCGTATTCAATGATGTGCTTCGCGCAGGCAAAAAACCAGTCTGATCCATATGGATCAGTTTATGCAAATTCGGCAGAAGTCTATTAGCCAGCACTTTACTGAGAATTTTATACTCCGTCGTCAACAATGATAGTGGGCAGTAGCTAGCCATGTCAGTGGGGCTCTGCCTGGTTTCGGGATTGACACCACTAACGCCTGTGCCATAGTAAGGGGCAATCTTCCCTGTTCCAGTGCTTCTCTATATAAAATTTCCAATTGGGGTACGAGTGTTTCTGCATAGGTATCATAAAATTCGGCTGGCAGGCCGTCCAGCCCCAGGGTTTTATTTCTGGGGAGGCCCTTAATGGCGGCTTTGATTTCTGATTTCGTGATGGGACCTAGCAAACCCTTCTGTGCCTCCCTTGAGAGTCTAGGGCAAGGCGTCGTGTTCCAAAACTCCTCTACGTCTACTTCCAATGTTTCCCCCCTCTCACCGTAGAGTCTCTCATAATATTGCCTGAAAGCCGCATTTATCTCCCCTTGGGTGGACACCACCTTCCCTGTGACGTCAGTGACCTCAATGATAACCACACTAGGAGGGTCATCTCTTAACAATTTTGCCAACAGGGTCCCTGCCTTGTCCGCCTCTGTATCACATAGTTGCGTGTACCTTCGGTAGTCTATAACCCGGAGTGATTCCAGGAGTTCAGCCTGTTTAATTTTAGCCTCCTGCAGGGCAACCCGCTTATCAGCGCTGTGCACAGCTTCCTGCTCTAGCTTATTGAGTCTTTCCTCCACCTCTACAAGGGATTTATTAACCTCTTGCCGCGCACCCACCGTCGCCCCTATTGCCTTTACATGAATCACCGTTTTAAAGGCATCCCACTCTATTAGTCTAGTAGACGTCGTGTTACTATTTTCAGTAAAATAATGCTGAATGGTGTCTAATATAGTATCACGAAATACTGAGTCTTCCAGCATTTGGAGCCCCATCCGCCATGTTGGCACTGAGGCGGGTATCGTTCCCCACTCAATCACCACTTCCAGCGGATTATGATCAGAAAAAGATTTCGCCAAATAAGTAGTATCTGTCACCTGCATCGCTATGTTATTTGAACAGTATATCATATCAATTCTCGTGTGCAGCACGTCTACTGGTGAGTGGACTGAACTTTCTTTACTTGTGCTGAGTATCTCCACGGGCTTGAAGTAGAACTTGCCTACTGTTATGAAGTCTCAGGGACTGCAAAGACTTCACTAGCCTTTGGGTACCGCTTCTGGAACCGCTGTTGCAGTTGCCACAGAGAAGGGAAAAGCAACCGACTCTGTCGCTGGCTCCGTGTCCTGAAGACACCGCGCATCTCGCATCGCAACCCTGGTCTCACCGATGACGACAACCGACGCTGCCGCCACTGAGCCACTGCTTTCACCATGACCTGTGGGCATCGCACTCCGCACTGCCTCGCTTCACTTCGCCGCCCTGGTCTCGCCATCGCTGCCTGCTGACTTCGACACCCGTGACCGCATAGTGGCTGGGGGCACCACTCATAAGTTTTATGACACACCGCCTCGTCCCACACATCAGTCTGGGCTAACCGATGCCAGCTCCTGCTTACCAACTCTGTCCCTTGCACCGCAAACTGCCAGCACCACATCAAGTACCGCCTTGCCCCGCACCGTAAGCCTTGGTCTCACCGACACCGTCTGGATGATCCCCAGAGAGCCACTGCCTGCTCCACGTCGTGAGGGCACCACCCCCCTGCACCGCTTCCATTTTGCAACGCAACCGCAGTGGTTACCCTGACTCACACAAACATGTTGGCCGCAACGAAAAAGGTACTATTCATGAGTCTGGCAATGCTTTAGCTGGCCTGTACCGACGCGGTCGGCTGGAACTGCGTGACTCTGTTGTTTTCAGCATCACGGTAGCCCCGGAAGGAGCTACCAACTCGGAAGAACTGTGTTTTTGAGATGTTTCTGCAATTTTAAGGATATCGTGCAAAGTATATATTTTTAAGTACTGTATGTTGGACTTCTTCTCGTTTTGGTCTTGTTTTGGATATATCAAAATATTTAATATTTTTCTAAACTGGTGTGGTGTCCTTTTGTAATGTTTCACTGTATTACTGTTGGTTATGTGCAAACGCTTTACACACTTCCTCTGAGATAAGCCTGACTGCTCATGTCAAGCTACCAAGGGGGTGAGCAGGGTTTGTTTTAGGAGTGTAACTCCCTTACCCTGACTAGGAAGAAGGGCCCATACTTGGACAAAGCTACCTACCTCTGCCAACTAGAGATCCCCATCTCTAACAATGCCCTTAAACCACCAACCTTGAGCTGCATTCACATGCACTGTTATCTCTTCTGAGAGTAACCTTCACCTTGGTTTCCAATTCTAAATCGCCTACGTCAAAATCTAAGATTCCTTCACTTTAAATCACAAGCTGAGTTTAGTAGACTTCAATGTAAAGTGTTCATTTCTGCATTTGCACCCTCACACATGCCTGATACTTGCTCTGGTAAACCTCCCTCTTTTACCTCAATGTGGGTGCTTCTTCCCCCCCCCCTGCTAAAACGTCACATTGCCCACGTGCGGGGCACTGGGTGTCTTTGTGAAGTGGTGGATTTAGACAAAAACATAAAATCCCTTGACTACCAATTAAAGCTGATGTTCCCTTACACAGGTCAGAAATTGTCATTCACAGTGCTGCACTGCACTTCACAGTTAATTTGGTGTTAAGGTGTGTTGTGTCATGATCATCCCGGGTGGCAAATTCTAACAGAAGTTTCAGCTAGCAATTCATCATACGTGACTTGATGCATTGCTTTTTCTGTGACTTGAGTGGAAGTCCTATTCGTGTGTTAGACTGCTCTAAGAATTTGTTTACGTAGCGTGGCTATGCAGTTTTTATTATTTTTCTCCAGATTATAGAGAAACATATCAGTACTTGTTGATGCCAAAGGCTCGCCCGAATGTGTTTTTCAGAAGGGAATCAGGGTTTCCTGGAATTCTGCGAGCACACGTTGATGATTTTGACCAAGCATCAGTCAATCTCCTGGATAGTATTTTTACCAGAGAAACCAGTAAGCACAGTTCCAGATAGGTGTGTGGTTTAAAGAGTTCATTGGTCTTTGGAGTCATCTGTATGACTCCTCGTGATCTCTTCTATTCAGAGGCACTGCTACAGATTTGTGTTCCATTTCTGTTTGCTTTTCTCACTATACTCATGGTGGTATCCTTCTCTGTTGTTTAGCTTGGGCTACTTTGTCTCAGACCTTGGATAATTGTGTTTTGTGTCTATTTCATTGAGATAAATGGCACTCTGCTTCCCTTCTTGCCTCCTTCTTTTGAAGATGGTGGTTCAATGTCCTCCTTTTTAGATCTCGCCTACGCAGCGCGCATGCGCTGCGTAGGAGGACCTTTAGCCGTCGCTCTGCTCTTTTTTGAAGCACATACTCGTGCTTGTGGCGGCATCCACCTTGCGGGAACGAGCAGCGGCACGCATGCTAATTGGCTGTTGCTCGCTCCCGCGAGGTGGATGGTGCCACAAGTACGAGTGTGCTTGAAAACAGCTGCTGTCACATGAGCGGTCTCGCACCACGCAGCTCACATGTTGGTGACTTGGTTTTTTACATCCTGTTTTGGTGTAAGCCGCTCCTCGAGAATTATTACTTTCAGATTAGTTGACTTGCATTATACTGGCCCGTGCACAAGAAAGTAATGCGCATCACTGCTGTGTGTGCATCTTTTAGTGATGACTGCCTTTCATTGAGAAAAACCTCACAAAAAGAGATGCTGCCTTTTGATTATTGCATTGTTCTAATCATTTGTTGTAAGTTATTGTAGCTGAAAATTGGGTATTTGCTCTGCATCTGCATTCTTCCTTAATTTGCGGCGAGATCCTTTTATGTCACTGTTTGGTATAAACTGATTGTCCTGGGGAAGATGAGCTTGTGGTGAGAGGTTTGCTCGCTAGGTTGAATGTGGCTGTAGACAGGGTATTTATTCTTCTTGTTGTTTTAATCTTAGCTAGGTGTCATTTACATTTCGAGTTTTTGTGACATTAAGGTGCCGATTCCGATCTGTTAAAAAAATTTACCGTCCGACTCGTATTCGTATATTTTTACGTACGAATCGTACAAGTACCGTACAAACTGCGAAGTACGATTCGTACGTGAAAAATACATACGAATTGTGTCGGGAAAATGGTCCGAGAGGGAGCCGTAAATTTTTACGTCCGAATAGCGTCGGGAAAAGTGTCCGATAGGGAGCCGGATATTTTTACGTGCAAATCGTAAAACAGAAGTCAGAGAGCGCAAGTACAATCCGTACCGCCCGTCCGACTACACAACCGCATGTAAAAGGCCCCATACGGAGCGAACGCTGTAGCCTACATGTACACGGGTAAACTTGTGCCCGAATATGAGTTGTACAGCCCCCCTCACCCCGCACATGTCAGCACCGTACCCCCGTATGTCAGCACCGTACCCCCCCTCCACACCGTACCCCAACACCGTCGCACAGCCCCGCACCTGTATGCACCGTACCCCAACACCGTAGCCCAGCCCCGTACCTGTACACACCGTACCCCAACACCGTAGCCCAGCCCGTACCTATACACACCGTACCCCAAAATCGTAGCCCAGCCCGTACCTGTACGCACCGTACCCCAACACCGTAGCACAGCCCCGCACCTGTACGCACCGTACCCCAACACCGTAGCCCAGTCCCGTACCGGTACCCACCGTACCCCAACACCGTAGCACAGCCCGCACCTGTACGCGCCACACCCCAACACCATAGCACAGCCCGCACCTGTATGCGCCGCACCCCAACACCATAGCACAGCTCAGCACCTGTACACACCGTACCCCAACACCGTATCCCAGCCCCGTACCTGTATGCACCATACCCCAAAATCGTAGCCCAGCCCTGTACCTGTACGCACCGTACCCCAACACCGTAGCACAGCCCCGCACCTGTATGCACCATACTCCAACACCGTAGCCCAGCCCCATACCTGTACGCACCGTACCCCAACACCGTAGCACAGCCCGCACCTGTATGTGCCGCACCCCAACACCGTAGCACAGCCCGCACCTGTACGCGCCGCACCCCAACACCGTAGCACAGCCCCGCTCCTGTACGCACCGTACCCCAACACCGTAACCCAGCCCCGTACCTGTACGCGCCGTACCCCAACACCGTAGCACAGCCCGCACCTGTACGCACTGCACCCCAACACCGTAGCACAGCCCTCACCTGTACGCGCCGCACCTCAACACCGTAGCACAGCCCCGCACCTGTACGCACCATACCCCAACACCGTAGCACAGCCCGCACCTGTACGCGCCGCACCCCAATACCGTAGCACAGCCCCGCACCTGTACGCACCGTACCCCAACACCGTAGCACAGCCCGCACCTGTACGCGCCGCACCCCAACACCGTAGCACAGCCCCGCACCTGTACGCACCGTACCCCAACACCGTAGCACAGCCCGCACCTGTACGTGCCACACCCCAACACCGTAGGACAGCCTGCACCTGTATGCGCCGCACCCCAACACCGTAGCACAGCCCGCACCTGTACGCGCCGCACCCCAACACCGTAGCACAGCCCGCACCTGTACATGCCGCACCCCAACACCGTAGCACAGCCTGCACCTGTTGGCGCCGCACCCCAACTCCGTAGCACAGCCCGCACCTGTACGCGCCGCACCCCAACACCGTAGCACAGCCCCGCACCTGTATGCACCGTACCCCAACACCGTACCCCAGCACCCTCACCCAGCATCGCGTATGTACGGACCGTACCTACGCAAAAAAGACTTGTACAGAACCAGGACACAGTAAAACAGCACAAGGAGGGTCAATTCGACTCGCACAACACCACAAAACACGTCAACATGACAAAATACATCTCTATGACTGACCTGCCACATCCAAACAGCCAAACAGAGGACCAAATCACAACCACCTCTTATAACACACCCACCACAAATTCAAACACAGCCACACCCAAAAATTAGACCAATAAAAAGGGCCCACACACACAACCCATGAGCCATTGCAACAGACCCACTGCTCACAGACACCATAGACAAACAACTGCACCTTACTCACACCTAAACTACACCTTCACTTACACACCTTCACACAACCTCCTTCACAAACACCCCCTCTTCACTTTCACACACACACCCTCACATTCACACCCACACACCCACAACCATCAACACCCACACCCCACACCATGCCCACTGACAAGAATCCAAAGTTCACTACGGCGGAGCTGGAGCTCCTTGTCAACGAAGTCATCAGAGTCGAGCCACAGCTGTTTGGAACATTGGTCAGACAGACCAGCATAGCCCAAAAAACCAGCCTGTGGCAGAGGATCGTCGATAAAGTGAATGCTGTTGCGCCCATCCGAAGGACCAGGCATGAATGCCAAGCCAGGTGGTACGATCTGCGCAGGGCAGTCAAGAGGAAAATGAACGAGGAATACGCCCAGAGTAACATCACTGGAGGCGGGCTGCCCCGCAGACCCATACATTACCATCCCTGGGAGGAGAAGGTGATGGCCATGCTTTTGCCGGTGGGAGTACACGGAGTCGAAGGAGTCGCAGAGCCTGGTGAGTACACAAACAACTCACGTAACATGGGGGAATGGCATCCACACTCCAACCACAACAAATGTACTCACCTACCCCCAAGCCCTCACCGCACACAACCACACCCTAAAAACCACGCTCATGCCACTAACGTCTCCATGCCCCATTCACAAATGAAGGCAATGCCATGTCCCAGGCCACACCAACCACAAACCCAAGACTGGATGTCCGGGATGCTGGGAGGGTGGGGCTCACACAACACATTGTGCAACTCAGAACCAGACACCAATGCCCACAGCTCATATGGCCTAGGTACATACCCATGCACCATGCCCAATGCACAGGGACTGGCAAAGTAATGAAAAGGTAGCTGACACTTGGCCCTGCTGTAGGCAGCACAAGGCCCTCCTGTGACCACTGTACACTCAAACAACAACTCCACTAGCTCACATACCCAGCACAGGAACTCACACACACTGTCATGCCAGCATGCACCATGAGGGGACAGACACATCACCTGGGAGACCCAATGACAAATCACACTACACACAATAGCAGGCCTGGTCACACACCCCCCCTCACACAAGCACACACCCCCCGGGGCAGGCAACGGATTTACCCACTCTCACAATGGACATGTGACACAACAAGACCAATCCATAGCCAAATAAGCATCCCAGCAACAAATCTACTGGCAAACACTCAGGAGCACATACCAATCTGTCCTCCGCAACATACCCATCCCCAAGTGTACATTGAGAGGAATGCTAGGCACATCCAACCACCTGGAGGAACTGTGACTACTTGAATATGTATGAAACATGGATGTGGCATGAAACAGCATTAACATTGTCTCTCTCTCACACACAGGGCAACGTCATCGACCTCCCCCCAACAATGGGGGGGAACAATCACAGTCCCAGGCTCAGCGTGAAGATGACCCCACCGGCGGCGACGACTCTCACCACTCCGTGGATGACCCCGACCAACCTGGCCCCTCTGGTGCCCAAGCCCCTGCAGCACCTGCGTCAGGTACATCTGTGCCAACCACCACCCCCATTCCTGCCACATCCCAGGAGACACCCAGGAGCCCTGCTCGCACCGAATAACACAGCCAGTCTGACCAGGAGGGACAAGGTTCTCCGGGCACCCAGGAGGAGGCAGACGACCACGCTAATGCCATCCCTCAGGGGTCCCGTAGACCCGATGTGCCCACAACGGCAGGCCCGGCTCGTGTGTGCAGGGGTTGTGGGAGTGGAGGCAGACGGAGGCGAGAACCTGACCAGCCAGCTGAGGGAACCGGTATAGCACACATGCGCCACATCCTGGACACATACCGGCGTGACATCAGGGGCATCAGCCAGGTAGTGGCGACCCTCAACGAGATGAAGAACCTGCAGGCCGAGCAACATGCCAGTCAGTCGTTTCTTCACCTCCTGAGGCGACAAGCCGGGAGGCTCTCTTTCACACTCTAGCCCTGATAACTTTTAAAAACTGTAATTTTTGTGTTACCTGTTTTAACAGGATTTTAACCTTGTGCCTTGTTTGAATACTTTGCAGCAGCTTTGCGCTTTGTGCTTGGCGCTCGCATTCCCCACTGAGCCCTCATTGTAGCCCGTCCTACCTTGGAAGGTGCTTCATTGCTCCCGCGACCAGTCGCTCTCGGGCGGCTCTCAGCTGAGCATCGACGCTGAGAGCTCGCTCCCGGAGAGGCGACACAGGTTTTTGGCGGCCATTTTGGGGGTATTGGAGCGCGCGGACGCGCTCTAGTCTTCTACTTAAGGGGTCCCTGATACGGCAGCGCGTAAGTCAGTTGTTTCTTCACCTCCTGAGGCGACAAGCCGGGAGGCTCTCTTTCGCACTCTTGCCCTGATAACTTTTAAAAACTGTAATTTTTGTGTTACCTGTTTTAACAGGATTTTAACCTTGTGCCTTGTTTGAATACTTTGCAGCAGCTTTGGGCTTTGTGCTTGGCGCTCGCATTCCCCACTGAGCCCTCATTGTAGTCCGTCCTACCTTGGAAGGTGCTTCATTGCTCCCGCGACCAGTCGCTCTCGGGCGGCTCTCAGCTGAGCATCGACGCTGAGAGCTCGCTCCCGGAGAGGCGACACAGGTTTTTGGCGGCCATTTTGGGGGTATTGGAGCGCGCGGACGCGCTCTAGTCTTCTACTTAAGGGGATGACGTCCCCTCCGCGCAGCGGACGCGCATTGCGGACGCGCCGGACTCAGGCCGGAGTCATGCCAGAGTCCTGCCCGTCTGCGCTCGTCAGCGCGAAGGAAGCGCTAGGGGCTAGGGATGCTGCCCGACGTTCTCTCTCCCCAACCTGTTCCCGAAGGTACTCAAAAGACTTTCTCACCTCTCTCAGACCTCCTATGTTAAAATGTCATCACAAGTGCACTCCTGCACACTTGTGTCGTGGTGTGCATTGTATATGTCTGAAAGAGTCGGCGCAAGCCATCAAGGTTCAAGACACTAACACTCGCTTGAAATCAGGGATACAAGAGCCCACATCCTCCCCGAAAGAATCAGGCTACCTTATTAATGCCCGTTCCCTGGTTAAAAACAATATAGCCTTTAGAGACTTCGTATCCCAAAGAAAACCCTTTTGGGTCTTCGTAACGGAAACGTGGGGTTCGGACTCAGCTGGCCCTGATCTGCTTAATGCTCTCCCTGACGGCTACACTATGGTAAGACAGGACAGAGAGGGCCGAAAAGGGGGCGGAATTGGCATTATATATAAGACTGCCTTTACCTGCCGTACTGAGTCTCTTCCCTCTCCTCATAAGACTTTTCAGGCTATGTTTTTCTCTCTCAGTTCCTCTCCCTCAGAAAATTTCTCAGGGATTCTTATCTATAGACCTCCAGGCCCCAGATCCTCGTTTTGTTCTGACCTTTTGAAAGTTATAGAGCCTTTTCTTAACAGGCCCTCTCTTACTATTCTTGGGGATTTTAATTTCCACCTGGAAAATAGTAATTCCAGTGATACGTCATCTCTTGTGGATCCATTGGCCTCTTTTAATCTACTCCAAAAAGTCTCTTCTCCCACTCACATTGCTGGTCACACATTGGATGGGGTGTTTACGAATGATTCTAGGTTAGAGGTGGGTCCTCTTCTTCCTCTCTCCTGGACTGATCATTATGCAGTCTCCATGAAATTCTCTTACCGTACCTCTTATGCTCTCAGAAAAGACACTAACTGCTGGGTGCAGAAGAGAAATTTCCGGAGCCTGACTGACCAATCCCTGGGCCCCTTTATTGCTAACTTTGAGTCCTCTCCCTCACAGGACATCGACTCATCAGCACGGGAACTTGCAAATACCATCGCGAAGGCAGTGGACTCCCTGGCCCCCCCTTAAATCAGTATACTGTGCTAGGAAACGTCCTACGGCCCCTTGGTATTCTGACTCCCTTAGAACTCAGAGGCAGGCATGCAGGAGGCAAGAAAGGCTTTGGAGATCCCAGCCCGATGCCGAAGGCCGGACCATACATAGAAAGCTTCTTAAAATCTACAAAGCGGCGGTGCTGGATGAAAAACAATCCTATTTCTCCAACCTCACCTCCTCTCTTACCTCCCCCGGAGACTTGTTTAAAACTGTGGACACCTTATCTCTCATTCATCATCCTGACCCTATAGTCCCTTCACAAGAACTCTGTGATCAAATCTCCTCCTTTTTTCACACTAAAATTTTAAATATTCACACAGCCCTCCTCGCAGACAATCTTACACGGCCTTTCCCCTCGGTTTTGGGTAATACTGTTCCCCCTGCGGAAACTTATTCCAGTTTTCCTCCTCTTACAGCCCAGGACCTAGAGAGACTTTTGGACTCCCTCAAGTCAGGTTCGCCTCTTGACCCCTACCCGCTTAAAATCTTAAAAACTTGTAAGGCTACCTTAATGCCCCCCATGCTGGCAGTCATGAATAGGGCCATATCCAGTGGGACTTTTCCATCCTCCTGGAAAACAGCCATTGTAAAGCCCCTTCTGAAGAAGACCACCTTGGACCCTGAGGCCTTAAAAAACTTTCGCCCCATTTCTCTGCTTCCTGCCCCGGCCAAGATGTTGGAGGCCCACCTGAATTTCCATCTTAGCTCCTTTCTGGATAAAACCCGCCAGCTTGATCCATCTCAGCATGGTTTCAGAAGGGAGCACAGCACTGCGTCAGCCCTTACGGTGGTGGTTAACAACATCCGTGCCAAGGTCGATAGGGGTCAGACTACGCTGCTGATCCTGCTCGACCTCACCGCGGCTTTTGACACCCTGTCCCCCTCCATCTTGGCCTCCCGTCTCAGTGATATGGGGGTGGAAGGTCTGGCCCTCAGTCTGCTTACCTCCTTCCTCAGTAACAGGGAGCAAAGGGTCATATTGGGTGACTTCCTCTCCACTGCTAAGCCTTTGCATTGTGGGGTTCCACAGGGCTCTTCCCTGAGCCCGACTCTTTTCAACGTTTATGTGGCCCCACTTGCTAGGCTTGTTAGATCTTTTGGTCTGGAAGTACTCTCGTACGCCGATGACACCCAAATTATGGTCTCCCTGTCTCAATCCATTGGATCTACAGCCCTAAATTTTAGGAACTGCATGGAGGCCGTGGCAGGCTGGATGACATCTAGTTTCCTAAAATTGAATGGGGAAAAAACTGAGATTCTGGTGTTCGGGAGTAATAACAAGGTGTGGTCAGCCGACTGGTGGCCATCGACTCTGGGAATCTGCCCCCAGCCCTCCCTGGCTGCCCGTAATCTGGGTGTCCTATTTGACACCTCTCTTACCTTTGACAAACAGGTAAATAGGACGGTTTCCACCTGCTGTGGGGTTCTAAGGGTGTTGAGAAAGCTCACCCACTACCTCACGCCCGACGCCCGCAAACTAGTCTCGGTTGCTCTTTTATCTTCGCGCCTGGACTATTGTAATGCCCTCTACCTCGGGATGAACAATAATCTGGTCCACCGGTTGCAAGTGGTTCAGAACGCGGCTGCAAGGTTCGTTGTTAATGCCCCTAGGCGTTCCTCGGGAACCACGATCAGGAAACATCTCCACTGGCTACCGGTGTATGCCAGGATAAAATTCAAAACTCTGACCCTTGTTCATCGGGCTCTCCATGACGCAGGGGCCGAGGGCATCAGGTCTCTCCTGTCCTACTACACCCCAGGCAGGGCTCTGCGATCCACCAGTCTAAAGTTGTTAACCGTCCCCCGGGTTGTGAAGGCAAGGTGGGGAGGCAGGGCCTTTTTCGCCCTTGCCCCCAGACTTTGGAATGAGCTTCCCCTTGACCTTAGGAATCAGGAATCCCCTATTTTGTTTCGTCGAGCACTTAAAACTCTGCTCTTCTCTGAGGCCTATCTCTAATGTTTCTTTCCTGCTACTTGACTGATTGTTTTTTACATCTTCTGCGCCTTGACGCCCTTGGGCAAAGTAGTGCAATACAAATCCCTTATCAATCAATCAATCAGTGAACAACAACACCAAGGACGGATGGAGGCAAGACTGGCTGAGCTCCTGGCGGTGCAAACGGACATGAGCCGTTCACTCCGTCGGATTGCCGACAACATGGGCAACCCTCCCTGTGACACCAGGCGAAGACCAGCACCAGCCACAGGGAGGGAGGAGGAGGAGGAGGAGGATTCCTCCGACGGAGCATCACAGACATAGTCAAGGCCTGCATCTGAGGGTCCCCGGAGGAAGGTGGGTCGTCCATGGAAAAGACCGTGAGAGTCACCGGACCATCCACATCTCCCAGGTCACCTGGCCTGGCACCTGGCCCTCTGGCGCAACAGCACCACCTTACCCAATGACATTCTCTGCCACATGGACTTGCTGGTCACAGTCTGACCAATGATGACCAACACTGTGGTCTGGACTCTGATGACTCCAACTGACAAGGATGCCATCTCCCCCTGGGAACTTTGGATTCTATGCACCCGGTAGAGCACCTTACTTCATCCACCAAAAGACTTACCCCACCAAAAATAAATACTTAAGTTTGTCATGAGATGTTGCTGTCATTTGGCATTATTCACCAACATATGTGTGTGTAAATGTCAAACTATGCCTGAGTGTTGAACTAACTCCACACATCCATACCCTGGGAACAGAGTCTGGTAAATGGAACACACATGGGTCACAATGTATCATTCATTGCAGACATGGAGCACAATACTCACCTGTGATGGCCTCAAGCTGCTGAGGGGGTGCTAGGGAAACTGTGAGGACACACCTATTTGGAAGAGTAACATTAAGGCGTAGAGGTCATGCCTCATTTGGAGGTTCCTGGGGAGGGAGTCCCAGGTATGTGTTCCCAGGTGGGAGAACTATGTCCTGCATGCAGGAGTACGGTGGATCAGAAGAATGGTGGCCAGGTCAAGGTTGGATGCACGGAGATGGCACTACGGGGTCTCGGATCACAGTGGAACAAGGTTGGTTTTGGGTCAGGGTTGTGGCCTGCCTCCTGAGTGTGGGTGAGGAGTCTGAAGGTCATCCTGCAGCACACAGTGATCCATTGCAGCTATCTCTGCTGGACGGTGTTGTGGCTGGGGTGCGGGATATTGACGCTGAGGTGTGCAGATGCAGCCTGGATGTGGACAAGTGTCCCTGGATTTCGGATGTGGCTGCTCCGTAGAGGGCAGGGCAGTATTTGACACGGATGCTGTCGTGGACCTGGGGGATGGTCCGTCTTACCTTGGAGTGGATCTATCTGGGGATCATGTGCATAATGCTGAGGGTGTTGCAGTGTGAGGTACAGATGCTGGTGATTACCATGGCAAATTAGAGCAAGCAATCCATGATGCACAACATCTTGTGTGCGTGGACACTGGGTGCCTGTGCGGGGCTTCTGTGGGTGGGACACAAGCAGTTGAGCCAGCTGTAAGGGGACAATCCTCAGATGTTGACCTCAGTCCTGTACAAGTCCAGCCTCAGGTGGCTGCTGTTCTGCCATTCATCTATGGATCCCATGCAATCTTGAATATTGGAACTGGAAATGTCTGCGTCCTTGCTGAGGGTGAGGAGCGCCTGGCTGTCAATGGCATACGAGTTGATGATGAGGGCGTGCGCGCATGTGATGGTGGATAGGGGGTCCTGGACACATTGTAGATTGACACACTGAAAGATGATACCTGTGCCATGTGCCTCACGACGAAAGCATACTACATGCAGAAGCCTTGAGTCCCACTCCCATGGCCTTGCAGGGGTACAGATCCGGTGGGGAGTAGGAGGGACATGACCTGGTGGGTGTGACAGGTCCTGGAAGGCGTGGCAGTGCTGTGTAGGAGTTGCACACTCATCATGCAAAGGTGTTGTGTGTGCGCTCAGTGCATGCCTGAGAGCAGGCGGGAGATGTGTGGATGGACCTTGCTTGGAGGGTGGCTGCAACATCACACTGTAGTGTGATGTGGGTCATGCAAGGACCTGAGGGTCATGCAATGTGCACGTTGCATGTGCAGACGGTCCAGCCTTTGGTACCGCGTGGCCGCAACTGTTGCACAGACAAGCCGAAGACAGCCAAATTAATGTGTTGAGGGAGGAAGGGAGGAGCACCTTTGATGTGTGTGTGTTGCCAAATCTGGAAACTACGTGTGCCCTTGCTGCAGTGGCTGCAACAGCAGGCGGCATGTCCTGGGAATTATGCCACAATATCCAAACAAAGACTAGGATGTCAGAAAGGACTACTGCAACAGGTGTATGTCAAGGAAGGAGTTACCGGTTTGCAATGGCACACACAGAGACAAAGGATGCACAATCACCAAAGATGACTGACACCGGATCATGAAACTGAAGGCCGAGCTGCGCACAGGAAACACACCCCAGAAGGTGTTGACGGCCCGTGGGGGGGGGACTGACATGCCAAAACACATACACAGCCATGGACATCATGCACAATAGAGAATCAAATACATGAAGAACAGCATGCCGTTTGCTAATCTACACATAGACTCATATGCAAAATCCTTGACAACCATGCCAGAGATGCCGCATGCACAGTGGCAAGAGACCTGCATTGACAGAGATGAGGCACCTTGGAGGCTGAGGAACACCTTTATTACTCATGCTCACACCTGTGGTAAATAAAATATTACGCTCTATGTATTTCAGAATATCAATAGGATCATGCATAAAGCAAGAGGCTGAGTCTGTGGTATCAGGTTCTAAAAGGGCTTTATTCCAATAACTCGAGTCAAAGGGAGAATATTACCATCACCAAAAAAGGATCTGGAAAGGGACTCAAAAGTATTCTCAATATTCTCAAAACATTATTCACAGAGTACAGTATATATACATTTCTCAATTGTACGTAAGCAAAAGAGCAAGAGAGAATGAGATAAGAGCATGTGGGCGTGTAAGTAGGCGTGAAGGTGGGCGTCCATGTGGGCGTCCACTTGATGATAATGGGTAATTTGTCATGTGTGGGTGGATACCTGGAGGGGGTTGCGTGATCTGCTGGAATTGTACTGGAACTTTGCCTTACTTGTGCTCAACTCGAGCATGACGTGTAACTGACGTGGGGAGGGTTGCTATGCAACCGGATAAGTCTGGAAGTGAGGCCTTCAGTGAGTGAGGCCTTCAGTGTCAAGACGACCAGCACATCTTGTATTATCTGATATCCGATGTCTGGAGCAGGGACTGATTTGTGACATAGGTTGCTCATCACCAAGAGCCGATGTGGCATCTATTTCTTCATTTACTTCATTTACTGCAGAAGCCTTACATGGGGGCTATGGGCTTTTTACTGACGTGAGCTTTGCAATCTCACAAAGAGAGACAGTAGGGCTGGGCTCCCTCCTTGCAGATGGGTCGCGTTCATTCCTCCTTCACCAGGCAAGAATGTGGTTTCAGTAAGAGTAAGCAGATAACCGTGCTCAATACTGTCTCGACACCTCGGTCGGGGCCCCTTTGGCTGAGGCCCAAGTGTGCAAGGCCAAGGATACGTAGCTGTAGCTTTCAGAGCGTTCTGAGGCATGAAACCTCTTTTTGGCTCTGGCTGAGCCATAAACATGGGCTTCATGAAAATGCAGGAAAACATGATGAAAAACGTGTAGGCCTCAATACAGATTTGTCGTTTCTCTCATGGGAGACTGGATGATGGCAGGCCACGTTATAGCATAAGCATCATGATAGAAAGGCCATGGAGGGGAAATACATAGGTTACATGTATGTGCACATAAGCGTTCGGGGGGGGCACATGGGGACACATAGGCCTCATAGATTTTTATTTTCCTCATTCCCTCCTTGTACCTTAGTGAACCCCCTATGTAACGTCTATTTTCATGAGACAGTCGATCTGTTCTTGCAGCATTATTTTTCCATTTTCAATGCTTTGTAAATAGGGATGTGGAACACATGCAGTAGCACACAGGCCACAAATGGCCGGGCCACACTGCAGACATAGGCAACAACTGAATATCATTAATAGTATCAACCCACAGACGGTCAACACTTTCCATCCCCAAGCCGATATTAATCCCCAGAGCCAACCGGACCATGTCCACGTGCCTGGGTCTTGATGTATGTTTTGGGCAATCTTGTGGAGCCTTGTTATTGCTTTGTATTCTTTGGCATCACCGTTGATGGATGTCATTAAGGCAAACCATGCTCCGCAAGAACCATTATGGGAGAACGGAAAAGGAAAAAGAGGCAACACTCCCTTTACCTTCTGATACGGGGGAAATCGGCCACAGACCCAGCAGTCCGATGTGAATGGTGCAGTATCTGAATAAAGGTATTGTTGCGTAAGGCAAGTCGATATGATAGCTCATAGGATGGCAGATCACTAAATGTGTGCTTTATGGTATCATTAGTGGAGGAGTATAAGAGTGAGGCAATAGGAGGAAAAATAGCATGTAGTATTAAGCTGATACATATTATCGTGATGCACATCTTGCTCTTTTTATCAATGTTATTGTCCAAGATCTTATGCAAGCCAGAATACATGTTCAACCGCTTCACCACCTAGTGGACTTAATTGATCAAACGGGTTCTGACTTTTTAGATCTAAGTTTAGCTTTGTGGAAACTGCTGGGGAGTCTCCTCTAGAAAATGGTGTTCAAAGTCTTTCCTTTGTAAAAGAGTGGTGAAGGTGCAACCATCCTTTCCGCCCTTTGACTTTAACGGCCGTCCCCGTGGTCCAGAGCACTGACTTTGGCGCCTTCCATCCAGGAGCGATGGAGTATTCTTTGACCTGGGTGTTGTCAGGGAAGGCGGCAGCAACCTGCGAACAACAAGAGAGTAGTGCAGACATCAAGGAAGCCAGGTAATCTGTCAGCATCAGTAATCTTTTAGGCATTGGAGTGCCCCACATATTTGGTGGTCTACCAAAGACCACTTCATAGGGAGATAAGCCTGTTCTAGAATGAGCTACCATTCGCATGTAAAAGAGAACCATATATTCTGTAAGCTGTCTAGCATTGCTTTCTCTCCTAAGTGTGCAGGACTATGTGCGGTATTTATGATTATTTGTACCATTGAATCAGGAAGAAACCATGTGGATTTGCCCTTTGTCATCCAACCCTGATCAGTCAGTACCCCTCCTTGTTCCGATCATTTCTTTAATTCGTCTACAGTAGCATGTGTCTGTATGTCTTGTACATCCTTGGAAGGATCCCTAACTATCATGGCTTTGGACAGTGATAGTATCTGTGATTTTGTCATGTCTAGTGGGGTCTGAGCTGTCTGTTTAGCTGTTCGGTCTGCCAGATCATTGCCTTGGGAAATGGTATCTGTGGCTCTAGTATGTGCTTTACATTTTAGGATAGCTATGGCTGTTGGTAAATGTATTGCTTCCAGTAGGGCTTGAATAAGGGGGCCATGCTGTATCTTGGCCCCATGAGAGGTCAAGAAACCTCTTTCTCGCCACAGAATCGGTGTAAATGTTTACTCTCAGGTGCTTAGCTCTTATGCACGCTTGTGTCAGGGCGATGAGCTCTGCTGCTTGTGCTGACAATATGTCTATTCTTTTAGTCTCTATTATTACAGTATCAGTAGTCACTGCATATGCTGCCACTAATTCTCCCGCCCCTGTCCTCATGCATGAGCCGTCAACTTATAGTGTTAGGTCGGGGTCTGGGAGTGCAACGTCTGTCAAGTCTTGTCTTGGTTTAGTCACGGTATGTATTACTTCAACACAGTCGTGTGGTGAAACGCTTTCTGTACTGGAGGGCAAAAGGGTAGCAGGCAGGATTCAGTATGTTGCATCGTCTGATCTCTATGTGTGGTTGAAATAACGTTGGCTCATAGCCTGTCAGTCTAGCTACAGTCAGGTGTTGTGTTTGTGTCCGGTTCAAGAGAACCTCTACTGCGCGTGGTACTTGTACTGTCAGAGGGTGGCCCAGCACTATCAAGTCACTTTGTCTTATGGCTAAGGCCGTTGCTGCAACTGATTTTAGGCACGCAGGCAAAGCCTGTGCTACTGGGTCTAATGTACTAGAAAAATAAGCACAGGGCTCGTGTTTTCCTGCATGATCTTGTGTTAGGACAGATAGTGCTGTTCCATCCCGCTCTGTCACAAAAAGCATAAACGATTTGTTGTAATCAGGGTTTGCTAAAACTGGTGCTTGACATAAAGCTCTCTTTAATTCTTCAAATGCCACAGTGTGTTCTTGTGTCCAAGGGAGGACTTTAGTAGAAGCTGTATTAGGGGCTTGGACTAATTCCCCTGAAAGATCACAATAAAACATGAGAAAAAGGGGAAAGCACCATACCTATTTCCTCGGCTTAATTTCTAAGGGGGCTAATTTCTAAGGGGCTTGCGGGAAGCGAACCTCCTCAGGGGCCAGCAGAAAGCCAATATTCTCCTCCTTCCCCCCCTTTTTGACAGGAGGAAATCTGAAACAGATTTCACTGCTGTCAAACACTATCAAACCCTGTGTCTTGTCAACACTATTAATCCCTGTGTGTAGCTACTGGGCGTAAGCAAAATTATAGGAGATACACAGCGTATTTGAAACGGCGAGAAATCCTTCAAATTAATGTACAAACCTCATTGTGTTAGCTCATAAGCTGGCCAAATGACATCTCATATGCAAATGTCCCTATTACATGAACCTACACCAACCTGAAGTCAATATTAATGCTAGGAGGCCCTAATAGGAATGCTAAATTACCTAAATATTCGGAAAACCAAGTTTAAGAACAGTTGTTAATGTTGATAATTAATAATTCATCTGCTAAAGAAATCAGTCATTTTGCAATAATTTCCACCTATACAATAAACAGCCTAATTTAAAACAAGTCAACTTTTGGGGCCACCACTTACAAGAATGAGCTTACTAAAGCAAACTTTAAAAAGGAAATCCTGTCAGATATTTTCTCATTACCCTAAATACCGAGCCTCATTTGTCACTCTGGGGTGGCAGTCCTTATCTAAAACAGGCCTTTCAAGAGTTAAGATGCGAGTGCATAGATCATAATGGTTCCTTAATGTCCAATCTGGAAACATATGACCGAGGCTGCCTGTCTATAAGAGAAAGGCAGTCATGTGATACATATTTAAGTCTTGCATAACTATTTTCTTCTTTTATTCATCTCCAATACCAATTAGACATACACTGATAACGTGTTGTCCGCTATTTTGACAGCATGATAAAGGTAATATCATGTCTTTGAAATTTAGTAATTGTGAACAAGTTCCAGCCAAGCGCTGCGCAAAGATTTACGTTGTCACGTCCATCTCCGTAACGCCCAGGAGAACTTGTATTAATGCCAAACATACTGGTCAATACAACACAAAAACAAAACATATATAAAATACATATGCCAAGCCATCAGTATACCAAGCACAGAAAGCATAGACAATTACACTAACATATATAAATGAGCAGCGATGCGCAATTACAGTACCTACAGCTCAGAGGCGAACATTCTGGCCTGCTTAATTTGTCAGGCTTATAATCAATAACTGATTTACCTGCCCTATACACCCCCATCTGAAATCACCGTGTCAAGTCTGACACCCAGAATCAGCAAGAATAATAAAAAACGAAGAACACACGAACCTGTTTGTTTGTTTTTTTCATAAAAATGAGCTATGCATCTTCGTCAACACAATGTACCCTAATGTCCCAGACGAAGACGCACCTCTCATCTCTCTTCACAGACTTTTAACCACTGGATCATTTATCCAATGCAACTGGTGGCAGCTTGTGGCCACAATTAAAAAATGTCTGAATTTGAAAATCGTTTTTATATAGGCATATAGCCCTTAAAATTCCAAGCAAGAGCAACATTTTACTTTCTGGCCAGAAGCAATATAACATTTGCTAAAAAATAAAACAAATCTTCTCCATAGACATTTCCCCGGGGCACTGGTTTAGCACAGAATAGACCAAGGGAATCTTTCTCGACTTACATTTCTCAGCTGCCCTGTCTTATCAGAGAAGCTAAAAATAGCCCCTCAGCGCGGCCTGAGCCTGGGCTGCCAGCCAACTTTTTTGTTGTTCCGGCTGCAGGCATTACACAGATGCGATGTCAGAGAAGCTTTCTAAGCAGTGCCTCTGTTCTGCTCCTCTCACCGGCCCCCACCTACACTGGCTACAAGGTCAGAATCTGTCTCCGATTTCTGTATCACATACTGCTCTACACAGCCCCCACCTTCTCCTCACTCTGAAGCTGTCAAAGACAAAAAGACTACTCAATTCCATAAAAACTGCAATAATTCGCCCAATTGAAAAATTATTTTTATATACAATTTGCTCTCAGGGGGTCATAATCTTACCGACTTGACCCAGCACATTGGCTCACTGGACCACCAAGAACACAAACCTGTATTCTTGAACAATTTGCAAATTCGAAATACCCACAATTCTTTTTTCAAGCTAAACTTTTCACTAATTATTTTTTCGTTAACACTTTGTACATTAGGGGTGTCATCAAATCACAGGTGTTGCTATTACCCTAGCTACACCCCTCTCAAGTCCCTTTTAACAACGTAATCAAATGTTGGACCATGAAAACACCAGCTATGCGCTGTTCGTTTGGTGGGAGGTTCAAGAACCTTTGGGCTACTATGTCATTATTATATGTATCGTGGTACTTGCGGTGGCACTCTAACTGGACCTTCTACTGGGGCCACTCTTGCTAGGTCCTCTGAAAGGACGGGATAAATACCAGCAACGTCAGTATTTCTTTCTCTGTCAGCCTGCGCTCATTTTACCTGCTCCACTTCCTCCTGTAACATCTCTTCCTTGGCTTTTCCAGACTCCAGTCTACTTCTCTCTGCTTCGTGAAACACTTACTCTGTCCTCCTATGTGACTCCTTGGGCCAAAACTCAATGGCATCTTTCTGTTACTGTCTGGCTTTCTTTTTCCATAATTCTTCTTCTACTCTCATGATGCAATCTGCATCCCATGTCCCAACTGCGGGCCACCTCTGACTTTCGGCTAGATCCTTGGTGTAGTCCACCCATAAATCAAGAAATAATACGGCATCTAGGCCATGCTTATGGTACATAAAGTACCCTGGGGTGTCCCTAGGTGGAATGGGAACAGCTTCCTCGAGTACCCCTTTTCTAGTTTTGATCTGTCTTAATTTTGAAAAGAACGGCATCTTTAAACTTTGCTACTTGATTTTGAACACAATAAATTACAATAAACACAATAATGAACACTCATTCATACCACAATTTTTAAAACATATTAAAACATTTAACATTTAACGAACGATGATAACTAATAGGAAACTAGTTACTGACATAATACTAACACTAGAGAATACTGAATTATATGCAAGACATACTAGATATACTGCTAAACAGTACAGATACACTGCTGAAACAGTGCAGACCGGATTTGTGTACCCAAACCCGTCTTGACCGGCACAACCTAATGTGCACGTCTAACTGCCTCCCCAGCAACGGTACTCACCGGGTAGCACGGAACGGAAGGCCTCGGAACTGAACTGGACTAGACCAAACTGGACTGGACTGGACTCGACTCGTGACTTGGATACTTCGGAACTTCGGAATCTGGTGGGCCTCTGTATACCTCGGACACAGCTCTCTCGCAGGTGGGCTCTGGGTAGGACAATCTGCGTTCCTCACCGCCTCGTATGGATGCCTGGTCGCAGTCTGTCCCCTTCGTTGGCCTGAGGGAGTTGGCGGGAAGACCCGCGACGTGCACGCTTGAAGTCCGTCACGGCTATGGAAGGGGGCAAAACTGGACCTTCATCTCCGGCGTGTGGGGAAAGAGATGTAACTGTTCGGGCGCCATTATGTGGTAAATAAAATATTACGCTCTATGTATTTCAGAATATCAATAGGATCATGCATAAAGCAAGAGGCTGAGTCTGTGGTATCAGGTTCTAAAAGGGCTTTATTCCAATAACTCGAGTCAAAGGGAGAATATTACCATCACCAAAAAAGGATCTGGAAAGGGACTCAAAAGTATTCTCAATATTCTCAAAACATTATTCACAGAGTACAGTATATATACATTTCTCAATTGTACGTAAGCAAAAGAGCAAGAGAGAATGAGATAAGAGCATGTGGGCGTGTAAGTAGGCGTGAAGGTGGGCGTCCATGTGGGCGTCCACTTGATGATAATGGGTAATTTGTCATGTGTGGGTGGATACCTGGAGGGGGTTGCGTGATCTGCTGGAATTGTACTGGAACTTTGCCTTACTTGTGCTCAACTCGAGCATGACGTGTAACTGACGTGGGGAGGGTTGCTATGCAACCGGATAAGTCTGGAAGTGAGGCCTTCAGTGAGTGAGGCCTTCAGTGTCAAGACGACCAGCACATCTTGTATTATCTGATATCCGATGTCTGGAGCAGGGACTGATTTGTGACATAGGTTGCTCATCACCAAGAGCCGATGTGGCATCTATTTCTTCATTTACTTCATTTACTGCAGAAGCCTTACATGGGGGCTATGGGCTTTTTACTGACGTGAGCTTTGCAATCTCACAAAGAGAGACAGTAGGGCTGGGCTCCCTCCTTGCAGATGGGTCGCGTTCATTCCTCCTTCACCAGGCAAGAATGTGGTTTCAGTAAGAGTAAGCAGATAACCGTGCTCAATACTGTCTCGACACCTCGGTCGGGGCCCCTTTGGCTGAGGCCCAAGTGTGCAAGGCCAAGGATACGTAGCTGTAGCTTTCAGAGCGTTCTGAGGCATGAAACCTCTTTTTGGCTCTGGCTGAGCCATAAACATGGGCTTCATGAAAATGCAGGAAAACATGATGAAAAACGTGTAGGCCTCAATACAGATTTGTCGTTTCTCTCATGGGAGACTGGATGATGGCAGGCCACGTTATAGCATAAGCATCATGATAGAAAGGCCATGGAGGGGAAATACATAGGTTACATGTATGTGCACATAAGCGTTCGGGGGGGCACATGGGGACACATAGGCCTCATAGATTTTTATTTTCCTCACACCTATGCAAAAGCATCAACATTAACAGACTCACAGGTCTATTGGATTAACATGTGGGACCTACACCGGACACCCCCTTTGCACCACAGATGCTGTAAATGCATTGTACTGGCACACAAGTGAAGGGGTTGAGCCAAACAGCCCCTGCTGCAGACGGAGAGGCTGCAATTCCCCATTGAGCATCATATGGGGATGTCCCGCAATATGTCCACCCGTAGCCTCCCGTATGTTTCAGAGGGAAGTTGTACACACATTGATGCCTTCATCACAAACCACAATCCCATAACAGATGACTGTCACGAAGTGTGACTATCAATTCATGTGAGTCATGCCACATGTCATGTGCCCCATGGTGAGTCGACATGTATGCATAGTAACATAACCTGCACAGGAGCAGTGCCCACACATTACAAACAACTACCACACCCAAAAAGCCTTGCTGCAATCCTTACCCAAAGGAGAATTTTCACCATGTCCGTGCATGTAACGCTGATTCAGCACATGTTGCATTACTCATGAGGAATAGCAGGAGCACAACGATGCCACGAGCAGACAGCATGCGCAAATACCTGGGGGTGAGAGACACACAAGAAGTCAGGAAAAACATAGTCATCCGCATGCATGGTCATGTACTCTACATGAATAAGGTTGACACCATGCCAGTTGTCAATTGAGTGTGTCAGCTAAAATGTGTGGAATCTCGTCTGACGGGCCCCACGCGTGTCATGGTGCAAGTCTGGCACGCGGCCAATGCAGCTATGGGGTGGAAGGACCGTTTGACCCGGGCATCACCACTATACGCGTCTGAGCGGTTAGGTTCCCTGTGGACCTCTAAGGGCTTCGAGAAGTGGGACATAATAGGTATCAGTAAAGTGGGGGATCTTTGGACGAGGGGAGGATTTAAAACGTTCGATATGCTGCAGACGGAATTTCAGTTGCAGGGCAGTGAATACTTCCGGTATTTGCAGGTCCGTCATGCGCTGGGCTCCGTCTTCTCGGACGTTGCCTCCATCCCGGAATATTCCCCCCTGGAAGATAGAATGCTGGATGGGCACGTCCCGGACAGCACGATCTCACTTATATACAAAAAGCTGATAAACGACCGCTCGGGCCTGTTGACTGCCCTTCGTGTGGCTTGGGTTGCCGACGGGCTGGAGTTGGACGACGAGGACTGGACCTCCGCGGTGGCCTCCCCGAAGGAGGTGGCCATACCGGCTCGCCTCCGCTTCGTCCAGCTCAAGATACTCCACCGGGTCTACATGACGGGGCCAAAGCTTCTGCGTATGGGCTATGCTGGAGATGGGTTGTGTAAGCGTGGGTGTGGTGCTTTGGGGACCTTTATGCATATTTTGTGGGAGTGCCCGGAGGTAGAGGGGTTCTGGCGTGGTGTACATGAGGTGCTGCGACTGGTTACGCATGTGGCGCTGTTGCCTGAAGCGAGGAGATGCCTGTTGAATGTGTGGGAACCGACTGATTACTCAGCGCCGCAGACGTGGTGGGTGACTCTGGGATATATGATAGCCAAGCGTGATATTGCTCAACTGTGGGGATCCCAGAGGCCCCCGACGGTCTCGGCCTGGAAAGAACACATGGACTGGTGCATGTTTCGCGAAAAAGTGGTGTATGTGGCGAGGGGTAAGCCTGGGACATGGGTGAAAGTATGGGGCCCCTGGAACGCCTACCGAGGGGGTATCTGCGCGCCACCGCTGCTGCCTGATCCCTCGCCAGCCCCATCCCCTTAGACGACTCGTTCCCCCGCTGCCGGGCATTGGGTTCTTCCAGTCCTCGCTTTGCTCTCTTCCCCCTCTTCACACTTCTGTGTATAGTTGGGATCCCCCCTCTTGGGGAGCACGTGCTGCTATTTTTGATTGTGGGTTGCCTTGTGGGTGTGGTTTTAATTTTTGTTGTTCTTCATTTAAAATGAAACCGCATAATGGGGCCTGGATGCTGTGGCTTTGACATTGTTATCTACTGAGAAATGCTCCTCCTGTAATACCACGTGTTCCATAAATGTATGTCGTATGTTCCTACCATTGCTAGCGGCCGGCCGGAAGGTTGTGGGCCCATACTTGTATACTTTTAAGACCTGTAATAAACAGTTTAAAAACAAAAACAAAAAAAAAAAATGTGTGGAATGACATCAGCACTCGAGTGAACCATCAGCACACACCTCAAAGCCACTTAGCATACAGTCAGCTGGACACACACATTGCAACACATGCCACACAAGGCTCAAAGCATGCACACTCAGACCCAGGGACTCACAATTATGAAAAGAAGTTGCGTATGAGCTGACTCCGGATGTCCTCCTCCTCCTCCTCCTAATCCTCACTTGCCTCTTGACCAAGGCCGTCATCCTCCACGGGTGGATGTTCCTGCTCATCGGGATCCAGGATGAGTGGCACAGCTTTCTCCACTGCCATGTTGTGCAGCATGCAGCATACGAGGAAGATTTTGCAGACCTTCACCGGTGCATATGGGAGGGACCCGCCGGTCTTGTGGAGGCACCGGAATCGGCTCTTCAGGAGGCCAAACGTCCTCTCAATCACTCGCCTGGTCTGCCCATGGGC
This sequence comes from Triturus cristatus, assembly GCF_964204655.1. Taxonomy (NCBI): domain Eukaryota; kingdom Metazoa; phylum Chordata; class Amphibia; order Caudata; family Salamandridae; genus Triturus; species Triturus cristatus. Next base: position 805,968,536 of record NC_140582.1, on the reverse strand, counting down.
GTTGTTGTAACGGTGATCTGCAGCTGTTCTCGGGTTGCGGAGAGGCGTCACCAGCCATGGCATGTTGGGATAGCCAGAGTCCCCTACATGGAAACATCATGTAAAGAAGTGGGTCAGGAGATGCCGTCACATACTAAGATAACGCTGAATACTGGACAAACAGAGTCTACTCACCAACAAGACATGCTCGTTCGTTGTGCAGCTGCAGCATCATTTCTGGCACCCTGCTACGCCTCATGATGTAGGCATCGTGTGTTGACCCTGGAAAACGTGCACAGACATGGGAAATCACCATGTTAGCAAGACACTCCACAAGGGCATTAATGGAGTGGTAATGTTTACGGTTACGGAAGGCTACCTCCTGTGCCTGTGGTGGTACAAAAGCCACATGTGTCCCATCAATGGACCCAATTACATGGGGCATCCCTCCCAGGACATAGAACTCACCCTTGATACCTGTCAACTGCTCACAAGTTGGAAAATGGATGAATTCATCCAGGTGCTCCAACATGGCTTCTAAAACATCATGCAGAACACGGCTGAACATGGTCTGAGACATGCCACCCACATCAGCTATGGTCAATTGAAACGTATCGGTGGCAAAGAAATGTAGGGCTGACATCACCTTCATCTTGGGGGTCAGCGCAGTCGGATAACTGTGTCGCGATTAGAGTTGTGGTGCCAGCCTGTTTGTCTGGTCCACAATTAACCATTGGGGGAATCGGTAGCGGCGTATGCAGTGGTTCCCTCATGGCAGCCAAGTCTGGCATTGGTCGGGGAAGAGGCGGTGCCCTGCAGAAAATTGGAAGGAATAACGAAGATTGAGTACATTACTACACCAATGTCAATGAACTGAGCACATGTTCAACAGCTAATACACATATGCCACATACAGAGTCTGGTCTGTGCAATACATCCTGCACACGTATGCCAGCCAGGTGATACTCCTACCAAGAGCCAACTACAAACATGGATTGTCAAGGTCTACATGACATGCCATGAAAGTGGCTGTGGGCCAGTGTGAGTAAACAGCCAGACACATTACAGGAGTGACATACATCCACATATGTGCATTTGAAGGATGTCATCTCATACAGACAGCTGCCAGCAAGCTAGACGCACAGGTCACATGTAATGGAAAAAGGACAGTCCACACACCTTGCCATGAAGGGGTACATGTCAAATATGATCACACAGACATTGAGACTACGCAGATATGTCCTAAGCTCGCAAATCCCTGTTAGATGCATACAGACACACGTCATGTGTTATTCCACATGTGTCCTGGTGTGCGTAATAGTGTGACATGGGCATCTACACACTGACACATGTTGGATGCAGCTACAGCAGATGCCGTTGACGGAACACCAACAGCAAGATCATGGGAACACATGACACACACATGACATAGTCACATCGTGGCACGCTGGTAGTGGAGTGTCAGGTGTCATCATCCGTGCACCTGGCATCAGGGGACATTTGCGGGTGTTGGGGACTGTGCCATGCCAGTGATGCAGTGCTTGACAAGTTTGAACTACATGCACACATGTAAAAGGTGTGAAGGGGAAGTGCGCCACATGGTGCCCCATCACACATGACATGTGTACACAGGTCATCACACAACTATTGGGTTAAAACATGAGGAGACATGTGCCAGCTCACTGCCTGACACACCTAGGCCCTACACATGATGCACTGCACTGACAATGACTTGATGTCCATCCTTGTGCGAGTCATACACCTCCATTCCTTTCCTGTGCACCTCCTATCACCAGTGTAAGCTGTGAAACGCACCGTACACACGCTCTGAGGGCGTGTGTACGGTCATATCACAATATGGGGTTTGGGTAGGAGTACGCGTGTGTGCAAGGACCATACACACGTACGTGTACACACTGGTCCTATCCCCATGGTAGTGTTGGCGTAGGCGTACGCCATAGTGATAGTGCTCGTACCCGCGTATGTACGGCCCGTGGCACTATGGCGTATGCCTACGGCAACACTACCCCAGTGTTACGGGCCGTACCCGCGTGTGTAGGGCCCGTAGCACTATGGTGGTGTTGCCGTATCCGTACGCCATAGGGATACGGGCCGTACATACGCGGGTACGAGCCCTATCTCTATGGCGTACGCCTACGGCAACACTACCATAGTGCTACGGGCCCTACACACGCGGGTACGGCCCGTAGCACTATGGTAGAATTGCCATAGGCGTACGCCATAGAGATAGGACTCGTACCCGTGTATGTACGGCCCGTATCTCTATGGCGTACGCCTACGGCAACACTACCCCAGTGCTATGGGCCGTACCCGCGTGTGTAGGGCCCGTAGCACTATGGTAGTGTTGCCGTAGGCGTACGCCATAGAGATAGGGCTCGTACCCGCGTATGTACGGCCCGTGGTACTATGGCGTACGCCTACGGCAACACTACTCCAGTGCTACGGGCCGTACCCGTGTGTGTAGGGCCCATAGCACTATGGTAGTGTTGCCATAGGCGTACGCCATAGAGATAGGGCTCGTACCCGCGTATGTACGGCCCGTGGCACTATGGCGTATGCCTACGGCAACACTACCCCAGTGCTACGGGCCGTACCCGCGTGAGTAGGGCTGGTAGCACTATGGTAGTGTTGCCGTAGGCGTACGCCATAGAGATACGGGCCGTACATATGTGGGTACGAGCCCTATCTCTATGGCCTACGCCTACGGCAACACTACCATAGTGCTACGGGCCCTACACACGCAGGTACGGCCCATAGCACTATGGTAGTGTTGGTGTAGGCGTACACCATAGAGATAGGGCTCGTACCCGCGTATGTACGGCCCGTATCTCTATGGCGTACGCCTACGGCAACACTACCCCAGTGCTACGGGACGTACCCGCGTGTGTAGGGCCCGTAGCACTATGGTAGTGTTGCCGTAGGCGTACGCCATAGAGATACGGGTCGTACATACGCGGGTACGAGCCCTATCTCTATGGCGTACGCCTACGCCAACACTACCATAGTGCTACGGGCCGTACCCGCGTGTGTAGGGCCCGTAGCACTATGGTAGTGTTGCCGTAGGCGTACGCCATAGAGATACGGGCCGTACATACGCGGATACGAGCCCAATCTCTATGGCGTACGCCTACGGCAACACTACCATAGTGCTACGGGCCGTACCCGCGTGTGTAGGGCCCGTAGCACTATGGTAGTGTTGCCGTAGGCGTACGCCATAGAGATACGGGCCGTACATACGCGGGTACGAGCCCTATCTCTATAGCGTACGCCTACGGCAACACTACCAAAGTGATACGGGCCCTACATACGCGGGTACGGACCGTATCACTGGAGTAGTGGTGCCCTAGGGGTACGTGTGAAACGCACCGTACCTGTGTGTGGATAGTGAAATTACATAGTGGACACATGAGGGACAAGTATAAGGGCCTAAATGCATGCTGGTTGTCATGGAGACCGAGTTTCCAGTTCAAAATTTTGCATCAGGTGGCCGGCAAAAGTCGGTTGGAGACAATATACTATGTTGCAAAGTGGTTGTTGACTTGACATCATGCTCAAATTTTGAACCATGCAAAGGCCCTCACTGGGGTAGGTTTAAAGGGATTGGAGGAAACGTAGGATGCAAATGAGATTGACCAATCACTCTGTACTCCTGTAAATGAAACAGCCCAGCAAGGGAAATATAAGGCAGCCAGGACCCATGAGAGAGCACTTACCTGCACAACCTTTCATTCCACACCACTGCTGCCGCTCGTGATTCCTCTGGCACCATGTCCAGGTCTGTGGAGAGGGCCCAGCCTTTCACCCAAGAGGAGAATGAGGCGTTGCTGGACGTCATCCTCCCACAGTACCCCTGCCTATATGGGAGACCAGGGGAGCAGGTAAGTGCTGACTCCACTAGCTGTGACTGTGCCCCTTTTTTATGTCTGTCACTTCTGGCATTGTGTCCAGGTGTGACAGACATGCAATGTTGCTCATGGTGGGTCCTGGGGGGGGGGAGAATGCCTTATGTTTCCCATGCAGAGCCTGATGTGGTTCATATCTGCCCTCCTCACTTGCATTGTGCTTACTGTGACAATCACTGAATGGTGCATGCCACATTCAGCCTGGCTAATCCCCTTGGGAATGTTGTTTCCATAGTCCTGATGTGATTCTGTGGTCCCCCCAGTGTGACAGGTGACTGTACCCACAGATGTGTGTGAGTTGAGTGTACCTGTGGTGATAGTGTCCAAATGATGTGTACAGCCCCTGGACATTGGTGTGTGTGTAAGTCCCCTGTCATGTGGGTGAGTGTCTATGTGGAGTGTTGCACCCCAGCTGCATGGAGGATGCATATGCCATACCCATCTTATGTGAGCAGGGAGCCGTGCTGTGTGTCTGACGTGCTGAGCTAGGCCCACACCTGTGACTCCCCCCAGTCAAGTGGCACATGTGCAGAGTGATGTTTGTACCCGCAGTTGTCAATGGCTGGTGATTGTCCTGTGCCTGTGTGTGTCTGTGTACTCCGCTGAGGTTGCGTCAGTGGCCTGGGGCATGTGACTGCTTTGAGGTGCTGTCCATTATCCTGGTGTTGCTTGTGATGCACAGTGTGAGCCATGATCATTGATTCTCTCGCACCCCTCATGCCACCTGTGTACTTTAAATGCCATGTAGTGCATTTGGCCTTCCCCAGAGGATAATGTCCCTATGACAAAGGTGCAATGAGTTTGCTGCATACTATGCCCTATTCAAACAAGCCCAATTGTTCTAATGTGTGTCTCTGTGACATGGAGCAGGTGTATTGATGTTGTCATCCTCACAGGTAGCCACCTACGCCAAGGGGGAGATTTGGAAGCGGGCCGTCAGGGCCGTGAGGTCGGTGGAGGGTCACAGTCGGCGCCTGGCCCAGGTGAGGAAACGCTGGCAGGATATCCAGTGCTGGACCAGAAGGATCTCCCGGGTCCTGCTGGGGGACTCACCAGAGGGCAAGAACCACGGGCGCCGGCGCCTGACCCACCAAATGAAGCGTGTCCTGGCGGTGGTCTTCCCTGACATGGATAGGCGGCTACAGGAGAAGCAGCAGCAGGAAGGGGGTAGGTACATGTGTGTTTGTTGGGTGTCACCAGCTTTTGGAAGTGCTCAGTCGCCTGGATACACAGCCAGGGTTTATATGTGCAGTGCATATCCTGTTCCCCAAAGTCAACCGGTCCTGTTCTTCCTCCCTTCCCCTCCTTGACATGTGTTCCCTGGTCTGTGTGTAGTCACTCTTGCACAAGGTAATCTAGGCTGGCAGTTAATCCAAGTGCCCAATGCTTGCAGCATCATGTGTGGGGGTGGTCTGTGGCATGTGTTGGCCCCTTGCCTGTGCCCTGTCCAGTTCAGTCATTTGGGGGTCCATGATTGTTGGCACTGATGCAGAGTCTCAACATAGGAGTGTGAGGCTTAAAATGAACTACCTTGCAGCATGCATGACCGATGTTGTGGCCTCAGACATGATGTGCATGAGGGGGAGATATGCATAGTGCGGGGACGGTTGCTCCTGTTGCAGTCAGATCTATCCAGGACCATGGAGCAGTGTGGCCACTACAGTCCCCTGAGACACCTTTTCCTAGGAATCATGTGTGTCATCCAACACTGTGGACATTCTCAGTGTCTTCAGCATAGGTTGGCCTCTGTGGCATTGTACCCTGGCCTCATTTGTATTTACGTAAAGTGTGCTACATGTGTACACTGTACAGGGTGACCCAATGTGGCTTGTGCATCCTCACACTGGCCAGTGCCTGTGTGTCTGTGTACAACTATCTGATTATGGTTGTTTGTCAATAATATGTGTGGTCAGCCCACGAGGGGTAGTTAGAGTGCAATTAGGTTTTAATGAAGCCCATTAATGTGATCCCTGATTAAGAGGTGTAAGTCCTTCCTCTGTCTCAATGACATTGTCTCAGGTAGGGGGGGGGGGGGTTGTGCGGGCAAGGCCTACATGTCCAAAGCTTATGTCTCCTTGCCAGGTCTGGCCTGTGTGTGATGATAGTCGGAACAGACACTCAACAAGTATTGACCCAGTCATGTTGTGCAGGGTTTAATGTTTGTGCTTTGCAGCATGTGTCAAAAGTTAAAAGACATGGTTCCTGCTCATCCATTTTTGGCAACGGTGTGTGGTCCAGATGCTGTGCTCGACTGTCCACAGACACTAGCTTCTCTGTATAATTCGATATCAAGTTCTTTGCTGTTGTGTCATGCTCTCCATTGTTTCAAAGTGGCATGGTGGCTCAACCAACTGTCTAGTGCATGGCCTACATATGTGCTTAGTATTGTAGATGTTACTCATGATGCTTTTCATGCTATGCACTGTGACCTATGTAGTTTGGACTCATGTGTCATATGTATACAGGTGTCTGATTATTTCCTATCTCTTCACCTTGCCCACAGCATCGTCGGGGGACACCGAGGGAGACACCGGTACGGACTTGGAGGAGGGATCCTGCACCGGTGCCACCAGTGCTGGGGAGTCTGGCGCAGCAAGTGGCACGGAGGGCGAGGGGAGTCAGGCGGAGGACCTGTCCAGTCCCAACACCGACTATGACGCTGACGTGTCCGAGGCTGAGCCCCCAGAGGGGGCGGAGGCTGCTCCCACAGCTGAAAGCAGCAGTACATCTCTCGCCGCCCCCTCAATTCCCATCACCGCCCTCCCACTTGCTCGGGTCCCTTCTGTCCGTGCTAGGCGACCACATGTCTCCTTCGTGCCAGGCACCGCACCCCCTGCCCCTGTCTCCCCTGCTGCCGTCAATGCCAAGTCTGTGGACATCCTGCGGCAGTTGCAGGTTGGTCAGACATCGCTACTTAATGTCCTCCATGGCCACACCAGACTGCTGACACAGATGGTGTTGTACATGGAGGGCATGTCAGCAGTGATGTCTGACCAACGGATGTTGCTGAGGTCCATGGACTCGTCACTGACGGCAGTAGTGGGTCTCCTGCAGTGCTCCGTCCCACCCTACCCCTGCACCATCCACACTTCCCACTCCCATGCCTGTCCCAAGCACACCCAGACATCCCCATGCACGCACCCCACCAGACACAGGCAGCACACCAACAGGGAAGGCCAAGCGCACACCTCCAGTCACGCACACACAGGGGGAAGTAGGCACACCCACTGGGTCGGGGGGCAAACGGCAGCCACGCAGCCACAGTGGGAGTCCGCAGTCCTCACGACCCACTTCCTCCAAAACTACTCCCCTTAGCTCCCCTGCCCAACAGTCGGACAAAGAGTCCTTCATGGCCAGTCTGTCCCTCAGCCCCAGTGTGACACCACCCCGCAAGCGGTCGAGGAAGTCCCCAGGCAGGGGAGTTGAGTCCCCCCCCCCTGTCCACACCCTCCCCCAGTAGCGCTGCAACCCATCCCTCCGGCCCCCCTCCCCCCTCCTTGGGGCCTGTGGTTCCTTCGGGTGCAGGGGAGACGCTGGCAGACCTTGCAACCGTGTGCAGCGCCATCCTTACTACCACCTTTGGCGCTGCCCCACCCCCTGTGGTGGAGTCGTCCGTCCCTGCACCCACAACACCTACCCTTGCCTCTCCTGTCCCTGCGGTGCCTGGTCCTCCCCCCCCACATGATGCCCCCCCCCTGTGGATGGAAAGGAACTGTGAACTGTGCAGGCAAGCTAGGGGAGACGCGTCCCAATGTGTCCCACCCCCCAGGAATTTGCATATGGACTGGCCAATGGGCCTTGTATATAGTGTACATTTCAAATCCATTCTTTTTTTATGCTTAATAAAGCATTTTGTTTTTCATTTGCACACAAATGCTTTTCTGGTATTGCTGTTGGTGCTGCTGCTCCCTGAGTTGGGGTGGTGATAATGTGTTAGGTGTCTGGGAAATGTTGTAGTGTGCTGCTCATGGGGAGGACCCTGGTATCTGCGTGCCATCACAAGGTCTCTGCAAAGAATCTTTGGTCATGTAAGCTCTTACTGTATGGTGACATTGTCCCAAGGAGTGTTCCTTCCTCTGTGGCACCTGACTTCTTCCCTGCAGGGTGTTTCCCAATTGTTGTGCTGACCTGTGTCTACAGTTCCTTGCTGTGTGAAGGATCCCTTCAACTTTGCCCATGCCTGCTCAGCAATGTCTACACCTGCATCGTCTGTGCCATCCTTGGTAGTCATTGTACTTGTGTATGGAGTATGCTGCCATGGCTTCATGTGGACATGGTCCCTTTTCCGCACTATGCATGTGTGTACTCCCAGCCTAGCACACATGTGTTACTTGTTCTGCAGGGTATTTGGGCACCTGACTGACAATTGTGGGCATTGTATCTGTGGGTACTCCACCCTTTTCCTTCCATGGGAGGCAACAACTTGTTGGCTGCCCCAGCACCTGTACATTCCTATCAGTCCTGTAATGTGGGTGACAGTGTGTGTTCCCTTAGGCTCTCTTAGTTTAGTGAGGTTTCACATGAGGATACAGTCTTGTTGCATGATCTCAGTGTGTGTATTGTGCTGCCACCCCCAGGGGTGGGTATGCATGTGTAATTTGTCATCACACCCACATGTGGTGTGTCATGCAGTGGGGGAAGGACATCCATCCTCATGGGAGTGGGATACTGCTGTCAGTGATGTGTTGTCATGGCACTATCAACATAGTCGCACATTGTGGATGCCTTCATGCACCCATGGAGTTTTGCTAATGGGAGGATGATGTACACACCCCCATGTCTCTGTCCACTGCTGGGAGGCCTCTGCACCCACCCCTCATTTGTCTGGGCACTGCTGGGAGTGATAGGCACCCACCCCTCATATGTCTGGGCACTGTGGGAGTGATGGGCACCCACCCCTCATATGTCTGGGCACTGCTGGGGGTCCTCTGCACCCACCCCTCATATGTCTGGGCACTGCTGGGAGTGATAGGGACCCACCCCTCATATATCTGGGCACTGCTGGGAGTGATAAGCACCCACCCCTCATATGTCTGGGCACTGCTGGGAGTGATAGGCACCCCCCCCTCATATGTCTGGGCACTGCTGGGAGTCCTCTGCACCCACCCCTCATATGTCTGGGCACTGCTGGAAGTCCTCTGCACCCACCCATCATATGTCTGGGCACTGCTGGCAGTGATAGGCACCCACCCTTCATATGTCTGGGCACTGCTGGGAGTGATAGGCACCCACCCCTCATATGTCTGGGCACTGCTGGGGGTCCTCTGCACCCACCCCTCATATGTCTGGGCACTGCTGGGAGTGATAGGCACCCACCCCTCATATGTCGGGGTACTGCTGGGAGTGATAGGCACCCACCCCTCATATGTCTGGGCACTGCTGGGAGTGATAGGCACCCACCCCTCATATGTTTGGGCACTGCTGGGGGTCCTCTGCACCCACCCCTCATATGTCTGGGCACTGCTGGGAGTGATAGGCACCCACCCCTCATATGTCTGGGCACTGCTGGGGGTCCTCTGCACCCACCCCTCATATGTCTGGGCACTGCTGGGAGTCCTCTGCACCCACCCCTCATATGTCTGGGCACTGCTGGGAGTGATAGGCACACACCCCTATGTCTCTGTCCACTGATGTGGATCGTAGCACGACACCCACCCACCCGCCCACACACTCTGAAGCCCTGGGTACGGGCCGTACCACCATTGTTGGGGTGCCGTAGGGGTACGGCCCGTACCCAGGCCTACAGAGCGTGGGTACGGGTCGTACCACGCCTACCCCTACGTCACCCCAACAATGGTGGTACGGCCCGTACCCAGGCCTGAAGAGCGTGGGTACGGGCCATACCACCATTGTTGGTGTGACGTAAGGGTACGCGTGGTGCGACCCGTACCCACGCTCTTCAGGCCTGGTACGGGCCATACCACCATTGTTGGGGTGCCGTAGGGGTACAGCCCGTACCCAGGCCTGAAGAGCGTGGGTACGGGTCGCACCACGCGTACCCCTACGTCACCCCAACAATGGTGGTACGGCCCGTACCCAGGCCTGAAGAGCGTGGGTACGGGTCGCACCACGCGTACCCCTACATCACACCAACAATGGTGGTACGGCCCGTACCCATGCTCTTCAGGCCTGGGTACGGGCCGTACCACCATTCTTGGGGTGACGTAGGGGTACGCGTGGTGCGACCCGTACCCACGCTCTTCAGGCCTGGGTATGGGCCGTACCCCCAATGTTGGGGTGACGTAGGGGTGGGGGTGGTATGACCCGTACCCACGCTCTTCAGGCGTGGGTACGGTGCGTACCACAATTGTTGTGGTGACGGGACGCGTCCACGTCCACTTCCATTGTGGCGGGACGCAGGCCTTGGTGGACACACCCCCCCCCGAGTGACCAGTCCCTGGAGGTACGGTATGTACAGGGTATGTATACATTTTGCATTGGGTGGGGGTTATGTTTCCTGCCCCTGCCCCCCAACTTTGCCCCTGGGTGTCGTTCTGACCTTCTGCGGCGTCTGCGTCGGTTCCTGTGCACCAGGTCGTAGGCTATGAGGGCTGGGATGACACGTAGGATGGGGTCCATGGCTGTCCGTCGCGTACAGGTCCTCCTTCCTCACGTCGTCCTCAATTTCCCGGCAGTTTTTGGCTCCCGTAAAAAATGCTACGTGCGGAGTGACGTAGGCACGAATCGTACTTGCTGGTTCGTAAAACGCTTCCTGATTCCGTCCGGACGTCACATACGCGGTGTCCCGGATCGGAATTGTGGGTATATTTTAGCTGGTCGGTGTTTTGTACGAATCATACGGAAATGGTATTTCTGTACGATTCGTACTTGCGGGTTTGTAAGGTGGTTTTCCCGGGTACGAGTCGGACGAAGAAAACGCTCCGAACGACGGTTCGCACCCGGGTTTTACAGGATCGTAATCGGCACCTAACTGTTCCATATTACCTCTAGAGGGACAGTGTTAGTGTTAGACAGCTGTGGCAATAAAAGAATGTTTCTCACTCATACGTTTATCTTTCAATTAACTTATTGATAAGAGAAATTGCTGTGCCTGCCTTGTTTTATAAAGCACTAGAGTTTTTCACCTGCGAACTCCCTTTTATTGTTTAGGTAAAAGAGGTGCCACTTTCGTGTAAGTTTTGACGTTCTGCCATTTTGGGATGCATTTTAGCAGTGGTCTTTTGAATTTCTCCTTGCATTTTTACCCCTGCTAATTTTAAGTCTAATCAATTCCAGGCCAGGGTAGACAAATTGCAGTCTTCTACCAAAGTACCTCAAAGACAAGCAGAAGTAAATTCCATATGCAAAGAGTGTACCATGTGGCAGACCGAGTTATAAAGGAAGAAATGTGTATGACTAATGTGCTGCATAGCTAAATACATATAAGGTCCCAACGGCGAGACCGATTGCATTGTAAATGCTTGTGTTATCATGGTTGCGACTGTTATCACTGTAAAAGCAGGTGACGTTGCATTCTGATCATTTGTTCTCGGTGTATTTTTAAAGCATGCATATAATTCACAATCTGCAGTGATGTGGGTAAAGAATGCCCTTGAGTAGAATTAGCAATCTGTTATTGCTCTCTTGTGTAGTGATATTGCGAACGATAACAAGCATTGGCATAGCCAATAGGTCTCGCCTTTGGGACTTATAAGTGTTTAGTTATCCAGCACAATATCCTTGGTGCAACAACATCAACTGTTGCATGGCTAAACACTTATAAGGTCCCAAAGGCGAGACCTATTGGCTATGCCAATGCTTGTTTAGCACAAGCTCCCATGCGTGTGCTCATGTTAAATGGCTTTGCATGGAAACACATATTTCAGTTTTGTGGATGGACTTTCAGGGGACAACATATTCATGAATCATTTTGCATACAGGTTCACTCTTTTTCTAAGGCGAACATCAGCTGCTCAGGGTTCCAGCTTGACCTTTCTACACACTGTGGACTTGGCACTTGCTTTCCAGTGGTAACCTCCAAGGTCAATGTGTCCTTTTCTTCTGTTTTAAGCCCGCTCCTTAGAAACTTCATCTACCTAAACTTCCTCTTGTGGGAATCAAGTGCAGCCTTTTAGATGGCCGCTACTGCTGGATTTTCAGTGGCGATATTTGCTCTTATGGGGACACTGAAGATCCCGAACATGCTATACAAGAACTTCTACTTGGGCTTCCATAGCTTGGCACACAGAGCCCATCATTACTTGTGAGGCTTCAGAGCTCACTAGGTTCCTGGAATAGTCTTTCTTGAATATTTTTCCTCCCCTTCCCTTGGTGGTGCGGCTGCATTGCCGCTCTAGGGCTGAGACTTGAAAACTGCAGATCACATCTAGAACGCATTGCTTCATTAAACACGACATTAACTTGGTTTGTGATATGGGCCGTGGGCCCGTTCATCCAGCTAGACCAGCTCCCTTTTTAACCTTCAGACAGTGCAGGAGGATTTACTAGACATTCTGCACGGTGTTGCTTTCCTGTGCTTTCCTTCTGTCGTTTTATCTCCATCATCCTTGCAGGAAGCTATTTTTTTCTGAATTGGGGCACCAGTAGCTGAGGCCATGTGGGTATGAGTGTGGAACACATGGTCAGTGACTGGCTACCGCCCTCCCCCTATGACCACACCACCCCCGGACACAGCACCCAGACGTGGTATCTTTGGAAGGCGGGGGGTCGCGAAACCCCCCGGCCGTATTTATTAAGTACAAAAACAATAAATTTCAAATTTGCATGATAAACGGTTATACAAAATTCAGCAGGACATTAGATACATAATTGTCAACAGGTGTGAGTGTCTATCCTTAACAAAGACTCTAATACAAATTGTTTCCTAACCGAATCTAACATCCTCCTCTGCAATTTTGTATACTAACATTTCTGGGCCATATGGCAAGGTCGCTAACCGGTGTCAGGTCCTACTAGCTGCGCCTCCCCTACAGGTGTGCGCATGCGCAGCCGGGCCCGGTAATTACCCGGTCCACGCCGTGAACTTCATTTACCCACTAAAGGAGGGCCCTTACTCTGCGCCATCCGGTGACGTCATGAGTATGCGCGCGCGGGGTGGCTACCAGCCTAAGGAAAGCGTGACTCCCCAACCCGCGCCCCTTTGAAGCACCAGTTACCTTGCCCCTGAAGTTCTAGGAGGGGCCAATGGCCCCTCCCCCTGGGCGGGCACCTCCGTAGGATGATGCCCGCCCCCTCAGACCTTCAAATAGTTGCTCACCGGTCATGACCTTACCGCATGCCCCTCATACCTAATAAATACGACGACCTAAGGGAGAAAATTCTAAAGGACAACTACACTGACTAAAAACACAGGTCATGTACAACATCTTAAAGCTACTAGGGAAAGAAAAGGCCTAAACACGACTGCAACAGTTTACACATAATCAAAATTAATCGCTACCTAGGGAGAAAAAGGGCTACAAAAAGCATAGTCAAAACATAACTGCACAATACCATATTGATCACTACAATGGGAGAAAAAGTCCTAACAGAACAACCTCATCAGAAACTAACATTTCATGACAATTACCCGCGCCCAAATGCCCGCTAGTTGGGCTAACAGCACATCAACCACGTACTCCAGGGATGGTGGGTGGGGAAAAGTTAACTGCCCCGAGCGCCGGGGCACGTCCTATGTGGGGGAGCGTCCAGGGAACAAGGGGGTCACCTGGGCGCTCCCCACCGCTTTATCCCCCCCCCAGTGGCCCGCCCCCCTCCCTTCCGACCCGGATGTCGATTAACGACATCCGGGTCATCCAGGCAGCCAATCGGCGGTAGGGCGCGCCCACTAGTGACGCGCCCCACCACCGAGTAGTCCGGGGGGAGGTCGCCGCACCGCCATGCAGGCGGGGGGGCCAAAAGCCCCCCCTTTCCACATGGTCAGTGACTGGCTACCGCCCTCCCCCTATGACCACACCACCCCCGGACACAGCACCCAGACGTGGTATCTTTGGAAGGCGGGGGGTCGCGAAACCCCCCGGCCGTATTTATTAAGTACAAAAACAATAAATTTCAAATTTGCATGATAAACGGTTATACAAAATTCAGCAGGACATTAGATACATAATTGTCAACAGGTGTGAGTGTCTATCCTTAACAAAGACTCTAATACAAATTGTTTCCTAACTGAATCTAACATCCTCCTCTGCAATTTTGTATACTAACATTTCTGGGCCATATGGCAAGGTCGCTAACCGGTGTCAGGTCCTACTAGCTGCGCCTCCCCTACAGGTGTGCGCATGCGCAGCCGGGCCCGGTAATTACCCGGTCCACGCCGTGAACTTCATTTACCCACTAAAGGAGGGCCCTTACTCTGCGCCATCCGGTGACGTCATGAGTATGCGCGCGCGGGGTGGCTACCAGCCTAAGGAAAGCGTGACTCCCCAACCCGCGCCCCTTTGAAGCACCAGTTACCTTGCCCCTGAAGTTCTAGGAGGGGCCAATGGCCCCTCCCCCTGGGCGGGCACCTCCGTAGGATGATGCCCGCCCCCTCAGACCTTCAAATAGTTGCTCACCGGTCATGACCTTACCGCCACGGGCCAGCATTGTTAACCGACGATCTGGCCTCCCCCTCTACCCAGACATAAACCAGGAGCGCGCCTATTTTTTTTTTAAAAACCCCTCCAACCAGGCCCAGACATTATTAGACCACAGGACATTAGCTGCCTCGGTCAAGTGCACCCCGTCCCTCAAGTAAAAATGCTCGCCCCAGATACACCCATGTGGAATCGTCTGCAACTGGGGGGTCCGAAATAATTTGTCCAACTGTGTGTTGACCCTCCGTACCGAGTGATTCAATGCCCTGACCGAGACCCCCCCTCGCCACTGCCACCGAGGAATAAGTTGCGACCAAACTACTGTGGAACCCGGGCAAGCCCTGGCCACCCACCCCGCAGTGGAAATGATCTCCTCAATGAGCACGCGCCTCCCCAATTTTGCCAAATCATTCTCCCCCAGGTGAAGTATCACCACTGACGGGGGGGGCCGCTGCTGAGCTAAGATTCCCTGAAAGAAACTCCGAAACTGGCTAAGGCATAAACCCCCCCTCCCGAAGAATGAGATATCCAACCCCTTTTGCGCTGCGCTCATCCTACGGTCTCCTGAAAGAAAAACATGTTCCGCGCGCCTAACATATGAATGGCCCACAATCCAAGTCACCAGCTTCTTGTGTCCTCCGTGCTGTGCCGATGTCGACCGTTGTCGCCCGGTGACGAGTTCCTCCCCTGCGTGACAGGTTTGAGAAACTGTAAACAAAAGAAACATACAGGGCGTGAGCACCATCATGTCACAACATGTCAATTCGTACATAACTCTTGTAACGTTCAGACGACCATCTTCCCAGTGTCTTCACACTCTCCACTGAGAGACCCCTCGCCACTGCCTCGGTTGCTGCCCC
Source organism: Triturus cristatus (assembly GCF_964204655.1). Classification (NCBI taxonomy): domain Eukaryota; kingdom Metazoa; phylum Chordata; class Amphibia; order Caudata; family Salamandridae; genus Triturus; species Triturus cristatus. The sequence continues at coordinate 805,953,239 of NC_140582.1, read as the reverse complement.
AATCCTAAACGAATGGGTGCCAAATTCCTTTGGATCGAACCCTGCCCGACTGACCGTTAGCTCCAAAACTCGCTTAAACTGGTACCTAGTCAATGGTGTACCATCGGCGTGACACAGCAATGTGTCCCCCGCCGTGCACTCCCGCTGCCTACAGAAAGCCTCCACGTGGGAAACCGGGCAGCAGGGGTTGGCCCGCGCCCGATGGAGCACTATGGTGTGACCCCGAGAGTCCTGATCGGTTTTTGATTTCTGAATTGTTATTCGCATAACGTCTTCCCTGATCTCAACCCCGGCCCACTGTATTCCCCCCACTTTATCAGTTTTTGACCCAGCAACTAACTCCCCAACCCTCAAAGCCCCATAAAAGGCCAGGGAAAATGCCGCCTTGAACAAGATAACCTCCCACTGGGAGCTACAAACCGTTTGCAGTGCCCCCAATAAAGCCGTCAGCCGTGCCAATCCAATGGGCCTTCTCCTATCGCCCCGGTAACCCTGTACGCGGCGCCAACCCCTCACTGCTTTGCGCACCAGAAATGTGTTAGTGGGATCCCGCATACCCCTACTCTGCGCAAAGAAGGAGATTGCCGCCCTATGTCTGGTCGCGGTCGCAACTGAGCGCCCTTCCTTGTGCATTGATTCTAGGTAAGCTGCGAAGCTGTCCTCCTGCGCCCACCTAGCCTCCCATTCCCGCCCCAAGAAAGCCCGATAAGACAAAAACGCCCCTTCGTAAGCTGTCTTGGTCCTGGGGGCTAAGCTAGCGACCACGAGGTCCTGTAATCTGGGGCACCAATCTGCCAGAGTACTGCCGGGAATTGCGCCGGCTGGGGATCTGCCGCCGGAAGGTGTTCCCTGAAAACCTGCATTTTAAAGCGAGAAAGGGAGTCAGCTGCATTATTGAGGACGCCAGGGACATGCTTGGCTCTGAAAATTACATTCCATTTTAAGCATTGCAACACAATCTCCTTCAGTAAGCGGAGTATGAATGGACAGCGTGCCCCCTGCTGATTTATGCATTCCACCACCGTCATGTTATCCGACCAGAACACCACGGATTGGTTGCGCAAGTGTTCCGGCCAGACCATCAACGCTACCCATATCGGAAAAAGCTCGAGAAAGCCAATGTTGGTAGTCAGACCCTGTGTCCTCCATTCCGCTGGCCACCGCTGGGCGACCCACCTGGTACCCAAAATGGCGCCGAAGCCGGTACTCCCAGCAGCGTCCGTCCATAAGCCCAATTCCGCCGATGTGGAGGGAGGACCCGGCCACACTACTCTGCCATTAAAATCCTCCAGAAATGCCATCCAAATGAGCATATCCTGGCGAACCTCAGATGACAACCTCGTGTGGTGGTGTTTCTCCCGTAGTCCTCTCATTGCTTGGGCAATAGAGCGTGAAAAAGGGCGTGCCATTGGGATAACCCGAAGCGCAAAATTCAATTGCCCCACCACCTCCTGTAGCTGTTGCAGTGTAACCTTGTCTTTGCGTAGGCATTGCCGTAGGGCTGCTCTGAAGCTACCTACCTTAGCCCTGGGTAACCTGAAGCATCCCTCCACGGAATCAATTTCGATACCGAGGAATTCCAGACAGGTGGACGGGCCCACCGTCTTCCCCGGGGCTAGCGGGACACCAAAAGCCCGCATGAGCGCGCAAAATTCCTGCAACGCCCAAGCACACTCCTGAGATCCCGCCGCACCCAAGAAAAGGAAATCGTCCAGATAATGCATCACCTGCCGATGCCCCGTCACCTCCCTCATGACCCATTCCAAAAATGAGCTAAACGCCTCAAAGTACGCACATGAGATCGAACAGCCCATGGGCATACATTTGTCCATATAAAACTTGCCATCGAAAGTGAAACCTAAAAGATGATGGTCCAGAGGATGAACAGGGAGGAGGCGAAAGGCGGATTCTATGTCTGATTTCGCCATCAATGCCCCTGGCCCCAGTGCCCGCAATAAATCCACTGCCTGGTCGAATGATGCGTACTTAACGCTACAAATTCCCTCATCAATCGCATCATTCAGTGACGCACCTCTCGGAGCCGACAGGTTGTGGATCAATCTGAACTCACCCTTCTCTTTTTTGGGTACCACCCCTAGTGGAGAACACACAAAATCGGAGACAGGCACCTCCTGGAAAGGGCCAGCTATTCTACCCAGGGCCAGTTCCTTGCTAATCTTAGCAGCCACCACTGCGGGGTTATGTTGCACCGACAGTTGGTTCCTGCAATGCGTGCTACCTGTGTAGCCCCCTGCCGGGATCCTAAAACCGTGAGAAAAACCTTCTTGCAGTAGAGTGGCCGCTGTGTGATTCGGGTACCTATTCAACCAAGGGATCATTGCCAAAACATCTATAGGGGTTACGATATCCCGAATATCGGCCCTACACTGGCTTTCCCCTCCCCCTCTGGCTGTGGTTGCCCTGCTTGGACCTGCAAGATGACTCGGGGTGGGAGGGATGCCCGCAGATCGAACATGCATGTCTGAATTTACAGGTGCCCGGGGCCCTCGTGCAGGTACGCTTATTAAAGTCCCAACACACCCCTTTCCTCTCAAACCCCCCCCCCCCCCTACCCCTACCCGGGACCTCACTCCCCTGAGCCGCCCGAAAGGGGTGCTGAGGTCTGGTGAAGTACCCCCTGCCCGCAGTGGCAGACTGTAGTGGGGCAGAGCTCCCAGAGAACTGCCTATGCCATGACACAGAGTCCACCTTATCCCATGCCAATGACGCGTCAAATTCCCTAGCTTTCCTGAAATTGACATCATACTCCTTCCAGGCATCCCCCGGGTACTGCTCGCTCCACCCCACGATTCTACTCTGGTAGCAAGCCAATGCCGCCTGCACATTAGGAGGCCGCTCGGCCATGATGGTCGTGAACACTGCAAAAGCCCTAACCCAGTTGAGTAAAGATTCTTCAACCCTAAACCTAGCACACTGTGCCCTCCACTCACTTGGAAGCATCCACTCCTTTAGTGTCTTTGCCTGGTCCATCTCCCTGTGATCCAGTAGTAATGAAAAAATGTAAACATATTTCCCCGCCCAAATGCATTCCTTCGTTGCCTGGGACACATGTTGTGCCAAATTCTCAGACCTAGAGGGCAATGACCCATCGCCCAAGAGGGGCAGTGCCACCTCCTTACCCTTTTCCTGCGCCGCGACCGGTTGACCACCATCTGCCGTTGGTTGGGCGGGGCTGGAACCTGTAAGTGAAGAAGAAGGGGAAACCGCTGCTCTATCCGCTGCCGCTGCTGCTTTAATCTTTTCAACCAACTGTGCTGCTTCAGCTGCATGATCTGACGACGCTGGTAAAACCCCCCCCTTTTTTAGCCAAGGTAATAAAGCCGCTATCTGAGATGCCAATTCAGGCGGGACCGAGTCTGGGCTATCTGGTGGGACTACGGCCCCCCCGGGAGGCATAGCCGGTGGGGCTGGCCTGATAGGCGATGGAGAGACCGGTACCGGCAGACCCGGCACTGGGATCGGTAGTATGGGCGGGGGGGTAAGCCCCCCAGGAGGTGGCGGCGGCGGCATGGCAGGAGCCAATGTAACGGGTGTCGGGACAGGTACCAAGGGTACTGAATCAGAAACCACGGGTGTGATTGAAACCGGTACCACTGGGGCTGGGGCACTGCGCCTTCGCTTCTTAGCCTTGGATGACGTGGGCGCGCTAACAAAATCCCCCCTGGACAAGGGTGCCTTCCGCTGCCGCGCGGGCCTGCCTGCAGACGCTGAGGGGTCAGTAAACCTTTCGTTCAAGCGTGCTTCCAATTCATCCACTTTACTCAATCTCTTATTGATGCTATTCATCTCCTGCATCATGGCCTGCAACATGGCCTCCATCCTGGACCCACCTTCACTACCTACTGGCCCCGCCATGACTTGGGTGCACCGCCCTACACTAATACCCTAATACAGGTGTCAGTACGCTTATTACCTTCACTAGATGGAGGATCTACAGGGGGCTGTAAGCACCATGCAACCGTAACCGCAACGCCCCGGCTTATCCGGTTTGTCAGGGGTGAGTAAACTCTAACGTAGACCCACCCGGCGGCTACCAGAAGCAATGTAATGCGAGCCCCCCGCTCTCCTCTTACCGTTCCAATCCTGCGCACTCCCAGCCGGAATTCGACCTGCGACCACGACCGCTGTCCACCACTCCGAGTTTACCACGTGAAATTGCAGGAATGCAGTTCTAACATGCCTAAAACAGAAAATGTATTAATTCCTGGGAGTGTGATATCAAATAATTGGCGACAGCAGACTGCATGAGGTGAGACAACCTCTGTACAAACTCGTACCCTCTTTTATGCCCCCCCCCCCTACTGCCCTTGGCTGTTTCACCTCCCTTGGCTCTCTCAAAACGTAAAAAAGAGCGTTCAACACACGGCTTAGCCAAGGAAATTCAATTTATATATTGTGTCAATACCATGATCCCCATCAGAAATTCAGTATCAAAATTGCCTAATTAATTTAGAAAACAATCTTCTCTCGGTTCGCCAGCCAAACCACACCTGCTCCCGTCTTACCAAACGCTAAAAAACAGATTGAATGGAGCTCAATACACTTTTATTGCTGTAAAACCCCCCTGTTTTCCTTTATAAATGCCAGATAATTCCCGAATGATGTTGAAAACACGGAACTCCAGTTCCTAAATCTGCAGCACTGAGTGCTGTGCCACGTTCCTTCGCTCTCCAAATAAACCCCGCCGCCTGGGATGGCCGCACGACACCGCCCAAGGCCCCCCACACCTCACCTCTTAGATCGATGGCACAAAACCAAAGCGTGCGTCCGCCTCGCACCTGGCCGCCGAGCGTGCGCGCCAAACCTCGCTCAACAAGGACCCTTGAGCGGAGCGTCGATTACTGCCCACGTCCTCCGCCGAGAGACAAGCAGGCTGGATGCGTCAGCCCGTCCGTATTCTGCCTTGAGCGGAGCGTCGAACGCAGTGGAGGCGCGAAAATCAAAACTGCCAACCCGATCTCCCGCTTCTCCTCGCAGGCGAAACGTCCGCGGTCCACACGCCTCCTGAAAAAGAAGAACAAGGTAGAAAAGTTAACTGCCCCGAGCGCCGGGGCACGTCCTATGTGGGGGAGCGTCCAGGGAACAAGGGGGTCACCTGGGCGCTCCCCACCGCTTTATCCCCCCCCCAGTGGCCCGCCCCCCTCCCTTCCGACCCGGATGTCGATTAACGACATCCGGGTCATCCAGGCAGCCAATCGGCGGTAGGGCGCGCCCACTAGTGACGCGCCCCACCACCGAGTAGTCCGGGGGGAGGTCGCCGCACCGCCATGCAGGCGGGGGGGCCAAAAGCCCCCCCTTTCCATTCTGTGTGGCTTGTTGCTTTGAGGTGCATCTTTGTTCTGTACCCCCTCCCTCCGGTTGATGCACTGATTGCTGAAGTCGGCTCACCGCAATGAATGTTGGTGTAAGTATTAGCGGGTGCACACCTTAAACAAGGTGAAGCTAAAATCCCATATGAACATCGACAGAGCCTGCTGGCCAGAGGCAGTTACCGTGCATTGTCACAGGATGGCTCGTATGCTGTTCTGTGGGGGCGAGAAGGCACAGACTTCAAGTCACTTTGACGCAGAATAGAGCTGCATAAAATCTGGGTGGTGCCACTGGGCTCGCCCAGCTCTGTCTACATCTCAGAAACAAATAATACATAAATAACATATGCAGTAACTTACTTCCTGGAAAATGCAATGTACTGTTACCTCGTGAAAGCCCTATTAGCTTCTTCATGGCTGGTTTCATTTAATCATTTTTACGGCTATCATAAGCGCACCATACAGTTTGGGTTTTCTGCACATTAAACGACCCCAGTCCTTCTTCAGATATCACTAACCCACCAAATGGTCGTGAATAGTAACTTCCACGCGCCTCCCGTGTAAACACCCTATGAAACACACAAAGCGCACTGAAGCCTATTCCAAAGAAGCCCACCCAAGGGCCATGAAATGATGTAATCAGTAAAATGCTTGATTTACAGCCACCCTAATGACACACAGGCAACGTCTACTGGAAAACCTGTGAACCAAGTTGCTAAAAATAACATGTGTTCGCACATAGGTCATATGCATTCTTTAGACACTTGGGGGAAGCCATTCCTCAGGCCAGACAGAAGCATTCCTGACCCGGGCGGCATGCACCCAGTCCCAGACACGTGCAGTGTGCAATCCCAGCGGCAGGTATGGCTCTCGCGCGCGACCCCGGGGTCAGAGTGTAGCGCGCGGGGTGAGGTAAGTATTTCTGATGCGCAGCAGTTACTGGCACTTCCGCCAGCTGGAAGAGGCGCTTCCAGTAAATGGCGGATCTGCCCTCAGGGAGTATTTGCAATTGGAAGCTCAGAGCGCTTGTTGCCACGCCGTTCCATCTGTGACGAGGAGTGAGCACTGGCTTTGCAACAGGATCGCTATAATAGGGCCTGCTTTGGGTAGGTAAGCAGTCTTCGTGTCAATGGGCCCAGTGTTTTGAGGCAGACAAATATTTTTTTATGCTAATCGTAAGAACTAGAGGGGCTTATTTATCAGCCCTTGCGTCACTTTTGCGCCGCTGTTGCGTCACTTTTTGTGACGCACCAGCGGCGTAAAAAAGGAGCCTTGTTGCACCATATTTACAAAGTGACGCATCTAGGTAGATGTGTCACTCTGTAAACCTCTGCACCACATTATACCTGTGCCAGGTATAATGTATGCAGGGGGCGGGGGCGTTCTGATGCAAGAAAGGGTCGTAGAAGTGACGCAGTGAAATCTATCAGATTTCCCTGCGCCACTTCTAGGATGCAAATGAGTCAATATCTTACGCCTGCCTCATGGCAGGCGTTAGACTGACGCAGGCATTGCTGGAGTTGGGTCACTTTTGTGACACACTCCAGTAATGCGTCATTTTTGCGCCTCTGATGTATCTGTAACTCCTTACAACATGATGCGTCATACTGTAAATATGATGCATCATTGCTGTCGCAAGTAGGGCGCAATGAAAAGTGACACATCGCTGTTTTCTCGCAGCGATGCGTCACTTTTCATAAATGAGGCCCAGAATCTTTTTTTTTTCTTCAGTTCAGTATTCTATAGAGCAAACTCGACCCGAACGATAAGGACACATTCTTTTTTTGTTGTTGTAGACTTAGGGATATTAAGTGATTTGTCCAGAATCACAGGATGTTTGAGCCTCCCGCCAGACTCGAACCTGGTACCCCAGCTTCAAAGTCGGCTGCTCTTGCCCTTTGACGTATTGGTATGAGGAGGGGGCCCGCGAAGGGGGAGGAACAGCAGTCTTCTCCTGCCACAGTCATGCCAAGTTCCTGTCACCATAAACGCACGTGCAAAATCGAAAGATATGGCTGTCATGGAGCCAAAAAAAACAACACTGAAACGTTAATATTCCATTTGCATTTAGATTCCAACGTGAATATTGAAAATAGGTTTGAAGGCTTTTTTAAAAAGAATATGTTAACGTCACTTAGGGGATGGTTTAGAGTAGAGAGATGCCCCCACCCGCTCCCATCATATGTGGGGAGATCCGCAGCAGAAAAGGGGGGATCATTGTGTCTTCATCAGAGGTGGCAATATTTAATGTAAAATAGGTTAGAACTAGCCTTGCAAATTAACCTGAATGTTTACGAATTGCTTACAGATGTTTACTTTCGCCTAAAGTGTCGCGATCAGAAGTTCTTTAGACATTACCACAATCTAATGAAGGAAAGGGCGATCAAATTTACCTCTCATGGCCATCACATTTCCAATGTAAGGCCTGCATCGAGTCTCCTGCTGTCTGACGCTCATATATATATATATATCCTCAGGGGAGAGGATATGGTCTGATGGCTAGATTGCCAACTTTGAAGTTGGGAAACCAAGGTTCGAGCCACGGGGTCGGGTCCACATCCTTTTATTCTGGGCAAATCACTTAATCTCCCTGTGTCTACCAAAAAAATGAATGTGTCCTTGTGTAAAGTAACCGGTGCTCATGTAAAGCGCTCCAATACCTTCGGGTCGAGTTCGCTCTATATAAATCTGTAAAACAAAATAATAATAATGGCTGCTGATCATTACCAAGGACCATGATCTTTATCCTCCCCCTTTTCTCGCAGATGACATCCACCTCATTCAGATCACAGTTGGTGCCATCATGCAGTTCGACTTGTACCTCAATCTACGACACAGCTGCCAGTATTCACTGTTTATCTCCTGCTAACTGGATGTGATATCATCAACACAAATAGACAAAGACATACTACATACAAGCCAACCCTCCTGATTCAGAGGGGAGACTACCGATTCCAAGGCTAGTATCCCGCCTCCAGATTCCTGCATGCAAAAACCTGATTCCTCTGCAGGCTTTAGATGGCAGGGACTGGTCTAGAGTGACTCAGATTTTGCACTGCCAGTAACCTGCGGGCTAGCGCATCACGTTTTTGTCACGCTCTCTACCTGCCATAGCGATTTCTCCATGCTCCTAACAGGTAGTAAATAAACGTGCATCTGTATTTCTTGTATCCGATCCTGCAGCAGCACACTTGCAAGTCCCATACAAGTCAATAGACCTGATGCAGGCCGCAATAGAAGTCAATGGGAGAAATACATTCTCCTGTTTATTTTTTTAAAGCTCTCCCACTTCCCTCTTCTAAAATGTTGGCATGTATGCTACTATAACAACACACAGTCCCATAAAAGATAAATCTATCCGGCTGTATGTCACAATATCGAGCACAATAATATTGGCCTGCACATATATTTTTTTTTTTTTTGTTTAAGAAGTTTTTATTGAATTTTCAGGGAAAAAGAAAAAGAAAAAGCAAATGATACAATAAAACAATTATTTCAATACAGCGCCATAAAGAAATATTATATAAACGAAGTTGGTTTACAATGACTAGGCCGACAAAAAGAAAAAAGGATCAATAATAGGGTAATTTGAGGAAAAAGGCACTGGTGAATGGAATAGGAGGGAAAGGAGGGAAGAAAAGAGGAAAGACCAAAGAGGAGAGAGGGAAAGAGAAGAGAGAAAGCCAGAGAGAGAAGAAAATAAAAAGAAAATGAGTTATCACATGAGAGGGTGCGAGGAGAGATAAGTAGTAAAAGGGAGCCAAAGAAGATCAGCTTTGATTTTTTGGGAGACAGAAGAGGAGGAAACGGAAGCAATCCTATGTTCGTCACAAATAAAATTCCACCAAGTAATTGACGACAGTTTAGAATTATCTTTCCATGCAGACAGGATCACTTTAAAAGCTAATGCAATAAAAAGATCAAATAACCTAGAACTAGGTAAAACAGTTTCCATATCAGGAGCTAAAGAACCTAAAAAGATATTTACAAAAGATAAGGTTGCATTAAAGTTGAAAACTGACATGCAAACATTCCAAATTGAATTCCAAAAAGATAGAACAGATGTACATTCATATAACTGATGGACTAATGTACCAGTTTCGGTAGAGCAGGACCAGCAAAGGGGAGAGGATGTGGGGGAAAACTTACAAATAGTAACAGGAGTAATAATGGCTCTATGATACAGAAAAAACAGAGATTGGGTTATCCTGGCTGCAGCCGAAACTTTAAATAATTTCAACCATAATTTATCCCAACTGTCAATAGGAAGAGAGATGGATAGGTCCATTTCCCATGCACTTTCAATGGTGGTTTTAGAACGAACATTGGCATTAGATAACAGTAACTTATAAACAGTGGCAGCTTTAAGTTTATGCGCCGGAAATAGAGGATACAATGGTGAAGAGGGTATTAAAGGAGGTGAGGCTGATGGGAGAGAGTAGGTAGCTAATTGGGTTTGTATAGCATTAGAGATAATAATATATTCCTTGTAAAAGGAGTCAGGTAGCTGATATCGTGTTTGTAATTCTTGAAAGGAGATGATAGAAAATCCATTCAAAAACTGATGGACAAAAAAGATCTCCTTTTCCTTCCAGTATTTGTAATAAAAAGATCTACCTTTGTATTTGAGAAATTTGTTATACCATAGGGTAGAGGTTAAAAAACATTGGATAGGGGACAGGTCCTTAAGAAATGTATTGCACAGCAATTCACGGGAATATTTTAATACAGGGCATTTAGACAAAAAGGTGCAGTTAGACATAAATGTGACATGTTGAAATTGAAACTCTTTTAGGAGCGACCGCTCAAAAATAATCCAACGAGGTATAGGCGTATCCCCAAAATCGAAGGCCAATGAGAAAGATTGTTTAATCAAAAAAGCAGAGTGGTATATTTTAAAATTAGGGAAGCGCACTCACCCCTCTTCCTTGGGGCGAATAAGTTTGTTTAAGGCAATGCGGGAGCGTTTATTGTTCCATAAAAATTTAATACATAGAGAGTTTAATTGGGAAAAAAACGTGTTAGGGATTTTGACAGGGAGCATAGAAACCGTGTAAAGGATATGAGGAGTGATCAACATCTTAATAGTATCTAGTCGACCCCACCATGACAAAAATAAGGGGGACCACATGAGGAGAAGAGATTTCAATTTAATCATTAGTGCGTTAAAAGTGAATTTAATAGTGTCCGCAATACTGGAGGCAAACCAAATGCCAAGGTATTTAATTTTGGAAGGACACCATGCAAAGGCAGTATCCGCAAACATGAATTGATAACAAATCGAATTTAAAGGCAGAACCTCCGTTTTGGATAGGTTGAGTTTGTACCCAGAAATGGAAGAGTAAAGGCGGACTTCTTCTAAAAAGGGGGGAAGGGAATCACTGGGAGTGGACATGTATACCAATATATCGTCCGCGTAGGCAGATATTTTAGTTTCAACAGAAACAGAGGCAAAACCTTTAATTTTGGAATTAGCTCAAATACGTTCAAGGAAGGGTTCCAAACACAGGATAAAAAGTAATGGGGAGAGAGGACAACCTTGCCTGGTGCCTCTAGATAGGGGAAAAAATTGAGAGAATTGGTTATTAACAAAAATACTAGCCCTCGGACATGAGTATAACAATTTGATAAAAGAAATAAAATTAGGGCCAAAACCAAACCATTGTAATGTATGAAACATAAACTGCCAATTTATACGATCAAATGCTTTTTCAGCGTCCAGAGATAAAGCAGCCAGAGGATCTTTGTAATTTTTACCATGGGACAGGATATTCATGAACATTCTAGCATTATCGGAAGCCATCCTACCTTTGACAAAACCCACCTGGTCCGTCTTGATCAGAAGGGGTATGATAGAATCAAGTCGAGATGCAATAATCTTAGCGAAGATCTTGCAGTCGTAATTGATTAGGGAGATTGGGCGAAAATTTTTACAAAAAGAGTGGTCCTTATCAGGCTTAGGGATAATGACGATCAGAGCATCCATAAAGGAGCCAGACGCTTTCGCATCAGTAATGAAGGAATTAAACAGCTGCAATAATTTAGGGGCAAACAAAGATTTGAAAGTACAATAAAACTCCACCGGTAATCCGTCCGGGCCAGGGGCTTTTGATTTCTTTAAGGCTTGTAAGGCAGTAAGAATCTCTTGAAGGGTAATATCCGCCTCTAAAGCGGAAAACTCAGCATTCAGAGATGGGGGAGCAGGGAGTCCAGAAAAAAACTTGTTGAGATTATGAGAGGAGGGGAATGTATCGTCTGAATAAAGAGATCTATAGTAGTCATGAAAGACCGCTGCAATTTCTTCATCAGAGGACACCAGATTATTGGTGGATTCATCCATGATAGGACCAATGGTCTTACGTTCGGAGCGAATTTTTAAATAATTCGCTAGCATTTTACCTGCTTTATTTTGCCCTCCGTGAAATTTAGACTTAATTCTAAGTAAAACATTGCAGGCATCAACAGTAGCAATTTTGTTAAGGTTGGTTTTGGCTGTAATTAAATTCCTAAGTGAGTCAGCATTTTTGGAGGAAAAATAATCATGCTCTAATTTTTTTAACTGTTGTAATTGGTCCTTATACTTTTTCACATTGGCCTTTTTCTTCCGGGACACAAAGGAAATAGTAAAAGCACGGAGCGCCGCCTTAAAAGCATCCCAATTGTTAGGAGTGGAAGTGTCAGATGGGTTGTTAAAGGTGAAAAATTCATTAATAAAGGAGGTGGCTTCTTTAAGATAAGCTGTATCAGATAGCAGGTGAGTGTTAAACTTCCAGCGATTATATTTGGTGGAGGTGAGTGAAAGGTCAAGAACAACATAGACAGGGGCATGATCTGAGATAAAGATAGAGCCAATTTCAGATTTTTGGATACATGGAAGAAGGGATTTGCTAACCAAGATATAATCAATTCTGGATCGGGTTTGGTGTACATTAGAAAAGAACGTATATTCCAACAAATCAGGGTTACAGGTTCTCCAAACATCATACAATGGGCGAGAGGCAATGGCCGATTGAAAGGATTTATGGGTCTTATCCGGTTGAAATTTGTACTTTGATAAGCGATCCGAGAAAGGATCCAACCATTGATTGAAGTCGCCTGCTACAATAATATTGGGACAATCAGCGGTGGAGAGGAGAATTTTGATATCATTCCAGAATTTTGGATCCGGTTTCACAGGGCCATAAATGTTTAACAAGATTAACGTTTTATTGTATACAACAATCTTGGCCATTACCCATCGACCTGCATCATCATTTTGAGAGGAAATAATTTGCACAGATAAAGTTTTGTGGAACAATATGGCAACCCCCCCTTCTTGTCAACAGCAGGGGAAAAAACAACTTGGCCAACCCATTGCCTTTTTAATTTCAGCGACTCAACGTCATTACAGTGAGTTTCTTGAAGAAAGGAAATTTGGGAATTGAGTTTAGATAAATGAGAAATTACCTTTTGTCTTTTAACAGGATTTCCAAGACCACGGACGTTCCACGTAACAAGATTACACATACGCGAGGGTCAGGGGAATGAGATACACATGGTGTGGAAATACTTCAGAGACAAAACGACACTGGAAGACAAAATGCGCATAAGGGTTACAAAAGGGAACAACAAAATATAAAACCACAATACTAAGAAGAATCAACAAGCCTTTGACAATGTAATAAATGAAGACAGGTCCAAAAGCACCATAATCATGAAAAAAATGAAGGGAAAAGAGCAAAGAGGAAACATGGAAAATCTCGAAAGAGGAAGAGAGTGACGCACCGACCAGAGGAAGACTGAAATAAGAAAGTGCGAGAAAGAGCAGGGGAAGGAAAGAAGGTGAGCAGACGTAAAAAGCATAGGAAAGCAGAGAAGGAAAACAGGTCAAGGAAAAGAGTCCAGACCTGAAAGACATCAATAGAAAAGTAAAGTTGGAGCGTGATGAGACCGGAGAGAAGACAGCGGTGTAAACCACATGGATACAATTGGAAGCAGGACATAACCTAGGTAATTATAAGAAAGGAGCAAAGATATGAGGGAGAGAAGATAGAATTTGAACAGGAATAACCAATAACAAAGAAGAAGAGGCCTGCACATATATTGACTCTACAATATCTACTGCCAGTGGGAAGAATCTATTTGCAATTTTTAGATGACTGTTGTCAGTCAATAGTGTGGAGTTGCTAGAAGTTTAGGTTGATATTAAAATTCAGTTATTTTGGTAGGAAAATATATAAACCGGTCTGTAATTCTTTCTATGAACAATTCAGCGCGCTTCATTGATAATAAAAGCCTGGGATTTGCTGAATCAGAGTCTTAGGAACCTATAAAGTTGTACACCTTCAAATGTTAACCCATTCCGGTCTGCTGTTGTCCTTAGACCTCATATTACTTTTCCAGCAGGGAAACTACGTCCCGTTTCCAAAAAATGTGGGACAACCATTCAACAGCAAAAGGAAGTTAGAGCATTATATACAGTAGCATTCACTGGTACTCCCGGTTGTTGTGAAAGAGTCCAACACTGTTTACAGCACACCGACCTGCACTGCTCTAGCTTAATTTTTCTTCCTTTAGATACAATCACCGCTCCTGATGCTGTTTGGGTATGCAAAGTGTGTGTCCCAGTTCAGTGGCGTAACAAGAGCCACAGCGGAGCAGGGGGACCGAAGCTCCAGGAGCCCCCTCTGTCACTGGTAAGTCCCTGACCTGAGTGCTTCAGACTGGGGCCGGAGCGTGGGGGGCTCCCTGCATGCTCTTTGCAGGGGGTCCCCATCAAGTTTTGTTATGCCACTGTCCCGGCTCACACTTCCTCAACAAAGCTTCTATGATGCTGCTGAGCTGATAGATTCTTAGGGGGCCATTACGATGTCAGGCGGATCGCCACCGGCGGTGGCGATCCACCCGACAGCTTTCCCCGCCCGCCCTCCATATACCCCTTGCTGCATTACAATTGAGGGGGGGACAGCGGCGGACGAAAAGACCATCCGCCGCATTTCCGCAGGCAGGCAATCGTTCCGATTGCCTGCCGTGCGGTCCTTGGGCATAATATGGTGGCGGTGCCTAGCAGGCACTGCCCGCCATATTCCGATGTGTGGGGATTTTGGCCTTTCCATGGTGGCGATGCCGCCATGGAAAGGCATGCGGGCTTTGATTGTGGGGGCCCGTTGCGGGCCCCTGGGGGGATAGTGGGGTGGGGGCTGCACTTGGGGGGCACCTATGGTACCCCCCTTCATTGGCATGCACAAGGTGGCAGGCACCACGCGGTGCCTGTCACGTTGTGCATGCCAATGCACAACATGCATATTTGACATTGTGGTGGGTGCTGCTTACAGCACCGCCCGCCACAATGTTGAATATGTGCACAGAAGGACCGTCGCACCTCTGACGGTCGGTCCCGTTTACCGTTATGGTGGTGGGCGGACAACATCGTAATGGGCCCCTAAGTGTTGAACCATCATTGTGACAAACATCACTCTCTGCCTTACAGGCCCATCTTTACAAAAACCCAGATTTATTTGTTTTATTTTTTGCAGTTTTATATAGCGCGAACTCAACCCGAAGGCATCAGAGTGGTTTACATGAGCACCAGTTGTATTATAGACGGACTCATTCATTTTTGGTAGGCACGGGGTGATTAAGTGATTTGTCCAGAATCACAGGATGTTTGACCCTCCTGCCAGACTCGAACCTAGTTCCCTAGCTTCAAAGTCAGCCGCCCTAGCTGTTAAGCCACACCCTGCTGCACATGCTAGATCAATTGTTTGACTTTCAGACTCACCAATCATCTTCACCCTGTTTTGGTCTCTTTTTGAAGCTTAATTCTCATTTTCTTCTACCAGAATCTCTCTATTTATAGTCCCATGTACACAACTCTATCTATTTGAGCTCTGCCTTCCACTTGCACAGCCCTCTCAAATTTGTCCAGCTTCCTCACTTCTGCCCATCATACTCACATTCTCTCTATTCTCATACTTCTTGATCCAGCTGCCACATTTGACACTGCTGTTCATCCCACCATATTGGACACATTTTCCAATCTTGGCATCACAGACTTTGAATTAAACAGTTAGACATTTCTTCGTATGTTGGTGTTCGCGACTTTCTGCCACTTTGCCTTTATCAATTAGGGACCCGCAAGGCTCAGGCCCGCGTCCTCTCCTTCCAATGTACCCTATCCCTTGGCAAAATCATCACTTAATATTAATGACAATCACCAAACCTTCCGTGTTCACTCCCCAGACAGATCTCTGTCTACAGTATCTGCTATTGGATGGTTATAAAATTATGTATACTGAACTTGTCTTCTTATACTGAACTTATACAAAACAGAAATAATATTCTTTCTTGACACTTTGGCAGCTCCCCCTCCCCTGACTCCAGCCAAATCCTGATATTCTACTTCCCACACCCTGCACTAGAAAGCTGAGCAAACATTTCAACTCTTAAATCAGTAGTGGCTGCTACTGAACGGGGGAGGTGGGGTGGGGGGAGGGGCTGTGGGCAGAAATACAAATACAAATAAAATGACTTACCTGGGTGCCGCCAGCAGCCACCTCTCCTTCGTCATCTTCTCCGCACTTCAACAGAAAGCACACAGCCTCCCAGAATCCCCTGCAGGGTTGTGATTGGTCTGAGCGCAGTGGTTTGGTGCTCAGTCGGGGGCACAGAGGCTGCGCATGTTCTCTATCAGGCTGTGTAATGCAGCCCAGTGTGGAACATGCACAGTGCACAGGAGTTTTTAGCCGGCCCAAGAGGGCCAGATAAACTGTCCTGCGCACTTTAGAATGTGCCCAACACTCCTCCCCTGGACCCTGCCCTGGCCAGCCCAGCCCCACCTGCCCGCCCAGCACCTAAGCAGGAAGGAAAACGGAAATGATAATAATGTTAGCTATTTAAACTTTAGTTTTCCTTTTTGAACTGCTGGCAGAGCAGTGGGGCGACGCTCCTTCACCTTAAGGGAGGAGCTGCCACTGTCTTAAATGAACTTGAAATCATTCATAATCAACACTTCTACAGCAGCTAGAGTTTAATTATTATTACTGAACATTCATAAAATCCATCCATTAATTTCCTTCCAAGCAGCCCACACACTGATATTCTCAATTTTAATAGTTTTCTAATGTGTCTCCCCATGTACTCTAAGGCCCCTACAGAGGATACTAAACTTTGCCAAAGAGACCCTTTATAATCTTCTAAAACACTCTTATCTCCAACTATCATCCCCAAACCCACCTGGTTACCAACTAAGAATAAATCTCTGCACAAAGATAGTCTTCTTTGTCTTCAAAGCCATAAACGGGCCCTCTCCCAACCACTTTTCCTCTGCCCCTCAGCAGGTATATGCCAACTCATAGCCTATGCTCTACCACCTTTAAGCTTCCAGTCACTCCCAATCCCATATGAAGCTTCCAGATTTTGGATATTGCATCATTGGTACTCCTGCACTGGACTACTTCTCACCCAGCTGAAAATTGTCCTAGCTCTCTGCTAACTCCTTCAACACTGATATCAAGGATCATCTCACGTTAGGAGAATCCTAATTATGAGCAACACACCACCATCACTTCTCACAGAATACGGTACTTTCTAGATGTGCATATGGAACTATGGGAAATTGGTTTGCATTGTGAGGTCTTTCATTAACATCTTCACTTTTCTAACTCCATATCCTCTAAATAGTTCACTGACAGAACATCAATGCTAAAAACATCGATGTTCTGTGAATCGAAAAAAACAATATCGACTACAAAAATATAGACTCCAATACCTTAACTGGTTAGTACGAAAATATTGAATCAAAAATATCAAAGTTAAAAATATAGATTTAACAAATATCGATTAAAAATATAAATAAAATAAAATTATATAAGTTAAATATATAAAATATTGATATAATATTTAACAAAATTAATAAAATGTAATATATATCTTAACTAAATATAAAAAATAAACAAAAAAATATATAAACACACAAACGTAATTATTTATACATATATATATATATATTTACTTTAAAATAATGTATTAACTATTATCTTTAACTAATCTTGAAACTTTTAAATTAAATAAAAAAACATATATCAATAATTTAAAATAAAAAAATAACCAATCTATAATTAATTAAAACATTTAAGTATTAAAAAAATTAAAACGTACATTTCGCAATACAATAAATATAACAGTAGGGAAAATGTTGGATAGTGGAATAATTACATTTACTATTCTAACTCCAGTGAGTGCAACAGTAGGGAAAGTGTTGGATAGCGAAGGGGTAAAAATCACTATTCCCACTCCAGTGAGTGCAACAGTAGGGAACATATTGGATAGCGAAGGGTAAAAAATACTATTCCCACTCCAAACAGTGCAACAGTAAGGAAAGTGCTGGATAGCGGAGGGGTAAAAATTACTATTCCCACTCTAATGAGTGCAACAGTAGGGAAAGTGCTGGATAGTGGAGGGGTAAACATTACTATTCCCACTCCAGTGAGTGCACCAGTAGGGAAAGTGCTGGATGGCTGAGGGGTAAAAATTACTATTCCCTCTCCATTGAGTGCAACAGTAGGGAAAATATTGGATAGAGGAGGGGTAGAAATAACTATTCCCACTCCAGTGAGTGCAACAGTACGGAAAGTGCTGGATAGCGGAGAGGTAAAAATTACTATTCCCACTCCAGTGAGTGCAACAGTATGGAAAGTGCTGGATAGCAGAGGGGTAAAAATTACTATTCCCCCTTCAGTGAGTGCACCAGTAGGGAAAGTGCTGGATGGCTGAGGGGTAAAAATTACTATTCCCACTCCAGTGAGGGCAACAATAGGGAAAGTGTTGGATAGCGGAGGGGTAAATATTACTATTCTCACTCCAATGAGTGCAACAGTAGGGAATTACTGGATAGCAGAGAGGTAAAAATCACTATTACCACTCCAGTGAATGCAACAGTAGGGAATTACTGGATAGCAGAGAGGTAAAAATCACTATTAACACTCTAGTGAGTGCAACAGTAGGGAAAGTTTTGGATAGCAGAGAAACAAAAATTACTAATAATATTTAAACAATTGAAAAAATGTAAATAATAAAAAAAAACAATATTTAAAAAATCTCCGATTAAATATGTTAAACATTAACATTAAATATATTAATTATATATAACAAAGAGATACAAATATGATCTAATATAAATTAATAAATACATTTATAAACAATATTTATTTGAAAGAAGTGAATATTAACAAACAATAAAACATTTAAAACATAAATGTATTTATTTTATTTCCTACCCTATAATACCACACCAATAAGAAAACTTCAACATTTTTATTTAAATTAATTTCCATAATTAACATAATTAATAATGAATGTAAAAATATTATTAATAAAAATAAATAATAAACATTCATTGAATACACATTCTTTAACACTATATTATGTACAACACACACCTAAAACGAATTACACAATTACCATAATTAATTACTAATTAATTAATTTAAATTAATTAACAACGAATTAATAATTTATCAACTAAAAATAAATTAATTCCCAGGCTTCCCACCATTTTCACCTATAAACACCATAACACACCCCTAAAATTATTTACACATTTAACATAATTAATTGCCAATTAATTAACAACTAATTAATAAATAATTAATTATAAATTAATTTACACATTTAACACTATAACATCTCAATTCAACAAATATTAATCACAAAATTCTTCAATACATTTTGTATAATTAAATTACTTCCCACCCTATTTCCCTATAAACTCACAACCCACTACGGAACTAAAAATGCAAAATTCAAATAAAAAAACATAAATAATAACTTCTAAAAATAATCAATACATTTTATATAATTAAATTACATCCCACCCTATTCCCCTATAAACCCACAACCAGCTACGGAATTAAAAACACAAAATTTAAATAAATAAAAAATTAATAACTGCTAAAATTTTAACACATATAATAAAAATAAAAACAATTCTTATACAAAAAAATATATACATCAGACACATATAAAATATATACTAAAATACATAACATTAATAAAAAATCTATATTTTTAACATCTATATTTTTGCAAACAATATTAAACACTTCAATATTTTTTACATCGATATTACTTACCTAATATTGATATTCCTCACCACGAGAATTTGTCTGTCGATATTCTTGACCCATGATAGTTTTTTACACAATAGCTGTGCAATTTGATATTTTTTACTTGATATTCTGGGGCCGATTCCGATGGCCGGTCGGACATCTGTCCGTAGCCTTACCGTGCGACAGACACGTATCCGGAGCCGGTCCATCCTGTAGAGGAAGTACGATGCGCATAACTGCCAAAAACACGACCGACACGTAAGCTGTGAATCAAGCCCCATTCTCCGTCCGAGCCGTTACTCCTAAAGATGAACCAAGTCGCCCGGAAGCAGTATCCATAGCAGTTTCCGGCATGACAAGTACGATGCGTATTTTCTACACGCCGGACGGGTCGTCACGCACGGGACGTCACAGCATCCGGAAAACAAGCATATCAGCTACGATTCGCGCCACAAATCAATACACGGCTATGAGACGGACCAGTTTGCAGCGGGTACGTGACGGAGCAACAAGCACCGTGTATGACACGAACACATCATGAATCTCATCGCGCCGGTCATACCAGTACTCTACATCTATGACCGGATCAGGGACCGACGCCGATGGCGCAGGCGGTAAGTCAGACACGTACAAAACAAACAAACGACACGTACACGCAAACTGGCACACACACACAGGGGATCCACATCCTGGCCACTAACAACAGCCCACAGGGGTTGCATGGCCAGCACCACAAACACCCCCACCCATAGTGGATCTGTTGCCCATCACTACTGCCACCCCCACTCACAGGGGACCTGATGCCCATCACCCCTGCCACCCCCACTCACAGGGGACTTGTTGCCCATCACCCCTGCCACCCCCAGCCAAAGGACTGATGTTGCCCATCACCCCTGCCACCCCCACCTATAGGGCTTGTATTGCCCATCACCCCTGCCACCCTCACTCACAGGGGACCTGTTGCACATCACCCCTGCCACCCCCACTCACAGGGGACCTGTTGCCCATCACCCCTGCCACCCCCAGCCATAGGGCTTATATTGCCCATCACCCCTGCCACCCGCACTCACAGGGGACCTGTTGCCCATCACCCCTGCCACCCCCAGCCATAGGGCTTATGTTGCCCATCACCCCTGCCACCCCACTCACAGGGGACCTGTTGCCCATCACCCCTGCCACACCCACTCACAGGGGACCTGTTGCCCATCACCCCTGCCACCCCCAGCCATAGGGCTGATGTTGCCCATCACCCCTGCCACCCCCAGCCATAGGGCTTATGTTGCCCATCACCCCTGCCACCCCCAGCCATAGGGCTTATATAGCCCATCACCCCTGCCACCCCCACTCACAGGGGACCTGTTGCCCATCACCCCTGCCACCCCCAGCCATAGGGCTGATGTTGCCCATCACCCCTGCCACCCCCAGCCATAGGGCTTATGTTGCCCATCACCCCTGCCACCTCCAGCCATAGGGCTTATATAGCCCATCATCCCTGCCACCCCCACTCACAGGGGACCTGTTGCCCATCACCCCTGCCAATCCTACTCACAGGGGACCTGTTGCCCATCGCCCCTGCCAACCCCAGCCATAGGGCTTATATTGCCCATCACTCTGCCACCCCCACTCACAGGGGACCTTTTGCCCATCACCCCTGCCACACCCAGCCAAAGGGCTGATGTTGCCCATCACCCCTGCCACCCCCACTCACAGGGGACCTGTCACCCATCACCCCTGCCACCCCCACCCATAGGGCTTATATTGCCCATCACCCCTGCCACCCCCACTCACAGAGGACCTGTTGCCCATCACCCCTGCCACCCCCACTCACAGGGGACCTATTGCCCATCACCCCTGCCACCCCCAGCCATAGGGCTTATATTGCCTATCACCCCTGCCACCCCCAGGCACAGGGGACCTGTTGCCCATCACCCCTGCCACCCCCAGCCATAGGGCTTATGTTGCCCATCACCCCTGCCACCCCACTCACAGGGGACCTGTTGCCCATCACCCCTGCCACCCCCACTCACAGGGGACCTGTTGCCCATCACCCCTGCCACCCCCAGCCATAGGGCTGATGTTGCCCATCACCCCTGCCACCCCCAGCCATAGGGCTTATGTTGACCATCACCCCTGCCACCCCCAGCCATAGGGCTTATATAGCCCATCACCCCTGCCACCCCCACTCACAGGGGACATGTTGCCCATCACCCCTGCCACCCCCAGCCATAGGGCTGATGTTGCCCATCACCCCTGCCACCCCCAGCCATAGGGCTTATGTTGCCCATCACCCCTGCCACCCCCAGCCATAGGGCTTATATAGCCCATCACCCCTGCCAGCCCCACTGACAGGGGACCTGTTGCCCATCGCCCCTGCCACCCTCACTCACAGGGGACCTGTTGCCCATCACCCCTGCCAACCCCAGCCATGGGTCTTATATTGCCCATCACCCCTGCCACCCCACTCACAGGGGACCTGTTGCCCATCACCCCTGCCACACCCAGCCATAGGGTTTATATTGCCCATCACCCCTGCCACCCCCACTCACAGGGGACCTGTTGTCCATCACCCCTGCCACCCCCAGCCATAGGGCTTATGTTGTCCATCACTAGTGCCACCCCCACTCGTAGGATGGGTGATACACCACACATCCATCATACTCCAACAATAGGTATGTCAGCAAAATACATCCCCCTAACATCATGACAACAGTGAGTAGTCTGAAACAAATGCCCACAACAGTGATTATGACTTCGAACATACAATGTAACTAACAGCACATGTGTGACCAACAAATGAGTGTGCCCTACACAAGGCAAGCATCACTATAGCACTGTGTCAATGTAAAAAGAACACCCCCTCACTGTGTAGAACAAAAGTTAAGTGTGGGCTTCCAAACTGCAGCAGATGTTGAGCATTGTGGTGATGGGGTCTAAACCCCCCTTCATCACAGTGACCAAAAGCTAAGTGTCATCCTGGTCAAAGCTGCAAATAACAAACAGCATGTATGATCCCTGCTCCCAACACATTAAACACTTCTGGGGCAAACTAGTGGTTGTGTCACATACACACAGAGATGTGGTGAGGCTAACAGTGCTGTGAAAACATAACACACTCTCAGCCATGTGCAGACAGGCACCACCCATGGGGGCTGACAATGCATACACTGTACAATGACACAAGAGCAGAAGTGACCATCACAAAACATACACACATCTCGAAAATAGACACACTAATCAAAACAACCTGTGTAGACTGTAGGTGTCAGCTCACAAACTCCCATTCCATGCCAGCAATGGCACCTAACAACCATGATGAATGCGCACAATGATGTGATATGACTCACAGGGACAGCAGGCAAAATCACAGTAACACCACCCAGACAAATGCCCACAACAGCAATACCAATGCACAAACACAAACAGGCAACCTCACGCTGCAATCTGACACAACATGTGTGTGTGTGTGTCTCAGTATCCCCAGGCAACTAAACAACACATGAGGGGGGCTAAACCACAGTGACACAGATGTGGACACAGTGCCATAAAAAAGTAAACCATCAGTGGGACACCCTTAGTGGGCAATCAGGCATTGTGAGATGAGAGGGAGCACAACAGACGCATGTGACACAAGCTGGAATGAACACCAACTAGCACAGCAAGAGACTGACACACAACAGCACTACCCCCAGGGACCAGACATTGAGGTGACAAAAGCATGCATGATACCTCCACTGTGATGACAAAGGCAGATGTCGTATAAACTGGGAAACCCAGACATGTGTCCTGTTCCACAAACGTACATCACACATGCACAAACACAAATCCCTCACCATGGCCCCTCATCCATGGACAAACGGGAGCTAGGGGACCATCCATGCAAACATTTACATCGGTCCACCCTCAACACCACACACCCTGAACTGCAACAATGTGCATCTGTGAAGCCCACATGGACAGGTGACATTGCACTTGCACCCATGAAAAACACAGGAATGTTGGGAGGAACTAAGGTGCACAGACTCATTACACAAGGACAGTTTACAACCCTGGTGAATGACAGACATACTGCACAGTTGCACAGTATGCGGTACATGGCCATGATGTCAAAGCTCACGTAACCTTCAGAATACCTGCCACAGTGCCAGGACAATGCAGAAGCCAAGGACAACCACAAGGCACACATGCTGACACCTGCCAACATTGCAGCCTCTGAACCCGACAAGTGGGAGCAGTCACACATACATACACATGTCTCAATCACTGAAAGGTACCACCTAGGGACAACTACATGATATTGCAAATAAACAAGTGCCTTGGGGAACCCTGACTGTGTCCCATCTGTGTCTGACAACATCATCACCACTCAGAACTGACAAATCCCAATCATGAAACACCAATTAACAGTAGTGTGTCATGCACCCACACATCTGGTAGACCATGGTAAAGTAGTGGGATGAACACATTACCACTCAGCATGCATCAACAACAGGAACATATCAAGGGAACACTGCCTATGTATGAAAAGGGATGTGAACACACACACATGCTCATAAAACCCACACCATGGGCCCATGCTATGTCACGGAACAACACACTTACTTGAGGGGACCCAACTCCTGTTGAAGCCCAGCTGTGCCAAACATATTCACAGCACGTCTCACTCGTGTCAGCAGAACACTTGGTCAGTCAGCCATCAGTTACCACACAATGAAAGCTCTGGTCACAACAGCCTGGATACGGGAGTCTCCCCTAAGTCATCTGCACATACTCAAAACATACGTACAGCAAGTTGCACAGAGGCCCCAGTTGCTCCTATACCAATGATGCCCACACCTGTAGGTCCAGTGTTGATGAGCACAAAGTATGTGGAAGTGACAAATTGGACTATGGGAAGCACATCCTATGTGCAGGAGTGCAAGCCACAGATGTGACCATGCCAATGAAATGCTCACAGAGAGATGTACACAAATAGTTGATCCTGACACACCCAGGTAGCTGCAAAGGATGACATGGATACACACCAGAATAGGATACATATCTCATGGACCACAGGGAGTACCTCACATCAACACATCAGTATTCAACATTGTAAACCAAGCATTACAGGTGCAAGGGCATGTAAAACAACATCAAAATAATGTACAGCTAAATTAAGTTCACAGGGATAAAGAAAAAAGCTTTATTCAGCATATTAAAAGTTAAACGTCTGTTCAAACAAAAGGCCAATGGCCAGTCCATGTCCAAATGCCAAGGAGTGAAGTAGAGTGACAACTGTCACACCTTGCTTGCCTGCACTGCTAAGGACCGGGGTCATCCCCTCGGAGGGGCATACTTGGGAGCAGGCCAGGCACTGCAGGGACAGGATCAGGGCGGAGCAGAAGGAGGCAGCGAAGAGGTGGTGGATGCAGGCGAGACACTTGCAACTGCAGTGGAGCTGACTGAAGTGGTGGGTACTGTCACAACTGTGGGGCACAAGTCAGATGGGGTGGGTGCCGGCACAACTCCAGAGGGCAGGTCAGATGGAGTGGATTGGCTCACCACTGCAGTGCCCAAGTCAGACGGTTGTGGTCGTGGACTCCAAAGCAGTGCCTACATCCATGGGAGCAGAATGGGGGACAGGTGAGGTCGGCAGGGCAGGGGAGGGGGACACGGTTCCCAGATCAGTGGCACCAACTGTCTGACCAGGTGTGGAGGAGCAAGTGCTAGGGGGGATGGCCTTAGCATTTTGGGGATGGTGTATCTGAGGGTGGGGGAACCCGGGGCAGGGAGTGGCGGTGGAACCTCTGGAGTGGTGGCCTGGGGGATGGAGGACGGAGACTTTGCCTTGGAGCTGCGTGGCGGGGGGGTCTTGCTCTTCTGGCGCCAGGAGGACTTGCGGGTGGGCGTCTTGGTCTGACTGTGCCTGGGGGAGGGTGTCCGGGTGTAAGGGGCACTCCCTTCTGTGTGTGGGGACTTCCTCTTCCCCTTGTAATCAGGATCTGCAGGGTCGGTGGGGAAGAGGCCAAGGTCACAGAGGAAGAGCTTCTGGGGGCATGGGGTTGCAGGTGAGGCAAGGGAAGGGGGCTGGGAGGGAGAGGTCTCGGAGGACTGCGGAGTGGTTGTGGATGACTGTGTGTGTGTCAGCAAACCAGCCCCTGTGAGTGTGGAATCAGTCCCCTGCGCTTGCTTGTGTGCACGTCTAGACCTTGGTTTGGGGGTTTCTGTGCTTGGGACAGGTAGGGTGCTAGGAATCATGGGTGGTGCAGGGGTAGGAGGGGTGTGGGACTGTTGTAGGAGGGACACTACTGCCATCAGGGAGGAGGCCACGGACTGATTGGTCCTCTGTAGGGCAGACATGCCCGAGGAAATGCCCTCCATGAATGACACCAGTTGTGTCAACAGACCTGTGTGTACATGGAGGACCTTCAGCATCAACGTCTGCCCTACATGGATCTGTCTAAGTAAGTCCACAGACTCCTCACTCAGGGCAGCAAGGAACACAGGGGCAGGGGGTGCGGTGCCTGGCATGAAGGAGACATGCTCACGAACACTGGAGCCCACAGGGACCTCTGCTGCTGTGGCTCTCAGCTGGGGGGGATGTTGCTGACGACTCCTCTGTGTGGCTCAACTCGCCCTTCGTGCCACTGAGTCCACCCGACTCCTCTCCTTCTGTCGCTGTAAGGCTCTGTGGCTCCTCCTGGTCCGTGGATGTATCTGGATAGGAATAGGAAGTAAGAGAACAACATAAGTCACCTGCACCGACTGCACACACCACAGTGAGTACATCACATCACAGGGCAAGCCCTGGTATCATCAGCTGGACACAGCTCAAAGTGCCAACACTGTTTAGGATAAGACAATTGTCATTCTCAACATCAACCATGGCACACATATCCCTCCTTGACTTTCACACATATGGCCATTTCATGTTGGATGCTAACACCCCAATGTGCCAACATGCACCACCCACACATCAGTTGTACATGCAAGTGAACATGTAGGAGTATGTACCTATACACACAGCACATCTCTTGCTACTGACTCAGTACAGGTGTCCGGGTGAAGGGATGGGCAGAGACTCATTCCACATGCTTGTGATGCATGCCAGCAACACCCACTATGATGTACTCCTGTCCTGATGGTCAATGCCACAATGTGGGGCATGGTGCACACTTGAACACAATGCAGGCTCACTCATAGCACGTTAAATGCCATGGCACTGGTATGCCCTGAAAGTCAGTCAACACTGTCTCCTGTCACAGGGGCAGGGCATCCAGACAACAACAATATGCACTGACTCACAATCCTAGCTCTGTGGTAAAGAAAACTCAGCAGATGACCGGCGCACTTACCCATCCCATGCAAACAACATATCCAGGACCCAGAATACCCCACATCATGCAAATCAGACATATGAGTGGCAGCAAACACTAATCCCTGTACATTAACACATCACAGTCTGCCATGCATGTAACCCAGCTGTGTGAAGGACACAGTTGCATACACCATTGTACGCTGTCAGATGATCACACACCTATATGTCACACAGGTCTTGCCTCTCACAGTCACATCGCAGATGTCATGCTGACCCTCTGAATCATGGACACCCCAGTTGTATGTAGCAACATGCCACACCCTGATGACACAGAGGCAGACACCTGAGGGCACATGTCACTGAGTACAACCTGCAATTTCATAATCAGGAGTGGGATTACAGAGTGTTGCTAAATGCCCTTGAGGGGGCATGACTGGCCAGGACTAAGTGGAACAGTGTTTGGCCCTGGACAGTAGCCAGGTGGCTAAGCAAGTGAGACATACTTGCTATACATACTCCTGAGGCCCCTAAATTGGAGTCCCCTGCTGCATGGGTTTGTTTGGAATACCCCAGCCACATGTTGCGAGTCAGACCAGCAATTGGTACACATCTCAAGGGCACACACATATCACATGTCAGATCTCAGGCATTGTGTAAACAATTGACCCACCCATGAAACACACAACAGATTCACGGGAACTGATGCTGACCGTCACATGAAACATAGCTGACTTAAGGAACACAGTGCCCTAGTGACACAAGCAACAGATTTGAGGGGCCACACCTGTGGAACAGATGAGGAGGGTGCATCACACAAATGAGTGACCTGAGTTTGGGACTACACGAGCTACGTAACGTGGAAGTGTGAGCAGGACAAAAGACATAGTACACAGATCAGATATGGACTCACCCCCTTCCTGCTGCTGTCTGGCCTTCAGCTGCCTTTCCAGGTCCGGGAAGACCACCGCCAGGATCCGGAGCATGTGGGGGGTCAGGGTCCAGTGTCCGCCCCTCCTGCATAGAAGTGACAGCTTCAACTGGACTCTAGCTATCCTCCGGGTCGAGCCCCGAAGGTCCTGCCACCTCTTCTGGCAGTTGCGGATCCGGCGTTTGTAGACCCCCACAGAATAAACGGCCCGGGCGATGGTCAGCCAGATCTCCTGATTCTGGTGGGCATCAACCTGTGAGGAGGACAAAGTGAAAAGTACATTAACACACATGCCCCAGATTGCTGCAGCACACATTTGGATAGACATGTCATCATCACAAAGGGAAATAAATTACACAGATAGTGCAACCATGGGGATTGCAAAAGCACATGCAAGTCTGACATGTTAACAATGCCTGGATAGTTAGAGCTTGCAATAATGCACATTAGCAGCAGGAAAACTATTCATTGCATGTACCTACACACTTTGGGGGATGAAAGCAGTCATTGAGACTGCTTGCCACTGGTGTACACACTGCTAGTACTGCTAGTCAGACAACATGCATAATTAGGAAGGCAGTGGACTGCACACTCACCTGCTCCCCTGGTTTCCCATAGAGTGTTCTGTACTCTGGAAGGAGCCGTCCAGCAGGGCCTGGTTCTCCTCCTCAGGGAAGGCTGGGGCCCTCTCCAGAGTACGTGCCATAGCAGGAGCCAGAGGATGCAGAGACAGCAGCAGTGGTAGCAGGGATGTGGTCCAGTAGCATGTAGTGCAGGCAAGTGAGCTCCCTGGGGGCCAGCCAGCCTTATATCTGTGCTGCAGAGGCAGAATCTGTCCCATGTGTCTAAAGTGATAGATCCAACACGGTAGCATTCTATGAATTTGGCCAATCCATTTAAAAGTGCGACTCGTACACGCCTTCCGCATGGTTCAAATCTTCACCTTCATGGAACACTTGAAATTGCAACATTGTTGTAGGCATCCAACTGAATTTCCAGTGTACAACTCATGCAACTTTTGAAGTCGTAACCGTCTCCATGACAGTTCAGAGCCAATGGGTGCGCACGGCTCGTTCAACTGACTATACAACGCGTATTTTGAATGTACACATGCACCCGTCTCCATACGATTCAATGGCTAAGGCGTACGCCTGTGTCGGACCATGCCTGTCCGACGCGTATGCATGATAGTCCCCCGCGTCGGACCTCATTGCATCCAATGCCAAAGCGTACGCACGGCTCGGACCTGATCCGTGCAATGCGTACGCATTGTCACCCGCGTCGGTCCTCATTGCTTTCAATGCCAAAGTATACGCACGGCTCGGACATGACGCGTGCAATGCGTACGCATTATCACCCGCGTCGGACCTCATTGCAGTCAATGACAAAGCGTACGCACGGCTCGGACATTGCCCGTGCAATGCGTACGCATTGTCACCCGCATCGGTCCTCATTGCATTCAATGTCAAAGCGTACGCTGATCACATGTCACCAATGGGTGACAGTCTCCACATCCATGTGGTATATGCATCACCCTTGATGGGGTGTGTGTCTAAGAGACGTACATGTAGGGCCGGCAGGAACAACAGTGGCCACTATCTGTGGGACTTACGCTTGCCTTGTGGTGTGTACGTGCTACGCCATGTCCATTGCTGTGTTGATGTGGCAATACAGGGAGCCTGGGTTTCTGCATGGCAAAGATCTGGGATGCCTGGGAGACATGAGGCCTCAATTGTCACTCTGGTGTGTTTTTTGAACGTTGCAGCAGCACATAGGTTGGGTGACAAAGTCAGATGATTGGCCATTGCACTACATGGGACTCATGTGGACATGTGGAATTGAGATGTGAGGTGGTGGTCTTGTAGGTGACATATGTGTCCATGCCCAACTGCACACACCTCAGTACATTGTGTAATGTCATGAACTAGCATGTGATATTGATCGTGGTCATGGCCACATGGGTGGATGTACTGACAATCTTCCTTTGTGCATCTCTGTACTGCAGGGCACCAGCTGTTCATCGTCCGTTCTCAGACCTTGCAACCATGCAGGAACGCGACTGCATCAGACGGTACCGCTTCACCAGGCCTGATTGCGGAGTTGGCGGAGCAGTTGGCACCACATCTGCTACCTGGCTGGACATACCCTACAGCACTGACCCCAGAGGTGAAGGTGATGGCAGCCCTGCACTTCTTTGCTACTGGTACCTTCCAGCACACTGTGGCTACTGCTGGTGGTATGTCGCAAACGATGTTTAGTCGGGTGCTACGCGATGTCTTGGAGGGGATGTTGCAATTCCTCGACCTGTATATCAAGTTCCCGAGCCCAGATGAACTTCCTGAAATTAAGGATGCCTTTTATACACTGGGGAGGATGCCGAACGTCATCGGATCAATTGATGGGACACATGTTGCCCTGATACCACCACAGGCACATGAGCAGGCATACCGGAACAGGAAGCACTACAATTCGATCAATGCTCTGGTGGTCTGTCTTGCTGACATGTCGATCACACATGTGTGTGCACGGTTCCCTGGTTTTGCGCACGATGCCTACATTATGAGGAGTAGTCGCATTGCAGCGCTGATGTCACAGATGCCAGCTCAGCATGCCTGGCTTGTCGGTGTGTAATGACTGTTTCTCATTGTGTGTGTTTGTCACTGTTGTATTCCTACAAAACTCAGCTACTTGTTCATTTTTGTGGGTGTAGGTGACTCCGGATACCCCAACATGCCGTGTTTGTTGACACCCCTCAGGAACGCTGTCACACCAGCTGAGATGCGCTACAGTGAGGCACATGGTCGGAGCAGGAGGGTGATTGAGCGGACATTCGGCCTCCTGAAAAGCCGCTTTCGCTGCCTGGACAAGACCGGAGAGGCCCTCCCATATGAGCCTGCAAAGGTGTGCAAAATAATCCTTGTCTGCTGCATGCTACACAACATGGCGGTGCGGAAGGAGGTGCCTCTCATCAAGGATTACGATGACCAACCTCCGGCCCCCGTGGAGGATCCCGGCCTGGGCCAAGATGTCAGTGATGATGAAGATGATGGTGACGTCCGCTCCCAGCTCATCAACAACTTCTTCACCTGAATGTGAGTTTCCAGGGTTGTTATGTGAATGTATGGAGGTAGCCTGGAATGTGTTGAGCCAGCTCTGTTGCTGTCTGAGTGTGTCTGTGTGCCACTTGACTGGATGCGTGCTGTGATGTGTCCATTCAGCTGGTGTGTACTCCACAATAGGGTAGTACTGCTAACTGGTGTTTGTGTAGGTGTTTTGCAACATGTTTTGTGCATGTGTATTGCATTTCTCTCCTGTTCGTCTGTGCTTTTGACTGTATCTTGTCTGTCCTTCCCAGGGTACTTTGCCTGTTGTGTGTTCAACACTGACCCCCAACACCCAGAAGCCAACACCAGTGTGGAAGTTGACAATTCCCATCAACTGATGTACCACACATCCCTGGACTTCCATTCTCCAACACATTGTGAGCGTGTGT
Organism: Triturus cristatus; assembly: GCF_964204655.1. Classification (NCBI taxonomy): domain Eukaryota; kingdom Metazoa; phylum Chordata; class Amphibia; order Caudata; family Salamandridae; genus Triturus; species Triturus cristatus. Next base: position 805,922,107 of record NC_140582.1, on the reverse strand, counting down.
CCACTGTTACGTAGAATTACCGTGCAACTAGTGTGGAATAAACGTGTTGCTGATGTGTAATGAACCTGTGCTACGCTTTGTTATGTGCGTTATCTGTCTTCCCACATCTGAGTGACATCTGCTTACCTCACATGTGGACTTGTTACCACTGACTGGGCTTGGTGTTGTGTCTGTGCATGCCAATGTGTTTCAGGTTAACATCATTTTGTGTGATGAGTAACATGGCCATGGTGAGTATGTTTTGTGTTGCCATAGTGGTGTGTGTCCCTCACATGTGTCACATCCCCATGACTCACCTTACGTTGGTCACATTGTTGCAGTATTTGGCATGCACTGTGTTGTGTAGCAGATCGACATCTCCCTGAACATGACAGGTTGGAATCACAACAGAGGCAAGTATGGTGGACTGGTGAGTTTATTTACAAACATGTGTGAGGGAAGTGCACAGGATGGTGGGTGCTGTACAGTGGTTTGGGAATCCAAAGTTCACATTGGAGTAGGAAGTGCGGGTAGATGAAATGTCCAGAGTAAAGTCCACATCATCTGATACATTGGCCCAACATGAACCCTCCATGTCATGTGGGCGAGTTGTGTGCGATTGGACAAGGTGAATGGGTTGCGCACAAAGAACATTGTCCAGAACAGGTTTGGAGGCCCTGGGGGATGTGCAGGGACATCTGCCTCTCACATGTCCTTCTTTGGACGACCCCTCTTCTTCCGGGGGGGGGGTGATCCTCATGTGCAGGTGCAGGGGGCTCTCCCCCAGAGTCCTCCTCCCTCCCTGTGGCGCTGGCAGATGGTGTTGCAACAGATGTTGTGGGCACACAGGGGGGTGTGGACAGGTTGGTGTTGATCTGGCGGAGGCATGGTAGTATGTCCCGATGCACCGCAGTGATGTCATCCCACTTGGCCTCTATGCGGGCATGGTGGGCGACCTGCTCATGTTGCATGTCCTTGAGGATCCCCACTACCTGGCCAAATCCTCCGGTGCTATCCTGGTACGCATCTAAGATGCGTGCCAGTTGGGGGTTATCATGCAGTTCAGACCCCTCTGCAAGGCGCGCCCTGTGCCTCCCACCCCTCCCAGCACCCCTCTCCACACGGGCAGGACCAGCGGCGGTACGCACAGGTGACACTGGGACCCCTTGGGTGGTGTTGCTGGTGGTGTTGGCTGTAGCTTCCGGGGGGTCCTGTGTCCCTGTGCTGTGGGTGTTAATTGTCCTTGGTCTATCCGTGTTGGCGGGGGTGCCCTGTCGGTGTCCTGATGGTGGAGGTGTGGGTACAGGGGGGGCAGATGTTGATGCTGCTGGTGCTGCATGATGGCTCACACCGGAGGGGCCAGGTTGGTCGTCGTCATCCGAAGAGGACAGTGAGAGAGTCAGACCAGAGAGCTCAGTGTCCACCAGAGTATGGGACTGTGTATCCTCGTCATTTGGTGCTGGTTGCCCAGCACCACCTGTGTTTGGAAGAGACACACAATGTGATTTATGTTGGTACATGCATCGATGGTTCACAAACACGACATTTTCTACTTTTCAAACAGATGCCTGCCTGTACACTGCTTTTTCCCAGCTTGTCACGGACAGAGTTTGACATTGTTGTTGGCCATTTCCCAGCATGGCCTTGTGCTCCACACAACAGAGCCCAGTGTCAGACATCTTTCAGCCCCTTCCCACTCCTTGTGAGGCGTGTATGGTTCAGTTTGATCTTGCTGGGCCATGTGGGTGGGTGTAGGTTATCTGGGACTGCGATTCCCATCATACTCTTGGCTACACCCCCCTTCCCAGCATGTCCATACTTCCTCCCTCTTGACTCTACTTCCCTGTGATGGGGTGTGACAGCAATGGCAAGATGGCTGACTGTGAAATCCTGGGGTTTGTTTGGCTACAAGTCCCAAGTGAGCCCCTGTGCTTCACACAGCAGCACCCAGTACGGGGTATCTTTTGCTGATATTTCAATGAGGTGTGTGTCAATGCATTGTACCCGGTGAGTTGTGTTGAGTTTGTGTTGGGGGGTGTCTCCCCATGCTGAGTAGTATGGTAAGGGCTGTCAGTCCTTCTTCCCATCATAAAACGTGCTTCCATTGTAGGGCGTGCAAGTTGTCTTTCAGGATGTCAGTCAGTGGTGTCCTGCTTCTGATTTGCACACAGGCCCTAGCCGGGCCTTGTGCTCCCCGCAGCAGGACCCAGTGTCAGCCATCTTGTCAGTCATTTTCCACTCCCTGTGATGTGGGCATGTTTCAGAGAGGTCTTGATGGGCCAATCAGGAGGGGGAGCATTATCTGTGACTACAGGCCCCATCATGCTTTAGGCTACACTCACTTCACCTGCATCCCCACTATTCCTTCCTGACAGTCAGCTGCACTGTGAGGTGGTGTGTTTGTGGTGTCAAACTGTCTGGCAGGGTGTATTTGGCCTAGTGCCACTGGCTTGCTCTATTTGTTTGTAGGTTGGTGCATGTCATGACACAGTCCCCAGTCACTATGAGATGGCAGGTATTGTATTGGTGTGACTGGCATACACATCTTAGGCAGATTATCTATTGGTTAGTGTAGCTTTGCTTGCGGTGCATGGTTTCACTGTCCCCTTGCCACACAATCTGGGGTATGTTGTTTGTGTACTCACCAGGCTCTGGGATGTATGTTAGGCCATGGACGCTCTCTGGTGGTAGGATGTCCCGCACCTTCTCCTCCCAGGTCCTGAAGTAGACTGGTTTGGCAGGAGGGCCACCGCCGGTGCACTGACTCAGGGCGTGATCTTTTTCAATGAGTTTCTTGACCCTCCTGCGCACGTCATACCACCTGTTCTGGATGTCGTCCTTTGTGCGCCTTGCTGGTGCTTGTGCGTTCACCTTGTCCACAATCCTCGACCACATCTTGGTTTTCTGTGAGATGGGGGTCCTTTGAACCAATGTACCAAACAAATATGGCTCTACTCTGATGATCTCGTCTACCAGCACTTCTAACTCACTATCTGTGAACTTTGGATTCTTCTTTGGAGGCATGGTGATGGGTGGTGGTGGTGAGGGATATGTGTGTAAGGGTGCAAGTGATGGTGGTTTGGTGTTGGTTTTGCTGTGTTTATGTGTGTGCTTTTGTATGAGGTGCTGATGGTGTGTTAGTTGTGTGATGGGTGAGTTGTGAGTGTGTCTGTGGTTGCTGTGTACTGGTGTTTGCTGCTGGCTGTGTCTCCTGTTTGCAAGGGATGATGGTAGTGATTGTAGTCCTTTATATAGTTGGAGTTGTGGGTGTGACTTGGTCCCATTTTTTTTAGTGGTAATTATTGGCTTTGTCATTGCTTGTTTGGTCCTTTTTTTGTCTTTTTTCCTTTGTGTTTTGTAGGCATGAAGGAGACGTTCATGTGACAGAAACGGACGCTGCTGTTGTCTCGTGCGGACTTCTCCGCCTCGTTCACGCTGCCTGTCTTCTGTGTTTGGTACGCGTCGTTCGCAGTGGTCTCTATTGCTTGTGTGCCGGGTTGTCTGTGCGTGTCGGTCATGCGGCTTGGTCTCCGTGCGAGTCGGTTTGGTTTTACACGCATTGCATCGTACTACGCTAACCGTACATCGCGGGTATGGGTCGGGTTCATTCCGGGTTCGTGTCGGTCGGTGAAAATCGTGTCGGTTTTCTGGCCGGATCACTATTTTCCCTACGGCTTGGTCGTGCGGCTTGTATTCCGTACGTGTCGGTTGTAATTCACACGCGTTGCATCGTACTGCACGGGTCGTACGGCGCTGGTCCGTGTCGGTCGGTATTCGGTCCGGGTCTGTGTCAGTCGGTTCGTTTTGCGGCCGGAATCGGAATCAGCCCCTCTGTCTTTGTACCTATAAATACAGGTCAAAAGTTACTTTCATGTAATCACTTCCTGGGTTAGGGTAATTTCTAGGTCAGGAGGAGTAGAGCCCTATATAATCATTGTAGGAACTTACCAACGTGCCTGGCAACATGTTGTGTGGTTGCTTTGGATTTCTGATACTTGCTTTAGTTCGTACACACCGTGCATCCCTTCACTGTTTGTTGGTTTTCCCTTTACGGTTCCTTATGTTCCCTTTAGTACCTTTCCTTCCTAGAATTGTTGGTTGTGCTGTCTCTTGTCCCATTTCTTGTAGTTTAACAATGATTCCATCAAGATTACTCTCATAGCTCATTAAAGAGGCTTTGAAGTAGGCTACAACATTTATTCTGAATCAGAATTCCATTTTATTCAGATGGACTTAATTCATGGCACAATTTATCTCTATTTTTGGAAAGAGACACCCATTCCAATTGGTTCACACTGGTTTACTAACTCCCGAACAAGGCAGTCAGGACCTGGTGAGTTACTATTACTAATTTACTATTTGAAGGTTTTATATAGCGTGAACAAGATCCTCGCGGGTATCATAGCTCTTGACACATGTTAAAGAAAAGAGACATCTACAATCAATATAATAATAGTTGAGAAACAGTACATAATATGGCAGATCCCAGAAGAGAGGGGGATTGCCTCAATTCAAGTACAGATAGATCAAAACAGTAATATAACAAGCGAGCCATAATCATGAGCGAAGATGAGTCCAGGTAAGCTCAGAGAGAAGAGTTCCAAGAACTAAGGCAGAAATTCATTCATGAGGAGTAGTTTAACTTCTTTCTTGAAAGATGCAGTTGTGGGATTCAGTCTGGTTTCAGGGAGGAGGGAGCTCCACATTCTCGGGACGATGCCAGAGAAGGCTCTCTTATAGGTTTTCTTTTTAGAGAATCTCTGAGGTTTCAGCAGTAAAGTGCTGGAGCTTCTAGAAGATCTGGAGACATCAGAAAACTCAAGCTTCTGAGCAAGATAAAATGGGGTGTTGAAGTGTAGAGATTTGTGGGGCATGCATGTAATTTTCAGCTGAATTCTTGCTTCGTTGGGGAGCCAGTTCAGGGATTTAAAATCAGGGGTGATGAGCTTGTTTCTTAAGATGTTCATTTGGAGGTTTGCTTCTTTGGTGGCAGCACTAATGTGGTTCTGCATGTTAAGGTTCTTGTCGAGAATTATTGCTAGTGATCTTGCTGAATCAATGATCTGAGGCAGGCAGTTGTAGGCTATTAGTTGCTTCATCTAATTGTTAATGACAGGTGATTGTTTGGGTGGGGTGATTAGGAGGAATTCAGTTTTGAGAGTGTTTAATTTGAGGTAGTTGCATGTGTGCCAGTTTTTTGTATTTTTTGTAGGGCAAAGTTGAGGGCTTTGATTTCTTCAGCGGAGGAGACTTTCAGGTATAATCGGGTGTCATCGGCATTTTTGTGATAGTGGATGTTGGGTGAGCTCAGAATTAATTTCAGCGGCTCCATGAACAGGTTAAAGAGAGTGAATGAGAGTGAGGAACCCCGTGGGACCCCTAAGGTGACAGGCATGGACTTGGACAGGAACCGATTAACCTTGATGTTTTGAGCTCAATTTTGGAGAAACGAGGTGAACCAGGTTAGAATGGTCTCTGAGGGTCCCCTCCTATGTTCCAATAGGTCTAGTGGGTTAATTATTCTTAACCATATCGAATGCTGAAGAAAGGTCAAGGAGGATAAGGAGGCATGATTCGTTTTAATGCAACATTTTTAGCGCAACGTCCACTATATGTGTAAGTACCGATTCGGTGCAGTGCCCTGGGCGGCAGCTGTATTTGAATTGGTCAAGAAGACAGAATTGATCTATGTGGTTACAGATATGGACATGTACACATTTTTCAAGGAGCTTCACCAGAGTTGGAATGTCTCAGAAGGGGCAGAAATTATTTAGGTCCGTGTGATCAGCTGTTGAAATTTTTATGATAGGGGTGACCTGCCCCGACTTTAGGCAATCAGGGATTGTGCCTTGAAGTAGAGAGGTATGAATGATCTTGGCCTAAAGTGGGAGTATCAATAGTTTGATCTCATTGAAGAAGGCGGGGGTAGCGGATCGTTGTAGTGGTTTCAGGTTTTCAGATCTGCTAGAGTTTTTAGAATGGTTTTGTAGGAATTCTATGAAGCGTTGTTTTTTGAGGATGGGCTCAGGTACCCATTTTCAACAGCGGCTTCTGAGCCTGATTTGACAATTGAGTATAACATAAATAATGTCTTGAGGGGTATCGTTTGAAAGGCGAATAGTTAAAGAGCAAAATAAATTGCTGTGGAGGGGCATAGGGAAACACAAAGAAGTTGAGCAAGTCTGTTTTAAAAAAATGCTTTCCACATATATTTAAGTAAATTATATGTTCACCACAAAAACAAATTAATCCATATACAAAATGCACTGTGTTACATTAAATGTCATGTAACCTGTGTTAACATGCAAAAGTGCTTGTGAAATGTTAAGCGGCGAAAGTGACACAGGGGGGGTATGTACAGCGAGAAAGAGTCGCAAACAGGGTTATATATACAGTGATATAGAATGTGATGCCTGTACAGTTAATACATTTTGAGCCATATTCTCAAGGAGCTATCGCAGAGTTAACGGCACTTTAGCACAGCCAAAGTCGCGATAAATTAATCACCCCATTCACAAGCTGGTGCTAACAGCCTATAGCACCAGTTTTCCGGTGATAGAATCCGCAAAAAACATCGCCACAGATGACCCCGTTAACTATCGCTAATGAGATGCAGAGTAGGCGTTCCTGAGCAAAATGCTGCGACAACACCACTCTACAACATTCTCAACGACCAGCCACATCGGCGATAAGATCACAAAACATGCGATAAGGCGCGTTAGAAGCAAGAAATTAACACCTGCTCTGGCCTGGTGCAAAGTCGGACAACAACCGGCAATAGACAAGGGAGCACAGTCCAGAGCCAATCATGAAGAACAACAGATGCACCCGGGCAACTGAACATGCAGCCCGGAGCCCCAATAGGGCAACAACACCCACCGCCACCACCCCCAGGACACCCCCAACCTCCCCACCCCCTGCCTAGACCAACACTGAGGCAGCGCAGACAAAGACAGCAACCTGCTGCAAACGCACCAACCTCACAGACCCAACACCTGGGAACGTCATTGATCACCACAGGCTCAAAAGGACAACCATCCTACGCATCCTGACCATCATCGCCCAACAGGCCGACGGCATCAACACAGCAGACAACCAACATCCCACCTCACACCAAGCTGCTGGCTGTGCTGCAACTGTTGGCCTCTGGTACCCTCCAACCAACACCAGCCAGAGTTGGAGGAGTCTCACAGCCATCCGCATCCAAGTCCCTCACACCTGTCCTGGATACCATCATCAGCCTGGTACCCCAGTATCTATACGTCCACCACAATGCGCAGGATCCGCTGGAGACCAAGCAAGGACCATACGCCATAGCTGGATGCACGCACGTGTTGGGGGCAATCCACAGCACACATGTAATACTTGTGCCCCCTGGTGACACAGCACACAATCACCACAACAGAAAGCACACGTCTCACATCAATGTGCAGGCAACATCCGAACACCGTGGAATCTCCACCAATGTCGTCCCCAAATACCCAGCCAGTGTGCGTGATTCCATCATCCTCCGGCAGTCCTTCATCAACCAGCATGTCCAGGATGGCACCAATGGGAATGCACTACCCGTTGCCAAGTACCAAATGAACACCCCACACACCTCAACTCCACAACCATGCAACTCACAACTCTGGCAATGCACACGTCACAAAATCACATACAACATTCAAAACAACATGCACATCCACCGGACACGATAGAACAACTTACAATGGTAACCTGGGCAAGCCGTGAACATGAGCCATCAACGGCATGGCATCTCAGCCACACAATAGCAGAATGTGGGGAGAGTTGGGAACCAGGCATGTGTGACGGAGGCAGGAGAACCATGATTGGGAAAGTACACAATGTCAAGAGTGGCGGCGATGTGCAGGACAGACCGCAGTATGCACAACACACCAATATCCATGGCGACATACACCGCTCGTGTATGGAGTGTACTGGACAGTGGACGCAACCATGTCTCCCCAGCCAGTGGGGGAGTTCGCGGAAATGTTGCCTGTTACTTCCCCCCGTAAGCGTGAGCGGAGTGGGATGGCCCAGCGTATGCCATGCCAACGTAGGGGTATGAATAAAAAGCACGTAGCCCTGGGCGTGGTCCTCTTCCGGAATGCCCAACGTCTCTGCCAGGGCGGCGCCTCTCACTCCACCACGAGGCCGACGCCGTCCTCCTGAGTGGAGTTGTCTGTGATCCTGTGCGCCTGCCATACCCCGGCCCGCTGGGCCCTGAACCCGTCAGGCCCGACCCTCCGCAGCCAGGCCACACTGATCACCTGCTGACACCGGCGTGTGTCACGGAGGGCCCACCACGTGCCGGCCTGAGGCCCGCAACACTGGCAGCCTCCTCAGACCATCACGGCCTCCATGACACAGGCTGCTTTACTCCTTTTTCGTTGACGTACTCTGCTGCTGCCTCCGGCCTACACTACGGTCAAGTAGGTCGCATATTTGGAACTGAGTCTTGATTACACGATGGCAGAGTACATATGTTCATTGCAGATTTTATATCAGTGTACTCCCTTCGATGTGGTGCCACCAACTCTGTGCATGGCATTCTTACGCCACATGTCTGTTGTCCCCTGCTGACTATTGCCTTCAGCCTACACTACAGACAAGTAGGTCACACATTTGGAACTGAGTCTTGATTACACCATGGCAGTGAACATTATTTAAGGCAGCGTTTATGTCACTATACTCCCTTTGATGTGGTGCCACCAAGTCTGTGCATGGCATTACAACCACACGTGTCTGTGGGCCAACGCGGACTACTGCCCTCAGCCTACGCTTCGTATGAGTAGGTGACAGATTTGGAACTGAACATCGATCATTCAGAGGCAGAATACATATCATTGCACGCAAGGAGAGGTGTAAGAGGATGACGCGTTGCAGTCCGGAGGGAATAGGATCATTGTACGGAGGTGATCGGACACTACCGACAACTGCCCTGCTGTCACTAACGCTGTGCATCGCGAGCCAATGATACGTAGCTATGGGCCCCCGCTGACTGCTGCCTCTGACCTATACTGTGGTCCAGTAGGTCACAGAGTCTTAATTTAGCAATGGCGAAGTTCATATCAGTGTACCGGGATCATCGCAAACTGCACCCCTCCCAGCCCCGGTGCCAATAAGTCTGTTCCCCGACAGACATGGACACTCTCTGGTCATACAGTGGTGCAGATTGAGTCTATGGACTATGGGGTAGTTTTCATCCTCATTTGGCTGTCACCGAATTGGTGGTGGCAACGAGGCTGTCGCTTTCCACTCCTCCATTTGCAGCTTCCGGATAACATCAGATCGTTGCATCATGCCCTGGAGGACACCTTCCACTGTCGCCCGCAACCCTCCATCCCATTCACGTCGGACATCGATGATGACCCGCCCAGTCCGCGTGGCCCTATCTCAGTGCACCGCAAGTCACCATCCCGCGACCGTGTGCCTGTGCCGACCACGGTACATCCGGGGCAACTAACTTTGTGCAGCTCACATAAGGGACCCTGTCTGAATGAATATTGGATGACCTCTGTGACGGTGGTCTTGGGGTCATCGACGCCATGTGCATGTGGCCCTGCTCTGTCCGCTGCCTCTGACCTCAACTGCGGACCACCAGGACTCACACATCAAATCAAGCCCTGACCAGCCCGGACGTCACATCACCGCAGGAGGCACACGCCACCATCGCAAGGGCCAACTCCATCCACCAGATGTCAGAATCGAAGCAGTGGTACTGGCAGACTAACAGAGTTTATCAGGCCTGTCGTGGATGCCATCATCTGCCTGATCCCCTGCTCAGCACTCCAGGTGCCACTAACTCATTGCACCACGAATCATCTTCCATTACTGTTTTGGTTATGTGCTGTGGAGAGCTCACGCAGCAATGTCACCTCAGGCAGTGCGGGAGACAGGGGACGACGATGAGGAAGATGATGCATGTGTGACAACCCCCACCTGCAGCTGCCTCAGGAATATACCGAAGGGACACAATCCTAGACATTTTCTTCACGAGCGCACTCATCTCTAGTGCCCCAACCTCAGTGCACTGCAACTCACGGACACTTCTGTTTGTATGTTGGGTGACCACTGTACTTGCTTCGGCTCCCTACATGTTGCTCCGCAATTGACTCTGTTATGCTGGTGTTTTGTTTCCATTGCACTGGTGTCCACTGTTGTAGTTGTTGCCAGCACCAAGCGCTTGGTGCGGGCTGGCTTATACTCACCCCACACACATCCAGCACAGGCATCACTGTACAGGTGGCCCTGCCAATAAAGGGGCTGGGCGCACGTGCCCGTAGCCAGTTCAACATGATATATGTGTGTGTCCCTGTGGTGTTGTTGTATGCATGAGGGCCCTGGGCCCTACGACATTACATAGTGCTGTATACAGCGGACGCAAACATATCACCTCAGGCAGCGGCTCAGACCTTGGACATGTAGCTTGTCGTCAGCTACTCAATGCGTATGAGGAGTGGACAGGACTGTCGCACGGAGGTCCAGCGTCAGTGTGTGAATGATGCTTCCGTGGCTCTGGGCGTGGTTCATTGCAGGACATGTGCACAAGCATGTGTATCTTTCGCCGTGTGTGTCTCCTTTGTGGGGTGTATGTGCTCCCTGGTGGGACTTAAACACCCACGTATGTGCTGTGGTTTGGCTTCCATGAGCTCTGAGCCCACGCGCACCTGTTCGGCCACCTCCTTTGGGCATTCTGACACCTGGCATTGGAATGCGATGTGTGCCTCGGTGAAGTGTTGGGAGCTGGCCCTGGTGGCGGGTGCTTCCTGCTGTGTGGTCTGTGCAGGGGCTGGGGTCTTCTCTATGTAGCTTGGCAGCCCTGCTCCTGGGAGTGGGTTGCCTGAGAAGTCCATGTGCTGTCATAGGGTGTCGGAGGTGTGGTGGTCGTCTCTTGCATCACTGATGGGTTATCTGGTCTGACCTGCTGGAGGTGGTTTTTGTCCCTCTGCAATGTGAAGGGGAGATGCATGTTGACATTGTGTTGACATTTAGGTTTGCGCATTGTTCTTGTTGACATGCAGACTGTGTGACAATGTACATTGGGACTGTTTGGGCGGTGCTGGCAATTTTGGGAGACTACATGACAGATGTGAGGTTGTGCCCGTGCATCTCACAGTTCCCTGCTCTGTCCAATGTGATTGGCCTGTTTCTGCGCATGAGCGGACCCAGTTGTGTCCCCTGTTCTGCAGTGTGGGTGTTGCACTTGGTGCCACATTGACATGGGATGTGCTGTGATTTCTAAGTGTGTGTGCTGCAGTGTGCCACGGGGATCAGGGCCATGATCCTGGGTCATTGTGGGTGTGCATTGTGCTATACTTGATTGTGCATGTGTGCCATTGTGCCCATCTCCCCCCGTTCCCCCAGTCCCTGGTCATTATTCACCCTGTTGTTGTTGTGGCAGGTCCTCTCGAGCTGTGTCCGTACTCCCACCTCCTTACACCGTCTCCACACTGATGACTGGCCTCCCTTTCCTCCTGCTCCTCTTGTGGTGCAGGACTCCATCCTCCTGTCGCCGTTGCTGCCTTCCTGTTGGCGGTGTCTTTGTGCCTGGTTTTGGTTTTCAGGTCATGCCAGCGCCTCTTGGCCTCTTCCATTGGCCTCCTTAACACTCCGGCTGCATTCCAGGTACTCTGATTGTGGGACAGTTGCTAGGAGTGTTCTGTCACCTCCGTGACACTCGTCTTGTTTTTTTTCCTGCGGACTGCACCCCGTCTTCCTCTCCCTCTTCTCCCTGGCCTTCCCTGACCCGTTGTACCTTGGTGGTCTGTGGGGCTTGTGGGGTTCGCGTTGGCCTCTGCGCTGGGTCAGGGTGCATCCATGGTGCTGCGCACTTTGGATTGTTTCTGGTGTGTTTCTCTTGTTCTGCTTTTATACTGCATGTTCCCGCCAGACGTGTGGGATTTGCAGGCCCGTGACTGGTTTTCATAGCTTTTTGTATCGGGCTTGGCCTCATCGCAGCTTTTTAGGCGTACGTGTTTCGCATTTTTGCGGCGTGGCGATTTTAACGCGGCCATGGTACTGCCGTGTTGTGAATACTTGGTCAACATGACGTAAATTTCCCACGATAGACTGTGATGTTGTAGGTTGCATTAAGTAACTTTTGCAATGGTTATCACACGTTCTTGAGAATATGCCCTTTTATGTACAAATTATTCTGGGAAATCACATTCAAGGCGCCATAAATTAAGCTGTGAGGGTCGACGGCGTTTCGGCCTTTATGCAATGTTAGGCCATTATCAGGACCAGGTTACAAAATGTCAATACAGTACTGTATAAGGAATTAAATAGAACATTCAATGGTGGACCTTAAAAGGAGGGACAATTAGAGGGTATAGAGAAAAAAGTATAATGCCGTGAAGGCAAGGCAATGGGCCACGAGGGCATGGAAATGAGCCAGAGATGGGCAGAAGCAGAAATGGTTGGGTCAATAAGGGGCCCAAACAGTCAAGTTAGAACAGGTAATTGCACTATTTGCATGATTATAATACAAGGATGTAATGAAGTGCAGATGAGTAGAAGAGTTAGGCAGAAAATAAATTGGCTGGTTAAAGAGTATGTCATATAAGAGATACCATGATGAGTGAGAAAATAGACGGACGTAGAGTCTGCAGTTGTGGGAAAAAATCGCGAATCAGTTTCCCAAAATGTAGTCAGAGATTCATATTCAGCAGTGACTGAATCTCACTAGGGGCCTCATGTAGGTAGCTAAATACCGGTCGGTAACGGCCGAAATTCGGTAAATATGCCGTTACCGACCGGTATTCAGTCAAGTGAGATGTAGGAGGCCAAAAACCAGTTTTCGGTAAATATGAAGCGGTAAATACCGATTCATAAATACCGATTTCTAAAATACCGATTCATATTTACCGAATACATATTTACCGAATCGGTAAATATGAAGTGGTAAATATGAATCGGTAAATATGAATCGGTAAATATGAAGTGGTAAATATGAAGTGGTAAAACGGAAAAAGACATGTAGGTAAATTCGGTAATTAAGAAATCCATGAAATTCGGTAATTAAGAGTCGGTAATTAACACTGAGTGAAAGCAGGTGGTAAGCATCAACAGAGCATATAAGCAATCCCAAAATGCAACAGCGTGGACAACATGGCCGCTCTGTATGTCATTGCAAGGCGCCTACGTCTACAGGCAGCAGGTCTGAGGATATGGAGACGGGAGGAACGCATCTACAGACAGCGCATCACACTCTTCCAACTGACTGACGCAGAGATACATGAAAGGTACAGGCTAAACCCCCAAACCATCATGGACCTGATAAGGGACCTGCACCCACTCCTGGACCAGCCAACAAGAAGGGCGCATGCCATACCACCACATGTGCAGGTGCTCTGCAGCCTACATCTACTGGCATCTGGCAGTTACCGGGGGGTGATAGCTGCGGTGGGCGGTGTATCCCAGAGTTGCCTGTCCCGTTTCTTCAGGAAGTTCCTGGATGCCATGATGCAGAGAATGCACCACTACATCAGCTTCCCAAACACACAGGCTGAACTGCAGAAAACTAAAACTGACTTTTATCACATGGCACAGTTCCCCCATGTCATTGGCTGTATTGATGGCACACACATCCCAATCTGCCCACCAGCTGACACTGAGCACATCTACAGGAACAGAAAGTCCACCCACTCCATCAATGTGCAGGTGATCTGTGATGCAGGGAACATCATCACTGATATTGTAGCGAAGTTTCCTGGGAGCACCCACGACTCCTACATCTTCCAGAACAGTGGGATCTACACACGACTGCTTGCCGGAGAATTTGGAGAGGGATACCTGCTAGGTAAGTAACAGTGACGCCCCATGAAACCTGCAAATCATAGTGTATTGAGGCATGTGACTGATGGTTCCCTTTTACTCACCTAGGCGACAGTGCATATGCCTGCCGGTCATTCATCCTCACTCCCTACCTACACCCATCAACCCAGAGTGAGAGACGATATAACGTGGCACATAAATCAACACGCAATGTGGTGGAGCGCACGTTTGGACTACTGAAAAGCAGGTTCCGCTGCCTCCACAAGAGCGGAGGCGCACGCCAGTACACACCCATCAACTGCTGCAAGATCCTTGCCACTTGTGCAATGCTGCACAACCTTGCCACGAAGAGAGGTACAGAGGTGGAACTAACAGATTTTGAGGACAACGAGGATGAGTCAGGCCAGCCAGAGGCCAACGCAGCTGGAGTGCCAACTGCAATAGATGGGAGAGAGAGACGGGCAGAGATCACATGCAACTATTTCTGAGTAAGTAAGGGGACACAGCCAGTTGTGGTGTGTCATGACGTAGTTTTAATGCGGCACTACGCCATTACAACAAGATCAAGCCAATCTGGCAACATTGCATATTTACAAGGGGTAAGTCCAGGGTTACGTCACCCATTAGGAATTGGCTACGCAGGGCTGCATCAATGTTTGCGCACACGCGCTGCAGTGTGGGATGGCACGGATTGAGCATCCTCACTACTGCCAACCCCAAGCCGCCTGCTGCTCCTGCGGGTATCTGGGACCGGGGGTGTGATGCTGCTCCTGCTGCTGGAGTCGATGCTCCCCGCAGCATCCCCTGCAGCAGTTGTGTCCGCCTGACTTGTTAATAGCACCTCTAGTGCACTTGTGACCTGCACCATCCCCCGAGACACGTCGCTGCAGCAGTGTGTCAGGCCCTCCTGCATCGACACAGAGTGCCGGCAGAGTAGAGAAGTGGCAGTTGCCAGACGGTTGAGTGCCCTGGTGTTAGTGTCCCTCCTCTGCCGTTCTCTGTCAGCATCTAATTTGCTGCACAACAGCTGTATTGACTGGGACATGTCCCGAATGCCCGCTGCCATTTCACCCATCCCCACTGCCATTGTGCTGATGTTCTTGTCCATGTTGACAAAAGTTGATTTCATGCCCCGTATATGCCTCTGGACTGACATGACTGCCTTTGTTTGCAGGCGCTGTTGCTTTAACATGTTGCCCTCGAGCCCCGAGAAGACCCCATGGCTGTCAATGTTTGCTGGTGGACTCTGCACACGCGACCTGTGGCGCCGTCTTGCACCCGTCTGTTCTACCTGTGAGGTGTAGGGCACAGTGGCATGGCTCCCATCCTGGGGCATAGTATTTTGCTCCGGGCCCCTGCTGTCGTCAGACGAGGTGTCTAAGGCTCGCAGCCTGGCGGCAGCACGCCTCCTCGATCTCACACATGCAGGCGGTGATGTGGCCGGTGACTCAAACATGAGTGGCGATGCTGGCTCTGGGTGAGGGGATGCTGGCTCTGATTGAGGTGAGGCTGGCTCTGGTTGAGGTGAGGCTGCCTGTGGTAGTGGTGAGGCTGCCTGTGTTAGTGGTGCGGCTGCCTGTGGCACTGCTCCCTGGGCTGAACTGGTGCTGGCCAGAGCTGATTTGTGTGGCCGGTGTGCCCTCTCTCCTGCAGCATGTCCTGTCCTGCGCGATGTCACATCTGTGGACAGAAATGCAACATCAGCTCAGTGTACCTGAAGGGCTGCATTGCAAGCATCACAATAAATTCATGTTACACTCTCACATTGTCCTCTGCCTGCTTGTGGCTAATGTGTGTACCATGCCTTGTTGTCCTGTGCTATTTACTTCATGGTTGGGGGTTCCCTGACTACATCTCCCAGAATGCATTGCCTGTCTGCACTAACACATGGACTGGAGTGGGATACTCATTTCACAATGGGGGATGTGGGATAGAGGTAGGGGGGGCTACATTGCTGTGCATTTGTCTTACCTTGTTGGGTGGCGGCTCTGGCAGAGCTGTCGGCATCCCCAAGGCCCACGACGCTCTCGTGCTCGATTGTGGCCTCCACCAGCTCCTCCAGTTCGGTGAGGGCAGGTGCCCTGTTGGTTCCACCTCCAGTCTGGCTGGCCTCCTTCTGGATTTCCCCCATCTTCCTCTTGGTTACAATCCTCAGGTCATACCAGCGCTTCTTGAGTACCTCTATGTCCCTGTGGGTCACTCCCACAGCATTGACCTGCGCCTGGATACCCAGCCAAATATTGCGCTTTTCTGCCTCCGGCACTTGCAGGGACTGCCTCCCAAACAGCTTCTGGTGCTGCTTCACCACCTCCTCCACCAGCACCTGGAGTTCCTTGGGGCTGAATTTCATCTTCCTCCTCCTTTCCCCTCCATCTCTCAGTGTCCCCTGCGTCGACATGATGATTTTGTGCTGCACGAACAGGCACTGGCTCCCTGCCTCTCCTCTGCACTCCAAGCCTCTCCAGAGTCTGTTAATTGTGTGCACCTGCCTGGGTGTGGCCACTTCCTGGTTGGGTGGGGTGTGGTTGCACAGGATTGGCTGTTTCATCCAGTCATGTGATTATTTTTTCCCGATTCGGAAAATACCGATTCGGTATTTACCGATTCGGTAAATACCACTTCGGTATTTACCGAATCGGTAAATAACACTTCGGTATTTTCCGATTCGGTAAATACCACCTCGGTATTTACCGATTCGGTAAATTCCGATTCTTGGATACCGAATGTTACCGATTCGGTAAATGTTACCGAATTATTACCTACATATAACTTACCGATTCTTAAATACCGATTCGGTACGGTTCGGTATTTAAGAATCGGTAATTTTTATTTACCTACATGAGGCCCTAGATGTTCTGGCCACCTGTAATTCAAAGGTCTCTCAAGCAGAAGTGAGAGTTACATCTTGTTGAAATAATAGCACTTTGAGTCTGCTTAGTTTATTGAAGTCTGTTTTCAAAGTGGTATTGGAAGGCCACAGGGAGCTATCTACTATCCCATGCAGGGGCAGAAAAAGAACACTGCTGCAACAAGTAACTCTTTCGGAAACCATTACTATATACAGAATGCCTGCCCGTAACCCGCAGCAGTTGTGGATATTTAGGATAAGATAACTACCATTAGAAAGCAATGTGAGCATGGGAATTATTGAGGGAACTGGTGTTCCTTTAGAAAACAGGCTACATTGGGCACTGATACATTACAAGCTCCGTGAAGTTGAACTTAAGTACAGACAAATGCGTGTCCCACTGTAGAATCACAGTCATCCCCTGTCAGGGAAACCTCTTTATCCTCACGTAGACATTGAAAAGTAAATAGTAACAACCACATTTGAACCCAGGGGTTCAAATCTACCGATAGGATAATGTTTCATACATGCAGTAAACTGAAAAAGAGTAATGAGTAAAGAAATAAACCCGTGTATCAACCATACTGAAGAATAAGTCCCTGCTAACGAGAATGGTAGCTGTTCTAACTTCTCAATATATAATAGTGTGTATGTCGAATCTTTTATGAACATAAGTTTTTGTTTATCTGTCAAATTAAAAGGGGAAAAACAGGGCAGTTGTGTTTAGATAATCCCAAGGCACTTTCCTATTTTTCAATGTTTTCAAAGTCCAGTCAAATTGCATTACAGACCGCAATTGATTTTGCCACATCATTCTGCAGAATGTCAATAACAGATGAAACAATATTGTTTAAAGTGTAAATACAAGAAGACAAAGTGTAAATGCTGTTTTTGACCACATCTAAAACTTTACGCAAGTTGTCCTGATCTAATTGCCGCAATCTGAAAGCTGCCTCCATTTGGGACAGTTTCCAGAATTCATTATATGCTGCATATGCAAAACGTTGTGGACGAGGTGACCTTGGACCTAAAGGGAAATCTGCCAGATCAATGTCTCCAGATAAACTTGAGAGATGTTGTTTCACAGATGAAAATGATGATGTCCCAACCATTGTTGACACAATTTACCTACTGAGGTGCCGATCACGATCCGGTAAAAAATGTCCCCGTACGACTCGTATCGGGTCTTTTTACCGTACGAATCGTACAAGTGCCGTACGAACTGGCAATCACGATTCGCATGGTTAAAAGTCCATACGAACCGCACTGGGAATCATTCCCCACACGTCCTCGGGTCGGAAAATGTGTCCGACACGTCCTCGGACGATTTACCTTACAAACGTGAAAAGCCAAGTCCGACCGAGGAATCACGATCCATCCCGTGCGTCCGAGCTCACAACCGTATGGAAAAAACACCATCCGCACCGAACTCCTATAGCAACCATGGAGACATGTGCCCGCTCCCCCCAGCCCCCGTACGTCCGACACATACCCCCCGTGTATGTATACCCCCACCCGTCTAGGTACACCCCAGTACGTTCGAGTCGTACCCCCACCCCAGTACGTGTCATACCCCCGTGTACCTACACCCCAGTACGTTCCATGTGGTACCCCCACCCCAGTACATGTCGTACCACCCTCTATGTACACCCCAGTACGTGTGCGCCCCACCCCCACCCCTGTACGTGTCGTACCACCGTCTATGTACACCCCAGTACGTTCCAGTCGTACCCCCACCCCAGTACGTGTCATACCCCCATGTACCTACACCCCAGTACGTTCCAGTCGTACCCCCACCCCAATACGTGTCGTACCACCCTCTATGTACATCCCAGTACGTTCCAGTCGTACCCCCACCCCAGTACGTGTCATACCCCCGTGTACCTACACCCCAGTACATTCCAGTCGTACCCCCACCCCAGTACGTGTCGTACCCCCGTGTACCTACACCCCAGTACGTTCCAGTCGTACCCCCACCCCAGTACGTGTCGTACCACCGTCTATGTACTCCCCAGTACGTTCCAGTCGTACCCCCACCCCAGTACGTGTCATACCCCCGTGTACCTACACCCCAGTACGTTCCAGTCGTACCCCCACCCCAGTACGTGTCGTACCACCGTCTATGTACACCCCAGTACGTTCCAGTCGTACCCCCACCCCAGTACGTGTCATACCCCCGTGTACCTACACCCCAGTACGTTCCAGTCGTACCCCCACCCCAGCACGTGTCGTACCACCCTCTATGTACACCCCAGTACGTTCCAGTCGTACCCCCACCCCAGTACGTGTCATACCCCCGTGTACCTACACCCCAGTACGTTCCAGTCGTACCCCCACCCCAGTACGTGTCGTACCACCCTCTATGTACACCCCAGTACGTGTGCGCCCCACCCCCACCCCTGTACGTGTCGTACCACCGTCTATGTACACCCCAGTACGTTCCAGTCGTACCCCCACCCCAGTACGTGTCATACCCCCGTGTACCTACACCCAGTACGTTCCAGTCGTACCCCCACCCCAGTACGTGTCATACCACCGTCTATGTACACCCCAGTACGTTCCAGTCGTACCCCCACCCCAGTACGTGTCATACCCCCGTGTACCTACACCCCAGTACGTTCCAGTCGTACCCCCACCCCAGTACGTGTCGTACCACCGTCTATGTACACCCCAGTACGTTCCAGTCGTACCCCCACCCCAGTACGTGTCATACCCCCGTGTACCTACACCCCAGTACGTTCCAGTCGTACCCCCACCCCAGTACGTGTCGTACCACCCTCTATGTACACCCCAGTACGTTCCAGTCGTACCCCCACCCCAGTACGTGTCGTACCACCCTCTATGTACACCCCAGTACGTTCCATGTGGTACCCCCACCCCAGTACGTGTCGTACCACCCTCTATGTACACCCCAGTACGTTTGCGCCCCACCCCCACCCCTGTACGTGTCGTACCACCGTCTATGTACACCCCAGTACGTTCCAGTCGTACCCCCACCCCAGTACGTGTCATACCCCCGTCTATGTACACCCCAGTACGTTCCGGTCCCACCTCCAACACAACCTCCTAAGTACGGAGCGCACCCCAGGCCCCAACATCACAACCGCATGTACGAGTCGTACCAACCCACACACAAGGACAGCACCGTACAACCAAATGGCCCATCTACACACCGTACACACGCTCAAAACGCACGTACACAACCAGGACAAAACAAAACAACACAAGAAGACACTATTCGAATGGCACAAAGCCACTAAACATGGCCAACAAACACTACAAATACACCTTCACTGACCTGCAACTGCCAAAGACAAACAGAGGGCCAAAACACCACCACTACTTATAACACACGCACCCAAAATTCAAACACTGCCACACCCACCCATGGACCAATAAAAAGGGCCCACACACACAAACCATGAGCCTTTGCAACAGACTCACTGCTGCCAGACACCACAGAACCATACAACAAGCTACACCACACCTTACACTTGCACACCTTCACACAACCACCCTCACAAACACCCCCTCATCACATTCACACACACACACACACACAACCATCCACACACCCCCCCAACATCCACACACCCCCCCCCACCATCCCCACCCACACCCCTCACCATGCCCACTACCAAGAATCCAAAGTTCAGTAACCGAGAGTTGGAGGTCCTTGTTGATCAAATCCTCAGAGTCGAGCCACAGATCTTTGGAACATTGGTCAGAAACACCAGCCTGGCAGCAAAAACAGCCATGTGGCAGACCATCGTCGATGCTGTGAATGCTGTTGCGGACACCAGGAGGATCAGGCAGGAATGCCAGAACAGGTGGTACGATCTGCGGAGGAGGGTCAGAGCCAAGAGGCAGGAGGAACACGACCAGGCCAACGCCACCGGAGGAGGACCCTCCCGCAGACCCGTACAGTACCATCCCTGGGAGGAGAGGGTGATGGCCATACTGCCGGTGGAGGCAGTCGAAGGATTAGAAGGACTCCGAGACCCGGGTGAGTACACAAACAACGCACCTCACATGGGGGGAACGGCATCCACAACCAAAATCACTAACAGGCACGCAACCACCACAAGCCATCGCATTACTCAACCACACTCCATGAGCACGCACATGCCACTGCTGCCACCATGCCCCATGCACCCAGCTGGACAATGGCAAGTCACAGAAGACAACAACACATGACACGGTAACCCGGATGGCGGGAGGCTGGGCCCCAAAAATCACATAGTGCGACTCCGAAGCAGACAACAATGCACTCTGCCCATATGGCCTAGGTCACAGCCAGACAAACAGTGTGTCCCAACACAGGAATGACTTGCCAGCAAATGGCGGACGCCTTGCATCAACACATGGGGGTGAAGGCACTGTTTTGCACATGACAGCAGCTAATGAACAGCCAACATTGTGAAAGAGTGGCAGCACACACCACCACAGCAGCAGCGCACAGACACACATCACACCCAATGGGTGCCTGGAGATCAGAAACAAACTCACATCAACAAGCCAAGGGCCACTCAAAGATCTGCTAACAGTGTGTACCCAGGAAGCTGGGCTGAGGTGACAGAGGGTGACACACAGAGGGAGGGAGAGGGGGACAGAGAGGGAGGGAGAGGGGGACAGAGAGGGAGGGAGAGGGGGACAGAGAGGGAGGGAGACACAGGGAGACGGACAGAGGGAGGAGGCTGACACACAGAGGGAGGGAGAGGGTGACAGAGAGGGAGGGAGAGGGGGACAGAGAGGGAGGGAGAGGGGGACAGAGAGGGAGGGAGACACAGGGAGAGCAAATCAGCCGTATGGTGTGTGGGAATGTCTGCTCGTCAGCAGGTAGACTGCGTGCATGTAGCCAAGGGTGGCCCGTGCCAGAACCCCCCCTCTTCTCCATGGCAAAACACAGGGCCATGTCACAACCTGTGCACGAGCACAATGACAGCTGCCTGCATCACATAAGTGTGTGGAACAAATCCATGTGCACATGTACAGTGCTACACGGAAGGCGCCAATGCATGGCTCGCAACACCTGCCCACTCCACTGCTGACTGCAGTCACACTTGACGCAGCAAGTAAGACTGTGCCACACATAGTTAAAGGTGCCAAAGTGGTGCCCAAGGGACACACCCATGCACAAGTGCACTGTGAGTGGAATGCAAGACAGATCCTAATTCCAAGAGGAAATGTGCCAACTTATGAAATGATGAAACATGGATGTTGCATGGACCAAAATTAACATTGTCTCTCTCACACACAGGTCAACGTCGTGGTGCACCCCCCAACACTGGGGGGGAACACTCACAGGACCCGGATCTGCAGGAGCCCGATCCCACCGGCAGCGACAACTCTCACCACTCTGTGGACGACCCCGACCGACCTGGCCCCTCTGGTGTCCAACCGCCTGCAGCACCTGCGTCAGGTACAACTGTGCCAACCACCACCCCCACTCCTGCCACATCCCAGGAGACACCCAGGATCCCTGCCCCAACACCACAATGCAGCCAGGCTGGCCAGGAGGGACACGGTGTCCCGGGCACCCAGGAGGAGGCAGGCGACAACGCCAATGCCACCCCTCAGGGGTCCCGGAGACCCGATGTGCCCGCAAGGGCAGGCCAGGCGCAAGTGGGCACGGGTGGTGGGAGTGGAGGACGGCGGAGGCACGAGCCTGACCAGTTGGCTGGGGATCCGGTATTTTCCCATGTCCGTAACATCCTGGACTCATACCGGCAGGACACCACGGGCATGGCCCAGGTTGTGTCCACCCTCAATGAGATCAAGGGGAGCCTCGATGAGATAAAGACCCAGCAGGCCCAGCAACATGCGGAGCTACATGCCTGTCTACTGGTACACCAACGGAGGATGGAGGACAGACAGGCTGAGCAAGTGACGGCATTCCAGGGGATTCACGCTACACTCCGTCGGATGGCCGACAACATGGCCGACCCTCCCTGTGCCAGAAGGCGGAGAACATCACCACCCACAGGGAGGGATCAGGAGGAGGAGGAAACATCCGACGGAGCCTCCCAGATGTCGTCACGGCCTGCTGGTGAGGTTCCCCGCAGGAGGCCGGGTCGTCCACGGAAAGGACCGTGAGGGTCGGCGCTACATCACCATCTCCCAGGACACCTGGCCTGGCACCTGGCCCACTGGAGCAACAGCATCACAGCATCAAGAGACATTCTCTGCCACATGGCCCTGCTGGTCACTGGCTGACCAATGTTGACAAAGACTGTGGCATGGACTCTGAGGACATCCAATGGCAAGGACACCAACTCCCCTACTGAACTTTGGATTCAAACTTCCCGGAAAGACACTCACTTTGTTTCCCCCCCCCCCCCAATAATAAATCACACTATGAAGAGTAGATGCCTGCTGGTAGCATTATTACCTAACATGTGTCTTGTAAAGTCAAAACATGCCTGAGTCATCTTTTGTCTTCAACCACCCACACCCTGCGGCCTGAGTCTGGCACAGGACACATGGGTCACAGTGTATTAGGCAAGACAGACATGGAGCACCATACACACCCGTGATGGGCCCAACCAGCTGAGGGGGTTACCGAACAACCGTGCTGACAGACACATTGAGTACAGCAACAGTCATGCGCAGAGGTCAGGGATCCAGTCCAGTGTCCTGGGGGGCACCCAGGTATGTGTAGACAGGTGGCAGAAACATGTCCTGCAAGCTTGAGTCCGGTGGATGCAGAGAATGGAGGCCTGGCCAACGTTGGATGCATGGGGATGGCACATGTCACAATACCCACACAGTCATGGACATCATGCCCAATACACAGTCTCAGCCCACACACACAGCTTGCATCTTGCCACTCGACACATTGACACATAGCCACAATCAGGGAATACCATGCCAGACAAGCAGGATGCACCGTGGCAACACACCAGCATTGACTGATAAGAGGCACCTTGGAGGCATAGGGACACCTTTATTAGTCATGTATTCGGGATTGCAGAGGCAACTCGAAGTACACATGAACACATCATGTGGAGTAACATGTGGGTCCAACACTGGCACCCCCCTTCAGCAGCACACATGCGTGTTCGCCATGGAACTGGCACACAAGCGTCGGCTAACAGCTAAATACCCACAGCTGCACACGGAGAGCCTGCCATACACCATAGATCCGCGGATGTCGAAGTCCCACACCATGTCAAGCCAATGCTAACCGAATGTGTCTGAGGGCAGTGTCACACACATTGATGCCATCATCACAATCCCCTATCCCATCACTGATGACTGTCAACCAGGCAGACCATCTATTCAGGTGTACACAGCTGCATGTCGTGTCCCATGGGGATGCGACATGGCTGCAGAGGAACCAAACACCGACAGGGGCAGTGTGCACACATCGTGAACAACTGCCACACCCAATACACCCCAGATGCATCCCTTACCCCATGGAGACTTCCAAACGTGTCCGTGCCTGTAACGCTGAGTCAGCAAACGATGTCATGTCCATGAGGAATAGCAGTGCCACAACAATGCAACCAGCAGACGGCATGCGCAGGTACCTGGGGAAGAGAGACACACAAGAAGTCAGCCACAAAAAGCACAGCCACTTGCATGTGCATTTACTCAACCCATGTATGGATGACAACATGCTAGGTCACAATTATGACTGAGGAAGTACAACCATCACTGGCACCATCACTCCAGTGACACACCCACACACACCTCTGACTCACGTGCCATACATGCAGGTGGAGACACACATCACAACGCATGCCACACGGGGACCAATGCGTGCACACTCAGACACTGGTACTCACCACTATGCAAAGAAGTCGCGTATGAGCCGAGTCCGGATGTCCTCTTGCGGCTCCACATCCTCCACATCACTAGCCCCATTGCCAAGCCCTTCGTCCTCCACGGGTGGATGGTCCTCGTCATGTTGATTCAGGATGAGTGGCACTGCTCTTTCAACTGCCATGTTGTGCAGCATGCAGCAGACCATGAAGATCTTGCAGACCTTTGCTGGGGCATATGGGAGTGCGCCGCCGGTCTTGTGGAGGCACCTGAATCGGCTCTTCAGCATGCCAAACGTCCTCTCTATCACTCGCCTTGTCCGGCCATGGGCGGTGTTGTAGCGGAGCTGGGCCGGCGTGATGGGGTTGCGGAGAGGTGTGAGCAGCCAAGGCATGTTGGGATAGCCAGCGTCCCCTACATGGAAAGCACATGGTCATCGTTAGAAGTGGTGAAGCGGTCGTGCTGGTAGGCTATACTGAATACAGGACAGACAGACTGTACCCACCAACAACACATGCACGTTCGTTGCGCAGCTGCATCATCATATCAGGCATCCCGCTACGCCTCATGATGTAGGCATCGTGTGCTGATCCTGGAAAACGAGCACAGACATGTGAAATCACCATGTTGGAAAGACACACCACAAGGGCATTGATGGAGTGGTAGTGCTTCCGATTGCGGTACGCCACCTCCCGTGCGTGTGGTGGTACCAAAGCTACATGTGTCCCATCTATGGACCCAATGACATGGGGCATCCCTCCCAGGGCATAGAATCCACGCTTGACCTCAGTCATCTGTTCAGGGGTTGGGAACTTGATGAAGTCATCCAGGTGAATCAACATGGCCTCTAAGAAATCATGCAGCACACCACTGAACGTGCTCTGGGACATGCCACCAACATGAGCTATGGTATTTTGAAAGGTACCCGTGGCAAGAAAATGTAGGGCAGCCATTACCTTCAGCTGGGGTGTCAGTGCCATGGGATACCTGTGCTGCGGTTGCAGGTGTGGTGCCAGTCTCGCCGTCAACTCCAGAATCAACGGTTGGGTGAAGCGGTAGAGCCGGATGCTGTCATTATCCTGCATGGCAGCCAAGTCTGGAATTCTTCGGGCAAGAGGCGGCGCTCTGCAGTAAGTTGGAAGTGACAACGAAGAGTGAGTGCACTACGACAACAACTCATGTGTACTGAGCACATGTTAATCTGGCAATACACACATGCTACATAGGGAGTCAGGTATGTGCTACATGGGCAGGACACGTATGGATGCAAGGTGACACTCCTTCAAAGACCCAGCTACACACGGAGATTGAGAACCTCCCCATGCCACGCCATGGGAATAGCTGTGTCCCAGTGCAAGTGAACAGCCAGACGCAACACAGGAGTGACATACGCCCACACATCAGCAGCAGTAGGATGCTGATTGCAGAGATTGTTAGCGGAATACTGGAGCCACAGGTCACATGACATTACACTAGGCCAGCCCACACACCTTGCCATGAAGGTGCACATGTCATGACTCACCACACATACCTTGTGAGGATGCTGACATGTCCTTGTCACGCTACTCCGTGTCCCATGCATACATGTGCACCTCACATCCGATACCACATGTGGCATGGTGTGCGGAACAGTGTGCAATGACAATCTACACACAGACACATGTTGGTTGCTGCAACGGCTGCAGCTTTTGTGGGTGCTCCAACATCAACCTGATGGGAAGCCCCCACACATACATGACATAGTCACATTGTGCACCGTGGGTAGTGACAAGTCAGGTGTCATAACCCCTGTACCGGGCATCAGGGGACACTTCCGTGTGTGTTGGTGTCCGTGCCATGCCAGTGACGCTCACCCCAAGTGCGCAGTACGACATGCACACATGTCAAAGGAGTCAAGGGCATGCCTGGCACACATCGCACCATCACACAGTACATCTGTACACATCTCATCATACATCTGGTGCCTTCTCGACTCAGGAGTAATGTTCCACATCACAGGCCGTCACACCTGTGCCCCACACATGTAGTGATGCACAGACGATGCCTCGATGTCAATTAATGGACAAGTATGTCCATCCATGGACAAGTATGTCCGCCCTATCCCTACCTGTGTGCCGCCTGTCACCACTGTGATGTGTGAATACCGCTGTACTGCTGCAAAGAGGGCCTGTGTACGTTCCCACATCACTATGGGAGTGCTGCCGTATGTGTACCCATCGTGATGGTGAGCGTACAGGCGTGTGTACGCTCCCTATCAGTATGTGTGGCCTCGCGTATGCGTACTCGTAGTGGTACGGGCCGTACACACGCCTGTACGCTCCCTATCACTACGAGTACGCATACGCGAGGCCACACATACTGATAGGGAGCGTACAGGCGTGTGTACACTCCCTATCAGTATGTGTGGCCTCGCGTATGCGTACTCGTAGTGGTACGGGCCGTACACACGCCTGTACGCTCCCTATCACTACGAGTACGCATACGCGAGGCCACACATACTGATAGGGAGCGTACAGGCGTGTGTACGCTCCCTATCAGTATGGGTGGCCTCGCGTATGCGTACTCGTAGTGGTACGGGCCGTACACACGCCTGTACGCTCCCTATCACTACGAGTACGCATACGCGAGGCCACACATACTGATAGGGAGCGTACAGGCGTGTGTACGGTCCCTATCAGTATGTGTGGCCTCGCGTATGCGTACTCATAGTGGTACGGGCCGTACACACGCCTGTACGCTCCCTATCACTACGAGTACGCATACGCGAGGCCACACATACTGATAGGGAGCGTACAGACGTGTGTACGCTCCCTATCAGTATGGGTGGCCTCGCGTATGCATACTCGTAGTGATAGGGAGCGTACTGGCGTGTGTACGGCCCGTACCACTACGAGTACGCATACGCGAGGCCACCCATACTGATAGTGAACGTAGTCACGCGTGTACGGGCCGTTGCAATGCATTTGGGGTGCCCTAGGGCCCCGGAACGCACCGTACCTGTGTGTTGAGCTCAAAATTACATAGGGGACACATGAGGGACAAGTCTTAAGGCCTACATGCATGCTGGTTGTCATGGAGACCAAGTTCAAAATTCGAATTTCTTCTGGAAGGTGAACAGCAGAAGTCAGTTGGAATAAAAATACTTTGTTGCAATGTGTTTGTGGAGCTGACATCATGCAGGAGAATGAAACCGATAGAGTACACACAGACTGCTAGGTTTGAAGGGATTGGTGGAAACATAGGATGCAAATGTGAGTGACCAATCACTCTGTACTCCTGTGCATGAGACAGGGCAGAAATGCACATATAAGGCAGCCAGGTCCCATGAGGGAGTACTTGCCTGCACATCTTTGAATTCGTCGACCCAGCTGCTGCTACTGATTCCCTGGAACCATGTCAAGGGCTGTGGAGAGGTCACAGCCATTCACCCTGGAGGAGAACATGGCATTGCTGGATGTGATCCTCCCACAGTACCCCATGCTGTATGGGCGACCAGGGTATCAGGTGAGTGCATAGGCCACTGGCACAGACTGTCCCTATGTTGTGACTGTGACTTCTGCCATTGTGTCCTGGTGTGACACACATGCCATGTACTGTTGGGGGGGTCCCGGGGGGGGGATGCCTGATGTCTCCCAGCAGTGCCCTGAGACAGGAGGGGTGTGTGCCTATCACTAACAGCAGTACCCTGAGACAGGAGGGGTGGGTACAGTGTGCTCCCAGCAGTGCCCTGAGACAGGAGGGGTGGGTACAGTGTGCTCCCAGCAGTGCCCTGAGACAGGAGGGGTGTGTGCCTATCACTAACAGCAGTGCCCTGAGACAGGAGGGGTGGGTGTGATGCACAGTGTGAGCCTTGATCATTTATTGTGACATTGCCATCATTCCACCTGTGTACCCACTATGGCACGTACTGCTTTTTCCCTCACCAGAGGATCATGTCCCTATGACAAAGGTGCAATGCGTTGGCTGCATGACATGCCTTGTTGTTACCAGCTAATTTGTTATCAAATGTCTCTCTGTGTCATGTGGCTGGTGTATTGATGTGGTGTCACTTGTTCTTCCTCACAGGTAGGCGCCACTGCCAAGGAGCAGATCTGGCTGACCGCCGTCAGTGCCGTGAGGGGTGTGGATGGTCGGAGGCGGAGCCTGTCCCAGGTGAGGAAACGCTGGCAGGATATCCGGTGCTGGACGCGGAGGATTGCACGGGTCCTGCTGGGGGACTCACCTGAGAGCCACAAGAACCGCGGGCGCCGCCGTCTGAGCCACCTCCACAGGCGTGTGCTGCCGGTGGTCTTTCCAGACTTGGATAGGCGCTTACAGGCGAAGCAGCAGCCGGAAGGGGGTAGGTACATGTGTGTGTTGTGTGTCACCGGCATTTGTAAGGGCACAGTAGCATGAATTCACTGCCAGGGTTTAAAGGTGCTGTGCAGATCCATTTTGCCCTAGTATAGCGCTGCGCCCCTGCCACCCTTCCCCTCCTTGCAATGTGTTCCCTGGTCTGTGTGTAGTCACTCCTTCACAAGGTAATGTAGGCTGGCGCTTTGTCCACGAGAACTATGCCTGTAGCATCATGTGTGGGGGTGGTGTGTAACAGGTTTTGGGACCTTGGCTGTGCCCTGTCAAGTTCACTGCATGTGGGTTCCATGTCAGTTGGCACTGATGCTGACTCCAGACATGGGAGTTGGTCTCTCATGTGTCATGCCTTACAGCGCGCATGTCCTATGTAGTGGGCTGTGACATGATGTGCATGAGTGTGCGATACGCATAGTGCAGGGATGGTGGCGTGGGTTGCAGTCATTACCATTCAGGTGCATGGAGTTGCGTGGCCACTACTGTCCCCTGGGGCACCTTTTCATCGGTGTTGTATGTGTCATCATAAACGTGGACACTCTCAGTGTCTACAGCGTAGGTTGTGCTCTGTGCCATTGTCCCCTGGCACCATGTTTATAGACGTGCTATTTTGTACAGGTGTCCACTGTGCAGCCTGACCTGAATGTCCTTCTTCATACTCACAGTTGCTAGTGCCTGTGTGTCTTGTTATACTCATCTGAGGATGGGCACTGGTACCTCATTATTTGTACAGGCGCACCTTGGGTGTTTGGCGTCCAATCTTGCATTTTGCCTGCCCCTGTGTTAATCACCCAGACTATGAGATGTTGGTGCCACCTGTGTCTCAACTATTTGCCTCGTGTAGGGGGTGGTTGGGGCGGGCAAAGCCTATAGGTCAAATCCTGATTTCTACTTGCTGGGTCTGGGCAGTGTGTGATGTTTGTCTGGACACACACGCAAGGTGCAGTGACCGAGTCATGTTGTGCATGTTTTCAGCATTACCTATGCAGCATGTGTCTCAAGTTCATGGATATGGTCCCTGGTCATCGGTATTTTCGCCAACGCTGTGTGGTGCAGATGCAGTGCTGGATTGTCCCCAGGGCCTGGGTGCTATGTCAGACTCGGTTTCCTGTCTTTAGCTATTGTCTCATGCTCTCCATGGTATTTCAGTGGCATGGTGGCTCAACCAACTGTGTGTTTCATGCCCTACATCGGTACCTTGTTTAGTAGATGTTAGGGATCTTCCTTTTCAGGCTATGCAATGTTACCTATGTAGATTGGACTCATGTGACAGATGTGTACAGGTGTCTGATTAATTTCTGTCTCTCCACCCTGCCCACAGCATCGTCGGGGGACACAGAGGGAGACATGGACACAGACCAGGCGGAGGGACCGAGCACCAGTGCCAGCCGTGACATCGGGGCTGGCACATCGAGTGGGACAGAGGCGGAGGATAGTGCGGCCGAGGACCTGTCGACTGGCAAATCAGAATACGAAGCTGACAGGTCCGAGGAGGATGTCTCCGAGTGGGCGGAGGCTGCACCAGCAGCTGACAGCGGAACAACACCTCGCACCGCCCCCTCAGTTCCCATCAGCCGCCTCCCACTTGCTCGTGTCCCTTCCCAGCGTGCCCGGTCACCGCATGTCTCCTTCATGCCAGGCTGTGATCCTTAATGTCCTCCATGCCCACGGGCAAACCCTCAACAACATCGAGGCATACTTGGAGGGCATTCATTCATCGCAGGCTGACCAACGCAACTTGCTGAGGTCCATAGACTCGACACTGACTGCAGCAGTGGGTCTCCTGCAGCGCGACCTCCCCCCACCTACCCCTGCCCCATCCACACTTCCCACTCCCATGCCTGTCCCACGTACACCCAGACGTCGGCATGCACCCCCATCAACAGACACAGGCACCACACCAGCAGGGAAGGTCCACCGCACTCCTCCTGACACGCACACACAGGGTGAGGTAGGCACACCCACTGGGTCGGGGGGCAAACGTGTAACACGCAGCCATAGTGGGAGTCCGCATTCCACCCAGTCCACTCCCTCCAAATCCCCTCCCCTCAGCTCTCCTGGCCACATCTCCCCCAAGGACTCCTTCATGGCCGCTCTGTCCCTGAGCCCCACAGTGACACCACCCCGCAAGCGGTCAAGGAAGTCCTCGGTCAGGGTGGTTGATTCTCCCCCCCTGTCTCCGCCCTCCCCCGGTGGCGCTGCGACCCATCCCTCGGACCCCCCCCCCCTCCTTGGGGCCTGTGGATCCTTCGGGTGCAGGGGACTCCCTGGAGGACCTTGCAAAGGTGTGTAGTGCCATCCTGGCCTCCGCCTTTGGCCCTGCCCCACCCCCTGTGGTGGAGTCCTCCATCCCTGCACCCACAACGCCTCCCCTTTGCCCTGATGTCCCTGCGGTGCCTGGTGCTTCCCCCCCCCTGATGGCTTCACCCCTGTGGAAGACGACGGCATGTAACTGTGCAGGCAAGCTAGGGGACACGCATCCCACTGTGTCCCCCATCCAGCTGAGACTTATTGACTGCCCTATGGGCTTTGTGAATATTTAACTGCCTGCAATCCACGGACACTGTGATCATGCTGAATAAAGCTTTATTTTTTTTTTCATTCTGACACTACTGCTATGCTGGTATTGGTGTTGGTGGGGCTGCTACATGGTTTTGGGTGGTGTTTATGTGTTGGGTGTGTGGGAAATGTAGTAGTGTGCTGCTCATTGGGGGGACCCTGGGATCTGTGTGCCATCACAAGGTGTTAGCTAACTTTCTTTGTTCATGTAAGCAGTTACTGCATGGTGCAATTGTCCCAGGGTGTATTCCTCCCTCTGTGTACCCTGATATCTTCCCTGCAGGGTGTTCCCAATGTTTAGCGCAGAGCTGTGTCTACATGAGCTGTGTGTGTGACGGAGCCCTTCTACTTTGGCCATGCATGCAGGGCCATGTCTCCACCTGCAACATTCGTGGCATCCTTGGTGATCACTGTACTTGTGTGTGGAGTCTGTTGACATGAGTTCATGGGGACATGTTCCCTTGTAGGCAGTATGCATGTGGGTACTTCCAGCCTCACACACATGTGTTGCACACCTCCTGTCTCTGGGCACTGCTGGGAGTGATAGGCACCCACCCCTCCTGTCTCTGGGCACTGCTGGGAGTGATAGGCACCCACCCCTCATGTCTCAGGGCACTGCTGGGAGGACTCTGCACCCACCCCTCCTGTCTCAGGGCACTGCTGGGAGTGTTAGGCACCCACCCCTCCTGTCTCAGGGCACTGCTGGGAGTGTTAGGCACCCACCCCTCCTGTCTCAGGGCACTGCTGGGAGTGTTAGGCACCCACCCCTCCTGTCTCAGGGCACTGCTGGGAGGACTCTGCACCCACCCCTCCTGTCTCAGGGCACTGCTGGGAGGACTCTGCACCCACCCCTCCTGTCTCAGGGCACTGCTGGGAGGCCTCTGCACACACCCCTCCTGTGTCTGGGCACTGCTGGGAGTGATAGGCACCCACCCCTCCTGTCTCAGGGCACTGCTGGGAGGACTCTGCACCCACCCCTCCTGTCTCAGGGCACTGCTGGGAGGACTCTGCACCCACCCCTCCTGTCTCAGGGCACTGCTGGGAGGACTCTGCACCCACCCCTCCTGTCTCAGGGCACTGCTGGGAGTGTTAGGCACCCACCCCTCCTGTCTCAGGGCACTGCTGGGAGTGTTAGGCACCCACCCCTCCTGTCTCAGGGCACTGCTGGGAGTGTTAGGCACCCACCCCTCCTGTCTCAGGGCACTGCTGGGAGGACTCTGCACCCACCCCTCCTGTCTCAGGGCACTGCTGGGAGGACTCTGCACCCACCCCTCCTGTCTCAGGGCACTGCTGGGAGTGTTAGGCACCCACCCCTCCTGTCTCAGGGCACTGCTGGGAGTGTTAGGCACCCACCCCTCCTGTCTCAGGGCACTGCTGGGAGGACTCTGCACCCACCCCTCCTGTCTCAGGGCACTGCTGGGAGGCCTCTGCACACACCCCTCCTGTGTCTGGGCACTGCTGGGAGTGATAGGCACCCACCCCTCCTGTCTCAGGGCACTGCTGGGAGGACTCCACACCCACCCCTCCTGTCTCAGGGCACTGCTGGGAGGACTCCACACCCACCCCTCCTGTCTCAGGGCACTGCTGGGAGGACTCTGCACACACACCTCCTATTTCTGGATATGTACGCTTGGAACATACACGGTGGGGGTACGCTCCATGCATACGAGGGTGATGGTACGGGTCGTACTTACACTGTTGGGGTGGGTGTACGGTACGTACATACGCGGTTGGGGTGGGGGTACGCTCCATGCATACGCGGGTGAGGGTACGGGTCGTACTTACACTGTTGGGGTGGGGGTACGGTACGTACATACGCGGTTGGGGTGGGGGTACGCTCCATGCATACGCGGGTGAGGGTACGGGTCGTACTTACACTGTTGGGGTGGGGGTACGGTACGTACATACGCGGTTGGGGTGGGGGTACGCTCCATGCATACGCGGGTGAGGGTACGGGTCGTACTTACACTGTTGGGGTGGGGGTACGCTCCATGCATACGCGGGTGAGGGTACGGGTCGTACATACGCGGTTGGGGTGGGGGTACGCTCCATGCATACACGGGTGATGGTACGGATCGTACTTACACTGTTGGGGTGGGGGTACGGTACGTACATACGCGGTTGGGGTGGGGGTACGCTCCATGCATACGCGGGTGAGGGTACGGGTCGTACTTACACTGTTGGGGTGGGGGTACGGTACGTACATACGCGGTTGGGGTGGGGGTACGCTCCATGCATACGCGGGTGAGGGTACGGGTCATACTTACACTGTTGGGGTGGGGGTACGGTACGTACATACGCGGGTGGGGGTACGGGTCGTACTTACACTGTTGGGGTGGGGGTACGCTCCATGCATACGTGGGTGAGGGTACGGGTCGTACATACGCGGTTGGGGTGGGGGTACGCTCCATGCATACACGGGTGAGGGTACGGGTCGTACTTACACTGTTGGGGTGGGGGTACGGTACGTACTTACACTGTTGGGGTGGGGGTACGGTACGTACATTCACGGGTGGGGGTACGGGTCATACTTACACTGTTGGGGTGGGGGTACGCTCCATGCATACGCGGGTGAGGGTACGGGTCGTATATATGCGGTTGGGGTGGGGGTACGCTCAATGCATACGCGGGTGAGGGTACGGGTCGTACTTACACTGTTGGGGTGGGGGTACGGTACGTACATACGCGGTTGGGGTGGGGGTACGCTCCATGCATACACGGGTGAGGGTACGGGTCGTACTTACACTGTTGGGGTGGGGGTACGGTACGTACTTACACTGTTGGGGTGGGGGTACGGTACGTACATTCGCGGGTGGGGGTACGGGTCGTACTTACACTGTTGGGGTGGGGGTACGCTCCATGCATACGCGGGTGAGGGTACGGGTCGTACATACGCGGTTGGGGTGGGGGTACGCTCCATGCATACGCGGGTGAGGGTACGGGTCGTACTTACACTGTTGGGGTGGGGGTACGGTACGTACATACGCGGTTGGGGTGGGGGTACGCTCCATGCATACGAGGGTGAGGGTACGGGTCGTACTTCCACTGGTGGGGTGGGTGTACGTTCCATGCATAGGGGGGGTGGGGGTAGGGTCCGTACATCTCTATCCCCACGCTATGTGATGCTTGTGCGGGCCGTACCCAGGCCTTTGCCACGTGGGTACGATCCGTCCCGCCATTGTTGGGGTGACGTGGGTGTGGGCGTGGTACGTTTCGTACCCACGCTCTTGAGGCGTGGGTACGGGACGTACCGGTCTGGTTGTGTTGCCGGTTCGCGTGGTGACGGACTTCCGTTGTGGCGGTCGCTGGCTTAGCTGGACACGCCCCCACCCCCTCGTGGTGACCAGGGCATGGGTGTCAGGTATGTCCTGGGCATGTGTGGTGTGTGACTTTGGTGGGGGTTTTGTGGCCTGCCCTGGTCCTGCCACCCCCACCCCCCCCCCTTTCCCCCCTCCCTTAGTTGTTCTGACCTTCTGCGGCGTCTGCGTCGGAACCTGTAGAGGAGGTGGACTGCTATGAGGGCCGGGATGACCCGTAGGTTCGGGTCCATGTCTGTCCGTCGCGTACGGGTCCTCCTTGTTCGCGTCGTCCTGTGTGTCCGTCGCGTACTGGTGGTCATTGTTCGCGTCGTCCTGCTTTCCCGGCAGTTTTTGGCAGCCGGAAAATATTCACCGTGCGGGATGACGTCGGTGCGAATCGTGATTCCTGGTTCGTGAATGGCAGGCTGCGAGCGTCCCGACGTCAGGTCGGCCCTTTCCCGGATCGCATTGGTAGGTTTATTTTGTTCGGTCGGGCTTTTTTACGAATCGTACGGAAATGGTGTTCCGTGCGAATCGTAATTCCTTGTTTGTAAATTTTGACGAGCGGGTACGCGTCGGACGGAGATTTAGCTCCGTCCGACGGTTCGTACCCGGTTTTTACCCGATCGTGATCGGCACCTGAGTATGTAGTAACTGTATGTGTTTGCTTAAAGCGAGGGTCAGGTCTACTTAGCCTAAATCCCCCTGCAGAATTTGAAAAAGGCATCTGGCAAGCATTAGTACTGAGGGGCCATATTAACCTACCCAAGGGAGTAATAGTGGACGAATTTCGTAGCACGCGCTGCATCGCATTTTGCGATGCAGGGCACGCAACGAAATTCATTTTATTTATTTAATTGTTTACTTACCTCCAATTAGCCATATTCCGGTATTTAGTACCCCCACCCTGCCCCTCCCCCGCCCCACCTTTCCGGCCCACGGAACTCCCTCCACGGGCCGCGGCATAATCCCGAGGTGTAGTCACTGAAGATGGTGACAAAACAGGCAGCCCATCAATTGATGTTTCCATTTCACGCTCTTGCTGTACAGTTGTCTCCGTCGAAGACATCACAGGAAGTGAAACATCTCTCCACGGGACGGTTTTAGGCGTACTATTCAGTATCGAGCAAATGGTGCAACTTGACATGTTCAATGAAAATGTATCAATTCTCCTTGCTTCGAGGCAGTGGAGGCAAAATCACAGTTTCAGTGCCCTTTATCCAAGAACTGGGACTGGTGCACGGTAGTAGGGACCAAACTCTTTTTTGTTCTCTAATTTCTCCCAGACCAGATCTCCAACTTTAGGAAGCCACCCTGTGAGTGGGATCAGCACCTCTGTGTCTTCAAATGAGTGCAACTCAGCTTTAGCAAGAGTGGCTTGAGTCTTTTGTAGATCCTGTAACATGGCACAATGGTTATCTACGTTAAATGTTCAGGCTGCCGCCACAACGTCTAGACCATCAAGGTCTGGCACAAACAATTTGATGCCTAAGAGCATTTCATATGGGGTTCGCCCACCCAGAGTTCTTCTTGGGAGATTATTTAGTGCACGTTGAACCCCATATAAATGTGTTAGCCAACCCCTGCCAGTATCTAAGACTCTAGCTGTCAAAGATTGCTTTAAGTCATGGTTCATTTGCTCCACTATTGAAATGCCCTCAGACCTGTATGGAGATGAAAATTGCAATAGCACTCCCAGCGACCTCATCGCATCCTTGTAAGCCCTAGAGGTGAACGCAGGACATTGGTCAGAATGGAAGATACCACAAGCAAAGTTCTGATACAGACACACATATCATTAATGACATTTTGAGCGTCAGCACTACGTTGCAGCCAAACCCAAAGAAATCTAGTGGATGAATCCACTGCAGTCAAAATATGTTTATAGGCAGTGTCAGATGTCAAAGGCCCGCAGTGATCAAGATAAATACATCCAAACGGTTGATTTGAGATTTATAGCTGCATGTGAGGTGGACGTGCAACCGTGGATGGATTAATCTGTTGAAAAATGTCACAAGAAAGAACATATTTATGAGCCTGTCTATACAGACTACGCCACCAATAACGCTGCTGCAAAAGAGACACTGTCGCTGAAACTCAAGCATGAGCAGAAACCATGCCTTTATGCACTGCAATGATCAAAGGAAGCCTGCGGTCCTCGTTGGGAATCAGCTGATCTCCAACGTACAAAATGGAAGCAAAGGGAACTTATTCCGGTGATAAATGATAAGAATACTTAGAAGCGAAACCTTGTGGGAACGATGTCCCATCCTTCGTCACAGCCATTGCCGCAAGAATTTCATTATCAATTTTAGTCATGCAGTAATTGAGCACATTTCTCCAGAATGTGGGGGCTAAGCCCCTCCCTTCGTTGTTGAGTTTGTAACCCAAAATAGGCGATGTTAGACTTGGCAAAATTGAATTTGTCCTCCAAGTCTGCAGAGGACAAAATGATACGGTCAACACGCACCAGATGTGGAATTAATTCATCATCCATCAAATAAATGTCATCGACGTAAGAGAAAACATCTGGATCTTTGTTGTGTAAAAGTGACACAACAAGCGCAGCAAACGCACCAGGGCTATTCTTATTGCCCATGGACAACTTCGTAAATCTTTCCTGATTGCCGACCGCAGTAAATGCATTCCAGTCATGGCTCTCAGGAGCCAAATTGTCACTGTAAAATCCATTGGAAATATCTAAAGTGGTTTTTCGGACAATGTTATTTATGAACGCAGAGCTATGGGTGTCCTGTACAGCAAACGTATGAACATGACTGTTCAAATTTCAGTAATCCAAAACTATGCATATGGACCGTCCTGTTTCAATATAGGAAAAAGAGGATTATTTATGGATGAAACACAGGGTTCAATTACACCCTGATATTCCAACTATGCCAAAATGTCACTAATGGAGACTTTCGCCTCCAATTAAATCGGATATTGTACCTGTTGCTGTGGCATTGATCGCAAAGGGATCTCATGTGCCTGTGAATCTCTATCCCAGCCCACCTGATTACGATACACAGCCGGCGCAAGGGCTAAAGCCCATTCCGATGAGTAAGCCTGTTTAGCCTCCTCAGAGACATAACGCAAAAAACTCAGAAGTATCATGTCCTCACCACGGGAAGAAGCTAAAACAAATGGAGGAGGCCAATCAGCCTCCGCCAACAAAATGTCGTATGACGAGGTAAGGTTATCCCAAAAGATACCCTTAATTGTATGTTGTATATCACCTTCAATTTGAAGGACTATCTCATAAAATCTACCAGGGGGTGCAACTCTTGTACCAGCGGTTTCCACTATAATGAATGTGTCAGTTGCTCTCACCTCTAGACAGGGACAGAGTACCCCCAGTACTATTGTAACCTCCGCTGTGCTGTCGATGAGTGGCACAGAACATCTCCAATTGAGGAGCAGGGTTGTCACTGTCTGAGGCCTAGTTCGCTGTCAAAGTGGCAACTTTTATCTTCTGAAACGGGGCACGAAATTGCGGTTGTCGATTTGGCTTTTACGTTAATCTGGCGTGGCAGACCACGTCATTGTTGCGTGGTCTCGCCTTGTCTATGATTTTGACGCTCTCCTCCACCGAACTATTGATCTGGCGAGTCCTGTAAGGAACGAGAAGAGCAAGGATCAGGAACATGAAACCTCTCTGGTGTCTTAATCTTACCTTCTCTCAGAAGCATCAGGTGTCTGTGAACCAGCACGCAAACCTTGCTTCTGCTGTTGTTGTTGTTTATTTTTGTTCAATTCTTTTTAGGAAAGAATGGATGCCCCTCCTTTTCAGGAGGGGCTTTATTTTGCGGTTGAGTAAAAGAAAAAATTCCCAAATTATTTAGCCCTAATGATTTATACACTTTAGCTATAATCTTAGGCAATTTGAGTTGTTTATCCACGTCAGCCACTGCCTGAAACTCACCTGTAAACTAACTGCTTTCCCCTTGACGTTAGCCAGAATCATGGCAGAGACTATAGGGAATACCCCAACCAGTCTCATAGCCAACTACAGGGTAGGCTTCACCCCGTGTTCATCCTGAACTTTCTTAAGAACCTTCAGAAGCACAGTCATGGAGGGGGTGCCGAAGCACAGTGAATACACCCACCACCAAAAACACTTTCCCCCAAGTGGTGCAGTCTGATAAATTGGGAATAAGACCTTTTTGTAGGCTCATCGTAAACATCCTGTGTTTATCCACAGGAGTGATATTGGGAAATACAGCTTTGAGTTGCACAAATTTCTCTGCCAACCAGAACGGTAAATCATCACTATTTTGAGGACGCTTCCCCATCACTGAATTAATCATGATTGGGCTTATTACCATGCCTCCGTGTCCTGGTTGCTGTGGAGGGGCTCCAGCCGGAGCCGCTTGGACAGTGCGAGACATATATTGTATCATGCTCCTGTGCATATGGATCAAAGATTCATGCAATTGTCGCAGATCTGTGTGTGTAACACCACGATAATTTGGATGTGGTGTAAATCCC
Source organism: Triturus cristatus (assembly GCF_964204655.1). NCBI lineage: Eukaryota > Metazoa > Chordata > Amphibia > Caudata > Salamandridae > Triturus > Triturus cristatus. The sequence continues at coordinate 805,883,038 of NC_140582.1, read as the reverse complement.
GCCAAAACGGGCCATGTGGCTCAGTCGACCGATAAAGGGCCTAAACAGACCATTGTAACAGAGTGAGGTAGGGCACCATTAAACCAGACGGTGTGCTCCCAAGCTGACAACCTCAAATAACCAATAAGGTTGATAATCCCAAGGAACCATGGCATGTTCATATTCATGAAAGAAATTATCATTCCCATCCACCGCCGGTAACTTGACCCAAGAGTAAAAAACCTCAAAGAGAAAAGCAGTGTTTGCTTCAAAAACAAAGATAATGTCTGCTCCTGCAACTGGGACTCTATGTTGAGTCAAGTGAGTAGTTAATGCTGCGCGATAAGGAGCTGGAATATTAATAGCCATTATCTAATGAGAAAGGAAAACAAGGAAAACGGTAGCGCAACACTGGGTGTTAAAGAAGAAAAACAAATCCTTTTAATATCCAAGCTTAAAATTCAAGCTTGAAAAACCTATAATCCCTAATATTGGAGGTGAATCCCTCGCACCATGGACGTCTCCAGTAATTGGTGAGAGGGCATTGTAGACAAGCACAAGCGGAACTCAGGGGTCTCACGAATAAGTACCAGACCAAACGTTGGTCGCGCCATGTTGTAGGAATTCTGCACATATGCAGAACTATGTCCAGGAAAATGGCACCTCGGTGTATAGAGGCTAAGCCTTCCCACCACCTCAGTGTCCACAAACCCAGGACAGACTAGGGTCTAGGGACTAGCTATAGTGTCTAACTTGCCCTCCTACTCACAAACGGAGAAACAAATGATTAGACACCCCAGAACACAACACTCCTGGATCTCTCAGGAATCGCAGTAACAAGACACACCTTTTCACTCACTCTCTTGTACTTGTTCACAATACGATCTGACAGAGACTCGAATATAGTTTAAAACATTTATTTTAACTAATGTGCTCTAAAATGCAGTGTAAGTGCCACAACAAGCATAAAGATGCATAACACCAATATCATTAGCATTGCAGTAAGGCCATATATATTAAAGGAAGACATCATTATACAAAGACTATGGAGAAATGATTACAGTGCCTATGCTCCCTTCCCTTGGTAAGAAGAATTATTAGTATATAATAGAACATCTCTAGGCTTTGTCAGCAGACCCCATACCTCAGGCCATACGCGTGTGTTGCCCTTCTCCCTGGAAAGATCCCTCTCCAAGTGTGTCTTACCTATGCATGCATCCCCATAATATCAAAGTATGAGTCTACAGCAAAAACAGCTGCATTGGTATGTTTTGTCTGGGTGCTAGGGCCTGACCAGAACAGAATAACAAGGGGCAGTGTTTCTCGACCTTGCTCACAATGTTCAGACTAAACTCCAGGAACAGGTAGAGAACAAACACAGCAGAGAGTTCTCATGTGAAAGGCATAAACAGAGTCTTGCAAAAATAAATCCATGTAGTATCATGCGCAAAAGCAGCATCATGGCAACCGGGCTCATGCTAACTTATAGATGTCGACAATGCCCGTGGCGAACATGTGACATTACTTAAGCAATACCTGCATTGTTTTCTTGTGGACCATCCTATTGCTTGGTACTGATGTATTGCTTTATCTGAATTCGCCTACAACAATTTCTTATGTTCCTCTCTGAGGAAATCACCATTTTCTGTTTGTATGATTTCCGTTCGCAAATGGTTCACCAGAGAATGGCACTGTCATCAGTCCATTCTGTAATTACTCTTCGTCAAAATCTTCAGGGCATCCAGAAAGATGCTCATCAACATTTGATAAAAACAAAGACTGACTACAAGTGTTTTGCACAATGTGGGTAACAAGGTCTTGGTGTCCCACTGACTTCCTGACTGTTCCTGGGTCTCTGTCAGGACCCTGAAGAGAATGTGAGTACAAAGTGACAAACGCTGTTGATAATCCTCCAATTCTACACACAGAAGAAACAAGAAACAGAGGCCCAGATAGGATTACTGGTGGGCTCCTGACTATTCATAGCACCATTAGCTGCTGGAGACCAGTTAGCCTTGTTCCAGTTTTCATTTAATCTTGTTGAGCAGCTGGTGTAATATGCTAACTATATGCCCTCTGTCCTCCAGCTGGTCAGATCGACTTCTTAGCATAACGTCCATACAGTGGCGCCGACCCTTGAAACATGTGAAACCGGAGAGAGTGGATTCCAGTCCTGACTTTCTTTCTTTCACTCTCTTCCCTGTTTCTATTCTGGTTTCTGTGTCTGGTGCCATGTTCCATATTGTTCAAGAGCTTAGATATTCAGAAATGGAAGGGTCTTTCAGCGGGTCCAGAATACTGAAACCCAACAGTGTGTCTAATATCCTCCGGAACACACTGAGCCACAAAAACTGGACAGGGGATTGGAAACATTTGCAAAACCTATCTCATGCAACACAGTAAAGCACTGGGGAGATATGTATCACAAAAACATCCCATCTGTGCCCCACATATAATAAACAGAATTGCTGCTATCAAATCACCAAAACTAACTATTGTCAAAGAAGCAGATACAGAAGTTGCAGGAACTACAAAAACATACGTTACCTCTTTTGTGATGGCCTAAAAAAGCCTATGGTCCAGTCTGGGGTTGCCCTATTTGCTACTGCTGTTTCATGCTTTTGTCTTGGTCATCCTTGTCCACGAGTCTCTTCCATGACACTTGGTTTGGGTGGGCTTCTCCTGAATTGGTCTTGGGCACTCGCAGGCCATTTCTTTTTTTTAAATATTAGTCTGTGTTTGATCTTCTTCATCTCTTGTTTGGGGGCCCATCTCCTTTGCAGCCTCTTTTTTAACTACACTACCTGAAGAGACTATGTACAGGCCGCCCAGCTGCTGATATCTGACAGGCGAACGTGGTGCAACAGTGAGCACCCTTGTGGTCATGATCATGATGCACTGGTGCGACCACTGCAGAGTTCAATTGGAGAGGGACCACGTCTTTCAATCTCATACTTGCCTCCTGTTGGCTTGGATCGGGTGAGAGAGGCGGTGGGTGCTGCTCCCCCGATGTTCCAGATCCCTGTGCCCAAACACAAGGTGGAAGATTTCTAAAATGGATACTATGGTCCCCATTAGGATGGCGGGTGGATCGCCCCCACCGGGCCAGCGGTAGTCACCGCCGGCTCGGCGGGGGCGACCCACCTGCCAACCTTGCAGCAAAGACCCCCACCATATTACAATGGCTGCGGGGTCCGCGGCGGACGTAAAGACCGTCCGCCACTTTTCCGCCCGGTCGACAAGTCGACCAAGCGGAAAAGGGTTTAAATACGGTGGCGGTGTCTGAAAGACACCGCTAGCCATATAACAATGTGGCCGTGAACATGCCTTTACATGGCGGCATTGCCGCCACGGAAAGGCATGCGGAGTCTGCTTGCGGGGGCCCATTGCGGGCCCCCAGGGTCTCCGGGAGGGGTGGAGGGTGCACATGCGGGGTACCTATGGTACCCCCTGCCTTTCAATGAACAACGTGGCAGGCACCGTGTGGTGCCTGTCACTTTGTGCATTGAAACGCTCAACCTGCCTTTGTGGCATTGCGGCGGGCGGTGCTCTCTGCACCGCCCGCCGCAAGGTTGCAGATGCGCCATGCGCCTGCCAGTGTGGCGGGCGCATACCAATCGGGGCGCCGCACCCTCAGCGGGCGGTCCCGTTTCCCGAGGGTATAGCGGGCAGACAAAGTCGCCCGCCATACTAATGGAGCCCTAAGTATTGTGATGTCGTACTACTGGCCATGAACTATAATAAAACTTTGTGACTTCCAATATGCATAATATGGACCTGGAACGACCTTATCTGCTTTAGAGAAAGACAGAGAGGGCTAATGCAGCTACCTTGTGATGCCAGATGAATAGCCAAGCAGGAAGGAGGCATCGCCAACCTACAGAAACACTTTTTTTGCCCACTGGAAGAGGTGGTACATTACACAAATAGTATGACATTCAGAGGCATCATCTTTAAATATTAATAGAAATCTTGAGAGCTCTGTTTAAAAACGTTTGCTTATATTAATTACAGCTTTAATTTAGATGAATTGTGAGGACCAAGACAATGTTCATTTTTGACGAATTGTTAACAGTTGCATGTTTCCTAAACTTTTAGTCTGGATGTGATTGCTGTGCGACTTTTTTTCACAGGAATAAGTGTTCCATAAAGGTGCAAACTCTTTTATCAAAATATCATCCCTTACACTGCACACAGCCGATTCCATGCAGGTCGGCTGGCTGCCTCCCCAGCAGTGCATGGCAGTTCTTACAATATGACTTGTTAAGTGTTAAATGGTCAACGAGCACACAGGAAACAGCAAAATAATATTTCTTATCCAGCATAGACCAGGCTAGCACTGTGAATTCCAATTATAAAATCGCCTTCGGCAAGATAAAATGTTATTCTAACCATAATGTTCTCACAAGTCACATCCAGAGGAACACGATGCTGCTCAATAAAGGCTCTAAGACTCAGACTGCTTAATACGTGCATGAAAATTACAAGCAATCATTTCATAATGATGGTTTTAAAAAGTCGTCAGCACCAACCTTTTGAGCAAAGGCATTGGAACTGAATACTGATTCTCATGGCATTTGAATCCACAGATTTTAGGCATTTGCATCTTAGCTTCTTCCCCTTGGAGAACAAGGCTCAGAGTACATACCCGAGAACCCTACCCATGCAGCATGAATAAATACTAGCCTGAGTCAAGGTGACCTTCAGTAGAAGTATACTGTGTGCTTTTATAAAATCTACTCATTGAACACCTAAGGGGATATTCTCAAGAACATGTGATAACCATCGTAAAATTAGTTTAACGCAACTCTCCACATCGCAGTCTATCGCAAGAAAATGACTGGATGTTAACGTGGTATTCTCCACACGGTGGTACCATGCGATAGACCCACAACAGCACGTCAAGTGAACGCGCTAAAGTCAACATGACGCCGCAAAAACACAAAACATGAACGCGAAAATAGTAGCGATGATGCCAATCGCAATACAAAAATCTGTGAAAACCAGCCACAAGCCTGCAAATCCCTTGCGTCATGTGGGGAAATGCACCATAAAAGTGTGAAAAACAAACACAAACAAAAGCCAAACAACAGCAAAGCACAATGGAGGTAGCCGGAGCAAGTGCAGAAGACAACCAGAACCCCACAAGCCCCCCGGAGGACCAGCCTTCTGACCTCGGGGTCAGGAAAGGGCAAGGACATGAAGAGTAGGAAGAATCGGTTCAGTCCACAGGAAAACGGGATACTGATAACGGAGGTGATAGAACACCATCAACTGCTGTTCGCCACCTCCACTGTGTCACTGGCAACTAAAAATGGAATATGGTAGACCGTCGTGGACAAGGTGAATGCAGGCGGAGTGCTGGAATGATGTCAAGCGCAAAACTAAGCAGAAACGCGCAAACAACCGGAAGGCAACAATGCAGACTGGAGGTACCAGTCCAGCGCTACAGGAGGAGCTGGACAAGATGGAGGAACTGGTGTCCACAGTCATCAGTGGGGAGATGGTGGCAGGAGTTGGGGGACCGGACACTGCTCAACATGATTGGACACAACAGCAACAGGGTGAGTAAAGACCAGGGACTCGGGGGACGGGGGGAGATGGGCACAATGGCACACATGCACAAATAAGCATAGGACAAATCATGCCCCAGACCCCCAAATCCCACCAAGAGGCCAATGCACCCAATTATGCAACATTCCAGCACTGCAGAAGCAGAGAAGCCAGAGGCACACCTCATGTAAGGGCCAAGGGGCAGCCAAATCAGAGCTGCAGGGGTGACTCCCCCAAAATGCGGCACACACACATTACATGCAAAGCCCATCAACATTGACAACTATGTGGTACAAACCGCAACACATCCACAACAGAACAGAGGACACAACTGGTGCCGCTTATGTGTAGAAATTGGCCAATCACATATGGTATTGCAGGGAATTGTGGGTCGACAATGTACAAGTACAAACACACATTCGTGATGTTGTCGAAATGTCCACTGTCCCACATCAAATGGGCAGCTCCCCTCAAACACTCACAATGTACACTGTCATGCAGTCTGAATGTAAACATGTACAATGCATCAACATACATGTGAACAGAATGTTAACCTGCATCTCCCCTTCACATTGCAGGGGTAAATCAAACACCTCCTGCAGAGCAGGCTGAAACTCTCTTCTCTGATGACTAAGAGGACCACCACACCTTCGACTCTGACGTCCTCCAACAGCTCGTGGAGAGCCTCCGCAGCCCACTTCCAGGAGCAGGGCAGCCAAGCTGCTACGAGGAAAACCCACCCCCTGCACAGAACACACAGCACCCACCACCACGGCTGCCTCCCAGGACCCCCACGACAATCACATGGCCTTCCAACGCCGTGTGTTAGGGTGCCAGGAGAAGCTGGCTGAACAGGTGCAGGTGGGGTTCGGCCGCATGGCATACAAACTAGACGCCATACGTGGGTGAATAAGTCCCATCAGGGACCACCCACAGTCCGCTCCATGCTCTCCAACGAACCATGGCTGACATCGCTAGAGTCCTGACTCTGTGACAAGGACGACTGTCTAGTCAGAGTGCCTTCAGCGATCTCGCCCGGGAGTTGGGACTCATGCGGAGGCTCATGGAGAACATGGAGCGGACGCGGGCAGAAAGGGCAGCTGCCATGGCTGCACACCAACGAGAACTAGCTGGGTCCCTCAATGCCATAAAGACCCTCCTCATGGCATTGCTGCCACAAGGCCTGGCGCTGATGCATGCTGCTGGTATCACTCCATCCACATCTCCGGCCCCTGATGTATCAGTGCCATACAGTGCGGCAGACATTCCACCTCCGGCCCCTGAGGTGTCACTGCCACACAGTGCTGGAGACAGAACACCACCACTCACATGTGAGGCACATGAAACTGCAGTGGACGAAGATGCGGATGAATCTGCCCTTGTGGTCAGAAAGAAGCAGAAGCATTCATCTCTGCCATAGGGCCTGTTTCTGCTTGGTTCTGCCCTCTGCATCATCACCTTCTAATGTCCCCAATACACTCTGGGACACTCACCTTGGACCTCAACATGGACTGCCATATTCTGTTTGGTCACCAATGACACAGCTATCAGACTGCGGACTGAACTCCTCCTCTACTGATGTACTTGTCATTCCCTGAAGGACTATGGCTGGCCCTCCACGGGCCAACAATGTTAAGTGGGGTTTGCATGGCCCTGTACTGCTCCAGCTGCAACACTCCACTGAAAGTGCAATAAACATTCATGTTAACACAGATGCATCATGTCCATGATCCTTCAAGTGTGGAAGTATGGATGAATGTAGAGTCAGTGATTCGCCCTTGCGTCCATGTTGCTCATGTTGTGGGACTTGGGTCACAGGGTGACACATTGCCGGTCGTGGTTCGGGTGGCGCCGACACGACAACAGGGACACATCCATTAGTCACTTCCTTGTCCAGCCCAGGACTGAACCATGCCCAGAGCCCCGGGGTCATTGTTCACACCCTTACACTTGAAAGGCATACGCCAGGACAGCCCATTCCGCTTACGCTCACAGGGGGTGACGACAACGCTACATGTCCCAGGTCTTCCCTGTAGGGATCTGCTGCTCACTGGTCTAGTTGTCAGCATGCCACAGCCACTCCCTCACAGCTGGTTTACACCCACACCACACTCATCCAGCACAGGCATCACAGGACATGTGACCCTGCCAAGAAGAAGGGCTGGGCGCACGTGCTGGACGCCATTTCCACTCTCTAAATGGGTGTCTCTGTGTGTTTTTCATTTATGCATGAGGGCCTAGGGCCCTGCCACCTCACATTGTCCAGAGCTGGGGGTGACATGATGCCGTCTGCACCACAGGACTCAATCATGAAGGGTCCATGGCTAGCGGTGCCCAGACTTGGTGGCACCGGATACACTGCGGCAGGCACAGGCACACCGCCACCGGACCGTATCTTGCGGTGCAGTGAGATTAGGGCACATGAACTGCTGAGCGGGTGTGCAGCCTGCGATGAAGCACCATTGTGGCGGTCCGGACTGGTGAGGATTAGTTTGCGCCCTGCTGGGACGCAGTGTAGGCATGAGCCAGTGGGCCGTGCGGGCTTCCCGTCACGTGGGGTTGCCTCGCGGTTCACAGAGTTAGTGCCACCTATGGGGCTGAGCATGTGTGCATCCTGTGATGATGCCGTGTGCACTGATATGGTCTCTTCCATGACGTAATCAAGTCCCAGAATCAAGTGTGTGACCTGGTGGCCCGCGCTGCGGGCTGCATGATGTGGAGGGTGCCATGGTCACGGGCCCTGGACTTGGAGCTCCCACTGGCACGTGGTGTGCCCTCTTGGAGACACAACGGTGTCAGAAGGTGAGCAGTGAGGCCTGGTTGAACAGGGGCGGGCAATCATTGCCCTATTGGGGCTCCGGGCTGCATGATGAGTAGCTCCATAGCATCTGTTGTTCTTCAGGTGTGGCTCTGGGCAGGGCTCCCTTTATGCTGCAGGTTGTTGTCCATCTTTGCACCAGGTCAGAGCAGGTGTTAATTTCCTGCTGCTAACGCGCCTTATCACATGTTTTGTGATCTTATCGCCGATCTGGCTGGTAGTTGAGAATGTTGAGGTGTGGTGTTGTTGCTGCTTTTTGCTCGAGAACACTTACTCTGCATTTCATAAGCGATAGTTGCCGGGGTCATCTGTGGCGATGTTTTCTGAGGATGCTATCGTCGGAAAACTGGTGATATCGGCTGTTTGCACCAGCTTGTGAATGGGGCGATACATTTATTGCCAATTTGGCTGCGATAGAGTGCCGATAACTCGGCGATAGATCCTTGAGAATATGCCCCCTAGATTATGAAATAAAAGGTGGGACCTAATTTGGAGGTCTGGTCCATTCGGCGCTCCCTTCCCCCATTCCTTTTAGAGGGAGAGGGATGGCTTCTTCCACACCATAGGACTGCCGTATCTGCAGGTGAGGGTCCTCCAGAGACGACTGATTATGGACCAGTCACCTAAGTGAGGCTTGTCTCCATTACAAACTGTCATATAAACCAGGTTTCTCCAAAGTCGGTCCTGAAGGGCCGGATCCATGCCAGATAACTACATTTATTAAAAATGGGGATATGCAAAAAATCTGGCATAAATCCGGCCTTCCAGGACCGACTTTGGAGACTTTTGGAGAACCCTAATATAATCAATGGATGTCTGTCACAGAAAATCACAGACGTGCCCCTGACTTCCTGAGCGATAACTCCCAACACACCAGGAACAAATCTAATATGGGTCACGGAAATGTACCCCAAAATCGGGTGTCCATTTTGAGTTGACACATTTGTTCGAAGGGCACTGGTGGCATTTAAGGTGCAGTCACAGGCTGGGACTGGAGCCAATGTGCAAAGTAAGGCAGTGAGAGAGGCAAAGGCCTGAATTCATGAATGATGACAGAAATAGAAGGCAAGGGGCTGGAATCGCGGTAGCAGAGGCAAGGGCCCGGCGGCATAGAAGCAGGCACGCGAGTCGCAAGGATCTGGTCAATGAGCGAGAGATGAAGGCATCACAGGCAATATCATGAGTTTTTTTACTGGCAGTGGCGCACACCAGGAAAGAGGAAACCACCACAGTGAAAAACACAGCCACACGCATGAAGGCAAAAGTAAATCTGGCAGACGATCCACCGCAGGTGAGGTGAAGGTGCTGCCATATTCGGGGTGCAGCAGACCATTTGCCAAACCCTAAACATTCTCCCCCACACTTTTAAAGCATGCAATTTGCAAAGTTGGTTCTCTTTGAAAAAATATATTAACAAGGAAGGGCCAAATATGGACTTAAATGAAGTAACCATCACAACACTGCCTGGCAGGTTAGAGTGAAATGGAAATCAAGAGGATATAAAAGAAATCCCTGTGGCTAATGCTCCTAAATATGACAAGGATTTCATGGATCTTCTATCTTCCTCAGACAATTTTTAATAGATGTCTTGCTCCGTTTACTTGACCTTATTCTTCCACTCTCTCAATTTTACAGGCAGAATCAATTCACCGAGAGACATTTAAAGGCCACCCATGTCCCTGTCTATTCTTCCTGGCATGGCTAGTCAAGGAGCTCACTCCGGTTTTCTGTCCGTATAGGTCGTGTTCCGCTCCCACTAAAAAGGGATTCGTCTTTCTATTGCCCAAAAGGCCACTATTTAAGCCAGTGTCGGTCCTCTTACCAATTTGTCTGCTTGGCTAAACGTTTGGAAAGAGCTGTGATCCTTTTTCAAGGGCACCTGCACACAATGGTCTCTCCCGATTGCATCTGGGACATCGTCCAAGAAACAGTACAGAAAGTATACTAAATGAAGCCTGGGACTATTCTTGAAACGTATAAATAACGGTGCGGGCTAGCAGCTGGTGATCCACAGCTGTCCACAGTGCCACATCCAAAGCCACCGCCTGATGAACATACTATCAAGCGGGTTGAGTCATTCCTCTTGCAGTGGTCACAGAAGGCATCTTTCAGTAGTTGCATATCTCAAGAAGTGTAAATGGTGTGTCTCAGGCCTCCATGATTAATGTTTATCTTGCTCTTACGCTTGATACTTTTAAAACACCCAGGTGGGGTCACAGTCACATGCTGAGGTCGCTTGTCACTCTTCATTGAATATGAACATTAATACAGAAGTACACAAGCATGGCTGCAAGGAGCAAACATGGGGTAAAATGGGGTCAAATGTGCAAGGAATATCACAAGAACGAGTTGCAACACATTCACGACTCCTTAATGCCTCTTTTATATATGGTTCAAACAGGAAATGACATAACAGGAAACGATTCCATTTCATCTTGGATTGGGAAGCCTACACAGTAACCCCAAGATGGAATACCATTTTGGAAAGAACATTTTATAAGGCTTAGCCACACCAATTTCTTCCACACATGGTTTCAGTGAGGCACATGTAGAAAAACACATGTTGGCATCTTTTGTCCAATGCTGAACTCTGTAGACCCACTACCACTGTTCCCATCCGACACTCACAAGTCGCAGAGCACCCCTTCGCGGAATGCCAGGGTGGTGTGAGCTTGAAGACTCAGCCATGCACCGAGCACAGACTCCTGCGATGCATCGCTGGACAGCACTATAAGCTCTCAGTCTTCCCCTACATGCTCGCTGTCTCGGGTAAGCTCTCAGCACAGATGTAACTATAGCTTGCAAAGGCTCTTTTTCATACAAGCCTCAGAAAGAGGTTGGACTTATGTTTTTTTTAATTATTATTATTTACTTACACTGTGAAATCTCAGAGAATGTATCAACATTAAAAATGCAGGGCTGCAGTTTGAAAATTGTATTTGTTTGTATTTAAATGTTATAGCTTTGTGAAAGACTGAGGCTCGAAAAGGTAAAGAAACAGCTCCAGCAAAGAACAGAAAAAGAAAGGGCGAGTAGGCAAGCTTACCCAGCGCCATGGTGCAAGAATAAGTACCATTAATTCATTCGTGTGGCTCTCGAGCACTGTCCAATAGATAAGACATGGGATGAGAATTCTGGACCAATGGAACATTCAAACCTGCCGGCGGGAGTTCCGCCCACATGGCAAGCAGCTTTTTTTCCTTCTGTACGGCAGGGTCACAGCAGTGTCTGCGCCAGCTTTCACAGTGAGGTTACAAAATATTTTCTGAAGATTCTGGCCTTTACTCAACTCTATTAGATGTGGGGGGAAAAGCGGTGACAGACAGATTTGCAGTCAAACAGCCAAAATCTTTGTGGCAATTTTAGAATTAAAATTAATAGGTACAAATAGAAGATTCCTTGTGACTATCAAAGTGGAAAAGGATGGGCTAGAACCGCAGTAGACATCAGCAAAATGACGCCCTGGAGAATATTCCAGTTTAAAAAATGTTGAGACACTGTGAGGGAAAACCAAACCGAGTGACAAGAACATGATGCTGCCTACAGACTAAAACCACAATGGATGCCCCAGCCATCTAGCCGTTCAACCGATTGAAACATTATGTCATAAGAGTGGAAGGGGGTGATGATCTAGTCATGTATAGGATGGGTAAAGAGCTAGTTATTAGATGAATTGTGAATTCACAACGGCTGATTGACACAAGATATGAGACCAATGACAGATTCGAGGACCCCTGTGACAGATCTGGAGCAAGGCTTTTTGAAGCCCAATGCAAATTTATTTTTGCCGTCCCCATTCACTAGAACGCGGACATTGCTTTAAAGTTTTATTTGCAGTCTAGGGCCTCTGCATTTCTGTGTTACTGTAAAGCAGTTGCCTAGTATGGACATACTGTTGTGTCTGCCACACTGAGAGCTGGTGTATACAGATGTTGATAAACATATGGACCTGATAGACACCAGGGCTGAACCCAATTGGAAGTGATGGAGACAGTGCCTGAGGGACACATTGGTGAGTTACACACGTACACAGGTACAGATTGCCAGAAGCACTGATGGACGGAGGGGGTGAATCTGACACGTGGACTAATAGGTACACAGGCCGAGGGACACAGGGGCTTGATAAACACAAGTGCTAAAGGACGCAGATCTAAATAACAAAGTGGCTGATGGAGACTTTACGGGCATAAAGGAAGGGCAGACAGACACAGGGTTTAAAAGATATTGTGTATGGAGAGAGGGAGCTCACTCCACAAGTGACTGGAGGGCATAGAGAGGGGTGATGTTGGCCTCAAGGTCTTCCATTGAACACCTTGGAAGCCTAGGCTTTACCCAACCAGTAAAGGGACCTACACGCATTGCCTGACACCTCCTGGACCCTATTTCCACCAACATCCAAGTCTACAAGCCCACACCAGTCCAGTGGACCATACCCTTGTCAAGTTCAACATCTCCATCATAGTCCAATGAACACGCACCACCAGACCAGCCTGCTGAAACTGGAACAGCATCACTTACAAGCACTGGAACTCTGCTCTCAAAACGACTAATTCGACCACAGCAAAAGCCTCCCCAAAGCCATCAAGAATTTCAACAATTGAATCTCCTCCTCCCCCGGTTCTCTGGCCCCCTCAAACACAGCAATGCAACAAGATCTAGATCCCAGGCCAGTTGGTACACAGAGGACATGACACCACTAAACACACCACTCTGGTGGACCCCATTGTTGCCAGTACCAACACAAGCAAAGAAATCTTCACTATTGTGAAAGATTTCACCTCACCATCAGCCACCTCCAACTTGATCACTCCCTCACATGACCTCTGCAACAATCTCTCTCAATTCTTCAGCAACAAAATCCTTGCATTATACAACAACTTCAGTCCTCAATTGGACCTAACATACCTCACCAAACACCTCCTTATCTTATCCAAAGAACCAATGCTACCCACATGACCCGTCATCACCTCAGAAGAAAACGCCACCACCATGAAGTCATCCACTCAGGGGCCCCATCGGAACCCTACCCCCACCATGTTTACTTTAGTGGATTCCAAGCCATCAGCACCATGATCTTCTCAGACACTTGAAAACATGCAACTGTCCTCCCATTGTTGAAGAAACCTTCTACAAACCCTTCAACGCTCGCCAAGTACAGACCAAGCTCCCTGCTACCATTCCCACTAAGGTCTTTAAGAAAATCATCAACAGACACCTTACCTAATACCTCAATAACCATTAACTACTCAACCCTTCTCATTTTGGTTTCAGACCCAACCACAGCATAGAAACTGCCCTCATCGCCCAGCAGATGACATCCAGGTGACTATGAACAGAGGAGACGTTCTTCTGGGCCTCTCTGCAGCATTTGACACATTCTCCCACCCCATCCTCATCCAACACCTACATGACATCAGAATCCAAGGACAGGCAGTCCAATGGATCTGCTCCTTCCTGACCGGAAAATGCCAGTCAGTCAGCCTGGCATCGTAGACCTCAAATGCCTGCATCCTCATCTGCGGAGTTCTGCAAGGATCCTCCCAAGCCCGACCCTCTTCAACACATACATGATCCCTCTAGCCAGAATCATCCTCTCTCACGATAGCAACACCCTCTCCTATAAAGATGACACACAACTCACATTCTCTCCCTCAAAGACAAGACACCCAGCACCTGAAACAAGTTCAATGCCTGCATGACTGAAATCGTCCAATGTATGAAGACCAACTGCCTAAAGCTGAGCACTGACAAGACCAAAATCATGATTTTCAGGAAGAAAACATCACAGTGGGACTCCACTGAGTAGCCAACAGAGCTAGGACCAACACCCACAGCCATAAACCATGCCAAGAACCTCAGGATCATCATCGACAGCAAACCCGACATGACCGCCCCACTCAGTGTCATCACCGCCTCTTGCTTCCATACCCTAAAGATGCTGAGGAAGATTTTCAAATGTCCCCCAATGAGCACCTGGAAAACCGTTAGCACGCCCTGACCACAAGCAAGCTAGATTACGGGAACACCCTGTATGATGAGATCAACAAAAAACACCAGAAATCTGTAGACCATTCAGAACTCAGTGGCCAGAATCCCTCTCAAGTCTCAATCTCCAACCTGCACTGTAATCACATCACATCACATCTAAAGGAGCTCCATGGGCTCCAATTTCACAAATGAGCACATTTCAAAATCTCCATCCACAGTTTTAAGGCAATACATATCACTGGCCCAGCATACCTCAACAATTGCATCTGCTTTCACAAACCTTCCAGACACCTCCTCTCATCAGGACTCCTACTTGAACAAATCCCACAAATACGGAAAACCAAATACAGTGATTGAGACATTTCCTACATTGCTCCTAAAGCATGGAACAACCTCCCACTACACATTAGAGCCTTCTCCTCACTTCTTGAATTCCACAAGAAGCTGAAGACTTAACTTTTCAAGTAGTCCCACTAGGCCCTAGTTGTGCCTAGACTCAGCGCTAGGATACTCTCCAGGGTGATTGTGGGCTCCACAAATCTAAATAACACAACAAGGTGAAATGATCACAGATGACTAATGGATCTAAGCTAGTTCAACAGTGACCAGGTGCAGAAATCAATACATATGGAAGCTGGTTTTGCACAAGATGATGCAATATACATAAATAAGGCTCTTCTGGGAGTCTAATGTATCTGTGCCATTGTCTTTTATGTGCTCACAGTGGGGGAAGTAGCTACAGTGCCAACTTAAGGATTTTTTGCGCCCGAGAAAAACATATTTTGGGGCCCTTTATTTGGAATGCCTTTTTATTTATCACCAATTTTCAGCTAATTCAAGCACTTGTGATACCAAATAATATTGAATTCCAAGTTGATTATGCGCTAAGCTTACACAAATGGGGGCACGTTACCAGCACTTCATTTGTAAAAGAAAGAGTGCCGGTGCCCGAAGCTCTGCTCAGAAGCCCAGAGTCTACACTAAAATGTTAGTGCACCAAACACCAAAGCTGGTAGTCAAAAGTCCGCCTCATGCCTCTTTCATCCACTACCAGTCACTCCCTGCCCCTTTCATGTTCCTGATTTCTCCCTTTGTGATGGTTTTTCCAACTTTCTCTTCCTCCCAAAATAAGTTCTGGTATCCCCCAACTCTGACCACCAGCTCAAATTAACCTCTTCAGCGCCCATGACGAGATAGTCTCGTCATGGAGCACGGTTGCGCTGTGCCCATGACAAGACTATCTCGTCATGAACCCCACCCACTAATGTAACGCCCGGCACAGGAGGGGGAAAGGGCGTGGCACAGAAGGGGTTAAGCACTGCATGCCACAAGGAAAATGTGTTAATATTCTCCTTACTTCTTATCCCCTGCCTAAACCGTCCTTTCCTTTTCCTTTGTGTAAACTAAAGCTTCCCTGGCTATACCGTGACCACCGACTCTGCTGAGTGAAAGAAAAGGGATGGGGTGGGATGAAGATGTAGTACATAGAGATGGAGAGAACGGTAATCCTAGAGGGCAGAGGGGAGGTAAAAATAGAGAAGTTCGGAGATAGGTGAGGTAGAGAGAGATGTAAGGTAAAAAGACAAATGTGATGTACACGGAAAGAAAGTTACAAAGAGGTAGAAAGAGGAAGAGGTAAATAGAGAAACTGAGACAGAGGTATATATGACATCAGGGTGAGGCAAGGTAAGTGCTAGAAAGAAGGACATTTAGGGAGAGAGAGTGAGGCACACTCAGGGGTGAGGTTATGAAAGAGATATGGTAAGAAGAGAAGTGGGTTATAGAGAGGCAGATGCAGATAGAGGTAAGCAGACAGGTAAGGTTGTGATAGAAAGATGCCAGATAGAGCTTGTGAGGTAGAGAAGCGTGCAGATTGAGAATGAGAAAAGTTATAGAAAGAGAGGTCAGAACAGTGAAGCGGGGGAAATTGAGAGAGTGGATGAAGGGTTGAAAGACGGTGTAGAGAGACTAGATATCAAGTAGAGAAGTAAATGTAAGGTAGACAAAGAAAGGTCAGGTTGACATGGAGGAGAAAGAGAGGGGCAAAATAGGTCGTTGTGAGGTAGAGACAAGGGTAAGGTAGAGAGATGTATAAAGAGAAAGATGTAGCGTGAGATATAAGACACAGGGGTGAGGTGAAACGGAAAAGGAGGTACAGAGAGAGATGAAAGAGGAGGTAACGATAGAGAAAAAGAGGTAGAGGTAGAGAAAGAAAGGTAGTGAATGTGGATAAGGTAGTGAGATAGGTAAGACAGAGGGAACATTTGTAGAAAGAGTGATGGGTGGAGAGAAGTGGTGAAAGGAGAGTTAGAGTAGTGAGATTAAAGTGAGTTAGAGCAAGAGGAGAGACAGAGAGTGGCGATGCAGAGAGAGAAGTGAAATAAAGATAGAGAGAGGTGAGAAAGGTGTAGTAAGGAGAGGGGAGTTAGAGAGTGAGTTGTAGATGTAAAAGAGATACAGGGAGGTTAGATCGAAACAGAGCAGAGAGGTGTACAAAGTGGTATGAGATCAAGATAACTAAGGTAGGGCCATATTATCAAGGAACGGCGAAAACATTATCGCCGCTTTAGCGGCAGGAAACTGCCACTAAAGCGGCGATAAAGGGGGCTTATATGGGAATTCACAAGGGCATATTATCAAGCCCATTATCGCCGCTTTAGCGGCAGTTTCCTGCCGCTAAAGCGGCGATAATGTTATCGCCGTTCCATGATAATATGGCCCGTAGAGAGATGGGTAGTGATAGACAAAAGGAGATAGTCAAAGAGTGTGGTTGAGCAGAGGTGAGGTCATGAGAGAAAGGTACAGGTTGGGTAGAGAAAGGTGTACAATGAGAGTGAGATGAAATAGAAAATGTTAGGACAGAGAGAAAAGTTAGGTACATAGAAATGTAGAAACAGAGACAGATAAAGACAGTGGCGTGCAGTGGTGGCTCTTCCACTAGGTGGAGGAGCGTCGCCCCACTGCTTCTAAGCTGTGCAAAAAAGGAAAAATAAAATGATAATAACATGCTATAATTTTATTTTTCCACACTGGCTCTGTTCGTGTTATTATAGGTGCAGTGTGGGACAGGGCTAATCTGTTCATGACAGGGGGGAGGAGTGGTGGGCACTACTAAGTGTGTATGACAGTTTGGCCGGCCATCTTTGGCCGGCCAAACAGTCATTATGCGCATTTAGCATGTTCTCCACCTGGCTGTATTGCAATGGCCGGGTGGAGAACATACACAGCCTCACAGCTCCTGCCTGACTGCCAAACCAGGGAGCTCAGACAAATCATGACAGCGGCATCGTGATTGGCTAGGGGATTCTGGGAGCCTGTGTGCTTCCTGGATTCAGAGTCAGGAAGAGACAGAGGACGGAAGAGAGGAGGCGTTCGAATATAGGTAAGTGAGCTTTTGTTTTATCCTTCCCTCTGCCACCCCTGTTCCATCGCAGCCACTCCTGGTGGTGTGAGATAGAACAAGTGAAGTGACAGAATAAGAAAGACCTGAGAACAAAAGAATCTCTCTTATTTTAATCGTCACCAACTACCTGGCAGTTCGAGGGTTGAGAATGCATGCCCAGCAGTCACATTATAAAACAAATCTTGTTTTATGGAAACACTTGTGGGTGCCGAACCCCAATATTCTAATTCACTCCAATATTTTAGATCACCCCAAAATTTACCTTAAAGGTTCTGCTACAGCACCCTTGATCTTGTGATTAGGGTCACCACTCTCCTCAACAATAGCCCCATCAAAACTAACGGAGTAGTAAATAACTGGGACCACTCAATAATGGAGTTCTAGATCAGGAAAAAGTTAAAGGGTTACATCACAAAAATATCAAATTAAGAATTACTGAGAAAACACAGAATATATGCCATGGAGGCTCAGATACATCGGATTTAGTAGTGCATTAACGTGCCTGGCCGTTACTAGTGCACTCCTGTGGGTTGCACCTCTGTTGCTCCTGGGTGGACTCTACCGAGCCATTGAAATAGCTGCTGTAGCCAATGCGGTGTTACATCCACACCATTCCCCGGTAACAGCGTGATATTCAATGTTCCCGCCCTCAGGCAACTCCGACTGTTTGCTGTAAAGCACAGAGGTTCGGAATGGCCAGATGAGGGGAAGGAACAGCCAGGAAGGAGAGCTTCAATGACAATAAGAATAAATGTTCTCCTGGGTAGTGACTAATAGTGTTGTCAGTGCGTAATAAGAGTAATAAGTATCTAAAATAAACTGTCTGCTATTTCTTGGCTGCGAAGATTTAAAGTCTGACCCGCGGATTATGGTCCTGCAGAAAGAACTAAGAGGCCCGACGGTAGCGGCAGCAGCGGTATCCAGGACACATAACATGAACTTTAGCAACTTGCTTCACAATGACGAATGGTCTACTTTCTAATGTTACTATATTGTACTGCGCTCCACAAGCAAATAGGGAAAGTATTATGCATTGCAAAAATATATCATATTGTGCTTCATCGTTCTTTCTGCATAAGCGATGTGGTAAACCAGTTCTAGTCACTTTCTAAATGCTCCTAAAGTAAATGAAGCATTATAGATGATACTACCAGGGGCCCGATTGCACATGCGACTCCACAGGCAGTCTCCTCTATGGAAACCACTTGCCAAAGAAACCTGAGGGCCAACCAGGAACACTCAAGAATTCCAAGTGTTAAGTGTGGGATGGGGCTCCTTACAGAGTGCGAGAACCCAAGATGGCCACTGCATTTATCATTCTAGACTTGCATTCTCTTGCTAGATGTTGGACCACATGTAGACCCTGAAACAACAGAAAGGTACCCTGTAATGAACAACAGACCATACCAGACTTTTTATGTGGAGTTTTTATGTATGCTGAGCATTGTGCATAGGTGCCAGTGCTGAACACTCATAACACAACCATTACTGTTTCCCTAATGAATGTACTTCCTACATGCCTTACGGTACATCGGGAGGGAGCATCTCTGCCCCCATACTACCACCACACTGTGTCCCTAAGCAAGAGGGGTTATGTTGGCTAGTGGCCTTATTACTAGTTTGATATTCCATGGACTGCCATCCCAGTGGTGGTCCAACAGCGGTGAGCCGCCCGCCGTATTACGAGTTGAGAGCGTTGCCTGTGCAGGGACTGCCGCTGGACTGGCAGTGCTGCCAGCAGACCAGAGACCAGCGGGTTCACGGTCAGGAGAATATTATGAGTTGGCTTTGCCACAAGCCGACTGCGGCAGTCCGACTGCCGACTAAAGGTCGGCATAGATGAAGGATTTGGGGTGCATACTCACCACTTTTATTGTTCTTTGCAGATTTTGATGTGGATTCCTTTCTCTGGGTCCCCCTACACAGGAGCATCTTCACCACAAGGAATACGACCAAGTCTGGGACAAAGTACAGGTAAGTGCATTGGTACCATATGCCCATTACTGGGACTGCCCACATATGGGTCAGACTCCGGCAATGGGTATGTGGTATTTGTCAACATGTTTCATGTGTATGTGTGCATCCGACACATATGCACTCGAAATGTACACACAGGCATTGATACATATTGAAATACATTGCACACTGCTGCAGCCACATCGCCAGCCCCTCAGTAAACTTGTAATATGGCGGTCGGACAGCCAACAGTGCAGTGGTCTCCTGTCGGACACGGATGCAGTCCTACGGCGGTCAGACCACCAAACTCGTGATAAAGCCACAAGTCTGCATGTTGAGACTGGGAGGCTCTTCTGATTCTTCTGAATGGACTCCATAGAGCTTCTACCTTGGAGGCATGTATCTAATTCATTTCAGGGGATACTTCTGTTTTTTGATCCTGGGTGGACTCTCAAATTCCTTTACTCTGGCTGCCTGTACCCAGTGTGCTCCAATGGGTGGCTCCTGTCTCCTTAATCAACTTCTTAGAGCAATACCCTGGCTGCCTGAAACAAGTGCTCCTCTTTAGCTTTTGGGTGGACTCCATAGAGCAGTGGACCGACTGCTTGAACCAGTGCATTACTGTGGGCTGCTCCTGTCACACAAAGAAGGCCAAGAAGCTGTCCTTTTATTAGATGGGTAGCAAGAGCACATGCACATATATTTCTTACTCTTCTTCATTCTATTCTAGGAATCAGTGCTGCTAAACAAGTGTTCATTGCTCGACTTAACACACAAGACAAAAATAAGTCTCACATAGGGCACATTCATTTTACTATTTCTACCAGTCACAATAACAAATCAATGTAAGATCATGTATTCTATCCCTCCCATGTCACACATCTCTACTCCACTACACATGAAGGTGCAGCAGCCGATAACGAGACAAAAACACTACTCGGGTCAACCACACAACATCAAAAAGCTTCCCCCACAGGCCACACTCTTCTAACCAAGCACTCCCTTATGGTGTAGTGTGTTACCCGACAGCTAATGTGCATCAGTGTGCATTCAGGGGTATGAAGTGCTAAGTAAATGCAATTACAATACAGTATAACACATGAGCCAATTACCATTTCTTCTGCACTGCCCTGTGTGAAACTTCAATACCGTACAAGGTTCTGTTGTTTTCTACCTAAGTTTGAGATATACAAGTGTCGCACACACATACATAACCAGAACCTCAAGCTTCTCTTCTCAAAAGTGCGCCAGGGCTCTCCCAGAGATGTTTCTTCATCGTGAAACGCCCATTGCCCACACAGTACTACAGAGCAGCTGCACCCACCCGCTCCTTGCCTTTCACAAGTGGTGCACATCGCTTTCGATATGTTCAAATTGGCCGGCTCTGACCCGCTCACTCTTTTACCCCCTCCACTAGCACTCTCTAGGCCCAATCTGAAGGATACAAACCTAGCGCTAAGACACTTCCGGGTAATGCGCGCTTTATAAAATCCCTTCATTCATTCATTCTTGCGTGGTGAGGTGAATCAGTTCCTCCATCAGAAGAGAAGAAGTCACTAACTGGGGTATAAATGAAGGTAAAGAAGGTACAGTATGTTCAGGACTTCTCTTTATGGGATTTCCTGATAGGGACATCTATTGTCATTTGTAGGTCCTCCCAGGCACTCAAGAATCACCGGCCATCTGCATCATCAACACAATGAAAAAATAATAAATTCCTAGGCAATGATTATTTATAGAACATTTCTTAGTTTTATGTGTCAAGTTAAGGTAGCTGAATGTAACAACAAAGTGATTAAGAAATACAAAAATGTATTCTTTACATATCAAATTTCACAAAGTGTAAAAACCTTATTGTTCGGTACAAACATACAGTAATTTTGTCATTTATTACAAAAATCTCATTAAAAAACACTTTTAAAAAGGGCACAATCCTGTGGCAAAATACTTAATCTTAGACGGGCGTTTTGACGTAAAGTACGCCTTCGTCAGGAAAAGCCACAAATCCTGAAATTAATTAAAAAACATGCTAAACAATAGTTTACATTATCATTACTCAGTTTTGTAACCAAACTATATTTTAGGTTACATCATTTAACTGACACATAAAAAATAAACATAATAATTGACATTGTATACCTTCATTTTGTATTCCTTTTGGAAAAAGAAATCTAAAACACGAATCGCGGATTAAAATGAGAAAAGGGGGAGAAAAAAAGAGAAAGAAATGGAAAGATGTGTAGGTTGTAAAGAGGATAATATTGAAGGTGAAAGGATGGTGAACACCAAACATCCCAGTCTAACTTATCCAATGTGATAGGGGATACTCTCTAAAATGCTTACTTTGTATCTTATGGCCAGGAATGAAGAATGCCAGGAAATTGTAATTTTAAAATATTCCGATGTGGCTGAGAACCTGTGAATGTATAACAGATTGTCATTTATGCTCAGGGTCAATATTTTTTTATACGGGATGGTTAGGGACATCTATTGTCATTTGTAGGTCCTTCCAGGCACTCAAGAATCACTGGCCATCTGCATCATCAAAACATCATTTTTCCTTCAAAGTGTCTTTGTTCTTTTTGTTGTTTGTAGAGTTTTATGTAGCGCAAACTAGACCTGAAGATATCAGAGCGCTTTACATAAGCATCAGTTTCCTTACAGATGGACACATTCATTGTTGGTAGGTACAGGGAGATTCAGTGATTTGCCCAGGATCACAGGATGTTGAGCGTCGTTGCCGAGACTCGAACGCAGTTCCCCAGCTTCGAAGTCTAGCCGAAAGGCTGCATCCTCTCCCCGTGTCTTGAATATGACTCCTGCTCGGAACTGAATGGAGTCGGTTGATTTCTTCTCATTCTCGTCAGTGGCTGGCAAATTTCGCTTGAGGTTGATTTTCAGAGTTAAACGACAATTCGCCTCTATTTTTAAGGGAATATGGGGGCATATTAGCAAGGGCTGACGATATAATTATCGCCGCTTTAGCGTCCATTTTGGGGCGAAAAGCAGCGATAATTATATCGCAATATCATCAAGGACACGCTAGCGCGTGTTTCCTTGATGTAGAGCCCGTTTTTACACAGCCTCGCCTCGCATCGCTAATGAGATGCAAAAGAGGCGTGGCTGTGAAGACAACGCATGTTAATATCGTGAAGGCAGCTTCGCGATATTAACAAGGAGGTGCAGCGATAAAAAAAATCGCGCTACCGCAGCCTTAACTCAGGAATTTAACACCTGTTAAATTCCTGACTAAGGCATACTTTTAATGGGATATGGATTATGCTGATAGGACCACAGGGTCCCATCAGCAATGTTATCGCTGTTTTCAATGGAACATCGCTGGAAAACCAGCGATGTTCCATTGAAAACACCGCTATCGCTGAAATATTATCGCCATAGCGCTATGCGTTGTAAATATAGCGTTATCATGGCGATAATTTTCAGCGATAGCTGGCGATAATTTTTCTATCGCTATGATAATCGCTGGCCGTTGATAATATGCCCCTTGGTAACTACTGCATATCCCTGATTTTTCACTCTGCTGCAATGAAAACCGATGTAAACACACTCACACATTTAAAAATGTAAAAATATTCAAGGAATTTACCTGCACTAAATCATGCTCTCCTTGCTGCATTTCAGCTCCCCTGCTCGCTACCTTCAAGCTAGGCCACTTTTTTCACTTTTCAGTATCAGCAAAGCTCTTAAGAAGCTTCCCCCTTTTAGAAACAGAGCTAGCTTTCGGCTTGCCATAAACAGCAATGTATGATAATTACACGCTTAAAAAATAGAATTTATTTGGAAAAATCTCCAAAGGTCCGCAGGCCAGCAATGCTAAAGGCCTGACAGGTGTTGAAGAGCTAATGTTTCTTGGTTTCGATGGTTACAGCACAAATAATGACAGAAAACGGCTTAAAGTTTTGCTTTTACTTGTAAGAACATTCTTTCTCGGCTTAGAGGTGTGGTAAATATTTAAAACTATAATTTGCTTCCAAAGAGCTACTATTATAAGACGTGTAAACCAAAAATCCCTGCACATAGTGCAAGTATTTGAGAAAGAGACTGCGAATTCCGTTTGACAGGTCCACTTACGTCAGCATCATAAGAGCCAGGTTGATTTTGTATTCACTGGGCCAGAGATGCTCAGTGCCAGCTAGTGCTTAATTTGTAAAACAATAAGTGCCAGGAGGCCACTGCAGCTTGCACCACCCATTCTCCCTGTCATCGCGGCCAATGGCGGTACCAAAACAACTACTGACCATCTCTCTCGCCTGCAAGTGCGACAGTTCCGATTATTCCAGGTACCCGAAGCTAAAGGAATGGCTGGGGAGGCAGGTATTAGTATGTTTTTAATGTATATTGTATTCATAAACAACCGTTGTTCTTCTCATCCCAAAATTAGACGAGCAGCGCCACCATGTGACAGACTGCCACAAGTGTAGTGTTGACCTTTAAGTGCCAGTGTCAAGCACCGGCAACCAATTAAATGTCAGTGCTGAGCACTGGAAATCATCGGCTCAAATTGAGCACTGGTGCCAGCTCTACATTTGCATCAGCAAACCGTGTCATCCTTTCTTAGCGTTGGCCTCGGCACCACTGGCCTTTAACATCAGATGGCTGTCTTTGTACTCCAAGGTGTACTGGAACAGCTGCCAAATGTGTTTTTTGAGGCAGGCAGCAGTGAAATCAAATTAACTACGAGGCCATGGTGGTCCAACGTATGTTCAGATCAGATCTTGGCAAGCTGGATAGCTGAAACTTTCAACATTTGATTCACATAGGATTTGGTGAAAATGGCAGCAAGATGCGGTTATGGCCAGACAATATATAGCGCCTACAAAATGGGTTTGAACTAGGGGTGGGTAATACTTTTTGCTCCGCCGGCAGAGTTTGCAGAGTTTTGCCTACTCCACATTACACTTGTAACAGCTGCTTGGTGGAGTTTTTTCTCATGTGCAGCTCACTAGCGGCAAGTTAGCGGGCACAAGTGAGAATTGGCGTCCTCTTGTGCGATTTTCAGGAGCAAAGACACCACCTGGTGAGATTTTCACAACGAGGGCGGTCGCGACCATTCACAGTGAGAAAGCTGCCGTACGAGTAGAACATCTACTCGAGCTGCAGCAAAGAGCAGCACCATCTGGCGTGCCGCATGGTGCTGTTCATGCTGATTTTGCATTGCGTTGCGGATCAAAGTCCCGACATTAAGAATCAGCGCAAGCCGACTCATTGAACCCCGTAGAAATTTTCATGTAACTCCGCGAGTTCAGCCCACGCCTAGTTTGTTCTATAAGGACTAGGAGAAGAGGAAGACCCAATCGACTACAGCTGCAGGCTATACAGGGAACCATGCACATCTTTGCTTCCTCTGCACTTGCTTCTCAAGCCACAGATGAGTGTCTTCCCTGTCTATTGCATTTACTTAATTTATTTACTGTACTGTTTGAGCCATTCATTAGTATATATTTTGTGATTTATAGGTTAAACTGTTTGGGCACAACATCTTTTTATTATAATATTGAGCTACCCACTTCATGCTCTACCATGTTAGAAGTGCAGCTTGGCACTACCATGAAGCAGCTTTCAGTCTTTGTCCCAACCCCATGGTACTGACTCCTACCGCCTTTGAGCCCCGCCTGTCTCCAATTTGTTTCCTCCCATTGGCGCTTGCCTTTCGGATGCCTCCTGGCCACTCCTTCCAAACTGTGCATATGCAGCGCCTTCGTTCCCTAATGCATGTGCATTAGATGTGTGCGTGAAGTCATCTTTTTGCACTCCCTTTTCATGGTTAGCAGGTCGTGCTTGCATACATGCCAACTTCTGGAAATAGGAAAGGGGGATATTTTGTAAATTAAATCCAGGGATTTTTCTCATTTTTGACTTACCTTGAATTGAAGGCAGGAGACAACATAAAGCTGTTTGGGTTCGAAAAAATCAGTCTTGCTCCTGAATCGGGTGTGTTGGTATAGATGTGCTTGCCGTGGACGTTTTCTTCAAGGTGGTCTTTCTCTCACAGACAGTGTTTCCACACTACCAGACAACAACACTTTGCAAGTGTCATGGAAGAGTTTTTCACTTTGAGACTTTTTTTCCTCCACTGGATTCCCACCCTTGATAGAGATTGACTCCTGCCCTTGACAAAAGTGAATATCTGACAATAGTAACGGCGGGAGTGGGCTACCAACAGTTTCTGGCTGCCTACCAACTCTGTGTGGGATTCCTCCTACCTAGGTAGACATTCCTCTCCTGGAATGCCCACAACTTGCTGCATTGAACAGGTTTGAGCATTCTTAAAATTACACATTGATGGTGCAATGTTTAAGTGAGATCATATCTATTTTCAAGAGTAAATTCATGTTTTATGATGCGTAAACTTGTTAAATGTAGGTGCGCCAACACGTTAGTAGCTGGCCCATATAGTGCCATTTTGTCAGAACTGAGTACACCAATCTTGCACAAGTAGCAGTGAGTAATGCAAAATGATGGGGTCCCCCTGCAGAGTGTGAACAGGGGTCCCTTAGTTGCCCATATCTCAGAGATATTCATTGGCCTTGCGCTAAATGGGCCCCCTTGATGGGCTGAGATAACCCCTGCTCACCCCCTTGGTAGCTTGGCACGAGCAGTCAGGCTTATCCCGGAGGCAATGTGTAAAGCGTTTGCGCGCGCACACAGCAACAACACCCTAGGCCCACCACAAAAGAAACTCCACACAAGGTTATATATAAAAATAGCCTTTGTATTATACCAAAACACATTAGATAATATTCACACAATTTACACTGTGCCAACTGGCACTGGCAGAATTTACAGGGGACTATTTACACAAGACAGGGCCACATGGACCACTGTCAGAATTAGCACAAATCACTAATTGTAGATGTAAAACATATATCAACTGTAACACAAATTATCACTGTAGAGCACAACCAGTAACTACTGGTAAAAGGGAAGTACACCCTATGCAATCCTAAACACCTTAGGCATATATCACTCAGGGAACCATGAACTCACTAGCACAACCTATTCTAGGAAAAACCATTTCCTACGCATAGACACAGTCACAAATAAAAATAAGCATAACGACAATGCACATTAAATGTAGAACAAATCAGAAATGTAGCGCACAACCAGTAACTGCTGGTAAAAGTTAGGAGCACCCTATGCAATCACAATCACATTAGGCATAAAACATATTAGACCTAAAACACAGGATGCAATCCCTTTGCGCAGGAATCACGTTCGGTACTGGCCTCAGGCCAACTGGCCTTCCATGGGGCCCAAATGCCCTATGTCCCACAGTCAGGGCGCTGCGCATGCAGCAAAAGAAGAGTGCGCCAGAGTTTAGGCCTAAATGTGGCAGCTGCCCACTACTTGCTGGGCAGCTGTGTAGGCAGGAATGTGGGCACTCACTGAAAGAAGGGCGCTGGGCTCAGGGGCCCTGCTCTGGGCCTCTCCCAAGGAATGTAGCCCAATCGTTGCAGCTGCCTGCGCCACGCAGGGCAGCTATGGGAATGCACACGCAGTCCTGGCACTCATTGTGCCCTGTGAGCTCCCCACTGGGACTCTGAACTCTACTTCGCCCCACAGTGCAGCTGCCCGCGCTTACGCGATGCAGCTGATGCCAAGGTGAGCCTGGTCACCATTGTGCCTCTTTAAGTCCCACTCCGGGGCTTCTTAACCCAGTGACACTCCCAGTTGCCCTCAATCTGTGGTGCAGCGGAGGAAGAAGACTCGCACAGGTCCCCCCGTGCCTTGGGAGCCTAAGACATCTGCTCCCACCTCAGCCCCCACTCACCGGAGGCAACTCTGCTGATGGCAGTCCCTGGGACCCGCGAGGCCCCAGTCTTCTGTTAGGCGCCTCCTTCTCCGGGCTGCAGGCTCCTCACGGTGGGTTAGGCTCCCGCCTGCAGGTCAACTTCTGCTGGGCACCAGAGGACGGAAACGGAGCATACAAGCTCCGACTTCTCTGGGGCTGTGGGGCTCTCTCCACACTCACGAGAGCCCCGCTCAGGCCTTCACCACTTCCGGGTCGCCTTCTCCTTGCGTCCGTGATGACGTGGGTCGGCCGAGTCTCGGTCGCTAGGGGACACCACCCGCGGGCACCAATCCCAGTGCTGAGTTTTCCGTACGCTGCTGGGGAGTCTTCGCAGTGCTTCCGTGGCTCCCGGGCCAGTCAGCGGTGATTTCTTCTAATGCGGAGGCAATACGGGGTAGGCTCCCGTTGTAAATAGATCCCAAAGCGGGGTGGGCACCCGCTGGGGTATATTAAAAAACAAGGACAAAAGGCACAG
Source organism: Triturus cristatus (assembly GCF_964204655.1). Taxonomy (NCBI): domain Eukaryota; kingdom Metazoa; phylum Chordata; class Amphibia; order Caudata; family Salamandridae; genus Triturus; species Triturus cristatus. The sequence continues at coordinate 805,855,053 of NC_140582.1, read as the reverse complement.
AGGCGGGGTGGGCACCCGCCGAAACTACGACAATGCGGCAGGAGGCGGGGTGGGCACCCGCAAGGACAAGAAATAAAGATAAGCGGGTGGGCACCTGCCGCGAAGACACCGATGCGGGGTGGGCTCCCGCTCGGTTTGGCTTTAAACACCAATGGGCGACAAATAACGCGGGGTGGGCACCTGCTCGGTGTCACGGTCCTGTGGGGGAATCTCAGCGCCGGGGATTCCTTCCTGAAAAGGATCGCCGCTCCGTACTGCCAAGGAAATTAGGAGCGCTGCTCCTTAGGATAGTAAACCGCTTCTCAGAAATAGAAATACAGCGCTCCCCGGTGCCTGAGGGCAAGGTCCAGGAACAAAGTCCTTAGGAAGGCAGGGGGGGCAAGGGCTGGGCCCAGGGGCCAGCTCACAGGGCCCTCCAGGCAGGGAGGCAGTCCCCAGTGGCGGTCCTCCTGGCGCCAAGCAGCAGCAGCAGGCCTCCCTCCAGTTAGGATCAGCAGAGCAGTTTACATGGGGTCACAGCCCCTTTTTATACACAAAATCCTTTGTCTCAGGCTGCGGGGTTAAGGGAAAAACCAGATGCAACTGGTTTTGGAGTACTCTGTTGTGCTCAGCCCCTCTCCCCATTCACTGGACAGGCTAGGGACATCAGTCGCACCACAGGGGGCGGAGCCAGCATTGTGTAGGGAAGGGCCAGCCCTATTTAGGTCCCAGGTGCACTCCTCCCACCCATCTGGATGTACATCTCCCTATTCACCACTGGGGCAGACCCATCCTGACTCCTGGAGCCAGGCACACCAGCCAATCACAAGCCAGTCACTTCACATTTATTACACAGACATGCCATCTTCTAGAAGTGGCACTTCTACACTAGACACAGTAACGCCGCACACATCATCACGCAGCAATCAATCTCACGAGTTCGCACATACCAAACTCGACCCTGCACTCCCCATGCATCAGGAACTACCATGGACACACACATTCCCCATGCATTCCTATGGGAGGGCAGGTCAGTCTCACTAAATGTAACACAGAGCGCACGCACTTTACACTGGGACACAGTGTTAAAGCGCCTAGAGGCCTAAAACCACTTACACGACCTAGGGAAAGGCTAGGACAAATGCAAAAAGTTTTGGGGGTGAACCCGCCAGAAGGGCCAAGTCCAACATGTAGGTTCCGGACGATTTAGGCTGAAGAATAATCATTCCATGCTCACACCATGGACTTTAACCAATAGAATCATGCAGCATTGTGCAGAAGCTACTTTGTGGGCTGGAACTGTGAACATTTTGAGGTATAAAGGCTTCGTGGGAAAAGGAAGTGTGTGGCTATTTACCTTGCAGTTCTTTGACATGACATTTTGTTGTTCCAAACTCCGACTATCCTGAACTGAACTCTCCTGATTGCTCTGCACTTCATCGTTTGATGTAGCTGAGTAGGCCAAACATTTTGGCTGAAGGGTTAACTATTCAGACTATTGCACACTGTATTTTAGTCCACCTTGCATCTCGGTCCTGATAATCTACAAGTGAACTTTGGTTTGTGTGATTCCAGAAATTACATACTGAAATTGCATGCATATTCATTCTTTCTCTTTCTCTTTCTCCTCACATCAGTTATTTGATTTATGATGTATTTTGTTTCAAACTGTGATTGTATTGTGATTTTACCTGTATTCAATTGAATAACCAAGTAATGAAAATTCGAATGTATTTTTGTGTATTTACTATTCACCTTGAAGATTAGATAAAAGTGCCTTGATAACTATACTGAGTTTGTCTTTACTTTTTGATAATGATTTTGACAAGTTATGGTTATTGATTATTGTTGTTAGATAGGCATTTCTTCATTACAGGTCATCATGAAGGAATGAATGAATGAATGATTTATTTATAAAGCGCAGCAATACCCTGAGGTGTCTAGGTGCTACCTGAAAAACACAATACAGCTGGATTACAGTGGGGGGAGACAGGCTATGCTCTAAATAGCAAGGTTTTTAGGTTCTTCCTGAACTTTAACAAGTTAGTCTCTCTTTTAAGAGAGGTTGGCAGAGCATTCCACAATTTAGCAGTGGTGGTGGTAAAACTTTTTCCACCTCACTTGGGGCCATATGTAGGTAGCATACAAGTTACCACTTCTTAAATACCGAACTTTACCGATTCGGTATTTAAGAAGTGGTAACTCGTATGTAGGTAATCATTTGGAAAATATTACCGAATCGGAGAAATTCGGTAATTACCGAATCGGTATTTACCGATTCGGTAATGAGGCATACCTTCCCATTGATTCCTATGGGCCTGGAGGCCCATAGGAATCAATGGGAAGGTATGCCTAATTACCGAATCGGTAAATACCGATTTGGTAATGGGGGGAGCACATTCAAGGGTGGCAGGGTGTCACATTGACACCCTGTTGCACCCCTGATTCCTGCATGTGTGCACATGTGGCGCACATACATGCCCTAAGGGCATGTATGTCTGCCACATGGCACTGTTAGTCCAGCAAAATATTGCTTTTTGCAATGAATTCGGTATTTAGCACCAACATATATTTGGTGCTAAATACCGAATTATTTTCCCTACACATCACTCATTTGAGTGTCACCTACATCTCATTTCAGGATTCGGTATTTACCGAATCGGTAAAATTACCGATTCGGTAATTTTACCGATTCGGTAAATTACCGAATCCTGAAATGTTCCCCCTACATAGCACAAGCCTAAATACCGGTCGGTAACGGGATATTTACCGAAAATCGGCCGTTACCGACCGGTATACATATGGCTCTAGGTCTTTTTTAGCCTGGGAAGCATCAAATTCCCAAGTTCTGCTGATCTTAGCGACCTAGCCAAGACATATGGTTTTAAATAGCTTGCTAGTTGGATTTTGCCTATTTGGTTGAGAGCTTTAAAGGCAATACAAAGGGACCTAAACGAAATCCGCTTCGCTACCGGGAACCAGTGAAGCTGAGGAAGAGCGGCAGTTACAGACTCAGATTTAAGGATTCCTGGAAGAATCCTGGCTGTGGTATTTTGTACAATTTGCAGTTTTTGGATGCTGCGTTTAGTTGCGCTGGTAAGTAAGGTTTTACAGTAATCCAGTCTTGATGATATCAGGACGGATATGACTGTTTTCCTAAGTTCCAAAGGAATTGAAGGTAGAACCTTCTGCAAGATTTTTAAAATAAAATAGCAGCTATGGGTGGTAGAATTGATCTGCGTTTCAGAGGACAGTTTGATATCCATTATGACCTCCAAATGTTTTGCTTTAGGGACAGGCGTGGGTAGTGGTCCGAGCTGGGCCGACCACGAGTTATTAGTACAGATATGAGGATTGTTGCCAAAAGTAGGACCTCTGTTTTGGATTAGTTAAATTTCAGACAATTGTCTGACATGCAATTCCCAATATGACTCATGCAGTCATGGAAGCTGCTTGCTGTGTGACAGGACGATATTTTGACATAGACAATTATTTGTGTATCGTCCACATATGATACTAGTACACAACCGTAGCTGTTTATTAGTATAGCAAGCGGGGTAATGTATAAATTGAAAAGTGTGGGACTCAGGGAGGATCCCTGAGGTACCCCACATGGCAGTGAAAAGGGAGGGGATACATAGTCGCCTAGTGCAACCCACTTAGATCGCTCAGATAGGACAGAGCCTAGCAGGGCGATCGACTTATCCCTGAACCCTATGGTGGCAAAACGGTCCATCAGCATCCCTTGTTCAACTGTATCAAAGGCCGCTGATAAATCCAGTAGGATCAGGGCAACGCTACCCCCGCCATCCTCCGTCCATCTGAGCTCCTCAGTGGCTGTGATCAAAGCCAGTTCTGTGCTATGTCAACGCCTGAGTCCCTATAAGCTCTTACAAAGATCTATCGGAGGACCTTATGATTTGTAAGTGGATGTAGAGTTTCTATGGGCCCAAACACTGTATTGTTTGACTTACATTATTGAGATTTGAGTTCATGGTGTGGTGGGTAACTTATGTCTGTGCCCACAATTTTACACCGCTTCCGCTGGATCAAGACCACCTGACCTTTGCTGCACTAATGTACTGCTCCCCAGCTTCAGCATCTTTGCGTGGTTGCAGACCCAAGAGTCAGAGCCTCAGACACACTGATAAATATGCAAGTTTGTTCTTTTGGCGCCCTCGGCCATCAGTTGGTCAGCAATTACAATCAGCGTCCATTATCGGCGCGTGACGTGCGCAACGACTCTTGCTGTGATTTGTACTCGCAGTGCAGACGCACACACGCTCGAGGCTGGGCACGTGCCACTCCCGGGGGTCTGAGCTCCATCTCTGCGCTTGTGTCACGTGCGCAAGCACTGTATGAAAACTCTAATAATGAAGGCACGTGCACGCAGCTGATGGAATTACAGTAAGTATAAAAGTGGCCAAGGGGCATGCTGGATAATGTGAATGAACGGTGTATAAAGATAGCCGGGTCTGTTCGCGCTGAGCCCCGCATACAGCCATACATTTCACAGTATGTGATATCTCATTAGTTTCAAAATCTCTCTGACGCTTGTCTCAAAGATCTGTGCTAAAAATACATAAAAATGATTCAGATCCCGGTCAATTAGAGCCTGTCGATCAACCCGCTCCCACAGAAGCCGCTGCTTTGTGCTCATTCATGCTGCCATCTGCCTTCATCTCTGAACGAGGAACTAAAAAAACTTGCATCCAAGAAATTATTCCAAGGCACCATCGTTCTTGGAATGTGTTTAAGCTCACGTGTCCTTAGCTCACGTGCACACGTTGCTGCACTTCTGAAATTCAGAACTAAATACACCATTAACTCCCAACAGAAGACCTCTGCTGTGCTGCATATGCATAACCACGGGTTGCCTGGTAGGACGTATATTGTTAGAGTTTTGATTTCTTCAAACATATAGCCCTTAATTACTGTGGAAAGGCAGTTTAAAGAAACCTAGAAATGGGAAAAAGCTATAGAGACAATGAAAAATAGTCAAACTATTATATATTTCCATTAAAACTCTAAACATGGCACAGCGTCTCACCCTGCAATACTTTAAAAAAAAAAAACGTACCATACTTTATACCCAAATTGTATAGGAATAGGTATTTTGGTCCTCAACCCACCTATAGAATTTATAGAAAAAAAATTATAACATCAAAAACAGTATTCTCCAGTATGATGAGAACGGAAATATAAACAGTTAGATCAGATGTAAATACAAAAGACCACACAACCCAGGCCCTTGGTGTTTGTTCAGTTACAATTTTCGCAAAGTTCTATCGCTCACGAAGCATGGGACACACTGAAAAAACAAAAAACACACAGCTGATAAAAGTCTTACTGACACAGAACTAAAAAGGTCACAAGCAAGCAATGTTTGCAAAGGTTTAGGAATATGGACACTTTTCATTCAAAATGGAGGATCATTACCTTCCTACCAAAATCGGATAGTTTGTATCACTTCAGTCATCTAAAAGAAGTACACTAACCTAAATGTTTGCAAACTATTAAATAAAGTAACAGAAAGCGGTATCGACAGTGCCACGAGTACCTGAAAAACAAGAGGACAGTGTCTCGGGAAAGTACACATCTCGAGGAGCATAGTGATAGCATCAGACCTCAGGGTGTCGCAAGACGCGCAAGGGAAAGAAGGTTCATAGGGCTGAGCGTGGTGAGGCCAAAGGCAGTATCCCCTTTCAAAAGTTGCAACCGTGAGGGCAACAATCATCAGTTTGGGGGTTCCTAGGGATAGGAGATGCCTCAAATTGTTGCCAAAATTAACTAATAATGGCAAAGCCAATAGGTTTTGTCTCTGAAAGTAACTGCCCGACTTTTTGACTTTGCCAAGGATTATTGCCAATGCTCGGCAATATCTGCAACAACAAAAAAATTATTGGTGCCAATGCTGAACAGCAGCGGCCACAATAAAAACAAAATCCAACCCAACTCTGATGACATATTAGAAGGAGCAACAGAAGAACCCCAGGAAGTAGAAAACAATTAAAACAACTATCTGGGAAGGAGAGGAGTGAGGAAAACAACAGCTGAGATAGGGGTGAGAGACCAACAAGGAGATCTCAGGAGGGTGGAGATCTGCAAGGGGAAGTAGCACAAAGGGGAGGAAGAATGCTAGAAAAGACATGCCGTGCTGAGAGCAAAAGAAAAAGAAGTTGCCTGAATGTGAACAGCGGAAGAATGTCATCCAAGGATCGTAAACAAGCTATGTTCCAGGGGAAGAATAAACACAAGAAAAGGTTTAAAAGCCAAAAAATGAGAAGCAAACAAATGAGATTGACAAGAAAGCCAACCAATGAAAAGCAACATGCTCTGTCAAAGCTCAGTTTTTATATAGGTATTGTACATACTAGGCCTTTTGACAACAGGCAGCAGCTGTCTTCAAAAAGGGACCTATAAATAACAAGCATTGGCATAGCCAATAGGTCTCGCTTTTGGGACCTTATAAGTATTTAATTATGCAGCACAATATCCTTGGTGCAATAACATCAACTGTTGCGTGGCTAAAAACGTATAATGTCCCGAAGGCGAGACCTATTGGCTATGCCAATGCTTGTTTTTTAGAGGCTTGGCATGCAGTTTTAAATGTAGGCTGGTAAAAAAGGTGCCAACCCGAGGGGCAAGGTCTAGAGAGAAATAAGATAGGAAGAGAGGTGAGTTATAATGAGATAGCACAAATAGAAAGGTGAAGCACAGAATGACAGGTCAAGTAAACAAAGTAGCGAGGCAGAGAGGCAGGTAGAGCCGGTGGGATGAAAAATAGAAAGATATGAGAAGTAGAGAGAAAAGAGGTGCAGATGAGGTAGAGAGATGAGGCTAATACAGAGGAAGGGCGAGGGAGAAGTAGAGAATGGTGAAATAGGGAGAGAGAGAGACAGAGGTAAGACAGATGTATGAAACGAGCGAGACATTGGAAGCAGAGAGAGTGTACAGAAACAGTGAGGGAGATACAAAGAGAGATGAAAGCAAAGGGAGTGATAGATGGAGTGGAAGAGGTAGAGAGAGCATTGTAGCACGGTTTGTGCTTTACAGGTCTATGTAAATTAATACCGTTTAAAAAAAAAAGTGCAGATACTGTCTATTACTTTTATTAGTGTTCTGCTGGGAACATGTGGTATATCCTGTTGCAAGTATAACAGCCCAACTGGGTAGCAAGTGTTTTATCCATTACTGGTATAACGAACCTGTTAAGGAGTACTGGTACTCTCAACTATTGGTATAACAGAGATGCTCAGAAGTGCTGGTACTCTTTGCTGTTGCTAGAACGTACCAGCTGAGAAGTTCTGGTACTCCTCACTATTGGCATAATAGAGCTGATAAGTGGCAGGACCTTTCGCTATTGCTGTAACAGACTTACTGAGAACTGCTCGTACTTTTCTCTACTAGTAGAACAGACCTGCTAAGAAGTTCTGAGACTCTTCACTGCTGCTATAACAGACCTGCTGAGGAGTCCTTGTACTTCTCATTATGGCTAATAAAGCACTCATGCGAAGTGCCAGCAATCCTCAGCATTTGGTGTAAGAAACCTATTGAGAAGTGCTGGTATTGTCCATTAATGGTCTGGCCGCCCTGTAAAGTAGCATTAGTACTCTCCACTGTTGCTATAAAATACTTGCTCTAAAGTGCTTTTATTCTTCACTGCTGGTGTAACACACCTGCTGAGATATTCTGGGGCTCCTCGCCATTGGTTTAACAGACATGCTGAGACCCTTTAATATTGGTATACTAAACCTGGTGAGAGGTGCTTGGATACCCCAGTATTGGTATAACCGACCTGCTCAGAAGAGCCAGAGCTCTTCGCTATTGATATAATAGACCTGCTGAAAAGTGCTGAAACTCTTTACTATTGCTTTAATAAGCCTGCTAATAAGTGCTCGCACTCAATACTATTGCTTTAAGAGGCCTGCTGAGAAGTGCCATTACTCTTCACTATTGATATAACAGACCTACTGAGAAGTGCCAGTACTCTGCACTAGTGTTTTAACAAACCTGCTCAGAAGTGCTCGTACTGTTTACTATTGCTTTAAGAGACCCGGTTGAGAAGTTCTGGTACTCTTCACTATGGCTTTAATAGACCTGCTTATAAGTGCTTGCACTCATTACTATGGCTTTAAAAGGCCTGCTGAGATGTGCCAGTACTTTTCACTTGTGATATAACAGACCTGATGAGAAGTGCTGGTAATCTTCACTATTAGTTTTAAAAACCTGCTTAGAAGTGCTCATAATGTTTACTATTGCTTGTAGAGACCTGGTTAGAAGTGCTGGAACTCTTCACTATTGGTTTAACAAGCCTGTTGAGAAGTGTTGGTACTCTTTATCATTGCGTTATCAGACCTGTTGAGAAGTGCTGTGGCTATTTACTATTGGTATACCCGATGAGAAGTGCAGCTATCGTCCATTAATGGTACAACAGCCTTGCTGATAAGCGTCCTATTAAGAGTAAGGGAGCTCTAATGAGACGTTTGAGTAATTAGGTAGTGGTGAAATTATGAGATCCTGAAGTACACATCAGCAAGGCAGCCCAGCAGCTGCCTGTCTCTATGATCCAGTTTTCCCCGCCTCAAGACCAGTACCCCTCTGCTGTGTTTAGTTCCTGGAGTATATTAACCCCTTCGATGCGGCGCCGATTCCCGCTCAGCGCTGACCGTTTCTTGCGCGGGCGTGGTCATGACGGAACGGTTCCGTCATGAGCACAGCTCAACCGACGCTCATGACGGAACCGTTCCGTCATGAGCGCCGAAGGGGTTAATCTATTTCTAGTACTGGTCAGGGAAGTTACTAGTGCGAGAATCGTTCTTCCTGTACTGTTCCGGAGTCTAACATCCCTTGCGAATATTCATCTAATAAATGTTGCCAAAACCTACATTGGCCACTAGATGTCATAATTGCAAAGGAATGTAACTTTCGCTGTACGTAAAACAGATGGCTGAGTAACCTTGGTAGCAATGTTGCTGGATGGCGTCCCTACCACACACCCCAGCATCGCATTCCAGGGGACTGCTCTGGATGTGGTACATTGTGGTGCTATATTTAGATGCTATTCGGCATTGTGCAGTGCAATATTCATTTGGCAAGGCTGCAAATTTGAGGCATTACGGAAACAAAGAAATTCTTAAAAGTAGCGCGATGGATTCTTCTTCACTATTCATTCTAGTGTTTTCATCTGATACCTCGTTCTATTTAAAGCAAACAGTAACTTGATTTGATGCTCTCCACGTGAGACAGCCGATGAGCTACAAGCACATGTAAGAAAGAGCAAGCAGGAAGAGGGATAAGGGAGGAGGTAGGGCACGTCGCGCCCTCTAATGGGAGAGAGGCACGCAGGCTGGCAAATGGTGTGCACTTTCGTGGCCGCTTTGATGTTTTCAGTGGCCGCGCGGCTCACTGAGGACAACAAAGCGGCCGCGAAATGATCACGCAGGCTGTATTTGTATTTTTGTATTTGTAATGAATTTGTAAGGCGCACAGCTACCCGCAAGGGGTCTCCCGGCGCCAATAGATTCAAGAAATACCCATCAGAGATGTTGTGCGGAGAAAAGCCAGGTTTTCAGGTCTTTGCGGAATTTCATGAGAGATGGTTCCAGTTTCAGTGTGATCGGGAGAGAGTTCCACAATCTGGGGGCGATGCAAGAAAAGGAACAACCACCCATTCTTGACAGTTTGAAACGGGGAATCACAAAATTGCCCTGTGAAGACGATCTGAGGGTGCGTGGAGGGGAATAAGGTTGGACCAGGGCCATAAGATAGCCAGGGGCGCGCCCTTGCTTGATTTTGTGCAGGAAGCAGAGGGCTTTAAATTTAATCCGGTTTGTAATGCGGAGCCAGTGGAGGTCACTGAGAAAAGGGGAAATTGAAGATTTCCACGGGACCTTGCAGAGGAGGCGAGCCGCGGAGTTCTGTACCAGCTGAAGTTTTCGCTGGAGCTCCTGGGTGATGCCAAGATGCATGTGCGCGCGCCCGGCGCACATGCACTGCATTTGGAGGCCTGAAAAGCACTAGTTTGCACTTCCAAATCCCCCCGTTTACTAAAGCTCTCGCCAGAGCAGCGCTAAAGCGCTGGCTCAGGCGAGACCTAAAAAAGGGTAACTTGGGGCAAACAAAAACAAGCATTGGAAATGCAATAGGTCTCGCCTTTGTTTAAGTTAAAGCCATTTGCATCGCTAATGGTATTGTGTTATAGCTATGTATTTTTGAGTGTTTGTATGTGATATGTTGTGATTTTATGTTGTTAGAATTGTATTTGTTACCTATGTGTTTTGATTTGCAGTGGCCTTTGGGACCTTATAAGTGTTTAGCAATGCACTTTCCAGCATAAGTAAATAAAAAAATACATACATACAAAATATACGCTGGATCTGACCTTGTGTAATGTAGTAGGTGCTTGTGTAAAACACTCCAATGCATTTACCAGACCTTTATTCCGCTTCAAAAGGCACAGAGAAAACACGAAAAACGCCTCCGCGCAGCGCCGCTCCCAAAAGGAGGCCATTCACCGACCCATATTGAAATCAAAACTGTGCAGATTGAAGTGTTTTGGCAAAAAAGAAACTCGGGTCTAAAGACTTCAGAGAGATCTTTTTTCGGGAAAACTGCAACTTGTTTGTGGGTGGAGGGGACACGGAGGGCAGTGGGCGGTCACCCTGGGAGCACTTCCAGGAAATGCCCAGCTGGCGAAAGCTGTATATCCCACCTATTGCAAAATCCAGTTGTTAAATTCCACCCAAAAATTCAGCACACGTTTCACCCAGCGGTGACCCAGGGCCGAGATATTTAGTGGTAATAGTGATAGCTGAAGTGAGAAAAAACACAGCCGGTTAGTTCTTCCTTTAGATAATCCAGCCTTCAAATTCCGGGTAACTTTAGTAATATCTGTACCAACCCAAAATGCAATAAATATTCTTGGGCAGGACAGGGTCCAAAACGGATTGTCGCCAAGGACCGACTGAGGGCAGAGGAAAGCATTGACACAGGTGAATGAAGGGGTATCGGTAGGGAGGGTTGAGGGCAGAGTGAAGGGCTGACGTCAGGGGGCAGGGCTGGGGCAGGTCTATGTCAGAGTTATTGCCTGAGAGTGGGCAAGAGAGAGTGAAGGCGTAACGGCAGGGGCGTGTTCGGGGCAGCGTGAAGAGCTGTCCGGGACTGTGGTCAGAGCCAAGGATGAAAGGGAGGGGCGGCTTTCTTAGGGGCAGAGTAATGGGCTGACATCAGAGGGCAGGGCTGGGGCAGCACTGTGGACAGACTGAGACTGGGGAATCATGAATGATGTGACAGAGTCAATGAATAGGAGCACAGAGCAAGGCTAGGGTAGAGGCGAGGGAAGACACTGTGGGCAGTGTGGGGGAAGTGGGATAGATCCCATGCAGGGTGTAGAGTGCAGGATGGGATGTTGGGCAGGAAAGACCGGGCTAGAGTGCAGGTCCTGGGAAGGAGGCTGTGGTGGTCATAGGCAGGGCTGCGATAGTAAATGATTGGGACAGTTAGGTACTAGGACAGAGTGATGCTGGACTGGGGTTGAATGAATGGCATATCGCAGGACTGGAGTTGATGAAGGATGGAACAGAGCGCATGAATGGGACAGAAATAATTGCAAGGCGCAAGGGTGGGGCTGGTGTGCGGGTTGCGTTATCCGCAGACCGCAGATCCTAGAGGGGCGCACGTCTTGGGCAGGTTAGGGTCAGAGTGTGCGGCAGGGACAGGTTTATGGAGCAGACTCCCGTCTGACTGCCCTAGAGCCTGCCCAGAGGGGAGCACTCTGTGTGTGAGCCGAAGGCAGGCAGGCGCAGCTTGATGGAGACAGGAGATGTGTCCGTGTGAAGGGACATGCGCTGTGTGAGGATGGTGGAGACAGGCTCTTTTGGTGGTTAAATAAAAAGCAGAATATAACAGGGAGATAAGGGATATGAAGTTGGGACCAAAGCCATGCCAACGTAAAGAAGCAAACAAAAAAGACCAATCAACCCGATCAAAGGCTTTTTCTGCGTCAACCGAAATAGCAGCTAAAGGAAGAGAAAGAGATGGAGCATTATTCAAGACATTAAGAAAAAGGCGAGAATTATCAGAGGTAAGTCTGCCTTTAACAAAGCCACATTGTTCCTTACCAATGAGATGAGGCATAAAAGGGTCTAAGCGTAGCGCAAGTAACTTAGCAAATAATTTATAATCCACATTGACCAAAGAAATCGGACGATAGTTTTTACAGAATTGGGGGTCACGACCGTCTTTAGGAATAAGACAAATGGTAGCGTCTTGAAAAGTACCTTCCGCCTTGCCAGATAAGTAAAATGATTGAAAAAGCTTTAAAAGCTTGGGAAGTAAGAGATCGGAAAAATGTAAATAAAATTCAACAGGGAGACCATCAGGGCCAGGCGTTTTACCCTTAGTGAGAGATTCCAAAGCCATGGAAAGTTCGTGTAAGGAAAGATCAAGTTCAAGGTCCGAAAAATTGAGATGAGAAAAAGAGGGTTTAGGAAGTTTCTCAAAATAGGACTGAATAAGCGAAGGAGTTGGAGGAGATTCTGGGGTATAAAGATGCTGATAAAATAATTGAAATTGATCAAGTATTTCCTTATCTTTGTGTAGAAGAATATTATCAGAAGAGTAAATGGAATCTATAAGAGTACGCTCCTTACGTGATTTAAGATAATTAGCTAGCAACTTCCCTGATTTATTACGGACGAAGAAGTATCGAATATGCATTATCAGTAGTAGACTTATTGAACTCCAATTTTGCTCTTAAAAGATCTGGTGAAATAAATTTATCTGAGGAAGTATAAAACTTATGTTCCAAAGACTTAATGTGAGCAAGTGAGGTTTTCCGATTCAGGAGATATTGCTTCTTTTTCTTAGAAACGAAATCAATAATAAATCCTCTTGCCGTGGCTTTAAAGGAGTCCCAGAGGATATAGGGAGGAGTAGAAGGATCACAATTAAGCAAAAAGAAATCCCTGGTAAAAGAGCGAAAAGAGGAAGAAAAGTTAGGATCAATAAGAAGGGAGCTATTGAAGCGCCAGCGAGAGGGCTTGGGGTGTGGAGGAAGCAAATCAAGAACTGTAACAACAGGGGCATGGTCCGATATTACTATAGGCTCAATAGAGGAAGACAATAGGTTTTGAGATAAAGATTGAGAGAGAAAAATGTAATCAAGACGAGAAAAAGATGTATGAGGAGGAGAGAAAAAAGAGTAGTCCAAAGTGTCTGGATGAGATAGTCGCCAGGAGTCAATAAAATGGGATTGCAAGATAGTGTCAAGAAATTGTTTATGAGTCTTGTGAGGAATGAAGCAAACTGTGGATTTACGATCAAGGAACGGATCAACAATCTGGTTGCAATCTCCACCTAATATAAATAGCTCATCCCTATGTTGAATGGATTTTATCGTAATGAGAGGCCAAAAAGAGCAGTCAAGTGCTTGTGAATGGTCAGGTTTTCTCGTCCTTTGCTCTTCAACGAGGCGTTCGGCAAGGATGTCCTTTATCCTCACTTCTTTTAATTCTGGCACTTGAACCTTTTTTGTCCTCCATCCGTAATAATAATCTTATTTTTGGTTTTCCTTATGGTAATAATCAATTGAAACTTTCTGCCTATGCAGATGATATTCTCCTATTTATTTCCAATCCAGAAGTATCTATTCCCCCTTTATTATCTGAATTCGACTCGTTTTCATGGGTATCCGGGTATAAGATTAATTCAGATAAGACTGAAATCCTCCCTCTCACTAAAACCTGTCTTCCTTATTTTTTTTTCCTCTACTGGCTTTGCCTGGAATAGTTCTAAGATCAAGTACCTAGGTATTTGGTTCTCTAACTCTATCTCTTCTTCAGTTAAGTTAAATATGTCTGCAGTTTCCCGTATTGATAAATCCTTTCTTACCTGGAACGCCCTTTTTCTTTCCTGGTGGGGTCGTTTAGACTCCATAAAAATGATGATAGCCCCCATTCTAATATATATTTTCTCCATGTTCCTTCAATCTATTTTAAAAGTATTGACTCATCCCTTTCTAAATTTCTCTGGAAGAACAAAAAATCCAGAATTTCTCTTGCAGCCCTTTCGAAAGTCCAAAGCTAATGGTGGAGTTAATTTTCCAGATTTTCGTCTCTACCATAAATCCTTCTCGTTACGCCAGGCCTCGAGATGGCTCTCATCAGACCTTTCCCCTTTCACTCCTCTTTGGCTCCTCATTGAACAAACTTTAGTATCACCCTTCTCCTTCGATGAAGTTGTTCGTTTCTCTACCAAGACTCCCCAAACCTCACTTCCCTTATTCAAACATACTTCATCACTTTTAAAACCTCTGGTTTTCCCTTCTATCATCTCGCGTGAATCCTTTTTAAACACCCCTATTTGGTATAATTCGCTTGTCCTTGTGAACAATAGACCTATATTTTGGAATTCTTGGAGATCAAAGGGTATCATATGGATTAATCAACTCTTTAATGGACTAGTACCTTGCTCCTTTCCCCAATTTCAATCCTTATTTCATTGTCCCCGTTCCTTTCTACAGAAATTTGCTATTCTCATGATAATTCTTGATCGCTATTATTCTCTTCCTTCTTCATCATCACCTCTCCCTCAATCTCCTCTTCTCGATATTCTTATTAAACTCCCTAAAGCGTCTCTTATTTATACATTTTTCTCCTCTCCCAATCCAAGCCGTACTAAGACTAAATTGGAACTTTCCTGGGAGTCGGACTTTGGATGTACTTGGTCTGTTGCTCTTTGGGAAAAACTTTGGTCCAGATCTTTAAAAATTTCCCGTTCGGCTTCTCTTACTCAATCTTTATTTTATCTATATCACAGACTCTATCTATCTCCTCTTTCTCTGTCACGTTTCTCATCCTCTTCTGACTCTAAATGTTGGACATGTGGTACCCCTAATGCTGATCTCCTTCATCTCTTCTTTTTCTGTCCTGTTGTTTCTGCATTCTGGGGCAAGATTTGGCCTTACTTTACTCGCATTTTTACACTTTCTGTTCCTTACTCTATAACTCTTCTCTTTTTAGGTAGTCTTTACGACTCTTTAGATCTTCCTTCACACTCACATGGTCTTTTTGACCTCATGCTTGCTCTTGCATTCCAACATATTTCTTCTAACTGGAAGTCCCTTTCTAATCTCTCTGTACAAGGTTGGCGGAACACTTTATGTCACTTTCACAGACTGGATGTGGCCTTTGCCTCTTCCTGCAAACCTATCCGTAAGACTGATCTTTTCTGGTTGCCTCTCACTTCATACCTGGATCGATTGACCCTGGAAAAATCATCACGTATCAACTCAGAAAATTTCAAACCTCCTTGAAGGATTTCGACTCTCTCCTTCTTGTCATTTTTTACAGGTTTCTTATGTTACTTCTTTTTTGTGCCGATCATTTTGCATTATTTATTTATATCATTTGTTTATATGCCGTATTTAATCTTCAAAAGTTCATATTTTGCTCTGGTATTTCTTATTCCACTCCCCCTTATTCCTCCCCTTTATTTTTAAATCCTCATAAAATGCTTTCTGTCTTTTTACGATTTGATATTAGCACTATTAAGGTTTTATAGTATATTCAAATGTGTTTTATGCTTCTGCTGATATCTTTACATGTTAACAATTTCTTCAATAAAGCTTCTCAGACATAAAAAAAAAAGCAGAAGACAGGTCTGTGTGTGTGAAAACAGTATCCCTGCGCGAGGAAGCAGAGCAAGAGACGGGTCAGTGCACGAAGAGAGCGTTCAGCCTGTGAAGGAGAGGGTGACAAGCATCTATGTATGCATCTATGTAAGACTCTGCATCACTTGGTAAATATGTAATTGTTCTTTTTTACCTCCACATGTACTTCTGATACTTAGGATGCAATATAGCAGTCATTTTTAGATAAAGGGCGTAATATTATTTATATAAAATAATAAATCGTAAAATGAATTACATTTGAGGTAAAAGACACCAAGATTAAGGCCACAAGATTAATTTGTAAATTACAATATGGGTTGCTATGAACGTTCTTGTCGAGCTAACCTGCTCTTTAACAGCAAATTACATTTTATAGTTCCACGCTCATAAACATTACACTACAATTTGGTTGTATGCCTAATGTTTTTATGAATCATGTTTGGACTTGTCGAAACAGGTGCAGCCATGACAGCTCACAAACCATATGCACAGTAATCATAAAAGAAGAAATTTAAATCAAATTAAAATAAACCAAAAGCGAGCATTTCATTGGAACTGAAAGTTTGTGTAGCATGCCTCAGAGAACACTGGGTGTCAGGTGTGAGCTGAGGCACCCTTTTAGGAGCTTTAATTGCAGGCTCGAATTCATCCTGTCCCCGTGTTCCACCCCATCTCCACGATCAGAAATGCTCCCCCGCCACCTGGTCCCATAGTGGTGGTGGTAGGGGATGGGTGAGAGGGGCCAGTAAAAGGAAGTACCCACTGCAGACGCCAAGTCTATCTTTTTTATGTGCATGCGCGGTGAGACTGGTTTGGTTCTGCTTTCTCCTTACGTTTTACATGGTTCTGCTCTTTCGAGGTGTACCACACACACTAACAAAACCAATATGTAAACTACATGTTAATAAGCTACTAGTCCGCATGCATTTGGGGAGGGGGGGCAGCAGAAAGAGGGAGTGGGCAGAAATGAGATGTTTAGTCTCGAACTGAGTTACATGTAAATTTGAGGGTTAGCGAAGCGTTGCTACAGTCCTTGCAGTACAACATCATGTGTTCAACATGAGTTTCACTTTGTGCTTCTCCCATGAAGGGCCGGTGGTGGCACAATGCCGTACTCTTCTTTTTCCAAATGTGCTAGTGAAACCAAAGGCTCTTTACACACAGCCAAATGCACAGCCTCGCGTCGGATACCCTCAAATAAACGCGGACTGCATTTCCTTCAGTTTGGAGACTCCTCAATTAATGTGTATTTGCCCTGCCTGTCTCCTGGTATTTTTTGGACCAGAAGGGACATAAAAGAACTGTTAAACCATAACCCTCATTGCAAGTGGCCAACGTCCTGCGATATTACCACATGTGGGTTGGAGTTTTACCGATGGATTAAAAATGAACCCCCCGTCGATATCTATGGAATGGGACATAAGAGGCAGAAATTGGGGCTACAGCATAGTTTCCCGCATTTAACCCATAATTTTACAATTTTGTCCTGGACCAAAATTCTCCAGGTTTGACCTGGAAGCTATTTCCCCACAATTTCTCCACAAATCAGTGCAGTATTACCGCATGTGGTTTTACCGCATGTGGTCATACTGTTTTGCTCTGACACCCATGGTTTTGGAGCATCATCATGACCCCCACCACCCCTCCTCATTTACCTTTATCCTCTTGAAAATTGGACTGAATTGGGGAGAAGTTGGTCTTGCTCACAAGAGTCAGACATTCTGAAAATTGCCTAAAAAGAATTTTGAGTGACAAAAGCAAATAGTGCCTGCTCTCCACTGGTGAAGAAACACTGGTATTACAATTAACCAGGCACTCGTCATTAGGCTCAAAAGCTCTGCAAAGGGTTTACACCAGTGAAGTTTCCCAAAGTCCCACATGTTTACACTTCACGGCGTTTATGACATTTCCTGGATTCGGTTTACCTTCGCCTTTGTAACAAGCTCTCCGCTTTGGCAAAGGCAGACGCTTTTTTATAATTGCATCGCGCTTTCACTTTAAGTGAAAGCACGATGCAAAAATAAACACGCGGCTGCCTTTGCCAAAGCCAAATGATGATAAAAAAGTGCTTAGCGGCTAATTAGGAGACACTGTCTCCTGCCGCCAGTAAAAGATGCAATCCCAGTGGGTGGGGCCAAAAGGTGACATGGTGGTAACCAGGAGGGACTAACCCTCCTGGACAATCAGAACACCCGGTTTTGCATAATTGGTGATGCAAAATGACGCGCACCAATGCAAAACACGGGCGGAGCAGAAAGCGAGCTTCTGGAATCGTATCGATTCCAAGAAGCCATCGTATGACGAGCGCAATGCATGCGCTGCTTTCGTCAGGCCGAGACCTAAAAACATGAATTCAATTGTACAGGTTGGCTAGAACTTTCATCCTTACAGTTATACTCGTCTTCCAAGGCTTATAATTGGAAGGAATGGTGATAAGGGCTCTGATAAAACTGCAGCCCTGAAAAGAGAAGAATAATTCTTTCTATGCATAACACAAGTTAAAGACAGTTTGCTATTTATGGTGAAAACATTTATAGAAAAAGCAGTTGGGGCTCGGATTAATGCAATGTTGGAATACTCTAGCGCTGTTAGCAGTGGTCTCATCCAGCATTAATCTCCAATCACAAAAGGCCCAGACTGAGGCAGAGCAGGCAAATTGAGCTCGCCCTTGGAGTCTTGTGGGTGATGACATTTTTCAGGGTGACCAGTTTGGCAATAAGTGCTCTATATGGCATTTCCACTCTTCAAATTGAAGACAACAATCAAGAAGTGTGCCCATTTCAAGACTTTTGCTATAATCCAGTGTTTTGAAAAATGTGGGCCACAGCCGATTTTTGGTGGGTCCAAGCACTAAATAAAGATGACTTTAAGTTTTTTATTTATCTTGTCACCTTTGCTGTGCCTTAAATACAGAGGTCAAATGTCAGGCTATGTCTTCTGACAAATTGCTGCTTATGTTTTTTAAAGTGGGGATTGCTGTTTACAAACTCCTTCCACTTTGCAGTCAGAAAAAGAAAAGTAAAGTGAATTATGTGACAATCTTGCTGGAGTACAGTGAGTGCAAAAGGAAAGGCTCCAGGGTGTAATTTTATTGTAGGACACAACAAAATGCAAATACCTGTGAATAGCAGTTAGGAAAGCAAAAATGATCCGCATATTTCTTTGAAATTCTGAAGTGTGATGGAAACAAAGATTTTAATAGGTTCAAAACAAGTCTAGACTCTGCTTGGTGGTGCATAAATGATAAGGATTCACCCAAACACTATTTCCACACATTATCATTTGTGTGCAATATAGTTTTATCAGTAAAGTGATATGTCTGTGCAAATTTAGTGGCCATTTCAATGATAGTACCGTACCACACAATGGTTTAGCTACATTAAAAAACTCGGCCTCCAGGCCACTAAAGCTAGTTGGGTCAAAAAGGTTTATTGTTCTAACAATTGGGTTGTGGTTCTAAACATTTTGGGAAGCACTTCTCTAAACGATTTCGTCTGTTGCTACCTTCATAGCAGATAAAAAAGGGCTCTCTCCAAATATTGTTGGCTTGGGCAGCATGCAGTTCTGTGGATTTTTTGCAAGTTTCTGCAAGCTACATTTCATTAAGTTCTGGCCCCTTAGCCATGCTCAGAGAAAGTCTGAGCAGGCGACAGTGCTGTATCAATGTTTCCACTCACCTACTCATCACATGGGAACCTTTTGGAAACCAAAACAAATCATAGGCAAAATGGTATAACATAAAGGTTTAAGCAAAATAAATCTAAATTTGACTTCCTGATTCGGGTTCACTGGACGCGCTGCTGAAGCTGTTCATGCCGAGCAGCGAGGAGTTGTTTTTTGAGCTATGGTCAATGTCTGACTAAAAGCCTCAGGAGAAGCTTGCTCGTTGTTCCCAGTCATTACACCTGGAAAATAATGAACTAACTAACTTAACAGGACAGCAAAGCAAAGATAAGCCGGCTGGTTCCTTCAGCTAAAAATAATATTTCCCATCTACAATGCCTGACTTCTTATGACACGTTAACACTTATTAATGACCACATATTACACATTATTTAAAATCATGTCTGTACCAAACAGGACTAGCCATAATTACTGTATTCTGGAGGATCCTGAATAATATCTATTGCTACCAGGATTTAAATAAATGACCCGATTAAGCAGAATAAGTAATAAGGATAAATGTAGGCAGGACTTAAAACAATAACAATCAGAATCAGTAATAATGAGCACCAGAGGCACCTTTAGCAATACTAATAATATCAGCGACAGTCAGCAACAATGAAAACACCAAGTAAGACTTGAAATAATGATTGGAACAGGCAGGGTTAATAATATTAGACATTCGACAAGATTAACAAGTAAATCCATTGTGTTCCCCTTCTACCGACACACACATGTACGCTGACACAGTCACACATGAAGCCCCTTCACTCACAGCCCCTCCTCCGCACAGAGCTACCCACACACTTCAAATGTAGACTGCCTCTTACACAGACGCCCCATGCACCCACCAAGCCCTCCCAAACACCCACAGGCTCCAACACAGGCAGACCCCCACAGAGACTCTCCTCAGAACCTCTCCGCACACAGCCTCACAGACGCCCTATGCACCCGCCAAGCCCTCCCAAACACCCACATGCTCCAACACAGGCAGACCCCCCACAGAGACTCTCCTCAGAACCTCTCCGAACACAGCCTCCCACATATACAGACCACCATACATATAGCACATATAGCATCCTCACACACAAAAAAAAAACAGGCCTTCACAAACATAGACACACAGTTTCCATGCTCACTCACAGAGCCCCACACTCAGAGCCTCACTCAGATTCCTACCTATCAAGCTACTTTCTTCACTATAACACCCCTTCCATGCACAAACCTCCACAAACAGATGCTCTGTACAGACTCCTCCCACATGCAGATACACAGGGGAAGACACAGTTGCTCACATTCACAGACTTTTCCTTTGTGTGCCAGGCTCACTGTCCCCAAGTCCTTCATGCACCTGTGACTCCACATGTGGAGTTTCAAGCTCTTGGTGCTGACTAGCGATTAGGCAGGCAGAGTACAGTAGACAAATCTGAGGAAAACTGTCAAGGCAGAATCATGTTCACCACTCTACGCATGTTGAATTAACACCTGCTGTGTTTTACTTACTCTAATCCTGGAGGCAAGCATAAAACTAAGGATCTATCAGGGGTAGTTCAAATTCTATCATACACACGAATATGTCATCTGCCTCTTGCACAAAAATCATACACTCGCCCAAACATCTATAATGCACATCCTGGCACATCGATCTCCAAGAGCTCCCCTCTTCTTGAGTGTTGTAGCCCACACAGATAATCCAAGGGGTATCAATGTGAGGAGGAGCCCTATGACGAAGCACTCCTCCCTTTAGGTGGGTGAAGTCTTTAGTCCTATGAAAAGAATTGGAATTTCTTTTTAGACATTTTCATTCTCAGAGTATCTTTTGTGACGTGATCAAAGCTGGGAGGAGCGCAGTGTGGGGGATCCAGTTAGTGTGTACGTTTTAGCTGGCGATCAGCAGTGGGCGAGCAGGGCACAGTAACTGATCATTTAGGGAATGTAGAGGTAGTGGCTTAAGGCAGCAGTACAGGCTGCACAGGAGGTCGAGATCTTAGAGAGGAACAAATGCAGCAGTAAGATTGAGCAGTAAGACGAGGGACTCAGAGTGTGGGAGACGCAATTGAGTAAAACAGTTAGTGTTCAGTACAGTATGGTGTAATTGTAATTGCATTATATAATGCTTACTACTACAGCCGAGGAGTTGAAGCAATTGATGGTGAATAGCATGTGTATGAATTTGGGTTACTGGCTTAGGGGGGTAAAACCTTGGGTTACTGGCTGAGCAGGGTAAAACTCAGCAGCAACCACAGTCCCTGTCAGAGTGAAAAACAAGCAAACCTCAAACCTGTTCTCGAAACTTACGTACCTTGACACAAAAGCAGTCAGGCTTAAATTAGAGGAAATTTGTAAAGTACTTATGCAGCACTTTAAAGAGTAATAAACTGAGAAATAAAACAAGAAAAATCCAACACCAAATTCGAAAAATAGAGTACAATTTAATAGATCAATCGCTAAGAATCAAAAAGAGTCAACTACAGTTATTTGGTTGCGATGGCCTTGGTCCAACTCACAATTTCGGGCCAACAGCGACAGAGCACGGGGTCGGTACAGGATTGAGTTTAGTCTGCTGAATAGTACTTTGTGGCCTGGGCTTCAAGATGGAAAGTCCTTGCACCGCGCGTGACCGACGTCAGGGAGCCTTTAAGAGGAGATGTGAAGCGAGGTCTGGCATCGAGATGCATTGGGCAATGGTGTGTCA
This sequence comes from Triturus cristatus, assembly GCF_964204655.1. Taxonomy (NCBI): domain Eukaryota; kingdom Metazoa; phylum Chordata; class Amphibia; order Caudata; family Salamandridae; genus Triturus; species Triturus cristatus. The sequence continues at coordinate 805,833,043 of NC_140582.1, read as the reverse complement.
AGGAGCTGTTGACAAAGAGTTGTGTTGCGCAGTGATGGGCCGACGAGCCGTCGACTAAGAGATCGCGATGCGAGGTTCTGTGTTGTTGTTGAGGAAGCCACCAGGGCTTTCATGGACTTGCGCTGAAATGCATGGAGTTGAGGGCGAGTTGCCTTGTGCTGGAGTTAATTGTGAGCTGCACCACACTGCACTTAGATGCGTCACGTCGAAGAGCCTGTTTTGTCCCTGTGGCTTCAACAGGGGGCCAACTGACTTAGATTTTTTGGAGTCCTGGGTCCACGAAAGCAAGCTGGATCACAGGGCAGCTTACAGAGGCAGAAGAGTCCTGGTGCAGCAACAGCCAGCTTTGGGCAGCAAAGCAGTCCCTGGTCAGCAAGCAGGTCAGAAGGAGACTTCAAAGCTGGGCAGTGCTTCCTGGCAGAGTCCACAGGTCCAGAGATGATCCGAAGAGTTGGGTCTTTGGATCCAGTCTTTATACTTGGTGCCAGCTTTGAACTGGGAGAAGTTTCTAGAGCCCTCCCGGCCCAACAGAGGTGTTTGGGATTTTCTGCCTCCCTTCCCTGGCCCCAGCTTGTCTGGTGGAATATAATACTAGTGTAGTGCTGAGGCAGAGTCTTTGTGATGCGCAAGTGTTGTAGGTGACAGTTCTACCCTCCTATCAAGTCAGAGAGGACCCACCCTTCCAACACCTATTCCCCCTTTAGCTCATTGTCTGGGAGTAGTCAAAAGTTTTCCCTCTAATGTGAATAAAGAGAAAGCTCGTTCACAAACATGAAAAAGGGAGGGTGGGAATCAGCAGACGGCCAGGGGAGAAATATAGGACAGAGCCAACTACAAAACTCTGTAAAGTGCATCAACAAAAAGAAAAAATAGCTGACAAAAGTGCGAGCAGTGGTAGGGCACAAGCACTTGGGCTGTGCTTCAGGGGAGCCCCCACACACATGATGAAGTGGTGACCACAGTGCAAGCCAGCGGGTAAAAGCAATTGAAAGTGACGATGTCAACCAATAGCGGCCTCCAAGCCCACTGATAGTAAACAAAATATCTCAAAGAGACAACGCATACGCTGTCTACACGAGACCTTAAAATGTAAATAGGCAATTCCAAATTATTTCACATTGTATAAACTTGTTCGAGATGGACCATACTCTAAATGATAGTTTCTATGTGAACATCATCTATTCTGCAAAGTAATGTCCCCTGTCCTGTCGCCTGTCCAAATTATCACTATTCATCAAATGCATCAACACCTTATCCATGATGTAAACCACCCTCTGCCTATAATTGTACGCACCCTTCTGTTTGAGGTGTGGTACTATATGCAGTATTTATGGTAGAATAAATATATGCATACATACATTAAAAAAAATCAACACAAAATATCATGAAGATATTGAAAACTGCTTGTGTGTGTGCTAAATCTTCTCACGGTTTTGTTTGTTTTATCTGTGCAGTGGTCTATGTTTCATCTCTAAACTGTTGTTGTAATTGAGTTCTGGGTTGGCATCATCGACTACAGTGACACACACTGTGTCAGATAGCGTGGTGAAAACAACAATATCATTTTTTTCTCAGGGTGACTTTCCCAAACATGCAACTGCTCTTCATGTACAATACTGTCTAGTTATTTGAAGCCACACTGCTGTTTTTTCAGTCCTATGTTTCATTTTGACAGGGTCATATGTATGATCAGGATTTTGTCTGATATAAGTGTGAGTGAACAAACCACATATGGTTGCAGGCTGATGGAGTAGGTCATCTTCAATTTCTTATCAATGTGTTCAGTGGCCTCAATAGACAGGCAGCTGCAATGCACACACAGTCCATAATGTATGAGAGACATTCGGTCTCCTCAACAGCACCTTTTTGTCTTCCACAGTGTATTGGAACCAGAAGTAAAGAAGGCCACTGCAGAACTGGCGTACTAATCAATAGTCATCCTATCTGCAATATACCATTCGCCAGCAACATTTTACAAAGACTTATCAGACAATTACCGGAATAAGAGGACACCAAAACATTAATGACTGTATCCTGAATTAGGAATGGTAATCTTGTACATATTTGAGGTACACTAATGGAGTCCCACTCTGAAGTTTACACACAGTTGGCTCTGACATAGGGTTTGAGCAGCTGTAGATGGTGGAAGGGAAAATCAATCCAACAATTTCATGAAAACTACAAAATGTAGAAGTCATTAGAACTGAAGGGGTCATTTAGAGTGGAGTATAAGTTGATGATGGATGGAAGAAAGGGACAGTAAATAAGAAGAAGGCAAAAGGGATTAAATATATGGCAAGAGGTGAAACAAATGGCTCAGAAGCTGGGAAAGGAATGGTTTTAGAATTCTTAGAAGGGAAGTTATTGGAGGAAATTTGGTGCATGTGCCTTGGACTCAAGCTGATTTGTACATATTTATTACTAACTTTCTGCAACAGCAGAATGAACCAGAGAGGTGGTACAAAGAGGTACACAGATTGATAAATATTTCAAAGGTGTTGTGGACTGATTTTATTCACTGTTTGAGATTGTGATTCCGAGTGATTTATGGACAGAATGTAAAGCTGTAGTTGGATGGCCAACATAAGAACCTAGAGAGGCTCCTCATAATGTTTCTTCTTAGGACGTTGCCAACAACTACCAACAGGTGATTGTGTATTTGAAAAACAAAGTGCCTGAAAAGGACATAAATTGAATAAAAATTCTGAGAACATCCTAGGAGCCGAAAGAGTCACTGCATGCCTATGACGAGAGGCTCGTGCAGATTTTTAAGAAACACAGTGGAGTCGATGATCTCGAGAAAGATGGTGTCAATGGTTTCAGATCTGTTTTTTTAATGGGTTTGAGGTCAGAGCTTGTGGATAACATTCAGCCGAGTGAATTGTGTTGGCAGGCAAGAAGTATAGATGAAATCTTGAAGCAGGCAAAATACAGTACTCATTGTTTTGATGCAAAACAGAAGAAGATTAAGGAGAAGTTGATGACTGCCCAGACAAAGCAATTTGAGAGAGGGTCCCGAAACCTAATGGACTCAAATATGAATTTTGTTCAGCCTGGAATGATTGGGATAAATCAAATACAAGGGGGCTGATTCACAAAGGTAAACTTAGACCAAAAGTCTAAGTTTAGACCTGAAGTCTAAGTTTGGACTTAAAGTCTATCTTTACTAGTAGTAAAGTTAGACTTTTAGTCTAGGTTTAGACCAAAAGTCTAACTTAGACCAAAAGTCTAACTTTACTACTACTAAAGTTAGACTTTTGGTCTAAGTTTAGACCAAAAGTCTAACTTAGACCAATTGTCTAACTTTACTACTACTAAAGCTAGACGTTTGGTCCAAACTTAGACCAAAAGTCTAACTTTACTAGTTGTAAAGTTTGACTTCAGGTCGAAACTTAGACTTTTGGTCTAAGTTTACCTTTGTGAATCAGGTCCAAGGTGTTTAAAAGGGAAATGGAGTGATGCAGATGCAAAGTTGTGGAAGAAGACTGATGAACAATCGTGGCATGAATGTGAATGTTGAGATAATGAAAACAAACATGCCTGTCACTTCTGTGAGAAGAGCAGGCACTGGAAAAGAAAATGTCATCAGAATCTAAATAGGATTCAGGGTGAAGTTGTTCTGCAGACACAGAGAAATGTGATGGTCCCGACAGTGCCAAATTCTGAACAGTGTGTACAGAATCAGAAATCATCTCCAGTGTTGATGCCTTGAGTCCCAGTGATGCTGCTGAACATGAGAAACAAAATGCCACATAGTGCAGGGTACCAACAAAATCCATTGAAACTGAATGATGATTTAGCAGATAGTAATTCCCAATGATGGTGCCTGAGGGGGAGGAGGATTGCATGCTTGGAGCAGTTCTAGAGGTAGACCTAAGTGGCCCCTATGTTGACTCAGAAGTCAAAAGCCATCCCATTACATTTGTAATCACCACAGGAGCTACCCATTCTACAGTTTATACAGGGTAAGTCCCAAACCTGCCCCCTCTAGGGAAAAGACATCCAAGTTATAGGGATTAGCAATAAATAGATTGTTAATCAGGTTGCAGCAGATGCCCCAGGTAAAAAATTGGCCAGATGGAGACAAACACCAGTTTTTTTGTGTAATTCCTGTGAACATGTTAGGAAGGGACATGCTCTGCTAAATGAATTGCGTGTTCTACTGTTTACAGGATGGTGTTACGATTGAGAAACAAGATGAGGAGTTTCAATTTCCTTCAGTTACAGGATGGTATACAGTCATCGACTTATACAAGCATTCTTCTTGATTCCTGTTCACGAAGAAACTCAATTCCTCTTTCCATTCTAATTCTTTAGAACGTTTTCATATGGTGTAGAATCCCTCAAGAGTCTACAGAAAGTCCTTCAATTTGTAGTCAAATCATTGCCCTCTAATTCAGTATTAGTGAAGTATAGAGAAGACTTACTCGTTGCATTTAAGACAAAGGAGGGTTGTAAACTTGATACAATTGCCTGCCTGACTACAGTCTAACATTTTATTTGTTTTGTCATGAAAAAGGTGGATTTGCTCTTTCAATTCTTACCCAAAAGCATGGTAGGTTGATGCGCCTAATGGCTTACTTGTCTGCCGTATTGGACCCAGTAGCTGTAAGTCTTCTAGGTTGTTTGAAATCGGTTGTATGCATTGCCATTGAACAGAGTAAACGAATAGTGATGGGTCTTACAATAATTGTATATGTTCCACATTCAGCAGAGATTCCTTTGACCTGAACAAGGACTCAGTTTATAACTTACAGTAGGCTAACATATTATGATCAGGTTATACTTGCAGCAGAAAAAATCTCTATTAAGATGCAATTCATTAAATCCAGCTACACTGCTTCCTATTTCAAAATGGAGCTGTGAAGATGGGGAAAATAATGAAAATGACTCTGGGTGCGCTCCCTACCTGAGTCCCCAGAGGCGCGGCCGGTGGAAGACAGAGAGGCCAGATCACCAGAGGGGCCCGCTCTGATCCAACGCAGAGAGGGACTGCACAGTATGAGTGACTATCCTCCGGCCTCCATTACATGTGACCAGCGAGGGGTGGACGTTATTGGTCGCATCCTATGAGGACCTTGAAGTGCCGGCCAGAGGAAAGAAGAGGTCATGATGGAGTCTCCTGCCTGACTCCACCGTGGTGAGTGTAGACCATCTGTTGGCGCATTAGCGGATGCAGAGACCGATTCCTACCCCCTGTGCAGTTGGGGAGGGTGAAAGTCTGTAAAGAAACCGGCAAAGAAGCAAGGCTGCGGAGGACCGGTGGGCCTTGGGCAGAAAACGGGAAGAGAGCTGGGGGCCCGCCCTGTAACTGCACTTCCTGCGTCGTGGCCGGCCACGGTCTGAAAGGCCGGATCGCTTGAGAAACACAGCCCCGGCTCAGCGTGCAGATGGGAGATACCACTGGGAGCCAAGTGAAATAAGCGGCCATCCCCGGCCTCCATTTTGGATATTTAGAGAGAGGTGAATGCTTTGTGCTGTATCTCATGAGAAGCCTGATCAGCGAAGAAAATAGGGCACAATGGCGTCCCTGCCTGACTCCCCCATGGTGAGTCTGGAGCTCCAAGTGTGACAGTGCAAGGGGATTTCCCCCCCCTTGACAACACCGTCCCCCTCATCCGTCGAGCAACCGCCGGCAGCAGATCGTTCTCCCACCTCGCCGCAAAAACCTGGAACACCCTCCTGATCCAGCTACGACAGACCCAAGCCATGCTGGCCTTCAGGAGACTCCTCAAGACCTGGCTGTTCAAGCAGTAGCAGCACCCACCTCCCCCCAGCGCCTTGAGACCCTCACGGGTAAGTAGTGCGCTCTACAAATGATTGATTGATTGATTGATTGATTGAGGGGCATCAAGAGGCTTGAGGGAGTGAGCAGAAGACCGGCGAAGTAAGATGTGTGGCCCACAGACTGAAACTGCACACTGGTGAGAGGGACTGTGGGAGGCGAGTTGTAGGGGGGACCCCCCACAGGAACTTGTCAAAGCCACTAATTGAAATACGCAAAAAGGGGCACTTAGAGAACTTTGATTCCCCCACTGGCTGGACAAATAGTGCAACTGATTGAAGAAAGGTGAACGGTCTGGGGAAACAACAGAGCCACTCCTCGATATCAGGCCCCCTTGGCTGGTCGCGTGCACTAGTGACCACGCTCCTGTGTCCTCTCCCAGTGCTGCCCAGGGCAGTCCAGTGCTATAGTAGAAAAGGGGGATGAATGAAGGATCAGAACCAGAGAAATCCAGAGGCAGTAATCCAAGCGTGGACATTGATCGATTGAAGCTTTGTCAACTATAGTTAAGAGCCAAGACAGAGTAGAGAGAGAGGGAATACGAGGGATATCTGCGAAAACCTACCCACCAGATCAATCGCAAAATGGCACGAGATAAGATACCCAAGGCTTCCAAACAAGGTAAATTGGATAAATACACAAAAGTACTGCCCCCAACATCTCAGGTAGAGGGAGAACCGCAGGGACCACCAGACAACGCAACCCTCCTACAAGTGATCCAGGCCTCTAGAGAGGTCATCGAAGGGAAGATGGCGAAAATACACTCGGAGGTGACCCTATTGCGTCAAGATATGCGCAATGTCTCCGACAGCATGACCCAGGCTGAGGCACGTATATCGGAAGTAGAAGATACATCGTGCGGACTAAAAGCGGATGTCTCCAACCTAAAGGCTACCATGAAGGAGCTGACCTGGAGGGTGGATGATGCAGAAAACAGGGCAAGAAGAAGCAACTTAGTCTTCATAGGATTTCTGAAAGGAGCGCAGGGCCGAGACCCAGAGACCTTTGTGCTGACTTGGCTCAAAGACTCTCTCTCGGCGGCCCGATTCTCACCCAGTTTCATAATCGAGCAAGTCCACGGAATGCCGGCCACCAGGCCACCACCCGGGCACCCCAGACCATTGATAGCTCAATTTCTAAATTTCCAAGACTGAGACCTAATCCTGAGAGAATCTCGACGGATGGGAGAAATCAAACACGCACATACTAAAGTAATGATTTTTCACGATTATTCAGGTGATGTGCAGAAGATGCACCTCGGTGAAGGTGAAGCTACAAGCCATGCAACTCCAGTATATGCTACTCTTTCCTGCCGAATTAAAAGTCATCTTTCAGGGCAAGTCTTGCTTCTTCCAGACCGCAGAGGAAGCGTGGACCTGGATTGAGGAGCACCCCCCTTAAGATTGGAGATGAAAGGCACTGGTCTAGCACATAAGGATACTCCGAAAAGGCTGGATCCTGACCAAAGAGAAAAAAGGAGATTACTACTGGCAGGAATGTGCAGAACCCGCGAGGGGACATCCCGCAAGGGGACCCCACTCACTCAGGAGAATGTATACATTTCTGATTCCGATGGAGATTCAACCCAAACTAAAGCCAGTAGAGAGGGTTCGGGACATTAGGACAATCCCCACAACGAAGTATCAGACAAAGACAACCTCGCTGATACTGATAGCGACCACCCACTCCTACGAAAAATCAACTGCTTGGAAAGACCAGATGTTGAAACCGAAAACTTAAAAGTGCTTCAGCAGCGGTCTGGTGAAGCTGCGTTGAAGGCTGAAATAGAGGCTTAGCCACGGGAAGAGATACATCAATTGGCTGACAAGCCCTCCCCCCCCCAGAAACTAATATCCTCAGACTTTCTGGGCAAAACAAACTGTGTACAGTTTTGTATCCTTTTTTGTGCTTCATTGCAATAATTAAGTAGTTTTGGGTTGAGGGTGGGAAAAAGGACCTCTCATACTATACCTGTGCCAAGTTGTCATGTTGACAGTTCAGAAGATGGGTGCGGGAAGTGGGAGAAAGTGGGGTGGTGGGACAGGTTCCAGGAATTAGAAAGTAGGGATAGTTCAATTGTTAAGGGTTGCGATCTTTTTTTTCTTTTCCTTTCTCCAGTCAGTAGTAGGGAAATCAGAGACATACATAGAGAGATGGGAGATGAGATAGGGAAAGGCACGCCCCCAACAGGGGATAGAGGAAGATTCCCATGCAAGATGGGTAAGAAAAGATACACAGCATTGACATGGAACTTCAGTGGATTGGGAAATAAGGTTAAGAGAGGGTAGTTGTGAAATACCTTAAGAGACTGAAGCCCGATATAGTCTTCTTGCAGGAGACGCATCTAATGGGCACACACTGCGCTTTCTTGGGTAGGGGAACATACACTACGCTAGCACATGTAGGCTTTTCCTTGGGAGCCAGAGGGCTCACGATATTAATTAAGAAAAGACTTCCATTTCACACCGCAAGTACGTGGATTGACCCTAATGGGCCGTTTATAGCTGTCCAGGGAACATGGGGACGGCGGGAATTGACGCTAATTAGTGTCTGTGCCTCACCAAGAGTCAGACACTGGATGCTGGGGCTAAAATACTTTTGGAATCGGTCCCCTCCACACATATAAAAGGTGGGTACTTTAATGACATTAGTCATCCTAGATTAGACCGTACACATGGAAATACTGGGACTCGCAAGCCCACTATGTTGGCTGAGTTTGCAAACTCACTGGGACTGACAGGCCTTTGGCGTCACCACCACCCAATGGCCCGTAACTACTCATACTTTTCTGGGGCACTCAGAGTCTTTTCTAGACTTGACTATCTATTTGCCCCGGCGGGAGAGATAAAAACCATAAAAAGGTGGAGTACTGAGCAAGGGGAATCTCCGACCATTTGACGCTTTGGTTAGAGGTTGCGAGCAGGAGATATGGACAGCGTTTGGGATGGAGGCTTAATGCATGAGAATTGCAGGACAAAATGCTTAAAGAAGTAATTAAGGCGGAAACTGAGCTCTATTTTAAAGAAAATGAGGGTACAGTTCCCAAGGCGACGACCCTATGGGAGGCCTATAAAACAGTAATCCGAGGCAAAATACAAGATATCATAGCGAGGAACAGACGTGAGGAACTCCACCAAGTAGAGACGTTAGAGAGGAAGCTAATACATCTAGAGAAAGACGTAGACCTGGAGATGGATGAAACCCGGCTGCACCAAATTGTGCTCACCCGTAGGGAACTCAAAGGGCTTTGGCAGAAACAGAGGTTCAGACCCAAATACAAGCCACACACCACCAACTCTACGAGTCGGGAGACAGAGCAGGAAGGAGAAAGAGGCTAGATGGGTGAACATGACGTAAGAGAACGAAGAAGAACATAATACAGCACACAGCATAGTGGATGCATTTGCCCGCTATTACAAATGTCTTTATGACGCCAAGCCTATAGCCAATGAGTCACAAATAGCGGCCTATCACAATCAAATAGATATCCCACCCTTGACCTGTGAAGACAGAGAAACCTTAGATGAAGCTATTACCCTGGAAGAAGGGCATGATGCTATTTCCAGACAAAAATCAGGGAAAACCCCGGTCCCAATGGCCTACCGGCAGAATTCTTCAAACAAAACACTAATAAATTAGGCCCCCATCTGTTAAATCTGTAAAATGAAGTGAGAGAAGACGGAGAACTACCTATAGACCTCCGTAGTGCCACTACAGTTGTAATTCACAAACAATGGAAAACACTCTGAAATTGTGGATCCTATCGTCCAATCTCATTACTTAATGTTGAAACTAAAGTACTGGCCTCAATTTTAGCGACACACCTGCTTACAGTAATTACATCTCTCATTCACCATGATCAATCGGGTTTCATGCTCAAGTGAGCCACATGTCTCAACCTCCGTTACCTGGCCAATTGGCTAGACACAGTGAAAACCAGGACCACCCCCTACCCCCCACTTGCTTCTTTTCCTGGACGTGGAAAAGGCCTTCGACACAATACACTGGCCCTATATGCATCAAGGTCTGGAGAAGTTTGGATTTGGGCAAAACTTTATGGTGTGGGTGGACCTTCTATACCATGGCCCTACAGCCAAAGTCTGCGTTAACAGGATGCTATCAGCAGCTTTCCAAATAAAAAGGGGGACCAGACAGGGCATAACCCCTGTCCCCTTTACTCTTTGCTCTGGTATTAGAACCATTGGCATGTGTAGTTAGAGCCCATCCTGAGATAATCAGTTTCCGAGACAATGACAGGTGTCTTAGAGATGAACGGATATCGATGTATGCAGATGACATCCTGCTCTATATATCCAATCCGAATGAGACCCTCCCACAAATACTACACCTGTTTAAAGAATACAGTCATTATTTGGCATATAGTATTAATTGAGACAATGCAAATCTATACCCTGCGGGAGGTAATCTCGGCACATGCATACTACCAGAATATCTTCACATAGCCAGGGAGGGATTTAGATACCTGGGGCTCTTCATCACCACCACCGCAGCAGACTGCTAGCAGAATAACATTAGGCGAATAGTAGTAGAATTCCGAGAAGACGTGGCCCGATGACGGCAGCTACCTCAAACAATACTGAGTAGAGCGGCCATGTATAAGATGATCACTCTCCCCAGGCTCCTTACTATTTTGCAGAACACATATCATAAAGTCCCGGGGGCAATTTTCAACATGATCAATGATGAACTTTGCACACTCTTGTGGGATGGGGGTCATCCAAGAGTGGCTCTTCAGACAATGCAACACAGTCAATATAATGGAGGGATTGCACTACCAGACATACAGGCCTATGAGAGAGTGGCACATCTCATTGTTATTAATGAATGGGGACATATAGTGGGAGACCACCCAACATACACTTTAGAAAGACTTCAGTTCCAGAAATATACCTACTTACATTATATCTATGGAGGTCCAGGAACTCAGGGATTATTACCCGCTACACAAAGAGAGATAAAGGCATGGAGGAGGGCAGAGAAACAGATGCGATGGAATAAAAAGGTAACGAGGGCGACGCCACTCTTGGAAGGTAGGAGATTGCCTGAAGTGCCCAAACTACGTGGCTTTAAGAAATGGGACATGGTTGGAATTTCTAATGTGGGCAACATCTTACTAAAAGGCGACCTAATCCTCTTCTCGACACTTCAAACTGAGTACCAGCTAGCACACACACAAATATACAAATACCTCCAATTGCAGCACGCCCGGAGAGAAGGAAAAATGGACACGACAGACATCTGTGACTATGCGCCGCTTGAGGGTAGATTGTTGCAAGAAGAGATCACTTCCAAGGCAGTTTTATGGACGTACAAAACATTAATTAACAACATCCCTGATAATTTTAAATCCCTGCGGTCCAAGTGGGAGGATACCACAGGGCCATTGGAAAATAATGACTGGGCGGGAGCCCTGATTCACCCAAGAGAAGTGGCCATTAAGCTACGACTTTGGCTAATTCAATACAAAATCCTTCATAGGGTCTATGATGATAGGGACCGACTACAGAAAATGCAAATTATTTCTTTATGAATTCAATCTAAACCTTTTTGAGTGAATTGGGAGATTGTCAGGAAGAAGCCCCAGATGATGAAAAAAATTAAATTGGAAAATCTGGGTTGCAAGAACAATTCTCATGATTTGCATGTAAATGATGGAAACAAATATATCCTTCATGATACGATATTGTATACAATGTATTAATACGTATATAGTAAATCACACACAAGAAGAAATAGTGTAGTGCAAATATTAAAAAAGTACAAGCAAAACACAGGGTTCAGAAATGTTGCTGAGGACATCAGTAGCAGGTGCATGATATGTCAATTGAATATTCACGGCAGGAAAACCCAGACAGTGATAAACCATATTGGCAAACTGGATGGCCCATTTACAAGAGTCCAGGCAGACTTTATTAAAATTTCAACTTACAATGGATTGAAGTACATCTTAGTAAATGTCTCCCGGGTTTCTAAATGGGGTGAAGCTTACCCCACCAGGAGATCAGTTACAGTTGCCAAATTGTTGCTGAGGAAGTTGATTCCAAAATGTGATCTTCCAACTTCTCTTGAGACAGATCGTGGTACTCACATTAAAATCAAAGTTTTGCAAATAATCTATACAGCATTTTAAATCAACCAGAGATTCCATTGTAGTTATCGTCCACAATCTTCTGACATGGTCAAGAGAGCTAACAGTACTCTAAAGAATAAATTGGCTAAAGTTTGAACTTCCACTGATTTGAAATGCACTTCATCTTGTTTTGATGAGAATTACTCCTGATAAAAATACTGGTTTGTCGCCCCATGAAATCATCACGGGAAGAGTAACGAGGCTTGCATATTCCGCTTCAGCTGGACTAGTTTTAATAACTGATGACATTGTGCTAGATTAATTCAAAGGTCTAGCTGACATACTGAAATCTGTCTCTCCTTAGGTGAATGTGGCAACAGAAGGAACAAACATTCCCTGCCACAGTCTGAACCCAGGACACTGAATAGTGGTCTAGAAGCAAGTCGGTAAGAGCTGCCTCAAGAGAGGTAGTGTGTACCCTTTCAGGTGATTTTGACGACAAACACTATGGCGAAGATCACTGGAGTGCCGCAGTGGAGCCACGTTGCTCACACAAAAAGAGTGAGAGTGGCAGACAAAACAGTGGAAGAATCAAATGATTAAACACACAAAAGTCCGCAGAGAGAAGTGAAGTTGAAAGACAAGATCAATTTTGCAGTGTGGATCCAGAAGGGGTGAAACGTTTTAAACTTATGAAGACAACAAAAGAAATAAAGTTGTGGAATGTCAGGTTGGTGAAAGCTCTGATGAAGAACCTGAAACTTCTGAAGTCCAGTTTCAAAGCAGGGATTATAGTGAATGGCTGTTACAGTGCAAAAGTCAAAAGCATAAGTGGCAGCAAGAAAAAGTAGTCTCCGATCCATTCAATGAAAAAGTGAAGTTGTAAATTTGAGTTACAAGAACCCCCAGAGGAAGAAAGAAGTTCACAGTGAACCAAGCAGACAAAGTTGTTCAAGGTTCAACCTTAAGCTCTGTTCTAAATTATTTGGTAAATAAAAAGACTCTGAAAAAGACTGTTGCTGAAAAGAGAAAAACTAAGAAGATATTAAAGGACTTGCAAAACAATGTGAGCCAGAAAAAAGACCTGGGAGATAGATTCTGAAACCAGTGGAAGTGAATCACCTGTGGCTAAAAGAACAAGAAGAAGTAGAGCACCAAACAGAAAGTATCCTTCATTTGCATGGATGCATTTAATATCTGAAAAAAGAGAAGATGAAGAGGCAGAACCAGAAAATTACAACCAGTGAATCATTGCCAGTACAAGTTTGAGACTGAATCTGGAGCAGAGACAGGAGAAGAATCACATGGAAAGAAAAAAAGAGACGGTTAAATAAAGTTGAAAATGAAAGACTGTTTTTGAACAAGATAAGAGATTCTAAAAATCAAATGACTGAAATGAACTGAACTACTGACAAATCACAAAGAAAAGAAGGGATAATAATATTATTAATAATATTATAAGTTTTAGTTGGACTGTTGGTGTGCTTACTATCTCTGGTGGGACCTGCTGCTGATGTTGAATTAACCACTGTTAGAAATAAGCTGAATCATAATATTTTAGAGCATAAAGGAAATTTAAATAGTGAATTTCATTATATCATATATACTATGACTATGTTACTATTATGGGAATTAGTAAATGTTACGTGTGTACTTTACTTCCTACTTTTGTTGGTGAGGGAACAACCTACAACCAGCTCCCTTTGTCCTATACAATGTCATGTAATGTATATGTTACTATATTTAATAATAATTATTTTCTTTCCCCATATCTAACTGATACTGATTTTAATGTGTCTCTAGAAAATCTTACAATAAGAGTGGAAAGTTCATGTGCTAAATAGGGTAAATATGTGAGCAAGATTTCCCAAAGTATGAAACTAAAACTACTGATCAGGAGTATATATGTGGTTTGAGAAAATAAATAAGTTGGGTTTATTAGGGAGGATAATGAGAGAGAAGTCAAAATTGTAGGGAATTTGAAGAAAGGAAAGGCTGTAGAAGAACATTTAAAAGGGGAAGAAGAATTTAGGTTGTCAGATATGGATTCTAGGTTAAAGATGGAGCGAGAACAAATAGGGAAGTTGTGTTTGATATGCAAGAGATCATCGAAAAAACTGTAAGGTTAAATATGTAAGAGATAGTGTGTGTGAAAAAAGCTCTGAGGTGAGAAGAAATTATTTGTTGGGTGGCGAGCCATTTTTGAGAGGATTTCGTTATGTTTATGGGATAAATATTTATTTTAACTTACCGAAGAATTAGGTTGGCACTTGCTCTCTTGCTTTGGTCTTTCCTACCATGTGAGTGATGATGAAGGGGACCTGAAAAGAGTGAAAACTCATTTTAAAAAGGTAGTGTTAGATATATTAGGTGCAATGATTCCTTCTATAAGTGAACAAATGACTGATGTGAAATTTAGATGTCTTTTTACTTTAGTTGATAAACTGTCAGTAGATACAGCTGGAGCTTTGAAGCAGATAAATGAAAACAATTATTGCTATTAGAACTACGGTTATTCTAAACCCTTTAGCATTAGATATTCTTGTGGCAAAAGGAAGGAGGAGTCTGCAAGGAAATTAGGGCGAATAGCTGCTGTATGTATATACCTGATAACAGTTGGTTATCAATTATTTGTGTAAGTAATATTCCCAACATCCTGCATGCTGTTAAATTTTTTGAACAGCCGGGCCGAAGGGAAACTGTAGGTTACTGATTTAGTGAATTAGGAAAGGGCTTTGTTAAGGTGGGTGAATGGATAAATAATTTGATTGGGAATACTCTTAAATTAATTTTAACTCCTGTAATAATTATAATGTTTTTTGCATTTGTTCTATTTCTTTTGCTAAAATGTTGTGAATGTATATTTAGTAAATGTAGAAAGAAAGGTTTGATTAATTGATAAAAAAAAGAGAGCCATGGAAATAGAGATGGAAAACATGGAAGTATCATGTCTACAACCAGATAAAAATGGCAGGGGAAAACTCAAGAAAGAACAAAAAATTATGACGATGTTGTCTGAATAAAATCCTCATTAATAACATATTAATAAGGTATTTTTGTGATTATAGAATAATCAGAGGGGGGCTGTTGTAGCATTTTTCTGGGTTTATATTTTCATGACTAAAAAATAATGATTTTTATGATGGATCCAATATGCAAATGATTACAGTTGAAACCGGAGTTACCGTTTCAACTTTATTCGACAATTCTGTCATAAAAGCTTGTAGAAAACACCTTACACCAATTTTACAGTATGAATATAGTATAAAATGAGACAATAAATACAATTATTTACATAATAATAAAACTTATAAAAAGATATTAAATGAGAGACATTTGTCGAATGAAACTTAAAAAGGTCTGGATACAAGCCTTCAGACCAATACTATAATATAAAATACGTGCTATAAAATGCCTCCGCATCCCCAATATTCCCAGCTGAAAACAGCTATCTCTTAGGATATGGGTAGATGTTGTTTTAACGCCTTGGTTCGAATGGACCATGCCCAACCTAAAAACTTGGCCAAAGCTATAGCAATATGGGGGGACGCGTCTGATCGAAGAACTCTAAGTGCTTCCTCGTACTTTCTGAAACCCAGTAATCTACATATAGGGATAACCCATGCCCTTCGAGGTCCAGTATAGATAGGGCAAAAAAACAGGAGATGACTTAAAGATTCCTTGTTGTCTGGGCACCATGGGCATTCTTCTTTTGAAGATCCAGCCCAACTGCTTGTAAACGACCTTAGTGGGAGGGTGTCAGCCCTCAGCTGGAAATATAATTTCCTATGGTGGGGTTTCGTAATCACATCCCAGTTTTTTTCTAGTGCCGGTCTTTGCTTAAATTCTAAAAATTGGCCTGTTAGGTGCCTTGTGGATCTGCTCATACAAGCCTCTGCCATTACCCAATCCCAATACATATTCTTAAGTGTTTTTTTTTTTTATGGGAAAACTGCATTTTGGGGATCATTCCACAATTCGCTCAGACCCATCCTCTCAAGAAGCAATCTAATCTCTTTTAGCCAAGGGATTTTGTGGAAGGTGTCGGCTACCATTACATCCTTGAGACCATTGGCGTAATGTTCTAGTTCTTCCGTGCACCAAAGTCTTCGCTATAGTGGTCGTAGCTTTGCAAAATCATTTATGGCCTTCCTACCCAAATCCAAGCGAAGAGGGTACATTGGGGTACTCACTGGGACTCCAACCACTTAACGTAGAAATAAATTCTCTACCATAGTCAGTTGGTTCAGATTTGCGAATCCCCATAGCTCTGCTCCATAAAGAACAGAGCTCTAAACCTTTAGCCCATAGATTTCTAACACCGTAGCAACGGGTTTCGTGCAAGAGGTTTTAAACTTCCCTAAAAGCACCCCCACCTGTTGTTTGAATTTAAGAGTAGTCAAATTGAGTTGATATTTCCAGCCCATGTCCTTCTGTAGAGATACGCCCAGATATGTGAAGGCATTAACTTGCTCAAGCATAACGTTGTTCATGCTAATTTTGCCCCTGAATGATCTATGTTCATTGAATGACATTAATTTAGTCTTCCCCGTATTTATTTCTAGGCCACGGATTCTACAGAACTCTTCAAACCTCTCTAGAGTTTTCTGTAGACCACTGGGTGTCTTTGAGATTAATATGGTATCGTCCACAAACATGAGGACAGGAATATGAACTCCTGATAGTACTGGGGCGTCGGAGGGGACCTGGGCCAGGTAATCGGCCACCCCGTTGACGAAGAGCGAGAACAGGGTGGGTGCCAACACACAGCCCTGCCTCACTCCCCTGGCAACGGGAAAGATCTCCGTGACCTCGCCCCTTGCTCCCCACCGCACCCAAGCGTGGTTGTCCTCATGTAAGCGGACGATTAAGGACAACAGCTCCAAAGGCATACCCAATTCACCTAGTACCTGCCACAACTTACAGCGTGGCACAGTATCGATCGCTGCCTTCAGGTCTACGAATACTGCATATAATGCTCCCCTGCCCAATAAAGCAGTCTTCCAATAAATTGTCACAAAACGGAATACCTGATTTATTGTGCTTGTAAGGGGGCGGAACCCTGCCTGCAAAGGGGTAAGTATATGGTGTTCGTCTATCCATAACTGGACTTTCTGCAGAATCAACCCCCCTACGACCTTTTGAATGGAATCTATAAGGCTGATCGGCCTGTAATTGCCTGCCACCGATTTATCGCCCTTTTTGTAGACAGGTATTATTTCCGCTCCCTTCCATGAGGGCGGGATTGGAGCACCGCATGCGACTGTATTAGCGATTATTTGTATGTAACTACACCACAGCGATTTATTGTTAAAAAACACATCAGCAGGTACACAATCAGACCCCGCGGCTCTACCAGGTGTCACTGTGTCTAGTGCCCTAGTCACATCGCCCAGAGTAAATACCCACTCAATGAAGGGTTTGTCATTGAAGGTGTCTACTATCTAGTTCATCTAGTGGTAATGCGTACTGGGGTTTAAAGTACTCCACCCACTGCTCCTGGGCAACATTGTTCTGTGGGGGATCTGGGCATCAACCCTTTGCCCATTTAAGTTTATCCCAGAATGCTTTCGGGTTTTTATCCTTACACGCTTCCAGCAAATCTCCCCAGCTATCCTGTTCCCACTGTTTTTTAGCGGCTCCAACAGCTTTCCTATAGTTGTTCCTTGCCAAACGTACTCTGTCCCCGTCTCTATTTCCTAGTGCAGTACCCAACTCAACCCTGGCCTGGCGGCAATCTTCATTGTACCACCTGTGGGGTTTTCTTATGTTCGGTTTCCTAGACCTACCATACTTGAGGAAATAAGACTTCAGGCGATCGAAGAGTGCTGTATGCTCCTCCATCACCATCGTCTTCCATTCCTGGCTATCATCTTTGATACCCAGTGTACCCATGGTTATACTTAATTCCTGTTCCATTTTGGCCACAATCTCCGGGTGAACAACAATGTGATTCCACTTAAGGTGGCGCATGTCATTACTAACCACGACATCGTGATTTACCGTGGTATCCCTGATGGGGATTGCCTTACAAAACACCCCTGCCGAGGTCATTATAAGTGGATTGTGGTCACTTTCGACTCGGTTAACTACAACCATGACGATGAGATACTGCCACAGATATAGGCTAACCAGCCAATAATCTACACGGCTTGACGAGGACCCGTTATCAAAAGTTACAACCCCGGACCTATCAGAAGGGGTACGGCCATTGGCCGCCCTCAACTGCAGACCCATACAAAGACCCTTTAAATGGATGGCTGCCTCTGTCCATATTTTTATCGGTGGGATTTCGAGGATAGGTATTCCCCATTTACAATCCTCCTCTTCCGTTAGGCTCCCATCATCGGGTCCCATTGGCTCAAACGTAGTATTGAAATCTCCCCCGATTAATGGCCAGACTTCACTAGGCAATGATTCTAACAAAAGTTCCAGTGCTATCACCACCTCAGAGCGACACCCTCCAGGAAGACCACGTGCATAGATGTTATATATATCTACTCGTATCCCTGACCCCATCTTCATTGTTACAGCTAAGATATCACTACTTGCTGTAGGTAGCTGAGATACGGTACAGGCCAACGCCTGCCTGACCCAGATTACCAAACCACCCGCTGGCCTTCCCCTATCTTTCACTCTTCCTGTGATGTCTTGGAGCTTAAACCAGCAATATTCCAGGACAACAAGGACAGATTACTCGAAGTGGGAGAAAGAGGGTTTTCTGTAATGACCTCACGGTCCATAGTATGGGACCGGGCTATACTCTCGTTTTTCCCTGATTCTATTAGGGAATCCGGCTCAACCACCTTGGTGTTAGGCGGTGGGTTAACATTCCCAGCCTCAAGATCTGACAGAGCATAGGATACCAGTGTTCCCCCTAAGGTTTGGTCGTGAGAACCAATTGGAAGATCTTTTTGGGAACCCCTATCTATCCCTATGCCCTCCATTATAGATATACTACGGCCATCCGTATTGCCAGCCTGTACCTGGGGCAGGTGGCGTCAGTCACATTCCTCTAGCCCTGAAAGTGCATCGTACATATTCCTAGTTTCTAAGCCCCATAAATTTCCTGTGCCCCCCCCCCCCTACTCCTGGACGATCATGTGCTAAGGATATATTCCCCTCCGGATAAAAATAATCAAGGGGAACAGCATTTATTTGGAGCCTGGGCCTTTCCTGCACCCACCCACATATGTGTGCTACAGCTCTGGTATCCTTGAAGTTGATTATTATGCAATCACCCCTCACCAGTTTTTCCCTACCCCCTACCCACTCGACCCTTCGGGCAAATAAGATCTCGGCCAATGCCGTAGGGGGGAGTGGGCGATTAGCATTCAACCACTGAATGCACTTTCTTTTCAGAGCAGGATAGTCCTCCCATTGACCCGGTCGTAAAACTGGTACACCCACTAGTATTACCATGTATGGTGCACAGGCCAGGGGGAGGTTTATGCGTGATAACATTTTCCGCTGTCGGTCTCTGGGGGGTGTGGTGTTTGTCTCGGGAAGGTTCGTAATTGTGGTAGTGATACCAGGTCCCTTCCCCCTTAAACATTGTTGGGATGCTGAGACACTCCTAGTAGACACGGGGCCACTGTCCTGCCCCTGATGATCTGAATGAGATGCCTGGAAATGGCCATTACCAAATGTTCCTTCTTCTCAAGGGGAAGCTGGGATCATCCCAGCTACGGGTTCTGTCATTCCCCTCCCCTGCTTTTCTTTCCCCTTCTCTAACCCCTTTGCTCCTAAAATAGCGGCCCCTCTTCCCTGGACACTCGCTACTTCTGCCTCAAGGATGCTCAACCTAATATCTATTTTATCCAACCTGTCATATATGGGGGCACAAGATTTAATAAACAGATTTTCCATTTTGGCCCACGTGTCCTTTCCCCAACTAGGCGATGTCTCCTCCCCGAAACCTAATGTTGGGGCAGTTGATCTCGCCTCTGGGGGGGCAACTTCAGGGATTATTTTCGCTGGAGGACCATTATCGTCCATTTCCGGGTTGGGCTTCTTCGCCTTTGCCTTCCTTCCCTTTTGTTGTACATCTGTCCGTTTCCTCTTTGTGTCCGTTGTTAAACTATTTTTTATAGGGAAGGGTTTTACGCTACGGGTATGTGTACATCTCCGCATAGGCTCAGTCAAAATGCTACTGTCCACAGGATTAGTTGTTAAAACCCTCTTAGCACTCCCCTCCAAATTGAATAGACTAGGCACAGATGTTGCACTAGTGTGACCTCGGGTAACTTCGTCCACAGTATTCGAGGGAACAGCAGAAATATCATAGGGGGACTTTGCCTGCGCTAGGTTACCCAGAGAAGACCTTCTATCAAATGTGGGGTCCATAGAGAGTCTCTTTTCCGTCATAACTATTTCTCTCTCCAGTGCCGATGATGCACGTGTAATGAAGTGGTCTAAAGTGCCCAACACAGAACCTCCAATGGGCTTCTTCTGATTGGCCATGGTCTAGTGTGCTTACAAGCAAAAATGGGGGATGCCGTAATATACAAGTAACGTTACGGGAAGTAACCCGGTGCACAAATATGGCCTTATTCGCCAACAGTTCCCAGCAGTAAGGTACTAACCTTATCCAGGACTCCACAGAGGGGTGCCCCATCCCGTCCTCCTTCCGGTCTCCAACGGGCACAAACGGGCCTGCCCTTGGCCCGGGCTTTGCCCGGGCGCTGCCCGCACGCGTCCCACGCTTCGGTGTGCGTGTGCCGGTCTTAAGCTCCCCCGGCACTGCCTGATGACGTCAAGGCTAGCGCCAGGGGCGAGCAAAGGGCTGCTGGGTGTTGTAGTCTCTCCCGGGGCGGCCGTTCCCCTCACGGCGGTCCGCTCTTGCCCTCCGATGTGCCGGTGCTGCCCTGGCTGGCCGTTCCCCTCACGGCGGTCGTTGGGTAAGTTATCTGGCGATATTGTTATTGACTACAGTTGAAACAAGTTTAATATGATAGGTAGAAGTGTGTATATTAACATAATTTAGTTGTGCTACATTTTTTTTAAATCGCCATATTGGTTAACATGGATGCTGTTCTGGTGCTGCACTGTCATCTCACTCCTGCAGTCCCACTCCAATTTCGTCCACTTGCAAATCTCCTCTTCCCATAAGCTCCAGAAAGTGAAGACTAAGAGTTGTCAAAAATATATTGCCTAGTGTGCATGTATAGTGAATGAACTTTCTTTGTGCTGCTAATGTTACTTCTCTCCAGGCTGATCCACTGTAGTTTTGTTGCTGGGCTTAGCACTATTCATTTATGTGTAGTTTTATTCTTCAGATGTTTCATATCATTTTGCACATTTTCAGATAGCACTAACACAGAAGATGCTCGATGCTTTCTTAAAAGTAGGATAGTGTTATAGACTTAACTTTGATGATGTAAACTCTGATTTGTCTAAAACTGGTTACTTGAGATCATGCCACGAAAAGACTCTGTTTTCTCCTCATTTGTTATCCCATGGATTTGGGGTGAGCCAGAAGACTTTCATGTTCTCCTGGAGACTCTGTCTGATTATTCAGACATTTTCCTGAAACTCCTACTGCTAGGGATATTGCTTGATTTCTGATGATGTTGCTGTTCTTTTGAGGCTTAGAATAGTTCTGATTTCAGACTATGTGCTTTGCATTGTGAGCTTTTATAGCTTTTTTTTACTGTACCACGTGATTATGAGATTTTAGACTAAAACCCTTTAACATTTTCCCTGATCTAGGATTCAGTTATAGAGAGGTCCCATCTAATTATTTGCTACTCTGCTAAACCAATGTTGGGTCTGATGTTGAGGAGGGTGCATTTTGGCACAATAGAACCATCTAGGGCTAATTTTGTGGTTATCTAAATTGGGAGTATCCTACATTTTGGGGTACTGGGTTCTGCTCTCACAGCAATGTAGTCTTGACTCCACCTCCTGCCAGTTTTTTCCACCACCAGCCACTCTCTTTCCCTGTATCGCTCTCTTTCAGGTGCTTTTTCATACCTATCTTTCCTTCTCACTGTGTGTCCATCTCTCTCTTCATCCTTCCCCTTTTGTGTTTTTCTGTGTTAAAATTTCCTAAGGAAAAATAAGAGACGGTCCCCAAAAATGAGTACTGGTGCGCCCTACTGCAACCACTGGCTCAAATTAAGCTCTGGTTGTTCCCTTACATATTGATGTTTTTGTTTAACAAATAATCTATTCTGCACAATAGTTCAGTGAGTTAACACTCTATGTTGACATCTATATACGTTTCAACGTCATGAGTTCCAATATATTCAATGTGGTAATAGTAATGTGTATTTTCAGTGGATAGAAACAGCAGATTTTGTGAAAGGAGAGCTACATTAAAACAAATGACTAAGCCGCGGTCCGCATTAGCTAGGGAAACTCTGCCAGCTTCTTGCTACATTACCGACTGCTAAAATATCGATCTACACGTATACTGTGATCATGTATTGACTCCCATATGATGGTCAAGATAAGTGTAGATTTCTGATATTAACTTCGCCATGATGTTATTTTGGAGTTTATATTATGGTCTTGATGTATGTGTAGGTCGATAACTCAACGAGACAATGTGCCAGAACACCGCTCTGTCTATCCGCTGGGGTGCTTTGCTGCTGTTCATGGGCATCAGACCTGCATTTCAATATGTTTCCCTCACTGCTGCAGTTTGTGTCAGGGACTCTCTTGGCAGCACTGACACAGTTCTCCTTGACTGATGTGTCTCATTTGCTTTGCAGAAATGCAGTAATTTTAGCCCATTTATCAACTTCAAAACTGAGCATCTTCACAATTAGTAATTTGCCCACGAAATACTGTTATGCTACTTATTGCCAAAACTTTGGGACAATTACAAACAAGTCATTTCCCATGTTGGTCTAAAAATGAAATGCCATTACATTGTTTGCTATTTAGATCTAACTTTGCACCTTTTCCTTTTTCAAGGTCACATTAGCTGAAGTTGAAGGTGGAATTTGAAATGTAGCTACAACATCTGCACCTTAGAACTGACTTTGCACTTTAACATTCCAGTCAAGGGGGGTTGGGGGGAGTAGCCGACCGCAGGGAGGTCCCCCAACCCCCGGCAGTTTGGGAGGGGCGGGGGTGGGGGAGGCAGGCTTCAAGCCAGTCATTTTGTTTTGATCTACATGTTTTTGTAGCCCAAACGGAGCCCAACTATAAATTATTTGGGCTCCTGCTTCCGACCATTTTAGGTTTGGTGACCTTGTGGCTGGGAGCTTAGGCGTGGTTTAGTTTTTGAAGTGTTTTTGCTGGTTTGTTAGATTTCTTAGTCAGGTTAGTGGTCGTTTTTAGGGAGATTTATTCTTGGTGATATACATTACCGCTTCTGATGGAGGACTACCGGGTGCTTGAAGCCCTCCGTCTTCTCAGCGAGGCGGGTAGAATGGATATGGTCGTCGGCGAGATGGGGGGTCCGGCGCGGCCAGTGCAGCAGGCTTCATCCGGTGTTGTGGTGGCTGTGGTGGCTTGCACGTCACCTAAGAAGCACCGCTTATCTCCGGTGAGTGACCGGGCCGCCCACGTAGCAAGAAGGCAGCCCCAGCATTTGTGGGACACTCCGGGGGTGGGGAGGCGTCAGGGTCGACTGGCGGTTCTGGGATTGTAGCGGGTGAGCTGGCCGGGGAGCCCCGGGAACCGTTGCTGGGCGCAGGGTGCAATGAGGGGGCGAGACCCGCCCCCGCCGCGAGTGTGAAGCGTGGCGGGGCGGAGCAGTAAGAGGCGCTCAGCCTCCTTTTCGGCCGCACAGGTGCCAGTGATTGAGGAAGCGGCTGGGCAGGCAGGGGGCCCGTGTTTACTCCGCTCTCCTGGGAAGGAGGGGCAGAGCGGGTGGGAGGGCGGGGAGCTGTTTGAGGCCGCTGCGGTGGGGCCGAGTTTGAGAGGGCACAGCAGCTGGGTGGAAGGTGGGGAGATCTCCTTTCTGGCCGGTTCGGTTCCTGGTGTGATAGAAGCGGGGGATTTCGTTTTCCCTGTCAGGGGCAATGAGGGAGTTTGTTTCACGTTTGAAGGGGTGGAGTTGGGTGATGGGGAAATTTCATCGAGGCCCTCGCACTGGGCATCGCAAGGTTCTGGTAGGGGGGAGACTTTATCCATAGGGAGCAGCTCAAAGGGGGATGGTGAATGGGCACAGGTGGGAGGGGAGAGGGCAGCAGAGGGTTTCTTTAGGTTTAGGAGAAGAGTATGGCATGGTAGCTCCTCAACGCAGGTGGGCTGGGGCAGGTGCCCATAGTCTGGGGTCCTGGGACGTGGCTTGGGGGAATGGGGCCGGAGACAGTAGGTGTGGGTCAGAATTTGGAATGCCGGTTGAGCTGGATCCGGCTGAGGGGGGCCGGCTTGAGAGGGCCTGGATATTTTTCCATCCTGGTCGGAAGAGGTGCGGGGTCGCGGCAGCGGGGAACAGCTGGACATGCAGTTGCCTCTGAGGGGAGTGTTGGAGGTGTATAGGCCGGCAGGGTTACAGCCGGGGGATGATGACAAGGGGGTCCCTGGGTGAGGCTAGGAAGCGGAGGAGCAAAGGTGGGAGGGGGCAGGGGTTTGGGCCCCGCTTCAGCTGTGGTTGAGGCTATGTTGGAGTGGAGCGGGGAGGAAGAAGGTGGTTTCCCCCCCCTTGGTATGGGTTGGAAAGCCAGAGCAGACAGGTATAGACAAGGGGAAGTTGGCCGGGGCTGTTGCCCCGGGCTGGTGGGGTGCAGGCGCAGAGCTCAGAAGCAAGGGACCCAGCACATCAGTCCAAACTTTTTCTTTACAGTGCAAAGAGCGTCGCAGTGCAGCGGACTCGGTGGGACGGGGAGCTGCCCAATTGCACCGAGGTGAAAGGGTGGAGCCTCGCGCATTCCGTACCGGCGGGGGATCCCGTCGTGGCCAGCGCACGAAGGTCTAGTACGACCTCGCTGGTCCCAACGACGAGCGGAGCAAGGTGGTCTGCCATGCCAGCGAAGACGGAATTTCAGAGAGGTCAACGCATGGGGGAGTATTGGCACGTACAGTCGGCTCCCCCGCAAGTAGTGCATGCCGGTTCAGGTAGGGCCAGTGTAGGTCATGCTGGGCACAGTAGGGCCTGTGTTGTGGATTTTGCTAATGATGCGCTCCAGATTGAGGAGCTTATTGTGTTGGATTATAATGAGGATAGCCCCGAAGAAGGGGAATTGCTGGATCATGAGGAGGGGGGGGGGCTTTCTCATATGTCTCCCAGTATTTTGCAGGCACCGGCGGTGGCGCCGCACAGAAGGGCATCAGCATCGGAATACAGGAGAGAGCACGGCCTCTCGGTGAGGGCTCCTTGGCCAATGGATTACATGGAGACAGTGGCAAGATGGGAGGTTTCCGTCCGGGCACCCTCCTTAGAGCCAGGTGGGACTAGTAGAACACAGGTGTCTGTGGGGACGGGGAGGAGGGGGTGGGGGAGAGATTGAAGGGAGATTACACAGAGGGAAGTATGTTAAGGATGCAGGGGTAGGAACAGGAGACGGGGGATTTGTGCAGAGGGCACCAAAGTGGAGAGCGGGACAAATACAGAGGCAGCAGGGGGGGCTAAGGAGCCTTTGGAGAGTAAAGAGTTGAAGATTAAGAAACTGACATATATGGAAGCCTTTGGGGGCTCACTTAATGCTGGCAACCAAGGAGCGGATTTGGAAAGGAGAATACGTGGAATTGCTGAAGCTTCTACACAGGGAAGTAAGGTCTAAGGAGGCCTCTAAGGAAGAGGAATATGAGTTGGCCAAGAGGCCTAAGGTGCCAGTAACCATAGAGAATTGGACGGCACCGTTTTTAATTTACGCCAGTGTTTACTGCAAAAAGTTTCCGGAGCGCTGCATAGCCATGTTTAAGTACATGGGCGTAATTCAAAAGGCACAGAGATCACGGGGGGGGGGGGGTGGTGGTGGCTACGCTTGGTCTCAATATGATGGAGGTAAGACCATCTTTACGGCTAGCGGTTTATCTTTGGGGAAGGGTGGGAGGGGCAGCCACGACACAATCTGGGGCAGGAGGCGCATGCTGGGACTTTAATAAGGGCCTGTGCGCGAGAGAGTACTGCAGGTTTAAGCATGAGTGCTCAAAGTGTAGCGGACGCCATCCCTTGGTTAACTGTTGGGGTGGCAAGCCGCAGGGAGGCCAGCAGTGGCAGCAGCCAGGCGCAAGTGCATCAGGACAATCTCAGCAATACCAGAACAACAGGGGAGGCAAAGGACCTCAGGGTACTGGGTCCAAAGGCTCCTACGCCAGTTAAGTTAGTAACACTAGAAGAGGGCCTGCAGAAGTATGGTGGATCTGAGGGCAAAGAGGGTGCTTCTGGAGGGGTTCTCAGAGGGGTTTCATCTGGGTTACCAAGGGCCACGTCAGAGGCGGTGGGCGAATAACCTAAAATCGGCTGCAGAGCACAGACAGGTAGTTCAAGACAAATTGAACAAAGAGGTGCGTGAAGGGAGAATGGCAGGCCCCTTTGATGATTGGCCAACGGAGAATTTGATTATTTCGCCCATTGGAGTTGTGCCCAAAAAGAAGAGGGTCAATACAGATTGAGTCAGCATCTCTCATGGCCAGAGGGGTCTTCAGATAATGACTTTATTGATGAGGAGGTGGCCTCAGTTTCATATTCCTCAGTTGACGTCACAATGTCACTAGTAGTGACCGCGGGCGCAGTTGCAGAGATGGCTAAATGTGACATGAAGTCGGCATTTCGGTTGCTTCCAGTCCATCCAGATGATTGGGATCTTCTGGGTATCCATTTCGAAGGTAAATGGTGCGTGAACAAGGCTTTACCGATGGGTTGCTCTATGTCGTGTGCTTTATTTGAATGTTTTAGCACCTTATTGCAGTGGTACTACACACAGCGCACAGGTCACACATTGGTGATGCACTACTTGGACGATTTCTTCTTTGTCGGTTCACCGGGCTCCACGGAGTGCCAGACAGCTCTGGACACTTTCCATGAGCTCATGGTTGAACTTGGGGTGCTGTTGGCACCGGAGACGACAATGGGTCCCTGTACAGCTCTGTCTTTTTTGGGGATTGAAATTGATTCTGTGGCAATGCGGGCTCGCTTGCCAGACGACAAAATTGTTAAAATGTTGGAACTGTTGGATAGAATGCTGTCCAAGCAGAAAGTTACAGTAAAAGACATACAGGTGCTCCTCGGTCATCTCAACTTTGCGTGCAGGGTGGTGAGGGCAGGTAGGACATTTTGTAGGCGGTTGGGGCGGACACTGGCTGGACAT
The DNA here is from genome assembly GCF_964204655.1 of Triturus cristatus. NCBI lineage: Eukaryota > Metazoa > Chordata > Amphibia > Caudata > Salamandridae > Triturus > Triturus cristatus. The sequence continues at coordinate 805,805,955 of NC_140582.1, read as the reverse complement.
CATTTACCTCACCACCATGTTCGCATTTCAGCAGGGGTGAAGGAGGATTAGCGCATGTGATCATTTTTCCTACAATCTTTCAATAGAGTGCCTTTGGCCAGGGAGGAGGACGTCCAGTGCGATGTGCAGATCTTTTCTGATACAGCTGGCAGCAATGGCTTTGGCATATATTGGGAGGGGAGGTGGTGTGCTGAGCAGTGGCCACAGCAGTGGAAGGATGGTGGGAGGAACATAGCTTTCTTTGAGCTTTTCCCATTACTGGTGGCACTAATGCTGTGGGGTGAAGAGTTGGCACACAAGAAAGTTTTGTTACGAGTGGACAACATGGCAGTGGTGAAGATCATCAATAGGCAGTCCGGAAGAGATGAGAAGATTCTCTTGCGGGTTTTTGTGCTGGGTTGCCTCAGACATGAAATTGCTTTCAGGGCACTGCATATACCGGGTGTGGACAATGACATAGCCGATGCTTTGTCTTGTCCACAGTGGGGGAGATTCCGTGGGCTGGCCAAGGAGGCGGACAGGACACCGACCCCAATGCTGGATCACCTTTGGTAGGTAGGCAACGTAGGGTGCTACAACTGGTGGTTGGCTCTTTGTCGGCGTCTCCATGGGCAGCATATACTCTGGCCTGGAGAGATTTCTTGGCATCTGGCGCCTGTAAGCGATCTGAGGTCTGGCATCGGTCTGAAGATGTGATACAGTTTATTCTGGACCTCATTGAAAGGGGCCTTTCTAAAGTTACTATCGCCGGGAAATTGGCGGGCATTGCTTTCATGGAGAAACTCCTGTGTGGTTACACCCCGTCAGCGGGGGAAGTGGGGAGGAGGATGTTAGAAGGTTGGGCTAGGGAGAGGGGAGGGAAGAGTTTGGCGCGTAGCCCCCTTTCTTGGCAGACGCTAGCCCGATTACTTGAGGCTTTACCTGCAGTCTGTAGGGACGGTTTTGAGACTTGTTTGTTCTCAACCCTTACGGTTTGGATTTTTTTTGGGGGCGTTCAGGGTTCCCAAGCTCTTAGGCAGCAAGGTAAAAAAGGGTGTGCTTTGAAAGATGTGTCCTTCACGGATGGAGGGATACATATTTGGTTGTCCAGTTCCAAAATGGACCAGAGGGGAGTGGGAAAAGGGGTCAGGTTGGAAGTGGCTGTACCATCTTCGACGTGCCCACTTCATTGGGCCTGCTGTTGGCATGCTTTGTCAGGAGGCTTGGGGACACAGGTGGTTTTCCAGCATTCTAATTGGAAGAGGGTGACAGATTCCCAGCTGCGCATGGTGTTGTGGAAGGCTTTGTACAGTATTGGGATGGATGGGGCTGGATATGGGACGCATTCTTTCAGGATTGGGGCAGCAACAGAGGCACATAACAGGGGCTGGACGCGTGGGACATAATGCGCTGGGGCGCTGGTCTTCAGACTGTTATCAACGCTATGTAAAAAGGAATGCGGAGGAGGCGCAAGCGTCATCCTCCTTTGTTTGAGTCTCATTCTATTTTCTTGTTACAGGTTCTGTGGCTGGGCCCCATTCGAAGGAATTGACCATTTGGATTGTGGGGCATTCGTTTATCAAGTGGGCGCAGGTCCAGGCATGGCGGTGTTACTTTGGTGCAATGCTGGGTTTTAATGAACGTCTTTTTAAGATTGTTTGGAAGGGTAAGGGAGGGATGCTGTGGAAGGAATTGATACCTTGCCTTAATAAATGGATGATACGGGGTCAGTGCCCGGATGTTTTGTTGATTCACCTTAGCGAGAATAATCTGTGCGGTGTAAAGGGTGTTGTCTTGATGAGGGCTATGAAGAAGGATTTATCAAGAGCAATGGTCTGGGTGGCATGTTTTGTGGACGGAGTTGGTTCCGCGCAGAGTTTGGAGGGGTGCTTGAACCCAAGGGCCACTGACAGGGCACGGAGGAACGGTGAACTCTGAAATGTCTAGGTTTTGTAGACATCTTGGTTTCGGAAGAGTGACACACATGGAGCTACGCTTTGAGGCAGTGGAATTTTTCAGAGATGTCGCAGTACATCTATTGAGGCTTGGCATGGACCTTTATTTACTGGAGATTAGGGAGGTGTTGTCGAGATGCTTGAAAGTCCAGACGCATTCCTCTTAGATGGACAACAGCTAGCCTACCTGGGGGGAGAGAAAGGGGGGATATGTTTCTCTCCCCCACTTCTTTCTGGGTGGCGGGGGTTATTGGCAGTTTGCCAAGGTTGACAGAGATTTTTGGGTTATTGATCGATTTGGGTTATCAACAGGGAAAGGGTAGGCAGGTTAATTTCTAGTTCGGTTACACATGTTCGGTGATTGACAGTTGTAAAGAAGCAGGCAGGGGAGATTGTTTAACGGATGGGTTGAATTTATGGGGTTATATTTTGATGCATTGCTTTGTATTGTTTGTAATGTAATGTACGGGTGGGAGCGGGTCCAAGAAAATTTGGGGCGGGCTCAAGGGTCAGGTATATGGTTGATTAGTGAGGTTTAGTTTTGTAAGGCGTTTGCCGAGGAATTATAATGTTATGTGAACCTGTTTCAATAAAGCGGCCTTTTACAAACATTCCTGAGTTTGTCGTCTGCTCCCCCCAACCCTCCCTCCCAAGTATTTAAGTGCCACTGAATAGTCACCTGTAGAATGCACTTGCTCTTTTGGCGCACTGCACTTTGGTTGGTTCAGCCTTTACAACCTAGGCACGTTGCACTTTGCCTTAAAAACGAATGTAGTCATAATATCCGTGTCTCAGGTTTAACCTGGCAAATCACTCCTCCGTTCTGCACTAGGTGGCATCGATCAGGCAGTCAAACTCGACATGCTGCTTTAAATCTGTTACGTCAGAGCTAACTTCGCACATTCTGTACTTTCTGTTTTTTTCACTCTGTAAACATGAATTTACAATTTTAACCACATCGCAGGTTTAATGGCATTTATTATGTTGTATATTATAACGCCCTCTTTTTATTATTATGAAGATTTTAATTAATCATACAATAAAGCATTTACATTACATATACCCATGAATAGCCACTACATCCCATTTCCACTGTGGAATTTCAGCATAGCTCAACAAACAAATTTTCAGTGTGCAGACTTTGGCCATATTAGCCAAGCATTTTCAATGCAATAGGTCTCACATTTGTGAGCGTTTAAGATACTGGCATTGTAAATGACAATGCCTTTTATTTATGTGTTTTCAAACCCAGCACACATATAAAAGGCATTGTTATTTATAATGCCAATAGCTCAAACTCTCGCAAATGCGAGGCCACTTTAATGATGCCCGTGCCCCTTTCTTTAGATGTTGCTTGCCGTATTCAGGTTACAGTGAGCAGCATCTAAAGAGAGGGGCGGTATGGGGTGCTTTCACCCCAAAAGGTTTTAAAAATAAATGTTCTGAAGCGTGGCAACTAAAGTTAAAGCAGACCACTCTGGAAAATTAAATTAATAAAAATACGCTTCTGCTATACTTAAAGCGGACCGCGCTACAAATGAAATAAATAAATAAGTGTGGCCACTATCGTTGAAGCATACAGCGCTGCAAATGAAATAAATAAATAAACGCGGCCGCAATAGTTGAAGGGGACCTGCAGCTATTACTATTAAAAATATAAAAGCAGACGGCGTGCAGCCTTGTATGAAAGCCCGTCGTGGTTGGAATACTGGAAGATCATTAAAGAAAATAGTGCTCACAGAGTAGATAAAGCAGACTGTGTAACAACACAAGTAAAGAGTCCAGTCTTTATGGTAGGTTACAAATGCAGACAAGACGGTACCAGGAAGGGACTACTAAGCCTATTTATCAATCAAAAGCAACGATTTTGAAAGGACAGTAACAGAAGCCAATTAAAAAGATGTGCGGGAAATGGGTAGAGCTTGTATTCCATACCTCAATACAGCATAGAAGAAAGTTTAGAGGTCATTCTTGTCTGAACAGTTCTATTTCTGGTACTCCACACATCACTCCAGGGGGGTTCAATGTTATAAATTTAAGTGTATGAATAGTGGCATATCGAAGCGCGTTCTGCACATTGAGAAAACGACTCTTCAGGGCAGCATCTGATGGAGCATGATTATTCAAAATTACATTGCTCAATCAAATCTGCTCATTGGGTGTGATACTAATATTACTTAATAAATATGACTAACAGTGTGATCTTGTGAAAACATGTGAAAGTTTAAAACTGCATTGTAAAAGCATACAGAAGTGTCACAACATGTGAAAGCCCCCAAATATTCTGTATGTTTTTTAGGTCTTTCACCATCAGGTATTTACATAAAATAATGGGCAGCGTAAATGAAAAATACATTGCACTGCAGAGGTCTGTGTGTAATCAGAGAGCCATAGAATTAAATCTTGATTGGTGCAGTGGCAGTGATGTGCATTTTTAGTGCTTGCTACAAGGTCACAGCCTGTGACAGAAAGCACTGTGACTATGTAAGTCATTATTTTATACTTGCATTATACACATTGTAAGATAGAATGCTGCAAAACGTGCAAATAGTTTTACCATACAATGGTGCTTCTAAAATGTAGATTTTAGGAATACCAGAGTGTATGCATTTTTTTCCATAACTGCCCCTTCAACACCTTTTTAGGGGTACCACAGACTGTGTAAATGCAGTTAAAATTAAAAGCAAGCATTTCCCAGCCCAGTTGTTAACTCTTTGCACTTCACTCAAAAAAACAAATCTTTATTATCACATTTGATCAATTAAGGGCAGAACATCTCCCAAGCATCCTTTACACTTTGCATTTCCTTCAGGCAAGCAGCTGATAACGATCTAAATTAGCTGGCTGTCTTTTTCCAAAAGGAAAGCAGAGGTTTTGGATTGCAGGGACAAGTGAAGCTGGGGAAAAGGGACCCCCTTCCAAGGACTCCACGTACCCCCTGTGCGCCGCGCCCCACAGATTGAAGACCACTGCTCTAAGCTGTAATATATTGTGATTTTGCCTGTGCTCAAATGAATTACTGACATTAAATGATTCTTTTGTATTATTGTTCTCTGACCATTCATCTTGAAGTTTAAATAAAGGGTTTTTGAAGACTATTCAAAGTATTTGTCCTTACTTACTGATGATATTATTGATATTGTGTGAAAAGTGTTATAGGATAGGCACTTCTTTATTACAGGTCCTCATGAAGGAGTGACTTTCCGTCTCTTGTTATCTGAGTTCCTATTAGCGCTTACAAAGATCTATCTGAGGACCTTATGGTTGTGATGTATTGTAGAGTGTCTATGAGCCCAACTCTATGTTTTTGTGAATAGTGTTGCTGGGGATTGAGTTTATCATGTGGTGGGTAGCTCATGCCTGAGACCACACATTTTACACACACTCCCACTGGATCACATCCTGGGCTATGCACAGATATCATGGGGAGGAAGCATTCAGAGCAGCTAGCATCCTTGGCCGAGCAAAGATGTCGAGGGAAGGATGCATTCAGAGCAGCTAGCATCCTGGGCCGTGCAAGATGTCGAGGGAAGGATGCATTCGGAGCAGCTAGCATCCGAGGCCATGCAAAGATGTCGAGGGAAGGAAGCATTTGGAGCAGCTAGCATACGAGGCCATGCAAAGATGTCGAGGGAAGGAAGCATTCGGAGCAGCTAGCATCCGAGGCCATGCAAAGATGTCGAGGGAAGGAAGCATTCGGAGCAGCTAGCATCCGAGGCCATGCAAAGATGTCGAGGGAAGGAAGCATTCGGAGCAGCTAGCATCCGAGGCCATGCAAAGATGTCGAGGGAAGGATGCATTCAGAGCAGCTAGCATCCAAGGCCATGCAAAGATGTCGAGGGAAGGATGCATTCAGAGCAGCTAGCATCCAAGGCCATGCAAAGATGTCGAGGGAAGGATGCATTCAGAGCAGCTAGCATCCGAGGCCATGCAAAGATGTCGAGGGAAGGAAGCATTCGGAGCAGCTAGCATCCGAGGCCATGCAAAGATGTCGAGGGAAGGATGCATTCAGAGCAGCTAGCATCCGAGGCCATGCAAAGATGTCGAGTGAAGGATGCATTCAGAGCAGCAAGCATCCTGGGCCGTGCAAAGATGTCGAGGGTAGGATGCATTCAGAGCAGCTAGCATCCGAGGCCATGCAAAGATGTCGAGGGAAGGAAGCATTCGGAGCAGCTAGCATCCTGGGCCGTGCAATGATGTCGAGGGAAGGATGCATTCGGAGCAGCTAGCATCCGAGGCCATGCAAAGATGTCGAGGGAAGGATGCATTCGGAGCAGCTAGCATCCGAGGCCATGCAAAGATGTCGAGGGAAGGATGCATTCAGAGCAGCTAGCATCCGAGGCCATGCAAAGATGTCGAGGGAGGGAAGGATGCATTCAGAGCAGCTAGCATCCGAGGCCATGCAAAGATGTCGAGGGAAGGATGCATTCAGAGCAGCAAGCAGCAGAGGCCATGCAAAGATGTCGAGGGAAGGATGCATTCAGAGCAGCTAGCATCCAAGGCCATGCAAAGATGTCGAGGGAAGGATGCATTCAGAGCAGCTAGCATCCAAGGCCATGCAAAGATGTCGAGGGAAGGATGCATTCAGAGCAGCTAGCATCCGAGGCCATGCAAAGATGTCGAGGGAAGGAAGCATTCGGAGCAGCTAGCATCCGAGGCCATGCAAAGATGTCGAGGGAAGGATGCATTCAGAGCAGCTAGCATCCGAGGCCATGCAAAGATGTCGAGGGAAGGATGCATTCAGAGCAGCAAGCATCCTGGGCCGTGCAAAGATGTCGAGGGTAGGATGCATTCAGAGCAGCTAGCATCCGAGGCCATGCAAAGATGTCGAGGGAAGGAAGCATTCGGAGCAGCTAGCATCCTGGGCCGTGCAATGATGTCGAGGGAAGGATGCATTCGGAGCAGCTAGCATCCGAGGCCATGCAAAGATGTCGAGGGAAGGATGCATTCGGAGCAGCTAGCATCCGAGGCCATGCAAAGATGTCGAGGGAAGGATGCATTCAGAGCAGCTAGCATCCGAGGCCATGCAAAGATGTCGAGGGAGGGAAGGATGCATTCAGAGCAGCTAGCATCCGAGGCCATGCAAAGATGTCGAGGGAAGGATGCATTCAGAGCAGCAAGCATCCTTGGCCGAGCAAAGATGTCGAGGGAAGGAAGCATTCGGAGCAGCTAGCATCCGAGGCCATGCAAAGATGTCGAGGGAAGGAAGCATTCAGAGCAGCTAGCATCCGAGGCCATGCAAAGATGTCGAGGGAAGGATGCATTCAGAGCAGCAAGCATCCTGGGCCGTGCAAAGATGACGAGGGTAGGATGCATTCAGAGCAGCTAGCATCCGAGGCCATGCAAAGATGTCGAGGGAAGGAAGCATTCGGAGCAGCTAGCATCCTGGGCCGTGCAATGATGTCGAGGGAAGGATGCATTCAGAGCAGCTAGCATCCGAGGCCATGCAAAGATGTCGAGGGAGGGAAGGATGCATTCAGAGCAGCTAGCATCCGAGGCCATGCAAAGATGTCGAGGGAAGGATGCATTCAGAGCAGCTAGCATCCAAGGCCATGCAAAGATGTCGAGGGAAGGATGCATTCAGAGCAGCTAGCATCCAAGGCCATGCAAAGATGTCGAGGGAAGGATGCATTCAGAGCAGCTAGCATCCGAGGCCATGCAAAGATGTCGAGGGAAGGAAGCAGTCGGAGCAGCTAGCATCCGAGGCCATGTAAAGATGTCGAGGGAAGGATGCATTCAGAGCAGCTAGCATCCGAGGCCATGCAAAGATGTCGAGGGAAGGATGCATTCAGAGCAGCAAGCATCCTGGGCCGTGCAAAGATGTCGAGGGTAGGATGCATTCAGAGCAGCTAGCATCCGAGGCCATGCAAAGATGTCGAGGGAAGGAAGCATTCGGAGCAGCTAGCATCCTGGGCCGTGCAATGATGTCGAGGGAAGGATGCATTCGGAGCAGCTAGCATCCGAGGCCATGCAAAGATGTCGAGGGAAGGATGCATTCGGAGCAGCTAGCATCCGAGGCCATGCAAAGATGTCGAGGGAAGGATGCATTCAGAGCAGCTAGCATCCGAGGCCATGCAAAGATGTCGAGGGAGGGAAGGATGCATTCAGAGCAGCTAGCATCCGAGGCCATGCAAAGATGTCGAGGGAAGGATGCATTCAGAGTAGCAAGCATCCTTGGCCGAGCAAAGATGTCGAGGGAAGGAAGCATTCGGAGCAGCTAGCATCCGAGGCCATGCAAAGATGTCGAGGGAAGGAAGCATTCAGAGCAGCTAGCATCCGAGGCCATGCAAAGATGTCGAGGGAAGGAAGCATTCGGAGCAGCTAGCATCCGAGGCCATGCAAAGATGTCGAGGGAAGGATGCATTCAGAGCAGCTAGCATCCGAGGCCATGCAAAGATGTCGAGGGAAGGATGCATTCAGAGCAGCTAGCATCCGAGGCCATGCAAAGATGTCGAGGGAAGGATGCATTCGGAGCAGCTAGCATCCTGGGCCGTGCAATGATGTCGAGGGAAGGAAGCATTCGGAGCAGCTAGCATCCTGGGCCGCGCAAAGATGTCGAGGGAAGGAAGCAATCCGAGCAGCTGCCGTTTCTCGCACGATGGCCCTGTCTTCCCAGCCCCCCAGAGATAGATTCACATGGTCACAGTCTTACATTATCCAAAGGGAAATCAGATTTCGCTTGCTAATGTGTTTTCTTTACACAATTAAATAATTTGAGGCACAGAAGTAGGCCTATGTTTCTACTGCTTTAACTTCAACTCCAACTCCACCGAGAAAACAAATAGATGGAACTCCATCTCTATAAATGCACCGGCTCGAAATACACTTCTGGGGATGTTTGCGCAATGATTAAAACAGTCCTCGTTCTTTTGTTTATGAACATTGCGTAAATGTCTTGCTCTTGATTTTGGCTGAGAAGAGCTCCACCACTAGTCACCATAGTGTGGAATAATTTTAATTGTGTGACTTTTTACATGTTTGTTGTGTCTTAATTGCATTTCTACAGAATGAACTTGTCAAATGATAGAAGAGTAGCTTGGAAGTACAACTGAGTGCATGGTAATCAATGTAGCAAATTTAACGGAGCACAAACATGCCAATGCAGCACATGTAACAGAGCTCATACATGCATGCATGCATGCACCAATGCTGCAAATGCAGCAGACCACAGACAAGATGCAGCAGCAAATGGAGCAAAGCATGAATAATTTCTGCAAATGCTAAGAGCACACATGCATCAATGTAGAAAATGCAGCAGAGAAAATTCAAGTCACCGAAGCAAACACAAGAGCACACACAGATACACTAGAATTCACACAGAAACGCATAGAAATGCTGAAAATACAACACTGCACACATAAACACCATTGCAGCAAATGTAACACAGCACTCACACTAATTCTAGCAAATGCTGTGGAGCACACACAACAGTGCAGAAATGCAGTAGAGCACATGTAGGTCAATGAAAAGGCAGCAGATGCAACAGAGAGCACACACGTGGTCCAGTGGTGCAAACCGTGTGCATGGTCCCAAATTCTTTAACAAGCTGCTGTTTTCAGACGCTTTTGGTACTGAGACCGGCTCTGAGAAAATGGAACATGCAGTTAGGTCTGTTGGAACATGTAACAATACTCAGAACTATTGAAAGAAAAACAAAAGAATGCAGTGATCCTGACAAACTGGGACATTTTCTTCTTTCTCAAGAGGACTCTGAGATGGACCCACTAATGCTCCTGACAGGAATGGACATGGCGCCTTCACCTCATCTTCAAAGGCCCCAGGACATTAACCCCCCCTCCCCACCTTCCATCCTAGTCTATATAACCTATCAAACTTTTACACAGCATAAACATCAGCATACTCAGGAAGAGACGGCTATTCTCTACAGAGCACGACTAATCCAGCGCCCCTTTAAAACAACGCCCCACAACTACTTGACAATGACAATACTGTCCATCTAGTAAGCACTGTATCCATCTTTGCAAAAGTCTCCATCCAAAATGCTCTCTTATCGCAGGTTCAATATATGCTCTGAAAGAGGAAAACCGAAATTCTTACCAGTCTTGACAGACTTCTAACAGAGTTCAAACAGAGTTTGCCCACATTAACGTTGTGATCAGAGGTGACTAGAATATAACGCTAGATCCAATCACGTATTGCCCCACAACCCCGAAAAGGGTCAGAACAGTTACATATGTCTATTGTTATATTTAATGGCCTAATAGATCGATTATGCCTGACATACTCAAGGGATTGACAATTCACCTTCCTTTCTTATGTACATGGGATGGAAACAAAAATGGACTACTTCCTAATGGACAGCTCACTGATAAGCAGACTACAATACTGGGAAACACAGGGAAATGGGACATCAGACAACGCCCTGCTTGGGACTGACATATCTGGAAACATTGTTCCACCTGAACCAAAGATGGATAATGCCCACTATGAAATTCAAGATCCCAGAAGAAAAGAAAATGCTGCAAAAGCTCCTGAAAGTCTATATGGCCCTGGATGAACACTCTGTCATGTTAAGTCAAACTCTATGGGCTGCATGTAAATCCTACATGAGAGGCCAGTTGATGAGGGAATGTTCTCTCACACCTCGGAATTCTCTGTAACTAGATCTGGAGCAATGAATCAGAGACTTAATGATCCATATCAGCCTAAAATATCACCAGAGACCCGACAATCCATATTAAAGCCCAAATTTGAATTGAATTCTATTTTTACTTCTAAAGCAGAATGGGCTTTGTCTCGGATGAAATCAAAACATTACAAGCAGGGTGAGAAAGATGGATGGCGTCTGGCACTACCGCTGACACAAACTGACCCACATCAATCGATTCCAATTACCAAAAACACAAATGGCTGGCAACTCGCTTTTCTTTTGGGATCTCAAAAGAATTTATATTTTTCCATACCTTTTTTTACATTTTGGATGCAAAAGGCATACAACGAAATCTCCTTCGCCTAGAAGCAAAGGTGGCAGATCTCTTGGAAGGAAATATTTCTGAATTCGAAGATGCAGAAGCAGTCAAAGCCATGCCACCTGGAGAAGGATCAGGAGAAAATGTTTTCTTGACCAAAGTCTGTAAAATGAAAAGATCTGTGGTCATCCCCATGCCTTGCAAAGTCTTCACACAGGCTGTAGAACAGAAGAGACTGCCCTGAATTTAATAGAACATCTATCATCTTGACACACAACTTGCAAAGATCTATTGCAGCGTGTCATCAACAGACCTATTTCTCTAATCAAAAAAATGTAGACACTGTTAAAAATCTTGGGAACTAGACTGGGGAAGTTGATCCCACTGTTGATTCTTAAGGACCAAGTAGACTTTGTTCCAAGTCAATCCTTAATCCATCACAAGGCAATTAATGCATATAATCTAGTATGTAAGAAACAAACAATTAAAAAAGTGACTGTCTTTTTGGATGCAGGGAAAGCCTTTGATTGAGTCAAGTGGTAATATATGTTCCACTTCCCAACCAGAGCTGGGAATGGGCCTACGTTTATTGAGGAGACTAAATGCCGTTTTCAGGATCCTCCTTCATCAGTGAACTGGGACAGTTTCATATTTTACCTATTCAATATTTATAGCAATGACAGACAAGTATGTCTCTTGTCATCTCTTTTCTTCCTACTAGGGTTAGAACCTTTGGCAATTACAATCCGAAATATGGTGAAGACGATAGCAGGGCAAAGGAATATGTTTTTATGTATAGAAGACTCTCAAACCTTGAAATATCACTCAATAGTGTACTTAAATTGAAAATGTTTTTATAAAAATGAGACTCCCGAATCCTGAATTATCACTCCCATTAGTACTGGAGCTAGTCTCGCTAATCTCCCTATTTTTGTGATACAAGATAAACTGGGACAAAACCAAGGCTCTCGTTAGGAAGCTATATGCTTTTCCATCAAGTATATCTGGTCTGACTTTCAAAAGGGTCTGCGACGAATCACGATATCTGGAAATCCTGATAAGCCGATGCATAAAGATGATGGCAAACAAAAATATTGCCTCATTCCTACAGAAGACAGCATACACACTTGACTACGCAAGGTGGAACGAATTGTAGTGTTCATTTTGGGGCAGGGTGCATAGAATCAAAATGGTGGAGCATGTATCCTCATTTGGCGTAACCTCAAAGATTCACCCAGCTGTATGCACAATGATGCGAATGCTTTGTACCAGAAGTTCTTGGGATCTGCATTAGCTGTTATTTACATGCTAATCACCTGATGAAGTTCTACGATGGAAGTTCAGCACTGACCACTATACTTGCATAGCTGCGATGCGCGCACCCCGTAAGAACTTTATCTCACTTAATCACAGTCATGCCCACACCTTACATGTGGGCAAGTGTAGGTATTAGTTTACTGCTGAGGAATGAATATGTCGGTGATATGCACACCTTTTTTAGGAAACCTGAATCTGATTTCTCTTGTAGCTGAACATTACCTGGGCATCGAGGGTCAACATATTTTTGAGAACTTGATGGGTATCAGGAAGCCATTCAACGTCTCAAGCAAAGGTTTGGCTCACACAAAAGCATTATTGTCAGACCTTTTTAGTTTCTTATGAGGGAGCAGAGACTGGATCAGACTCCTCGTTCCCTCATATGAACATGAACATTTCCCGGACCACCTTATTAGAAACCAGCTTCTAGTAAGTATATTTTAGAGAATGTGGGATTATTCAAGCAGAGTAATAGGTATATTTTGCAAGGGTGTTAGAAAAGAGAAGCTTCAAGCCTTGTTTTTATTTTATGTTTTACTTTCCACATATTGCATGAAAGCACAGGCCTTGTCTTACAAATGCTTTTATGTCTATGGGGGAGGGGCCATTTTTGGCACTTACTCGACTGCTGTTTGAGGCAAAAGGTGTCCTTAACATGACCGAAAAGGAGAGGTCTCTTCTCCTGGGGCCAATAAATCTGCTCCCTGGGCTACTGCAGAGGCCCAAAGTCTGAGCATTAGTTTCAGATCCGAGCTCTGTTAAAAGCAAACTAGACCTTCGCAAGTATTTATTTTTAAATTCTGAATCTTCCTTATTATTTTGTAATTCTTTTAAGAGTTTCCAGAGTGAAAAGTATTTAAAAAATAAACCATGCTATTCATAATGATTAAAAATACTGAATCCAATGTACGGTTTTGAGGTATTCTAAGATATGTGTTTGTTTTTCCTTCAGCATTTTGAATTTCTTTTCTTCTACTTATATTAAACGATGCTTTACAAACAAAATTTAGCAATAGCTTGGCACTGGCATTACAAAGGCAAGACCCACTGGCTTTGCCAATGCTTTTTTATTTTTTCAGTTTGGAGCGCCAGACTTTTCCTTCCTAAGGTACTTCCCTTGACAGCCATTATTTGGCCAACGGTGTAATGTCTTCCACCCGTGGAGCCAGGATCGCTGGTGGTCCACATGGCTCTAAATAGAACAGTCAGACCGTCAGCTTGGCGCACACTTGTAATGGAGCACCCTGTCCGCCAAACCCATAGGTATGCCTCTACTTGTGCAAGAGGAGGAGAGCGATCCCGCCCAGTCCCCCTCCATCAACACTGCGCACCAGCTGGCAGCAGCAACAGGCACCCCCAGCCAGAACCGCCCGAGCTGCCAGGGCACAGCCACAGCTGCAGCTCAAGCTCTCGCAGCAACTCGCGGTACCTGGACCTCAGTCCAGGGAGGGTGATATCGCACTACCAGAGCTTTATAAGTCCATGGGTGGGATATATGAGAGACTGGATAGACTTTCAGCCTGTCTGGATGTACTAAAAAGTAACACATGCTCTTGAATCAAGTTTTTGTAGTGTGTAGGGAGGGTGCGATGGAAGTTGGTGGTGGTTTCTATAGGATTTGTTTGTGTTTAGAAAGGAGACACTTGGGAATGTGTGTTTGCTTTTGGCTGATTTTGGCATCTTTCAGACATTTTTCAATGTGTAATTGAAGTGTGCACTCCTTTCCTAAAAGTGGGTTCTGGAAGGACAAGTGAAGTACTCGGAGTTTGTTGTTTTGTAATGTATTGCATTGTATTGTACAATTGCATTTATATTGTACTTCACACCCTTCGCCCCTCTTCTAGCACCGTTAAGCATACAAGGTCAACAACAAAATCAACCAGTAAGCCTACACGGTTTACTATAATATCAATTATAACATATAGGTTCACCCACAATCAACACAGGACTGCCGCCAAGCACAGCGGAAGGTATTATTAATCATGAAGGGATTACCAGAAATGTCCACTAAAAGCGATAGGGGTCATTCACAAATGAAATTCTTCCACCTAAATGCCTCCCAGTAATTGTGTAATGCAACCCCGATCATCGTTGGAGTCCTATTAGAGATATGTGCCTGGAGAAGGAACTGCAACTTGAGGCAATGTTTCTAAACCGCTGCACAGAACTTAACTGATTCCATCAACCACTTGGTACTGTTGGTGTGTTTGGAGTCAAACTTATAAAACAAAACAGTTGTTTTTAGGTCTTGGCTAGAAAACGCATGTGCTGCCTTGAAGAGACGTGTTGTGTTCAATCTGTGGGCTTCAGCCTGCCCATAGGCTTCCCATTTTCTCGTTTCATCGTTGCTCTCAAATACTCTGTCTCCGTTTGTCCAGGGAATGAATGCGTCATGCCTCTTCCTGTGTTTGGCCCTCCCCCAGAGCATGGCCTAAGTACTTGTGTCCATCCACTGCGCTCGTTTTGGAAGCTTTTATTTTCTTTGTCTCAGAGCACTCCTTAGGAGTGCTTGTGTTTTCACTCGCTCTATCCTCCGTCTCCTGTTTTTTTTCTATGCAGTTTTAAATAACGTGAACACCAACGGAAGGTGTTCTTGGAGTACTTTACATGAGCACCAGTTACTTTGCACAAGGACACATCCAAGCACCTTTCCAAGACTGAATTGGCACTTAGTGTCATATCAGAGCAGGCAGATGTATTTATAAAGCAAATATACAACTCACTTTACCAACTTAGACATGCTCTTTGTGGCCAAAGGGGTACATAGAACCTACCCTGGTTTATTGATCATGTTTCTTTATTTTAATGCAGTTTTATATAGCAAGCACACCACCCGAAGGTATTATTGGTTCGCTTTACATGAGCTCCAGTTACTTTACACAAGGACATATTCATTTTTGTAGCCACAGTTAGATTAAATGATTTGCCCAGGATAGCAGGATGTTGAGCCGATGCCAAGACTTGAACCCGGTTTCACAGCTTCATAGTCAGCAGCTCTGGCTGCAATGCCACATTCTCGCCTCCTGTTGCCTAGAAGTGACCTGAACCTCCGACAGCACATGGCATTAATGGTTCCCTTAAACGCCTGTGTTCATGCTCTCAGCGTTTATTAGAAGCAGGAATTGGAAGATATTGAGATTATGTAATTAGGCCAGAATCACAATGGGTTTGAGGGGAGGCACCAGAATGAAAATAGATATGTCACTTGCCCCACGTACTTAGCATTTTATTCACCCTTGAAGATATCATGCCGAGTAGGAGCAAGTAACAGAACAATCCCCTTGGCGTCCTTCAGCCTGCATATACATTTCTCCAGCTGGTGCATCAACCCACCAAGCTATGTTGTGCCTCATGGTACGAATGCAAAGTTGCCACGAGGCAGTCGAGCATCAGCATTTGTTGCACTTCCCGTACACCAGAATACGGATTGCACACTCATGACGCCGTAGGGCAGGGCTGGCTTAACGCGGTTTGTACAGGTCAGAAAATAAACAAAAATAAAGGGCCAATGATTGTTACGTTTTCTGATCTCAACTGCACTAGAGCAGAAATACGAACATGATCCGATGCCCGTACTGAAGTACATAAGCGAACTGATATTAAGATGGGCAGTGAAAAAACATAAAATACAAAAAAACGGTGTTAAATACGGACATAGGCCCAAAAACAGAAGCATGTTTCATAGCTTCATTAGACGCAGTGTTAACAGTTTATTTCAAGGTATAAAGATGTGAGAGAAAAACAGTGTGTAACCTCACCCACCGCTCTCTGCCTTTTGGCATTGGCTTTCAAGGGTACATCAGACCCACCCATTGCTCATTCAAATCTTGGCCTCTTTAAAGCGCCTGGATCAACTTACTATAAGTCAGTGCCAATTCTTATGGTGGTGTTTTGAGAAGGAGTCTCCTTCTGACTGGGAATACTATTGTGCCTCAAGTCAGTGCTAGCATTAGTAACACACAGCACCGAAACACATTTAAAACTTACCAAGGATCTAGAGGCAATTTGTTTTCAGTGTACCCAAAACCGAACAATTCACTCAAAAGACAGTGTCCGCATTCTGCAAACAATATACATAAAGGTGCATTAACTATGTGCATAATTTGAAAATAACAGGTTTGAATCCCTGCAGGACCACTCACCCTGGCACCCCTCTGCGGTAGATAAAAGAAGTATTGTTGACTTGAGTATGGCGTTTGTCTTTACAGCGCATTAATAATCAGAGGTTACCTCTTGTGTGACGTGAGATGTGCGTGTACAAGTAGCTAACCAAGTAGATACACAACTTGCTGGATATCCCATCCACCTTATTGCAAGTGCCATAGGATATAATGCACCTCTAATGAGGCTGGCAGTGGTATCATTCACGTTTGTGACGGAGTAACCTGTCCACCAAACTCCAAATCAGGCCCTTTGAGTAAAATGCTTTCATATCCTCCTCCTTTTCAAGTCTCGGTCTATTCCAGCAGATGGGACTGTGTCCTAAGGAGTGTGCATAAAGTACAACCCTGTGTATATTGCTTGCGGCTTGGTATCTTTGCAAAAGTAATATGTACACTGAGAAATTCAATACCTATTTAAACAAGGTCCATCCAAACTGATCACATCAAATAGTACTTTAAAAAAAAAGAATGAGATGGGAGACTTAGTCTGTTGCAAGTCCCTTGCCTATCCATACATAATGGTTACTGCATTACCCTTCCCTTGGTCTCAGTGGCCATTGCTGGAGAAGATTTTGGATTGTTCATCCTGAACTTCCTGCACTATTACCGTCTAGCGGCCTGAGGTCAGCCAACCAAAGGTTCCCTCACCTGTACAGCTCGAAACACAAGAGTCAGGGGCAGATTGCTCCCCTTGAACTTCCTGCCCATTACCCTCTAGTGGCTTGAGGTGAGTCACCCAAAGGTGTCCCCTCGCCTGTCCAGCTTAAAACACATTTAAGGGTAGATCTCTCCACAAAAACGTTTTTTAGCTCTGGATTAACTTTCCTGCTCATCTAAGAATCTAGGACGTATCAAAGAAGTTCCTAAGAGGCTGACAAATGTTTGCTAGTGTTCTACGTTCAGGCTACTGTACACAGCTGCCATTTAATGTCAATACAGCTGGTCACAAAATGGTAGCAACTTGCAACAAAAGGCTTAAAAAAGGCCCTGTTGCTTAAGAAAATTGAGCGCCTGAGCATCAAAATGTAATTTTCCTTAGAGCTCCTCAAATCTTTTCCACCAGAGCTGCTAAGAGTCTACTAAATCATGCAGATTTGCAGCTTAAAAATGGCCTACCACCAGCCTACATGCAGGTAGTTCATCACCATTAAAGTCCCATACAAGGCTTTTCCATCAGAGCCCTGTTACTCCCCTGTGAGGACATTTTCAGGGGTCTCAGGATAGACATGGATTATTGGGCACAGCCTGTGATAACTGGAACCTTTTACCTCTGGTGTCCTAGGACTTACTATTGAGCCCAAAACTGAGCACCAAGTACATTCATTTGCCACTTTGTGCTCAGGGCAGAGGTGGCGTGGTGTTAGAAACGCAGGGGCAGATTTACAAGCCCGGTGCGCCACTTTTGCATCATTTTTAACATGGGAAAAGTGGCGCAAGGGGCTTGTAAATATGCCCCTCAGAACTCAGTAAACATTTCACAGTGATTAATGAATCATTGTCCAGCCAGTGATCTTACATAAGAAGCCCACAATGTAATGCTGCACACAAAAAGTCAGAGGGTAATTATAGGATGGTAAAGTGATCTCTTAACTGGTGGGAGAAGAGGATGCTTTTTAAACTACTCCTGTGGGTTCAAATGTCAATACATAGGGACAGCCAAGGTCGGTAGTAGCAGTAGCTGCCGGGCGGTGACGTGGGGAGGGGGAGGGGCAGGGTGGAGGGTAGTAAACTATGGATTACGGAGGTTTACAGGTAAATTAACATATAAATTAATAAAACGAATTTCGTTGCGTGCACTGCATCCCCAAATGCGGACCTGTGCACGCAACGAAATTCGTTTTATTAATTTATATGTTAACTTACCTGTAAACCTCCGTAATCCATAGTTTACTACACCCCACCCTGCCCCTCCCTCTCCCCACGTCACCGCCCGGCAGCTACTCCTACTACCGACCGCGGCTGCATAGGGATCCTAGTCTCTGTCTGGGATCACAGTCTCCACCCTCCTAAAAGGATGATAGTTGCCTGGAGCGTAAAATGTCCCAAAATATTTCTTCCACAAAGTGTTACGTCTTTGCTTCACTTGAGGTCTCTTTAGTCTTTAGTCTGTGCAGCCTCAGCAAGGGGTGGCTTGCTGTGCCACCAGATTCAAGCTAGCCTGGCCGATGAAGGGTAATGCCCTGAAACCAGTCACAGGATGCTTGTTTCTATTACAGGGAGGACCTGGCTTGGCCGTTAGGGCTGGTCTGTTTCCAAGGGGAGCAGGGTCAAGACAGATGTGCATATGGCTGGGTCTAAACTGGAATGGTGTGGCGAGCTAAACAACTTTGGATTTAACCCAGATCTGTGGCCGGGGGAGAATATTTAATTTGTTCAACATTACGTCCATCATCTGTTTACATTTGTCTCCCTAAGAGGGAAGGGTATGCCCAGACGTCGGTTCCGTGCTTGCTATGCCACCGGATTCAAGCTAGCCTGGCTGATTAGGGGTGATACCCCGAAGCCAGTCCCAGGACGCTTGTTTCTGGTCCAGGGAGGACCTGGCCTGGCAGTTCGGGTTGGACTGTTCCCATGGAGAGCCGAATCAAGACTGATTTGCATATGGCTGGGTCTAAACCCGAATGACGTTTTGAGCAAAAAAAATATGGATTTAATCCAGATCTGTGACTGGCGGTGAATGTATGAATTTTTTAGCATTCCGTCCATCATTTCCCAGATGTGGGTCCCATGCTCGCAATACCACTGGATTCAAGCTAGCCTGCTGATGAGGGGTGATACCCTGAAACCGGTCACAGGATGCTTGTCTCTGGTCCATAGAGGACCTGGCCTGACAGTTCGGGCTGGACTGTTTCCATGTGGATCGGGGTCAAGACTGATTTACATATGCCTGGGTCTAAACTGGAATGGCCTGTTGTACAAAAAAATGGATGAATTTAGCTCAGATCTGTAACTGGGGGTGAATGTTTGATCTGTTTAGCGTTCCATTCATCATCTGTTCTTTCAGCAAGGGGTGGGGGTATCCTCTGCTTGAGATGACGTTCCTGCAGCATGACCTACTGAGCAGGACTGCACCAACTCTGTGCCAGCCAACACACTTGCAGACTCTAAGACACACACTTGCACTAAAAGAGGGTAGGGCAACACGGCCATTGGAGTGAAGGTGAGACCATGCTCTGCTGAAGCTGGCTGCAGGTAGGTGAGTCTCCACTTTGTCTCAATTTCCATAACCACCCAAAGAAAATAACTCACTCAAAATTGTGCTAGGAGATTCAACAAAGCTAGAGACACCGAGGCTCACAGAGACTGTTCTGTAAATTGCTTTTTCTGGGTTGACTTACTGTGGTTGTTACATTCCCAGTGCCAAGTTGTCACAGGGGCTATGTCTCTCATGCAGGGAGGCTGCAGGATGTCGCTGCAGTCATTGTGAGTCTCTGTCACAGGTGCTCTAGGTTCCTTGGCACACAGGAGTGGCACCAGGATTTGAATGCTTTACCACGTTGGCCTGAAGGTGGAAAGGGCAACCTTAGGTCTTCTTGCCTCAGCTTCTCGGAATCCTATTTTCTTCTAGGAAGAGCTTTCCTTATGCAAGGGCACCTCTAGCACAACCGCTCAGAGGTTAGTCATTTCTTTCTCTCAGAGCAGGCCCAAGGCAACACTTATGTTGGCAGGCTTTAGAGCTTCCAACTTTCTGTTCCTCAAAATGATGCAGGGTTGGTGGCAGTTAGCCACCCCAACCCTGGTACACAAAAGAGTTCATCAGTCTCTACTAGTGTGGGACCCCATATTCTGGTGGAGAGGTCATGGCACACTGACTGGCAGTTTTTGCCCTATACTTATACTACAACTGCATACAGAGTTTGCTTATTCCACAGGTCCAGCTCTGGGACTGGTGCTGGGCAGGTCTTGCCTTCACAGTATTCCTTCCTTCCAGCCTTTGCCTTCTCCTCTAGGTGTCAGTAGGAAGGTTGGGGGGGGGAGGAGATGGGAGTTTCCTGTCAGGGCGAACCCAAAACAAGGGGACATAGGAGGGAGAGGTTGCACCACTTGATTAACTATTAATCTGTTGTAGGTTGCACTTCAAGGGGAAAAAGAGCAGGAAAG
The DNA here is from genome assembly GCF_964204655.1 of Triturus cristatus. Classification (NCBI taxonomy): domain Eukaryota; kingdom Metazoa; phylum Chordata; class Amphibia; order Caudata; family Salamandridae; genus Triturus; species Triturus cristatus. The sequence goes on along the minus strand of NC_140582.1, from coordinate 805,785,510 downwards.
GTCAGAGGAATTTCCCTACACTTTAAAAAGGACACTCTATCTCCAACCCTTCATACTCTTGAGTCTGACATATTACATAAGCCTCAGGAACACATTGGACAAGCGCCGCAATCTACATCTGGCAGGGTCCCTACAGTTCTCTATCTTTTGTACCATTTGCATGATGGAAATCAAAATGGATTCCAGTATGCCACCAGTCAACCACCACACTCTTTGTCCTACTACAGGTGCATCATGCATGTTCATATGCAACATGCATGTCGCACATGAATAAAGCGAAGGAGCTACTTACTAGGAGCTAGTAGGCCACTGTGAATAGGAAGGCCAATAATATTTTTACTGCCACCAAAGTCAGTCCTCCATAGCCTGGGACCTCCATATGACTGTTATTGATGCGGAAATATATATATATATATATACACACATATATATATATATATATATATATATATATATATTCAAACCAAATCCTTTAGCCTCCTAAAGACGGTAACGCACTCCAAGCCAGTAGATTTTTCAAATTGCTTTATTCCACCATTTTTGACAGACCGGTTTCGGTCATGACGACCTTTCTCAATGTCAAAAGTCCATTTGCAATCAATCTTTTTAAATACACAGATGTCAAAGGAAATAGAAAGAGGATTACCATGTATAGATACATAAACATGAAAGAAGGGCCTTAGTGCTTGTATTGCAGCACGGTGGCCATTTTGTAGTTGCTATTTACACAGCATTGTAACATTAAACTACAATAAATTCATTAGTATCGAGTTATTCTGCCCTGAATGGGCTAAGACTCATAGTCTTACTTTTTTCTTTTACAATCAGTTGCAAAATGAATTATAATCCAACTAACATCATCACGTATTTAGTTTCAACAAATGGAAGCGGACAGCATATGAGACAAAGAAATATTTCTAACATATGATGAAAATTCATTCAAATAAAACGTGTCACATCTTCTCATTCAATTGATTTAAAGTTAATAGCTGATGCTATAAATACTAATTTGAAAAGAACAATAAACACAGTAAAGGTTGGAGGACGGGCTGGAAGGAGACTCATAAAAATATTACACTAAGTTGTGGTGTCAGATACTCAAAAAACTGCCCAGAGATTATATTCTGTCTCATACATTAACCTATGTGTACCCATAGTTCTTCCTCACTATTAAGGCCGAAGGGTGCCCATGTTCTCAATTCTAGAATGTACCTTGATTATATATATATATATATATATATATATATATATATATATATATATATATATATATATATATATATATATATATATATATATATATATATATATATATATATATATATATATATATATATATATATCAGCATAAAGTCCCGTAGTGACTGCAACCAGCAAGGAACACAAGGGCACAGACCACAGCAGCAGGTGAAATCCAGAGTTTATTTACAAGCCAAGAATGGTCCGCATAACGCATTTCGGCCGCCGACCTGCGGCCTTGATCACATCTATACATCTATACATATATATATAAAACCTACTGGTGGTCACCAGTAGGTAGTTATAGTTAGGACCTAGTTTCCAAAGGAAAACAGTTTTTTGCTTTCCCAATAACTTTGGCGTTGTTTGACGAATCTTCGCGAAATTTTCAAACCTAGTGGGGCGCTCCGGTCCGTTCCTGCCTTGAAAGTTTCAGGGTGATTCGTCAAGCGGGGGCCGAGAAAAAAGGGGGGTTCCAAAACTCTCTGCATCACAGTGCCACGGGGCTGTGATGCAGAGAGGTGGTCCGAGGCCATGCCCCTTTTTACACCTCTCGTCAACACAGCTCTGTGGCACTTACTGCAGGTACCTGGTGGGCTAGTTGCACCCCTGGGACCCTCAGGATTCAAGGGGACTTAATCCCCCAACTTAAAATGCCACACGGTGTGCGTTTGCACAGTGGTGAAGGGAGGAGGCGGGGCCTGATGTGACAAGTGTGCAAATGCGCCCCGTGGTGCGTTTTAAGTTGGGGGATTAAGTCCCTTTGAATCCTGAGGGTACCTGGGGGCCAACTAGCCCACCAGGTACCTCCAGTAAGCGTCACAGAGCTGCGTTGCAGAGAGGTGGTCCTTTTCACACCTCTCTGCAATGCAGCTCTGTGGGGATTACTGGAGGTACCTGGTGGGCTAGTTGGCCCCCAGAGACCCTCAAGATTCATGGGGACTTGATACCCCAAGTTACAACACGCCAGGGGGCACATTAGCCCAGTGTTGCAGGGAGGGGGTGGGGCCTGATATAATAAGTGTGCAAACCTCCCCCTGGTGTGTTGTAAATTGGGGGATAAAGTCCCCTTCAATCCTGAGGGTCCCTGGGGCCCAACTAGCCCACCAGGTACCTCCAGTATGTGCCACAGAGCTGCGTTGCAGAGAGGTGGTCCGAGGCCACGCCCCTTTTCACACCACTCTGCAAACGCGGCTTCTTGTGCACTACTGGTGGGGCGATGAGGTCCTCTTGTGTCCTGAGGACGTCAGGACACAAGTGGACTTCATCCTCCGAGTAGCAGTGCGCCAGAAGCCGCGTTTGCAGCGTGGTGTAAAAAGGGAGTTTGGCCTCGGACCACCTCTCTGGAATCCAGCTGTGTGGTGCTTACTGGAGGTACCTGGTGGGCTAGATGGCCCCCAGGGACCCTCAGTATCCAAGGGGAGTTAATTCCCCAACTTAGAATGAACCAGGGGGCGCGTTTGCAGAGTATTGGAGAAAGGGGGCGTGGCCCTTGTCAACCTCTCAGCAATCCCACTGTGTGGGGCTTACTGGAGGTAAGAGGTAGGCTAGTTGGCCCCTAAAGGACCCCCAGCAGCGAAGGGGACTTCAATCCCCATCCAAGAGCGCGCCAGGGAGCGAGTTTGTAGAGTGGTGGGAAGAGGGGCCATGGCCTGCTCTTCGAACATAGCAATGCTGCTGAGTGGGACTTACGGGAGGTAATAGGAGGGGTAGTTGGCCCCCAAGGATGTCTTTGGGGGCCAACTACCCCTCTTGTTACCTTCAGTAAGTCCTGCACAGTGGGATTGCTAAGACGTCTTCGGAGGCTATGCCCCCCTTTCTCCACCATTCTACAAACGCGCCTCCTGGCAGACTACGGGATGGGGGATGAAGTCCAATTTACTCCTAAGGGACTTTGGGGGCCAAGAAGCCCTACTGGTACCTCCAGTAAGCCCTATGCACCGGAATTCCTGAGCGCTGGTCGGAGGCCCAGCACCCTTTCTCCACCACTCTGCAAATGCGACTACTAGTTAAAAAAGTGTTTGCAATGTAATAGGTTACCCATTTGTGAGAATTAGAGCTATTGGCGTTGTAAATTCATTAATTCATTAATGTTTTTGGAGTGGAGTGGATGTGCATTGTGTGTAGTGGAATGATGTGATATGTTGTGCAGTGAAATTAGGTGGATAGAAAGTATGTGGTATTTAGTGTATAGGAATTATGTAACGTGTGATTATGTGTTATGGAGAGTAATTATGTGGTATGGTAGTCTGTGTTGTGGAGTGGTATCCTCAGGTTTAGTCTTCCTCATTTCCATAGAAGCTCAACTATAAACTCGGTGAGACAAAAAAAGATGGAATCACTGAGGAGCACTTGTGGACCTAGTCAGAGGTATGAGCAGGGCCACTGGAATTATGTGACTGTGTAGCTGCACCGACTTTCGCACAATTATACATTTTTAGCATTAGCCACATAATTCATCATCTGCACCCTAATCTGCAGATTTGAACAAAAAAGCCTTGTTTCTAGCTGAAACAGGTCAAACGTTACCAAAAATGCAGCGACAAGTGTTAAAGCATGGTGGAAGGCCCTGTGCAAACCTAGAATGGTCACATGTTACTTATTGCTAAATGTGAGTGTTAAATTGGTGCTAATGGTGTGCAAGCCACTCTTGCTTCCCTCTGCGCCTCTCTTGCCTCTTTCTGCATTTCTGTTGCTTCTTTCTTCACGTTTCTTTCTTTTTCTGCACTTCTCTTGACCTCATTCTGCAAATCTCTTGTACTTTCTGCACCTCTCTTCCCTCTTTCTGCACGTCTGTTGCCTCTTTCTGCACCTCATTTGCTTCTTTCAGCAATTCTATTGCCTCTTTGTGCACTTCTCTTGCCTGTTTCTGCACCTCTCTTGCATCTTTTTGCACCTCTGTTGCTTCTTTCTGCCCTTCTCCTGCCTCGTTTTGCACTCCTGTTGCTTCATTCTGCACTTTCCATGCTTCTTTCTGCACCTGTATTGCTTCTTTCTGAACCCCTGTTGTCTCTTTATTTACCTCTTTTGTCTCTTTCTCCACTTTTCTTGCCTTTTTCTGCACCTCTCTGTAGAAAATAAACCTTTTTAGGGGTTCACTGACGCAACTGGTCCTTAAACCAACAAAGAAGAGATTGGCACTGAAGCTGAAATAGTAAAACATTATATATTATTAACCTCACATGAGGGAGACTGACCTCACATGAGGGAGACTGCGTCAATACGGTACCCTTAGGCCACTGCAATGAGACATTCTAAGGAGTACAGAGAACATGGGTCTTATATATACATTTGTTGCATCGTCAGCATGAGACCATGGGGAGGTACTGGCACATACAAGAATATTTATTGACTAATATGGGTATACAATAATTGCTTGCTCAACAAAGTGGGAGGGGAGACATTTCTCCGTACATCAGTAAGAACAGCCTGGCAGTTATATACTAAGAGCAGGTGCATTCTGGCAGCTACAGGTCTTTCTGAGCATGTGTAAGGCCCTGGCTCAGTGCTGAAAGAGTTAACCCAAATAGATGACACAAGCAGAATACAAGGGCAGGCAATAGTGAAGAGGAAGAAAGCACATGGCAAGTACATGGCTAACTAAAATGGCTGCCACAAACAAAATGGCATCAGCTGATGCTAACCGCCATTGCCGCTAGTTCCCACATCTCTTCCCTCTTTCTGCACGTCTGTTGCCTCTTTCTGCACCTAATTTGCTTCTTTCTGCACCCCTGTTGTCTCTTTCTGCACTTGTCTTTACTCTTTCTATACCTTTCCTGCCTGTTTTTGCATCTCGCCTCTTTCTGCATTTTTATTCCCTATTTCTGCACCTCTCTTGCCTCGTTTTGCACCTCCGATGGCTCTTTCTGCACCTCACTTGCTCCTTTCTACACTTCTCTTGCCTCTTTATGCACCCCTGTTGCTTCATTTTGCAATTTCTATGCTTGGTTCTGCTCCTGTCTTGCTTCTTTCTGCACCCCTGTTGTCTCTTTGTGTACCTCTTTTGCCTCTTTCTGCACTTTTCTTGCCTTTTTCTGCACCTCTCTTTGCCCTTTCTGCACATCTGTTGCCTCTTTCCACACCCCATTTGCTTCTTTCTGCACCCCTGTTGTCTCTTTCTGCACTTGTCTTCCCTCTTTCTGTACCTTTCCTACCTGTTTTTGCATCTCACTTGCTTCTTTCTGCACTTTTCTTGCTTCCTTCTACACCTCTGTTGCTTCTTTCAGCACTTCTCTTGCCTGTTTCTGCACCTCACTTGTCTCTTTTTGCACCTCTGTTGGTTCTTTTTGCACCTTACTTGCTCCTTTCTCCACTTCTCTTGCCTCTTTCTGCACCCCTGTTGCTTCCTTCTACACTTTCCATGCTTCTTTCTGCACCTGTCTTGCTTCTTTCTGCACCCCTGTTGTCTCTTTATGTACCTCTTTTGCCTCTTTCCGCACTTTTCTTGCTTTTTTCTGCACCTCTCTTTGCTCTTTCCGCACGTCTGTTGCCTCTTTCTGCACCTTATTTGCTTCTTTCTGCACCCCTGTTGTCTCTTTCTGCACTCTTCTTCCCTCTTTCTGTACCTTTCCTGCCTGTTTTTGCATCTCACTTGCCTCTTTCTGCACTTTTCTTGCTTCTTTCTACACCTCTGTTGATCCTTTCAGCAATTCTCTTGCCTCTTTGTGCACTTCTCTTGCCTGTTTCTGCACCTCTCTTGCCTCTCTTTGCACCTCTGTTGGCTCTTTCTGTACCTCGCATGCTCCTTTCTACACTTCTCTTGCCTCTTTCTGCACCCCTGTTGCTTCATTCGGCACTTTCTATGCTTTTTTCTGCTGCTGTCTTGCTTCTTTCTGCATTCCTCCTGCCTCTTTCTGCACCTCTCTTGCCTTTTTCTGCACCCATCCTACCTTTTTCTGCACCCCTCTTGCCTCTCTCTCCACCCTCTTCCTTCTTTCTGCACCTCTGTTGGTTATTACTACACTGCTCTTGCTTCTAACTGCACCTTACTTGCCTCTTTCTGCACTTTTCTTGCTTCTTTCTACACCTTGGTTGTTTCTTTCAGCAATTCTCTTGCCTCTTGGTGCACTTCTCTTGCCTGTTTCTGCACTTCTCTTGCCTCTTTCTGCACCCCTATCGCTTCATTTTGCACTTTCCATGGTTCTTTCTGCACCTGTCTTACTTCTTTCTGCACCCATGTTGTCTCTTTATGTACCTATTTTGCTTCTTTCTGCACTTTTCTTGCCCTTTTCTGCACCACTCTTCCCTCTTTCTGCACGTCTGTTGCCTCTTTCTGTACCTCATTTGCTTCTTTCTGCACCCCAGTTGTCTCTTTCTACACTCGTCTTCCCTCTTTCTGTACGTTTCCTGCCTGTTTTTGCATCTCACTTGCCTCTTTCTGCACTTGTCTAGCTTCTTTCTACACCTCTGTTGCTTCTTTCAGCAATTCCCTTGCCTCATTGTGCACTTCTCTTACCTGTTTCTGCACCTCTCTTGCCTCTTTTTGCACCTCTGTTGGCTTTCTGCACCTCACTTGCTCCTTTCTACACTTCTCTTGCCTCTTTTTGCACCCCTGTTGCTTCATTCTGCACTTTCCATGCTTCTTTCTGCACCTGTCTTGCTTCTTTCTGCACCCCTGTTGTCTCTTTCTGTATCTCTCTTGCCTCTTTGTGCACCCTTCCTATCTTTTTCTGCCCCCTCTTGCCTCTCTCTCCACCCCTCTTCCCTCTTTCTGCACCTCTGTTGGTTCTTTCTGCACTGCTCTTGCTTCTATCTGTACCTTACTAGCCTCTTTCTGCACTCTTTTTGCTTCTTTCTACACCTCTGTTGTTTCTTTCAGCAATTCTCTTGCCATTTTCTGCACTTCTCTTGCTTCTTTCAACACTTCTGTTGCTTCTTTCAGCAATACTCTTGCCTCTTTCTGCAATTCTCTTCCTTCTTTCTGCACCCTCCTGCCTCTTTCTGTACCTCTCTTGCCTCTTTGTGCACCTCTCCTACCCCTTTCTGCACCCCCTAAGTGTCTTTCAGCATAACACTAGCTCCAGGCCTGGTTAGTGAGAGTCAGTTACCACCAGTACCCATCAGCAAAAAGTTGGGGGCACAGGATGACTTTGAAACAAGGTCTCTTTCTGCTCCTATGTTGGTTCTTTATGCACACCTCTTGCTTCTTTCTGCACCTTTCTTCGTCTTTCTGGACTTCTGTTGCCTTTTTCTGCATTTCTCTTACTTCTTTATGCGCCGTTCTTCCTCTTTTTGCACATGTCCTACCTTTGTAGTCATAGTTAGAAATTAGCATTGAAAAAACCTTCGAAATTCACTGAAAAAAACATAGTTTTCAGGGACATTATAGTTACAAATCAGCATTTAAAAAACCTTTGAAATTCACTGAAAAAACCATAGGCTTCAGGGACATTATAGTTACAAATCAGCATTTAAAAAACCTTTGAAATTCACTGAAAAAACCATAGGCTTCAGGGACGTTATAGTTAGTTGGGCATTTCACTCGTACAAAACCAGAGAAATCTGTCCGTTATAGTTAGTTCAGCTGACTATAACTCGCGCCCCCGCAATGCACTGCTGATGACGTCACATAATACATCATTCATGACATGGTCAGGGACATCACTGATGCCATCTCATATGATATCACTGATGACATGTGAAAAGGGGATTTAACCACCACCACGTGATATAGATGTAGAAGTGTGTCGGCCATCTTAACACGGACATTAATATAATACACCATGTATAAAGTACTGTTCCTAATCACAATATTATAGACTTCTGGTTCAGTTAATACAATGATATCAATAAATGTTAATGCGAAAATCACAATATTCAATTCATCAACTCTCATCTTGCCCCAATGGGCAAAAACGTTTGGCCAACATACAGTTATATAAAAGGCAGTATCCACACGTATATCTGTACCTATACAATCAAACAGTTCTAGATTGTAAAAAACAGATAATACTGATAGTTGATCCTTATTGGATGCAATCTTTATGATCATATTTATACACATCATACTCAACACATTGTGTAATCCCAAATGTTGAGTCATAAAGCAATATAAAAATCTATGAACAACGCAAGTGCCCAGATAACGTATGGATCCAGGATTGTTAGAATCTCATTAGTAAAAACTCGTTTAGCCTCCTTCTGTACAATGACCATTAAGTTCAACAATTCTACCCCAGTGGGCTATTTATAATTCTTTGCATAAATGTGATCGCAATTTCCAAAGAATAGATGGGTCCGTAAACTACACATCAAGAAAACGAGGATGAAAAGTGCCTGCATCTGTGCAAAAAATGACACAAAATGAAAACTATTACTATTAAAACCCTACAGAACGTTTTTCGTCCTGAAAATGGCAATCAAAGAAGTGGTGTGCCACCAGATAATGTCTATCATTATGTCTGATGGCTCGTACATGCTCCAACACCCGTTTTCTTGCACGATGAATTGTGCTGCGTATGTACATTTTATAGCATGGGAAAATTAGGGCATATACACAGTGAGTGGAGTTCAAGACGTAAAGCCGAAACGCGTCAGATTGCCATTGTCATTAAATTGACTATTTGAAACATACACGAGTGTCAGAGTATTTTTTCTTCGTATGAAAGGAAGAAGTTGTTGGATTTGTGGGTATCCGGTTACCCGACTCGGACCACCTAACCAGACAGCCTCGCAATTTACCGGCACTAGTGTTTGGATTTCTTTAAAATTCGAGACTGACCCCTTTATGGCAAGCACGTCGAAGGTTGCAGGACGGTTGTAAACGTGTCAGCCCGCAAGGAAAAAACGTCTGCACTACGTATCGGGACTCGAGATGTAGTGGTGCACCCGACGTTGTGAAGTTAAACAAAGAACCGGAGTGGAGCCGGGTCTTTCAGGAGTCTGCCAGGAGAAGCCCCTGCTGATTGCGGAAGTGTGGATCCGGTTGGGCTCGACATGGACTGCATCAGTAAGGAGGGCGGACTTACGGGACTTCCTGATAGCTAAGGCGGCGCCGTGCAGAGTAAAGGGCAGGGAGTTGACGCAATTGTGAAACCAAGGGGTTTCAGAGTCAGCGTGTGCATGCTTCAATAAAGACAATCATTGAACTGTAATTACAATGGCAACTATTTTAGAAGCTAGAAGAAAGGAAACGGCAAATAAACTATTTTTTACTCAGGGCTTCATCGATGGCAGCAGTTCTGTGACGACAACACGCAACATAACAGATGAAATTAAAGTTCAAATGTTGTTTCAACAACTGGAAAAATTGCACAGGAAGGAACTTTCAAAATGGTGGGAGGCAGAGTCATTACAACATTATATTGAAGTTGGACGAGTTCCTCGGGATTGCGGATTTTCACAATTCCCACTTATGAAGATACCAACCCAGACATGCTGGAAGAATGGTCCAACAATTCTTCCACATGCTCCCTCACAATGATGCGCATTTTAGTTAAATATGCGTTAAATGATTGATCAAAATTACTGGAAGAGATTGATAAGATCTTTATTGAACTGGGAAATTTAACATCATAAGAAGCGGTGGAGACATTTACCAAAAATGTAGCAACCCACCTTGAGAAACTTGAAGAGGAAATTACAGCAAAGAAGCAATGAAAATTTGTTCTTGATTTGAAAGATTATCAGGCTGGACGCACACTGACTTTTCATAAGAAATATGACCATATGTTTGAGGTGAAGGAGAGTGAGTAACTAGAGAAAAAAACGGTGGCAACACCTGTGATAGACATTAGTGAAAGCGATGTCTCTGATGGCAATTTGTTGGATGTCCTAATCTCAGCTGTGAGTCAGAATACTACACAGGAGTCACAGAAGAAGAATTTTTTACGTCAATTCCAATTAATGAACGAAGGAAGGACTCAACACCTTCAGGAACAAAATGCCCAGAGGGGATGAGGGCGCGGAAACAGAGGAAGATTCAGAGGAACAAACAAGCCAAGGCAAGGAGCAAGAAACGAAGAAGTAAAGCCTGTGGGAATGCTAACAAGGGGCAAGCAAATGAAACAATGAATGTGGTGAATGTATCCCACCGACAGCTGTCAGCGGAAGAAGAGGAACTTCTCTCACTGGGTTTGTCCTTCTATCCCTCTGCCAATCTTAAATTTATGCAAACTAGAATCGATTTGTTTTATTTCTCGAGAAACTTAAAATTGAAGAAATGGTTTGAAACGAAACCTGTGAAATTGAAGCCTCAGAATAGGGAAGTAATGTTGAGGGATTTGAACCTTGATGATGTGGCGGTATTACATGCTATGACAAATCTTGATGAGGATTGTGATGTTCATGAAGGTGCGATAATTACCTTAGAAGGTTTTGATTTTGATTTGGATGCAAATCCAGTCAGTACATTCAAACCAAAATCTGTCTTTTTGCCCAATGTACAATGTGAAGCGATAGAGGTATTCAAAAAGGGAGTGCTTAAAGATCTTAAAAAGATGAGATACAAGTTTCAAGCTGCTTACGAAAGAAACATCACTAGCTCACAGTTGTAAGCCCTGGAAGATCTGAAAGCGGATAGTTCTATAGTTATCCGGCAATCAGATAAGGGCGGAAATGTTTGTATTTTGGATAAAGCAGAATACTTGGGTGTAGGGTTATGGCAGATTAATGATGTAAATTGTTACTGTGCCTCCAGTAAAAATGAAATCGTGACTTCAAATAGGAAATTTGGGGAAATGCTAGTGGACTGGAGAGAAAGGGGTCTTTTGGAGTGGGGTGAATATAATTTTCTTAAATGCGCCCATCCAAAATTCCCGGTTTTATATCTACTGCTAAAATTACATAAGGATGCCCAAAATCCCCCTGGCAGGCCAATTGTATCATCAAATTGGCTCATTGTTAGAGAATACCTCCAGGTTCGTTGATCATTATCTCAGACCTTATGTAATGGGCTTACCAGCCTATTTACGTGACACTACACATTTTTTGACCATAATTGATGGCATTAATTGGGAGGATGAGTATACTCTAGTCACCATGGATGTTAGTAGCTTATATACAAGCATCAAACATGACTTGGGTTTGCAAGCAGTGAGGCATTTTTTAAAGACTCGTTCCATTTCATTATTTTTCCATTCAGAATGATTGTAGACATGATTTATTTTTGTCTAACAAACAATTTTTTCATCTTTCATAATAACATCTATAGGCAGTCACAGGGCACAGCCATGGGCACCTGCTTCGCCCCCAGCTGTGCAAACTTGGTCATGGGCCAGTGGGAGGAGCAGGTGGCCGCTAGGCTGGAGGAATTTGAAAGCTGTGTAGTCCTGTGGCTGCATTTCATAGATGATATATTCTTTATTTGGAATGGTAGCGAGAAATCTGCCAAAAGTTGTGTACATAAACTTAACAACAATAACTGCAAATTGGTATTTACAGAACATATTAGTACAACAGAAATAGAATTTTTGGATGTGCAGGTTCGCATCAATAAGAACACATTGGAAACCAAGTTGTTTCGCAGGAAAACGGCAGGTAATAGCCATTTGCAGGCAAGAAGTGCCCACCCTCCTAAATGAGTACACAGTATCCCCTACAGGGAACTGTTGCGTGCAAAGCGTAATTGTAGCACTGAATCTGATTTTAATATTGAGAAAGAGATCATGCTCAAACGCTTTGTGGAAAGAGGGTACTGTCATAAGGTGATTAATCAAGCAATGGACAGGGTTGAACAAACTACCCGAGTAGAACTACTGCATCCAGTAAGACATGAAGAGAAACTTGAAACAACGAGATTTATAACTACTTACCAAGCGCAAGATGTGCGCAAAGTGTTGAATAAACATTGGCATGTACTGTTGACAGATGATAACCTGCGCAAACATTTGATTTGTAGCCCCCAAATAACTTTCAAAAAGAGAAGATCATTAAGAGATGAGCTAAGTGCGATTTTGATCACCAAGAATATAACATCTAGGGTGGGGAGAAGACCAGGTTATCATTGATGTAAAAAATGTAAAGCATGTAGTCACAGCACAGAATGCACTGAATTCCAGATTCCCAATTCTAAACGACAATTTGTGATCCAGAAAACTTTGGATTGTAACTCCACCCAGTGTGTATATGCCCTAATTTGCCCATGCTATAAAATGTACATAGGCATCACAATTCATCGTACAAGAAAATGGGTGTTGCAGCATATATGAGCCATCAGACATAATGATAGACATTATCCGTTGGCACGCCACTTCTTTGATTGCCATTTTCAGGATGAAAAACTTTTGAAAATGTTGCTAATTGATGTTGTGAATGTGGATGTTAGAGGTGGATATCGTGAGTTAACTTTGAGGAAGCTGGAGTCAAGGTATATAATTGAGTTTGGGACCCTGATACCGAATGAGCTCAATGAAAGTGAGGAGCTGGCGATTCACTTGACATTTTGAACTGTTGATTCACCTGAGTATTTGAAGTTCATATACATTTTTGTATATTTTATAAGTCCTTTCTTTAAGGTTTTAATGTTAATAGTTTTCATTTTTGTCATTTTTTGCACAGGTGCAGGCACTTTTCATCCTCGTTTTCTTGATGTGTAATTTACGGAACCATCTATCTCTGGAAATTGCGATCACATTTATGCAAAGAATTCTAAATAGCCCACTGGGGTAGAATTGTTGAACTTAATGGTCATTGTACAGAAGGAGGCTAAATGAGTTTTTACTAATGAGATTCTAACAATCATATGAATCCATACGTTATCTGGGCACTTGCGTTGTTCATAGATTTTTATATTGCTTTATGACTCAACATTTGGGATTACACAATGTGTTGAGTATGATGTGTATAAATATGATCATAAAGATTGCATCCAATAAGGATCAACTATCAGTATTATCTGATTTTTACAATCTAGAACTGTTTGATTGTATAGGTACAGATATACCTGTGGATAATGCCTTTTATATAACTGTATGTCGGCCAAAAGTTTTTGCCCATTGGGGCAAGATGAGAGTTGATGAATTGAATATTGTGGTATTCGCATTAACATTTATTGATATCATTGTATTAACTGAACCAGAAGTCTATAATATTGTGATTAGGAACAGTACTTTATACATGGTGTATTATATTAATGTCCATGTTAAGATGGCCGGCACACTTCTACATCTATATCACATGGTAGTGGTTAAGTCCCCTTTTCACTTTTGGTTACACGTATTTTAAAAATGGAGTGACAAAATGGAATTCGTATTGCCATGAGCAAGCCATAAAGCTGAAACGCGTCGGATTGCCATTGTCATTAAATTGACTATTTGAAGCATACACGAGTGTCCGAGTATTTTTTCTTCATATGGGAGAAAGAAGTTGTTGGATTTGTGGGTATCCGGTTACCCGACTTGGACCGCCTAACCAGACAGCCTCGCAATTTACCGGAACTAGTGTGTGTAGTGTTGTCAAATACTGGCCAATGCCCAGCCTGACGCATTTCGACCGCGATGCCACGGTCTTGATCACATTATTATTTAAATATAATAATAATAACTATAGAAACCCGCAATGGGATACTCAAGGAAGGGGTGCACAGTATCTAGAGCCAAGCAGGGGACCTTTTCTGTCCCATCAGAACCGCACTCTCCATACCCACAGTGGTCATTTTGAGCAATGCCAATATCCTGGAGCATGGCAGTCACAATGTGCTCACCTACACCAACATCTGCAAACGCTCTCCTTACTCTACAGCACCAAAGGCTCCGAATGTTTAGCTATTGTTCCCATGCTGAACTATGGGCTGTGGCAGTATATGTCATTAGCATCAAATATATCTGCCTTGCATCTAATATTTCGGCACTGTTGAGGGTGAATTTCTTTGATATTTAAGAACACAGGCTTCACACTGACTGCAGATACACTGGTGCCCAGTAGCATGAGCAGCCAACTGCATTCCAGTTATCGCTTCATTTTACTACCCAACCAGGGGTCAGAAGGAGCATTTTCCTTGCTTGCATTAGGGCCCATGGGACTCTTGCTGGCTTCCAAAGAGGCCCAAACAAGGACAAGGACAAATTAATCAAGGTTCCTCGTTTGTCAATCATATTTTTCAAGTTTTGTTTGCACTCACTTTTGAGTAGACTCTGGGTTGCTAAACTGGGCTCATATTGGTTGGCAAATGTGCCCTGGGTCTCAGGCGAATTCCCCCAGAAAGATGTTGTCAACCTCTCCGGAAAGACGTGGCTTCCAGTCAGTGCATGGTTCATGAGGCATAGCGGTCTTTGGCAATGGTTTCAGACTTTTATACCCAGCCGCACCCAAGATGGCCACTGAGATTTCAGGCTCTTGCGAGATTTTGGTATTGTGAACCTTTCTTGACCTCGGGACACAGATGAACAAATACTGAGGCTCATCAAAAAAACAGGGCATATTTTTTTTTTCACAATAAATTTTATTTGGTTTTTCCTTGTATATATGGGCGAAAGCCCTACAATGACATGTAGGAGAAAATGACATAAGATCACAGTGAGTCCAACATTTTGACCAAAATCTAACACCTGCCCAACATGCAGGGGGTAAAACTCAAACAAGATGCAGACAATACTAGCTCTCAGGACATGCACATTAGGTAAAAGGTTATAAAACTCCATTGCCATCTTATACAGGATTTTCCAAACAATATACATTAGAAAACAAGGCTCTATTAAGGGGTCGGTGGGCGGTAGGGGGGGGATCTCGATTCCTCAATATGATGCCCAGCGGGTCCAGATTTTCCTATGTTTGACAGGGCAACCTTGAGTAAGGAATACTGCCATTTTGGCTACCATACATCTGTCCATTTCGGTCTTCCATTTACCCAACGTCGGGGGAGAAGTCCCTTTCCATAATTGTGCTTTGTCGCGCTTGGCTATAGTGAGGGCTAAAAACAGTAAATGTTGCTTATAAACGTTTCCCCCTATATTGTCCGTGCTATGTAAGAGGAAGAGTCTCGGATCCATCGGGAGTTCCCACGTGAGCACCTCCTGGAGGCAGGACCTAATTCTGCGCCAGGAAGGCTGCAATACTGTGCAGCCTCAAACTGTATGCAGAAAAGTCCGGGCTGGTGATGGCTTCGGCACAGTCGTCGTCAGTTAAGTCAGGGATGTCGACCTGCCACGCCTGCCGCGTCTTGTCGAGCGTTGTCTGTGTGTGAGTCGTTAGGGTCTGATAGATCTGTCTAATCTTGTGAAGGCCTAAATCCCCCATCAACAGACGGCCTTCCAATGGGTGAAATTCCAGAAGGGTCTCAAGGGAGCGGACCAGGGGGGTGAGCACATGGCGGGGACGGAGATATTTATAGTATTGTGTTGTGTGGAGGTTGTACTCCGTTTGCAGTTGTTGATAGGATTTCAGGGTGGTGCCTTGCATCACATCCCCAAGGGTCGACATCCCCACCAGGTTCCAACCCCGGAACCCAATCAAAGTGGCCACAGGGCAGAGGTATGTTCCCTGCCATAGTGGGGTTGCCCAGGTAAGTTTACCGTGCCATCCCATCTGTTAGATTAGTGCCCGCCAGAGCAGTATTACTATTTTACCTGCAGGTGGCATAAAGTCTAGGCATGCTGAGCTATACAGGAGGTGGTGTTGGAGGGAGGTCTACTCCATTGCTGCATGCTCAATTGCATACGCTGGGTCGGTTGGGGAGTTATACCACCATTCGTTGACTTCGAGCAAGTGTGATGCTGCGTAATATGAATAGATGTCCGCTGCCACGATTCCTCCACAATACGTAGATTGCACACATGTGCGAAGAGCGACTCTACTCTCCCCACCGTTCCAGAGAAATGTATTTTGTATGGCGTTAAGCTGCGCTAACCATGAGCGCAGGATGTGGTAAGGGAAATTTTTGAGACGGTACAAGATCCGATAGCATCTTGAAGATGGCCGAGCACCCATACAGGGAAAAGGGAAGAGAAGACCATATCGCAGTTTCACTGTTGCGGCTGGCTAACAGTGGAGTGATATTATGGGTCCAGGAGATTTTGGGGCACGATGATATGAAAATACCGAGGTATATAAAGCCCTCTGTTGTGCGGGAGAGTTGCGAAGCCCAAGTATCTCTGCCCTGATGACCGCATACTGGATACAGTATGGATTTGGTGGGGTTTGTGTGTAAGCCCGTAGTGCCCCCGAACACCCTCAGGCTCTCCAAGATGCGAGGCCCTGAGAACCATGGGTCTGTAATGAAGAAGAGGACATCGTCCGCATATAGCGCGATTCTGTCTGAGTGCGACTGCGACCAATCAAACCCCCGAAGGACCGGGTCATTTCTAACCCACAATGCCAAGGGTTCAACCGCGAGGGCAAACAGTAATGGTGACAGGGGGCAACCCTGCCTAGTGCCCCTCTGGATAGGGAAGGGGAGTGAGCGGTGCCCGGCTATCGGCACCGATGCTGTTATGTTGGTATACAATAGACGTATGTAAGCAAGGAATCGCGGTCCGAAATTGATGGCCTCCAGCAACTGAAAAAGGTACACCCAACCAAGGGAATCAAAAGCTTTATCTATATCGATCAAGAGTATTGCAGCAGGTCGGCCCAACGCTGGAGCAGCTGCTAAGGCGTTGTGTATCCTATGGATATAATGACGGGTTGCTCTCTGGGGCATAAATCCCGACTGGTCGGGATGAATCAGATCTAAGACGCATGTACGGAGGCGATCGGCAAGGACCTTTCCCAACAGCCTAGGCTCAAAATTGATAAGGGAAATGGGACAGTAGGAGGAGGGGTCCTCAGGAGGGCTCCCGGGCTTGAGGAAGAGAACTATTTCTGCATGTCGCCAGTCTTAGGGCAATATAGAGGCGTCCACGGCCTCTTGGATTGCAGCCAGGAGGTGGGGTCTTAACAGGTGTCTGTTCAGCTGCAGGAATTGCATAGGGAATCCATTGGGACCAGGGGCACGTCCCGGGTGGAGAGCATTGAGGGCCCTTGTCAACTCACCTATTGTAATGGGGGCCTCCAGGTGGTCACGCAGGGAATCCGGGAGTTTCCGTGGCGGGATGTCTCGTAGGAATTCCGCGATTAGTTCGGCCGAGATCTGCTTGTGCCGAGCATATAGGGTCGTAAAGTGCTGCGCAAATTCCCTATCTACACCCTCCGGCGATGTATATAAGGATCCGTCAGCACCACGGATAGTAGGAACCGTCACTGGGGATTTATCCGCCAGACATAGTCGATGGAGCATTCTACTCGATTTGTCTCCCCATTGGTATACCCGATGATGCGACGCCTCCCATATTTCCTTGGTCTGACTCATTAGATATTGCTACAGTTCCTGCTGCACCAGCAACAGATTTCGCCGGATGTCGGGGCTAGGGTCCCTGTTGAGCTGCTATGCTAGGGCCGCCTGATGCGACTCTAAAGCCACCAATTGCTCCCGCCGTGAACGTTTTTCCTTGATGCGATAGCTAATCTCGGCACCTCGGACAGTAGGCTTTAGAGACTCGCACAATATGCATCGAGACGGGGCGGAGGGGCCATTGAAATCCAAATACTTGGAGATAGCTGTGTGAAGCATATCCCGGGCAACGGAGGTGCCAGGGGGACATGCGCCAGCCAAAGGGAGGTTTGCGGGAACTCGTGTGAAATCGCAGGGCGACCGGGGAATGGTCCGAGAGTCCACGGGGGTGGTGTGTTACTTGCGAGAAGCGATGGAGGAACATGCGGGGAACGAAGAAGTAATCTAGTCGGGATTGCGACCCATGGACCGTAGATAGGTACGTGTAGCCCTGTTCGGAGGGGTGATATTCCTGCCAAATATCCGCCCAGCCCAAGGTGGATGCCAGGGAGCTCAACTTAGTGGGACTTAGTACTGATTGAAGGGCTGAATTACGCGGTCGATCCAGTGGCCCCATCGTGTCATTCCAGCCGCCCCCTAGAAGTATCAGACCACCCTGGAGGTCCCCCCAGACACTTGTAATCCTGTCTACGAAACCTGTTCCCAGCAGGGGGGGCACATATGCTGCCGATAGTGAACCGCTCACCATGAAGCGTGCATGTGACAAAGAGGAATCTGCCCCCGGGATCTGCCCTGTGCGATATATGTTGGAACTGGACCCTGCGATGAATTAAAATGGCCACCCCCTGGGAAGCCCTGGTGAACCCTGCATGATAAATGTGATGGAAACCAAACTTGGCCAAGCAAGGGGTTTGGTGCCTAAAAGGCGGGTTTCCTGCAATAGGAGGACGTCCGCCCCATACCTTTTGGCCTGACGGAGGACCGCGCCGAGCTTAACCATATTCTGGAGACCTCGAACGTTCCATGAAACCACATTTTGGTCCCCAAGGGGGGGTACATCACCCAATGCAATTACCCTGTGTCACCAAGGATGCAGCAACAGAGAGAGCTTGATCTAGCGGACATGTCTACATATAACACATGAACATCCTAACACTACATTCCCTTAACATCCCACCACCCCTCACCTGACACTGCGTGAAATGAGGAGCATCTGTCACGGCATGAGGCACATTAGGCCCCCAACGGGGGAGCCCCAAGCCCCCACACCAAAAGTACCACAACCACCCATAAAACATAAGAAAATAAGGGGGTCCCAAGAGTCTGTGGCCTAGGAGTCCCATGGCTTGGCATCCACGCCAACTCAGAGGAAAATACAGTCAAGGAGTCTAATTAACAACTAAAAATATCAACTTGAGATTAGCATTCATCAGTGCGTCGAGCAGTTTAGAGAGGCCGCTCTGGGCTCATTGACATTCTATCGGATCCGGAGCCATGTCGTCTCTTGGATTTGGTATGGCGGGACCTGTTCCTTCGCGATCCACGTGAGGAGTCTGAATCCTGCAGCGACGGTGAGACAGGCCGGAGTCACGGGCGCTCCTCGACCCAAGCAAAGACAGCCTCAGGAGTATCAAAGAAGAACGACTTGGAATTAAAGATCACCCTCATCTTGGCCGGATACAGGAGCATATATTGTAGGTTCATGTCTCGCCGCTTGCGTTTTGCTGCCGCGAAGGATTGGCATTGTTGCTGGACCAGGGACGTGTAGTCTGGGAATATCATTATGGGTCTGGAATAGTATTGAATGTGGTCTTTGTGTAACCTGGCATACCGCAATATGGCGTCCCGGTCGGCATAGTTCAATAATTTAACAATGACTGGTTTGGGATTTTCGCCAGGAGGAGGTTTTTGAGTCAGGACCCGATGGGCGCGCTCCACCACAAAACAGGAGGATAGCAGGTCTCCAGGCAGGAGGTCAGTGAGCCATTCTGTGATAATCATAGAGGCACCTTCACACCCCTCAGGTAGGCCCACGAAGCGTAAATTGTTGCATCGCGCCCGTCCCTCGGCGTCCTCCACCCTATAGGCCAGATCCTGCGACACCGCGGTAAGTTTGTTGACTTTCTTCTGGAGGGTGGACACCGTGTCCTCCACCGTCGAGACCCTCGTCTCTGCCTCCGTGATGTGATGCACCGCTTTGCGTAGATCCTGGAGCAGGAAGGGGACCTCCGACCCCACCACTCCGATCTTGGCATCAAGCGTATCCATGGCATTATTGATGGCCACCAGGAGGGCCGCATTGTCGGGTGTCGAGCATTCCCCATCGCCGCTCGTAGAGCCCCCAGTGGGCGTAGTGTACTGGTCAATGGCGCCCTGTTTAGAGCCAGCGCCACCCAGCTTGTCTCTGCCCATCGTGTAGGGGATCGTGGAGGTCGCAGCTGCTCAGATGAAATAGGCCGCTAGCACAAGGCCTTTTTCGCACCCGCGGGAGGGGGGGCTGAGGCTAAGCAGGAGCAAGTCTCTGAGGGGTTGGTGGTACCCTGTCCCAAGAGCCTGAACGAAGTCTCCACAGGGCAGAGGCCACCGGCAGGTCACCACCCCACAACAGTACTGCCTCTGATGTGTGTGTTAGTCTGCGATGGCCAGGCCACTTCCACCTCGCGACGCGGCGGCCTCTTATCGGGATCACGTCGGGACCCAACGGTGACCCAAGGAGGAGCACTGGTCAGCCTCTCAGCGTCCAGGCGGGTAGTAGCAGGTACCCCCCCGGGTTGATGGAGGGTGTTGGCGGCCCGTGCCCTAGGATCTAGCAGCAGGAAGTTTAAAGGCACGGGCCCCTCCACCATTACTCCACCTTGTCGGGGTGGAGGGGGTGTTGCGTCACCAGCAGGATATAGACAGTAGGCCGGTGGCTATATGGGGAGGGAGGCGCTGGGCCACACCGCAGGCCCGCTTCTCTACACCACGCCCACATCGAGGGCTGAGGCCCAGCCCCTATCACCTCCACTCCATCGTGTTCCTGCGACTGCCGTCTGTCGGACGCCAGCCAGGCCACACATCACACTCGGCCTCTGCAGGGAAGTGTCATCTGAGTCTGTTAGAGTACAGCGCAAGGGCAGCCGCGGCGGCACTGCAGCAGATGAAGGGTATGGCGCAGTTGCAGGGCCCGCAGGATGATCTCCGCCGCGCTGCCCCGCAAGCAATGGCGGAACACAAAATCCCAGCCAGGGGGAGGGGACGGGCCGTGTCCACAATCGCTGGGCTCCCTGGTCGGCTCCAGCACTTCAGGGGTGTCAGATATCGGGCCGCGTCTCACCGCACAGCTCACGGCGCAGCCAGGTCTCGCCTGCGAGCTCCGTCTCAGGGTCCCCTTGTTACAGTCCGGGCGCAGGAAGGAGGACTTGGCTGCTACCCTGGAACATCAGACCTCGGCAGAAGGGGCGTCCCAACAATCCAGAGCACAGTCCCTGCCGATGAAACACCTCCGAGCAGGATTACGGTAGGATTGATGGCGGATTTTGGCGTGGATGCACGGAGCCTGGTTAGGCTGCGTCCACCATGTTGGCTATCCAAGCCACGCCCCCAACAGGGCATATTTTAAACACCACTAAAAACCCTGCCAGTGGTAAAACGTGGGGCAAATTACAGTATGGTAATGAAACACAAAAATCTTGATAACATCACTAATGGGATATGTCACAGGAGTGTGGTGCTGCTAGGAAAAAATCTTTTTATGGATCATTGTCAACAATTGGGTGGTCTATTACCTAAAGATATGTGAACAGATCATACCTATTTGAACCTCTGAACAATATCCAGTTAATTTAGTTACATCACTAAGAGACAAAATCAGTTTTACTGGTACTTATTTTATACTGCACTTAGACTGCGGGAACTACACAAACAGTAACCAACTAACAACTTATTAAGGTCTGTTAAATTTGATTGTCTGTAATGCACCCTGTCTTGTTTTTTCACGCAGGTACCGCAGCAGTTGGGAGGCAGTAAGCAGACTGACCTAAGGGAACTTACTAAGGCAGCTGATTATTTTTTTAGGCCTATGGCTCAGAAAAAAAAGAGAGACACTGGAGCTCTACAGAAGTTAAGGAAACGTTGCCTTCAACAGCACAGACAGGAGAGTAACTGAAAATACATTTTCATAAATTCTAAGGACGAGAATTCCTAACTGATCTAGATGAAAGAAAAATCCTCCAGTGGGTTTAAGCAACTTTTCAGAAATCTGGGATCCACTATTATACAAGGGGTGGACACCACTATACGAATGGGGGCTACAATATGCAAAGTTCACTATAAAATCAAGAGCAACAAAATGCAAGGATACTGTAATGCCAGTCTGTCAAGAATATGCCCGCTAGGGCATCCTTTATTTCAGGGAGGACCCCCGCCATGCCTGGGGCAGCATGATGGCAGGGGTCTGACTTGTGGGTGTGGCGGCAAATGTTGAAAGGCATCACAGGACCTCTCAACAGACACCTGGGTCTTGCTGAAGAACACATTGACAAATTAATTGCTGATAATTATATCTGTGTGTTTGTCCTCCCCCCTGACAGTCCAGAGGTAACGACAGACAGAGCGGGGCCTCATAAACCTGAGACAGGTTCCAGGGAGGTGAGGTTTGATCCTTTATCATGACGGGTGACGATTGCACCCTGTGATTGGAGGATTAGTACAAAGTGAGGTTGTATCGTTTATCCAACCCCTGTTACTCTCTTTTCACACTATTTTATGAATAGAGTGTTTATGTATGCAGTAGCTTGGTGTGACTTAGATAGGTCCTGAAGAAAGCCGTGGGGAATTCCCCCTGATGGCTGAAACATGTCGACCTAAAAATAGCAGTCACTTGGGATTACTGCTATGACCTAAAAATAGCAGTCACTTGGGATTACTGCTATAGTTTTTTCTGCACCATTTTTACTAGATGTGAAGAGGGTTGTATCATTCAGAGTAGTTTGTCTCTCGACACAACCTTTTAAAATCTCTTTCACAAATATATCTTTTTTGCACTGCACCACATAGGATTCCTTTATTATGGACATAAGCATACCTTCTTCTTCTTCTTGCATGGTCCCGCAACGGCATTTACTTTGAGCAACAGAGCTTGCCAGCAAGGCAGTCCGTATGATCAAGGGACGGACTTTCCACTCTTGGCGGATGACCAAATGATAATATTGATCATTAGAGCTTGATTGATTCATACCCATGCTCTACTTTGAGAGGTAGATTGATGGTAATCCTTGCTCTGCTCTGAATGGCTGTGTGGTATTACGACTGTTCACTAACTTTTGTGTTCATCTCTTTATGTGCTTCTGTTGATGACCCCCAGTTCTCTTTTTGTGTGTGTATTTTGTTTGTCCTCATGAACAGGTATCAGCAGTTTCAAAAAGATTATGCCAAAAAATGTGGTAAGCGTTCTTGAGACCTACGTGGACCAACATGGACCAACTGGTAAATGCCAATGTTCTTTGAATTGATAAATGCGCCGGCCACATTCAGTAAGTCGGTAAATTAGATGTTGGCTGGTCTAAACCAACCTACCAAAATGGCACTGCTTGCGTTAGTGCCACTGTATGCTTAACTGATGTAGCTTAGGGGTTTGTTCAAACATTAAAGAAGACACACCTGGTAATGCTAGCAAGCAGATGACTGAGAGGGTGGGGTTGTGGACTGTCAGTCTTACTGTCACCAACTAGGTGAACTTCTCAAAGCTAAGGTTCATTGTACTTTAAGTTACTTTAAATCACTGGAAATGTATATACAGGTGAGAAACTTTTTTGAGTCTCACTTTAGTTTAACTGCAATTTTGAGTAGTGTTGTGAAAGGCTTGTACCATTATCTGAAATGGACTTCAAGACATAGTCCAGGGTCAGCAACTGGAGCCCTAATGTGACGAAAAAGCCTATAATACACTTACATGGGTACTTTGTTTAGAAGACATGATCAAGATATGAGAATACTCATAATACAGAGTAATCACTCGGGCACAGATATCTTCATGATGGCAGTTTCCACATCATCCAATACATCAAGAATTGCCCTGCTAGTTTCCACATAGTTAAGTGTGTATATTGTCATGCCAGTTTCAATATTGCTTCAATACCATATAAACATTACCTCAAAATTCATCTGATATATATGTGCTACAAAACTTTGCCAAACAGGTGTTCACAATGAAGTGATACCATGGCTAAACAAGCTGGTAAATGTTAATTGAGATGTGGCAATAATGTACGCTTTCTGGTATCATCTTAAATCTACTGTTCACCCCTCTACAAAGGGGTTTGTTTCAACGGGGGGTAAGGTGCAGGCTCTTCAAAAATTTTGTCAAACCCATATCATATCATCCTATTGGTTATTCGAGCTACTATTCATTAACTAATGAATTCACATTTTCCATTTTGGGCTTTCTCCAGTGAAATGTGAAGTTTTAAGAGACACAAACCAGTGAATATAGCATTCGCCTCTAGACATTATTGCGGATCATTGTTTGCCCCACCCAAGGTCTCCCGACAAGGAGCCTCATTTACAAGGCCATTGCGCCGCCGGTGCGTCACTTTTTTAGACGCACCAGCAGCACAGTGTGCCGCCCATATTTACAAGGCCACGTAAAGTCACCCTGCGAGACTTTTCATGGCCTTGTAAATATGGGCCTCTTTCACGCATTACTCTGTGTCAAAGGGGTGTTCCATGCGTGTTGCTGTGGGTGTTCCCACGCAACATCCATGAACTCTGACAAATTCACAGATTTACAATGTTTTGTAAACCTGGGAATGCATCAGAATCCTGCGCCTTCCAATGGGAGGCATAACAACGAGAAATTATTTTATTTCTTCTTGGTTTTTGCTCTTTCCATGTGTGCTACATTCCGCAGCACACATACAAGGAGCAAGTTGCCTTTAATGATAGCATATGTGCAGGAAGTCCCTTTAAGGCACATTGAGAATCATCCCTGCAACTTAGGCACCCTTGCACCAAGGCGCAAGGGTGTCTGCGTTGGTGCACGGCTGCTGTTTATACCCCGCCGCAGCGGAAGAATGCGTAGATACGGCGCATTCCTGCCCTTTTATTTTGACGCATGGCGGCACAGCAAGAAGGCTTGCTGCGCTGTCGGGTGTCAAAATATAGTAAATGAGGCCCAGGATCCACAAGGGAAAAGTGCCCAAAGCGGCCACCATCCCTTTTGCGAGTCATTTACTACAATCAATGAAGTATCAGTAACTGATTGATGGATTACAACTGTCTTTACAGAGGCAAACCATTTGAATGTTACATTGTAACTTACAATTAGAAGGGGCTGCCGCTTTCACACACCCTCCTAATTGGAACTTGTAAAAGATCGCAAAAATCACACGTTGGAAAAACTTTTCTGACTCACAAAATGAGGTAAAGGGGTTGTATTAAAGAACACAACTGCATTAAAGGAATGGCATATTCTACGTGTGCCACTCATTGACTGGTGCAGTGTATATTGACTATATGTTAAAAATGGTCTGATCCTGTGTGCTCGTGGTGAGTCCTTGTGCGCTTCGCTCCGTGTCAGGCTCCTCATCCCCCGTCCTGCTACCAGGAAACCCGATAGGCCGCCAGGGGGTGTCACTTTCCCCCCTGGGCAGGCAGCGGTGAGTACTGGGGCTGATCCCACGAATCTCAGTTACAGCTGGGCCCAGATATCCGACACCATGGTGACCGGGAAAGGCGGCAAAACGCAGGCACAGTCCAAATTTGCCAAATTCGCCTGGTCAAGCTCTGGGGAGGAGAAGGAGACCACATCACAGGAGGAGTCTGAAACACAGCAGAACCCGCCGCAACAGCAGGAAGTAACACTTCAAGATATCATGGTGGCTATAACGGGGGTGAGCACCTCGTTAGAGACCCGCATCGACACAGTGAACGTTGAGGTCTCCCTTATCAGAGCCGACCGTAGGAAAATGGACTCTGGTGTGAAAGAGTTGGAAGAAGTCACAACAGAATTGAACAGAGACTCCACCGTGCTCTCAACTCAACTCAACTGCACTCAACTGCAGGATAGTGCAGTCACCTTTTTCTCAAACTTCACCGCCAAAGTCCAAGCTCAGTGTCGCAGTTTTTGGGCGGTCAAACAGACATTGAGAGACAAGGAGGTGAAGTATGCCATGTTATTTCCGGCAAAACTCAGAGTGGAATCCGAAGGCAAGTCTTGGTTCTTCTCCTCCCCCGAAGATGTATGGGACTGGTTGGAGGGTTGGCGCCGGGTGGAGAAACCCAACAGAGAATGCAACGGAGGTCCACGTACCAAAAGAACTGAACTTGCAGCTGGACAGCGTAGCGACTTGATCAGAAGGGAGAAGGAGTCGGACTAAGTGTCACGCGGCTAGAAAGAAGGCTCTCTCAGATCTGGTATGGACACACTAGCCGCCCATACGAGACTCTAAGGTGGGACAGTGATATAAACAAACAAATGGGAGCCTCCTCCCAGCTTTTGGTTTTCATATAGGACTTCAATACATATGTCTGAGATTGAGAAGTTGGTTCTTCAATAATCCTTAGATTATTACTATATTTGTAGGGGCCGGGAGTCACTCACAGTAGACAATATACTATGTTATTATCCTTGCAACACAGCAGGGGGAGAGATGGCTGCAAACCTAGCACCTTTAAATGGGGAGTGGAGTGATAGGCACTCTGCCTTGTTGGGGAGTGGGTAGTTTTAAATCCACTGGCAGGGGGGCAGGGAGGGGGGGGTAGGGAGTTTTGTAGTATGGTTTTGTTTTTGTTTTTATTCTCCAATTACAATCAGTGGACATTCGGATTTCTTCAATGTCTCTCCCACTCCGAATTTATGTCATGCAATCCAGTCGATTTTTCATTAGTCTTTGCCCAATGGTACTCTTTGATATTTACATCCAGTGAGCATGTTGAATAATATGCCTGTCGCTCCTCCCGCGGAGCCTTTGAGCTCCTATACATCTCCCATTACTATCGGATGGCTGGTAATACAATAGACACATCGTAGTCCGTTCTTACATGGAACGTCAATGGACTGGGGGACAAATTCAAGCGAGGTATAGTGCTACAATATCTTAAGAGGCGCGCCCCAGATCTGGTTCTCTTGCAGGAGACACACCTAGTGGGAAACAAGTGTCAGGCCCTTACACGGTGGGGATACAAACTCCTGGTTCACGCAGGATTCACCTCCGGAACCCTAATACTGGGAGGGGACTTTAATATGACAATGGATGAACAGAAAGACAGATATCCTCGACGCCCGCTAACACGTCATACGACAAAAATAAGGGAATTCACTTGAGCCATGGGCCAGATAGATGTGTGGCGCTCCCTACAACCAGACATTACGCACTATACGTTTTATTCCAATGCACATAAGAGTATGTCCCGCATAGACTATTTCCTTATACACCTGGCAGATATTGGGCACTTTAGGCACCCATGAGCTTTACCGTGGGGCATTTCAGATTACTGTCCAGTGTGGGTTGAGCATACCTTCTTCAATATCGGCACCGTAGTTGCATACTCATTAATCCATGGTTGCTTAAGGTCCCGGATATAAGAGAGAGTCTGACCACCCAGACAGACCACTAGTTCACCGAAAAAGTTGGCTTAGTTGAGTTGGCACAGATAATATGGGAGTATTTAGACCTAACAACGGTTCAAGGTATTATGAAAATATCAATTTCACAAACAATCAATCACAATAAATGAAATGTTTTAGAAAAGAAAAAACTATACAATACACATACATAAAAAAGAAAAGAGAAAAAGAAAGAAAAGCCCATATAAGAAATATTTAAAACATGTACAAAATGTATTAACTGTATAGATAAAAACACTTTTGGGACAATGCGCTCAGAAATATACACTGACACATATAATATTTGTTGTACAATACAAAACCAGACAAGTGGCAAACAGAAGGGATTATATAGCAAAGGAGGTTCAGGACAACACTGAAACAACAACAAGCAAGACAATGCGTCCTTCGTTAATTATGGCCACATATGCTTCGACGGCGTTTTGACTTTTGTCTGATTACATAGTCATCATCAGGACATTAATTTTAATGGCGAAACGTCCCTCACGCAGCATTAAAGTAAGCCTAATATATAATATGGGAGGCATATACAACGGTGGTGAAGGGGCAGGCATTAGCATTAAAAGTGGGGATATCCAAAAGCAGAACCAGCAGCTGCTCGATTTAGAGACAGAGCTCCAACAATTGGAAGAACAACAGGCACCCTCACCTTGTGAAGCCACCACCCACCAATTAGCCATCAAACAGTTGGAATATAGAAATATGGCCGGAGAGAAAACAGCAGGCCAGACTTTTACAAACACAGCATAATGTTTATGAGGTGGGTGGCAAGGCGGGAAAGATGCTCGCCTGGCTGGAGGGACGGGAACAGGGAGAGCGCTGGGTACCCAAGCTAACCCTGCCTTCAGCAGGGCAAATTACTGACCCACAAGGCATTGCAGAAGCCTTCGCAGATCACCTAGAGAAGGTCTACACCTCCTCAACCACGTATATGGCAGAAGAATTGCGTCAACTGCTAGCTGATATACGCTGCCTAATTTATTGTCGATAGGGATACGCTGGCGGAGGACCCTACGGCGCACGAAATCTGCCGGAGAATAATCAATATCCAATCGGGGAAAGCAATGGGGCCCAATGGCGTTCCTATTGAATTTCTTAAGACTGTGGCAATGCGGGTCGCCCCACACCTTAAAAGTATGTTCATTCAGAGCTTTGACAAAGGGATCCTACCAGACGATCAACAATTTGCTTCTATTGTGGTCATTCAGAAGCCTGGTAAACCAGCAGACAGCTGCGGTTCCTATCAACGGATTTCTTTAATTAATGTCGAAGCCAAGGCCCTGGCCAAACTCCTAGCTAACCGTCTCATCCCTATATGCCGGGATGGAACACAGCACTGAATATCTGCCGTCTCCACAGTGTTTTGGGGAGACAACGATGTATACAGGAAGATGCTGTGGTGCTCTCTCTAGATGCCTTCATGGCGTTTGACTCCATCGAATGGCCCTACCTCTTTCAGGTGCTGGTAAGCCTGTGATTCGGCCCGAAATTTCTGGGTTGGATTAAATTGCTATATACGGAACTGGGTGGCCAAGTCAAGGTTAATAATCATATATCCCGGACTTTTACCCTGGGCAGGGGCACCCAACAGGGCTGCCCGCTATCCCTCCTTATCTTTTCTCTGATCCTAGAACTGTTGGCCTCCAGGGTGCGAGGAGACGTGCTCCTTAGAGGACTGAAATGGGAAGAGGTACACGAGGACAGAATATCGTTGTATGCGGACGACATCCTGGTGTAGTTGGCGTCCCACCATGCATCCCTGAATAGGCTCCTAAATATTTATACTAACTTTGGCAAGTACTCAGGTTATGCCATTAATTGGACTAAATCAGTTGTATTCATTCTTCACGGCCCAACTCCTTGACTTCCCCCGGGATGCGAACTTGAAGTGGCCCTTGACGGTTTTTGCTCCCTCGGGATCTTAATCACCCGACCCTCGCTTCTTCCATGACAAGAACTTAGTCGCCCCATTGAATAGGCTCAGAAACTACGTCAATCACTGGAGGTCCTTGCCGCTCTCTTTACTGGGCCGGGCGGCCTTATTTAAGATGCTGGCTCTCCCACGGTTTTTATACGTCCTTCAGAACTGCCCATACTTAATTCCTGACTCATATTTCTAAAGCATCGACAGTGAGCTTAGATCAATGTTGTGGAGCGGAAGGGCGCCGCGTATCGCATTGCATAAATTAACTAAAGGGTGGTACGATGGGGGGATTTCCCTTCCGGACATACAACTTTATTATTGGGCATCGCAGCTAGTGGTGGTAAACCACTGGTTATACCGCTCTCCGTTGGACCCAGCCTACATGCTGGACAGGTACCAAATGGGGAAGGAGGGATATCTAGGTGCAAAGGTCCGGAAAGGGAGATTTCTGGGCCCTACGGCTTGCACGGTAAAACTCTAGCACCAGGCGACTAAACGCTTGGACTGGACTGACGTCTTGACCCAGTCCACTCCGTTGTGGTACACCCAAAATTTGGGACTTTTGTGCTATCAACCAGGGTTTGATAAATGGGGCATGATCGGACTCTCTAATATAGGCCATCTTGTGAAAAAGGGTAGAATCCTATCGTTCCCGGAACTGCAGGAGAAAAATGAAATGCCTCAGGGGGAGGCGTTTCGATATCTGCAAATCCGTCATGCCCTAACGTCTGCTCTTCCGGACATGGGTAGCCTCCCGGAACCATCTCCATTAGAAGATCGATTGCTCTCTGAATCACTCCCAGAGAAAGCTATTTCTTTAACGTATCGTAAGTTGTGTAATAATTTACCTGACCCTTTCCAAGCTCTCCGCAGCCGGTGGCAAGCCGACATAGGAGACATCGAAGATGAAGATTGGCAAACAGTGCTGATGTCACCGAGTGAGGCAGCTATTTCGCTCCGCTTCCGTTTGATCCAATTAAAAATCCTACATAGAGCTTACCTCACCGGGGTTACACTGGCTAGAATAGGGACTAGACAGGACGCATTTTGCTTGAGGGGGTGTCACCAAGAATCAACTTTTAACCATACTATATGAGACTGTTCATTCCTGCGACCCATATGGGAGGGGGCAACTACACACATGTAAGACGCACTTGGTAAAAAGATCAGCCTCACTCCACCATTGGGACTTCTTAACATTTGGGAAGCGACTGACCTTACAGAAGTGGAACAGCAGTTGGTCACTCTGGGTTACACACTGGTTAAAAGAGCAATAGCAATTAAGTGGGGGGTAACGGGTCGACGATCAATAAATGCCTGGGCGGCCGAACTGGATAAATGCATGATTGCAGAAAAAGAAGTGTTTAAATTTAGAGGATGTCCCAAGAAATGGGACAAAAAGTGGAGTGGGTGGAATGCATATTGAGGGAATTATGTATATCTCTGCCTGTAGAAATGGAAATGGCTAGGAATAATCATTATACACTTGCAGTGCTTGAATGAAAATATGTCTGCGTTAAATAATTTGTATTTGACGTTATCAGATCAAACTGTCTGCGAATTACTACTTGTGATAATTGGAAGTTTGCATTTAATAAAATAAAAAAATTAACAAACAAAAAAATGGTCTGATCACCCTATTTCCTCTATGTTTTCAGGGAACTTCCTACATGTAGATGTTCACAACTTTCGGCTACACTTGTTTTGGGGGCTGACAAACCAGGAATGCCACTACCCTCTTTCACTGGTGACACCTTTCTTCAAATGGCCCTCAGCCCACCCAAAGGAATATAGTCAGGTCTTAATCCGTGCTTGGGGTTGCCGCTGGTGCTCATTTCTGAGGACCATGACTTATTTTTCATTATTAGGTTTTGACTGAGAGCAATAGAGAGAGCAAGAAACAGAAGTAAGAAACATGCAAGAGTGAGCTGTAGGAATACGATGAATAGATGGTGGAATAAAGACTGGGCAGCTCTTGCGTTCATTGGCTAGTGCTGTCAGCGGACTGCTAAGAGAAATTATAGACCCCTTTGACCAAGACCACAAAAATGACTTAACAATAGTTTGTAACTTCTGTGCATGGTATGGACTTCAAAGCCTCGTCACTGTTGGGGTAAATGTATTGGTTAGGTATATCACTGAATGTTTCCAGTCAGTGGTCATCGTGCCGCCAGATCCCTGCCACCTACTTGTGTGTCCTGCCGATCCCTGGAGCCTATTGTCCTTCCTCCGGCTGCCACGTCTCTCCCCCGCTGTCGCCCGACACCGCGACCGCTGTGTGGGGAGAGTGCTCGGCGGGGACGGGACTTCAATACCCAGGTCCCCTTGCAACCCGGAAGCGGAAGCGGAATTAACATACTTTGCGCGCCCGGAGGCGCTACTTAATCGATCCCGCCCCCCGCGTCGCGGGACCGCGCGCGGGTCGGCGCCGGGCTAAGCCCGGGCAAAGGGCGGGCCGTCTGTGGCCGTCCGGGGCCGAAGGAGGCTGGGCTGGGCCATCCCCCGTTAATCTCTGTTAGCCCTGCCCGCATATATTGGCCTGGCACCTCGGGGGCACGTTATTGAGTTTTGCTGAGCTTCAAGCCAACAATTCCACCAACGCTAACATGCCGAAATGGAAAGCTGGAGATAAGGTAGTAGGTACTCTAGATGCTTTCCTAGTACGTGCAGAATCAGTGTTGATACACGAAATCAAGGCCACTGAGAGAAGATTATCACTGGATTCCAGGCTATTGGGTGGGGGGCCTACTTCTAACACCCCACTTTATGCTCCCAGCCCGCTAAGGCATTCAAATGACTCCCTTGACCAGTCCCTGACCACAGTTAATAGTGATGCTCCAACTGCTCCTGTATCTCCCCCCGCTTCTACTACTCAGAGCAACCAGAGCAGATCCGTAAGGGCGAAGACTAAGGGAACGAAAGTCGCAGGGAAAATTGTTAAGGACCAACACACAAAGGCTAAGAAGGGCTGCCACACACCCAAAATCACTAGATCCAAATCAAAAGCCCCTGCCACATCCGCTAATAACGACCCAAATACTTCCTCCAACGAAGTCACAGCTAGCGACCCTGTAGTGGTAAACCCCTTACTATCATCGAGGGATCTTATCTCGCTCCTAGAAGGAAAACTAGCCTCCATTCTTGAGCCAATATGCAAACGCCTTGATATGGTAATCCTAAGGTTAAATAAAATAGAGGAGGCCTGCGCTTGCACAGCGGCAGCGGCTACGCTTCAATCTTGTACAGAGGCAGTAGCAGAGGCGCCTTTATCCATGTCACCTGCCAAGGTAAATCGAGACAACCAGACCAGGGGCAATCCTTCCCAAGACCGAATGGGGTATGTGGGAGCACAAGAGGGGGCAGTTAGGGCAAAACCACAGCCACCTATACCCACCATGGTAGTTCCAACGAACAACGGAACCTCGACTCTTGTGAAGACTCGTGGTCAGGCTACCAACAATAAGACAGGCGATTACCCCAGGTGCCCCTCTCTACACCTGCCACCCCAAGCAACCCCAGATACTATTATCTTGGCAAACGTGCCCGTATTACCACATAATACACAAGAGCATTGGTCGTCCCTTAAGAACAAAGCCCTGCATCATTTAAACAAAATGACAAACTTAGGCAACAGACTACATAGGGACTTTAAAATGGTTAGAAGGATAGATTGGGTAGGTCACTCAGAAAAATCTTTTGCTGGGGACTGTGTGGTTCTAAGCTTTAGGTCACCAGATTTGGTCTATGATATCCTTGAATCCACTGGACATCCATCATGCGATTGGTCATCAATCTGGGTATTGCCATTGGGGTATTTCTATAAACAGGACACAGTAAGACACCAAATAAATGATCTCCTGGGGAAAGCTACATCAGGCCCCGAGCAACGATTTGTATCTAAAAATCGCTTTGAAGCATTGTCTTCTCTTGGAGACATTGATTGACAAAGAAAAGGGGGCCTAAGAGCATACAGGGAAGGTGCAATTATCACTACCCCAGAGGCCCCGATAAGCAACCAACCTTCACAGCCAAAGCCCGTTGCCCAATCCAGGGCATTTCACATAATACAACCAAGTCCCGATAGACTCCCTGTTGCGCATCCATATGATGCAGGGAACTCGACCAACCCAGCCACAAACGATTCCATGGCCATTGCCTCTTGGAACATCGCTGGCCTGGAATCCAAGGTCGACATAGATGACTGGGTAACCTTAGTTAATGATGTGGATATATGGGCCTTTCAGGAAACATGGGCTGTAGAGAATATACACAACGTTGGATACTTGAATTTTTCAAGACCCGCGAGAAAGGGGCCTAGGGGAAGACCGGTAGGGGGCTTGACGTTTTGGGTTAGACAAATTCATGGGGTCTCTATTGAAGTAATTCCAATAGATAACCCGGACATCCTGGCTATTAATCTAAAATTCCAGAATGGGCCAGCACTATCCCTAGTCAATGTTTATGCCAGGGGACAAGCGGGTGGAAAGAGCTCCCAGACCATTACAGTATTGGAATCCCTTTTAGCGGAAGGTTCCATTAAAAACAACTTGATCATCCTGGGGGATTTTAATACATGTTTTGAACCCCTGGATGGCGATGATGGTAAGTTGAGTGAGGAGGAGGATGCCCTTTGGGGCATCCCCTTGCTAACCTCCAAACCAATAAACAAATGGACCGAGGCAGCGCTCCAGCTTAAAGGAATGTGTCTGGAAAGGGGTCTTAGGGCAGTAAATGGAAGAACAAAATCTGATGCCCAGGGTGCACCGACCTTTAACAACGGTCGAACGAAAAGTAGAATCGACTACATTTTAGTCAACCTGGAAATCTGGCATATCGTGTCTGACATGGTTATACAAACTAGGCCAGAAAGTGATCACAATCCACTGATTTTGACAGTGGATATCCAGGGATTTGCACAACAGACCAGTGGTAATCCAATAAAAAGTGGTGCCCCATTAATTATTGGCAACGACTTCAGACGAGTTAAATGGGACAAGGTGGCACTGGACGAGACCAAGGTGCTAGGTATAAGGGCCCTGATATCAAGTGCATTGGGCGAAATAAACACCTGCAACACACAAGAGTCCCTTAACGATAAACTACCAAAAATCCACTCGGACTTCATAAATAGGCTTAAGACATATTTCATTAACACAAAACCCATGGGGAGTAAAAAGAAACATGAGCCCACCACATGGTATAACGCTCACTGTAGGTCCACCCACAAAGCCCTCTTGTCTGCTATTAAATCTAGGTCTTATGTTTTGATTAAGCAGGCACGGATCAATTACAAATCCACCATAAAACACGCAAAAAAAGAGTGGGATGAGGGACGTTGGAAGGACCTGCTGGAATATGTCCCATTTTTGGGACCTAATAAGGCGGGGAGATGGACGAAGGACTCAAGCCCCAAACAATAATGTGGAACCTGACAGTTGGGTTGCCCACTTCAAGGCACAATACCAACAGGGCCCAGTTCGAACTCCTTGTCCCGCAATTTTACAAACTAAAATAGAGGTTCCATTAAGATTTAGCACAAAGGAGATTGAAGCGGTTTTAAAAAATATACCTAGCGGCAAGGCCCCTGGTCCTGACTGCATTCCTGCAGACCTGTTTAGACAGGATAAAGATCTTTGGGTCCCCTACATTACCAACTTAATGAATTCCCTGGCCGGGGGAACTTCTTTCCCCGAATCCTGGTCGGGCGCAGAAATAATACCGATCTATAAAAAAGGAGATCGTGCTGCCCCAGGGAATTACAGGCCAATAAGCCTCATTGATGCACTGCAAAAAATTATCGCCCGTGTTATTCTAGGTAGAATACACAGTTGGATTGACGATAATAAGATTTTATCTATCCTCCAAGTAGGGTTTCGTGCACGCATGGGGACACTGGATCAGGTTTTTAAATTTGTTTTAATTTACTGGAAGGAGGTCTTGTTGGGCAAGGGTCTTATCTTTGCAGCTTTTGTGGACCTAAAATCCGCATTTGACCTCGTCCCAAGATTCAAACTATGGGAAGTCCTACTCAGGCTAGGGATGCCCAGGGAGTTAGTTGACTTCGTGGTCAAGCTCCACAGCTCTAACTATGCTCAGGTTCGGTGGGGGAACCCTGGCGAAGTCACTAATAGATTTAAGGTCGAGAAGGGAGTCCGGCAGGGGTGCGTCCTGGCACCCACACTGTTTTCGTTATTTATTAACGGTGTAGTACACTACTTTGAGGACCATCCCACTGACGCACCTAAACTAGATGGACAAAGGGTCCCTCTACTCATGTTCGCTGATGACACCCTGATATTATCTAAAACCCGTCAGGGACTACAACGGGCGTTACATCGATTTGAGGCTTTTTGCAGCGAACATGAGTTAGAGATTAATGTGGACAAAACTAAATTCATGGTCCTTCATGGGGCAGGTGATGTTGCAGCAAAAGTGTCTATGGGGGGGAAGCCACTAGAACAGGCCAAGGTCTTCACTTATCTGGGCATAACCATTGGTGAGAAAATGAGCTGGGCCCCCCAAATGAAGCTTCTGGCTTTAAAACATTCACAGTTGGCGGGAGCTTTATTAAGAGAACACAGGCTATCCACCACCAAACCTATAGCCCCAGTAATCAAGTTGTACTCAACGAAAATCGCCCCAGCCGTTTTATACGGTGCAGAAATCTGGGGGAATTGCAACTTGACAGACCTAATACTGGCCCAGAACAAATTTTTTAGATCGCTAGTAGGACTCCCACAATCGACCCCACGAATTCCCTTATTGTTTGATCTTGGTTGCAACCCAATTGAGGAAGTCGTCAAGTTAAAAATGTTATATTTCTGGAGAAGGTTGTGGTCGAATCAGGAATTAGTCCAATTCTCTAAGGCCCTACTCGAAGTAAGGGGGTTGGACCATTCCAATAAGATTTCATGGCTAAAAACCATCAAAAACCTCCTTATAGATATGGGCATGAGAGACCTCTGGTTTTCCCCGTCATCTACTGTAATCCCATCAAAATCGGACTTAAGAGTGGCTTTCTGGAGTTTGGTCAAATCAAGAAGGATCAACATACTATTGGACTCTCCTTTGACCAGAGCCTTTTTGGATTTTAAAGACGAACCCTCTCTTGAAGCTTATTGGGACCTGATCACAAAGCCCAGAGATCGTAGGCTGTTTCACCAGTTCAGGGTGGAAACGCTCCCTCTAAGGGATTTTACCAGAAAATGGAAAACAGGCCTGGGAGACAGGTGTCCGTTCTGCCCTGAGCATTCTGAAAACATAAGCCATCTCCTCTATGTCTGCCCAGCTTACCAATTACCTAGGAACACATGGCTTAAACCCCTGTGCCGCTCACTGGGCACAGCCTCTGCCCTGTCTGCTAAAAGGTTGTTAAAAATTGGTGACAAAGACTTAATTATTGTTGGTGTAGCCAAATTTCTTAGTTGGTCTTGGGCAATCAGGGAAAGGAGCGGAGGATTGTAGCCCAACTTGCTTCCCTCCATTTTTACTTATAAAGTTGATTTTATGACCATTTTACACTTTATGAATTGTGTTACCACATTTTAATTATGATGTATTAACTTGATTGCTGCTTTTTAAATTGATTTGTATAGTATGTCTTTTAAGATGAATAATCATAAATAAAGACTTTTTGAATGAATGAATGAAAAGAGAGTATCGTTGAAATATAACAACACTGTCTGGTTGGAGAAAGGACAACTCCCGAGATGCTACACATCTTCCCCACTCTCCATTGTATTGTGATACAAGTATCTGGTCCTTGAACGTGTGGCCAAGGCTGAATTACAGATGTTTTTCACCCACTGAGATATTACCCAAGTCCTGTCTCTTTATTGGGCAATTATGGCTCCGTTCAGAACTATTTTTGAGAAGGAACATCTCTCTCTAATCAAACACTGAACTTATGGTTGTATAATCAAAGGAGCTACTTTGTTTCCAATTCCCCTCTTGGACTTTAAGAAAAATGTGGATGCGTGAGAGTGAACCCGGGATGCACACAGAAGGCTTGGTTAGAGGCAATCACTACCCGTCCTACTCACCAGCACGGCTGGGACTGCTAGTTCCTAACTTGGTTGCGTGGTATGTTTTGACCCTTTACCCTCTTGGTCCTCATTTGATGCCTGTGCCCTTCTACCTTATTGTTGGAGGAAGAGGCGGTTTCCTTCGAGTGGGGCTGATCATTTGTCTCCTGCAATGTCAGGATCAGCTTGAGTGGCAAGCTTTAGGCAGCTGAGGCAATGCATCTGAGAGCCTCTGACAGCAATGGCGGTACCAGAGGATTCAAGGGCTCGGCTGAAGTAGCTCCATGCATTGGCTAAATGTCTATCGTAGGAGGGGAGGCAGCCCTGTGCAGTGGTTGAGGTGCTTTCTGTTCGTCACCAGCGGCCTGCTTGTGCCACCGGAGACAGCGTGCACATTGTCTGTGATGGAGGCACTTCCGGTTTGCCAACAGTTCAACAGCATCTACTGACAGGGAGGGAGTGCATTTTCCCTCACTGTGGTTGGGGAGTAACAAGGAGGGAAGTTGAAAGGAAATTAACTTAGGTTTCCGATGGGAGTAGCACAGTGTTCTACCTGAGAGGGTTTCCAGTGTAGGTGGGTGGGATCAAGGGGCACACCGGGACAGGAGATGGCAGGCATTGTTGAGTGCAGTGTGGGAGATGTGGTGAAGGGTGCTAGAGCCTGGATCATTGTTATGGTTTGGGCTGCAGTGAGTGGCACACAGAGAAGCTGGTCCTAATGTTGCAGAAAAATAACATTTGTTAAAAACCCATTTTCTCATCCCCGCTGACACCCCTCTATGAGAACCCGGACTTCACCCCGGGTACCACGAAGACAGGTTTTGCAACCTGGAAAGCATGTCACTCCGTGGGCCACTTCTTTGATTCGGCGGGCTTACTCTCTTTCCCGCAAATGTGCGAGGATTTTGGGCTCCCGTTATCGGAACGATTTAATTACTTACAATTACGACACACTGGTATTACACTCTGGTCAGGATAAGTAAAATTAAACCTACGCAAATCGACAGTTGCTGGCGGGGATGCGGAGGCCAAGGGTCATTGACACATATACTGTGGGGTTGCCCGCGCAGCCAGCAATACTGGACACAGGTCATGGACGATATAGACAAACATCTTGACACACTGCTCCCACGATTCCCAACGTACGTGTTGCTGGGACTCCAGAATCCATTAACATATGCCTTAGGGTCTACCTGTGGCCGGCAAATAGGAAATAGGAATGGCGCTGGAGAATGGCGCTGGGGGCGGAGGCCCAGGCCATTTTAGCAAACTGGGGCACCGCGCTAATCCCCACACACACAAATTGGTTGCACAGGATATGGCACATTCTGGGAATGGAGAAGATTTCCATGTCACTGGCAGGGAAAGGGTCCGGATTTCTGTAGCTCTGGGGCCCGTTTGTGTCTCTACTATCCAGGAATTCCACGAGCTTACATGTCCCAAGTATCTCAGGCTCCTGCGCCTCCTGGAGGTCCCTCACCCGGAGAAGCATAGGAGCACTGAGTCTATTCACATCCACACAATGGTTTTGGTATCACATGAGGGTGAGTGGGGTAGGGAGGCAGGAGTTGGGGGTAGGGTTTTGTGGAGCTTCTTCTTCTTCCTCTCTTTTTGTTTTGGTATCAATCTCAGCGTGGAATTATGTTTTGCATTGCCCCTCAGTGGTTCTATGCCCCTGATGACTAACACCTGCTGCTGTACTTGTTTGATGTCTTTGAAAATCCCAATAAAAGATTTAAACCATAAAAACATTTTCTGTTTATGTTCCAGAGCCAAATAGTGGGAGCTGTTAATTAACAGCATTTCTGACCGCAGGTGCAAGCAATAATGTTTAATTATCATATTTTTGAAATACTGTGCGAGGGACAGCGAAGCACAGCACTTATAATGCAGTACTCAGCGGCAACTCTCACAGCAGACACCTGTTGTTTCAGAGGCGAAGGAGGATGGCGGCAGAGCTGGAACATACAAACGAAAACAGAATTGCTGTCAGTCACTAACGCTAGTTATTGGCCTTTAACTTCCAGATGTGCCCTTGCCGCCCATTAATCGAATGACGGTCACTACCTAACGTATTTACTAGGTACGGAGTCAGCAATGCCCGTGACGTCGAGAACTTTCAGTCCTATGTAATCGGATTTCTCATCTGCAGGTAACATGTTGTGTATTTCATGGCCTGTAAGGCCCGCTTTATCAAAAATGAACCTGTAATACAGCTATAACCTCAACAGCGACACAAGGGCAATTTAGCGCACACAACCAAAGGTGTTGCTAGAAAGAACTAGCAAATACACAGCCAAACAAAGAAAACACGAATATCTCATATATTACAGCGATTACCATCTCTAGCATATTTGAAAAGGAAATGATGCCGGTAACCAGAAATGCTTCTCTCCGGGAAATCTTCGCTGAAGGGTCCTTTTGAAGTCTGTTGTGATGCTGTGCATTTTTTTATGCGGCACGATGGTGTGATACATTATCTCATTGTCTGTTACTCACAGTGTCAGCGTGTCCACGTCACTGGGAGCATTTAGAAACATGCTGGGTGCGTAAGAGAGAAAGGAAGCCAGTTCCCGAATGACTGCAGATGGCACCCTGGCACAGAAGTCGTTCAGTAATGTATTCTGTGAGTCAGCGAACAGATTTTCAGTCCTTAAAGTATCAGTTTGTTATCAAAGCAATACACAGGTTAAATTCCAGGAATACAAACGGATCCTATTAGAATGAATAAATACAACATTTTGGTGTCAATATCCATTGCCCCATGTCACACCACTGCAAAGCCAGAGATGCATTTTATTCAATGTTTTATTTATTTATTTATTTACGGGTAGTTTTGCATGTTCAAGGCCCAAGTGCATCACAGTGCTCGGTGTACGTCAGCATCTTTTCATAAGTGCAGCAGGGCAATGGAATGGATACAAAGCGGTTTCTTCAGAGTTTAGTGGATGCAGGGCATCAGCCAACATGCGGCAGTGGCCTCATTCA
This sequence comes from Triturus cristatus, assembly GCF_964204655.1. NCBI lineage: Eukaryota > Metazoa > Chordata > Amphibia > Caudata > Salamandridae > Triturus > Triturus cristatus. The sequence goes on along the minus strand of NC_140582.1, from coordinate 805,745,524 downwards.
CCCAACCTATGATTGTCCAACCTCCAGTTAAAGGTAAGTGAAGCACTAGTTTCTACTGGTGGCTGTAGTCCTATTAAGACTCTAGTAAATTCTAACAAAAGGATTGTTGATAACAATATCAATCTGAAGCTTTATCGCTCGGATATAAGATCGCTAACTGTGACAGGATATTAATGGTGATCTTACGAGATGTCGTTGAGACACATGCTGATGTCTGCATTTTGACTGTGCACATATTTTCGGGTAACACTTCCAAGATTGCGGTCCGATTCGCGTAACCTTACACAGTGGTGACTTCGAGTTCTAACTGCCCCGGAAGTGATGTTATCATTTCCTATTGGCGATATGAGGAGGAATTCCGTATATATACCACCACATAAGTTGAGTCGAGGTAAGCTGGCATCCATACAGAAGATTTTGTCGTGTGCACCGTAACAGGCCGAGTGGAGGTAGGTCTTATTTGAGACAGCTGAGTGTGGCGATAGTGTTATCTTGATGCTAAGGTTCGATTTGCTCCAAGAAATATGTATTTTCCCCCGTAGTGCTCTATTGGCACCGAATCCCGGTTTGGAGAATATAAATACAACCACATCTGATGGACAAACGAGGATTTTAGAGTGAAAAGCTATCTGAAGGTAAATGAGGGATACCTAGCTAAGAAGTTATGGGTGCCATTTTAATATACCCGACAAATTTGTAGGCACCGGGCATAGGGGTTTCAGCTTAGAAAAAGACGGGCATGTCTCGAGCTGACAGAATAATCTGGTAAAAAAGTGAACCATGACTGTGACAGCATGGTCGTAATCCAATATACTAGGTTAAACGAAGTATGTGATAGGGTCTTGTATATGGTAACAGTGTAGAAATTCTTTTACCTTCGTGGGGTTACAGAGTTTACAGACATCGAGTTAACATTGGTCTCACAAAGAGGAGTATTGTCTCTCTCAATGACCTATTGAGACACGCAGGATTTTGCTCTGATAAAATATGGTATTTACTCTTTTTTTAGGTGCCTGTCCGGGTGCGTGGGAAATATTCATCTCTAAAAGGGAATACGTTCTGAGGTCTATTTAGACTTGAAGCGGATGCAAACTAGACATATAAAACTGTCCCGAGGTCTATTTAGACTCGAAGCGGATGTAAATAAGGTATATGAACCTATGACCTAGTTTTGCTATATATCTTTTCTGTTACTTTAAGACAAAGCTCTCGAGTATGTCGTGTTTTATCTTAATAGGTGTCCATATACTCATTGTGAAGGACCGACTTTTTGCTGCTGTCAAAAGTTAATGAAAAGAACTTCCGGCAGCATTTATATGGATACAGCTCTCAAAATAATATACGTGAGTTGTCTAACCATGACCACCATTATAAAAATTATGTCCATTTATGAAAATCGAAGTTGATAGGGTGGTTGGTTCCTCAAGAGTTTTAATAAGTATTAACATGCCCTACAACAGGAATGACAGCGCAGAAATTTAAATGCATAGAGTGAAAACAATTAGGACGTCCAGATGATAAATCCTATCTGGCTCTTAGCACCATTATAGGTGTATGTACTAACAGGACAGGTCTGTCTGGAGTGACATTAAGTGGTGTTTCCACCAATATAAAATTAAAAATAAGTTTTCAAGATAATTTATACCTAGAATGTTGAAATTGACTGGCGTGTATGTAGCATTTGCTTTGATCTGTGGGATGGTCTTTTGAACAGTAGGATTGGTCAGAAATTGAGAGAATAAATAGATTGTGCGAGTGACTAAAAATATGTTATGTATGTTTTTTCCAGATCACTCGTTTTTATACATGATTGATATTGGGACTTTATTTTAAATTTCCTGAAGAAGGTGTTGGCAAGGAATCAGTGCCCACCAAAACGCGTCGATGCTCTCAAAGAGGAAACCACATAAAATCTTTGATTACAGTTTTTTGTGACATGTATAACTGAAAGCAATATTAATTGGGGTCGCAATTGATGAATCGTTGATTTGGTGATTTCCCTCTATGAATAGGACCTTATTGTCCTTTTTAGATTGTTCCCAATCGCATGTTTTATGGTGTTCTTAAATTGTTACTGTGGATAATTTCGTCAATATTATTCTGATACTTAGGTATTATATTGTAATTGCTTCATAATTAGCCTTATAACAATATATAGTATTGTATTTACAGAATTTTTGATAGAATTGTGTACAGAATTTTTAATGAAATCGTGAATAAATTTCCATGCCATATTTTTTCTCTCAATTGTTTTGACTATATCTGTGCTGTTCATTCTTATCCCGTCAGTGTGAAAGGTGTGTTGATTGTTGCGCATTCATGACAAGGAGGCTTTGTCTGGTTGACTAGTTTCTACTGGCACAGCATCAACTGGCACCACCACTGCAAACCTGTTATCACTGGCCCGTCTGCTCAGTAAATTCACATCAGAAGATCTGCCCTATTTAGGGTGGTCATTCCGACGTACATTTTTCCCATTCTGGACCGCTCAAGAAAGTCTGTCAGTCATGAGCACTCAAACACCAGAAATGACCCCCATCTCCTAAGAGAAAAGTCCTAATGCTTGAGGGACAATGATATTTTGTTTTGCACAAATAAACTTTGGAAGGGTTGTTTCTGCAACAAACAAAAAAATGCTGACTGTCTGCTATATATATAGCGGCTTGCCAGTATTTCAGTTCTGTTGAAAGGGCTTCCGCCGCACTGGTGGAATCACTTTTTCCAAAAACATCCCTGCCATGTTGGAGGAGATCTATAAATATGGCAGAAGTTTTCTCCCAGGAAGGAGTGAGCGATTGCCACAGGTGACCCGGCGGACCGGCCGCTGTACTCTAAGTAGCCCCCGACATCATGCAGATGTGTACAAATTATTAATAATAATACCTACATTTTAAATGTATGGCAACAGTGAATTTCTAAGTTTTTTAAAATTGTATTTCCTAACTGTAACCTGTAATCTTTGAGAGTGAGTGTGAGTGAGTGCAGGAGTGTCTCTGTGGGAGTGTGAGTGAGTGATGGCGTGAGTGTCTCAATGGATGTGTGAATGGGTGTCTGAGTGAGCCTGGGAGAGGCTGCATAAGTGTCTCACTGAATGTGTGAGTGGGTGTGTTATTGTCTCAGTGGGTATTTGAGTGGGCACATGAGTGTCTGAGTGGGTGTCGAGTGGATGCATGAGTGTGAGTGAAACATGGCCAAGACTGATTTGCATATGGCTGGGTCTGAACTGGGGTGGCAAAGTGAGCTAAAAAATGATGATGGATTCAACCATTCTCCCCGTGCCTATCAAAAAATGAATGTGTGCCCTCATGTAACGTAACTGGTGCTATGTAAGGCGCTCTGATACCTGATTAGATTTGGGTCAAGCTCGCGCTATATAAAACTCTGCAAAACATAAATAAAAAACCCAGATCTGCAACTGGGGGTGAGTGTCCGAAAACTTTCAGCGCTCCGTATATCGCCTCCATGTGTTTGCTTTGTTTGCCCTAAGTTGGCAGGGTATGCCTAGACTTGGTTCCCTTGCTCACTTTGCCACTGGATTCAAGCTAGCCTGGCTGATGAGGGGTTTTACCCCGAAACCGGTCCCAGGATGTTTGTTTTCATCCAGGGAAGACTTGCCTTGGCAGTTCGGGCTGGACTGTTCCCATGAGGCACCAGGTCAAGATTGATTTCCCTATGGCTGGGTCTGAACTGGAGTGGCGAAGTGAGCTAAAGAATGATGATGGATTAAACCCAGATCTGTGACAGGGGGCGAGTGTCTGAAAAGTTTCAACGTTCCATCCATCCTCTCCTTATGTTTGCTTTGGATGGTATTTTACCAATTGAAAGCTGTAATACTATGCCTGGAGTGGTAAAAGGCTTTTGTCATTTTACAGCTCAGCATGGATAGCATTTCACTAATCCTATGCTTAAAGATTCTGCTGGATAAATTGGCAAAAGGCTTTGTCCCTTTCTAGCTCAGCGTTGATGGTACTGTGCTAGTCTTATGCTTTAAAACTTTGCTAGAAAAACAGACATTTGAGGTGAGAAGATTCAGAGTATCACTGGTGTTGCAGGGTGCTCTATATAGGAGCTGCTCTCCACCTAAATTTGGGAACTACACAGATATCTCTGCTTCATATTTTTAATGAATTTATTTGCCACTCTAAAACTGAAAGGGTAGCGTTTTGACTTATACTGTGTGCTGCCTTGTGTCTGGACAAAGCTATAACTTTCTGAAGAGCAAAACATGCGCCAGCAGTTGCTTTTATGCATTCCAGATTGACTTGGATGGTAAAAGGCTTTTGTCATTTTTCATTTTTCAGCTCGGCATGGATAGCATTTCGGTCATCCTATGCTTAAAGGTTTTGCTGTATAAATGACAAAAGGCTTTCTCCCTTTTAGCTCAGCGTGGGGGGCACTGTGCTAATCCTATGCTTAAAAACTTTGCTAGAAAAACAGACATTTGATGTGAGAAGATTCAGAGTGTCGCTGGTGTTGCAGGGTGCTCTATATAGGAGTTGCTATCCACCAAAATTTGGGAACTACCCAGAGTTCACTGCTTCCTCTTTTGAATAATTTACTCAGCACTCTAAAACTGAAAGGTTGTTGTTTTGATATATTAATGTAAATAGATATATTAATATAAATATATATATATATATACACATATATATATATATAAATATATATATATGTATATATATCCCACACCTGCAGTCTCGTAAAAATCCGTATCCACGAAAAGTAGAGACCACGCAAATCCAGATAAGGCACAATTGTTGTTTTATTTCAAAGCCGAGTTTTCACCAATCTGACGCGTTTCGGGCATCCGCCCTTGCTCACAGACAGTCAGTTAAATAAAATGAGCCCATTTTATACAATAAGACTTTCAATTGGCTACATTTTTTTCACCATTTCTTTGCACCATGTGACATTTGAAAAGTGAAGACATACTACTCCGAATTGCATAGTCTGTTTTCCAAACAATTTCGTTTCAAACCACAATGTATGTAATTGGTAAATAAAATAACAGGTTAAAATCCAAAACCATCAAACGTGAACCAATTATTCATTATATAACAATAATGGCAAGATTATTATATAGAACATATGTAAATGAACATAATCTCTTGGCATAAAATGCAATAGGTTCATAATTTTATCCTAAAGGTATCCAATTTTCATTGACTGTGCAAATAACGCAATAAAGTGCATATGTTTCAGATTAAAATTCATTATATCCAATGTGCAAATTACGCAAAAATGTAAACACAAAAAATGTGCAAATTATGCAATTTTATCAATTTTATAATGTTTCAGAGATGGATACCAAACCATGAGAGTCATAATGAGATTCACACAAATGCATAAAATGCAATTCATGTTATTGAAATAATAACGTTGTCATATTGTAAGACAAAATACTGTGGGTGAACTAACTATTGTTAAGTTTATAGTCTAAACAGACACATCGCTGAGTCTAAGTCAAGTAAATAGAGTGAAAAAATGTATTAATGTGTTCCTGAATGGTGCAATACTTCACACAGGAAAAAATTTTGTTTGAATATAAATGAAAAGAAAAAAAGGGGAAATAAAAAATGGAAATTCATAGTATATTTACATGGAAGCGGTCAGGGCAATACACTCAAAAGAAAACTGACCAAAAACAGTATTCAATAAGACGTTAAAGAAACACATGTAGATCCTCTGTTGTATTTAGCCCATTAGGAAATCTGCTATCTAGTTTTAGAATAAATTCTGATTCTAATCTTCTAAGCAATTTTTCTCGGTCACCGCCTCTCTTAGTTATTGGAACCGAGGCGATTACAAAATAGTTGAGGCATTGTAAGTTATTATTGTGACAGACCTTAAAATGCCTCGCCACCGGATACGATGCATCATTGTTCACAATGGCACGTAAATGCTGAAGAATTCTAACATGTACTGGTTGCCGGGTACTCCCAACATATCTAAGATCACAAGTACAGGTTAGTACATAGATGGCAAATTCAGTTTTGCAAGTAAAAGATCTACATATATCAAGCGGATCCGGGCTAAATGGTGTGCAATATTGGGTGGTGTTTTTTCCAAATTTGCACGCTCTACATGTGGAGCAGCGCTTGAATCCCGGCCGGGATTTCAACCACTCTTCTTGTTTTCTAAGTTCAGGAAAATCATGACAAACATGGCTTCTTAGAGAGGGCCTCCTCCGGTACGTAATCGTAGGCCCATCTGGTAATCTTGGTTTTAAGACCAAATCCGTTTTTAATATCGGCCACCGTTCTTGAATGATAGACCTAATTTGTCTCGCCTGTTTACTATAGGCTGTAATGAGCCTGGGGGATTGGCTGGTATTTGCAGAATCACTGTCAAAAAATGTATTAGATGTAGAGAGAAATAGCGATTCACGAGTTCTAGCTTGTGTTTTAAGAACTGCCCCTCTCAAGATAGATTCCCTATAGCCCCTTTGTCTGAACCTTTCCAGTGCTTCGTTGTACAAGTTTTTAGATCACTGGCTTCTCTACAGATCCGTTTGAGCCTTAATAATTCTCCAAACGGAATATTATCGATAATATGTTTAGGATGCGCACTGCTGGCATGCAGAGTGTTATTACCAGCAGTGCTTTTTCGATAAAGTTTAGTGGCCAAATGATTCTGATGCACAAATACTTTAACATCTAAAAATTCAGCTTCATCTTTGCTGATAGAAGAGGTGAATCTCAAATTTTCCTGATTAATATTGAGGGAAGTGACAAAATCAGTTGCCATAGCATAATCACCACGCCACAAGATAAAAACATCGTCTATAAAACGCATCCAAAACACCACATGTTTGTTATATGCGTCAAAATGTGTCTGCCTGAGGACATGCTCCTCCCACCAGCCTACATGTAAACATGCATAGCTGGGAGAGAAGCATGCCCCCATTGCAACACCACGCTTCTGAATGTAAATGTCCTTGCCAAATAAGAAAAAGTTGTTGTTAAGGCACCAACTGGTAAGTTCCATCAATAACTTGTTGTGATTATAACAATTTATAGGCCTCTTGCCTAGGAAGAATTCCAAAGCTTTGAGCCCAGATGTATGGTCAATTCTCGTATAAAGCGACTCGATATCTAAGGTAATAAATAGCATATCGTCGCTCCAACCAGCATTTTTAATCTTACCAATAAAATCCTCAGTGTCTCTAATGTAAGTAGGAAGACCCTTCACCAAGTCCTGCAAGAAGTAATCGATATATTCAGTCACATGCTCCGCTACTCCTGCAATGGCAGAAATGATAGGCCTCCCAGGTACTGGAACAACTTGTTTATGGACCTTAGGCAAGAGATATAGTTTCGGTAATAAAGGATGCTCAACATGCAGAAACTCAAATTCCTGTTTGGAAATCATGCCTTCTCTTTTGTATTTCCACAATAACTTTTTTAGTGTCTCTTTAGCTTCACTAAAATCTTTATTGGTACTTTTGGAATAGCAAGATGGATTGTTGAGTTGATTCATTGCTTCCTTAATATAGTCTTCTTGTGGCCAAATAACCACATTGCCTCCTTTATCCGCGGTGGCCACAATGATCCTATGGTCCTCACTCAATTTTTTGGTTAGCAATGAATAGTCCTTTTCATGTTGACTCTTGTATCTTTTTTATGCTTTATCCTGTGGTATAGCTTTTGAAGATCATCTGCGATAACATCTTGAAAAACATCAATCGAATCCCTGGGCATTGTGGGAATAAATTTTGATTTAGGTTTAAATGGACTCAGGTTTGCTCCCAACTGCTCAACCGACGCCATTCTAAGCTCCTCCTGAGTAGATGTCATATCAAGATCAATCGTATCATTGGTTGCTAGTTGATGCATTGTCAAAAAGGTTTTGGTGTCTTTAGCATGTAGATTCAGAGAATTCATTACAGCAGCAGTGTTAGTGGATGAGTCCTTTTCATTTTCATTATGACCCTCCTTAACACAAAAGAACTTTTTAGTTTCAGTTTTCTGATGTAAAGATAGATGTCAACTCTCGTTTTTGTGTAGTTGAAATCTGAAACCGGACAGTACGTTAATCCAAGACTTAACAGTTGTTTCTCGGCTTCACTTAGGGTGATCGTGGATAGATTTATAATTTCATTATTTGTTATTGCTTTTTTTGCCAATATTGCTTTTTTTGTTTTTTGGGCGATTTTATGCTTTTTCCGACGTTCACTCCTCCTTTTGTTACATCTTGCTCTTTTTGCTGTTGAATTTTTTGCGGTGGCTTGGTTCGTGGTCGAAGTGTCTGGAGCCTGTCCGACACTAAAAAATCCAACTCTTCTCCTAAATCCAAAACAATAGTATTCGGGTCCCATGTGCTACAACCCTCCTCATCAGATGAAGGCCCACTAGTTAGTGATTCAATATCACTTGATTCTTGGTTAATGTTGGATTCTTCATTCGGTATTACAGAGGTCGACGTTGTTGCCTGATTTGTGGGCCTCGTTGATTTTATTTGTTTTGACTGTTGCGCAAATTTAGTTCTTTTCGCGTTGTCGAATTTTTTGGCGAAGGTATAAATACGACCCTGGGCATAGTCCTCTTTATAACGGGCGAATTTATATACCTTTCGCGCTTTGATCTTGTCTTCCTGTTTAGCCAATCTTTCATTGATTTGTTTGCGTGTTTCAGTAATTAAAGCATTAGGCTCGAATTTTGCCAACAGATCATTGATTTCTTCAATCTCTCCCATTAGCGCTTCTCTATCGATCACAGCGTATTTAACTTAGATTTGTAATAGTTTTGCCGAAGAATCCAAATTAGTGTGGCCCCATTCTTTAAGCATATTTGGATTCGGCTTTTCGTAACTTGGTGCCAACAGTATTCGAAGCCCACGAGGCACACGCTTTTCTTCCAAATACATCGTTAAAGATTTGTGTTCCCACCACTTTGACATTTCTTGATACATGCATTTCTCCAATCTTTTTAACGCCGCTCTTATTTGATTCTCCTCGGAGTTGTCACTTCCACTTAATTCAGCAATGTTCTTTTTTTCTGAATTTGTCAAGATTTTGGGCAGACTGGAATAGAGTGCAGCCGCCGCCGCTTCTCTTCCACGTAGAATTTCCTCTGACATAGGGAAACACTCAAATTGCTTATAAAATTATCAAACGTTTTTTTAAACCTGAGCAAAGGCTCGCCTCCAGGCTTACAAACGCTGTGTGCCAAACGACCTCCCCACCGTGTCTATAGTTATGGTTCACTCACCGCAAAGGTTACTTTTGTTGCAATACGTTGTTTGATGCTGGAAACAAACGCTGCTCGTAAATCACCTCTGCCTGGGCTTCACAAACCAAACGAACACGGGGGCTGCTGTTGAAGAAATCCCTTTGAGGAAATAACACGAGTTGATTGAACACAGCAGCCAGCTTTTAGGGAGTGGAAATGCCTCGGACGCAATCACCTTCCGACATTTAAATCCCACACCTGCAGTCTCGTAAAAATCCGTATCCACGAAAAGTAGAGACCACGCAAATCCAGATAAGGCACAATTGTTGTTTTATTTCAAAGCCGAGTTTTCACCAATCTGACGCGTTTCGGGCATCCGCCCTTGCTCACAGACAGTCAGTTAAATACAATGAGCCCATTTTATACAATAAGACTTTCAATTGGCTACATTTTTTTCACCATTTCTTTGCACCATGTGACATTTGAAAAGTGAAGACATACTACTCCGAATTGCATAGTCTGTTTTCCAAACAATTTCGTTTCAAACCACAATGTATGTAATTGGTAAATAATAATATATATATGGTATCGAATCCGCCAAACTCAAATTAAGTCCTGTAGTATGGTCCCGCTGTCCAAATGTAGGAGACATTCCAATGGGCAATTGTGCCACACAAACAATTATAAAACAATTAGGGCAAAAACAAAGGATGACACTACCACATTTGACCACAGTTAAAGACAGGGCAGGAAGTAGTTGGGTACAGAGGCAGATTTATGAAATATAAGTAAGATGTGGTTCACAAGTGCATGCCACCACTTCCAGAACTATATGCAGATAGCCTCATCTATGATACAGAAATGTTAAACATATGCTACAAAAACACTAAGAAGAAAACCAACATCAACACAACTCCAAAGCATCTTATCTGATAACCATGTTCAGAATCCAAATTATGGCTAAGCATTCTGAAGACAGCAATAGACACAGATGTGCAATGCATCAATTTTCAAGAGCAAACTATCAGTTCTGGCTGTCATGGCCTTCAACTGTTTCAGCATGTACGTCAGATACTTATCACCAGCCACATACAGCAGCTTGCATTGTATTACTCTGCTGCAGGTGAATTGTGAATGTACAAGCACAGAAAAACGTGCATGATGCTGATCTGTGGCAGGAGAGTTGTGAGTACTGTGTGTTCAGACAGGAGCCAGATAACAAGATCTTAGGTTACTTAAGGCCTGACTGCAATCTTCACATAGGCTCAGAGCAGTGAGCCTGTGTGAAGATTACATTATAGGCTCAAACTCAAACTAACGTGAAAACTGAGCAACAGGGCGTTATCAATCAAAGGCTGAAATCTGCTCCGACACGGTCAGTGGGCTTTATGGATCTCATAGAGAGAGCCAGAGATTGCACCCAAAATCCCGATCTTCGGTGAGAGCACAAGTGGGAGTGAACCGAGCTTAAATCTGTACTGATGGGAGGGGGGAAGGCTGGGAGATTAGATTTCTGGGATCCCACACAAACCACTGAGTGAAGAAGTCACTTCATGGGAGACGTGGACAATGACCTAGGTATACTTTTAAGAACATTATCAACCACCTGTGGTTAGTTTCACGTCCCTAGTTGCTAATTCTAGACGTTTTGTAAGTTGAAACTTACTTTTCCACGGCCACAACGGTTTTGCACCGGAGCCGCATTGCCCATGTTCGCCTTGGAGGATGCCATCTTTCTACCAGAACATATTTTTTTTATTTTTTAATGCTGCTTGAAATAAAAAGTAGACCATGGGGGTCACATTGCTTTGAAGAGATTGCAGGAACTGAATGAGGCGTGGTGCAGAATAATTTCAAAACTCAACACACAACAGGATTCAGTTGTTCTTGGGCAATCTGCCTGTCCCTTAATCTGGCCGCTCCTAGATCTCTTGACTTCCCATTGGTCGGAGGCCAACTTGGTGTGGTCAACTGGTGATCTATGCCTAAGTGGGTCAGGCTATCATTGAGCTCTCCTCCCTTGGGGCACGCGTCCATTAGCGGATTACAGTTCATCTGGAATGCCATGAAGACAGACTACTTTTTTCTTAGCTTGAGAATCATAGCCTCGGCAGCATTAGATGACGCATACTTTTTGAAAGCATATCAAGATCACGCTCAGTTCCAAAAACTCAACATTTTCCCCTTAGATGAGCTTTCATTTTTGCCTGTCCTTGGTGGCCTATCTATGCACTTTTCCACTCATAACTCTTCTTCAGACCAGAGCAGATTTGTTTGTGATTTTAGTGTCCTGAGGGTAGTTATTTATTTAGGAGCGAGGTAGCTGCTGTTCAACAATGTTCCTCCATATACTAGCCATCATTACTTTTAGTTGCAGCTCGATGCAGTCATTTGATGTGGTAGAATTAACCAATTCCATGACAATGACTTCCTCATTTTGCTGTCTGTTCATTCCTCAATTTTCAGGGAGTTGCTTCCTCTTTTATTTGTGAGTTGCTGTTCTCAGGTAACAAGATACGAAGTTCATCTGATTCGCTTTATAGCACTTACGGTTCACTCAAAAATCCATCTTCTGTAAGTGGAGCATTTACTTATCTGTGCAAGCAAAAAGCACAGATAAAAAGCAAAAGGATTGAAGTGCCAATACTGATTAAATGGAGAAGAGTGGCTTGAGGCCCACGATGAACGTGAGCACATGGCCAAACCATAAAAGTGCATCACTTTCCTGCGGGGATGTATTCTATAGTAGTATGCCACACACCCAGTCTGATGAAGGTTTCATAATTTTCCTCAATGAATGTTTCCATGTGACCAAGTTGTGGGTGAGGCAGAAATAGAACATTACCATCCACAACAAACTGCAAAGGTCTGAGAAGAAGGCTCCAGAGCACCATTGTTGTCCTTTAGTGTCTGTGGGTCTGTGCTGGCCACCCTAAATCGTGTCCAAAACATTCTATAACAGGCTTCATGTATTTGATTTGGAATACTGAGATGTTTTAAACCATTCCCCTCAATCTTTGGAAACAACCCACAGATGGTTAATATATTGGCCATAAATAGTTGGCCATGGACAAAATCCTGTAAAGGTCAGGCATTAGTTCATGGTAAGAAAATTCCAGTGGATAAGACCTCCGGCCTTTTGATTAATTACCGCTGGTCTTCGTCAGTATTACTTCAGTTGCGATTTGTATGTGGAAAGGGATCTTGGGCTGTTCAAAAGCGATAGATTGGACCAATTTGTAGAGTGACTTGACATGCTTTCTGAAAGAAAAGGCTGGGAAATTTAATCCAGCATACACGGTACATCCTATTTGATGGTAGTTTTGGAAGTGCATCCGCTCCTTTCTAGTCATGTATGACTAAAAAATCTTGACCTTTGGGTGAAGCACAAAGTATCTGATTTAGAGTGAGTAGAAATTAAATTACATTGGATTTCTCGAGTACATGAAAAATCCAGATGGGAGTCCACTAGAGAAATGTCATCTACCATAGGCCTAGTGTGGTGAAGGAAATACAACTGATGGAGTCAATCATTCAAATGTAACCCTTCATATAGACAGCAGAGGATTTTCCATTGCCATTCAACTCTACCTTTGAGCCTAAATGCATTTGGATAAATATGATTGCTACAATCTCCACCCACTCAACCATAGGGTGATCACTACCACAGAGGCAAATTATGGGCAGGAACAGTTAAAATTTAGGACTAAGGGTCAAAATTCAGGACAAAGGGTTAATTTTATGCACAAATCTGTGTCATGCAAAAATATTATACCAGTAAATAGACAGCCAACACAAGTACAAATCAAAGTAAATTTATGTTCTCTACTTAGTATAAAACACAGCAGTTTTGAGCATCCAATGTAACTCAACTTATTTACATGTTAAGAACTAGCAAATATTTGCGAAATTTGACATCTGACAAGAGGGACAGTTACCACACAATTCTGCCCTTTGCCGTGAATGACAGTACCAGAAGCAGTGCTCTGCTGATAAACGTAGATTTCCAGCACAGATGTAGTAATAGTCCAGAGGCAGAGAGGGAGAGAAATGTAGAGTAAGTGGTTACAGCACATATTAGGGAGATAGTGTGTGTGGAAATGTGTCCAAGCCCCTTTGTGCAAGTGTAGAATACAACATGTTTCCTAAGAATGATGCAAGAACAATTAGTGACAGCTAGAAAAGGAGCACAGACAAAACTTTGAAAACACCGACACATACAATCATCACTCCTCATACCTGAGATGTGTCAAACAGTGCACCACCATATGCGTTGGACATTGTTCCATTAGCCACTGCATAGAGTACCCCCACCAAATGCATAGTTCACCACCACATATAACACAGGGCACTACCCCTCATGGAACAGTGCACTGACACCCACGGCACATTCAGCTATAACAAGAGGCACACTGAACAATAAACCTCAATCAACCACTGCATAATGTATTCCCACAAATGAGGTAGTGCACCAACACACACAACATAGTGTACAGCTACACAAAACAGTGGACATTAGTCTCAATTTACAGACTGCCCATTAATTAGCAGGCAGGTGGGCACTCTACCGCAGGAATACATTTAATGGAGCTACACTGGCTGCTAGTGCAATAAGGAATATATTTACCACAATTCAGTTTGTGGAAGTCTTTCCCTTCCTCTTTGATGAGGTGAGATTTGTTTAAATATATTTTCTGTACTTAAAGTGCTCACAGGGTCTAATCTAAAGTCTATTAGCTGCCAGCGAAGGCTGTTGAGCCGAATACAGAAGTCCTATACAGGGAAGGGAAGTGGTCTATATGGCTTGTGTAGCACTAGGTAAACAACTCCTGTAATTATGTGCAAACATAACCTTACCAATGACAGTATTCAAGGTTACCTGCACTTGTCTTCTAAATGAGGTATGTTTGTACTGTTTCTGCCCAAGGGGTAACTTGTTTTACTCCATTGCTTTTGCCCGATCTTATGACAATAAAAAGGGTATATTGAATGTGCTTGACCATCCTGTTTTAATCTATCTTCTGGTAGGAAGGAGCCAGTAAAAACTAATTTTCGCTCACCCACACAATTTTAATATAAGTGTAACACTTTAAAAAGTGGGAGATATAAATCTTGACATATGAGGAATAACCTAACCCATACTAGGCTTCCAACTGTCACCCAGGAGCTGAATAGCTCCTTAAATGAAGTGTGAGTTGGCTCCCAGAGCTGAGACAAATGCCTTTGGTGTGGGGAGGCATTCTGTTTCGCTGACATAATGTCTATCTGGGCAGTGCCCATGAACTCAATTAACTTCAAAGGGGCCTCTCCATCACAGGCAGATGTATCTAACACCTGGGTGTCTGGTCCTCCTTTGTCCCTCTAATCAGCCATGCTCCAATCCCAGAGCTGCCCCCAGAACTGTTTTTTAAGGACCACAGTGGAGGTGTTGCTCATTTCCCTGGTCACACCTCTGGGTGGGTATGGGAGCTTTGCACAGGGAAGGAAAGGCTCTGCTATATTGGCTTTGGGCAGAAAGGCTCACTGTGCGATGGTCTGCATTAGGGCACACAGCCACTGTTGCAACAGTTGGTATGGTTACCCCTGGGAACTTTTTACCTATCGATTCACCTCCACCCACTGGCCAGAGCTAGCCATACCTGTGACAGCTCGGGGAACCCTCTTCAGAACACTGCTCGCCCTGTAGAAAACAGTGGGACTGCACCTGTTAATGAGACCTGTGAAGAACACTGAAATCCTGGACCTGCTCTCACTCTCTAGGACAAAGAAGTGGACTCCAAGGGTCCACTTGATTGACAAATGCTGATTGATTGAAGGTTCAATTGGCTGCCCTCCTGCTAATCTTCTGGGACACAAAAAGCTGTTGGACTTGGCCCTCTCTGCAAGGTCACAAATACTTTTTGCTTTTACCCCTCCTGTTTTCTGAAATTCGTTTTTGCTGGCATTATGACTCAATGCACTTTACCACTGCTAGTCAGTACTAAAGTGCTGCTGCTCGCTCCTTCAAACATGGTAATGTTGGCTTACACCCAATTGGCACATTTAATTTACTTATAAGTCCTTAGTAAAGTGGTACTACATTTAGGGACTGTAAATTAAATGCTACCAGTGGGCCTGCAGCACGTATTGTGCCACCCACTTTAGTAGCCCTTCAAAACAAGTCTCAGGCCTTCTATTGCAGACTGAGTGCAGTGTTAACCTGCCAGTTCGACTTGCCAAAATGAACCTTTAGCCAGGTCTAAAACTCCCTTTTTAATACATATAAGTCACCCCTAATGTAGGCCCTAAACAGCTCCTAGGGTACGGTGCATTGTATTTAAAAGGTAGGGCATGTGGTTTTAAATTTTACATGTCCCGGTAGTGAAAAAGTCTCGAATTCGTGTTTCACTAGTGTGAGGCCTACTTTTCCCATAGGATAACATTGGGTTACCTTATTACATTTAATAGGCGCTAACATATGATTGAGAACATGTAGGGATATCATGTTTTGGCTTCAAATGAATTGTCATTTAAAATTCTCTTGAAATGTAAAGTCAGATTTTATGTCGCAATTCTGAAAATGCCACTTTTAGAAAGTTGCCCTTTTCTTGTCGTAACCATTTAGTGCCTCCAGTCTGTGTTCTGGAACACATGACTGTGAAAAGTTTGAAGTTTGTCTATGTGTATTCTTCCTGGACAGCAAAACAAAGAGAGACTAGATGTTGACGGGATGATAGGTGGGGCAGAACTGTTTCCTACCCAATTTACATTTCAGAGGAGTGCCTACAGCACACTCACAAAGGAACTTGACACCAGACTTTTGTAACTCTAGACCACTTGGAGCCTGGGCAGGTGAAGGAAGGAACTTTTTCAGAACCAGATAGGGGGATAGTCTAGAAGCTTCTCATTCAAAGGATTGCATAAAGTATTGGAGCCTCAGACCAGCTCTTCAGTTCACTTTTGGACCCACCAGACCCCCAGAAGGACTGCCTTGTACTGCTTAGGCCTGCTTTGTGCCTAAAAGGACTGCCCTGCTGCTACCAGATGGCTGGATCTCCCATTTGTTTCTTCCTTGAAATATTCCTTGACATGTCTTGAACGCCAACCGAAGGCCATTGTGGCCAATGCTACAGCCATCGCCAGATGCGGCTCTTTGTTTAGGAACATCTGTAACATGCTGAATGACTTTAGAAGATCAGAAGCTCTTGGTCAGCAGTCTGTGGTGGAGCCATGAATCAGAAAAGAACCATAAAACACAGGTCTGCGCTATATATAATATATATATATATATATATATATATATATATATATATATATATATATTCACTGAAAAAACCATAGGTTTCACACATGTTATAGTTAGTGGAAATTTTACTGATAAAAAACCAATGAAATTGCCCCGTTATAGTTAGCGCAGGCAACTATAACTCACGCGACCACAATCCTCTGCTGATGCTAATACTGTATTTAGACACTTATTTGCCCATGTCTTCTTCCATACATTTTTAGCTATACATATATTACAAATATTTTTTTTTCATAAAGACACATATGTCATCAGCAGAGGATTGCGGTCGCGTGAGTTATAGTTGCCTGCGCTAACTATAACGGGGCAATTTCATTGGTTTTTTATCAGTAAAATTTCCACTAACTATAACATGTGTGAAACCTATGGTTTTTTCAGTGAATTTGCAAGGTTTTTTAAATGCTAATTCCTAACTATAACGTGTGTGAAACCTATGGTTTTTTCAGTGAATTAGTACGGTTTTTTAAATGCTAAGTTTTTTTCCCTTATAATAAGCCCTGTACATTTGGTGGCCTACGGCCACCAAAAGCACAGGGGGTGGGGTAAGTGTGGATAGTGTTTTTTTCCATTGTAATAAGCCCAGCACATTTGGTGGCCTTCGGCCACCAAAAGCACAGGGGGTGGGGTAAGTGTGGATAGTGTTTTTTTTATTTTTATTTTTTTACCGTACGCTTACCGTAAGCGTACGGTAAGCGTACCCCGCGAAATTGCCGAAAAAAAAATAAAATCGTTTTTGCACTTGGGGGATGTTTGGGGACTCCCTCCACATGACTATGTGGGAGGGAGTTGTCAAAACAGCCCCTTTACATGTTTTTGGGCTTCCGATTTTAAAAATCTCTCTCAGTGCGAGAGACAAAATGGCGGCCGCCGCTTCCTGGTTTCGGCCGATTCGAATGTTTACTAAGATCTAAGAGCCAATCAGAATCGCGCTCGCGCACGCCACCGTACGCTTACCGTAAGCGTACGGTAAGCGTACCGTAAGCTGGCTCAGATATATATATTGATTTAAAGGCTATTTTCTCAGAATCTACTGAACAGATTTACACCAAACCTACAAAAGGCACTTCCTTGACCTAGGGACTACCTCTCTGCCAAATTTTGAGTAATTCTGTTCAGCCATTCGGGCTGTAGCTCGTTCTAAAGGTCCTATGGAAAAATGCATGGGAAAAACGCGTTTTGGGACCCCCTTTTATCTCAGCCCCCGCTTGACGAATCCCCCCGAGACTTTCAGGGTAGGAGCGGAGCGTAGCGCCCCACCTATTTTGAGAAATTCGCGAGGATTCGTCGACCGGCGCCAAAGTTATTCAAAATAGAATGTTGAGGTTTTCCTATGGAAACGTGGTCCTAACTATAACTACCTACTGGCTATCGCCAGTAGGTAATATATATATATATATATATATATATATATATATCAAAATGCACTGTTTTTTTATTGTACTTTACAATAACTGAAGTTGACAAAGTTGCATGATTGACACACCAAAAATAACTAAAATGGAGCCATGGGGAAAAAGGATGTCAAATAAAAAGTTTTTTCAAGAAATTTAAATTTTTGTAACTTTTTGCACTAGTACCTTGATTATCAATTGGATGCATATTATAGAATGTGAAAATGGCGTTTCAAATACTTCAGGTGGATATATTGCACTAGCACTTTATATTCTTTGAATGTACTTTACAGTGAAAGAGGACAAATGGCGACAGACTTGCACCATGTTACTGTGTTGAGGTTAACAGTCTAGTGTTATAACAACAGTAAACACAAACAAGGACAATAGCACATAGCACTTTATATACTGTCTAGACGTTGGGGACTCTACGGTCCAGTAGAAGGCTAATGGTAGCCGAAACGCGTAGGCCGTCCTAATTTTTGCACAATTGCACAATGGTGTTTAAATAAATGAAATTCGAAACCTACACTGCTGTGGTGCCGTGACTTTCGCCGAAAAACCGAAGGAGGAGAGGGAATCCAAGAATATATATATATATTCATTGCGGGGGCGTGAGTTATAGTTAGCTGAACTAACTATAATGGCGGAATTTCTATGGTTTTGTAACAGTGAAATGTCCAACTAACTATAACGTCCCTGAAACCTATGGTTCTTTCAGTGAATTTCTAAGGTTTTTAAATGCTAATTTCTAACTATAACGTGCCTGAAACCTGTTTTTTTCAGTGAATTTCAATGGTTTTTTAATGCTAATTTCTAACTATAACGTCCCTGAAACCTATGGTTTTTTCAGTGAATTTCAATGTTATTTTAAACGAAAATTTCTAATTTTAATGTGGCACAATCCTATGTTTTTTTTAGTTAATTTCTAAGGTTTAATAAATGCTAATTTCTAACTATAACATCTCTATTAAGTCCCCTTGAATCCTAAAGGTCCCTGTTGGCCAAGTAGCCCACCAGGTACCTCCAGTAAGCGCAACAGAGCTGCGTTGCAGAGAGGTGTTCCTAGGCCACGCCCCTTTTTACTCCACGCTGCAAATGCGGCTTCTGGCGCACTGCTGCCCGGACGATGAAGTCCACTTGTGTCCTGAGGTCCTTAGGACTCAAGAGGACCTCATCGCCCACCAGTAGTGCACCAGAAGCCGTGTTTGCAGAGTGGTGTAAAAAGGGGCATAACCTCAGAACACCTCTCTGCAATGTAGCTCTGTGGCGCTTACTGGAGGTACCTGGTGGGCTAGTTGGCCCCTGGGGACCCTCAGGATTGAAGGGGAATTAATCCCCCAACTTAAAACGCACCAGGGGGCGCGCTTGCACAGTGGTGCAGGGAGGGGGCGGGGCCTGATGTGTGCTAGTGTGCACATGGGCCACGTGGCATGTTTTAAGTTAAGGGATTAAGCCCCCTTGAATCCTGAGGGTCCCTGGGGGCCAACTAGCCCACCAGGTACCTCCAGTAAGCGCCACAGTGCTGCGTTGCAGAGAGGTGTAAAAAGGGGCCTGTCCTTGTACCACCTCTCTGCAATGCAGCCGTGTGATGCTTACTGGAGGTACATGGTGGGCTAGATAGCCCCCAGGGACTCTCAGGATTCAAGGAGAACTAATTCCCCACCTTAAAACGCACCACGTGGTGCGTTTGCACAATGGTGCAGGGAGGGGGCGGGGCCGCCGGCGATTTGCCGGTTCCTTTTTTAAAACAAAAATTGGGAGGGGGGGCTGCGTGGCCCCCCTTCCCTGGCCCACTTTTGGCCACAGGGAACCCATCCCCCGGGGCCTGGCAGCCTTGTTTTTTTAAAAAGTTATGCGGAGGGGGACCGCGTGGCCACCCTCCAAAGGCCAATTATGGTCCTGGGGACCCCATCCCCCGGGGCCGGCCTGCCGTTTTCTTTTCTCCTTAGGGAGGGAGGCCGCATGGCCCTCCTCCCAGGCCACTTCGGGCCTCGGGAATGGCCTCTCCATTGGGGACCGTAGGGGGAGCACCAATGCCCCCATGGTCCCAGCCGGCTCCCCGCCTCCTGCGGGAGCCAGCATGCTGACATAGAGCACCTCTTGTGGAACAGCAATTGTGCTTTGCTTCATTGAAGCGAGAGCAAGTTTTCCTGCCCTCGCTTCAATGAAGCAAAGCAGGGTTTGCTATGGCAGGGTGGGAGCCGTGCTCCAACCCTGCCATAGCAAACGGCAATGTCCCGGGGGTGGGCACCCCAGGACATTGCAGGAGCCGGCGGGGGGGTGGCGGTCCCCAGGGCCATGAAGGGCTCCAGGAGGGGGGCCACGCGGCCCCCCTCCCAATGTGTGCAAAGCCATGGGGAGACCCCACACATAGGTTTTTTTTTTTAAACCACAGCCTCAGGGAGGTGGTGGTTCCCGGAGCTGCAGGAGGGCTGCGTGCTCCCCGCAAACATGAATAAAGCCCCGGGGAGGTGGCAGTCCCCGGGGCTTGAGCCCCCCACACAGGTTTTCTTTTAATAAAGGAGAGCCCCGGGGAGGTGGTGGTCCCTGGGGCTGCATGGGGTGCTGCGTGCCCCCCGCAAAACATAAATAAAGCCCCGGGTAGGTGGCGGTCCCCAGGGCTGCGGGGGCCCCCGCGGGCTCCCACTATTACTTTTACGCATGCCCCCGGTATCTGGCCCACCCGGGGGCTCAATAATAATGAAGCGCGAAGCCTGCGGTTTAAAGAAAAATCTTTTTTGGGAGCCCCTGAGCATGCCTAGGGAGTCAGGATGTTTCTACCCGGCCCCCTATTCTTATTTTCTAACCTTAGTTTTACTGTTTTCTTGTGACTCGGTTTTAACGAGTCACAAGACAGCTGCCAACACTTCCTGGTTTGGAGTGTTGGCAGTCAATCAGAGTGAAGCTCGTGTCCGGGATATCGAAATGTTTTATTTTTCTAATTTCTCAGGAACTACTGCACGGATTTACACCATTTAACAAAAAGGTCTCTTTCTGAACCAAGGGCTACCTTTTTGCCAAATTTGGTGTAATTCCGTTCGCAGTTCGGACTGTAGCTTTGTCTAAAGTTTCCTATGGAAATTAACATTGGGAAAACGTGTTTTGGGACCCCCCTTTTTTCTCGGCCCCCGCTTGATGAATCACCCCGAAACTCTCAAGATAGGAGCTGACCGGAGCGGGCCACTAGTTTTGGCGAAGATTCGTCAACCGGTGCCAAAGTTATTGGGAAAAGAATAAAACCTTTTTGAATAGAAACAATGTCCTAACTATAACTACCTACTGGTAATATATACATACATATGTATGTATGTATGTATATATATATCTATATATATATATATATATATAGTCACTTAAAAAACCATAGGTTTCACACATGTTATAGTTAGGTGGATATTTCTCTCGTAAAAAACCAATGAAATTCCCCCGTTATAGTTAGTTCAGATAACTATAACTCGCGCGACCGCAATTCACTGCTGATGACGTCACATATTACATCACTCATGACATGCTCAGTGGCATCACTCATGACATCACTGATGACATCATCCTTGTGATAGAGTGGCGGCCGCGCGAGTTATAGTTATCTGAACTAACTATAACGGGGGAATTTCATTGGTTTTTTACGAGAGAAATATCCACCTAACTATGACATGTGTGAAACCTATGGTTTTTTAAGTGAATTTGCAAGGTTTTTTAAATGCTAATTCCTAACTATACCGTGTGTGAAACCTATGGTTTTTTCAGTGAATTTGTACGTTTTTTTAAATGCTAAGTTATGCATGTATTATTTTTTTTTATATATATTTATTTTACAATAAACTTCGTATTAAAAAAAAGATGTTAAAATTTATAATTTTTTTTTTGGTTTTTCACAATGCGCGCCGCGATTTAAAAAAAAAAAAAAATGTTTTTTTCTGCCTTCGGGGTCCTTCAGAGACCCCCTGACAAAGGCTAGGGGGTCAGGAACTCTCTACCCTGCCCCCTTTTCATGTTCGCCACCTTCCTTTTTCACTCTCGCACTGAAAACAAACAAAATGGCCACCGACACTTCCTGATTTCGACCGATTCGAACGTTGACTAACATGTAACCACCAATCAGAATTACGCTCGCGCACGTTAGGGTGCTCGCACGGTGCGCGCGCGGTGCTCGCACGGTGCGCGCACGGTGCGCGGCTATAGATATGTATGTGCTTTTAACTGCAATTTTCTCAGGAACTACTGAACAGATTGACTCCATATATGCAAAAGGCACATCCCTGAGTTGAGGACTACCTCTCTGCCAAATTTCAAGTAATTCTGTTCACCTGTTCGGGCTGTACTTTGGACTAAAGGTCCCTACGGAAAATTGCATGGGGAAAACGCGTTTTGGGACCCCCCTTTTTTCTCAGCCCTCACATGACGAATACCCGCCGAGACTTTCAGGGTAGGAGCGGAGCGGAGCGCTTCACCTATTTTGAAAGTTTGCGAGGATTCGTCAACCGGCGCCAAAGTTATTCCAAATAGAATGTTGCGGATTTCCTATGGAACTAACTATAACCATCTACTGGCAACCGCCAGTAGATAATATATATATATATATATATGCAACAACCACGATGACGCTGTACCTCCTTCTCGGCGAACAGAGACACCGCGAATCCCAGGAATAAGGCAAGATGTTATTTATTTAAAAGAGATGCACAAAATCTGACGCGTGTCGGGCGGTTGCCCTTGCTCACAGATAGTCAGTGCCGGATTTGCAATTTTTTAAAATCTGCTTTGTGTGCACCACGTGGGGTAATAGACATAGACAAACTACTAAGTGCCTAAATATATTGTATGACATGATGGTTCAGTCTTTCTTCTTATTTAAAAAGCGAATTATTTTGGAACATCGATGTAAGGATCTGATAGTGCACATGACTGTCAGCAAAACAAATGTTTAGCAGAAAAATACAAAGCATAAATGCAAATACTTTTCTAAAATGCTCACTTGATAAAGTAAACAAATGCAGAGGCCATTCATTGACCCAAGACACATGTGCAAAACCAATGCAAGATATTGTGCAAACTATGCAAATAAATATGTGCAAAATAGAGCAAATTGCAATATGTGCAAATTACGCTGTGCAAATTTTGCTATAGTAAAGTGAGTACATTTTATATAATCAATTTGCAAAGTATATGTACAAATAACGCAAACAATGAATAAAATTTGTCACATTATCAAATACGATCCTTTTTCAAACAATTGATGTAAAATATAAGGCATAAATGCTCTTAAATCCTGTGCCTGCCTTCAAAATAAGAGATCCTATTTATGAATGTTGATCCCAACATAAAAAATATATTGAATCTGAAATGACTGGACCATATCTTAATTACCATGTCTAAATCGCTTTGAAATATAATTAATGTGAAAGAATAAAAAAAAGAAAAACATTTTTTGACCCAAAGGTGAAACACTGATATATATTGTATCAATACTAAATAATAAAAATGAAATAAAAAAATTGTCAATGTCGCAGGGAAGCAGCTTCATGTCTAAGTGCTGCCATTGGTTTCCCATCTGTAATTGATAGATAAATATCGTTTTATAAAAAATGATACAAGTCCTCCGTAGTATTCAACCCATTAGGGAACTTACTGTCCAATTCTAAAATCAATTTCGACTCCAGCTTTCTTAACATTTTGTCCCTGTCTCCACCTCTCTGCAATTTAGGAATTGCTGCAATCACGTAATAGCTGAGACATTGTAAATTATTGTTGTGGACTGCTTTAAAATGCCTAGCCACAGGGTATGAACTGTCGTTGTTAACGATAGCTCGAAGATGCTGGAGAATTCTGACATGGACCTGCAGCTTGGTACTGCCAACGTATTTTAAGCCGCAGGTGCATGTCAGCACATAAACTGCATATTCTGTCTTGCAGTTGTAAGTACCCCTAATTTTAATCATGTCAGGGCTGAAAGGGGTAGCATATTGCGTGGTATTTGTTCCAAACTTACAGGCCCTGCAGCTGGAACATTTGACAAACCCCGGCCGGGGCTGCAACCACATTAAGTCTTTGCTCAATTCCAGAAAGCTTTTCATAATTTGGGCCCTCATAGAAGGTCCCTTTCTATAGGTGATGGTAGGACCTGTAGGTAACCTGGGGGCCAGAACCCCATCCGTCAAAAGTATTGGCCAGCTTTGTGTCAAGATGGATCTGATTTTCCTTTCTTGACGGTTGAAAGTAGTCACAAATCTAGGAGTACCTTCCATACCCTTAGCTTCTGAGTCTATTGCTTGTGTACATGAGGGATTAGTATCTAGTAATGCCTCTCTAGGTTTAGTTTTTATTTTTGTCATTGCCTGTTTTAGAATGGTATCTTTGTAGCCTCTGGCTTTAAACCTATTGAGTGCCTGAGTAGTGCAATATGACAAATCCTCCTCCGTGCTGCAAATACGTTTGAGTCTTAGAAGCTCTCCAAATGGGATGTTATTGATGACATGTCTCGGGTGAGCACTGCTGGCGTGTAGAGTAGAATTCCCAGCAGTGCTTTTTCTGTGCAAAGTAGTGGCTATTTGCCCTTCATGTATGTAAATTTTTACATCTAAAAAATCTACTTGTTGTGTATTGATATTAGACGTAAATTTTAGATTTTCTTGATTAGTATTAATATTTTTGACAAATTCAATTGCACTTTGTTGGTCCCCTTTCCAAACAATAAAACGTCATCAATATAACGCAGCCATGTAAGAACATGATCATGATAAACAGAACTGTGTGTGTGCTTGAGGACCTGCTCCTTCCACCAGTCTACGTGAAGACACGCGTAGCTGGGAGAAAAGCAGGCCCCCATCGCAACACCTCTCTTTTGTAGGTACAAGTCTTTGCCAAATAAAAAATAGTTATTATCAAGACACCAGGTTACTAATTCTATGAGCATTTTGTTATGACCATAACATTGTATTGGTCTCCTGCTTAGAAAATACTCCAATGCCTTCAATCCCATATGGTGTTCTATACTGGTATAAAGGGATTCAATCTCCAAGGTAATGAATATCAAATCCGGAGTCCAAACTAAGTTTTTAATCTTTTTCAAAAAGTCCCCAGTGTCTTTGATATAAGTGGGCAAACCAGTAACTATGTCCTGTAAAAAATAATCAATATATTGGGTAATATGTTCTGCAACTCCTTCCATGGCCGATATGATGGGCCGTCCAGGGACAGGTGATATATTTTTGTGCACTTTGGGGATTAAATACAACCTCGGTAACACAGGATTTTCAACATGTAGGAACTGGAATTCTTCAGCCAATATCATTCCTTCTCTCTTCCATCTGAAAAGAATTTTTTTGATATTGTCTTTAGCTGCATTGCATTCCCTGTGTGTAGTCTTAGCATAGCATAGGGGATCACTGAGCTGTTTGTGTGCCTCTGCAATATATTCCTCCTGAGGCCAAATGACGATATTTCCCCCCTTATCATAAGTGGTGACAATAATATGATGGTCATTGCTCAGTCGTTTAATTAATGCTGCATATTCTTTTTCATGTTCACTTTTATATCGTCTCCTGTGTTTGATTTTGTAGTGCAATTTTTTCAGATCCTCCACAATCACTTCATGGAAGGTATCTATAGCGTCCCTTGGCATATTAGGCATGAAGGTGGACTTTGGCTTAAAAGGGGTGGTATGCGCTCCTGTTTGTAAGATTGTGGCGGCATTGAGTTCTTGTTGCGTTGATGCGGCCTCCACGGGTTCAACTATATCGCTTTGAAGTTGATGCATGGTGAGAAATAATCTTGCATCTGCTGCTGTTAGTTCTGTGTTAGGCTGTTTGCTCGTAATTTGTTCTCGTTCTTTGAGACATTCTTTAATACTGAAACATTTTTGTAGTTTCAGTTTGCGAATGTAACAAAAGACATCTACACGTGTACGTGTGTAGTCGAAATCACTGACAGGACAAAAAGACAGACCGAGACTGAGAAGCTGTTTTTCAGCCTCGGAAAGGGTGATGGACGAAAGATTTACTATAGTATTATCTTTTATTGATTTTTGCGCCAATATTGCCTTTTTGTTTTTCCGTAGGAATTTGCGCTTTTTGCGACGTTCTCTCCGTCTTTTGTTGATTCTTGCTCTTTTTTCTTTTGATTGTGTGGTCTCAGGGTTTGCATACGGTCGTACACTAAAAAATCTATTTCTTCACCAAGGTCCAATATTTTGGACCTATCATCTGTTGCTAGGCTGCTAGTACTGCCTTCATCCGAAGATATCATGCTCGTTATGGAATCAATGTCACTATCCACAATGGCAGATTGAATGTTGGCGCTTGCCGTTGCCTCCTTGTGAGCAGACACTACGGTTGTTGATTGGTTTAATTTGGATTTTTTGATGTTGTCAAATTTGCGCGCAAAAGTATAGATACGGCCCTGCTCATAGTCCTCCTTGTCTCGAGCAAATTTATATACTTTGCGCGCTTTGATCTTGTCCTCTTGTTTCACCAACCGTTCCTGTATTTCTTTTTTGGATTTGGTGATAGAATCATTTGGTTCAAATTTGCAAAGCATTTCATTTATTTCGTCAATCTGCTTGACCAGAGCCAGTCTGTCAACTTCCGCATATTTAACTAAGATTTTTACCAAATTGGTTGATGCTGCCAGATTACTTTGTCCCCATTCCTTCAACATTTCCGGATTAGGGTTTTCATAACTTGGGGCTAGTAAAATGCGTAGCCCCCTCGGTACTCGCCGATCCTCAATATACTTAGACAATGATTTGTGCTCCCACCATTTGGTGACTTCGGAGCGCATGCATTTCTCCAAGCGTTTGAGTAGACTTTTAATTTGACTTTCATTCGTGATGGCAGTGCTGTCATGTGTTGTCGATGCTGATGCCCCTTTGTTAATAACTGTTGGAAGATTAGAAAACAGAGCATCTGCGGCTGCCTCCCTGTCACGAAGTGCCTCGGCTGACATGATTGGTGCAAACTCAGTTGGTGTTAATATGAAAATTTGAAGGCGGAGATATGCCCATGTGTTGGGGAAATCCCGCTGGTGCCGTATAGTCCTCCCCACTGACGGCGTAAGCCGTTTCACTCACCGCAGACAGGAACCGTTGTCATGCCGATGTATAGTGCACGCCACTTCCTCCCTCCGCTGCGGGCGTTTACTCAGGCTGCGTTCAGGGGCCACCGCTGAAACTTCTTGTGGAAACTCGAAACGCGGCGGCCAACTTCAGGGGAGTGGATTTGTCACGGACGTAACCACCGTCTGTATTACCAATGCAACAACCACGATGACGCTGTACCTCCTTCTCGGCGAACAGAGACACCACGAATCCCAGGAATAAGGCAAGATGTTATTTATTTAAAAGAGATGTGTGGTAAATAAAATTCATTACCGGGACTTAATTTGATACAGAAACATAATAAAATAGCTCAGAAAAATAAGAGGCAGAATCCGTGGTATTAGAGGTTCGGAATGGGCTTTATTCCAATGGTCGATTATAATCGGTTGCTCCAAGTTCCATCACCACGGAGGTTCAGGAAGTGAAGTACATACTTTATTGACAAGAAATGACTTTTATAGTACATACATTACAATGAAGCGAATGCAGTAGGCGTAACAATTGATAAGGAAAATGACGATTCATATGCGTAACCGAAAATGGGTGTAATAAGGAGTAAAAAGGAACATAATTGGTTATGATGTCATATATAGGTGGATCTATAAGATAATACTTGGCATAGATGCGTGCGCAGCAGCATGACGTGTGATTGACGTGCAACTAGGGGGTGAAGGGGACTTGACATTTAGCTCTACATGTGGAGACAAAAAGTCTGGGGGGTCAAGTCAACCTAATCCCAAATCATATCTAACATCCTATGTTTAAAGAACTATGTTATCCACAAAAGAAGGACTCTTGAACAAAATCTATTCTATACTGACTGTGAGTGCGTGTACAAGCGTCTAAGTGTCTACACTAAATGCGAGGGGGTAGGAATATTCCATGGTAACAGGGCTATGAATTACTTGCATAAAGACAGAGAAGCCGGGCCTTTTGCTCGGTAGCTGGAAGAATGTTTACTTAAACTACTAGACAGGAATGCATCGGCTAAGGAGTGAAGCAGATAATTCGAAGGTGAAATACAGTTCTTGGCAGAGAATAGGCTGATGTCAGGCTTCGTGAGCCGCGCAGAGAATGAGACAAAGTTCATGGTCACAGATGCAGGCTCAGACTGGAGTTTTCAGAGGCAGAAGGCAAGAAGAGTTTGATGACAGAATCAGGGCCTACTTGCCTGGACTGTAAAATGGCATAAGTGAACCATATAAAGCCGGTGGCCTTTCATACTTAGGAATGGAATATCCGGCCTATTCATGGCGGATCTGACAGAGGACATGTTGACGGTGGACGCACATGTGTTTGCGTCTTCATAAACTGGAACTGGAGGGGACATACATGTACTTGTGATTCATACATGAAACCGTTGGGGTCCAAGATAGGGGACATAACTGATCAGAAAAATCCATATTTCCACATTCCCTCCTTGTCCCCTACTTGCCCGTTAAGAGATATCAATCTTCATCAATCCATTGATCTGTTCATATAACATCATTTGTTCTTCTTTCTTCTTCCGTGACGAATGAAATCTTGTTGGTGGAATACACGATGTGGCACACAGACCACAGATCGCTGGTCCACATTGTAGACATAGACAGCAACTGAATAGTATGAGAAGGCCAATACCTAGGAAGGATAGAACTCTCCATCCCCAGGCTGATATCACACTCCAAAACCAACCGGACCAAGTCCAAGTGCCTGGGTTCTGGTGTATCTGGCTTACAATCTTATGAAGGCGAGTTATGGCTTTATATACAGATGGCGAATTTTCTGGTATGAATACGCAGCAGCTTGATTCGATGACCCTACAAGCTCCGCCCCTATCAGCCAGGATGACGTCAAGGACAAGACGATTTTGAAGCACAACAATCCGCATAGCAGACTGCTCTTCTGTTAAATTGCCTAAAGCGGATATAGTTTCATTCACTACTGCTTCAAGGGTTCTAGTTAATCTACGTATCAGCTTACTATTAGTAACAGTACCTATATAGGGAAAGATGCCTTTATTATAATCGACATACTTGTCCCATGCCGTCTCAGTATAATCGACAATTGGGAGATCTCTCCGCTCTCTGTTGTGTACTAAATGAATATTTCTATAATAATCAGGAGGAGCTAGGAAAACAGGTGGCAAAAGGAATGCAATGTAGCAGGTACCATCCCAATCTAGAGGTAGACGCATATATGCAGTCTGACCACATATAAAGTAGGAGTGGCGAGAAGCTCTAAATGAAGATTTGCCTTGATCACTGAATTCTACTATAGTAGTGCATTTACTATGGCCCATATGTATGGAACCAACTTTTCTTACACACAATTCACCCTTCGCTGGGAATACTGACATGGTGGGTAAAACTAGTTCAACTTCGGATTTGACATTTAGAATCATGAGATTAGGTGTAAAGTTACCTAATCCATATACTTCATTTTCTAGATCCGTTCCTGTTCCTTTGGGGCGACCCTCCTTGTCAGGGTAACAGACTTTGAATAAAACTAGGTTCAGATTTCCCCATACCCAATGGTCTTGGTAAACGGCTGTGTCTGAGTCTATGGAATTGATTAAACTAAACCATGCTCCACAGGAGCCATTATGTGTAAACGGATGTGGAAAGAAAGGCAGGACTCCTTCATAATTCTGATAGGGAGGGAGCCGGCCACACACCCAACAATTAGTTGCATTACTAGTCTGATGGGAATGATGTAACATACTAATGAAAGTGTTATTGCGCAGCGCAAGTCTATAAGACAATTCATGCGGGGGTAAGTCACTAAAAGAATGTTCAGCAGTAACATTGTAAACATTTCTGGCAATAGGGTAATATATGTGCCACAATATACTTGCAGTAATTATTAAAAGACTTAAGAAAAACAAGATTAATAATGTCACTATGCAATGGCTACGCAGTGATTTACAATACGCCTGTCGTTTCAACATTTTTCGTGGTTTTCCATGATTCAGGTCTAGGGGATACATGTCGGAGACAGATTCAACCGCTTCACCTAGGAGAGGACTTAAACAATCAAATCGTCCGACGGTCTAGGCCTTAGTTTTAGTTTATAGAGTTCCTTACTGTCGGCCTCAGCCAAAGGTAGTTTTGAGTCAATTGGTGAAGACACACGAGGTGGGCTATTTACATCTGCAGGAAGTCCATGAAATTTCTTGATATGACTTGAATGAATCCATCCTTTTCTGCCTTCAATCTTCACGGCTGTCCTTGTGGTCAGCAGGACCAACTGGGGTGTCTTCCACCTGGGCTCCAGCTGAGTCTTTCGGTCGAAATTTCTCACAAGCACAAGGTCCCCCGGAACTACGTCATGGGGTTTCACCTCTGTGTTGTCGGGAAAGGCTGCAGCTACCTGTGAACGACAAGATTGTAGTGCAGACATCAAGGAAGCCAAGTAATCTGTCAGCATATTACAGTCAATATCAGTTATTTTGCGTGGTATAGGCGTCCCCCACATATTTGGTGGTCTGCCGAAGATCACCTCATACGGGGATAGCCCTGTTCGAGAGTGTGCTACCATTCTCATGTAAAAGAGTGCAACTGGTAACGCTACTATCCAGTCGACACCTTTCTCTCTGCATATTTTGGACAATCTGATTTTCAGTATCTGATTATGTCTTTCTACGAGAGCTGCTGCCTCGGGTTGTCGGACACAGTGGAATTTCCACTGATATCCTAACAGAAGTGAAACATGTTTCATTAGTTCGGATGAGAACGGCTGGCCGTTATCTGAGTGAACAACACGTGGTAAACCGTATCGTGGGAAGAATTCTCGAACCAACTGTTTGGCAGTAGTCGGGGCAGTGTAATCTGAAACCGGGTATGCCTCCGTCCAACGGGACAGAGCGCAGACAACTACGAGAACATATTTGAATCCTCGACATCGTTCCATCTGGATATAATCCATCTGGAGTACTTCAAAAGGGTGGTTAGGAGGATGAAATCCACCCTGTTCTACAGGAACGCTTTTTCCTGGGTTGAACTGGCAACAGATCATACAGGTACGGACCTTTTGTTTGGCTGCTGCTCGCAAATGTTTATTGAACCAAATGTGTTGAATGCTGTCTAGCATAGCTTTTTCTCCGAGGTGTGCTGGACTATGTATAGTATTAATTATAACTTGGACCATTGAATCAGGAAGGAACCACACAGACTTTTCCTTCATCATCCATCCTTGGTCCGTTTGGATCCCTCCTAATTCAGTCCATTTCTTTATTTCGTCTGGTGTAGCATGTGTCTGTATGTCAATTACGTCAAGAGTAGGATCTTTAACTGTCATACAATGTGTCGGCATCGGGACTATTGTCTTTGTCATGTCGGAGGTTTGAGTTTGAGTAGTCTGTTTAGCTGTTCTGTCGGCTAGATCATTGCCTTGGGAAATGATATCAGTAACCTTCGTATGAGCCTTGCATTTCATGATTGATATTGCAGTGGGTAGATGTATTGCATCTAATAAGGCATGAATGAGGGGTCCGTGCTGAATGTGGGCACCGTGGGAAGTTAAATAACCTCTCTCTCGCCACAGCACGCCGAAGTCATGTACAACTCCGTATGCATAACGTGAATCAGTGTATATGTTGACTTTTTTATTTGTGGCTTGAATACAGGCTTGTGTCAGAGCGATAAGCTCTGCGGCTTGAGCTGACAAAGTATTTATACGATTAGTTTCAATGACTTCAGTATCTGTTGTGACTGCGTAAGCAGCCACTAACTCTCCTGTATTCGTTCTCATACATGAACCATCTACATACAATGTCAGGTCTGGGTCTGACAATGGAACATCGGTTAAGTCTTGTCTAGGTTTCGTCGTTATTGTAATAACTTCAATACAGTCATGGGCTAGTGGGTCTGTTCCAGTTACTGGCAAAAGTGTGGCAGGATTTAATGTGTTACAGCGTCTGATTTCTATATGTGGCTGAAACAATGTAAGTTCGTACCCTGTAAGTCGCGCAATAGTCAAGTGTTGTGTTTGCGTTCTATTTACAAGAACCTCTACTGCGTGTGGTACTTGAACTGTCAATGGATGTCCTAACACTATGGCGTCGCTCTGTCTTATTGCTAAAGCTGTCGCTGCTACTGATTTTAGGCATGCAGGCAAAGCCTGAGCTACGGGGTCTAATGTACTAGAAAAATAAGCACATGGTTTGTGTGCTCCCGCTTGTTCTTGTGTGAGTACTGACAAGGCAGTACCTTCGCGTTCTGTAACAAAGAGTGTAAACTGTTTTCTGTAACATGGCGTTGCTAAAACAGGTGCTTGGCATAAAGCTTTCTTTAGGCTTTCAAAAGCTTGTGTATGTTCCTGAGTCCAAGGGAGAACAGTCGATGTGGCTGCCTCCTGTGTTGTCAACTGAATGAGTGGTTTTGCTAGGAATGCGTACTGAGGGATCCACTGCCTGCAATATGACGTGAGGCCTATGAAAGCCCGCACCTCCTTTTGTGTCTTGGGTATTGGCATGTTAGCTATTAACTGAATGCGGTCGGGTGTAAGCTGCCTTCCCTCCTTGGACAGCGAGTGTCCAAGATAAATAACTCGCTGGACACAGAATTGCAGCTTAGAAGGGGACACCTTGTGACCCTTTTCGGCTAAATATTGTAAAACTGTCAGTGATGCTTTCTCACATTCGGGTTCGCTTCTCGCGGTGATCAGTAGATCATCGACATATTGAAGCAGAGCAGTGTTAACTGGCATGCGGATACTGTCGAGTTCTCGTTTCAGTGCTTGGCTATAGATGCTGGGGCTTTCTGTAAATCCTTGAGGTGCGCGTGAGAATTTAAAGCTACGCCCATTTAAACTAAATCCGAACAAATATTGGCTTTCCGGATCTATTGGGACGCTGAAAAAGGCATTCTTGAGATCAATTACAGTAAAGAATGTTGCTTCGGAATCAATAGCTGTCAGTAATGACGAGATATCTGGGACCACAGGAAATTGTGGCACAATGCATTTGTTTAACTCGCGCAGATCAATAACCAATCGATATACTGGCGGGGTCTTTGGATCTGTTCGTTTTAGAATCGGAATTATCGGTGAATTACATACATTGGAGTCTGTTTCCACAACCACTCCTTGGGCAATGAGCTCGTCAATGATTTGTAGTAAAGCCACTACAGCATCTGGTGGTAACTTGTATTGTCGCATTCGTGGTAGCACCACTCCTGCCTTTAATGTGACTCGATATGGTGTAATATTCATGCATCCAACATCAGTAGGGCCTTGTGCCCATAGATGTGTAGGTAAAGTCTGCAGTCGGGGATCCATGTCTCTAGATACATAGTGCCCTTTAAAATCACGTAAAAACAATCTTACTCCTTCCGGAGAACAACATATTATGGCTCCTAGAGCTTTCAGTGTTTTTATTCCTAGCAAGTTTTCTGGACATGATTTAGTAAGCAATAAATCTGTAGTTCGGGTCAGAGGTCCTATCGTAAGTGGAAGAGGCTGTGACACTTCATTAACAATAGGTTTTCCTGAAAAACCAAGGGAAATATTCTGAGAGCCTGAGAGGGGTGCCCCTGGAACTTCACTACGTTTTATGGTTGTTCGACTTGCCCCTGTATCGAGTAAAAATTTTCTATCTTGGCCTAATAATTCACTATGTACATAAGGTCCTTCTTGATCTACAGGAATCTCGATAAGGGGTAAGTCAACTTCCCTCTCTAGGCTAGTTCATGCGTATCGTTGATAATCAGGATAGTCGTACTGTGCGGTCTGGTACAGTTGTCGTGTCGTGGTTTGTGTGGCAGCAGCAGGCAGCGCTGGTGCAGCTGGCACAAACTGTATAGACTGTTGTGAGGCTGGCATGGACTGTGCATGCTGCGGAGCTCCTTGTTCATTCTGATCCTGTCTAGGTGGCCGTGGTCTTTCTTGTGTTTTACCTATGGTGATATTATGTTTCAAAACTGGACAATCGTGTACGTAATGACCTGGTTTTTTACAATAATTACATGTCCCTTTTACAGGTCCTGCTGAATCACCGGAATGTGTCATACCCTTTTTATGTCCTTCAGCTGGAACTGTCTGAGAAACTAGCATTTTCATTTTCGTGTCTTTCATGCGTCTGTGTTCATGTTCTTGTTCCTCTCTAATTCTATTGTGATGGTACTGTAACATTTGTAACATTTGTGATGGAGTGTTACCTTGCCAGGTACTCTCGAATTTTAATACTCTGTTCTTTACTTGGGGCAGGGCATTTTCTACTAATTTTGTTACAAACAGATGTGGGTATGATTCGCTACTTGCTTTTAGGCCACTATTTATACCAAAACATTTTTCAAATCGGGCATAGTAATCACTAGTGTCTTCATCTTGCTTCTGCTTACAGGCTGAAATTGTACCCCAATCTTCCTTTTTCGTAGTTAATAAACGTGGCAGTACCTGTACTAATAAACCTGGTAGTGCTTTAGTTTTATCCCCAAGTCCTGCTCCTGCAGTTCGGGCCTTTTCTTCCGCTTCTAATACTGACCATTCTATCTTTTGGTCTCCTACCTCCCACTCTTTTTCCTTGAGTTTCTCATAAATACCAGCAGGCATCAATACCTTTAATATTGTCATAATGTCGGGATAGGTATACTCTCCCATGAGTAACATGTCTTTAATTTCTCGGTGAAAACCCGCTGGATCTTTGTCATGACTGGGTACCACTTTCTTCATTTCTAACAATTCTATTTTCGATATGGGCGTATATACAAATACGCGCTTAAACTCATTGTCCTCGCCCTTTATTGGGTGCACTTCTCGTAAGGGATTCTGTCTATCCATGTAATACGTGGTTCTTTCCTTGATGGGCAATGAGACACGGTCTGAACATACAAAAAGAATATACTGCTTTCTTGATTCTAGAATTTCTTTAATTAATTTAGTACCTGAACCTCTCCATCTGTTCATGAGCAATTCAGTCAATATGTCAGGTAAGGGACCAGGGTCCGAATGCTGACTCTGATATAGTATAATGAGTTGTTGAATCATATAAATCCCAGCTAACCGCTGTTCATCTGGGGTGAGATTCAAAAATGTGCGTGCTACTGTATCATCACTATATTTTCTGGGACTGTCCACCCAATGGACAGCTGCCCTAGCTAAATCTTGTTCATCCATAGAATCGAGAAAATGATAACCCCTTCGTTCTCGGAGTAGTTTGTCGGCGGTTTGGAACGAATGCTCGTTAGACCTGATGTTAATTATAGGTATTTGGAAATTCCTGTTATTATCTGGACATATCGGACGTATCGGGTCAGTAAGACATCTATTGCTATTACAAGATCTTCCTCTACCTACATAGGCTATGGTGTCTGACTGTCCCGCGGGCAGTCCTGACCCTTCCTCCTCGCTTTGTTCGAACTCGTCTACCGCTAATCTTTCTTCGTGTAGGCGTTCTATTTCTTTACGGATCTTTCGGCACATGGCTATTATACAATTTTTCTTATCATGTCTACCTTCTGATATATTCTGGCTCCATCTGGTAAGAATTTGCATTGCTTCCGGGTCTACCCCCGGTCGGTCTTGATTTCTGATCACACAATTTATGAGGAAACGTAACAGTTCCCCCTGTATCTCCACTTTCTGGTATTCCATAGCTCTGTTAATACATTCTGGATCTCGCCCTGTTTGGACAAAATGATATATTTTATCTAGATGCGCAGTCATTCCTGGTAACTTCCCTAAATATACTGCGGCTCGTCTGATACGCAATGATGCCAGGGTCATTTCGTCCTCTTTGCCGGGCACAGGGTCATATCTACAATCTACAAGAAGTTCCTTAAGCGTACGGGCATTTATGAGTTTGGGGGTACGTGAATGTGCTGACTCTTGAAAAGTAAGTTTATTTATTCTGGGTGGCGTAGAAAAAATTTTGCTAGCACCTCCCGTAGCCCCATCTGGGGTGTCAGGTGTGAAAGGATTCGTTGAACGTGACACAGCAACTATAGGTGTGGACACAGCTATAGAAGTAGCTGTAGGAACAGATGCAGAAACAGATGTGCTTGCCGGAACTTGTGACTCGATCTATTGCTGTAGGGATATGGGTACTGGATCTTGGCGTTGAACTTCCCTGGTAGGCGGTCTGTGTGGGGCGGAATTAGCATACTCGGGAGCTGCGTCATCTAAATATGAGGAAAGAAAAACATCTTCTGCGGTTCTAGGATGCCCCTTAGGATGTACCTTTATTGGGAATAATGGGGGTGGCAAGTCTTTCGGTATTTCTGGAGTAGCTTTAGGTAATCCTTCGGCCAGAAGGGGATACATACCATTCATAAGGGCATTTCTTTGTCTGTCTACTTGTTCTGATTTCACTCGGATACCTTCTTCAATTAATAAATTTTCTCGAGCTTTATTTGAACTCTCTTTATTCTTTTCTTCCTGTCGGAGTGCTTTTTCTGTGCGTCTATGAGATTCTTTACGCCATAACTCAACGGCGTCTTTCTGTGACTGTCTGACTTTCCTTTTCCATAACTCTTCCTCGACTTTCATGATGCACTCTGCATCCCAGGTCCCCGCTGCGGGCCACCTCTGACTTTCTGGTAATTCCTTGGTGTAGTCTACCCATAAATCAAGAAATAATATAGCGTCTAAGCCATGTTTGTGATACATGAAGTACCCTGGAGTGTCCCTAGGAGGAATAGGAACGGCTTCTTCGAGTACCCCTTTTCTTGTAGTGATCTGTCTTAGTTTCGAAAAGAGCGGCATATTGAGAACTGATCTGATACTTGATTTTGAACAAACTTAATACAAAAGCACAATAATGAACAACCATTCATACCACAATATGCAGGACGTTTAACACATTAAACATTAAACATTAAACATTTTTCAACCTTTAAAATAACCAACAATGATGATCGTCTGCATAACTAATCACCAAGCATAATTCTTGACAATAACTAGATACTTCGGAATACTTGATATACTGCTAAACAGTACATATACACTGCTAAAACAGTGCAGACCGGATTTGTGTACCCAAACCCGTCTTGACCGGCACAACCTATGTGCACGTCGGAGATGCCTCCCCAGTAATGGTACTCACCGGGTAGCTTCGGAAACGGAAGGCCTCGGCAACTGAACTTGGACCGGACTGGACTCGACTCGACTCGTCGGAAACTGGACTCGACTTCGAACTGGTGGGCCTCTGTATACCTCGGATCTTGCTCTCTCAGCTAGGCTCTGGTCGGGATACTTCGCACTTCTCACCGCCTCGTCTGGGTGTTGATCGCAGCCTCAGTCGCCCCCGCTTGACTGGAGGGAGATACAGGAAATCCTGCTGGTACGCGTTATTGTCCGTCCAGCTGTGGCAGGAGACCGGGCCTGCAACTCACCGCCGGCGCGTGAGATGAGAAAGTGTCCCTGTTCGGGCGCCATTCATGTGGTAAATAAAATTCATTACCGGGACTTAATTTGATACAGAAACATAATAAAATAGCTCAGAAAAATAAGAGGCAGAATCCGTGGTATTAGAGGTTCGGAATGGGCTTTATTCCAATGGTCGATTATAATCGGTTGCTCCAAGTTCCATCACCACGGAGGTTCAGGAAGTGAAGTACATACTTTATTGACAAGAAATGACTTTTATAGTACATACATTACAATGAAGCGAATGCAGTAGGCGTAACAATTGATAAGGAAAATGACGATTCATATGCGTAACCGAAAATGGGTGTAATAAGGAGTAAAAAGGAACATAATTGGTTATGATGTCATATATAGGTGGATCTATAAGATAATACTTGGCATAGATGCGTGCGCAGCAGCATGACGTGTGATTGACGTGCAACTAGGGGGTGAAGGGGACTTGACATTTAGCTCTACATGTGGAGACAAAAAGTCTGGGGGGTCAAGTCAACCTAATCCCAAATCATATCTAACATCCTATGTTTAAAGAACTATGTTATCCACAAAAGAAGGACTCTCGAACAAAATCTATTCTATACTGACTGTGAGTGCGTGTACAAGCGTCTAAGTGTCTACACTAAATGCGAGGGGGTAGGAATATTCCATGGTAACAGGGCTATGAATTACTTGCATAAAGACAGAGAAGCCGGGCCTTTTGCTCGGTAGCTGGAAGAATGTTTACTTAAACTACTAGACAGGAATGCATCGGCTAAGGAGTGAAGCAGATAATTCGAAGGTGAAATACAGTTCTTGGCAGAGAATAGGCTGATGTCAGGCTTCGTGAGCCGCGCAGAGAATGAGACAAAGTTCATGGTCACAGATGCAGGCTCAGACTGGAGTTTTCAGAGGCAGAAGGCAAGAAGAGTTTGATGACAGAATCAGGGCCTACTTGCCTGGACTGTAAAATGGCATAAGTGAACCATATAAAGCCGGTGGCCTTTCATACTTAGGAATGGAATATCCGGCCTATTCATGGCGGATCTGACAGAGGAC
The DNA here is from genome assembly GCF_964204655.1 of Triturus cristatus. Classification (NCBI taxonomy): domain Eukaryota; kingdom Metazoa; phylum Chordata; class Amphibia; order Caudata; family Salamandridae; genus Triturus; species Triturus cristatus. The sequence goes on along the minus strand of NC_140582.1, from coordinate 805,707,205 downwards.
ATGTTGACGGTGGACGCACATGTGTTTGCGTCTTCATAAACTGGAACTGGAGGGGACATACATGTACTTGTGATTCATACATGAAACCGTTGGGGTCCAAGATAGGGGACATAACTGATCAGAAAAATCCATATTTCCACAGATGCACAAAATCTGACGCGTTTCGGGCGGTTGCCCTTGCTCACAGATAGTCAGTGCCAGATTTGCCATTTTTTTAAATCTGCTTTGTGTGCACCACGTGGGGTAATAGACATAGACAAACTACTAAGTGCCTAAATATATTGTATGACATGATGGTTCAGTCTTTCTTCTTATTTAAAAAGCGAATTATTTTGGAACATCGATGTAAGGATCTGATAATGCACATGACTGTCAGCAAAACAAATGTTTAGCAGAAAAATACAAAGCATAAATGCAAATACTTTTCTAAAATGCTCACTTGATAAAGTAAACAAATGCAGAGGCCATTCATTGACCCAAGACACATGTGCAAAACCAATGCGAGATATTGTGCAAACTATGCAAATAAATATGTGCAAAATAGAGCAAATTGCAATATGTGCAAATTACGCTGTGCAAATTTTGCTATAGTAATGTGAGTACATTTTATATAATCAATTTGCAAAGTATATGTGCAAATAACGCAAACAATGAATACAATTTGTCACGTTATCAAATACGATCCTTTTCAAACAATTGATGTAAAATATAAGGCATAAGTGCTCTTAAATCCTGTGTCTGCCTTCAAAATAAGAGATCCTATTTATGAATGTTGATCCCAACATAAAAAATATATTGAATCTGAAATTACTGGACCATATCTTAATTACCATGTCTAAATCGCTTTGAAATATAATTAATGTGAAAGAATAAAAAAACGAAAAAAGAAAAACATTTTTTGACCCAAAGGTGAAACACTCATATATATTGTATCAATACTAAATAATAAAAATGAAATAAAAAAATTGTCAATGTCGCAGGGAAGCAGCTTCATGTCTAAGTGCTGCCATTGGTTTCCCATCTGTAATTGATAGATAAATATCGTTTTATAAAAAATGATACAAGTCCTCCGTAGCATTCAACCCATTAGGGAACTTACTGTCCAATTCTAAAATCAATTTCGACTCCAGCTTTCTTAACATTTTGTCCCTGTCTCCACCTCTCTGCAATTTAGGAATTGCTGCAATCACGTAATAGCTGAGACATTGTAAATTATTGTTGTGGACTGCTTTAAAATGCCTAGCCACAGGGTATGAACTGTCGTTGTTAACGATAGCTCGAAGATGCTGGAGAATTCTGACATGGACCTGCAGCTTGGTACTGCCAACGTATTTTAAGCCGCAGGTGCATGTCAGCACATAAACTGCATATTCTGTCTTGCAGTTGTAAGTACCCCTAATTTTAATCATGTCAGGGCTGAAAGGGGTAGCATATTGCGTGGTATTTGTTCCAAACTTACAGGCCCTGCAGCTGGAACATTTGACAAACCCCGGCCGGGGCTGCAACCACATTAAGTCTTTGCTCAATTCCGGAAAGCTTTTCGTAATTTGGGCCCTCATAGAATGTCCCTTTCTATAGGTGATGGTAGGACCTGTAGGTAACCTGGGGGCCAGAACCCCATCCGTCAAAAGTATTGGCCAGCTTTGTGTCAAGATGGATCTGATTTTCCTTTCTTGACGGTTGAAAGTAGTCACAAATCTAGGAGTACCTTCCATACCCTTAGCTTCTGAGTCTATTGCTTGTGTACATGAGGGATTAGTATCTAGTAATGCCTCTCTAGGTTTAGTTTTTATTTTTGTCATTGCCTGTTTTAGAATGGTATCTTTGTAGCCTCTGGCTTTAAACCTATTGAGTGCCTGAGTAGTGCAATATGACAAATCCTCCTCCGTGCTGCAAATACGTTTGAGTCTTAGAAGCTCTCCAAATGGGATGTTATTGATGACATGTCTCGGGTGAGCACTGCTGGCGTGTAGAGTAGAATTCCCAGCAGTGCTTTTTCTGTGCAAAGTAGTGGCTATTTGCCCTTCATGTATGTACATTTTTACATCTAAAAAATCTACTTGTTGTGTATTGATATTAGACGTAAATTTTAGATTTTCTTGATTAGTATTAATATTTTTGACAAATTCAATTGCACTTTGTTGGTCCCCTTTCCAAACAATAAAAACATCATCAATATAACGCAGCCATGTAAGAACATGATCATGATAAACATATATATATATATATATCCTCTTCTATGCTCATGACGTCTCCCGGCCGTCATGAGTCACGATGGGCGTGTGCGGACGACGGCCGGGAGACGTCATGACCACGCCCGCGATTGGAATGTCAGCACTGTGGTAGCGCTGCGGCGGAATTTGCGCCGCAGCGAAGAGGTTAAATAGTTATTCTAAAATGGAATGTTGCGGATTTCCTATGGAAAATAGGTCCTAACTATATCTACCTACTGGCGATCGCCAGTAGGTCATATATATATATATACTTTAATAATCTACATTGGACCCAATTTGACAAAGTAGCTTAAGCTCCTCTTATTTAAGAAACAAATGATGCATTCTTATTTGCTTGAAAAGTTTCCCGTGCTATTCCCACTCCAGGGGGGCTGTAAAGCGAGTCACAATCCAGATCCCCCGTGCAGGGCTAGGGCAATAAATGAGGCGCGCTCCAGGCGGAGTTCACAAAACACAGAGGGTTGGCAAGAGTTAGAGAGCGGGTCCTGCAGCACTTACACTAACGAGGCCACAGCAGTAGGGCTGAAGAGCAGACAAACAGCACAGGGGCTCGTGTGTAACAAAAGAGGACGTAAGCGCACAAGAACTCACCTCGCCAAGAATTGTTCTTGGAAAAGAGAGGCCAGACGCATCCAACAGAGTTTACTGTGTGTTATTCGAGGAAGCCTAAAATCTGCTGCCACAGGGAACCTCAGTAAAGTGCCAGGCCAAGGCAAATTAAAACTGAAGGGCAGGACAAGACCGCAGGAGCCATTGTGAAGAAAACATTTTACTGCTCAAATTCCTTCCAGTTTTCGGAGAAGGATAACATGGTTTGAACTTTACTTCCATTTGTTTCATTGTCACATTTTTGGTAAAGAACGCCGCCAGCAGCATATTAGCAGGTTGCGTTTGAATGCACAATCACGTGACAATCCGAGACACCTCTCTGACCTCTGTATACAATATTGTGTAAAAAATTGCAACACAACTTGTTGCAAAGATTATTATAATTGAGTCATAAACTTAAGTTTCGTGACAAATGCTTCTAGTGTTGCAGGCCTGCTTTGGAGTAGTGCGTTTCCCTAATTTACATCCCCCAGGGCCGATTGTAATCAGTGCTAGCAGGACAACCCTATGACACTAAACTGTCACGCAACTATAGCTACACTGTGCTGCTGACAGTACTCAGCGCAGGGTCCATAACACGTTTAGAGCCTGGCGGGCGGATGAAACATCCATAGTTAACCAGGGCTCCTTTTGGGACACGCTGTATCTTAAGGGCTCCTATGGCGAGTCACTTTAAACAACTCAGTAACAAAATGTAGAAGCAACCAATAGCTGACGAGATCTGCAGCGCATAAAGCTGGAACTCTGGAGAACGCTAAAAAAAAGTCCAGCTCTTGAGGTCTTGCCCACCATACTGTCCTCAAGGAATCTTAGACACCTCTTACTCACATAAAGGACAATTGTAACGGACCATCCAGGTAGTTCTCTGCCTCTTTTCCTGCTTTCATCCTCCATTTGTTTGTCCCTTCCTCTTGGACTCACAAGACTGTACAGAGCGAACAACAAAACTGCTGCAATTAGCACGGGAAATTAATTGAAATACAATTTAAAAAAATTAGAAATCCTTAGCACAGGATGCTCAGTGTGAACTATCACCTAACTACATTTATAATTTGCGCGTCTACCTCTTGCGCTTTCTCCTCCATCACAATAGCAGATGCTACTTCTCAAGCACCTCTCTGGCCGCTCACACACAACACAAAAAAAACTTCACACATATGTTCATAACAACTAATGCATTTCCCCCATGGGTGCTACCCATCTAATAATGCTCTTTGTTGCGCTTCAGTGGGATAAGAAGTCCTACATGAATTTTACAATACAAACAGTTTTTATGCAGAGAATAGTGGTCAGTCTTTGAAATTCCCATTAAGTTAGAGACCAACATTTGAGCATGTTACCAACTAGTACTTTTTGTTATGCCACAAAAATAAACAGAGCACCATTTTGTATCAGTAAATATACCAGCACACAGGATAACAATGAATCCATTAATGCAACAATATAACATTGAGCAGTATGGAGATGCAATTAGTGCACATGTTGACCTATCATTTCAGTGCCTTAACAGATGAGGTGAGCAAGGTCAACATATTCCCCAGAGTGATGCCCTATACAAGGAAACAATAAATACAATATGTAGTGGTTACAACCTAAACTGTAAATAAACAAACTTGGACCCAAGGGGTGTCATCAGAGGCACAATAGTGTGAGCAAAATAAAAACAGGAGAAAAAGATAGAGAATGGGAACGACAGGGGCAACTGTGTATATTAGGATGAGGGTGAAGCACCCTCCGACCGGCTGGCCAGTAGTGGCGCCTGCTTCTCTTAAGGGTGGGGAGTCCATGTGCTCAGGGCGCCCCTGGGAATCCTTTCAGGACTTCACCTTCACTTCCAGGGACAATCTCAGAGCCTTAAACTAGATCAGCAGCTCTGCATGATTGCCCAACTTGTCATGCAGTTTGAGCACATATGTGTCCCAGAGTGTAGCAACCCCTCACCCCCCACCCGGAGCTTGCTATCAAGCGCTTGAAGAGGGCCATAGCTAGGTCGACTAGTTTCATGTATTGCTTGGAGCTATTTGGTTTGCTTGATTATTCCCAACAAACAGAGTAAGGGGTCGGACAGCAATTGCACATCACCTACTGCCGAGATAGGTTCCATAACCTGTATCCATATTTGCACCAGCGTTGGACATTCCCATACCATGAGTAAAGAAGTTGCATCTTGGTGGCCACAGCAGGGACGCATCCGGGAACATCTTGCGGAGTCGGTGCAGTGTGAGATAAGTGTGGTGCAGGTCATTGAACTGGGTAAACTTTAGACGGACATTACGGAAGCTGCGCTTCACCTGTTCTAGCGTCATCCCCCATTGTTTGGTTGTCAGTACTGCCCCTAAGCATTCTTCCCAATGGGGCTTGCTACGTGATGTGTGCTCCGTGTCAGCAGCCTGTAAAGCTGTGTATAGCACTGTGATTGCCTTACAACCCAAGTCATGTGTCAGAATGCACTGTAGCCCATGGTGCAAATTTGGTACCCCATGTCCCACTGCCCAGGTAATCTTGATCCGCAGGGTGAGCGCATTATAAGCCAGGAATAGGTCTACTCCTAGACCATATACGTCCTGCTATTCCTGGAAGGAGAGCAGGTCACCATCATTTGTATAAGTCACCAATGCAGGACACCCCCAATTCTCACCACGGTGTCAGATCGTGTGCCCCCTACAGGGTCTCATCCTAGGCATTCTCTAAGGCGGTAACTGTGGAGTGTAATGTGCCAACCAGCACTGGGATTGAATGTATCTATTCCAGCAGAGTTTAGCTGCACATGCTAATCTGCTCATTCCTCTGGGTGAGCCCCCAGGCGTCAAACAGGAAGTCCAAGATTCCAGTCTCCTCCAGCTCTTCCCGGATCACTCTAATCTCATTGCTTCACCCACCAACCAGCGCATGGGCCATTGTAGCTGTGGTGACATGAAAGAAAGCTCAAGTCAGGCACTCCCAAGCCACCCTCCAGCGGCGGCGCTGGAGTTTCCAAATGGATGCTCGCTTACGAGCCCCATCCGATATTAAATCAGAGATTAACCCTTGCAGATCTCCAAAGAACGCCTTAGTCTGGACTACCGGTACCGCCACAAAACAATATAGGAGCCGCGGTAGGAATATCATTTTTGCTATAGAAGCCCAGACAATGGTTGACAAGGGCAGGCACGTCCTGAAGCCCATGGATTGACGAAGTGGAGTTAGGGTTCTGCCACAAGTACCATCTAGGACATCCTTGTCAGTGTGATACACATTTTAATCAAGGTATCTAATGTTTCGAGGTGCTAGGGTAGGCAGTCGATCTCCGGTTCCTTCATATCTGCACATTCCTCTCTACGTAAGGGGAAAATACAGGACTCCCCTAGTTAACATGGAGGCCTGTAATTTCTCCAAAGTGCTTGATTCTGGTCCAGGGAGGACCTGGCCTGGCAGTTCGGGCTGGACTGTTCCCGTGGGGAACAGGGCCAAGATTGATTTGCCTATGGCTAGGTCTAAACTGGAATGGTGTGGCATGCAAAAAAACAGTGGATTTAACCCAGATTTGTGACTAGGAGTTAATGTTTGATTAACTCAGCATTCCGTCCATCATCTGTTCTTTTTGCATTTGTCGCCTTAAGTGGTGAGAGTATGCCCAGACATGGGTCCCGTGCTCGCTACAACACCAGATTCAAGCTAGCCTGGCTGATGAGGGGTGTTATCCCGAAACCGGTCTCAGGATGCTTGTTTCGGGTCCAGGGAGGACGTGGCCTGGCAGTTTAGGCTGGACTGTTCCCATGGGGAACAGAGTCAAGACTGGATTGCATATGGCTTGGTCTAAACTGGAATGGCGTGGCATGCATTAATACAATGGATTTGACCCAGATCTATGATTGGGTGTGAATGTTTGATTAACTCAGCATTCCGTCCATCATCTGTTCTTTTTGCTCTTGGTATACTGCAAGCAACTGGGGTGGCAGAGTGGGCTAAAGAACGGTGGTGGATCAAACCCAGATCTGTTGACTGGGTGTGAGTGTTTGATTGGTTCTGATGCTCCATCCATCACCACCCCCTTTTGTACCGCTTTGTTCGCCATAAGTTGGCAGGGTATGCTCAGACGTTGAGTCCCTTGCTCACTTTGCCACTGGATTCAAGCAAGCCTGGCTGAAGACGGCTGAAATGCCAGAAACCGGTCCTAGGAAGCTTGTTTCCGGTCCAGGGAAGGCATGGCTTGGCAGTTCGGGCTGGACTGTTCCCATGAGGCACAGGGTCAGACTGATTTGCATATGGCCATGTCTGAACTGGGGTGGCAGAGTGGGCTAAAGAACGGTAGTGGATCAAACCCAGATCTGTTGACTGGGTGTGAGTGTTTGATTGGTTCTGATGCTCCGTTCATCACCACCCCCATTTGTACCGCAAGCAACTTGGGGGCAAGGGTAGCTCTAAACATAGCATAATATTCCACCGGGAACCCGTTAGTTCCTGGCACCTTGTTTTCGGCCATCTGACGTAGCTGTATTTCCTCGAGATGTAAGGGGTGATCCAGCTCCTGGAATTGTAATGGGGTCATACAGGGAAGGGTGGCCCCACAGATATTGTTCCAGAGGTGATCCAGGGAGGGTTCCTGGGGGGGTGAACAAAAGCACCTCGTAATACTGGACAAACATCTCATTTATGGCCGCCTGTATATTCACAATGTCGCCTGTGGGAGTATGGATTTCCCCAATGATGGTCATCAGAACTTCGGAGTGCATTAGCCATGCCAGAGTATGACCCAGCTTGTCACTGTCCGCATGCTGGTGAGCCAGTCAAGCCTTGTAATCAGTATTGCTACAGGAGCGTGCCTCCCCCCAATATTGGCCCGAAGCTCGCATAGACGTGTCTAACTACCATCACCAACTCCAATTCGGTTGCTTGCAGGCACACCTCCAGTGCCAATACACTAGGGAGGAGGGAGGCACTTTCTCCCCACATGGTCTTGATACAATGCCCCCTCATGACCACCTTCATTGCATACCATTCTCTTCCTTTGGATCCTACAGATCCCTCATTTTCGTCAAAATAGTAAAGCAACTGTTTGCTGATGGTGTCCGTATAGGTTGCGTCGAGGAGGGCCTCTGTATGCAACCGCCAAATTGGTATCGGGGCCCTGGCCTCTCCCCATCAAAAGGCCACCTTGAGGGGACTGTGATCATATATTGTCCGGCCTAAGTACTCAGAACTGAGCACCCGAGGCCAAAACTCCACATTACAGAGGATGTAGTCCAGTCTAGTGTGTACCTCGTGGCCCGGGGCATGGTATCAATATTCTGCTTCCCCATGATACCCCATCCACCAGACATCGTGGCGCTGTGTCATTGAAATCCATTGTTGAAAGTCTGGCACCTGGAGGTCCTGGTTCCCGCGGGGGGGTGGATACCAATCAATCCATGGTAGTAGACATACCCTTCCCAGATACCAGGTGCCTCGGGGTCTAAGAGCAGGGCCCGTGAAAGTGTGTGCAGGAACTCGCTCCGAAGCGTATTGGATTCATACAATGAGATCACCAATAAAGGTCGCCCATCCAGTGCATCATCTAATAGTACATAGCGGACATCAGGATCTATCACCGCCCTACTCTGCACATATGGGACCCTCGGAGCGATCCAAATCAGAACCCCTCTGGTATACATGGAAAACCCAGTGCCAAACACCTGCCCACTCCAGCGCCTGGACACCTTATCCAGATCTACGGCAGTGAGGTGCGTCTCCTGTAGACAAGCAATGCGAATGTTTCCACGCCTAGGGTACGCATATATTTTATGTCACATTATTGGGGTTAATTAATGTGAAGCACTTCCCATATGGGTTGTGTCCCCCTTGGGCACTACCGTTATGCAGTGTTTTTATCGATTTCTTTCTTGAAATAAACAAGCTTCGATGTCAATTATTTGTATTTTATTCTTCATACATTGTTATTTATCCTTCTTTTGTTTGTTAACTCATGGTATAAGGACTATTGTTTATCCAATGCATTTCGGGTTATTCAAAAACCCTTCATCAGGGATTAGTCCTAGGATAAATGTTAAATAATATCATGAGGAATGGTGATTCATTCTGTTTCAACTAAAACTAAGCCTTAGCGTCATGCATGCATGCAAAATAAAGCTTGAATTGTTCAAACCGTTGTCCCATGTGGTCATTTTTAATGATAAAGCTCTTTGCCAGGTTTAAAGTGAAGCTTTCCGGTTGAAGGTATTTAGTAACGTGACAGTGATAAACGTTAGTGATCGGTATTGACAAGAAACGCATTTAAGCATTCGTGACTGAAGTTCGTGGTTGTATAGCAAAAGTCGTACTGAATTAGAACGGGGTGAATAGTGCCGGGAAACAAAATTTAAACTAGAGGTTTAAAGTAAAATTTCAAGTGATTAAAGGTGTTTGGTAACGTGAAAATGACGAACGTTTGTGATCGTTATTGAAAAAGACTCGTTTGGGCATTCGTAAGTGAAGTTCGAAAAGAGTGGTTGTGCTCGTGTAACAGTAGAAAAAATAGAAAAAATTGAGACAAGTGGGGTGAAGCGTGTTGCGACAAGATTTAATCTAAAGTGATTATAAAGGTGAACAAAGATAAAACGATATTATTGCTCGTACCTTTCTTGGTTACGATCGTTTGATGTGTCGCTTGGCCGGTATTTTAGTTGCTGTACCAGCGTTTCAAGTGATGTTAATATCAGCGCGGTGTGAATCAGTGCTCGTGCCTCTCCCGGTTGCAATCGTTTGGTGTGCCGCTTAACCAATCTTTGGTTGCTATATAAACGTTTCACGTGGTGTTAGTATCGACGCGGTGTAGATGAAAGATAAAAATAGGACTGTGGATTGATCCAAAAATAAAAAAGGGACAGGGTGTGTAAAACCAAGGTGGCCATTTTGTAATGGGTTTTTGCTTAGAAATAGCTATTGGAACATATTTAGACCATGTGAAAATACTCCAGAAAAAATAATCTATTTAATCATAAATAACATGACAGTTCAATGCGTTCATTCATCCCGAACGTGTGAATGCTGTCCAATCTTTTGATCCAGTAGTTCTCGCGTTGAAGTAAATGTTTTCTGTGATCACGACCTTCTTTTGGTGTTACCACTTCAAGGATTAAGAATTTAAGTTGACTGATGTGGTGATTGTTTGATGTGAAATGGTTAGCCACTGTTGACTTGATGTTCTTTGTACAGATGTTTGATTTGTGTTCATTGATTCTGATTTTTATTTTTCTCTCTGTTTTTCCCACGTAGACTATGCCACATGGGCATTTCAATAGATATACCACGTTCATCGTGTCATACGTGGCTGTGACATTGAGTTTAATGTTATAACCCTTTCTTGGGTGTGTTATGTTGGTTCCAGGAATAATATTGTGGCAATTGTTGCAATTTTTGCACGCAATAGTTCCTTTGTATGTTTGTGTGTCTTTAATCATCTTGTGTTTTAACATTTCACCCAAGTTCTTACTCCTGGTATATGCGAAGATTGGTGTGTCTTTAAAGAGATTTTTGAAATCCGGTTCAATTGTTAACATTGACCAATGGCGTTTGATAATCCATTTTACAATGGAGCTGGCCGTGGAAAATTTAGACACCATCGTGATGCGATTTTCTTTGGTGGTTGTTGTTTTTGATAATAGTTGTTGTCTGTTTTTTTGTGAGCTTCTTTTTTCTGCGTCTTCAAGCACTTTTTTGGGGTATCCTCTTTGTTGAAAGCGTTCCTTTATTTCATTTAATCTGACAGTTAATGTTTGTGGGTCAGATACAATTTGTTTGACCCGTAACATTTGTGAATAAGGTAAATGCCGTTTTAATGATTCCTGATGGAAACTTGCATGATGTAATGTATTGTTTCGGTCCGTTGGTTTCCTGTAAATGTCTGTTGTAAAGACATTATTGGTCAATTTTATTAGTACATCCAAGAATGTGATTTGTTGTTTTTGTACATCATGTGTGAATTGTATTCTGTTGTCAATAAGATTCAGGTTGTTGAAGGCTTCAATTAATGTGGTTTCAGAGCCATTCCATAGTATGAAAATGTCGTCAATGTACCTCAGGAACAGTTTGCAATTTTTCTGCCATGGATTCTTATTTAGGATATGGTCTTGTGCGAATTTGTCCATGACCATATTCTAAATACGAATCCATGGCAGAAAAATTGCAAACTGTTCCTGAGGTACATTGACGACATTTTCATACTATGGAATGGCTCTGAAACCACATTAATTGAAGCCTTAAACAACCTGAATCTTATTGGCAACAGAATAGAATTCACACATGATGTACAAAAACAACAAATCACATTCTTGGATGTACTAATAAAATTGACCAATCATGTCTTTACAACAGACATTTACAGGAAACCAACGGACCGAAACAATACATTACATCATGCAAGTTTCCATCAGGAATCATTAAAACGGCATTTACCTTATTCACAAATGTTACGGGTCAAACGAATTGTATCTGACCCACAAACATCAACTGTCAGATTAAATGAAATAAAGGAACGCTTTCAACAAAGAGGATACCCCAAAAAAGTGCTTGAAGACGCAGAAAAAAGAAGCTCACAAAAAAACAGACAACTATTATCAAAAACAACAACCACCAAAGAAAATCGCATCACGATGGTGTCTAAATTTTCCATGGCCAGCTCCATTGTAAAATGGATTATCAAACGCCATTGGTCAATGTTAACAATTGAACCGGATTTCAAAAATCTCTTTAAACACACACAAATCTTCGCATATACCAGGAGTAAGAACTTGGGTGAAATGTTAAAACACAAGCACCCTTATGCATCAAGCCAAAATCCAGTCGGTAAAATACCGAATCGTTAATAGCTCCCGGTATTGCGTGAAAAATACCCAATCCCAATGCATCAACCCAAAACCCGAGCAAATAACGAATCGCAAAATAAATAACCTCGAACATACCGAATAGCTAATACCCAAAACGCTAATTTACCGAATCGCTATATACCGAATTAGCAATTACCGAAATCACTATTAGCTCCCGGAAAGTGCCAATAGCAAATAACGAATCGCACCCCAATGCAACAAAACTCGCTAATAACGAAAATCCCAAAAATCGCTATTTTGCAAGAGCTAAATAAGGGGAATCAAAACCTGGAGGTAAAGTTACAAAAAAAAAAAAAAGATGAGGCTAAATTCTTCCAACATGTGCAAATGATTGAGGCAATCACTAAACCCTTAAATGTGGCCCAGGAGACCCTGTTGGCTCCCACAAAATGGCTGCCCTCTACGTGCTTGCAAGGAGGATGCGGATCAATGCAGCAGGACAGCGCAGGAGAAGGGTCCAGGAGCGAGTTTTCAGACTGCGCATAACCTTGCTCGGCCAGAATGAGGACGAGGTGTACCAGAAGTATCGCCTCAATCGCGCTATGATCATGCGCCTGATTGCAGACCTGGAACCATTACTGCAGCACCAGACACACCGGACAAATGCTATCCCTGCGCACGTTCAGGTCCTATGCAGCCTGCACCTACTGGCCTCAGGGAGTTTCCAGGGGGTAATTGCGGTGGCCGGAGGTGTTTCGCAAAGCGCACTGTCACGCTTCTTCAAGAAATTCCTAGATGCCATGCTGACAATGCTCCACACACACATCAGCTTCCCCACAACCCCACAGCAGTTGGACCGCACCAAACAGGCTTTCTACCAGGTGGCACAATTTCCACATGTGATTGGATGCATCGACTGCACGCATATCCCCATATGTCCTCCGTCAGCAAATGAGTACCTATTCCGGAACCGCAAGTCATACCACTCGATCAACGTGCAGGTTGTGTGCGATGCCAACAACATCATAACGGACCTAGTGGCACAATTCCCAGGGAGCACACACGACTCATACATCTTCCGCAACAGTGGAATGCACAGGCGACTAATCAATGGAGAATTTGGAGAGGGACTCCTGCTAGGTACGTAGAAATACGCTTCCCCACACCAACACCACACATGTATGTACATCACCAATGCTAAGTCTATGCTTCTATCTTCTAGGTGACAGTGCTTACGCCCTGCGGGAATACATACTCACCCCATACCTAAATCCAGCAACCCCGCAGGAACATCGCTACAACGCTGCACACATCAGCACGAGGAATGTGATAGAGCGGACTTTTGGGATTCTCAAGAGCCGCTTCCGTATCCTCCACAAGACTGGCGGCGCCATGCTATACCAACCAGAAACATGCTGTCGGATAATTGCTGTATGTGCAATGCTGCACAACATTGCCACCAGAAGGGGGATACCCATGGAGGTGGACAGGGATGACGACCACCAGGCTGACCAACCACCCGCCCAACGACGACAGGCACACATCCCAAACACAGCAGAGGGCCATAGGAGGCGGACATACATAATGCAAAATCATTTTTGACCCTGGGTAAAATGAGACATTACAAGTTGGTTTTGGGTGCAACTGTTTAATGCACAGTAGCACTGAGGATTGTGCAACAGAACTAGCATTGTAAATCATGCTCCGATTGCATACATGTAAATAAAAGGTGCCTTAAAGTCAGGCCTGTGCAAACACAATAATTGGATGGCCATGGTTGCCCCACCATGGTCCTGCAGCATGTCCAACTGTCTAGTGGCGCTTGCCACGTACACCAAGCCTCCGCTCAGGTGCATCCAATGCCTCACCACGGCCTGTCCCCGTGGAGGCACGCGAACTGCGGCGCCTGGTGCTGGCCTCTGCCAGTGACACGCTGCTGACACTGGAGGCAGCCTCACTTGTGTCATCCCCTCCCAATGCTGCAGCACTGCATGTGCTGCTCTGAAGTTGTTCCACAGCAGTGGTGATGTGTCCCAGTGACTTAGCCACATCCCCGCAGAAGTGCCCAAGGTCCACCTGCAGGGAGACTGTGCGGCGTGCCAACACAGCGGTGCTGTTGCTGTGCCGTTGTATGGCCTTGGTAGCGGCGGCGGAACGCAACATTAGCTGCCGGTTACTCCTCCTCTGGGACTCATGGCCCTCCCTGATGGCACGGGTGAGCTCACGTACCTCCTCCCTGAGCTGAGCATTGCCATCAGCAACCGCAGTGGTCTGGTCCCTGACCGCCGTGCCCATGTCCCTGACCGCGGAGCCCATGTCGGTGACTGCTGCAGTCATGGCGCGCATCTCCCTCGCAAGGCGCACGATATTGCAGCTAATGCTAGCCACATGTCGTCCCTGCAGGCTCTGTGTACGCAGCATCCTCTCCTCGATTGCAGAGGTTGTTGGGACATCCTGGTCTGCTGAGGAGACGGAACTGCGACGGGCCCTGTGACGCCGTGCGTGTCTTGAGCCTCCAGGTGGTGCAGCAGGTGGTGTGGATGTGCGCTGCCTGGGTGCCAATTGCGGGGGGGGTGTTACCATCTCCTGCAAGGGCGCAACTTGGTGCCTGTGCCTCTGCGGTATTGTGGCTGTACTAGCTGCAGGCTGTTTTACTGGTGCCGTTGCTTGTGGCGCTGTTGCTGGTGCCTTGGCTAGTGGCGCAGGTGCTGGTGCCTTAGCTTGTGGCACTGGTGCTGGTGCCGTTGATTGTGGCGCTGGTGGAGGTGGTGCTGGTGGGGTGGCAGGTGTTGGCGATGCGTGCGCATCCTGCGCTGTCTCCTGGTCTGACTCCACGGGTGTCTCCGAAATGATCAGCTGGTCGCTGTCGTCAGAGTCCCCAGGTGATGCATCTGTGTGTGAAACAGTGCATGATTAGTGGGATGGTTACACCTACATAGTGTTGTACCCATTAATGTCCCTCTGTGGTCCAACAAATGAACAGTCTCCAGCCATGTACAAATTATGTGGTGTATGCTCATAGGATTTACGCCTGTACATGCACACTGGGCTGACTAGACTACAACTCCCAAGATGCAGTAGTGTCATGTGTGGAGCTGTCTGTGCCAGAGCTGCAGACACAGTGAGATTGGGCTGGGGGCATTGGTATGGATTTACGCTATGCTGGGTGTGGCACAGGCATGCATCTTACCTTGGGCACTTGTGGCTGCGCCGGACGTGTCCATCTGGGTCACCCCCACGACGGCTTCCCGCTCTATCGTCCCTTCCACAAGGTCCTCCAGGGCTGTGTTGGATGGTGCAGTAGATGTGCCGCCTCCAGTCCTTCTTGCCTCCCGGAGCCTCTCAGCAATCCTCTCTTTGGCGCGCTTCCGCAGGTCATACCACCGTTTTTTAAGGTCGTCGATGCTGCGGTTAGTGACGCCAACCGCATTGACCCTCTCACGGATGCGCTGCCAGATGCGCCGCTTCTCTGTCTCAGGCACCTTGAGGGACAGCTTGCCAAAGAGGCGGTCGTGTTTGCTGGACACTCCCTCGATGAGGTACTCCAGCTCCCTGTCCGAAAACTTCTTCTTGCGCTTGCGTGCAGATTCTGCGCTGGATGGCACTTCCTGCCACATGATGGATGTCTGATGTGAATGGCAGAATCGGTGTGGCCTCACTCTGCACAGCCTGTCCTTCTTCCCAGCTCCTGTCTGCTCCTCTGTCGAGGCTATGTGGGTGGGGCAGCAGTATTTCCTGGTTGGTGATGTCATCTGCACGTTCCCGGAGCGACGCGGCAATTTGCGATTTCGCTATTACCGATTCGGTAATAGCTGACTCGGTATTACCGAACTCGCTATTAGCCAATTCGGTATTACCGAACTCGCTATTTGCTAGTGAGGCCGTTTGCGTGCCCCGCTATTAAGGAATCGGTGAATTTAGCGATTTTTAAGGAATCGCTAAATTTCACCGAATCTGTTGATGCATGCCAATTACCGATTCCTTAATGGCGATTCCTTATTTTTCGCTATTAAGGAATCGGTATTCGTTTGGTTGATGCATATGCCCCAAGATGATTAAAGACACACAAACATACAAAGGAACTATTGCGTGCAAAGTTTGCAACAATTGCCACAATATTATTCCTGGAACCAACATAACACACCCAAGAAAGGGTTATAACATTAAACTCAATGTCACAGCCACATGTGACACGATGAACGTGGTATATCTATTGAAATGCCCATGTGGCATAGTCTACGTGGGAAAAACAGAGAGAAAAACAAAAATCTGAATCAATGAACACAAATCAAACATCCGTACAAAGAACATCAAGTCAACAGTGGCTAACCATTTCACATCAAACAATCACCACATCAGTCAACTTAAATTCTTAATCCTTGAAGTGGTAACACCAAAAGAAGGTCGTGATCACAGAAAACATTTACTTCAACGCGAGAACTACTGGATCAAAAGATTGGACAGCATTCACCCATTCGGGATGAATGAACGCATTGAACTGTCATGTTATTTATGATTTAATTGATTATTTTTTCTGGAGTATTTTCACATGGTCTAAATATGTTCCAATAGCTATTTCTAAGCAAAAACCCATTACAAAATGGCCATCTTGGTTTTACACACCCTGTCCCTTTTTTATTTTTGGATCAATCCACAGTCCTATTTTTATCTTTCATCCACACCGCGTCGATACTAACACCACGTGAAACGTTTATATAGCAACCAAAGATTGGTTAAGCGGCACACCAAACGATTGCAACCGGGAGAGGCACGAGCACTGATTCACACCGCGCTGATATTAACATCACTTGAAACGCTGGTACAGCAACTAAAATACCGGCCAAGCGGCACATCAAACGATCGTAACCAAGAAAGGTACGAGCAATAATATCGTTTTATCTTTGTTCACCTTTGTAATCACTTTAGATTAAATCTTGTCGCAACACGTTTCACCCCGCTTGTCTCAATTTTTTCAATTTTTTCTACTGTTACACGAGCACAACCACTCTTTTCGAACTTCACTTACGAATGCCCAAACGAGTCTTTTTCAATAACGATCACAAAAGTTCGTCATGTTCACGTTACCAAACACCTTTAATCACTTGAAATTTTACTTTAAACCTCTAGTTTAAATTTTGTTTCCCGGCACTATTCACCCCATTCTAATTCAGTACGACTTTTGCTATACAACCACGAACTTCAGTCACGAATGCTTAAATGCGTTTCTTGTCAATACCGATCACTAACGTTTATCACTGTCACGTTACTAAATACCTTCAACCGGAAAGCTTCACTTTAAACCTGGCATAGAGCTTTATCATTAAAAATGACCACATGGGACAACGGTTTGAACAATTCAAGCTTTATTTTGCATGCATGCATGACGCTAAGACTTAGTTTTAGTTGAAACAGAATGAATCACCATTCCTCATGATATTATTTAACATTTATCCTAGGACTAATCCCTGATGAAGGGTTTTTGAATAACCCGAAATGCATTGGATAAACAATAGTCCTTATACTATGAGTTAATAAACAAAAGAAGGATAAATAAAAATGTATGAAGAATAAAATACAAATAATTGACATCGAAGCTTGTTTATTTCAAGAAAGAAATCGATAAAAACACTGCATAACGGTAGTGCCCAAGGGGGACACAACCCATATGGGAAGTGCTTCACATTAATTGGTCATATCGACGTCTGAATGAAGACGCCAGCCCTGGAGCACACATAAAGACCAACAGATTGGAAGCAACATTTATGAACTAAGGTTGTAGCGCGTATCTCAACCCTAACATTATTGGGGTTGCCATGCCTCAAATATTTCAAGTCAGTACATTGTATGTGTAGCCGTATGTTTCATGGTGTTTCCCAGGGCCAGGGACTGTCAGTGCGCCCCCACAACATGTCCACCCCAGCAGCAATGGTCCTCCCAGTGCCACCATGGTCTGTCCTAACAAAAAAGAAAGGCTGAAACACAACAAGAACTCCCACACCCTTGGCTTGGACACTAACAAGCATCGTGCCACAATGTCCCTAACAAAGCATTAAGTAACTAAGACATGTCCTTAGTGCTCGTAAGTCCTTGCGGAAGTCTCTGAGGGTCGAACCAAGAGGTGTACGTTAGAAAATCCAACAATGCGCTGACCTTCTCGGGTCCAAATACGGAGTTTGAATATCCAAGGGTCCCCATTGAGGTAAACATGAGCAGCAAGGGACAATCAAGACTCCCCACCCTCACCCACCCCACCCAGCAAAGGCACAGTAAGTTTCACTCACCTGCAGGGAAAGAGTCACAGTTCTGGGATCTCTCTTTGAAGAGGCTCTAACGTGTGCAATTGTAGAACCACCATCAGAAGCCACCTAGTTGGGGGGTTCTAGCACTGATTCTTGATCTGTGTCAGGTTCCAGGACCTGAAATCTGTTAACACCGCGGAGAGAGCCCTCCGCCACCCCCTGGTCTCGTTCCTTTGTAGCCTGTTCCTCAGATGGGCGAGATCAGGGCCTTCGCGGGGCTAGTTTGTTGCTACTTCTACTCATAGTAACAACTAATGTTACTAAATCCCAGGATAATGGTGCTCAGTTTATATGACTCTTGAGGATAAAACACTACATCTGCCCTGTTGGGAGAGTATTACACGTATGTCATCAAGAGCACCTACATTGTTGAGCCATCTTGTCAAATACTGGCACCGCCCACAGGGGCACAAGACTTGCTGTTGTATATGACAAGACAACTACACATACAATATGGAGGAGATTATAATCTCCATATAATGATTTGTGTTTTATTTTCTTATTTTAGGTGAAATCAGATGTCAGATTGAGAAGGTAATAAGAAACTGACCCACATAATCACTTACTGCGAGTGAGTGGTGGTGTCACCGGGCAGTCATCTTCTGCAATGGCTCCAACTCTCACCGTGATGAAGCTGGAGCGAGGCATTAGGCCTGGCCCTTTGCATAGCTACAGTACCGCAAGTAATTACTAGATGTCCCTGTCTAGTCAGAAGCAGCAGTTTGAAGTCTTTATCAAGACTGCAGTCCCTCAAGACATTATAAGATGAGTTGAGTCAAAAGCAACTGCTAGAAATGCCTTTCACAAAGCTCCAGTATCTCAGGATGTTACTGGATGTTGACATCTCTTGAGACAAAGCAAACTGCTAGCAGTTTTCACAAAGCTGCAGTGCCTCAAGTAATTACGAGATTTCCCTCGAGAATTAGATGCAACAGCCTAAAGTACTTCAAGTGGTTTCTAGATGTCCCTCTTGAGTCAGATTCATCTGCCTGAAGTCTTCCGAAACCTGCACTACCACAGGGTATTACTAGATGTTCCTCTCGAGTCACTTGCTACTGCTTTAAATGCCCTTCACAAAGCGGACAGGGTCTAATTTTAACATATAAATTTGCATTTACACTTTGCTATTTTAATGATTTATGCTTGTTTTGTCTTGGATAAATATGCCAGAGTTGGCTTAAACAAAGGAATAAGTATAAAGCATTTATAATTACCAAAACAACGCAATAAGAAAAAAATTCATGCAAACCTGAAAGAAATCCAGCATAAATTTATAGTAATTGATATTATTTTTATGAATTTTTAGACAACAAAATGAACAAAATCCACTGGAGGGGTCCGAAGAGAAGAATTGTTGAATAAATTGTAAATCCCAGCTTTTCACTTGAAAATGCAAACAAGCACTGGTAACCGCAAAGTTTGAAAACTTTGTAAAACATTTAAAGAGTTGTGTTTGGCTACTCTGGCCCGCTTTGGGCAACTCTGACATGTGGAAGATCGGAGGGGGCAATAAGGAGTGGTAGAACAGTTACCATGTCACCAAAGCATTCTCAAATCCAGTTCCATTTTTTTTTTTTTTTTTTAATTGTCCTCATTTGTCACATCAGTGTATAAAGATAAAGGAAAATGTTGGCTTATTCTCAAGCAAGCGATGTGGGGAGTCGCCCAATCTCTCCAATAAGGAGGGGATATGTTACATCTAGGGTTCTTCGGACCTAGCCATCTTTCCTTTTACTCCTAGTCAGCAGGTAATTACAGATTTACCTCACCTCACCGGAGTTACCTCACCAGGACTGCCAATCCGACTTAATCTCTCCTGGTTAATCCCAAATAACCTGTGATTCTGATTCTGATTATTAATCATTGGACTGATTATATACCAAAATAATATGCCTAGAAGAAAATAAAAAGAGAAAAAGAAAAGAGAAAGTCAAAAAAATAAGAAAATATCTTGTTTAGGGGAGTGCTGTCTTGCACCAATTATCCCACAAGCTCCAAAACATTGTTCTTTCCGTGTTATAGGTTGCCCTATCCATTATTGCTATTCTATGTATCGAGTTGAGCCACTCACATTCAAAAGGAGAGATAGGTAAAATCCATTTAATGCACAACTCTCTGCGCGCCAAAAGAATTAAGGTAAAGATAAGTGCTTTATATGGTTTAGACAAAGTGTTTATAGACTCCTCATCTGGGAATACCCCAAAAATAACATATGTAAGACTCACCTTGATTTCTTGCTCCACAACAGCTGACAACGTCGCACCCACTTTCTGCCAGAAGACTTGGATGGAAGGACACCGCCAGAACATATGTGCTTCATCTGCGTTTATTTCACCACACTTTGGACACTTCCTCACTTCTTGCGAACCCATTTTTGCGAGCCTTCAGGGGGTCCAATATGCCTTGTGACTGGTAAATAAGTGTTTTTTTCTTAGAGGTGCAGACTTGACACTATATCATAAGAGAGATAAAGATACTTGCCATAATGCATCAAGATCGTATTCCGGCAGTTCCTTCCTCCAAGTCGCTTTAAACCAGGTGTGTGGGACATCTAGAGGCTGTATCATCATCCAGTACCATGTAGAAATTTCCTTTTGACCCAATAGGCATAAGACTATTTTAGATTCACAAAACTTATTTCCCCTTCCCCCTTTTCTTATTGTCTTGACCCAACTTGATAATTGATAGTACTTAAAGTTGGACACAGAGCATCTGAGGATTTCTTTTTCTTTTATTGGAGCTGCGAGAGTCTTGTAAACAAGTTGGTGTTCCAGGTGATCTCCAGATAGGGGCGTAGTAGTTGTAATACGGGATCTGTAATACAACCGTGATTTGGGACCATACTTTACATGCCACCTGAAGTATCTTTAGTCTCACCTTTTAAAAAAAAATTGGGGTCTCCAAATTTGAAAAGAAAAAAACTAAATAAGTCTGGAGGGCCAAGTGTAAGTGCTCGAAAAAGAGGTGAAAGGTTGGGCGCGTCTTTTAGCAATTGCCTGAAGATTTTTATATGAAAAGCTCCTTGATATTGAAGAAGGTCCGGACTTGCTATACCCCCATTTTCCTTTTTCTCCCTGAACTCCTGCCAGGCTATTCTAGGTTTTTATACCCCCAGATAAAACTGGAAAAGAGTCCTTGTACTTTCTTTATTCAATCTTTCTTAAATTTTAAGGGGATTGAATTAAATAAGAAGGTATATTTAGGTAGGATGGACATTTTTAAAAGGTTAAACTTGCCTAAAAAAGATAGAGGTAAAGATTCCCACTGCTGTATTTGTTTCTTGACTTTGTCAGTAACCTTGTCGAGGTTCACTTTTGCAAATGTCTCCAGCTTCTGGACCACTTCAATCCCTAAATAGCTGATGTTTTGTCTGACTAAGTCACTCTGGTAGTTTGTGTTCCATTGTATGATCTCAGTCTTCAAATGGTTGACAGTATAACCAGAAACTTTACCAAAACTCTCTAGAGTTCCCCATATAGTTGCAATTGACAAGTGTAAATGGCCCGTAAACATCATAAAATCATCAGCGTAAAGCCCAATTTTCTTCTCCCACCCGTTGCAGGAGAATGGTATAATGTTCCTGCATGTCCTTAATTTGATAGCAAGTGGCTCAATGTACAAATTAAATAACAAGGGAGAAAGAGGACATCCCTGTCTAATACCCCTTCCAATTTTGACTGGTTTAGATAAATTGCCATTTACTAATATTCAGGCGGATGAGCCTTGATTGCTGAGACAAAGGTATGCCCCAAATTAAAACGCTGGATCACTTCTTGAAGAAAGGGCCAACTGACCCTATCAAGCGCTTTAGCAGCGTCGCATGTCATCACTGTTAGGGGTCTACCATATTCTGTTGCTAAATCTATTGTGCCAATTAGCTCGTGGGTCAAATTGTGTAGATGCCTCCCCTTCATAAAACCCTTCTGATCACTATGAATTAGTAGGCCTACCATCCGATCTAACCTTTCAGTAAGTATCTGTGTATACAGTTTATAATCACTATTGAGAAGGGAGATCTGCCTATACGATTCACAAGCCCTTGGGTTTTTATTGGGCTTAAGAAAAATAATTATAGTGGCTAGGTGCCAAGAAGGAGGAAGCGCTTGGTTTAAAATCTAAACTGAGTTAAAAAGTTTAAGCAACATAGGAGCCAACTCTTCTTTCAGATGACAACAAATTTCATTTGGTAGGGCATCAGGCCCTGCAGTCTTATCCTTTTTATTACGCTATAAACTTCTTCTTATGTGAAGGGGGCGGATAGTTCATCTCTAATTTTTTCGCTGAGGGATAGAAGATCCAAATCACAAAGAAATGCGGTTATTTGGTCCTTATTCGAGTCTATATCTTCTGTATATAAGTCTTGAAAAAATGGGACAAATGAGTGTTCGATCGCCCCATCCTCGGAGATGATGTTACCAGTGGATTGGCATTTTAGTTCTTTAATATAATTTCTGGCCTGGTTAGCTTTAACCTTCCAGGTCAGAAATTTGCCACATCCTTTCCCGTATTCATAGTTAGCAAGTTTACTTGCTTTCCATTTTTGTTTTACCTTAACTTCCAAGTAATCAGCTAAAATGGCCTTTGCTTTTGCTAGTTCTGTTTCTAGACGTTATTTGTTAGATGGATTTAAGGTATGCCCTATATTTTCTTGAATGTTTTAATTGAATCTTCTAAAGATTGTATCTCATTCTTGACCTTTTTGCTATGTGATGTGTTGACACTGACTAACATGCCTCTAAGATGGGCTTTATATGTGTCCCGTACCTTATTTAAAGGAGCTGAGTCGAGATTAAACAAAAATAACTAATTCGTTGACTTTTTCAATTCATGAAGTATTTAAAAGTAACGATCGATTCAAAGTCCAGCGCTGTTCCGGTGCCTTGTCTTTGATCAAAAATTAAAGTGAAACTGCTGAATGGTTGGATAAATGCTCCGGAATATGGGAGATACTTTTAATATGGTTACTGATGGCAGCGGCTATCAAGAAAAGTCTATCCAAGCTCAATGACCGTGTTTTTTATTGTGAAAAGTGTATTTACCCGACTGTCACCTTTTTTAAGCCCTTAAGCGTCCAGATATCTACAAGGTCCAAATATTGGATTATATTCTTGAGGGCTGCTCTCATGTTAGGAACATTAACAGCTCCCCTCTTAGAGGTTGTGTCCTGGGCTATGTCAAGAACTACATTAAAATCACCCCCCATGATGATGGTTTCATTTAGCTCAATTAAATGTAAAAATAAGATACGTAAGGGGATGGGGTCGTCCAGGTTTGGACCATAGTAACCAACAAAATGAGCCATATACCCTGGATCATTGCCTTAACAATTGCCCATCTACCTGATGGATCTACCAGGGTTTCGCCTAGGATACATTAGGTGGATTTTATAAACAGGATTGCGACTCCTTTTGCTGTAAGTAATTGCGTGGTACACATGCAATGCTCTATCCATGTTTGACTTTTTAGAATTTCCGACCATTCTTCTTTCAAAAGGTGGGATTCTTGAATAGGAATAACTTCTGAGTCACACAGCTTCAAATACTCCAGTATCTTCCTCCTTCTTGGTACCACTCTCAGCCCATTGACATTCCACAATAAGATTTTTAGATGTCTAGGGTTGTGTGGACCTGCTATAAGATGGAATGGAATTCCAACAATAATCTGGGTGACTCAGCCCCTCGTGAAGAAAAGGCATCCACAGCACCAAGGAAATAACAAAAAGTGACATCAGAGGACCTTCCTTTTTATTTTCTCCCACATGCTCCCCCACCCTTTGTGCATCTATTTTTTGTGTTTCCCCAAACTTACATTTTTTACCCGTGACCCTTCTCACCCTCCCTGGGGAACCCTCCCTAACAACTAGAGGTATAGTGAACACCTCATATGAGCTCTCCTACATCCTGGTGGTTGAATCTAAGTAACTGTTATACTCTTGTGCCTTAATCTGCTCTATAAAAACGTTTACCTCATTTGGATCCCTAAAATTATGCATCTTATTATTTCACAAAACCCTCAGGGATGCTGGGAATCGGATGTTTACAGTAGCACCTAGATCTCTTAATTCCTGGTTAAATTTACCAAGCTCCCATTGCCTATCCAAAATGGTACGGGAGATGTCAGACCTTATGCGATAAGCCCAGTCGTTTTCTTGTGTGTTCCAGCCTTTAATGCTCCAGTGAGGATGGTTTCTTTTAATGAATAGGTTTTGAAGTTCACAAGAATCCTTCTTGCTGTTTTCCTGCCTGCACGGAGCACGAAAGGGTCTCGGTGGACTCTTTTAATATCCCACTCTAACGTGGTTTGATCGAGATCCATGTTGTGCTCTTTTAGAAGAGAGATTACAAAGGCCTTGATATCCCCTCCTTCAAGTCCCTCTGGAACATTTAAGATTCTTATATTATTCCTCTTTGCATTGTTTTCAAGGGCTTCTAATTTATCTCTAGCTCTTGTTCGCTTTTTTTCAGTTTCAGAATCTCTTCTTGATTAATGTCCACATTCCTAGAGACCTCCTTATACCCGGTTTCCATAGCCCCTACTCTGTCTACCAAACTGTTGATTTTCTCTTCCATGGCTTCACAATGCCCTTGTACTTTCTGTTGGTTAATTTCAGAAGTGGCGAATCTCTCCCTTACTTCAGTTAGCAATAACGACATTGTATTTTCCAGACCAAGGGGACTAGATTGGGCCATGGCCCTAAAAGGGTCGCCCAAAAAGACCTGCTGTTGAGGTTCTGAAGAAGGCAAGGTAACCATATAGCTTTGTTTAGCGGTAGGACCTTTGTCATCTGGGATCAATGCCGAATTTTCATCCATTTCCACTACAGGGTCAAATCTATTTTCTAATAGAATCTGGTTCGCCGATGCGGTAGTACAGGGGGCAAGATGGCGGCCTGCCTGAGACCGTAGTGTAGTGCGGTCTGACCGGTGCTCACAGATCTTTGACTAAAGGCTGTTACGCGGAGAATGGAAATCTAAGGTTATTGTTATGATTAGGGGGAAGAAACTGAGCTAAGCAGTTGCAGTTTATGCAGTACATGAAGCTATAATGCTGCAGGAGGAGTTCTCCGAGAAAAACGGAACACTGGTTACGTGCCGAGTCTCAGCGTTGGCCACGGTGATCGGCCTTTCTGTAATCCGGTATTTGTGCAGCATTAACCAAAACCAAACGCATAAGAAGTGCTATCAAATTTACCGGAGTGTTGCAGAGGCTCAGCAGGGCGGCAGGATGGCTCCGAAGAATGCTTCTAAGAACACGGCTGCTGCGGTGTCTTTGAAGGCAAGAGAGGCGAGAGCTACGAGGCTGGCCACCCGAGATGCAACAGATACATCTGCGGTGGGGGTAGCAGAGAGGATTTCATCCAAAGCTTCGAGTGCTAGTGGTGCCGCCCAGAAGAGCGGCCTGACTGCCCCCTCGGTGATGGAGCTCCTCTGCGGGACCCCGGCGTGACCTCTTCCGGGTCGGGGCAGGCGGAGCCAGCCTAGTACTAGGAACGCGTCTGAGGCTCTGTCAGCGGGCGCTACTCGAGTCACTGCAGAATCAGAAGTGGAAACCGGAACCGATGTGGAAGGCAATTCCCCAGCTGACAGGCAGACTCAGGTACACACGGTGAGAGGAGGGATCTCCCCCCCAAGAGGGGACGACCCCAAAGATTTAGCTGATGGAGCCAGATATGAGGCACAGTTAAGTGCTCAGACTGAATTAAAGACTGAATTAAAGGGAAAAAATGATAGTAACCTCCCTCTAACACTCACCTCTGACCCTGGGAGCGATGTTTCTTCGACCAGACACCTACAATTAGCTCTTTCTATTCAAGCAAATAGCCTAGGAGGTCCGCAATTAGTCCAGGCTTTAGCATCTATACCGGATGGACTCGAATCTGCACAATTCGGTTCTGAGAATCCGAGTGAGGAAGATACCGATAAGGATAAAGATAGAGACAAGGATAAAGATCCTAGTGATTTCTATTCTTTTTCAGATGAGCTGGGGTGGTCAACTGATACTGCATCCCATCTGAGTGAATCTAGCGATGAGGAGATTAAAGCCAATAGAGTTAGAACCACTCCGAAAATGACGCTCAAACATAGAAAAAGCCATCGTGACTCAATAGACCTGACTTGGGACTACACACCAACTAATAATCTTCTCCCAGTGGTTACTCCTATACAGCCACATGGGCATACTCCCGGCCCTGATCAATATCAGGAGCCAGGAACCTCCCAAGACACAATAGCACCAACGTTAGAAACTGTTTTGCTAGCTATAGCCGCTCACAGGGAAGAGACATCCCATGATGGCCGTAAGGCTCAAGCAGAGCTACGCAAAGTGCAGGGTGTGGTCCGTAAACTTTCAAGGAAAATTGGCTCCTTTAATGATCGAATGACTGAGATGGAGTCAAGATTACTGGTGAATGAAACAGAAACAGCTCTAAATCGTGAAAAGACTGATGCGCACGACAAAGAACTTTCGGACATGATGTGGAAGTTCGAGGACATGGAAAATCGCCTACGGCGAAGCAACCTACAAGTTTTGGGAGTTCCTGAAGTAGCGGAAGGGGGGGATGTTCGCTCCTTCATGGTTAAATTATTTCAGGACTCCCTCCCCGAATTGTCAGTCTGGAAATGGGATATTGAGGTGCAGCGCGCACATCGGGTACCCCTCACTTTGAGAAATACGCCCAAACCCGGAGCATATCCAAGGGCAATATTGGTATACTTTGGTAACTTTCTTCTGAGACAGGCAGTCTGGGAAAAAGCGAGACCCGAGGCTAAAAAAACTAGTGGTCACATAACATATTTTGTACGTCCTGACTTCTGTCATGCAACGGTTGAGCGGAGGTGGCGTCTCCGCCAGCTCATCAGACCGTTTCAGGATAAAAAGTTTCAGGCATTTCTGAATAACCCGGCGTGTCTGAAAGTGATCAAGGGTGATCAGACAAAATTCTTCACCTCGGAGATTAAGGCTAAGGATTATCTGGATAGCCTTTAGGGATGAGTTTCTTGCCCACATATATTGATAGAATCTGGGCATTTTTGAAACCTTTGAGATCCCTCATATCTCTTTCCTCTGTGGTATCTCGAAAAAAAAAAATCTTGGGATGTGGTAAGGTTTGAGGTACTTTTAAAAAAAAAAAAGGGGGGGGAATAAAATGCTAAAGATATTAAGGCAAGGAGGTGTATAGTTTCATTTGCGAGCACCGGCCATGCACTACACGTCCATCACTATAGACTCTTATGGAGTCTAATTGCCCTTTATGTGGGAAGCTGGGGCGGGGGGCGGGGTGGTTTAGGGCAGGGAGGGTAAGGGGATGGGGAAAGGGGTGGGATGGGGGAGGGGGGAGGGGGAGGAAAGCATATAAAAACGGCAACCGTAGATGTAGAAATAAAAACAGAAGTAGAAATGGAACTCATGAGAATATCGTTAAGTTTGGTCACAAGGTAAAATCTGATTGGATAATAAATGTATTAGAAAATGGCTAGGCTAAAACTATGTTCCTGGAACATAGCGGGGCTCAATGATAGGGGGAAAAGGGATCAAATGTGTGGGTTGATTACCCAAAATACATTCGATATACTATGTCTGCAAGAGACACACATCCCATGGACAGAAAGAAATGTATTGAGGGTCCTGGGTTTTGATTTATTGGCAAGTACAAGCCATACTACTAGAACAAGAGGCGTAGCTATTTTGGCAAAATCTTTTTTAGGCAGCCTATACGTAAGGCAGCTGATCCTATGGGTAGGTGGGTGATTGTTCAGCTTAAAATAGGTATTACTCTATGTTCTATCTATGCACCCAATCAGGATGATCCCTCTTTCTTTACCGATTTAGAACTGGAGTTAGCATCCTGGCCCCATACGTTAATATTTTGCGGGGATTTTAACATCTCTCTGACTCAAAAAGGGCTAATATGCAACCATGATCAATTTAAATATGTTGGATATAAACCAAAGGTATACAGAGCCATTCTACAACTTAAGGAAAGTCTAAGCTTGGCGGATGTATGGGATATGAAGCATCATCAAGATCCGGGATATACGTACTTCTCACACCCACATAAGAAATATGTTTGCATTGATTACATCTGGATGACAAGTAACCGTGTTAATGAGACACATATAAAAAAACTCCCCAAGATTATCTCGGACCACAATCCCTTAGTGCTCACAATGAGTATTAACAATATTTCCAGACCTCGGTCAAGCTGGTCCTTCGATAGAAAATTATTAGTTAATAATGAATATGTAGAATACATCAAGGCATGGGCACAAGGATTTATCGACTGTAATCGCTACAGCGCTTCGCGAGATATGGTTTGGGATTATTTTAAAGCCTCAATCCGTGGGTAAACAATAAGCTACGTGGTCAGAAAGAGGAAGGAGCTTGCTAGAGTTAACGAATTACAACTTCAAGAACTAGCCGCAATAGAGGAGAAGCACACCGCTATAATAACGCAAGGTGGAGATGGGGGGCCGATTCTTAGAGAGATGACGATTCTCAAAATGGAGATTAACAGCAGGCTGTCTCAGAGAGCTGCTGAGACCTACCAATCTCATCGTAATAAGATCTACGAGGCGGGCGAGAAGGTCGGTAAGCAATTGGCTCTCCGCACTCGTCAAAAACAATCTTTGAGTTTAATTACTAGTATTAAGGCAGATGGCCAAGAACATACAACACCTAAGACTATCTTAGAGGTCTTTAAAAAATACTGTCAGAAATTATATCAAAATGAGGATATGTTGGATGCTGTAATAATTAAAGACAAACTCGCTAGGTGGGCAACTGAGCAGGAGGGCAATCTAGGAATAGAGAGTGCTACTAGACAAGATCTAGAAAGGGATATAACTCAGTCGGAGGTACAAATGGCCCTTACAGAGCTTGCTCCAGGCAAGGCCGCAGGCCCAGATAAAATACCTTTGGAGCTATATAAAATTCTGGGTAATATTATAACACCGTTACTTCTCGATCTATTTATAGCCATTCAGGTCCGTGGCATCCCTCCTAGATCATGGACGGAAACAAATATAGTTATTTTTCCAAAAAAAGACAAGCCTCCCAATCTAGCTGCATCGTACTGCCCAATCTCTCTTATAAACACCGATTCGAAGCTGTACTCTAAGATTTTAGCTAACCGCCTCAGGGGGGTCGTCGAGCGCCTGGTCTCCCCGTGGCAGCACGGCTTCATTCCGGGCAGGGGCACTACGGATCATATCCGCCGTGCTATTGCTTTGTTTGATGCCGTAGGTGTCACGGGGGGCCGGATGTCGATGATCCTCCTGGACGCCGAGAAAGCTTTCGATAGGGTTTCGTGGGAGTTTTTATGGGCGGTGCTAGAGCTAAATAAAATCGGTCCCCGTCTCATGAAATCTATCAAAGCTATGTACTATACACCCAAGGCAAGGGTTCTGGTAATGGGTCTTGAGTCTGGGCACTTTGATATATCTCGAGGGACTCGTCAGGGCTGCCCATGCTCTCCGATTCTCTTCGCCCTTTATATAAACCCTCTAATTATAACACTCTTAAATACAGAGGTAATCAGAACGGTTACAATAGGCCCCTTCGATACCAAAATTTTAGCTTATGCCGATGACGTCGCGGTAATAACAACTCATCCCACCGAGGCTATATCGATAATTTAACAGATTACCCATGTCTTTGGTCGGTTTTCTGGATATTCTCTAAATAGAGATAAAACGATAGTCATTTGCACTCAGAATACCCAATTTGTGGATTCAAGAAGGGTTGATAGCGCAGTATACCTAGGAGTTCGGATATCTCCCAAAATAGAGGAAATTATTAAAATAAATTATGATCCTCTTCTCCAAAAGATTAAGAACGATTTGAAAAGGGTAGATGGTCTATATCTCTCAATTATTGGGAGAGGGAATTTCCTTAAAATGAATATTCTACCCAGGGTCTTATATTTATTTCGTGCGATTAGTGGATGATAAAATATTAAGGCCCTGGAATCCCAGATGGCTAAATTCGCCTGGGGCTATGGAAAAATAAGGAGATCTATTCCGTATCTCTCTTTACCAGTTATGAGAGGGGGCTTATCAATTCCTAACTTGGGATTTTATTTGTGGGCTACCTTGCTCCAACAGATGACCATATTACTCTTTGTTAAAATACCTGAAAAAGAAATAGGGGATAAGTACATACCCTCAATTTATGAGTTGGTTATTGGAGATAAGGCTAATGGACTCCTGGTAAAGCAGTTGGAACCCTCGTACTATAAGAAAGTCAAGTTCAAGATCATAACAAGTGCTTGGGGAATCTGGAGGAAAACTACGAGACATCTAAATATACCTAAATACAATAAGTATACGTCATTGTGGCATTCTACAGTGTTACCAGCACAAGTATATGATAGCATATCTAGAAGATGGGATTATCTGGGAGTATTAACGATAGGGGATTTCTTATTACCTGGCAACACCAATAGATTTCAAGCACTGCAAAGTAAATTCTCCATCCCCGATAATAGTATATTTAAATTTATTCAGATAAATACGATTTTAATTATAAAAAGTGCTAATTTTCTTCTGGATAATATCCCCCTATTTGAGTGCATGGCCAAATCTACAATTAGGATTGGTACTGTATATGGAATCCTAATTGAAAGCCATCGGGATGATTTGGAAAACACGGAAGCGAGATGGTCAAGCAAACTGAACAATCCCAACGTGGACATTGATATGTCCTTAACCCTTTCAATGAAGATCTTTGTGACATCTAATTTGAAAGCTCAGTTGTACAAGACTATATATGATCTTTGTTTCACACCATCTAAGCTTTACTCCTGGGGGAAAAGAGCAACCTCAGAATGTCCGAGATGTGGTAAAACTGGGGCACATCTACTCCACATGCTCTATGAGTGTGACAAACTTACAGATCTGAGAGATATGATAGCTTGTTTTTGGCGGGATGTGTTTGGGCACTCAGTAGCCGAATCCCCCACCCTGTATATGTTGGGTTATGATAATACACTGGGACATACTAAGGAGGAGGAAATATGTCTTTTTTTGGGGACGGCGGTCTATAGGATAATTTTAACAGCCCGCTGGAAGGATATAGACCCCCCCAATTTCCAGGTTTGGTTTGCTAGGTTGTTGGGTTTGTATAACCAGGAGAAGGCGATTTTTGCCTGTAAAGGCAAAACGGCGAGAGCCCTAGGTAATATGATCTGGAAACCGATCGAGACTTGGAGTAATAATATTAGATCTGTATAATTGAAGTATGTTTAATTATGTTTATTTATCTCTGATGGATTACTTCTTTAAATCTCTAGATACTGTACATTTAATTTTTCATGTGACCAATGTTTAAGTTTAATCTTTAAGTCTAAAACTGGAATGAACTTTGAATGTAATTCTTAAAGGTTGCAATTAAAAAAAAAAAAAGCAATAAAAAAAAGAGAAAAAAAAAAAAAAGAATCTGGTTTGCCATTGATTTCTTGGTGCCGGTTGCCATACCTCCTTCCCCTTGCCAGGATGTTATATTCTTGAGGAATTGTTTCGAACCAGAAAGGTGACCTACTGTGATAGGGGATCCCTGCGCAGGGGATCCTGCACTTGTACCTTAAAACAAGAACTTAGCGAGGGGGTGATTTTAATATTTTCCGGCTTTCTCTTTGTTTGTATTTTTGGTTTATGCCCAGATTTTCCTGCAGGCTCTTCACTCAGGTTTGATGCAGATAACTTATCTACAAGTTGAGCGGCTTGCGTGGATGGAGAAACCACCTGTACTCTAGGTATAGTGCTGCCAGTATTAGGGCGACCAGCTCCTGCTTGCCCCAATCCTCTCTGCTCCTTAAGGTGTACCTGTTCACTACGCTCGTATTTCTTACTGTGGAGTTTGCCCTCCCTCTACTTTCCTTTTTTTCCCTACTAGCTGTATTTGTTACTTTATGCCTGAAGATCTCTACCCCATTTCCAAATTCACCACAGTCATCCGATAAGTCCCGCTCCCTCCTTCTTACTGGGGTCATTAGGGGTGTTCTAGCAGCAGCATGACCTTGCTCCTGCAGATTTGAGAGGCCAGGTTTCAATTTACTCTTTCCGTCGGTCGTAATAACAGAGACGCGAGGTTTGCCGGTGCCTCTCTGTGGGAAACCGATCCTGGCGGCAGCGCGACAGCTCCGACTGAGCCTCGCTGCTGCCTCCGCCCACACTCCTACCAGCGTCCCACCAGCAGCACTTTCTCTCCAAGCAACCTGGGGAATCGCGGAATAGAAGCTGAAAACGCCCCCCAAAAACACAAAGCCAAAACAAAGAGCGGGACCCAAAAACCCCGGCTTTTTATTCACGCTGAGGGATCCGTCAGAACTCTTCCTAAAAAGTCATTCACTCCACCGGCGTAGGAGAGCTCGCGACCGCTGCTAACCGACGGCCGCCATGTTCCCCTGTCGATCACAGTTCCATGCTTTAAGTGTGAACCACCTAAGACATTAATGGAGTGGTCCTGAAGGGATACAGGATGCTGAAGATGCTGAGGATGCTGCGCGGTAGACGGGGTTCTTCTTGGGGCTACTCCTCGGTCTATGGTCCATGGTCCAGGTGGGGAGACTTTAACCACAATGCCCTTTAGGTCTAGTAAATATCCAGCTGCCACTGGACTACTGGTCTCCAGGCACAGCAAAACCAGTGGCCACTGTAATGAAGGCTAGGGTCTGTCTTGGGAGACCAAACTGCACTCCGACAACTCTCCCAGGTTCACTACATTCGGGTGTTACTTTTGATCATCAGGACCTGGTCAACCACCGTACGAAGGATAACAAAGTGCAGGCACGCTTCTGGGACATGGGTCTTATAACGGCCAAACGCTTGCTCACTAAACACTGGAAGGCCACGGCCCCCCCACACATCAGACACTGGACAGCCTCCTTCGTTCATTGGGCACAAGCGGAGAGCGCGACGCTTCTTCGTGAAGAAACTGCGGGACTTCGGAAGTTCCCCATAGTCCAGCTTTGGGACGATCTCCTCAAAGCGTTTCAGATGGCCTGCCAGGACCGGGGGATAACTTGATGCGACGGAGCTAGTTCCCGCCCCCTCTGCTTGCCCCTGATGGCCCCTACTTCCGCCCTAACTGGGACTGCTGCTGGGGATTGACTGCCGTGCAGCTATGGCGCACAACCAGTGAACGCTACTGCCACAATCTGAAACAAAGCGCATAGTGCCTGGCTGAGGGCCCAGGCGGGAGGGCATGACCGCTCCACCCCACTCTGCCGCTCCCTCTCTGGCAAAGCGGAGCACCCTATGCGTTGAGAAAATGAGTGCGGGTGCCGGCGCTTTGGGATCCCAGCCTGCCTGGCAGCCCCCTCCCCTCCCTCCCCCGGCCTGCTGCTTTCCACGCGCGCCGCGCAGTCCCGCTGTGCCCCACTCGACAGCTGCTAACACTCCCGCTCAAACGCAAGATGATCTCCTCCCCCCCCTTCCCCTCGATCCAGTTTAAGTTTATGACCCTAACCTCGACTCCCCTTACCGCCACATACACACAGGGAGCAGTTTGCTTACTGGTTAAGCTCCCTGACCAGATTCCTACCTAATCACAGGTGACAGACGGTGGATGCGCCGTCGGGCGTCCCCGAAGCACTACCATACCTAGCGCGCCCCGCTCACTGGCAGCGAAGCAATGATGACACACACACACCCTACCAGGGACGGGTACGCCCAGAGGGAATGCGGAAAGATCTTGCCCGGGGCACGCTGTATAGAACACCAGATGCACCCCGACAATCAGCTGCTTGAGGGGTGAAGCGCTGGAGGGACAGACGCACGCCACATAGCTCACTCACGGCCTCGAATTGTGAAGCTGTAGACTGGATTCGCCGGATTTACACGTTAGCACTTATGTCTTAGTGAGCTATACCGACACATCCTTGCCGCGCTCCGAACCGCATCGCGAGCGCGATACTGACACTGAGCTGGCCGGAGGCCTTTACACTTGGGGCCAACCACGTTATCCTACACAACTCCAGATAGGGGCCTGGGTGGCGCCCGGGATAGCCGCGGTGTGGGCTGGAATTCAGCGCCATCCATCGTCGCTGATAACACGCATAGGGACCACCACAACAAAACACCAAAAGGCAACATAGACCTACCGTTTCACAAAGTACTCACCTAACTCCTGTAACAATGCCAATCTGCACAACGCCGCCGGACCCCCGGGTTGCCGGCTGAATGGCTGTGTCCTACTGTCTGGAAGCATGGGTTTATTGTCTAACTGCTTTGACACCTTGGATGGTGAATGTACATTGTAGGATGATGCAACTGTGCACAATAAAGGTTTTTCAAAAAAAAAAAAATCAGGACCTGGTCAACCACAGTGGTCAGTTGCAATCAAGCGATTGTGGCTACTGACTGGCCAGAACAGGATACTCCAGCGTTTGTGACCCTGGGTCTGTAACAGGAAGTCAGCCAACTAACTCTTGGAGTTCACTTTTTCTGTCTGGGGCTCCTGAACGACTTTTCCATGAGTGAGGCACCAGAGGAACAGTCCTCTCTTTGCTAACCCAAGGGCTAGGAGGTGCAGTCCAGGAGCTGGTGCAGCCTCCCTTGTCAGGTCCAGGGAACAACAGGGCAGTCCTTATTCAGTCCTCTCTGCAATCCAGATGTGATCTGAGGTTTGAGTGCCAGGTATGCCATATTTATTCCCAGAAGGTGCCCTCTGGGGATTTGGCAGTTACTACCCAATGGGCTACTAGGACCTTTCTCACCTGCTGAAGACTTCCTGTGAAGTGTGGCGTCAAGCTATCCCAGAGTGTGCTATTCTGCCCACTCCCAAGATGGCAGAACCCATCTCTTGGTTTGTGGAGCTTGTTAGCCCACCCTAGAAGAGTGGCTATCTGAGGGCTACACACTCACAGAAAAAAAGATTTGGCAACTGCTCACACCTCTCTGTCGCGGATGCCAACTTGCCTACCTTAACAAAAGAGCAACCCCTCTTGTGTGTGTCCACCATTTGCCCTTCAAAGGCAGATTCCCCTTTGATGCTCGCCTTTTAGTTTCACACCCAGTGTAGCCATGGAGAGGTGACACCTCTTCAATGGCAGGTCTCTATTGTCTTCGCTCCTGTGAGTCCTTCACACTTCTCCCCAGGAGGGTAGAGGCTGTGTTCTGGCTAGCATCTGCAAATGGCCACTGGAAAACCTGGGCAACAGGGTGGCAACATTCTAAAAGCTGCCTTTAGGTAAAGTTACGTTACATTGGATTTGGGTATCAAGTCAGGTTTAATGTGATGATTAATTTGATGAAGTAACAACTTTAGTAGTCCCTTTCAGGGGTCAGCACAGCTGAGTGGTCAGCGTGTAACCCTGTACTTGCCAATGGGGCTACTAGCTTTCCTACAGTAAAAACATCAATTTGGGTTTTTACTGTTAGGGTATATAAAAATATATGTTCTACTTTTTAATATGCAACTTAGGACTCAAACTAGCTGTAGGGGTGACTTATGTATGATTAAAAACAGATGTTTGAACTTTACCATTTGTTTAAATGGCATAGTCGAGTTAGCAGTTTCAAACTACTCTGTGTGTCTGCAGTGGCAGGCTGGATGACTGGAAAGCCAGATCTAACTGGGGAAGGGGGTTTATAGTCTGTGATTGTTGGGTGATAAATCAGTGCCCTCAATATAGGGGTGGAGGTTATGCTAGGTTGTGTTTGTTGGGCAAGCATTGGGCTGGATGGTTGGGGGTTTCTTACTGTGGTCTATGGTGGGAGATGTTGTCCCAAATGAGGTCTTGAAGCTGGGTCAGCATAGCATCACATTCCATAAAAATTAGGTGTTTGCGGAGGCCACTAGATTCTTCTATGTGAAGTGCTGTAATTTCAGCCTCGTTCCAGCGGACTATGACGTGTCGCCAGGATACAGTGGTGGGGAAGATCGTGTGCACCATTGTAAGGTGATTGTGCTCTTAGCCAAAAGGTGTGCTAAGTCCGCAAGTTGGGCCAACACACTGTTTCGCATAGAGAGCTTGTAAATCCCAAGAGCCACGGCCTTCCAAGGGTCCTGTCCTTTC
This sequence comes from Triturus cristatus, assembly GCF_964204655.1. Lineage (NCBI taxonomy): Eukaryota > Metazoa > Chordata > Amphibia > Caudata > Salamandridae > Triturus > Triturus cristatus. The sequence continues at coordinate 805,671,267 of NC_140582.1, read as the reverse complement.
CAGTGCATAATGTCACCTGTAGTCATTAGTACAGATCGCCAATAGCGATTCATTGACCAACGTGGCATAGAACGTGGCATAGGTCAGCCACTTCCAACTGGCAACGAGGGAAGGAGAGGTGTGCTGTCAAATATATATGATTCAATCTAGCCGGGGTGAGATAAGCCCTATAAAGGATAGAAAATTGAATACTTTTGAAGCAGGCATTTCTAGTCAATAGTGGGGGGTATTCCAGGGCTAAACACCCTTCAGTGTCATGTAATCTTCTTCCTATATCTTCCGCCCAGGTATCACGCAATTGCATGAGTGAGGGGAGGGTATTCTCTCACAGGACTTTGTATAACCAGGTGATGAGGTGACAACCTGAGCCCATCACAAATAGTTTTTGGACTATGGCAGTGTTTCCCAAACTGGGGTCCGAGGACCCCCAGGGGTCCGTGGCTCATTCCCAGGGGGTCCCCAGGCAGCAGTTCTAAAAGCACTGCAAAGTTCCTTGTAAAATTAGCAGTTTTTCGAGCAACTATAAACGTGTCAAGAAAATGCCAGTGATTAATTTACCTGCTGGAGAGAGATGACTGTTTTGTCCAGTGGCAGCCTTGACTTATCCTATGCGACACAGAGGGTTAATATGCCTACTGCAAAGAATGTGTACAATGCATTTAAAAAAACAGTATTTTATGTGCATTGGTCAGTGGGTTACTGATTTTGTCACAGAGATTCTTTTGTCACTGTGCAATTCATAAGGGACTATTGTAATCTAGCACAGTGTCCTATAAACTGTCATCAAAGAGCTGCTTGTAAACTGCATGGTAAAAGTTAGCAACATATGTTTATTCCCTGTCTATCATTATCCTGATGCTGCTATGTTCCCACTTCCTGCACATGAACAATTTTGTAATGCCGTTTCGTCACTTCTATGTGTGCTGCCTAACGCAGCACACATGGAAGTTACAAAACGTAATTTTTATTAAAGATTGTTTATGTGCAGGAAGGGCCACCTTCCTGAACATAAACAATCAAAGGTGTTTTGCTTTTTCCAACGGAAAAAGCAAAAACGAGGAGAAATAAGGCATTTCTCCTCATTTTGCAAAGTTAAGACCAGGTTTTTCATGGTCTTAATTTTGGTGCTGTCTCCTATTTAACCCCTTGCATGCCCTTGATGGAACCACTCAGTCATGAGCCACGGGCGCCGTGTGCTCATGACGGAGTGGTTCCGTCATGCTGCGGCCGTTGGCGGCTGCTCCGCCCACGCGGCGCTAATTCCCCGCCTGTGCGGGCGATTAGCGCAAGTGGGTGGAGTCATGACGGAACCACGCCATCATGAGCACAGCTCGCCCGTGACTCATGACGGCGTGGTTCCGTCATGAGCATAGCGGTGCCGCAAACCCCCCAAACCCCCCCAGCGCTGCGGCGGAATTCGCGCCGCAGCGAAGGGGTTAAGCTGACCTTGTAAATAGAGGGCAGCGTCAAAATCAATGGTTGTTGGAGTGAAACGCCCACTGCCCACCTTTTTCACGCTAAGCATTGCACGAAAGGGGGCCTTATTTACAAGGCAGCGTTAAGCCACAATAAGTGGCTTAACGCTGCCTTGTAAATAAGGATAAGCCCCTATTGCTACAGGAACATCGCAAAAAGTGATGTTCCCATGGCAATAGAAACTTGTAAATATGCCCCTAAAATCCTTAGTAATTTGAGTATTTGTTTTGTGTGCACACGTGTTTATTTTTTTCAAATTACTGTTTTAATGTTTGAAATTTAAATCCTACAAATTGCTTGGGGGTCCCCGGCTTCCAGTGGTGACTCAAAGGGGGTCCTCAGGAGTCAAAAGTTTGGGAACCACTGGACTATGGCATATGTGGGTGGTTCATCTCAGGTGATTCCCCATAGAGTATTGCATGTCCGCTGAAGTTGCTTGTATAATAAGAATTGCCCAGGCGTTGATCAAACGTGTAGATATGGCCATCCATAAATAGGTCTCTAGGGTGGACATATTGCAATCATGCCAGTGCCACAGTGTTGCCGGGGTTAAGAACCCACTGCCACAAAGTAAGCCGCAGAGAGAGATATTTTCAGAGCATAGGGGCATATGGTATGCGTGAATTGAAAGACCTGGGAGCATATTTACAAGCCCCTATCGCCACAGGAACATAACTTTTCATGTTGTTTCTGTGTCCATATGGGCTTCACCTTATTTACAAGGCGGCGTTAAGCCACTCACCGTGGCTTAACGCCGCCTTGTAAATAAGGCACCCTTTCATGCTATACTTAGCATGAAAGGAGTGGGCAATATGTGGTGTTCTGCCGCAACACCCACTGATTTTTACGCTGCCCGCTATTTACAAGGGTGGTGTAAATAGGAGGCAGCGCCAAAATTAAGACCAGGGAAAACGTAGTCTTAACATGGGGAATGAAGAAAAATGTTTTATTTTCCCTCGTTTTTGCTGTTTCTATGTGTGCTGCATTTTGCAGCACACATTGAAACAACAAATTACCATGAATGATTGTTTATGTTCAGGAAGGTGTGCCTTCCTGCACATAAACAATCATTTAAAAAAATGACAATTTGCAGCTTCCATGTGTGCTGCACAATGCAGCACATAGACGTTTCAAATCGCCAACTTTGCATTGTTTATGAACAATCATTCCCTCAACGTAGGCACCCTTGCACAATTGTGCAAGGGTGCCTACGTTAGCGCTAGGCAGCTGAATTTAGCCCCAGCGCAGGGAGACATGCAGGAGTGCACCATATTATTGTAAATATGGTGCATTCCTGTGTTTCTAAAGTGATGGAGCGCAGTGTTAGGTGTTTTGGAACAAACCTGCACTCCGCCACTTTATTGTAAATATGCCCCCATGTGTTACCAAGGTATATAAATATATTCAGGAATCAACATAAATGTTGTCAATATAAATGTGTGTATTACCTGTATCCTCCTCCATCAAGCGTTTGTTGTTTTAGTTTGTTTTTCATTCATTTGTTTATGATTCTTACCTTGTATTTCTTTCTATTATAACCAACTGTGCAAGGGGCTTACACTAGATGGTTGGAATAGGCAAACTCCAGTTCTCTTTCTTTTCATAAGGAGTTTTGGAAATGCCTGGGCAGCACATGCCAAACACTATTTCAGGATGCTGCCAGCGTGGCTGGAAAGAAACTAATAGTAAGCATAATCTAAGGCTGACCTACAAAGCTAAAGTGTCACGCTTGCTCAAACCACTTTCTTTGGATTTCCTCTTTTTTACTTCCTTGCACCTATTTGGCAAGCCTTGCACCACTGCCCATGCGCTTATTTTAAGTTAATATTTCAATTCAAAGTGCTTTTGCCCTTTTGTCGCTTTAGGTCGTTTTTTAGGTCTCGCCTAGGCAGCGCGCATGCGCTGCTCTAGGAAATGACCTTTAGAAATTGGTCAGCTCCTTTTAAGCACTCATGCTTGTGCTGGCATCCACCTTGCAGGAGCGAGCAGCGGCGCACGTGCTAATTGAAAACAAATGGCCTGCGCACCGCTGCTCACTCTTATGGATGTCAGCACAAGCATGAGTGCTTGAAAAGAGCTGTTTGCGTTTGCCTGCTCTTTTTACGTCTCGCCTGAGCCAGCGCGCATGCGATGCTCTGCGAGGCTTCTCTTCTCCTTGTGAATGTAGCATTTCTTACCTTTTACAATCTCCTCCAAGTCCACACCTTCAACAATTAGTTTCAGCTGAGCTCGCCGCCATCTTGGAATAATCACTTTCACTTGATAATGAAGTCCCTTTGTATGTCCATAACTGTTTCCCTTCGGTTGATTCGGACACTTTGGGCACAGTGGAAAACAAACTTTGCGGCCATCGGTTCTGGTGAGTATCTGCTCATCTTTCAGCTTCTCTCTCCTCCTCCCCCTGTGCCTCCTCTCCCCCCTGTCCCTCCTCTCCAACAACTTCAGTAGTGCTCCGAGTTCGCTGCAGCCTTGGGATTCCTCTTGTTCCAGTAATACAGTATGAACCGGCAGCTCAACGGTCCAACCTCCCTGTCCCTCCATACTGCCTCAGTGCCCCTTTTTTTGTTGCAGATTTTTACTACTTGGTGTCCTATTTGGAAACACTACACAAATTTATATAGTGCAAACTCGACCCGAAGGCATTGGAGCGCTTTACATGATTACCAGTTACGTTACACAAGGACACGGTAATTTGTGGTAGGCACGAGGATATTAAGTGATTTGCCCAGAATCACATGATGCTGAGCCGAGGCACCCTCCGAGCGGTCCACGGACCCACCTAGCCTCAGTGCTGCTTTGAAATCCTTTCTTAGGTCGTCCCAATCCCCCCCCTGCTGGTATTGTGGTCTATTTCCCTGAGCCCCTCTGCTGGCCTCTCCTGCAACCCGAGCCCTCCCTTAGCTTCTGTGCTCCGTTGTCTCCCCCCCCCTTTCAGGGCTCATCTACAGCCCGTGTAACCCCCCCCCGTCCATCCCACAGCTGCCCTGAGCCCCCTACAGACCCAGGGGCGTCATGTCCTTTAAACAGCACTTCATTGCCACCTGGGAAAAGTTCTACTTTGATCAGGTGCCGCATGTGAACTCTTAATTTGATACCTCTTTATGCTGCTCCAGGCGGCTCTATTTTGTTTTGGGCTGCTACTTATGCATTGCTTTGAGTGTGTTTAGTCGCTGCCTCTGTGTTACTCTGCACATGCTGCTCCCTATTACGTTTACTGTTTATCCGTATGTGTGATACCTCTGAATCGATTTACCGTAGACCCTGCTTGCTACCCATAAATTCTTATAATTTACATAATGGTGTAGCACGAGCATTATTAACATGATACCTTGCTGCTACCTAGGATTGTTTTGAGTTTGCATTTACTGGCTTACATGATCGCTACAACCAGTGATACTCTTCCTCTGTGAGTTGTGCATTCCACACAACAACCTGTGTACACTCCCAGGATGTACCGTGATATTACCCTTCCCACCTAAAATCAACTCAGTTGGGGCATATGTTTGTCACTCAGGAATGGCCCCAGCGCATTCATCCGGGTCTCATCACTACACCTGCAAGCTCCTCTGCTGCCAGCTTCTCACAGATATCCTTGCTACTGGCTTGAGTTTCTATCCTTAGCCCTTTGTTTAACACTGCATTGCAACCACTCTACATGCTAAACCAAGTCAAGACCTTAGCATCCTGACTGTAGCACCTTTTTAGGTCTTGCCTGAGACATTGCAGGCGCTGTCGTTTGCCAGATCACTTAAAGAACAAGCATTTGCCATGAAATAGGTCTCGCATTTACGCAACTTTGAGCTATTGACATTGCAAATAACAATGCCTTTTTTTTGTTGTTGATTTTAAAACATAAATGAAAGACAAAAAACAAAAAAACTAGAACACATTTTTGGTGTTAATTCTGGTTTTTATTAGGGTACTTCAGTTGTATATAATGTTTTCTAGTTTATATAGGAGGTGACAAAAACGGTTACACCACTTTTTTAATTATAACATAACTTTTAAACATGCTGCACAACATTCACAATGCTCTACAACACATATTAAAAACGTTAACAAAGCCAATAGCTCTGTCTAAACAATTATAAGGCCCCAAAGGCGAGACCTATTGGCTATGCCAATGCTTGTCTTTCCTTTCTTCATGGTTCTCAGAGCTATTTTAGCCTCTGTTTCTTTGCCCTGTGACCAACCACGCTAGGGAGCTTATCCTGGGTGGAAGGAGTAGCGGAACGCCACTCCAGTATCAGAAGATTTTGTTACTTCTAAAATATCATCTCATCATTCAGGTTCTCCTTTAGACCCTTGTCCTAAGAAGATCAAATTGGCCACATCTACTGTTGGCCAATTTCCATTCAATCTAGCTAGCACCACTGTCCTGATTCATGGGAGAAAGTTATTGTGACTCCATTATTGTAGAAACAGCTGATTCTTCCTCATTTAATAAGTTATCTTAACAATTTCCCTTTATGTTTTTATTTAAAAAATCACAGAAACTAGTGCCCACATTTCTCAGCAGCTATTGACAAACGCTATGCTAGATGCAGTTCAAGCAAGTGTTGTAATTGTTACAGTGGACAACCTTAGCATGCACCTTCATCTAGGAGGGTGGGCTGCTTTATTCCTCCTAGATCTCTCTGCAACCTTTGAAATAGTGTCTTATTCTATTCTGCTGAGTACACTGCCTGAAGTCAGGATTGTAGAGCTAGGGGTGTGTGAAACTAGCTGGATTTGCTGTAGCATACTTACAGGAAATTACCACAAAAATAGGTGAATTTATACATAATTAGGCAAAATGCATCTTGCACGCAAAACAATTAGCTTAAGCGTTTGTTTGGGTAAAAACAAATTCTACTCGAAATGTAATTTTTAGTTCATTTGCAGTTACTCGCGTCTGTATTTGTAGTCCACTCGGGTAAAAAAATCTATCTGACATCTTTGTTCACCACCAATGTTAAAGGAATTGTCTCTCGCATTCAAAACACTGCCTCTCGCATTTGGACTTGTAGTTTCACACTCAAAAATTACCCAAATGGTCCACTAGGGTTAAAATATGACATACTAGCAAACATTTCTGTAATTTCACATACATTTTATTACATGAAATTGCCAAAATCCTGCCAATTACTCCATAGTTGATACATTTTGCCCAGGCCTATGTAGGACCAGCTTGCAATTGTATTGCCTCCTTTCTTTCAAATAGACAACATATCACGTGAAGAATACAAATAGGAGGAACACTACTTAAAAAGCAGTGTGGTAGAGAATGGGTGTTGACAAGATTGGAGTATAACAATAAGGGGTATATTCTAAAGAACGTGTTATAACCATAGCAAAAGTTACTTAACGCTACCCTCAACATCGCAGTCCATCGCGGGAAATTTACGCCATGTTAACCAGGTATTCACAACACGGCGGTACCATGCGATTGTCACCAGATAACGCGTCAACTGACCGCGATTAAATCAACGCCACGCCGCAAAAATGCAAAACGCAAACGCAAAAAAAGCTGCGATGAGACCAATCGCGATACAAAAATCAGCAAAACCCATCTACAGGCCTGCAATTCACACGCGTCAAGCGGGAATAATCACCATAAAAGTAGAAAAAAAACTGACAAACAAATGCCAAACAACAGCCAAGCACAATGGATGTTGACAGAGCCTGTACAGAGGAGAACCAGAACCCCACAAGCCCCCCGGAGTACCTGCCAGGGAACTCGGGGTCAGGGAAGGGCAAGGAGAAGAAGACTAGGAAGAAGCGCTCCAGTCTGCAGGAAAACAGGATCCTGATAACGGAGGTGGTCGTACACCATCAACTACTGTTCGTCACCTCCACTGTGTCATTGACAACAATAAATTGACTATGGCAGTCCATCATGGACATGGTGAATGCAGTCAGAGTGCTGAAGAGGACAATGGACGAGGTCAAGAGGCACTGGAATGATGTCAAGAGAAAAACCAAGCTGAAACTCCCCAACAACCGGAAGGCAGCAATGCAGACTGGAGGTGGGAGTCCTGCACCACAGGAGGAGCTGGACGACATGGAGGAAATGGTGTCCACAGTCATCAGTGGGGAGACGGTGGCAGGAGTAGGGGGACTGGACACTGCTCAACAGGACCGGACACAACAGCACCAGGGTGAATAACGACCAGGGACTGGGGGGACGGGGGGAGATGGCACACATGCACAATTGAGCTGAGCACTTCTGCGGACAAACCATGCCCCAGACCCCAACTCCCACCAAGAAAACAATGTACCCAAGTATGCTACATGTCAGCACTGTACAAGCACAGAAGTCAAAGGCAAACCGCATGAAAGGGATAAGAGGCAGTAAAACAGAGCAGCAGGGGCCACCCCCGCCAATGGAGCACACACACATAACATGCAGAGCACATCAACACTGACAACAAACTGGCACAAACCCCAACACGTCCACAACAGAACACAGGACACAACTGGCGCCCACTGGCTGGAGACACTGGCCAATCACAAGTGGCATTGCAGGGAAATGTGAGTAGTCAATACACAATTTCAAACACACATCCGTGATGTTGTCAAAATGTCCACTGTCCCGTAGCAAATAGGCAGCCCCTCCAAAACAGCCACGATGTACACAGTCATGCAGTCTGTATGTGAACATGTACAATCCGACAGCACACATGTGAACACATTGCATCTCCCCTTCACATTGCAGAGGGACAGTCAACACCTCCTGCAGAGCAGCCCGAACCTCTCTTCTCTGATGATGAAGAGGACCACCACAGCTTCGACTCTGACGCCCTCCGAGAGTTCATTGACAGTCTCCGCAGCCCACCTCCAGGAGCAGGACAGCCCGGCTGCAACGGGGACACCTCACCCCCTGCACAGACCACACAGCAGGCAGCACCCACCACCGCGGCTGCCTCCCAGGACCCCCACGAAGAACACATGGCCTTCCAACGCCGTGTGTTGGGATGCCAGAAACAGCTGGCTGAACAGGTGCGGGTGGGCTTTGACCGCATGGCAGACAAACTAGACGCCATACGTGGGTGTCTAAGTCCCATCAGGGACCACTCACAGTCCCTAACAGACACCCACAGTCCGCTCCGTGCACTTCAACGAACCATGGCTGACATCGCCAGAGTCCTGACTGGGACATGAACGACTGTCTAGTCAGAGTGGATCCAGCGAGCTCGGACTCATGCGGAGGCTCATGGAGAACATGGAGCAGGCCAATGCAGAAAGAGTGGCTGCCATGGCTGCACACCAGTGAGAGGTAGCTGGGTTCCACAATGACCTCAAAACCATCATTACGGCATTACTGCCACAAGGCCTGGTGCTGATGCATGCTGCTGCTACCACTACATCCACATCTCCGCCCGCTGAAGTGTCAGTGCCACACAGTGCGGCATACAATCCACCTCCAGCCCCTGAGGTGTCACTGCCACACAGTGCTGGAGAAAGGCCAGCACCACCCACATGTGAGGCACATGACACAGCAGAGGACGAAGATGCGGATGAAACCGCCTTCCTGGTATGTAGAAAACTGTAGCATTTATCTCCGCCACATGGCCGGTTTCAGCTTGATTCTGCCCTCTGCATCATCACCTTCCACTGTCCCCTGATACACTCTGCGACACTCACCTTGGACCTCGCAATGGACTGCCATTTTCTGTATGATCGCCAATGACACAGCTATCAGACTGCGGACTGAACTCTTCCTTTGGACTTGTCATTCCCTGAAGGACTCTGGCTGGCTCTCCACGGGCCAACATTTGAAAGTGGGGTTTGCCTGGCCTTGTACTGCTCCAGATGCAACACTCCACTGAATGTGCATTAAACATTCCGAATCACACACATGTGTTGTGTCTATGGTCTTTCAAGTGTGGTAGTATGGATGAAAGTAGGGTCAGTGAATTCCTCTTAATTCCATGTGGCTCATGTCGTTGGACTTGGGTCACAGGGTGACACATTGCCGAATGTTGTCCAGGTGGCGCCGACGCAACCACAGCGACACACGCATTTGTTACTTCCTTGTCCAGCCCCGTATGGAACAACGCCCAGAACCCCGGGGTCATTGCTCAAACCCTTACGCTGGCCTGGCATATGCCAGGCCAGCCCACTCCACTTACGTTCACATGGGACGACGACAACGCTACATGTCCCAGGTCTTCCCTGTAGGGATCTACTGCTCACAGGTCTAGTTGTCAACATGCCACAGCAACTCCCTCATGGCTGGTGTACACTCACACCCATCCAGCACACGCATCACAGCACATGTGACCCTGCCAATAAAAAGGGCCGGGCGCGCGTGCTAGACGCCATTTCCAACTCTCTTGGGGTGTATCCGTGTGGTGTGCATGTAGGCATGGGGGCCCAGGGGCCTGCAACATCAAATTCCGCAGGCCCGGAGGTGACATGATGGCGTCCGCACCGCGTGATCCAATCATAGAGGGTCCATGACTTGCGAGGCAAGGACTTGGTGGCACCGGATACATTGCGGCCGGCAAAGGCACACCGCCACGGGACAGTGACTTTCGGTGCACTGAGGTAGGGGCACCTTAAGTGCTGAGTGGGTGTGCAGCCTGCGATGATGCCCCGATGATGCGGTCCGGACTGCTCAGGTTTTGTTTGCCCTGCTGGACCGCAGTGTAGGCCTGAGCCAGTGGATATCGGGGGCCTACCGCCACATGGCGTGGCCTCGCGGGTCACAGAGTTAGTGGCACCTCAAGGGCTGAGCGGATGTGCAGCTTGCGATGAGGCCGGGTGTACTGGTATGTCCTCTGCCATGGCGAAATCAAGACCCAGCACCAAAAGTGAGACCTGGTGGACTGCAGAGTGGGGCTGCTTGATGTGGAGGGTGCCATGTCCGCGGGCCCCGGGCTTGTGGCTTGCAACGGCACGTGGTGAGCCCTCATTGCTACACGCCAAGGGCGGACGGTGAGGAGTGAGGCCTGGGTGCGCTGGGGCAGGCATGCACCGCTGGGAAGCGGGAGGGGCTGGGGTGCAGCTGCCTGGGTACGCAGGGGCGGGCATGCACCGCTGGGTGGCGGGAGGGGCTGGGGTGCAACTGCCTGGGTGCGCAGGGGCAGGCATGTGCCACTGGGCGGTGGGAGGGGCTGGGGTGCATCTGCCAGAGTGCACAGGGGCGGACAGGCGAGGATGTTGTGTGAACTTGTATGTACTGTGCCATTCATGTATCTGGACTCTGTTACAGATGACGGGTCTGTCTCAGATGTGGGTCCTGGTGAGCTGCACTACATACCGGCACGTGCTTGGAGACACACCGGTGGCAGCAGGTGTGCAGTGTGGCCTGGGTGCGCAGTGTCGGCACTCTCTATCCCTGTCCCTCTCTTCTTTTCTCTATCTCTCTCTCCCCCTCTCTGTCCATCTATCTCCCTCTCCCCTTCTCTGTCCGTCAATCTCTCTCTCCCATCTCTGTCCCTCTATCTCTCTCTCCCCCTCTCTGTCCGTCTAGCTCTCTCTCCCTCTCTTTCTCTCTTCTCCTTCACTCTCTCTCTCTGTTCCTTGATGTGCGCAGGACACACCTTCTCATCATGATTGTTGTCTTGCAGGCTGTGACCTATGGAATGTCCCGAGGGGAGCCGCCATGTGTCTTCATTTCTGTTCTGTGTTTATTTTTTATAAATTTTAATTTGTTGCTTCGTCGAAGGTGAATGTGTGATGCTAATTTTTGTGACGACACATGCATGTCACCAGATGTGATTGTGCGACATAAGGCGGATTATTTGGTACATGATTCCGTGTAGTTGATGTGGCATGTCTTTGGCCGGAGGGGGTGGGGATGCCGGGGAGGGGTGGTCCTGGGGTGGTGGCGGTGCGTGTTGTGTCCCTCTTGGGTGTCCGGCACGCATGTTCAGTGGCTCCATGGCATCTGTTGTTCTTCAGGTGTGGCTCTGGGCTGGGCTCCCTTTTCTGTTGCAGGCTGCCGTCCGACTTTGCACCAGGTCAGAGCAGGTGTTAATTTTCTGCTGCTAAAGCGCCTTATCGCATGTTTCGTGGTCTTTTCGCCTATGTGGCTGGTCATTGAGAATGTTGTGGAGTGGTGTTGTCGCAGCTTTTTGCACGGGAACGCCTACTCTGTATCTCATTAGCTATAGTTGCCGGGGTCATCTATGGCGATGTTTTTTGCGGCTGCTATCGCAGGTAAACTGGTGCTATGGGCTGTTAGCACCAGCTTGTGAATGGAGTGATAAATTTATTGCGAGTTTGGCAGAGCTAAAGTGCCTTTAACTCGGCGATAGCTCCTTGAGAATATGGCCCGAAGTATCTTATGAATTTTGTTTGTTACTTTCATGTTTAAACACTGTTATATTGAAGCACAAGTCACAGCAAACCTCCTCCACTGGCTTGTGCAATTTGTTCCTATTTTAATTGAATGTGCTGATTTTGCCTTATTTATAATTTGATTTATTGGGAGCGAGATAATTAACAATTAGCCTGAAGGAGCCAGTGGTATGAAAGGCAAACGTTCATACAGGAAGAGGAGCCATCAAATATCAGTGCACTCTACTCTGTAAAATTGTGTTTTAGCACCAGATTATAATTTCCATAAATTACATTAAAGTTGATTTAAACACATTATTAGAATGCAGCAATAGTATTGAACAAACTATCTCAAAGAAGTGTTTCATAACAAGATTATTGGTGCTTGCTCCGCTTTTGTTTATATTGTACATTAATGCTTTTTACCCGACCTTAGCTCGGATAACTAGCGACGTCCCATCTGTTAAGGCGAACCCTCTATCCACATTTTTATATGCAGACGACGCTGTGTTAATGGCCCAAACCCCCAATGCACTGCACCTCTTAGTATCTGCGTATACAGATTTTATGTCTAACCTTGACATTGGAGCCAATTTTACTAAATCACACATTATGGCATGTGGTCCACACTGTATTCAACTGTCTAGCATACAAATAGGTGAAAACTCCCTAACCAGTGTAAAGACGTTTCCCTACCTGGGTGTCATGTTCTCTGCTTCGGGGGCATGGCCTCCTAATATTGCACATCGCAGAACACAATTTTCAAAGGCAATTGGTTCACTAGTTTCCCTCCCCAAAACTCGTGGTGGAGGGGGACTGAAAGCTATGATGCAAATTTATAAATCTCAATGGGGCAGATTTATGTTCCCTGGCGCATCCCTGCAAATCAGCATGGATGCGCCAGGGAAGATGCGTCACGAAAGTTTACCCTTGCGCCACAATAGATGCGCCGCATTTACAATGCAGCGCATCGTGGCGCAAGGATAAACAGATGCGTGACGCATCTGAATGCGGAAGGTTGGCGCATTGCTGGAGTTGCGTCGCAAGCACGACGCAGCTCCAGCAAGCCTCGGGGGTGCCCTATAGTTACAATGCTGCGTCAATCCTTACGCCTGGATTTGGATTTGACGCAGCATGGCCGGAAAAGTGACTGAGTGAAATCTTGTAGATTTCACTCAGCCACTTTTCGGAGGCGCGCCGGAACGCCACCCCCTGTGCAGGTACGCCCACATGTGGCGCAAGCTTTACAACGTGACGCATCTCCCTAGATGCGTCACGTTGTAAATGGGGCGCAACATGGCGCAGGGTTTACGCCGCCGCTGCGTCACAAAAGTGACGCAACGGCGGCGTAAAAGTGGCGCAAGTCCGTTATAAATCTGCCCCAATGTGTTCCCATTGCGACTTACGGTTCTTAAATCTGGGGGGCTGCGAACTGTGAAACCATACAAAATGAAGAAAATAGGTTCTGCAGGCGACTCCTAGGAGAACCAATTTCATCTCCAAATATTATCTGCCACAATGAGCTAAATTTATCGTATATAAATGATTTTATTAGAATGAGGCCTTTACTATTTTGGATATCTATATGGACTAATGAGAAAGCCGTACTCACAAGAATGACTGCCTCTCCTGGGATAATGGCCTCCGAATTCCATGGTTGACATACATTAAATCAGAATTGGGAAAAATTGGTATGCATAAGGCTTTTATAGAGAAAGATTTATGTTCTACTGTTACTAAAAAGGAAGTAGCCACAGTCTTTTATGAATTAGCGCAGGAAAAATGCCTAAAAAACATGGAAGAGAAACCATTGATTACTGCCTACTTGTCCTTGTGTGCCTTGACCCCGCCTCCTGTTTATTTAGAGCAGCCCTGCGGGAGATGGGTGCGCTCCTTGCTATTTATGTTCTGTGCGGACTCTGCTAAATATCTACTGTGCTTCCCACTTGGTTATCAACCAAACCTTGCTACAACCCCCTGTCCGTTTGACAAGTCAGGTCAAACTATGTTACATGTTTTACTGTTTTGTAAATTTTTATTCCTAATTCCACTTTTTAAAAGAAAATATAGTGACATCAGGCAGTATAGAGCTATGTTTTCGTGTGGCATCCTTCTGTCTGACTATGAAACATGTCTACACGTAGGTTCATTCTTAAAATATGCAGTTAGGGCACGTAGCACCTTACTACTTTGATAAATGACGTTGAGCTATGCATATTTTGCCACTCAATTACCTGGAAAATGAAACATGTCAATCCTGTAGGCTCACCTGATATACTGCGAAGGCACATGCCAATGTACTTTATTATAGCCCGATGCTAGTTGTAGTTATAACCTGTTGATAATATTTAAATTGTGATTTTAAATTGAATGGAATGCCAACTATGATCTGTATGTTACTTTTATGGGTGGAAAACCTTCTGAATAAAACTGGAATTAAATTGAATTGAAGCACAAGTCACAGCAAACCTTCTCTAGCTTGTGCAATTCTTTACTATTGTAATTGACTGTGCTGATTTTTCCTTATTTATGATTTGATTTAGCGGGAGCTAGATAGCGAACAATTAGCCTGAAGGGGCCAGTGGTATGAAAGGAGCGGTAAAAACATCAGTGCACTCTACTCTGTGAAATTGTGTTTTAGCACCAGATTATAATTTCCATAAATTACATTAAAGTTGATTTAAATACATTATTAGAATGCAGCAATAGCATTGAACAAACTATCTCAAAGAAGTATTTCATAACAATGTTATTAGGACATTTTGCATGATTAAACAAGTGAAATAATCCACATCCCCATTCTCGCCTTCCTGACCCAGGCAGGACTTCATGCAGCGCCAGGACACCTCCGGGTAACAGTTTGCGCTTTAGGAATGTCAATAACATTAACATTAACATCTATGACAGAGGTATCAAGAACTGACATGGATTGAAATGTGGAAACTAAGACAAGGTTGTGTAAAAGAAACAAGATTGTTACCAGTTAATAATAGATAATAATTAGGCAATAATTCATCCTAGAGGGTGGTCAGGTACCGGGAATCACATTTTCAGTAAGAAAATGTATGCTGCAATTGAGGCTTATGAACAGTTATGAGGCCATCAATCTCAAGACTATGACGATCTGAGGTGACAACCAAGTAACATATATGAGCGACACAGATTACGGTTCTGAAGACAAATGAGTAACAGGAACATTTATCATGTTTAAATGTTTGCCAATCATCTGAATCATCATTTACATATGTTTTAAGTGGAAGCAAGTATAGGAATAGCCACAAAAACAAAGCCTTGATGTTATATGGTTTTACCATAAGATGAAATAAAAAAGGAACAGACATTGAAAAGCGGAGTATGATGATTTTCACAAATGAATCAAATTTCCTTTTAGCTAATGATTCATTATACATGAGAACAGCCAGGACTAGTTAGTGCATATATCACTAGTCTGCTTTATGAGTTTGTTGAGCAGAGAAGTGAATAGACAAACAAAAAAAATTCTGGCCAAAAACGTATCTTATGATAGATTTTCATCAAGGATCGTTTGAATTCCTTCTACTTCAAATGGCATAATAAATGCACTGTCAATCAAGAAAGTAGAAGATATATTGAGCCAATTGGAGGCAAACATTGTCTCTTAATATTCACATGCATATCAAGTCTACCTCACAGACTAATACATTGTCAACTCAAGCGCATCGCACAATGAATATTGGTTGCATAACAATTTCAGATGATGTACCAATTAAGGTTAAGACTTCAGTTGGTGCAGTGACCAAAGCTCGAGTGTGTAGAGATTCCTTTTTTTTTTTTTTTTATAAAATTTTTATTGATATTATCATAAAGTTACATAACATAACCAACAAAACAAGCCAGTTAATGTTACAGCCGATTTACAATTGTGGTGCTTGACATGTCATCCGTGTGCATACATCATTAGCAGTGGGACTTTCTGGCACAGTTAGAGACACACACATAATACATCCCCCGGTTTATGCTCGGGGCCAGATCGGCTGATATGCCTACTTATTAACATGTGTAAGTATGACTGGGTCATTCAGGTACAACAGGAATGATGGTATCAAAAAGTGTCCGCAAATGCCCTCCCCCATCTGTCATTAATCAGACACAATAACCATTCCCTCCCACATACCGACAAATCACAAATCTCTACATTCTCAGTCTCACACGTCCGAGACATTCCCCTCTCCATCCATACCTCTCCGCGCTTGAGCCCACTGCACAAATGGTTCCCAGATGTCCCACGGACGGGAGGTCGGTGGCATCAATTTCCAAAATGTGTTCAATTGCGCATGGCCATAAGTCACGTCCGCCAACCATCCCTTCACCGATGGCACCCGGCTTCTACCCCAGTATAGCGCCACCTGCCTTTTAGCAAAGAGAAGAAGTAAAGCATGTAGGTTGCATGATTTAGGTGGAGTGTTCTTCACATAGCCCAGTATCCCCAATTCAGAAGATGGGGCATCAGAGCGCCCTACAATCTGATTAACCAGTGTAAAAACCTGGGACCAAAATTCTACAAGGCTGGGGCAGGACCAGGCCATGTGCAAGAAAGAGGCAGGCTCACCACCGCATCGCCAACATCCAGCATCCTCCCTGATTCCCATCCTATGTAGAGTAATCGGCGTCCTATACAATCTATGTAAATACTTAAAATGTATTAGCCGTAGTTTATAATTTGGAGAGAGCTCCGCTAGCTGTCCACAGCAAAAGGCCCACTGTTCTTCTGATAGTGGAGGGCCGAGCTCCTCATTCCAGCGTTGAAGGGATTGCGGTCGCACCACCGGCGCCGTGTTTTGCATCGATTTGTACAGTCGAGTGACCAATCTCCGGGGTGACGGGGAACTCACCAGGCCCTCCAACGCTGGGAAGACCGGGGGGCCCGCCGGAAAACTCTCACTCAGCGCGCGGCAGGCCGCCCGCAGCCTGTGATATACAAATAATTCGGAGAAGTGCACCGTCCGCCCCTCCGCCGCCACCGGTGGCTGCATAAAATTATTATCTGTAAATAGGTCTGCGAACGTATGGAGGTGCATCCTCCGCATTAAAAGCGGGCCAATTCCGTCCCCGATGCAGGGCAACAGCGGGTTTCGCGTCAGGGACAGAGACGGGGCATATAAATGCGGCACGTCTGCTCTTCATCGCAGTTCCTCCCAGACCCAGCGCAGCATCTCAGCAGAGTCTACATCTCCCGGAGGGCGGCGCACCTTCACACAAATGGCCACTTTTAGCGGGACTGGCGCCACAATGTCCTGCTCGACAGCTACATGAGGTTGGAAGTAAGTCGGATGCACCCAAAAGTGCAAAAATTGGGCTTGTGCACAAAGGGCGTATAAGCGCATGTCTGGAGCCCCCAACCCCCCCTGTTTTAACCCCTTCGGTGCCACGCCCTTTCCCCCTCCTGTGCCGGGCGTTTCCCACGCAGGTGGGTTTCATGACGAGATAGTCTCGTCATGGGCACAGCGCGACCGTGCTCCATGACAAGACTATCTCGTCATGGGCACAGAAGAGGTTAAAGGCAGGGTCAGCATATCCCAGGATGCCCGTGCCTGGCCGCCAGCCCATAACAGCGTGAGCAGGTGTGAACGTAGCGTTGCAAAAAATTGCGATGTCAAGGGAACCGGGATATTCGCAAATAAATATAAAAATTTAGGCAATATAACCATTTTAACCAGCGCGATCCTGCCTGTAAGGGACATAGGTAACCTCACCCATATCTTCACCTTCTCCTCTAGCCACGCAACAGCCCTTCCGTAGTTCAGATTCCAAATTTCCTGAGGGACACGACTCAACCAAATTCCTAGATATTTAACAGCTTCGGTTTCCCACCTTAGGGGGTATTCTGAAAGTACCCTCGGGGTACTCTCCGTCAACAGAAAGACCACCGACTTGGACCAGTTCACCGAGATCCCAGCCAAACCTTCAAATCGGATAAATTCACGTAGGACTATGTCAAGGTTTTCCTCCGGGTTTATAAGATAAAGTGTCACATCATCCGCATATAGTGATATCAGCAAACTTCTGGAGCTGAACCCTATGCCCCTCGCCGTGTGGTGCTGTCTAATGCGGGCCGCTAGAGGTTCCACCGCTATGGCGAACAGCAGCGGGGACAGCGGGCACCCCTGTCGCGTACCACGCGAGATCGGGAACGGGTCAGAAACCATTCCGTTCACCCTGACCCTGGCGCTTGGCATACTGTATAACAGGCGGATCTTTTTAATTAGTAGTGGGCTAAAACCTATTCGACTCAGTATTGCAAATAAATATGGCCATCCAAGAGTGTCAAAGGCTTTGGTAGCATCTAAAAATACCACCGCGGCATGCACGTCTGGATGTAAATAGTGTAGGGTAGAAAAAATCGTACGGTGATTGTGGGAAGTGGAACGCCCCGGAATAAACCCCGACTGGTCCGGGAGAGCTATCAGGGGTAGCATTGGTTGTATTCTGTTGGCAAGCAATTTGGCAAGTATTTTCACATCCACATTTATTAAAGAGAGAGGCCTGTAGGAGTCCATCTCCTCCACCGGCTTGTCTGGTTTTAGCAATGTAATTATCAGTGCTTCACGCATTGTTGCAGGTAGTATCCCCGCCTCCAACGCCTCCTCATAGACTGCCAACAGACGGGGAGCTAGTTCCTCAGTGTATGCCTTATAAAAGGCAATAGTCAGACCATCCGGGCCAGGAGCTTTATCTAGAGGCAAACTCTTGATTACTTGGGCCACATCTTCCGCAGTTATCGGGAGGTCCATATATTCCCTATGGGCGTTTTTAAACCAGACCAGCGCTATGGACTCTAAGAATGATTCCTTCCCTTCCGGACTTGCCTCCTGAGTGGCAGTATACAGGCCAGAGTAAAAGCCCGAGAAGGCATTCAGGATGCCATCTTGTCCCCTAATCGTGGCGCCCGATTTCAAGCGTAGTTCGTGAATGTATGTCATGGATCTGGAAGGTCTTATCATATTTGCCAGCGTACGACCTGGTCTATCCCCTTCCCCATACCTCCTGGCCTCGGCATATTTGCCCAAAAACTTAACTTTGTGTTGTGCCTCCTCAGCATAGTCTAATAGCTTAGCCTTTAGGAGACCCATGGTGTCTGGGGTGCTTGTTTCATAAAAACTTTTTTCAAGATCGTTTATGCTCGCTTCTACGGACGCAAGCGTGCCTCGTATCGCTCTCAGCACCACGGCCTGGTGGGCGATGCATTGGCCCCGAATAACCACTTTGAATGCTTCCCAAAGGGAGGATTCAGTATCCACCGATCCTGTGTTCAGCGCGAAGTACTCGGTAATGTCCCCCCTAATCTCTTCTTTAAATGCCTCGTCAAGCAAGGCATGTGGTGGGAGACGCCAAGAGAAACCGCGCGGAGGCAGACCAGGCAACGATAGCCGCAGCAGACACGGCGCATGGTCAGACAGAGAGCGTGGCATATGCTCAGCTCCCGCCGCCCACAGAGCCACATCACGAGATAGTAACCAATAGTCCAAGCGGGACCATGCACAGCGGTGATCAGAGATACAGATGCCCTCCCTCAGCCCACCATGCCTGTCCCTCCACACATCAACCAACCCCTCCTCTGCAATAATCGCCCTCAGGGCAGCGCCAGCCAGTGGGTGCAAGCTACGGGCAGCACCCTGTCTATCAAGTGTATCATCCAGAACAGCATTAAAGTCACCCCCCCAGAGGATGGTATTACACCCAGCGGCCCTCACCATCGCCCAAACCCTGTGAAAGAACTCAGGGGAGTCCACATTTGGGCCGTAAACAGCCAAGATGGTCACTGATATGCCACATAAGAGCCCCCGAACTAATACATATCTTCCCTCTGGATCTCTTTGTGCCAACTCTTCCTTCCAATCCAACCCTCGCTTAATCAATACAGCTACACCCCGAGCATAGTTGGAATACATGGCAGAGTATACGTGACACCATCTGGCATGGCGAAGTTGGGGAGACGGGGGGGCACCCAGATGCGTTTCCTGAAGGAGGCATATATCAATGTTGTGGCGGGCTAAGTAAGCATGCACTAATCTAGCCTTCCTGCAGACATTCAGACCCCGAACATTCCATGTTAAGCAGTTTAAAACATTAGTGGATTTGTGTGTCATGTCTATATCAAAGCAATAGGCCAACCAGCCTCCACTTTTCCTAAATATGACAGCGACCACATAGCAGATTGCATTAATACTGGCAATGAATACCAAAACGGAACCCCAACTGCCCTCCCACCACCCACTCCAACCCCCCAATCAGGTTGTGGATTACCCATCCCAGAACAAAAAGCATACAACAAATCCGGGAACCTTCCCATGGGGATGTGACTGTGCCAGCGTCTACCCCATGTAAAACAGGGTGGCCAGAAGATCTGCGGACAGCACGGCCCGCCCAAGACCACACTAACAAAGACAAGTAGACGTCAGCGTGGCTAAGACCTATTAAAGAAGGAGGCATAAGTTCCCCAAGTGGCGGAGCCACTGAGGCAATATACAGTAATACGATACCCTTGTTAGTCATTGTCACTCAAATGTCCTTCTGCTGCCTCCGCACCCTCAGTTTGCCTTTTGGGCCTCCGTCCACCCACGTGCTTAGCAAACTTCAACGCCGACTTGGCATCCGTGAAGAAATGTGTGGTGCCCTCGAATGCCACCTTTAGCTTCGCCGGATACAGCAGTGAATAGGGGACTTGCGCTTGAAGGAGAAGTCTCTTGGCCGGTAGGAACTCCCTCCTCGCCGCCTGTACAGCTGGAGTAAAGTCCGGAAAGAAAGAGATGGTGTTTCCCTGATGTGTGACCTTGCCCTTCTCTCTAGCGAGCCTGAGGATAATATCTCTATCTTGGTAGTTTAGAAGCTTTGCAATGATACGCCGCGGCGGCGCTCCAACCGGCGGTTTCTGGCCCAATGATCTATGCGCCCTTTCCACCACAAAGACCGCAGAGAGGTGCGGGTCGAATAGTTCATGAAGTAAGACCGCAATGTAGGTCTCCATTTTGGATATAGCGGTTGTCTCTGGAATCCCGGTAACTCGGAGGTTGTTGCGTCGCGATCTGGCTTCCAAGTCATCGTTCTTCGCTCTAATAACTCCCAGCAGTTTATCCATATGTAGGAGTTGCTCCTTAGTTTCAACCTGAAACTCGTCGAAGTCCGTGGTACGATTGTCCAGCGAGTCCAGTCGCGACTAATGCGTGGCTGCCTGCGACTTAACAGAATCAAGTTGCGATGTGAGGGTGTCCAGTTTAGCATCAATGTTGCGGAGACTAGACCTCATCTCCAGCATGAGGGTCCTCAAATACTCCCCTTGATCTTCTGCGACGTGTTCGCGCCAGCTCTCTGTCAGTGTCTCAGCTTCGGATTCCGCATGCCTCGTCGCTCGTTTATGATCAAAGGTGAGTTTCGGCTGCTTTGCGTCGTGTTTCCCCATCTCGACAGCTTCAGGTCACCCCTCCGAGCCGCAAGATAAAGGAAAGCCACCGCCTCTCAGAGAGATCTCACCTTCCTTCACTCCGCCAAACAGCCTCAGTGGTCCGTCGGGTGGGTCAGGTGCGCAGGGTAGGTAAGACGTTCGCCCAGCGGTGCGGCGGGATTGGGCCAGTAGTCTCCCTCTAACTACAAGCGCGCGACAGCCACTGCGCCTTAGGCGGGCCAGGCCTCAAATCCACCCTATCGGCTTTCGCGCCTCGAGCAATCCGGTGCAGGCTCCTCAGCAGTTCAGCAGACAGTGCTTAGGGGAGCACATCCGGGTCCCATCCACTATATTGAAAGGCCAGGCTGGATTCCTCTCCTGCCCAATGATGGTGCCTCCAGCGGCATGGCGCCAGAAGTCGTGCAAATAAGCGGTTCACAATCCACCCATGCCAGCGTGATATGTGCACACGCCACACACGGGGGGACCGGCAGCACAGCAACACAGCTCAGCACTTGCTTAACACATAGCAGGCTCGCGCTCCTCACCAATCTCCATCCGACTTCCCATCAGGTACTTCAATACAATCCGGCAGCTCACCTCCTTCGTTCCGCCGAACAGGGCGCTCCCACAGAATTCATCCGCTGCGCTCAAGAGAATAGCGGTATCTCAATGCCCCCTCGTATGTGCAGCAGCGCTACTGGAACAGCATCACATAGTAATGCAGCAGCACCAGGTCCGTGTCCTCTCTATCGCCGCTCCGCATCAGGAGCACCCCCAGGCGATCTGGCAGTGCGGCCCTCACCTCTCAGCCACGCCGGGCCCTGATCGGCCCTCCAAGCGACTCCGTCGGCCACTTCAGCAGGCTAGCGGGACATCGGCAGCCACGTCAGCAGTGGCGCACGGGCTCCATAAGATCACCCAGTCCGGCCCGCACCAAGTCGTGGGTGCAGGATGGTCTCGCCAGCAGCAGAGCCTCCGGCGGCGCGGGCGCCCCGGCTCGATTTTCACGGCACCCCACACGTATCGGGAAGGCGTCCGGTCTCTTCGCCACCAAGGCTACGGCGGACGATATTGCCTTTCCCCGACGCTCTACGTCCCCAAAATTTTACCAACCAGTGCAGCATATCTCGCGCTAGCTCCGCAGTGGGTCCGGGCGGGCTCATCTGGTCCGAGAGTGCAGGATTTTGGAAGGATATTGTTCCAGCCGGCGGAGCTCGCTCAGATGGCGGCCATTTCGCAGCTGAGCAGGCCATGCCCCCCCGAGGGTAGAGATTCTTTATCTTTTTATTAATAAAGCCTACAAGGATACACATTAAATAATATCTAGACTTACACAGGACATGTTCAACACTGTAATTAAAGGCCATGAACTATCATGTCTCCAGCATATGGAAACTCAAAGTATGAAAGAGTAAAAACCTAGAAAAGAAAGTATCAGAACTAGGCAAAACATAATATAATATATGGAAGAACTCTTTGCAAACGTATAGAAGTGAATAATGGGTTACATTTTATGCTGTTCGATGAGTTGAGTTCTCCTCTCTCAAATGCTGGGAAAGATGTTTCGAAAAAAAGGAATATATCTGACAGAATATTGCCATTCATATAATGAAACTATTTGTTAAAATGGATACCTGTTCTTAGTCAAATACAGCATATGTGAACCAAAGAAGCCCCGTCCTGTATGTATTCAATTACAGCGAGAAACCGAAAAAAGACCTGAAGAATAACCCAAATAAAGATAATGAAAGCTTACTGCTTATAACTATCCACATGCATTGCATGTGGATGCATGCATGCAGAATTTTGTCTAGAGCTCGAGAACGCAATTAAGTTGGTACAAGCT
This sequence comes from Triturus cristatus, assembly GCF_964204655.1. Taxonomy (NCBI): domain Eukaryota; kingdom Metazoa; phylum Chordata; class Amphibia; order Caudata; family Salamandridae; genus Triturus; species Triturus cristatus. The sequence continues at coordinate 805,648,255 of NC_140582.1, read as the reverse complement.
CTATACAGCAGTAAGTATTTCAAGTTTCAAAAGCTTTATTCGACAGCATGTCATAAAATCAAATACATCCTAACAATTCCATAAATACTAAGGTAAAATAGCTTAAAAATACATTAAATCATTATGCTGGCGGATAAGATCAGATAAAAACATCATCAATAGTTAAAAGATCTTAAAAGATCAAACGTTATATAAAATTAATAGACATTTCTTGGTGGCAAAACACTCCTTGATCAGCTTCAGTGGATTTCAAAGCACGAAAGCGTAATATCCAAGCCCACCCCAAAAATTTAGCAACAGCGATTACCAAACAGGGGGTGCAATCAGATTCTAAAATTCTTAAAGCTTCCTTGTAGCTACGTGTTCCCAAATTTAGGCATACTGGCTTTATCCATCTATGGCGGGGGGCAGTGTATAGCGGACACACAAACAACAAATGACCAGCATCCTCAATCAAGTCTAGACAGTGGTGACATTTATCATCCTTGGAGATTGACCATTTGTGGGTAAAAGCTTTTACAGGGAGAGACCCGATTCTGAACTGGAAATACAGTTTCCTGTCCATGGGCCTCTCTATGATATCCCAATATGCCTCGCAGGATGGTAAAAATTTAATATCAAAGAAGCGGCCAGTCAAGTTAGAGCCTTGGCCAGCACGAGAGGCAGATGTCAGGGTCATATCCCAATACAATTTCTTGAGGATTGACTTTGATGGAATACTTGAACTGTTTATAACATTCCATAAATGCCCTAGCTCCAGTTTTGTAAGCAAGTTCTTAATTTCTTTAAGCCAAGTGATGGAATGAAAACAATCAGCCCTAATTATGTCCTTCAGGGCACTAGCATAATGTTCAAGTTCCGGCGTTGTCATGATCCGCCGCCAATACAGAAGTGGACGTAATTGTGCCAGATCCTCAATTTTTTTCCTCCCTAGATCGTATTTTAATGGGATCATTGGGGTGCTTTGGGGAACACCTGTTAGGCTGCGTAGGAACTTATTTTCAGCCAGCCGTAAGCCACTTAGATTTGCAAACCCCCATAGCTCCGAACCATACAGCGATGCACTAATAACTTTCATATTATAGATTTCCAAAGCAGGCCTAATTGGCTTAGTCAATGAAGATCTATGCTTGGAAATAATTGCACCTGCAAGCTGGTGGAATTTTAAAACGGTCATGTCAATATGATTTGACCATTTCATATTATGCTGAAGCGATATTCCTAAATATTTAAAAGCCTCAACCTGCTCCAATGGAATACCATTATATTTTATTACTCCTCTAAAATTTTGTCGTTGGTTTAGACACATGAATTTAGTTTTAGAGGTATTTATCTCGAGACCCCGATCCTGACAAAATTCAGCGAATATGTTTAACGCTTTCTGCAATCCGCTTGGGGTTCGTGAAACCAACAACGTATCGTCCGCGAACATGAGAACAGGCACTCTGGATCCTGCCAGAATAGGAGCATCAGTAGGGGAACTGCCAAGGTAATCGACTATCCCATTTATGTATAAAGAAAACAATGTCGGTGCCAGGACGCATCCCTGCCGAACACCACGTTCAACAGGAAATGGGTCCGTCACCTCCCCCTGGCTTCCCCATCTAATTTGTGCATAATTGTTCTGATGTAGGCGGACGAGTAAGGTTAGTAATTCCGGGGCCATACCTGCTTGGGCGAGAACCTTCCAAAGTTTAGAGCGGGGCACCAGGTCGAAGGCTGATCGCAGATCAATAAAGACTGCATAAAGGGTCCCTTTGGACAACTTCACGTTCCTCCAGTAAAGAGCTAGGAAGTAAAAAACTTGGTCAATAGAGCTAGTGCAAGGTCTAAACCCGGCTTGATATGGTGACAAGATGTTATTATCCTCAACCCAAGATTGGAGTTTATTTTGTACCAGCCGACCTATTAGTTTTTGTGCTGAGTCTATAAGACTAATAGGTCTATAATTACTTGGGAGAGATTTGTCACCCTTTTTATGAACCGGGATTATTTCTGCCCCTTTCCATGAAGAAGGAATGGGAGCACCCATGGCCACTGAGTTGGCTAGCCATTGAAAGTATTGGCACCAAGATAATCTATCAGTTAAAAACACATCCGCAGGTATCCCATCCATTCCAGGTGCACGACCCGCTGTTATACTATCCAAAGCTAGGTTAACCTCTTTAATTGAAAACACCTGTGTTTGGAAATAAACAGTGGGAGGAAGTGGTTGCTCTTCTGCGGATGGGACAGAAGCATACTGCGGTTTGAAAAAATCAACCCATTGGTTTTTTGCCACGTGGTTTTGTGGGGAGGATGCAGAGCCGCCTCTGCCCCACTTTAATGTGGCCCAAAATCGTTTTTGGTCTTTAGCCAAGCATGCGTGTTTCAAATCCTGCCACTGGTTCTCATCCCAGTCCTTCTTAGCTGTTACCTGAACTTGCCTATAGAGCTTCCTGGCTGATCTCACATCTTCCGCTACTCCTGATCTCAGAGCAACACTCAAGTTCTTACGAGCTATTTTACAGGATTTGTTAAACCATCCCTCTTCAGGTGGACAACCCTTGATGGTTTTCCCACTACTAGGGGGTTTCATAAAAAACCCTTGCAGTTTAGTGAAAAAGATGTTATGGGCCTCGAGCATAACTAGATGGAAGTCGGAGTTAGTTGATTTAGGGCCTAAATTGGCCACCTCACAAATGATAGTTTTCTTGAGGTCATCCAAGATTTCCACCTTCTCGATGAATCTATCCCATTTGACATGTCGCATATTGTTTGATGTGACGATATCCAGAGTTACTTTCCCCCCCTCAGTTTTAGATTCTCTAGGGGTATTTGATAGATGTAACTCTAGACACAAGGGATTATGATCACTTTCATCCCGTGTGATTACGGACATGTCATTCAGACTACTCCAAACTCTAATATCCACCAGGAAGTAATCAATTCGACTAGCAGACCTTCCGTTATCAAATGTGCTTGCACCCTGCCGGTCTGATTTAGTGCGCCCATTAGCAGCTCTAAGCCCTCTTTCTAAACAAAGGGCTTTGAGTTGAATGGCTGCAGCGGACCATCTCTTGACTGGGGGAAGGTCCAACTGGGGAATACCCCACCTATTGTCCTCTTCAATAGCAAGGAATTGGTCCTCCGGACCAAGAGGCTCAAAGGTTGTATTAAAGTCTCCTCCAACAATTTTTATCATTTCAGGGGGGAGCACTGCAAGCTGATGGTCCAAGACATTTATCACATCTGACGAAGTACCCCCAACCATCCCTCGAGCATAGATATTAAAAACAGCCATACTCTTATTGTTGGGCCAATGTAGGATTAAAGACAAAGGGCCTCATTTATGAAAAGTGACGCATCACTGCGTGAAAACAGTGATGCGCCACTTTTCACTGCGCCCTCCCTGCGACTCCAGTGATGCGTCATATTTACAGTATGACGCATCATGTCGCAAGGAGTCACAGAGACGTCAGTATTTCTGACGTATCTGTAGGCGCAAAAGTGACGCATCGCTGGAGTGTGTCACAAAAGTGACGCAACTCCAGCAATGTGTCCTTTCACATGGGGCAAGCCCCATGTGAAAGGGCCTGCGTCAGTCTTACGCCTGCTGTGAGGCAGGCGCAAGAAATTGACGCATTTGCACACTAGAAGTGGCGCAGTGAAATCTCGTAGATTTCACTGCGTCACTTCTACGACCCTTTGTTGCGTCAAAACGCCCCCCTTGCATACATTATACCTGGCGCAGGTATAATGTGGCGCAGGGGTTTACAAAGTGACGCATCTACCTAGATGCGTCACTTTGTAAATATGGCGCAACATGGCGCATGTTTTCTGCCACTGGTGCGTCACAAAAAGTGGCGCACCGGCGGCGCAAAAGTGACGCAGGGGCTCATAAATGAGCCCCTAAATATCTAGCGATGGGAGATTGAGTTGGGTGATTTTACAACATAGTGACTGACGTACCCATATTATCAAACCACCAAGTGGTCGGCCTTTGGCTTTTTTAGTGGCAGGTATACAAAAGCTAAGGAATCCAGGGCGAAAAACTGGGGCCACAGACCAAGATTCTTGGAATAAAATAATATCGAATTGATCCACAAAACTACTCCATACACCAGAATGCAGCTTGTTATTTATACCTGCAATATTCCAGGATAAAATAGACAGCCCTGGATCGGTTGCAGGAGGATAGAAAGAGTGTTTGATCAATGGTCCTATGGTCTCACCAGTTTCCCTGTCCTGGCAATCACTAGTGGGACTTAAGATATCTGATGCGACATTTACCAATGAATCAAATGCTAGGGAATCAAGTAAATTATTGGTCAGTGGATCCTGTATCTCACCTGTTGTCTTACCCAGACAATCAATAGTAACACTTAGATTAGCTGGTAAAACACTTTCCAATGGATCGAATGCTAAACACATCCCACCAAGATTATTTAAGGAATTAGACCCCAATGGGTCAATGACATCAGTCTGAATTCTTTGATAATTCCCTAATGTCTCAGTAACTCTAAAGCTAGCAAAAGAAATGGGGTCTGCCCCAGCTACGGCCAACCCTATATCCGTATTCACCCCATTAGTTCTATCTTTGAGTCAATCGCAATCATTTAAGCCTGACAACACCTCAAACCTATTCTCCAGGCTAATGTTCCAATTGCTGGTGGAGACGCTCCTACCCCCTTTACTTGGAGATGGTGTCCACCCTGATCTTGGTAATCCTTTGTGATTGCCTCGGTTTCTCTTATAATAAAAATATTTGAGGGTTAACGGGATGATGACACCTTGTCTTCGTTGCGGGGGGTTTATATTGGCCAAGATATCTGGGAGGACATCAGGATTGGAAAAATTTAAAACCACACAATCCCCTTTAAATTTTTTCGGGTGATGCCCTAGCCATTGGACCCTTCTTGCCATGATAATTTCCCTGGCTAGTTTCTGCTTACCCCAAGGAGACATCTTCATGTTATTCACCAGCCAATACAAAGATTTACTGATCAGAGAAGATGTAGTTTCCGATTTGTCAGTAGTCAAAGCAGGAACATTGGCAAGAACCAATGTAAGAGGTTCTGCCTGGGAAATACATTGAAATTGGTTGTTTGCCACTGTTAGTGCCTTAGGGGTATCTATGCTTGCCTTCGGGAGATTTTTATTAGTTCCAGGTGGCTGGATTGGGATGTTCGCTATCACATTTCCTATTATTCTTTGCCCTCCATTCGGAGGTACCCCATTTAAGATACGTACATTTGGGGATATAGGTATAGTTCTAGCGACTTCATCCACAGGTCTGTTTATTATGGCGTTCAACCTAGCTATCTCTGCCATAAGATGGTCAATTTTGGCTACCAATGGGGTTATAATACCTCCTATTTTAATATCGATCATGTCTCTGATCTTTTCAGAGAGCTCAGTATCAGGATTTATGTTGGAGACTGACCCTGATGCATCTTCTTTGCTAATACTTTTGTTCACAATAGTAGCCCTTTTCCTCCCTGTACGAGACCCATTACTTTTAAACTGGGACTTTCTGCATGCTCTAACTAGCCTACTTCTCAAGGGAAGAGCGGGCGACTGCAAGTCAGCTCCTGTAGCCGCCTCATCTATATCTAATACAATTTCTAGTGGCGACTTAGGAGCTAAAGGCAGACAAGAATCAGGTATGTCACTATCTACACTCATTAGATCAAGGGACATGCTACTTGTTGCCTGTAAAGGAGAAACCAACGGTAAACCAGACAAAGGAATCAGTGGTGGAGAGCTAGGAGAACATGTTAACCCCAATGAAGTCCTCCTATCGTTGTTAATTTTACTGACAATCTGGACCAAATAATTGTCCATAGTATTAGTCATTGTAGAGTTCCTTGCTTTGGACATTGTATCCATATATGGCGGCTATCTGCAAATAAATCTGGAAGTGGTAACTCTAAACAATAGATGTGATCATCAGTAACAGTACCTGTTTTGTGGCAGTCCCAAAAGAGGTAGCTCAGTGTCACAGACGGCAATGGTGTGGCCCGTCCCGTCCTCGCTCGACCTCGGACGGCCTCAGACGGTCCCGCCCTTGTCCCGGGCTTCTCCCGGCGCCGCCCGCGCGCGTCCCGCGATGCGGGAGGAGCGACCGGCTTTTAAGCCTCCGGGCGCGTGTATTCGCGTCAGAGCCCGCAAAGGACTCTGGGGGCTGTAGTCTCCCCCCGCTCTCAGCCGCGAAAGGAAATAGCGGCGGCGGGGGAGACACGCTGCAAGAAGGCACCCAGGGGCAGCAGGAGCGGCACTGGCAGCAGGACGGCGAGAGGCAGTCTCCAAGCAGGTAAGTGCTGTTCGTGGCGTCTAGTTTCCCGCTCTCTGGAAGGAGCGACCGGCTTTTAAGCCTCCGGGCGCGTGTATTCGCGTCAGAGCCCGCAAAGGACTCTGGGGGCTGTAGTCTCCCCCCGCTCTCAGCCGCGAAAGGAAATAGCGGCGGCGGGGGAGACACGCTGCAAGAAGGCACCCAGGGGCAGCAGGAGCGGCACTGGCAGCAGGACGGCGAGAGGCAGTCTCCAAGCAGGTAAGTGCTGTTCGTGGCGTCTAGTTTCCCGCTCTCTGGAAGGAGCGACCGGCTTTTAAGCCTCCGGGCGCGTGTATTCGCGTCAGAGCCCGCAAAGGACTCTGGGGGCTGTAGTCTCCCCCCGCTCTCAGCCGCGAAAGGAAATAGCGGCGGCGGGGGAGACACGCTGCAAGAAGGCACCCAGGGGCAGCAGGAGCGGCACTGGCAGCAGGACGGCGAGAGGCAGTCTCCAAGCAGGTAAGTGCTGTTTGTGGCGTCTAGTTTCCCGCTCTCTGGAAGGAGCGACCGGCTTTTAAGCCTCCGGGCGCGTGTATTCGCGTCAGAGCCCGCAAAGGACTCTGGGGGCTGTAGTCTCCCACCGCTCTCAGCCGCGAAAGGAAATAGCGGCGGCGGGGGAGACACGCTGCAAGAAGGCACCCAGGGGCAGCAGGAGCGGCACTGGCAGCAGGACGGCGAGAGGCAGTCTCCAAGCAGGTAAGTGCTGTTCGTGGCGTCTAGTAAGTATTTAAATGAACGCAGGGGCCAGTAATGATTAAGGGGGGGTCCCCAGAAGTCAAAAGTTTGAGAACCACTTTTTTAGTGTACACAAAGAGAATATTATACATGGATGTATTTATTTAGGAATACACAATTTGGTATAGCTAGCAGCAGCAATGTACTTGCTTGCACAGGTTTTTCATTAAATTACCATTAGTTATCTACATCTGTGTAGTTTAAGTCTCGAAATATTTAATATTTATTGATTTTATATACTTACAAAAAGATACATTTGTTGTGCACATAAAATGAAGGATGTATCATATCTAGTATGAATTGCATGTAGAAGCTGAAACTTTTAAATAAATTACATGAGCCTTATGAGCTCACATATCCTATGTGAGACCTGGTTCCTGTGATCATAGATCATTCAGAGGTTATTGGGCTCTGGCTGTAAAAGTTGGGATCATTGACCACGGGTTTATTGGGTTACAGTACTATTAGCCACGAAAATGAATTATCAACTACTTGACCATTGAGAGTCAAGTGCTGAAGGGGAACTTCAGCACTTGACTCTCAGTGGTAACAAGGTTTAACAGTCCTAACCTCGCACAAAGAGATGATGTAGATTTAGAGACTCAGAAAACAGCAAATGCAAAAAACTATTTATTGACTGAATAGCTGGCCAGAGGTTGACTTTCATACACACTGACCACTACACAAACTAAAGACACACAAAGAAAACGAGAAACCCTTCATTTTTAATCAGAGCTCTGATCCCCAAGTGTTATTATAGTGCCACTGGCCATTTTTCGTTAACATTGGAGTCTATGTCAAATGTTGGTCTATGAAAGTGTTCACAATTAATTGCCAACTTCACAAGAATAAAAATAATTCTCACAGATTTTTGATCATTTACTTCAATGGGGACAGTTTGCACAATGTGTTTGTATGCATAAGACCCACCAATCTAAAGCATAACACACAATCTAAGTCCTCCACTTAATACAGTTCAAATGGCCATCAGTTTGGCTGCTACACTTCAAATGCTGAATGTATCTCTGTTTGCACTTTGGAGATTTGTGCTAATGTTCAAAAGATCAAGAGACTCACAAGGTCTTGATGCACCTGGTACAAAACCCTCTGAGGCCCAATCAATGCCCACAACCTACCCAAAATGATCAGAAGAGTTTGCCCAATACTGGAAAACTGAAATGGTCACTAAAGGGAGATGGGGGCCACATCCAATGTCCTGTGTCTGGCCATAATAGCAATTCACTATCCCAAATGCTGCCAATCAGGCACTACAGATAGTACTGAGGACATTCAACAAAATCCCTTCAAAGGGAACAGATATTTCAAAGGCTCCATTTCTACATAATTGTCAGTTGCAGTATGAATGTTGTGGTGGCAGGGGCGGCCAACGGCTCCGGACTCAGGGCGATCCTGCACAGTTATTCGGTTAACTCTCTGAGTGCCCAGGCCGGAGTGGGTGCAGAGGTGATCTTCAACCGGGTTATAACCAGTTTTCACAGCAGTATGGAGGTGCCAAGGACCCAGTAAGCTCACTGCTAACAGCATGTTATGGTGACCACTCTTCTCTGGGGCCAGAACTGATGATGAATGAATACATTAGGCAATATTCTTAAGCAGGTACGTGGGTAGGACCATAGGCTCTGGAAGGGGCAAAGTCCCATGTGAACTCCCTTGTCATGGCCTAATGGCAGGCAAGCCCTCTTCTTGATAAGATACAGCACATCCTCTTCTGTCCACAGACAATAAACGTCCTGGCACCAGGTAACACAGCAGCTCGTCTGAGTTGTTCGGTCCTAAGCTTATTCCCAGCTTGGTGTAAAGGACCGCAATTAGCCAAGCTCTTTCCATAGATAGGAAGTCTCTCTTCTACAATTCTGTGCAGCTCCACCTTGAAATGTAGAGAAATCCTGAAATAATGTGCTAATCAGGGATACCAGTATTTGTGATCAGAGCTGACCACTCAGGTCACCTACAATGTTCAAATTCTTGGGGAGCTCCTCCAATCAAAGACTGTATTAACAGCTCTTGCCAGGGTCATGGACAACAAAAGCCATTCCTGGGCTGGTCCCCAGTACTCAGGTGAAAGGTTTATTGGATGCCAGGCAACAGACCACATACATCTCTTGCAGATGCAGATAAGGCAGACGAGTGTGAGAAGCTGGGAGAACTCCAACAGAGGTACTGCAGTGAGCTACAAAGGCAAGGGGTCCTGATAATCCTACTCACAGGACCTTTAGCATTTCAAAAGGGGTCAGCAGGAAAGGAATGCACAAAGGGTAGGACCCTAGGCCAGCAGTGACCTGGGCAGCCTTGCACAAAGCCACACACATGGAACCCAAATAGATTTCACGATGCACTCTAGCACTCATGCACACCATTCTCACACTTAACCACTGTATATGCACCATGTACAGACTACTATTCATACATAACCAAAATGTGTTAAAGTAAAAGACTGTTGTGAAGGAGACAGATAAAAGGCGTCCCCTTCACAGTAGGTCAAGCTGCCAGGCACTCAAAACACAGGAAAAGAGGGCCATAGCCACTCTCTCAAAGTTGGATGAACCCTGTGAGCTCATTTGACCTCAGAGCGCAGCTTAGGTGTCTCAGTCCATTAAACAGGCAGAACTGTCAGCTGGCATGCATGATTATTGGGCTCACTGGAGCTCAAATGAAAGCTGACAGGGACAAGAAAATACCAAAGGGTAGGCTACCACTCTCTTCAGAGCAGTTCAGGGGAACTTTACATCCCAACACCCCATTATTAAGTGCTAAGATCTGTGATAAATATATATTGAGGAGGTTGTGAGAATCAGCTTAGAAAACAATCACCCAATTATTACTGCACAACAATGGTAGGGAGCCAGACTAAAAGCCCGAACTGCATGAGCACAAACACAATGAAGCTGTTTAAGACTAAAAAAGTACCTGCCACTGAGGGCTTCCTGCTCTGTTTCACAAAGATGCTCCTAGTCTGTTACTGAAAATTATGATAGATATGAGCAACTCTGTGGTAAAGATGGTAAAGGCCACAAATTCAGTTTCAAATGCCCACCAGAAAGACTCAGCAATTTAAACCTGACAGGAAAGAACACAAAAGCATATTCTTGTAACTGCTCTAATCCGCATCGTCAGGGGTAGTAAGCGCTATATAAATGCACTTACAATACAATACAATTCAATACAATACTACAGGCTTGGGTTTTTATGATTACTTTAGGCTTTGATGCTGGTCAGTCCTCTACCAAAGCTTATTGATTTGAATCAAGTCATTTTTACATTGATGTGGTAATGCCACTAGGACAACTTGTTTGGGTGAATGTTACATTGACCCAGTAGGAAGCAACTGTATTAAACATTCTGTGGGCAAAAGAGTGCCCTACATTGCCCTTTGCCGTCAGCTGGGTGAATATATTGCGCAAATTTAGCCGTTATGTTCAGTGCAGGCTCAATTTGCATGGGAGCCAAGACTTGCTTCGCCCTAAGATGTCAACTCATACACAATTTCCACCAGCACTTGGACCTTTCAGTATTAAGTTTTAGATTACTCTATGAAGGATGGATCCATGCTTTAATCAACCCTGCCTTTACTGCTAAGGAAATAAAGTTGTAGGTCACTTCATGGAAGTGTCAAAGCACTGCGGAGTGAAAGGGGCCGTGATGATTACAGCTCAGCCCCTACAGCCAAACAGCTGTGCCTGGGAGATGCAAGAGGCAGTGCCAGCACCTTAACTATCCTGGCATTCATTAAGAGAGAGGGCTTGCTGGGAGTATGTGAAATGAAAGAAACAACATATTAGTTCAGCACTACTATTGCACGTCTTTTGCGGTGCTTGCTGGAAAGTGGATTTGTCACAGTGGTGATATTTGAGAAGAATTTGCATAATGATGTAGATGGGCTGGGGTTGCAGTACAGCAGAGACACACCATTGAAATAGGAGTCTATCACATTAATGCTAACAATCTCCTGCATGACTATAAGTCAGACTTCAGATCACACTGTAGCACGGAAACCGCTACCTTACACATCACAGACAATTACCTCCTGACTTCAAAGGAAGATGACTCCTCCCTCTTGATATTGCTGGACCTCTCTGCTGCCTTGGACTCAGTCAACCATTCCATCTTCTTACTCCCCCAGGAGCATTACATTGGATTCACTCGCAATATCATTTACTGGTTTTCCTTCTACCTTTCCAAATGACACCAGTTTGTTCACATGAGCATTTCCAGATCATAAAAGATCCCTATCACCTTACTTAGGAGCCCCCCAGGGTTCAATACTATTGTCTGTCATCTCCCACCTGTACATAAAGCCACTTGGTATTCTACTCACAGATAACAATTAAACAAGAGGGATTGGGTCCTTATATTCAAGCAAGGTTGGACCAGAAGTACCTTGGCTGAACCACCGGCAAAAGTAACTTTATATATAGATCAAGACACTTTATTTCATGATCACACTGGTTATACCTGTTTCGTTCAATTCATTTAATATCATTTAAAACAAGGAAACTGAAAGTTCGTACACAACATGATCCATTAATGGCAAAACATAAATCTACATAACCCTATTGAGCACAAACAGACAACATGCTAAACTGTGCAGTTCCAACACCACTGTGTGGTTGTAGTGCTTAGTTCGATAAAACAAATCGCAATATCATGAAAGACCACTGAGTACAGTTCTGTTTGTTACAGAAACATAATATGGATAATGCCCATAGTCCAATAACTTAAGGTCCAAACTCTATCCTTTTTTATCAAACCAGGGGCTGTGAAAGTTCCTTTTTCTGGGAGAATCCCGCTTTTTTGGAATCTGCTCCTCTCTCTTGTTCAGTCCCACTTCCTCAGGAAATAGAACTGGATAAACTGTTGGGTAACAAAATTTTTTATTTATATTGTAAGATTTATTAAAAATGTATACAAATGTGTGAGGAAAAAAGGTGGAAAAAAGGGTTGTAAAAGCAAGTGCCACCCCAGTGAATCATGCAAAATATGATGATTATCTTCAGTCCATTATAATAAGAAATGTTTTTTATCTAGAGTTAGAAATTAAAAAGTACAATATTACATAATCTTAATAATTGTTGAGTTCCTTTTATAATTAGTTTGCACAACGCACAAGAAAATGATACCTTAGTGTTAATCCAATTGACTCAGATTACGGCTTGATTAATCCACAAGAAGCACGGTGGGAGCATTTTAGTTTTAGTTAGGCTGGTGGGGCTGTACTATGCAGTACCCAAAGTTGAAGGAAATCACATATATGGACTTTTCAGATCGCTGTCAGAGCAGAAATTGACATGGGTAAGAGAGTGCGGTAATGCTCTTACGAGGTTGTGCTCATTTCGCGGTTGTTCTCAAAAGCCGGGCACAAGCGGATCAAAGTATGTAGACAGACGGTAGGGACCCTTGAAGAAGATTTGACTATAGGGCCAACCTCCCACTGCCCTTGAGGGGTCTGAAAATACCCACTGCCAGGGCACCATTGGACCAGCAAAGTATTCACTGCCTGTGAATGCTGAAAATATTTAGTGCTTGCCACAATAATTTTCTGATTACAGAGACATCACCAGGGTAGCATTAGCAAAACAAGCCTGCCCTGACTAATGCCCTGTACCTTTTACGGCCATCAATGGCGGGCATAAACATATTGGCAACATAAGGGTCATAGGACCATTGTAGCCTTGTTGCTCCTTCTATAGTTTATTTTAGTAATTTTCCATCCACCGCGCTAATAAAAGGATACCTTGGGAGTGGATGAGGAATTTTTATTTACATGGAACTTCCCCCAGACACACCAATATACAAAGAGCTCCCTGGAAAATCGTTGAGCCCACCCTGACTTCTAGGGGTCAGGGTTAACCCGATGATGAAGCATGTCACTATTAGAGTGTGTGAGGGTTGTGTATAAAAATGATTAATTTGTCATTTTTCCACCTCTCACAGAGGTGGTGTCTAGTCGTGGAGCACACCATTTCTCTCATTAGGCAGAGGGATATTCATATGTTTATCAGTTGTTCTCAAAAGTCATTCTCCATGTTACAATTGCGGTCACACGTCCATGGCGTCTGCAGCATCTCTTCAGTTGGCCGGAATTCAACACGGCTAGTTAACATAGTAACATCATTGGAAGGGAATGATGGGAGTTGTAGTGCAGGGTGCGCCGCCAGCCGTTGATTCAAAACAAAATAGATTTCCAACAAAGGAAAGTCGGGATTGTTCGAAAAAAAGAAGAAATTTAGGGTTTTCAAAACAACGTGGAAAATATGGAAAAGAAAACTGGGATTTAAAAAAAAAATATTTGAACAATTTTCAGCTTTTCAAAAAAAGGATGGGCGGGAAGGAAGAGTTCTCATAAGTTATGAAGTTCTGACATCTCATTTAATTCGACAACAGGTGTGTTAAAACGTGGGATGTTGTTTATGGGATTGTATGTCTCTGTGGAAAATTGTATGTGGAAAAGACAAAACAAGAAGTGCAACAGAGAATAATTCAACATAAATCACGTATTTGGCACAAAGTTACATCAGCAGCACTTGTCAACCATTTGCTTTCGCATCGCCACACTGAAAATTATTTAAAATGGACAGTTTTGTCAGTTATCCATCCCCTCCTTACCGACGTATTAGTACCAACGATGTCATTGGAGATCATTGCCGTTTGTTTTATATATCACATAGAGTGAAACATACAGAATGTGCATGTAACATGTATGCTGTAAATTCCTACAAAAACAAAAGACTGCCTCTGTAGGATATTTATTGCATTGTACGAAATGTCAAAGTCATCAATAAAGTGTGTTAAAAAAAAAATCCATCCCCTTCTTAGAGGAGGTGACCTTGAGCAAAGTACGATGAGACGTTTCATGCAGATTTATATTTTGCCACTAATGGGCAGTGTTGTATACAGGCTTTCAGATCCTTTGTTTTAAATGCAGGGGCGGTTTCTCTTCTTGGGCAGAAGAGCGTTGCCCCACTTGCTGCGAGCGCAGCATTAAACACAGAATAATAAAATGGCCATTACCATTTTATTATTCTGTGTACCGCCAGCCGAGGTGAGTTGATGGTGGAGGTGGGGTAGATTCCTGTAGATTGCAGGATGACGTTTTAGGTGTTCAAGTACGCATGTCAGATTGGCGGGCTGCCTACAGCCTGCCAATCTGACATGCGCAGCACTTCGGAGCCAGTAATCCCAGCACTGTAACACAGCTGCGGGATTGCAGGCAGAGGCCTCCAGCCTCAAAATGAGTGTTGGGTTAGCCTGCTCCAAGTAATCCTGGAGCTACAAGGCAGTTCCAGGATTGGTTGGATTCATGTGGCACAAGGGAGGCAGTACCTCCCTTTCCTTCCTGTCCCTTGTCACCCACAGGATTGGCAGGGAGAAGAGCATCTGTTCGGAGTTACCAGCAGCAGGCCGCATTTATGGTGAGTGCCCACCAGTTTAAATGATTTGAAATGGATTGAATGAAGCAGAAATAACCAGTGTGATCATGAAATACAGTGCCATATTCTCAAGAAGCTATCTCCGAGTTAACGGCACTTAAGCTAAGCCAAAGTCACGATAAATTCATCACCCAATTCACAAGCTGATGCTAACAGCCCATAGCACCAGTTTTTTGGCGATAGCATCTGCAAAAAACATCACCACAGATGACCCCGGCAACTATCGCTAATAAGATGCAGAGTAGGCGTTCCCGAGCAAAAAGCCACAACAACACCACACCTCAACATTCTCAACGACCAGCCACATCATCGATAATATCACAAAACATGCGATAAGGCGCGTTAGCAGCAGGAAATTAACACCTGCTCTGACCTGGTGCAAAGTCGGACAACAACCGGCAACAGACAAGTTAGCACAGCCCAGAGCCAAACATGAAGAACAACAGATGCACCTGGGCAACTGAACATGCAGCACGGAGCCCCAATAGGGCAACAACACCCACCGCCACCACCCCCAGGACCCCCTCCAACCCCCCACACCCCGCCCGGGCCAACATAGAGGCAGCGCAGACAAAGACAGCGACCTGCTGAAAACGCACCAACCTCACAGACACAACACCTGGGGACGTCATTGCCCACCACAGGCTAAAAAGGACAATCTTCCTACACATCCTGACCATCATCGCCCAACAGGCCGATGGCACCCGCACAGAGGACAACCAACATCCCACCCCACACCAAGCTGCTGGCTGTGCTGCACCTGTTGGACTCTGGTACCCCCAACCAACACCCGCCAGAGTCGGAGTAGTCTCACAGCCAGCCGCATCCAAGTCCCTCACACCTGTCCTGGATGCCATCATCAGCCTGGTACCCCAGTATCTATACGTCCACCACAATGCACAGGATCCGCTGGAGACCAAGGAAGGACCATACTGGATGCACGCACGTGTTGGAGGCAATCCACAGCACACATGTCCTACTTGTAACCCCTGGTGACACAACACACAATCACCGCAACAGAAAGCACACGTCTCACATCAATGTGCAGGCAACATCCGAATACCGTGGAATCTCCAGCAACGTCGTCGCCTAATACCCAGCCAGTTTGCATGATTGCATCATCCTCCGACAGTCCATCATAAACCACCACTTCCAGGATGGCACCAATGAGAATGCACTGCCCGTTGCCAAGTACCAAATGAACTCCCCACACACCTCAACTCCACAACCATGCAACTCACAACTCTGGCAATGCACACGTCACAAAATCACATACAACATGCCCACCCACCAGAAACGACAGAACAACTTACAATGGTAACCTGGGCAAGCTGTGAACATGAGCCATCAACAGCATGGCATCTCAGTCACACAATAGCGGAATGTGGGGAGAGGTGGGAACCAGGCATGTCTGAAGGAGGCAGGAGAACCATGATTGGGAAAGTACTCAATACCAAGAGTGGAGGTGATGTGCTGGACAGACGGCCGTATACATAACACACCCTTATCCATGGCGACATAAACCGCTGGTGTATGGAGTGTACTGGACAGTGGACGCAACCATGTCACCCCAGCCAGTGGGTGAGTTTGCGGAAATGTTCCCTGTTACGTCCCCCCCGTAAGCGTGAGCGGAGAGGGATGGCCCGGCGTACGCCAGGCAAGCGTACGGGTGTGAATAAAAAGCACGTAGCCCTGGGCATGGTCCTCTTCCAGAATGCCCAACGTCTCTGCCAGGGTGGCGCCTCTCACCCCGCCACGAGGTCGACGCTGTCCTCCTGAGCGGAGTTGCCTGTGATCCTGTGCAACTGCCGTACCCCGACCCGCTGGGCCCGAACCCGTCAGGCCCTACCCTGCGCAGCCAGGCCACACTGATCACCTGCCAACACCGGCGTGTGTCACGGAGGGCCCACAAAGTGCCTGCGCAAGCTCCAAGCCTCCTCAGACCATCACGGCCTCCACGACACAGGCCCGCTTTACTCCTTTCTCGTTGACGTACTCTACTGCTGCCTCCGGCCTACACTACGGTCAAGTAGATCACACATTTGGAACTGAGTCTTGATTACACGATGCAGAGTACATATGTTCATTGCAGATTTTATATCAGTGTACTTCCTTCGATGTGGTGCCACCAACTCTGCGCATGGCATTCTTACGACACATGTCTGTTGTCCCCTGCTGACGACTGCCTTCAGCCTACACTACGGACAAGTAGGTCACACATTTGGAACTGAGTCTTGATTACACCATGGCAGTGAACATTATTTAAGGCAGAGGTTATGCCACTATACTCCCTTCGATGTGGTGCCAACAAGTCTGTGCATAGCATTACAACCACACGTGTCTGTGGGCCCAAGTGGACTACTGCCCTCGGCCTACGCTGTGCACAAGTAGGTCAAAGATTTGGAACTGAACATCGATCATTCAGAGGCCGAATACATATCATTGCACGCAAGGAGAGGCGTAAGAGGATGACACATTGCAGTCCGGAGGGAATAGGATCATCGTACGGAGGTGATCGGACACTACCGACAACTGCCCTTGTGTCACTAACTCTGTGCAACGCGAGCCAACGACACGTGGCTGTGGGCTACTGCTGACCGCTGCCTCCAGCCTACACTGCGGTCCAGTAGGTCACAGAGTCTTGATTTAGCGATGGCGGAGTTCATATCAGTGTACCGGCATCATCGCAGACTGCATCCCCTCTGAACCCCGGTGCCACTGAGTCTGTTCCCCGAAAGACATGGACACTCTCTGGTCGTACAATGGTGGCGTCTGAGCCTATGGACTAGGGGATAGTTTTCATACTCATGTAACTGATACCAAATTGGTGGTGAAAATTATGCTGTCGCTTTCCACTCCACCATTTGCTGCTTCCGGATAACATCAGACCTTCCGCATCATGCCCTGGAGGACACCTTCCTCTGTCCCCCGCAAGCCTCCGCCACATTCACATTCGACATTGATGAGGACCCGCTCATTGTGCCAGTCCCTACCTCAGTGCACCGTAAGTCAACGTCCCGTGGCAGGGTGCCTGTGCCGGCCGTTGTGCATCCGGGGCCACTAACTCTGTGCTGGTCAGGTCCTGGGATCCCTTCTTCTGAGATAGTGGATGGCCTCTGAGGCGAAGGCCTTGGGGTCATCAATGCCATGTGTCTGTGGCCCTGTGCTGTCCGCTGCCTCCAGACTCAACTAGGGCTCACACATCAAATCGAGTCCTTACCAGCCCGGACGTCGCATCACCGCAGGAAGCACACGCCACCACCGCAAGGACCACCTCCAACCGCCATCTACCAGAGTCAAAACGGTGGTCCTGACAGACTTACGGAGTTGCTCACACCTGTCGTGGATGCCATCATCGGCCTAATACCCTGCTCAGCCCTCCAGGTGCCACTAACTCAGTGCACCGCAAGCCATCGTCCGTTACCGATTGAGTTTTGTGCTGTGGAGAGGTTGTGCAGCAATGTCATCTCAAGCAGTGTGGGAGACCTGGGATGTTGATGAGGAAGATGATGCAGGTCTAACACACCCCACTGCATCTGCATCAGGAATATCTTGAAGGGACACAATCCGAGACTTTTTCTTTACATGAGCGCGCTCATCTCTAGTGCCCCAACCTCAGTGCACTGCAACTCACGGACATTTCTGTTTGCATGTTGGGTGTCCTCTGGACTTTCTCCGGCTCCCTCCATGTTGCTCAGCAGTTGACTCTGTTATGCAGGTGTTTTCAGTTTTCATTGCACTGGTGTACACTGTTCAAGTGGTGCCAGCATCAAGCATTCCGTGCGTGCTGGCTTACACTCACCCCACACACATCCAGCACAGGCGTCACTGTACATGTGGCCCTGACTATAAAGGTCCCAGGCGCACGTGTCCGTAGCCAGTTCAACATGATATCTGCGTGTGTTCCTGTGGTCTTGTTGTATGCATGAGGGCCCTGGGCCCTACGACATTGCATTGTGCTGTGTACAGCGGACGCAGACATGTCACCGCAGGCAGCGGGTTAGAGCTTGGACATGTAGCTTTGTCGTCACCCACTCAATTCGTAAGGGGAGTGGCCTGGGCCGTCGTACACAGAGACAAAGTGGGTGTGTGACTGCTATTTGCGTGACCCTGGGCGTGGTTCTGTACTGGAAATGTGCATCTGCATGTGTCTATGGCAGTGTGGGTCTCCTTTGTTGGGTGTAGGTGTTCCCTGAAGGGTAATAGACACCAACGTATGTGATCTACTTTTCCTTCTATGGGTTCAGACCCCACCCACACCTGTTCGGCCACCTCCTTTTGGCGTACTGACACATGGCATTTGGGTGCCATGGGTGAGTGGGTGAAGTGCTGTGAGCCAGCTGTGCTTGTGGGTGCTTCCTGCTGTGTGGTCTGTTGCAGGCTCTGTGTTCTCCTCTAAGTAGCTTGGCTGCCCGGGTCCTGGTGGTGGGTTGCGTGGGATGTCCATGGGCTGTTGTAGGGTGTCAGTGTCGAAGGTGTGGTGGTCCTCTCCGGCATCACAGATGTGTTGTCTTCTGTGCTCTGATGGAAGTGTTGTGTGCCCCTCTGCAATGTGAAGGGGAGATGCATGTTGACATTGTGTTGACATGTATGTTGGCGCATTGTTCTGGTTTACATGCAGACTGTATGACAATGTACATTGTGACTGTTTGGGAGGTGCTGAGTACTGCTGCGGGACAGTATACATTTGGACCACATGACGGATGTGAGGTTGTACGCGTACTTTTCCATTTCACAGTTTCCTGCTTTGTCAGGTGTAGTAGGCATGTTTCTGTGCGTGTGCAGAGCCAGTTGTGTCCTCTGTTCTGCAGTGTCGGCTTTGCGCAGTGTACCACGTTGTCGTCAATGTGGGTGTGCTGTTCTTGCTATGTGTGTGTGCTGCAGTGTGCCAAGGGGATCAGGGACATGATCCAGGATAATTGTGCGTGTGCAGTGTGCTACACCTCGTTGTGCATGTGTGCCAATGTGCCCATCTCCCCCCGTCCCCCCAGTCCTTGGTCGTTACTCACCCTGTTGATGTTGTGTCTGGTCCTCTCGAGCTGTGTCCGTACTCCCAACTCCTTGCACCGTCTCCACACTGATGACTGTGGCCTAGGTTTCCTCCAGCTCCTCCTGTGGCGCAGGACTTCCACCTCCTGTCGCCGTTGCAGACTTCCTGTTTGCAGCGGGTTTGTGCCTGATTTAGGATGTCACATCATGCCAGCGCCTCTTGGCCTCCTCGATTGGCCTCCTCGGCACTCCAACTGCATTCCAGGTGGTCTACTTGTGGGTCAGTTGATAGTAGTGTTCTGTCACCTCCATGACGCTGATCTGGTTTTGCTGCGGACTGCACCCAGTCTTCCTCTACCTCTTCTCCTCGGCCGTCCCCGTCCCCGTTGTTCCTTGCTGGGGGTCTGTGGGGGTTGTGGGGTTCGCGTTGGCCTCTGCGCTAGGTCAGGGGGCATCCATGGTGCTGCGCACTTTAGATTGTTTCTGGTGTGTTTTTCTTGTTCTGCTTTTATAGTGCATTTTCCCGCCAGACACGTGGGCTTTGAAGGCCTGTGGCTGGTTTTCGCAGCTTTTTGTATCGCGCTTGGCCTCATGGCAGCTTTTTAGGCGTTCGTGTTTCGCATTTTTGCGGCGTGGCATTGATTTTAACGCGGACATTTGGCGCTTTATCTGGTGACTATCACATGGTACCACAGTTTTGTGAATGCTTGGTTAGCACGGCGTAAATTTCCCGCGATAGACTGCGATGTTGGAGGTTGCGTTAAGTAACTTTTGCGATGGTTATCACACGTTCTTGAGAGTATGCACCTAAGTGTCTTGATCTATATATAAAGTTACTTTTGCAAGTGGTTCCAGCGAGGTACTTTGTTTCTTTTTTGCTCTACTCATACATAACAACATCAAGATTCACCAGTAAGCTGATGATACACAACTCTACATAAAAGTATCCTCTGCTTCAGACATCCAATGCCTCATTCACTGCCTGCACATCATCCAGACCTCAATACCCAGCGCCTACCTGACACTCAACCCAACTAAGACAGAATTCCTATTATTTGTCAAGAAAAACAAACATTACAAACCTTGCTGGAAATAATTAACTTTGATGTTTCCGAAACTCAACTTTCACCAAATCCCTAGTAACTTGGATCCACCATGCGTATCAGCTACACTCTCAAGTAACTCATTGCCAAAAAAGCGAAAATGGCCTGGTAACATCTCTCTCTTCTGAAGAAAGTGAAAATGATTCTTCCAGAAAACAACTTCAGAACTGCTGTTCAAGCCCTCTTAACAGATCTCATCCAGGGCCTAAAGAAATATAACCACATCACCCCCATCCTTAAGGAACTACATTGGCTCCGCTTGCCAGCCTGCACTATCTTAAAACTAGCTTCATCAATTACAAAGCCATCATGATCAGCACCCCTGCTTATCTTGCAGACAAGCCCATCTTCTATGCTGGTTCTCAGGCACACCCGCTGCTAGGATACCATCAGACTGTAAACTAAGAAGTGCCAAAACGAAGAAACAAGGCAGCAGGACTTTTTTATATATGCACCCAGGATCAGGAACAACATTTCTAAATTCATCAGGATCACCCCAACACTGCTCCAATTTAGGAGAGAGTTGAAGGCGCACCTCTTTGGAGTACACTACATCACAATGCATTAGTCATCTTCAAAACAGCTACCTCCCCTATCATTTGGCTGACTTTATGCATGTCTTTGACCTTGTTCAGTGCTCCGCTGTCTTTTGGCTAGGTTCAGGCTACAGAAATACCACATACATACATCCATACACACATATTAACACAACACAACATTACAACAACACAACACAAACAACAATATAACAACAAAAATGACAACAAATGCACAATACAGCACACCAACAGAATGCAACAAATGAACACTGCACACCAACCACAACAGCCTAAAATAACAGCATAGCAACAGAATGCATCAAAACAACACAGAAACAACTTACCAACCAAACGGTACAACAACACAATATAACAACAAAACAGCACCTCATTAGTTTTGTGTCTCCTCGCCATGGTGTGCTATTGCAATTTGTTGTCTTTTGGTGTGTTGATGTATTGGGGTGTTGTGCTGGGAGCTGTATTGTGATGTTGTCAGAGTGTCTTTGTATTATGTTGTGTTGTGGTCCATCACTGTGGTATATGCTTTTATTGTTTTATTCTTGTGTTGTATCGTTTTTTAATGCAATCTGTGTTTTTTAAAGTGGTCCGCCTTTCTACGTTTGCATTGTTGTGGCGTTTATTATATTCTTTTAATGTGTTGTGATGTGTTGGTGTGCTGTTATTATGCTGTAATATCGTTGTTGTCATTGTACTATTGTTGTGTTTTGTTTGTTTTTGTTTGGTTCTGTTGTGTCCTGACATGTTTTGTGAGCTTTTGTTTTCTGCTGTGTTATGGAAATCCTTTACAGAGTTCAATAAATGGTGACATTTTCTCAACTAAAAGCAGCACATTGTGGTGAAAAATAGCCGTTTAACACTGCCAAAGATGATAACGCATTTCCACTACAATTCTACAGCTTTTTGTGTACCCAATCAGTCTCAACTATGGCTTAGTTCACAGACATGTTTTGGCCACCTCTATAAAATGTCTTTTGAGGTAAATAGCACAGTGCTTGGTGCAAATATATTTTTCCACTGTATCATAAATGTGGATTTTTGTGGTGATAATATGTGACGACAATATGTAAAAGGGAATTTCCGGAAGAGATAACACATCACCATACTAGCTCATCACTTTTACAGGATATGAACCATCTCAACAATGTAATCGATCTTGACTTTGAAGAAGTTATTTCTGATTAATAAATATTTTTTGCTTTGACAACATGAACATTTTGCATGCAAAATTAAAACAGCACACTTTATAAAACTGGGTTTTACGTACTTGGCCAAACTAAATCTGACTCCATATTGTTTTTCTGTGCATTTTCATATCTTATAGCTGAATGTACATTAATAAAAAGCTCTATGTTGACAGAGGGAGTCTGTAGGAAGCTTCCCTTTTAAATGTGTCGGTTTAAGGTATGTCCTGCCTGTGCAACTGTAAACCTATTCATCACGAGCCCCCATTGTTTTGTGTGTAACTAGATTTGTATTGTCACAACTGTTGAAATTAAGCCAAGTAAGGATTGACTAGTTTTTTTATTTCATTCGATATTGTTACATGTTGCTGTATAGTGATTGTGTGAGCCCTGCAACCGTCCATTCATTTTATGTATACTATGTGACATTTGCTGTGCTTTTTATTATAAAAGGAGTCCACTTTGGTGGGGAGCCGGTCTGGTCCGCCCTGACTCTTGGAGAGCGGATCCTTGTCAGTCTGTCGCTTGCTTTGAATTTAGAATATTTTGTCTGAGGCTTGACTTTAAGTCAGACCTCCTGCTGCGTTTGATTGAGCCTCATGGGAATCCCTCATACAAGATTTATAATGAGCAACGACTAACCCTTATTTCTTCCCTCTGTATTGCACTTTAATTACTCTATACACTTTCATGGTTTCTAGCTTCCACTGGTCTGAAGAAGGCTTACTTAATTGACGATGCAGATATATGTGATATCTAATCTCCTTGGGGGCAAGTGCCCTTATATGTTCCAGAAGACAAAACCGTCCCAGGCCCTGCATAGGCACTTTATCTAAGATGACCTGATCTGCACCGGGAAACCCATGGGGGTAGCTGTGCGTGTTACCAATCTTTAAATAAGTATAAATAAATATAACGTCAACACCTTAGATCAGCACTTCTGATGCTCACTTTATGTCCTACGGACCTATGCCAAAGGCCATGCTCCAAACAGCACGTGCAGTGCTCATGGTATGTGATCGGCACCTGTCATTTTAATAAGTTCATTTCTCGTTAAAGCTCCTGCGTCTCAGAAGGGACGCGGGGAAAAGCGTCCGGTGCCAAAGTGCAATCAGGGCCGTAGCGGGCATCGGGCGTTTCCCCGGGAAGCTGGCAGGGTGGGGGCAGGTTTTGCACTGGTGGGGGCTGGGTTTGTTACTGGGGGGCCAGTTTTGAAGCAGTGCTGTAATATCGCCCCCCAGTAATGAAAGTAGCAGGCAAGCGCTTCCAGCCTCCCGGGGCCAGGCAGTGCTCCCCCCAGGGGCTGGTCCAAGCAGATTGCCAGGGCTGCTTGGGTTCCCACTGCGGCCGTGAGTGCAATTCACAATCATCATCAATGTTGGTGTACATATATTAAAATCTAGATTCTTGAATATACTAGAGTGCAATATGGACCCAAAATGGCACTGAGGACATCCAAGTATCATTGGAGGAGCCAGTTATGCTAATCCTTTGCCTGCCAGAGGGTACCCATGCAGCCTTGATGGGCATGTGTGGTCACCCGAGTGAAAAGCTGCCATACCTACAACACTCACTCTCCAGGCACTTGAGTGTGGTCAGTGGCGTAGCTAGGGAGGGCGGTAGGGGCGGTCCGCCCCAGTCTGCACTATTTCGGGGGGGGGGGGGACAAAGGCATTCAGATACGGCTCGGCTTGCTTTCGTGGATGTTCGGGGACGGGCAGAGAAGGAATCGGACTCGGGCAATGTCCTCTTCTTTTCTGTGCTGGCAGCTGTCCCCCCCTCTCCTCCTATTATTCCCTCTCTTTCTGTCTTGCTCCTCACTTACTGAAAACCGTAACTTGAAGAAACGGTTCACAACCTATCTTTCCTTCTTTCATTTAGTTGCTTCCCTGTGAAATGGATCCAAAAAAGAAAAACACTCTTGCGGGAAATGCCCTTTTTCTGACATTTTTCTATTCCAAAGTGCAGCGGGATGGAGAGAAATAGAAGGTTTTCAATATGAAAAATAAATACATAACTAAATAAAGCAAGACAGAGTGGTTGCAAAGTGGCCAGATTGGTTTTATTCACATCCAAACACATCAGCCTCACTTTACAGACTTTGCAGTGAAGCGCTACTTTTGTTTTCTCGTCTTTCTTTGAACAGCATTGTTGTCCCCAGGTGGGGAAGTGCACCATTCCCGTAGGGACTGCAATATCTGGTTGATGGGTGGATTGGAAAACAAAATATGTACCATGGCTCAGTTTATGGATGTGGTCTTTTTAAACCATACTGCTTACGTTTATTAAGGATATAAGCTTATGGACATTGAAACGGTTCCCTTCAGGGCCCTGTAGTCATGTCCTTAACTTTTCAGGTAAAACCACTCGCTGATTTCTGAATAGTGAGTGAGAGATCGTTAAGGTAACCATGTTGTTTCTGCTTACATTTCACATGCTTTATTAAGCTTGCATTCCCTGTGAGTGTTTGCTTTTACTTTTTTTTTTTTAGGCAGCATATTACTCTTATCAAGTGCATAATTTGAATTGAACCACATCCAAGTGTTTATAGCGGGCACAATTAGGTTATAGGTGAAGGCAGTGCGAGTTTCTCTCAGTGGGGCAGTATGGTGTTCAGTGGGGGAGAGGATATGGCACTATGGCCAGAGCTTTCGAATTTGAAACTGGGGAACTGGGTTCAGCCTTCATGACCAGTCCACCAGACCACTCTACTGAGGGAGCATAGTCCCATGCTAGACCTTACAAGGCCCCACTAGACCTTAGAAGGCTTGATGTCTTAGCACAAGCAGGTGTACCCTAGTGGTGTTAATTGTGAATTAACCTTGAAGGCCTGTCCACCACAATCCATACTGAAGTTCATCTCCAGTCTTGCAGGCAGGCCTACGAAGCAGCACACCCTAGAGCAATAGTTATCCAGTCACTGTGACTCAGTCACTGAGGTCACATGAACCTTGAGCAGGTTAGAGCGGTGCAAACGGTGTGACCGCACTGGGTACCTATTTCAGGTGGGTGCGTAGTGTTTGCAAGTATATTATGGTTTTAAAAAAACTTGCTGCCTCCTTCCTGGCCTCCAGCAATTTTCAGAAACAATAAAAATGTCATGATAACTTCGGTGATTACTGTACTTCCTACAGAGATCCTAGTTTTGTCTAGTGGAAGGGTTGACTCCTGGAAAGGTAGCACAGAGGGTTAATGTGCCTGCTGCAAAGAACATGTACCATGCAGATCACAAAGTGCACTGCTTTAATGGGGGGACCATGATGAATGGTCATTTAATGTCAGCTGTAGATGATGGATCCCTGAACAGTGTCATGTATGTGCATGTTTGCATTGTGCTGAGGGAATTACCAGGTAATTGTTCTCGCAGCTCTCTGATGGATGTCACATGCGGTTTTTCTGAGTCCCCAGATAGATCATGCAGTCTGTGTGTTCTCTTTTGTACTGCCAGTCACCGGTGTATTCAACTGTGTAGCCTTGGACCGTGTCATGTATATACACGTAGCTTGCATGATCGAGGTAACTATTAGCGGCGATACTACGTGTCTCTCGGTCCTCTTTCAAGTGCTTGTCGTCCTTTTTCCCCAGCAACCCCGCCCCCCCAGGGGCGGCAATCTGAGGGATAGCCCCGGGCGCCACAAGCTCTAGCTACGCCTCTGAATGTGGTACATCACTGCACACATACTCGAAGAATCTGTTCAGAGCAGTTTGTTTAAATAATGACAGACAAAAGAACACAAGGGCTCATCGAGGTGAAGAAAGTATTTTGCACATTACGTTAGAGCACTATAATAAGCAATGCAACATCACTTATGCCATCCTTGATCTCAAAAGAAGGATGATTGGGTTATAGGAGTGTTTACTTGATCATGTCAGCTGCAGTCTGTTCCAAAGCATGAAGTCATCTTTTGCTTTTCCATAATTTTATCGGAGCTGGCTTAGCACCTCCATCTTATGTGGTACATTGACCTCTCCTGCTTCTATTTTAGACTTCCTAGAAGTAAAACATGTGACTAGGTGCCAAATACTTAGGAAGAAGCACTCTGCCAGCTTGGCACTACACATTCCGATACCTTATAAGTGCACTCCTGCTTTTCTTGGAGATCTTTGTTGAAGAAGAACTAATCACAAAGGTTTAAACCATTCTAGCTGCGGCAAGGGACAACATGTTAATGCTTGCAGCAGGAATGCTGGGACTTTGCAGTTTGCATATTTGCAGATAATAGCTAAAGTGCGCACCCAGGACAAAGCTAATGCTTACTGTGAATATCCAAAGACAATGCAGCCGTGCATACTTCCAGCTAATGGTCACAGTGAGCACCTAAGGACAATTCAGTCTTGTTATGGTTGTCTGCTGGCGGCACAGACGAATCCTCAACTCACCCATCCTTAACAGAATCGCAAACAATTTCCTTGTAGGTACATCGTCTAATCGCTGCTGTGGAGGAATAATACTCCTGAATGTTAGGCAGACCACAAAGAAGGTCTGCTAAGCTCACCACAGAAGGGGGCTTTTCCAGGACTACCCTAAACTCTCACCTGAGGGAGCAGCAGATCCACTGTCAATTGTTTAACTATGCGGATGATTCTCACCTGGTTTTGCGGAATGAGAGCTCTACGCAGTCACCGTTGAACGATCAGAATATCTTGCTGTTTACTGTGGACTGGATGACAGCCAACTCTCTGAAGATCAAGCCAGACGAGACTGAAGTGCTGGCAATCACCATTCAGGGGCCTCTGGATGGACAGTTTTTGACCACTGAAGTTAGGATCCCCGCCATGCACTGCACCAGCAGTAAACAGCCTTGGCTTTAAGCTGAACAGTAGTCAGTCAATGTCTAAGCAGGGGGGGCAGTATGTGGGATTTGCAGAGGTCTCTTGATATACCTTTCAATTCTTTTATTTTCAACTATGCGGACAGTGGTGGCAGCAATGATATTGTCACGTCTGCATTATGGGAATGCCTTGTATATTGCCCATCCCAATAAGCTATTGGGCAAGCTCCGGGGGACTATGAATGATGCAGCAAGATTGCTGCTTAAACTGCCGATATGGATGCATGCCACGCCGCTGTTGCAACAAATTAACTGGTTGGCAGCTAAACAGTGGGTCATGTTTAAGGGCTTGTGTATTGTACAAAAGACACTGTATGGTACTGTGCCAGTTTACATTAAGGAATGTCTGAGGCACTATGTGCCCAGGTGCTGCCTACGTTCCTTTGAGGCAAATTTGCTGACCTGTCCATGCTTTAGTAAAGCAACCTTGGGCAGCCATTCTTTTTCAATCTTGATTCCTCAGATTTGAAATGGATTGCCGGATAGTCTGAGGAAAGAAACCACCTTCCTTCCCTTTCGGAAAAGTCTGAAAACTCTTCTCTTTAAACAAGTTTGGCTGCAACATGTTATTGCAGCCCTCAGGTAAGCTCCAAGAGACCAGTTGTATTTGCGTATATAAGTGTTATTAACGGTGAACAACCTTTACAACGCAACTTTTACACCGCACTACCATTACAACGAAACTATTACAACGCGAAATCTGTTACAACGCATGCCATTACAACGCATGCCATTACAACGAAATGCACTAGATGGCGTGCTAACATTAGAAATAGTGTAGTTTTACTATCCAAACACCTTCCCTACTGCAACGTGGACTGGAGTTAGAATAGTAAATTATACATTTCTAATGTCAGCACTCCATCTAGTGTACGTCGTTGTAAAAGCATGCGTTGTAAAGGCTGGCGTTGTAACAGATCTTGCGGTGTAAAAAATGCGTTGTAACGGCATGCGGTGTAAAAGCATGCGTTGTAACGTCATACATCCGTTATTAACAAAACATAACATAACATAACATAGCATCCTACTGGTATTTCTGGTAGGTAGGTACGTTAGGTTATGTTATGGAATTTATTGCACATGCGATTACCTATGCAGCTGTCCTGGCACTGAAAGACTTAGCAAGGATTTAGTGAAGGTAGTTATATCCCAAAACGTCTGCGTTGGTGATGACATATTTAACCTCCACACAACGAGGTCTTCAAGGCCTTTCTGAAGTGCAGAAGTACTGACAATTTGTGCAGCGTTATAGGCAAATAAATCTACAGTTTGGAATACGCCAATGAAAAAGACCTACCCCCAGTCCGAGCCCAGTTAAATCTGGGCATAGAGAGAAGCAAGGCATCCTGGGAGTGCAGTGCAAGTGGTCCAGAATTGTAAATGGCTCTATGCAAGACACAGAGGGATCTAAATGTAGTCCATTTTGCCACTGGAAGCCAGAGTAGCATATCAAGGGCAATAGATGCAAAGGACTGCCTGGGCAATCCTAGAGCTAATTTAAGCGCTGCGTTTTGTATTAATTGAAGCTTATTCATCACAACAGAAGGGACACTAAAAAAAGGGAGCCACAGTTGTCAAAGTAATTAAGAAAAGTAACCTGGACCACAATGCGACAAGCTTGTGAGGGGAGAAGAGGGACAATTTTCCTTTACGCCCTCAACGGAAGTAAACAAGAGGAGGTTAGATGGTTAGCTTGCTTAGGGACAAATTGTCCGCCAGGAAGAAACCTAGGCTTTTTGCTGTTCAGAAGGCTTTGGAGGTTCAAACCAGGAGGTAGGCCAGACGGAAGGTGGGAAAATTCTGGCAGAGGAGGTGTAGGAAATCCAGAGCACTACTGTTTTGTCAGAGTTAATCTTCAAGGCATTGAGTCACAGCCAGAAAGCATCTATGGTCATGCAATGATGCAACATCGCCAGAGGAGCCGACCTTGTCCTGTTCAAGGCAATGATCAAATGAGTGTTATCTGCATAATTCACACAGGTGACTCCAAAAGACCTAACTAATATAGCCAATGTACAGATATAGATGTTAAATTAGATCAGACTTAAAGAGACCCCTGTGGCAACCCTTGGCGCAATGGTTTGAAAGCCGACACATAAGGAGAGAGGTAGACTACTTGATGTCTATCCTATAAATGGGAATAGGATTTACACCATTGGTGCCATGACTTCAATCCCGGTCTCTGCAAATCTGGTTAAAAGGACAGAATGTGACACTGTGCCGAATGCAGCAGATATATTGAGGAGAATCAAGGCAGCTCGATTTGCCTTGTCCACCAACATCTTCAGGTCTTCAAGGACCGAACACAGTGCCGTTGTGATGGGCTGAACAAAAAACAGACTGTGCGGGTTCAACAGTGAGATATTCTAGAAAACTAGAGAGCATATGGCTTACATTCTTCTCCAAAAGTTTGACTGCAAATGGTAAAAGTAATATAGGGTTGAAAGTCTGAAAGAATGGCTTGATCTGCATTTGGGTGTTTCAATAGAGACACAGTAAGTTCTCTTTTTCTCCTCAATGGCATTACAAAGAGAAACATTACAGACGTCCTACAAAGGTTGTGAAAGTGCTGATTTAGCCATCTTCCAAAATGCTGGGGGAATAAGATCCAATGGGGAATCCGACTTAATAGAGCTAGCAATAGATGTAAGCTGTTCTAGTGTCAGACAATCAAAAGGATCCAGTCAAGGAGCAGTATGAGCCTCATCCAGAGTTGAAATCTGGGATTAAAATGTCAGGGGGCAAAACCAGGGATTCTAGGCAAATTTCCATGTAAGGCTTAATGCTCTGATTCGAATGTCCCAGCAAATTCCAAATGATGTAAATTTTTTCTTCAAAATAGTTGGAGAGTTTATCGGGTGGATTTTGAGAATGTGGAATGACTGGCACAGCACATTTAGGGGTCGCCAGGGACCCAACAATATTAAAGATTTCCTTTGAAGAATTCTCTACGGCTACGAGTTTATTTTAAAAATATTCTGCTTTTGCTGAGACTACAACTCTTTTGTAATTCAACAGAGTGTGCTTTAGTTTTAATCTGGCTTGCAAGGAATAGTCTCGATGCCAGATCACTTTCAATTTTCTACATCCCCATTTCGCTATAATCAAGGCAGGAGTATGCCAAGGAGCAGAGGGTCTAATCTTCTTCATGCTGATCTTCCTTACCGGCAGTACGGCACCTGACACAGTCTCTATCCACTGGGAGTAGCTGTTGTACCCATCTCCCCTAGAGTCACGATGTTGAGGCCTATCTGCCTCATTCAACTTATTAGCCAGCTTGGGGATGGATAGTTGTAGTAAAGTAGGATCTGCTTCTTATGGTTACCCCCACTTTTTGCTTGATGTTACACTGCTTTTGACTAGTCTGACTGGGATCCTGCTAATCAGGACCCCAGTCTATCCGCTTTCTCCTTAAAATGTTATGCATGTACTTAGGTACAATCCAGATTGGAAACTGGGATACCCTTGTCAGTCCCTAGTATATGATACACATTTACCCAGGGCATAGGTACCCCAGAGGCCTCCCATGGGCTGAAGCATGTATTATGCCACCCATGAGAGGCCATGCAAAATGGAACTACAGGCCTGCCATTGCAGCTGTGTAAGCTGGTGCTTTCACCACTTACTTTAGATATAGGTTTCCTATATCTATAGGTCACTACACTTAAAACTTATAAGTCACCCCTATAGCAGGCCTTGACAATCCTGAAGGCAGGGTGCTGGGTTTTACATGAGAGGGTGCCCCTGCATGAGGACAGCCCCTCTGCAGTCTTCGGAGGACATTTTCCCAGGTTGTCTGTGACACAGCCAGACATATAGGTAGAGGTGCATAACATCCTCGCGGTAAATGCTATCTCGAAAATGGCTGAAACAAAACATGTTGTGTTTGGAATCAAACACCTTGGAATCATACCTCCACACTGGTAACCATTGTGGAAGGTATGATTCCATCCTTCTGAAGCAAGCTTTGTGGGGTCACTGGTCTCTCCGGTACCAGTCTTCTCGACCCCGGCAGTACAAAATGGTTGGTGCCGACCAGAGACACATTTCTGCCCTCCTGCTGCTGAGCCAAGGCAGGACAATAGACATCCTGTCACAGGGAGGTGTGACCACCTCCTAGACAGGAATTAGTGTAGTGGGGCTGGGTGGGTTCACTTCCAAAGTGCCTGAAAGTCTGCATCTGGGGCACACTTGGTGTCCCTGTGCATAGTCCACTTCAAATCAGTCCTGGGAGCCATTGGCTCCTGCTCTGGCCCGAAACTGGACAAAGGGCAGCAGAGTATCCTCCACTTTGTCCTGACCCTCCCCTGGGAGGGTCCCCTGAATCTGTCCAACCCTCTCCTGTGGGTACAAAAGGGCTTACCTGGCTGTAGGACCCTAGATTCGACAAGGGCAAGAATCTGAACAGGAAGCCACTGAACTTTGACCGTCTGGACACTCTGGACTTTGCTGGGCTTCGGCTGGGCCTGACTTCGTCCCTCTCTCCATCCAAAGCATTGTCTGTGCCCGTGCACCATACAGGCTCCATGCAGGACCTGTGGAGCATCAGGACATCCGCAGTATCTCCCTTGGGGTGAAGGAGCCACTCCTCTGCATTCACTGGCACCGTAATGCAACTGACCGGTCTGGTGATCCTGAGCTCCTGCGGACTCCGAAGGCTCCAGCAACACAGGAGGTGGGTTCCTAAGTTCCTTGAGGTTGAGCTGTCCTCTCACTGAGTTTAAGACCAGTATCCCTTGTGAGGACTGCATAACCCGAACCCCTGTGCACCACGTACTTTTGCAATTGCATATGCTTTTTGGCATTCCCCAACTAAGTGTAATGGGCTGTTGATAACCCCAACCTCTGTGCACATTTCATACAAAGACTTTGGCCTCCTCACACTCTGTGCCCTGCAAGCTGTTGTTTTGTGAAACTGCTAGAGGTCCCCGCGTGACTCCTGTGCCTTTGGCCTGTGGGTCCATTTGAGGGACAACACTGATTTTCTTGGGCTCCTCTGGTTGCTCCAGGCCTGCCCTGACTCCCCTTGCTGTGGCGAGTCTCCTGGTCCTTGCTGGGCCAGACCGTGACCTTCCTTGACCTTCTTCATGGATTGCCCCTGCCAAGGCTTGTTGGTGCTCCCACTGGACACCGACCCCTTAGCACTCAACATGCTTTGTGGGACAGCTTATATCAGGCTCCTGGTCATCTTTGACATCTCCTGGTCCCAATGGCTGCAGAGTCAAGGTCTCCTTCTTCACACCTGAAGCACCCGACATCGGTGGGCATTCGTCTACCGAGCTCGTGGTCACTCTTGAGTGACCCAGACTCTGTCCCCTCTGCTTTCAGGTTCCTTCCTTCAAGAATCCACTTGTGGGTTCCACCGGACACTTTTCTTCCTTCCAGCAGTGGCATTTCTTTGAAGACTCCGATTGAGAACGACTGCGGTTTCCGACGTCACTTCGACCCTATGCACCCGGCTTCCCTGGATAGGTAACTCTGGTACTTTGGTATCAACAGCTGGGGTGGCTCTCCAACCTTCTATGTTCCAATGGGGTTTCCTCGTAATCCACTGGGAAGGGTACTTAAACACTAAAACTGCAACTGCGACTCTCCCATTGAATTGTACATAGCACGCGGTCGTGTTCTCACACTGCACCCGTCTCCGTGGGGTCCCTACTTACTTACCTTGGGTGGTTCCTTGGGGTCTCAGTGATTCCACAACCTCTAGACACTGTCTTGACTTGTGTCGTGGTTCTTATACCACTATCTTAGTATATGGTTTGGTCTCCCCGTGGAGCCCACTGTGTATTAGTGCTACTTACGTTTGTTTGTATGCTACAGCAGTGGTTCCCAAACTTTTGACTCCTGAGGACCCCCATTGAGTCACCACTGAAAGCCGGGGACCCCCAATCAATTTGTAGGATTTAAATTTCAAACATTAAAACAGTTAAAAAAAAAAAAAAACATGTGTACACACAAAACAAATACTCGAATTACTAAGGATTTCCGGGGCATATTTACAAGTCCCTATCGCCATGGGAACGTCACTTTTATCGATGTTCCTGTGGCAATAGGGGCTTCGCCTTATTTACAAGGCAGCGTTAAGCCACTTATTGTGGCTTAATGCTGCCTCGTAAATAA
The DNA here is from genome assembly GCF_964204655.1 of Triturus cristatus. NCBI lineage: Eukaryota > Metazoa > Chordata > Amphibia > Caudata > Salamandridae > Triturus > Triturus cristatus. The sequence continues at coordinate 805,614,974 of NC_140582.1, read as the reverse complement.
GGCCCCCTATCACACAATGCTTAGCGTGAAAAAGGTGGGCAGTGGGAGTTGCAGTGGGCGTTTCACTCCAACACCCATTGATTTTGACGCTGCTCTCTATTTACAAGGTCAGCTTAAATAGGAGACAGCACCCAAATTAAGACCATGAAAAACCTGGTCTTAACTTTGGGAAACGAGGAGAAATGCCTTATTTCTCCTCGTTTTTGCTTTTTCCAACGGAAAAAGCAAAACACCTTTGATTGTTTATGTTCAGGAAGGTGACCCTTCCTGCACATAAACAATCTTTAATAAAAATGATGTTTTGTAACTTCCATGTGTGCTGCATTAGGCAGCACACATAGAAGTGACAAAACGGCATTACAAAATTGTTCATGTGCAGGAAGTGGGAACATAGCAGCATCAGGATAATGATAGACTGGGAATAAACATATGTTGCTAATTTTTACCATGCAGTTTGCAAGCAGCTCTTTGATGACAGTTTATAGGACACTGCTAGATTACGATTGTCCCTTATGAATTGCACAGTGACTAAAGAATCTCTGTGACAAAATCAGTAACCCATTGACCTATGCACATAAAATGCTGTTTTTTTAAATGCATTGTAAGCGTTCTTTGCAGTAGGCATATTAACTCTCTGTGTCACATTAGATAAGTCAAAGCTGCCACCGGACAAAACTCTCATCTCTCTCCAGCAGGTACATTAATCACTGGCATTTTCTTGACACTTTTATAGTTGCTCGAAAACTGCTAATTTCACAAAGAACTTTGCAGTGCTTTTAAAATTGCTGGCTGAGGACCCCCTGGGAATGTGCCACGGACCCCTGGGGGTCCTCGGACCCCAGTTTGGGAAACACTGTGCTACAGTATTGTGTGCTTTGTGTTTATCTGCATGTAGCAGATACTGTGAGGTATTTAAGGTGTGTTATAATAATAAATACATATTTTTATAACTACTGTGTGGTTCTCCTTTAATTTAACCAATACATTATGGTTGCATTCTGGTAAAACAAGCTGCTTAACATTCCTTCAAGACTAAGCCTGAAGGCTGCTTTCCACAGCTACCATTAGGATAGCTTTCTAAGGTTATCGTTGACCTCTTAAATCACCATAAGGGTTGTTTCGACTGGTGCGAGGTGCCCACTTTAATTAGTGGACAGCATATACCAGGCCAACTTCTCACAATAGTTCAATCAATCAGGGGGTTTAAAGCGCGCTACTCACCCGTGAGGGTTTCAAGGCGCTGGGATGGAGATGGGGGTGGGTGCAGCTCTGGTTCAGCTGAAGATCCAGGTCTTGAGGCTCTTCCTGAAGGTGTGCAGAGTAGGGGAGGGTCTGATGTTGACTAGGAGCTCAATCCAGGCTTGGCAGCGATGTAGGAGAAGGCTCTACCACCCGCTCTGGTTCTGCGGATGCTCTGGGTTTCTGCTAGGGTGAGGTCGGCGGGGCGGAGGTTCCTTTTTGGTACGTGGATGGAGACTCTTTCATTGAGGTATTTGGGTCCAATGTTGTGGAGGGATTTGTAGGCGTGAGTGAGTAGCTTGAAGATTACTCTCTTCTCGACAGGGAGCCAGTGGAGGTCTTGCAGGTGTTGGGTGATGTGCTCATGTCGTGGGATGCCAAGGACGAGTCTGGCCGCGGTGTTCTGGATGGTCTGGAGTTTGTGCAGCAGAGATTTGTTGATTCCAGAGTAGAGGGTGTTTCTGTGCTTGTTATGAGTGCGTGGGTGATGGTCTTTCTGGCTTTGAGGGGGATACACTTGAAGGTCTTGCGGTGTATGCGGAGGGTGTTGAAGCAAGTGGAGGCAACAGCGTTAATCTGTCGGGTCATGGTGGGGGAGGAGTTAAGTATGATGCCGAGGTTCTGGGCGTGGTCTGTGGTGGTGAGGGGGTGCCGAGGGCAGTGGACCACCAGGTGTTGTCCCAAGCTGAGGGGGTGGGTCCAAGGACAAGGACTTCTGTCTTCTCCGAGTTGAGTTTCAGATAGCTTCTGCTCATCCAAGCTGCGACGTCTTTCATTCCTTCCTGGAAGCTGAGTCTGGTGGTTTTGGGGTCCTTCGTGAGGAAAAGGATGAGCTGGGTGTTGTCGACGTAGGATACAATGCTGAATACATGCTGTCTGACGATGGCGGCGAGGGGGGCAATGTAGATGTTGAAGAGCATGGGACTGAGCAATGATCCTTGTGGTATTCCGCAGTTGATCTTTCTGAGTTCGGAGAGGAAAGGCGGGAGTCTGATCCTTTGGGTTCTGCCGGCGAGGAAGGAGCGGAGCCAGTCGAGGGCGGTTCCCTGTATTCTGGCGTCGTGGAGTCTGGCTGCGAGGGTACGGTGGAAGACGGTGTCGAAAGCTGCGGAGAGGTCGAGTAAGATGAGGGCTGCGGTGTGGCCTTGGTCAAGGAGCGTGCGGATGTCGTCTGTGGCAGTGAGGAGGGTGGTCTTGGTGCTGTGGTTGCTGCAGAATCCGGATTGGGAGGGGTCGAGGATGGAGTTCTCTTCAATGAAGTTTGTCAGCTGGGCATAGATGATCTTCTCGGTGACTTTGGCTGCGAGGGGAAGGAGAAAGATGGGTCGATAGTTCTGCCGAGGGTTTCATGAGAAGGGGCTTGACTTCTGTACATTTCCAGTCATCTGGGAAAGTGCTGGAGTCGAAGGTGGCATTGATGGTGCGTCGTAGCTGGGGCGCTATGGCAGCAGCGGCTCGTTGGAAGATGTGCGGAGGGCAGGGGTCCGTGGAGGCTCCTGAGTGAGTGCTCTTCATGGTCAAGGTGGCATCTTTGGTGATGACCGGGCTCCAGGTGGTGATGGTGGGCCAACTGTCATCGCAGGAGGGAAGGGTGGTTTCTGGAATTTGCTTGCTGAAGTTGTTGTAAAGGGCCTTGATTTTCCGGTGGAGGTAAGAGCTGAGCTTGTTCTAGTTGGCTCCATGGTTATTTCAACAGAGAAGCTGTGTGTCAATATTACTCCTGGGTCCTGTTGGATTTCAGTTTAAAACTGAGTTTAACTGAATAGAAGACCGACCACGTCCGAGGCAGGATATCAACAAATCGCACAGAATTAATTTGCCATTGTATATGAATAATGCACCCTGCTACAGTGGCAGATCTTGAGGCAGAAGTGAAACGAATTTCTTAAGCTTGATACAGTGTGGGGCTAGTAGTGGGATATGGTCCAGGACAGCTTTAGTTTGCAGCTCAGTCCTGTCACCGTTAGCAAACTGGATACATCATTAAGGGGCAAGATGCAATTTTTATGGTTTGACAGATAAAAACATGTGCCTATTATGTAGATCAAACACATCTATTGACAAACTTTTTTGACATGGTCCCCTTGTTTGCACATTGGTTTGTACCTTCGTTACAAGGTTTCACCTATTTAAGCAGGGTGCACGTGGCCAAGCATTTTTGCAAGGGCTTGATTTAATAATATTTTGCCAGTTGATTACTACAATAAATAATCCACCACATCATCCATCAACACAGGAAGTGACACCATCTCATGACTTTTGCCAAATTCAAAAAACAAAAGCAACACAGTTGTGCCTCTCAGGCCAACACTTGCATAGATGCCAAGGTTTCAGATTGCTTATGTGTGACATTCTCATGATTTCACTGTAAATATGAGTGACATTCAACGACTATGACTGAACCTTTCTCGGGAGCAAAATCAAGCAATGACCTTGAGGGAAACATAAATATCAGAAATTACACCCATTTGAGCAACAAGAAACTCTAAGAAGATCTTAAAACTGCTGCAAACCACTAGAAACGGAAGGGCACAAACCAAGTAAAAAGCAGTAACTCACAGCTAATCCTCATAAAATAGAGTTTTAAGAATATGCGTGATTCATATTCTTTTGGGAAAAGTGTCACTCAATAAAAACTGATCTTGCCCCAGCACTCCATCATTCACAAGAGCTATCTTGACATTTGCATTAGTTGCATAAAAACTTCTGTGCACACAAAGAATTCAGCTCCACTAACAGTTAGTTTTAACCTCATGTTATTTAAATGAAGCACCCACCACACCTCAAGTGAGCTCCAAGTGCAGTGTGCAGCAGATGTGCTTCCCGAGTCACTGCAGCCAGGCGGAGACAGAAAGTGTTTTTGGCCGGGGGCGGCTGGGTGGGGGGCCACGGGCTGCAGTTACAGTGTGGTGAAAGGGGTCTGAAGCGCCGGCCTGGGAGGCCTGCTTGTGATTTTCTTGGCCTTGTACCTCCTGCAACAGGCCGTTTCAATGACGGTGCGCAGAAAAAGGCTTATCATTTTTAGGTCTTGTGCAGCGAGAGACCTCTTGTAGCGGGTTTAGGAATTGCACACGCACGAGCATGTGCTTTTCCTTTTGGGCCACGCTATTGGCCATTGCGTGCGCCTTTTTTACAAAGACAGCATGCAATTGGCCAAAGGCCGGCGCATTGCTCCACCCGTGGCTTATTGGTGACTGTTACGTGCAGCAGCAGCATATGTTTCCAATTATCGTGCCCAGACACGGGCGCGGTAATTGGAAACATATGCTGCTGCTCGCAACCGCGCGCGCACACCAGCAGCTCCCGCATCTCACGAGCACGCGCACCACTCGTTTGTCCTTGGAGAGCAGCCAATGGTGGCTGCACGCCTTTTTCTCCAACAACAAACCCCTCAACCCCCTTCCCTGTACAATCAGAACCAAAGAAGCTATCTCCATAGCAACTAGCAGTTGGAAGCAGTCACGTTCGGAGTCAGATTACACCTCTATCAGTAAGTTGAAATGCTTGTTGTACAAAGGGGTGTACAAAATGCTATTGCTTTTGTGCAGCTTTTTTGAACAGTATTGTGTCTGGCAGCTTGATTTGTCCTGTTTTCTTTTTGCAGTACAGTGCAACCAACTGATAACAGCGCGTTATAATCATCACATTCATGGCGTTGACAGGGTGTTTTGTGAGTTCACACTTTTATCAGGCCGCAACCCGTGATCTGGACGTTTGACTTCTACGTTAAGACACTTTAGAGAGTCAGTTCCTGGTTTTTATAAAGATCTATGACTAAAAGGCATTTACTGCTAATTAAGAAAAGCAAACACATGTTTTCAATACTTTTTGCGTGATCAATGTGAAATGAAGCTTTAAAGCGACCGCAAATAAAAGTAATGTTTTCCCAAACACCGGACTTGACGGGGAGATTTCCACTAAAGCAATAGCAATAGAGTGTGTCATTTTGCAGCTGGTCAATGCACCAGGACGGAATCTTGGTTAAGGATTTTGTACCAGAGTTGTGGTCTTGGGCTTTACCCTTTGCATAAAAAAAGCGTAAGGTAACTAAGCCATTGTACAGTAAGTAATTCCTTTCCGACGTGAGCTAGAGTGGCAGCTGTAAAGGTCTTGGCAAAGTGGCGTTGTTTGCTTTTATCTTTGAGATTCTTTTAGGTGCGAACAGTGCCAGCTCATGGATGTTTGCCTCCCAACTAGCCCCCTCTGTAAATCTTATAAATGTGTGGGAGCGTAAGTGTTGTAGAAAAGTTCATGGACCTATTTTGGCCCAGCCCAAGGAACTGTTTGTGTTTCCTGGCATAAATGTCTTTATGACAAGCATTTGAGTTTTGTTTCTTTTCATCTAATATCTTTTTTTTTAGTTAAATAATTTTTATTGAGAATAGAGAACACAGAAATACAAAAACGATAATACCATTCAGATGAGGATATAAGTATATAGTTATATAATAAAAAACATTTGTAAAACAAATATATTTGGAAATATGTGAACATAAGATTACAGAAGATTAGAATAACAGTCAGAGTAAACTATATACAATCTGAACTATGAACTAGAAAAGAGAACACTGTATATCTGTGAAAAAATGGGTGAATAAGCTACATTAAAAAATGTTATTATAAAAGAAAAAAGAGAAGAAGGGAAAGAATTAGAGAAAAAGGAGAATAGGAAGAAAAAAGAAAGAAAAAAGAAAGGAAAAAGCATTAGATAGAAAAGGAAAAGTTATAAAGAAGGAGAATTTGATGACAGATAATTTGTGAACGGTAGCCATAGTAAATCAGATTTAATCTGCAGATGGACAGAGGCATGAGATATAGAAGCAATTCTATGTTCATCACATATTAAATTCCACCAAAATAGAAAAGATAGCTTAGAATTGTCTTTCCAGCAGGATAATATAACTTTAAAAGCAACAGCAATAAATAAGTCAAATAACATTGATTTGGAAGGAGAATGTTCAAAATCTAGAGACAGAGTACCTAAGAATACATTTTGAATATTAAATTGAATATTATAAGAAAAAATCAATAGACATTTTGACCAAATGGTTTTCCAAAAAACATGAACCTTAGGGAAGTAATAAAGTAAATGTAATAAAGAACCATCAGCATTAAGACATGACGAACAAGAAGGAGAGACTGAATTGTTAAATTTATGAATAAGAAGGGGAGTGAGAACAATTCTATTATAAATAAAATAGAGGGATTGTGTGATATTTGCAGCCTTGGAAGACTTAAAGAGTTTTTGCCATAATTTATCCCATTGAGAAATAGACAGTATTAGAGATAAATCCTGTTCCCATTCCATCTCAACATTAGACTTAGTTTGTGTGCCATGGGGTAAAGATAAAGACTTATAAATGAATGAGGCACTTGGAATGGTATCATTAGGTACTTGGTATAAGGGTGTGACAGGTGTGAAGGAAGTGGGAATTGGCTGAGATATGAACTTTTGTAAACATCTCTGGAGAGATGGGACTAAAGTGTTATATTGTCGAATATATGAATCGGGCAGATTAAAGTTCTGTTGCAACTGGAGGAAAGGCAAAATCTCATTGTTAACAATCATCTGATGGACATAAAAAAGACCCTTTTCTCTCCAATGTTTGTAGTAAAAAGACTTATAACGAAATTTGATGTATTTATTATACCATAATGAGGAGGCTAAAAAAGACTGATAAGCGTCAAAATACTTAAAAAAGAGTGTATGCAAAAGGTAGTGAGAATATTTCAAAATTGGATATTTAGAAATGAAAGTACAATTGGTCATGAATACAACATCCTGTAAGGAAAATTCATTTAATAATGAACATTCAACAGTAACCCAAGGAGGTTTAGGTAAATCCTGATAATCTTTGGACATAACAAAAAATTGACGAGTTAAAAAAGCAGTATGGTATAGTCGAAAATCAGGAAATCGAACCCCCCCTCTGTTTTGGGACGAATTAATTTGGATAAGGAAATGCGTGCATGTTTATTATTCCATAAAAACTTAGAACATATAGAATTTATCTGCGTAAAATAATAATTGGGAATTTTGAATGGCAACATTGATAATATAAACAGAACCTGAGGGACAATCATCATTTTAATTGTATCTAACCTGCCCCACCAAGATAAAAATAAAGGAGACCAAGAGGTCAACAAATTAGTAATTTTAAGTTTTAGAGCAGTAAAATTATGGGCTAAAGTATCACAGATATTAGAGGAAAACCATGTTCCTAAATATCTAATTTTTTTAGGACACCACGTAAAATTAGTAGAATCAAACATATGACGATAACATGAGGAGTTTAAAGGTAAAATCTCAGTCTTGAAGAAATTTAATTTGTAGCCAGAAACACTAGAGAACAATGAGATTTCATTCAAAAAGGGGGGTAGAGAAGAAATAGGGTTAGACATGTAAATAAGAATATCATCTGCATAGGCAGAAAGTTTAATGTGGTGGGATTGCAATGTAAAACCAGTAATCAGGTGATTATTTCTAATTCGAAGAAAGGTTTCCAAACACAACAAAAAAAGTAATGGGGATAGAGGGCAACCCTGACGAGTACCTCTTTGCAAACAGAAATACGAGGAAAAGAGACCATTAACAAAGACACATGCTTTTGGATCTGTATATAATAATTTGATAAATGAAATAAATTTTGGACCAAATCCAAACCATTGTAGAGTGTGAATCCCAATTTATTTGATCAAAAGCTTTTTCTGCATCCAAGGATAATGCGGCTAAGGGAGAGGGATATTTTTTGCTAAGAGCGAGAATGTTGGAAAACATTCTAGCATTATCAGAAGCTAAACGTCCTTTGACAAAACCAGCTTGATCTGGGTTAATAAGTAAAGGAATAACTTTCTCCAAGCGGGTAGCTAAAATTTTCGCATACATTTTACAATCATAATTAATTAATGAAATGGGGAGAAAATTTTTACAAAAGGAGGGGTCTTTATCAGGTTTAGGGATAACAATAATAAGGGCCTCTAAAAAAGAGCCACAGGCTTTAGATTTGGATAAAAATGAATTAAAAAGTTCTAATAATTTAGGGGCAAAAATTGAAGAAAAGGCTAAAAATAATTCTACTGGGAAGCCATCAGGACCGGGAGCCTTAGATTTTTTCAAGGATTTGAGAGCATTGATAATTTCTTGAAGGGAAATATCCTCTTCAAGTGAAGAAAAAAAATCAGGGAGAACTTTAGGTTTAGGAATAGTTTGAAAGAAAGATACAAAATCTTCCACAGAGGGATTAGTAGTTTCTGTGTATAGGAGGTTATAATACGATTGAAAAGTATTAACAATATCAGAATCGGAGGAGAGGAGTTGATTGTTCAGTTCTGAACGGATAGGGCCAATATTTTTACGTTCAGATTTAATTTTTAAGTAATTCGCTAACATTTTCCCTGCTTTGTTTTAACCTCCATGGTATTTTGATTTAACCTTAAGAAGGATGTTACATGCATCAATAGTGGCAATTTTGTTTAGGGTAGAATTAGCTTTAATCAACTCTTGGAGTGAAGCGGAGGATTTGGATGAAAAGTATTTATGTTCCAAAGTTTTGATTAGCAATAGGGTTTCTTTATATTTAGCACTCATTAGCTTTTTTTTCTTAGAGGAATAGGCAATTGTAAAGGCTCGAAATGATGCTTTAAACGCATCCCAATTATTGTGAATTGAGGTATCTGAAGCATTGTTATGAACAAAAAATTCATTAATAAAAGAAGTTGCTTCTGAAATAAAAATACGATCTGATAGAAGGTGAGTATTAAAACGCCAGCGTCCTTGCTTGCAAATAGTGGTGGATAAGTCAATAGAGGTGGAAACAGGGGCATGGTCAGAAAAAAAAATAGAGCCAATTTCCGAGGAATGGAGGCATGGTAGAAGTGACTTGGAGATTAAAATATAGTCAATACGAGACCTTGTATGGTGCACAGGAGAAAAAAAAGTAAATTCTGTGACATCTGGGTTACATGTTTTCCATACGTCAAACAAAAGGCGGGAAGACATGGCAGATTGGAATGATTTGTGGGTTTTATCTGGTTTAAACTTACAATTGGATTTTCTGTCCGAAAAAGGATCTAACCAATTGTTGAAATCACCACCAAGCACCACATTAGCACTGGGTATAGATACTAATTTTGTTTTTATAGAATGCCAAAAATCCGGATTCGGTTTAACAGGACCATAAGTATTAAAAAAGGTAAGTTGCACTTTATTGATGATAGCATCAACCAGCACCCAACGACCATTAGAATCACATTCTGACGATAATATTTGAGCATTGGTAGATTTCTGAAATAATATAGCAACACCACCATGATGCTCAGTAGCGGGAGAAAAAACTATTTGATTGACCCATTGGCGTTTGAGCTTGAGAGATTCAACATCATTACAGTGTGTTTCTTGTAAGAAAGCAACTTGAGCATTAAGTCTAGCTAAATGAGACAATACCTTTTGACGCTTGACAGGGTGACCAAGACCACGTACATTCAACGAAACCACATTAACCATGGTGTTGGATTAGGGGGAACATGAGGAAACAGGAATACGCAACTACATAATCAACAGAAAAAAGAAAAGAAAGACATCGTTTAATATGTGATAGTGAGAAAGCTACATTAGAGGAAAAACATATACCAAAAAATAGGACTAAACATAAAAAGAAACAGTAAAGAGGGGAAAGAAAGAAAAAGAAGAGAAAGGAAAGAAACAGAGAAAAGAAGCAAGCAAACAGATCAAGGATTAGCATCCAGATCTGTAAAGAGAAGGAAGACCGAGAAAAAAGGAGCATAGTGACACCAAAGGACACGGACCACAGTAATAGCTACAAAAGATAAATGAGAACCTCATGAATACAATAAAAAACAGATAATCAGAGGATATCAAACAGGCAAAACATTATATAATCCAATTAGCAATCCTAAAATATAAGAAAAAAGTCAAACATTTGTATCCATGCCCTGGGAGGAGAGACCATGAAGAAAAAGTTTAAGTTTATCCGGATCATCAAAGGAACGTGACCGACCATCATGTGTAATTTTACAAAGGCATGGATGAAGAATTCCATATTGAATGTTAAGTTGTCTCATCTGAGGACGTAGAGCAAGAAATTCCTTGCGCCGAGCATTTGTTGCATTGGAAATATCCTGAGATATGAAGATATTATGGCCTGACCAGATAAGACGGCGTTTAAGTCTTACAGCCTTCAAGACTTGCATAAGTTCTGTGAATTCCAAGAAAAGCATTATGATTCCACGTGGTTTGGTGACACTAGGAGGAGGACGCCCCAAACGGTGAGCTCTCTGTATATTGAGGGGGCTCGACGATGGTTGAAGATCGAGCAGTTCTGGAAGGAATTTCTGCAGAAAAGCCCCCATGTCAGGAACCTCAACATTCTCCGGAAGACCATAAAGGCGCAGATTGTTTCTACGATTGCGATTTTCAAGATCCTCTGTGTGGATTTTTAACTTATGGATTTCTTGTTCCAGTGTTGGGATCTTAGAGGTGATGTCTTGTAAGTCACTTACACGCTGTTCAAGTTCCACAACCTTTCCCTCCATGGCAATCCATCTCTCCTCAATTTGTTTTAACTTTTCGTTAGTCGTGGACATAAAGGGTTGAAGACCACGTACCTCATCTAGTATGGAGTCCAGGACTGGGTTTTGTGAGGAGAGAATAGGAGACGGTGGATCATTTTTATGTCTTTTTGGTTTTGTACCGGAGGAGGAAGAACGAACCGCATGGGTATCACTAGCCATTGTGACAAAGAATGCTCAGCGTTGGATAAAATTTGTCGCAAAAATATAATGAGAATATTTCGTATATTAATAAAATACGTATATTGTTATAGAACTCACCAAGCGTCACATAGTAGAATGAAAAAATAATTGAACAACAATTACGTCAAATCCTCCAAAAGAACATAGCAAAAAACATCTCAGCAGGCATATATTGAAGGAAAAATGCAGTTCCAGGTGAAGAAAATGCAATATAGAATCCGGACATAAATCGATGCACTGGCAGAAAAAAGACTTTGTCATGACATAAAAATGTGAGAAGCGCTGAGTAATGTTAGTGGTTAAGAAAAAGTCTTTGCAATTAGGTACTTTCTAATATGGGCTGCCATATCATCAACTTATGCAGGAGAACGCACTGAAATGATCTTTGCCTCCAACAGATCACATGCGAAACTTGGCATTGGTACATTAAACCAGGTGACATACCAAAAAGAAACTGGGGTGAGCACTTAGAACATATGATGCCCCCATTGTATTATCTTGGAGACGGTAGGCGAGGTTTGGCCATAACAGACTTGATGCAGCGGTCGGCGAAAGGAAAACGCGGGTGCCGCGATACAAAATGGCGGGCGCCCGCGAGTCACTGAGGTGAAAACACCGCCGCAGCGTATGAGGTCGTTTGCAGTGAAATGACGATTTAGAAGCGGTACTAAGACTCACCGCATCGTCACCCAACCATGCCCGCCTTCCAAAGACAGGAACAACGTCCGCACGAGGCTCTGTAAAGGGTAGAAGTCCCACGTCGCTGCGGAGCCTACACCGGGTCCGCCATTTCGCTTCGGCATCCAAGCCACGCCCCCTTCATCTAATATCTGACGCAACACCTTTGCAAGGCATGCTGTATTCAGCTATGTCCTTGCACAACGCTGATCATACCGACAGCACCTAAACACAAAGCCCTCCTCCCCCTCCCCAGCCCATGCCAAATGCATTTAGATTGCTCTTCCACCATCAATTACATATCTAAGTGAGCAAGCCAAAACAACCTAGACACATACATCCACTCCATATAAAAAACGCATAGGTAAAAGACGTTGTCATTTACGACGTCAATAGCTCTAACAATCACAAATGCGAGACGTATTGCATTGCAAATGCTTGTTCCACTGGTTGTTGCCCCCGGCTTCCAGATTCCCCTTTACTCCCTTGTGTGTTTCGGCTGGTCTTCAGTTGGACGCCATTAATGAGTCAAGACTAATACGGTAAAAGTACAGCCCAGCCTGCGGCCTGCAGCCCATCCAGCGCAGTCAGTGAGCAGGCTCAGCTGTAGCTAACAAGCTCAGCAGCCAGTGTTACGATGCTCTGAATTAAAAATATTATCCTAGAAGAATAATAAATACCTGTCAATGAGTGACAGGCACTCAGAGCAAGCCACGGTATGAATGGGCCAGCCGCCATGACTTCTCCGGCACCGGTCAGATCCAGGGACTCGTGTGGGTGGCATGACAGCCAGCTGCAGCACAGGCCACACAGTCAGCTGGGTGAGGTCCAGACTCGCTCGGCATGCCACATCAGTCTGAAGCCCGCCGGGTCTGGTATTGGGCACAGGACTGACTGCCTTGGCCAGGAGGGTCGGGTGACGTCAGGCCTGGTAGTGAGTAGTGACTCAGTGACAGCCGCGCCAAGGGCAGGAATTTCAATGCAGCCAGCACTGAGCAGGATAGTACGATAAATTGTAGCAGGCAGCATGCTATACACAAGATCATCATTAACTGTTTACGAGCCTGCTGGTGGCATTGCCAGGGCCGGCAAGTCTGCGGGGAGCAGCAGAGCCGGTGCACAGGTGTCACAGGCGCCAGAATGCGCGCTAGCAGCCGGCGTAGCCAGTTTCAGCGCTGGTATAGCAGAGTGAGACAGTGGCATTAAAATGCGTGACAATGCATTTCAGTACGGTGATGCGGAACACCACACTGAAATGCGTTAGTCACGCCTGATGCGTGATACATGGCAAGCCTGCGGGCTTGCAATTCTTACTCTAGAGAAACGTAAAGTCTTGTGTCTCAGCAGCCAGGGTAGGTGGTACCTGGCCAGGCTTTCATACCCTGTGCCCCTACCCTCTCTAGGATGATGAAGCCGCCGGGCACGTCTTGCTGGCTCTGGAAGCAGCGGGTGGATTAGCGGCAATCATGAGTGGCACATGGGCGAGCCTATGGCATCAACAGTAGACCCAGAGAACTCCTATCTCCATCAATTTTACAGAAAATTTCAAATAAAAATAAAAATGCGCGTTTGAAGATTCACTTGAGACGGCTGACGGCAAGAATGAATGGAGCAATCTTTTAATGTCCGCTCAGCCCAAACGAATCCTTTCACCCGCTATAACGTCACGAAAACGGTCATATTTTGAACTACATTTATCATTTATGTTTTCAAAACTTACTGATAGCAGAACTAGCGACGTACTCTGTCGTACAAGTAACTCCGAAGTCATTGTGACAACCTGTCTGGTGGCTTGCAAAAATACATCACCAGGCCTGGACAATGGAGGCGCGGGACATTGTTTTTTTATTTTTTATTAATAATTCAGAATCATTTGGAGTTGGATGGGAAAGTATTTCTGTGCACTGCCAGCGGCTCCTATCAAACAGAGCCCGGAAACAAATGAATAGCAGGGATAAAAGAAGAGGGGACGGAATGCAAAAGAACGGCAAGTCTCCAAAGATGAACAGTCTCCTGTTATAAATGTTATCAGAACCTGAAACTGAAACGAGCCAACGGCCATGGAGCTTCGCTGCATGCTTCCGAGAGCTGGTGACTTTATGAACTCACGCTCCAGACTTCATGGACACCTCTCCACAGGCAGCCGAGACTGAGCAGCCATGTCTCTCAGCTCCACTACTGCAACTAACAACACCTTTCAGCGAGTGATTACATTTATATAGCGCCTCTACAAAAAGAATTGTTTTTGGCGCTGCTCGTCAGTACAGGGAAGGGGATCAGCCTTAGTCTAAAGGGGTAGATTAATTAATTTCTGGAAATAGCCAGAGATGCGGCCGCCTGGAATAAGTGAGTATTTGAATCAACGTTCCTGCTGCCCAAACGCCAACATTCTTCCTTTGTTCCTGGCCGCTGTTGTACTTGGACCTGGTAGGAGGTTCCTTTTTTGAAAGAAGGTCTCATTTAGAGGTTTGGCATTTAATACGTTAACAAGATACTCGAGTAACACCGTTCAGACGTTGAAATACTAGAAGTCGTCTTTTGAGGCTAATACATTCCATACCTGGCAGCCAGCGCAGGCGTGTGCTTCTTTGGCTGAGCTGAGCCCAACACCTGAACCATCGGTATTCTATTGATAAGCCTCTGTGCATCCCACTGAGACAGTCTAGGGATCAATCGCTGCAAGCACAGTTACTTATTGCGCGAGGATCTTTTGCTATATATGGGAGAATCTGCCTCATTTCCCTATAGGAAGAAATAGTTTCTCATCGTTTCGTTGATCAGAGAGGCCAACAGCAGGGCCTAGTCTTGCATAATCCCATGCTTGTCCCTTCCTGCTGAGGAGTGCTCCCTTCCCCAAGAATGAGCAGAGGGTCACCAGGCTCTATGGGTGTGTGTTGAACTCCCAAGATAATGGCCTCAGCCTCAGCAGGGCGCTCTTCATCAAGAATCAGTCTGAACAAAGCAAAGAGTCCGTCTCATGACTTATCCTGCACATTAGTTGGAGAAAAATACAACTGGACATGTGTGGAACACTGCTGCAGGTTGGGGTCATAACTGTGAACCTTGATTGAGTGGGGTCGTATAAAAGTTAAATAGTTCTGGTGGAAAAGTAATCATTCTGGAACACCACACATTTTGATAACTATGCTTAGATCAAATTCACCTGGCAGTGAACATTACTTACCAGCAGTAGTGGCTGGCAGGGAATGAGGGTGGATGGGCGGGAAACAAAATAAATACAAATATATATATATCACTTACCTCTTCCGCCGGCCGCGTCCCTCCTCAGCTTCTCTGCAGTCCTGGAACCAGGAAGCACCCAGGCTCCCCTAAGCCAATCACAACGCTGCAGCGTTGTGATTACTCTGAGCTCCTCGGTTCGGCGCTCAGACAGAGACTGTGGGCATGTGCATTTTCCCCACCAGGCTGTGTAATGCAGCCTGGTGGGGAACATGTGCGCATGACTGTTCGGCTGGGCCAAGACGGCCAGCCAAGCAGTCAGGTGCACTTGGAGTGTGCAAATCAATCCTCCCATTGTGTCCCTAGCCCCGCCCTAACCAAGCCCCGGAAATGCAAAAAATAAAACGATAATAACTACGTTATTATCGTTTTATTTTGACTGCTCTAAGACCAGTGAGGTGACGTTTCTCCACCTTAGCCGAGGAGCCGCCCCTGCTTACAAACCTTTTGGTACTCTCATGCACTCTACTCGTGACAGTGGCCACATCGTGTGCAGCTTCAACCACTGTTTCCTATTTTTCAGTAATCATCTATAGCAGTTGAGATTCTTGCCCCTTGCTTTAACAATGGTTGACAATTTGATCAAAATGAACTCACAACTCATGATCAGCCGTGCTGAAGGATGCAGAGAGGTCCCATACCCCTCCTTCTCAATGTTGGAAATGTGCCCTTTCAACAAAGTTGCGCCAGAGTTATTGCCTTATTTCGTTGGATTGGTTTTTGTTGGGCTTAGAACTCTGTGCGCTCCCTGGTATATGGAACTACATGTACCCAGCACTTCTAAATGAAATACTACCAGTGGAATGCAGCACTCATTGTGTCACCCACTAACGTACCGCTGTAAAACATGTCTCAGTTCTGCCATTGAAATATCAGTGTGCTGTTGAAAACTGCAATTTCAACCTGGCAAAAAGAAAAACTTTTTCCAGGAGCTACCCCTTCCTTTTTAATACTAATATGTCACCCTTAAGATAAG
This sequence comes from Triturus cristatus, assembly GCF_964204655.1. Taxonomy (NCBI): domain Eukaryota; kingdom Metazoa; phylum Chordata; class Amphibia; order Caudata; family Salamandridae; genus Triturus; species Triturus cristatus. The sequence continues at coordinate 805,599,070 of NC_140582.1, read as the reverse complement.
CCTTGAAGGCCCATAGGGTCATGCATATTTAATGTTTTATGTGTCCTGGCAGTACTAAATCTCCAAATTCATTTTTCACTGTGACAAGACCGGCCACCCACAACCAACACTGATTTGCCCTACTGTATTTAATAAGGCTAAATTCCATTTTTTAGCAGCTAGAAACAAATTTTAAAGGCTTATTTTAATAGTAATTCAAAATCTAATTTAATTGTAACGTTGGATTTTATATTATTATTTTGGAAATGACACTTTAGAAAGCTATTATTTTCCTGACTAAACCTGAAAGGCTTTACTGCCAGTGTTGAGTGTCATCTGGCCCCTGATGGCTCTCCTGGAATGTTATGTGTATTGCTCCCAGAGAATGGATACAGGGCCTTGGGTGTGGGAGGTGTCTTCCTCTCCTGAGCAGGATGCCAGATCCTGAGCAGGATGCCTGGAGCCTGTACCCAGATCTTCCCTGAGCTTTAAAGGATATAGCCTGGGGCCTGTACCCAGGCCCCTCCTGACTTCAAAGGATGCCTGTCTTGTCACTTGCAGCACACACCTGTGCCTGCCTGACCTTTGTTTCTTCAGCCAGCCTAGCCCCAAACCCAGTGGGAGGGAAGGACTAGTTTGGGGTGTAGACAAAGGATTGTCCTCCATCCACAGGCTGAGACCCGGCATAAAAGGGGCATCCCCAGAACCTCTCAGCAACATTTCCCGGGGCTCTGAAGGCTCGGAGGAAGTATTGTACTGCTGTCTGTATCCTGAAGGAAGACTGGACGTGCTTACCTTGAACCCAGACCCCCAGAAGGGACTCCAAGTGTCAGTTGGCTGATCTTCTTTTGAGCTACAGGGACAAAACAAGATTCCAGAGGCCTTTCCATTTAACTGCCCAGCTGATCAGTACCAAGTGGGGCTGCCTTGCTGCTGGCTTCTGTTGGAGTGAGTCCTAACCCACAAGTGGTGCCCCCTAGGTCCCAGACCCCTGATGGTGTTAAAGTGTTCTCTTCCTATCCCCAAACTGTAACAATAGGAACTTGGAAACTTTTTGCTACCTTTCTGCCTGGAGAACAATCGAAGACCTGGAACAGCGTTGAAGCCCCAGCCACCAACGTCGATTTGCTGGTCAGCCTCAGCTTGCTGGTTTACCTTACTGAAGGAGATTCGACTTCCAGAAAAGTCACCAACAGTATTCTGGTCACTTACTTTGCCTGCTCCGAGATTTCCCACCTCGTCGATGACTGCACCAGGACTCCATCCTTCAGCAGCCTGCCGTTGTCAAACCGAACTTCGGATCCTGCTTACCCCACCGAAGACTCATCGATGACACTTTTTCTCCATAAAAGTTTCTCCAGTTCCACCAATTGGATTTTTGTTGTTTTGTGTCTTGTATTATTTATTAAAATATTCTCTATTTTTTAAAATAGGTTTTGGATTTTTCTTGTGTTGTGTTTTCACTTTATTACTGTTTGAGTTCTGCAAAAATACTTTACACACTGCCTCTAAGTTAAGCCTGACCGGTCAACGTGCACATTGCGCATGTATCTTAAGGGACTAGAGACTGTGCAGTTTGAGAAAGTGATTTTTTTTTATTACTGTCTGTATAGTAATGTACTTAATGTAAGTGGTCCACAGCTGGGTATGTGTGCTGAAGAGAGGTAAAGCAATGCCCCCAGTTTACCCTGCAGGATAATGAACAGCTAGTTAGCTCATCCATTGCATGAGATGAAATAATGCGTTATGGATCATCGTACAAGGTTGTATTACTGAGCTGTATAAGGACAATACAATGTTTGTTATGTGTTTTAACATTCAATAAAATATAATTAAAAAGGCCTGATTGCTTTGTTAAGATGGTTAAGCACAGTTTTAATGTGTTAACATTTGTGGTTCACCCTGATAAGGATTGTGATTAGTATTTAAAGTGGATTTTCACTCCTTCAACAATTCATTCATTTCTTACACTCCAGTATATCCTCACATCACATTGGAGGTTTAGCAATTGCCATTTGCATGCAAGCATTTTGACCAAATCCTCACAGTACAAAATGCTTATTGTAAAAGACATAAATGTGATTGGTGTCCATGTGCTATAGAACGAAAGTGCATATCCATTTCTCCACTACACTTGTTGTTACTGGTATCCCTGCAGGAAGCTAAAATTTGCCTAATCCTGCGGATCCAGATCGCTCTATGTTTTAACTATGCCATAGTCTTGGCTGACTCTAATGCAGGTTGACATAAGCCCTCTCCTAAAATGTTAGGCCATGAAAAATATCCATCAATAATGGTGGCAATAAAAAAAGTACGATACAACTGTGCAGGTCTGACAACAAGCTTATGCAGATAAAGTAAATGTACTATCCGCAACTATAGCTAAAACAAGTGCACTAAAATCCCTACAGTGAAAATCCTGCCTCCACTCCATCTCTTCTTGTTCTCAACCCAGAAGGACATCAACTGAGTTTTTTGCACACATGGCAGGCATTTCTTAAGTGTTGTACATTGGTTGTTGTATAAACCCAACCCGATTCCCAAAAAAGCATATGAACATATCATAAACAAAGTAGATGAAGATGTGGAAAAGTCACTAAAGGGAAAGGTAAAGAAAAGTAACATCTGACCGAGAGTAAAAGCAGCTTCTCAAAACCAATGCACTCCCCTTTTCAGTGAATACCTCTCCCACATAAACTAATGGTGCTATACAAAAAATCGCAAATAAATATGTAAACAAAAAAGAGGAGATAACCAGTCTTTGCAAAGATGTAAAAAAGAACAATTATCCACAGTCTGTTTGATCATACAAATAATGCATATTAGGTCATAACGGCCTATTACAACACAGTAACACAATCGTGTTAGGAGAGGGTAGCAGCGACTTGCTGTTGGGGGAGCTTGCATTGGAATGGTTGTGCGGGGTGGAAATGTGGAGATGGACACAGGTGGCAACATTTCTAAAAGGGGATCTAGATATTTAAGTGGCGTGTTTGGCACAAACGGCAGAATTAACTACCCGGAAAATCCTTCTGCAGCCATGAGATAAAGAGGCTTCTCCTCCAAAGAGAGCGGTGCGCCCGGCTGCCTTTCTTCTGCGCTCACTTTCAATGAATTTATGCAAATGGGCAGTGCCTTTGAGGTCATCGTGATGAGTTACTCGCTACTCATATGCCCGCATAAACCCTGTTGTGCAGTTCACACTAAGGGGCTTATTTACAAGCCCCTTGCGCCGCCCGTACGTCACTTTTTCCCATGTTAAAAGTGACGCACGGGCGGCGCAAGGGGCTTGTAAATAAGCCCCTAAGTTCGCTTTATGTCAGCATTTTTAAAACCCCAATACTCCATTCTTACATTTTATTGGATACTGACAGAGTCTCAGAACATGACGAAGCAAACACAAGGCAGGACATCGTGATGCAATGCAACGCTCCCAAACATATACTTAACAAAGCCTGCAAGGGGATGAGAGGGAAATACGAGAGGTGCACTGCTTTCCTCTGCAGGCCTGGAGTTTGCGGAGATAAGAGAAACAAACACCATCCAGGGTTCCGCGAGGGTCCGTGTTTTCCTGACGTGAATATCACGTTGCATTTCTGTGGGATTCTAGTATCTCAAAGTGATGTGCTGTGAAGCGGCGGCAGGGTGGCCTGTTGACTATTACACCTGAAATGAAAAACACAAACAAACCAATACATGAACGATCACCGCCATTGAACAATTTCTTCACATAGAGGCAACACCAGTGCCCTTTTGTTTCACACTCCAGAGTAGAGACACCCCCACACGTTTAATCTCTCCCAGCATTAAGCTATCCTTAAATGAAAGTACAAAACCTCAAAGTGTAAGAGATTGCAATCATCGATATACCCGAAAAGAAGTTACAGGCACCATATTATGCAGTCAACATAGACAAGGTACATATATTTAAAATATATGCCACATTTTTATATTTTTTAAACACTGCAAATTTGATCTGGTGTGTGGCTCCTATTTTTAGGGGGATTTCACCCATTCCCTTTCCTAAATCGTGCAAATATTTGACTTAAAATTTTTTTCAAAATCCTTCAATTGTTTTTTTGTCTCATGCTCTATGAGAGAATCTTCCAACCTGACTAGCTTAGAAAATTAACCGAAACCTGCCTTTGTTTCTTTCGAGTTAGCTGTTTTATCTGCATCTCCCTATGCAAGTGTATTTCAGCATGAGTTTTCTGGATGCTGTCTTTCAATAATCCGATGATAAACATGTTTGCATCTGATCTATGAATTGATTATTCTAGAATATTCATAAAAATATATCATTATGTCTTGCTGTTTGAACCCCAAGCTCTATATAAGTTTATCATGTTCTGTTAATGTCTTTAATTATTCTCCAGGTATTAATCATAGCCCGAATTGGTTTTGACACCATTCTAAGAGTTCAGGTATATATTTTATGTTGTTAATATGCAGGATAGTTTATCATCTTGTTGTTCTAATCTCGTCCCTTATTTTCTATGTTCCTTATTTCAGTTAGAGGCTCTGTGAATTGACGTATGTGACTTTCTCTTTTTCCTCATTACCCTTTCCTCTTCATCTTATTTTACGACTCCTACATCCAAGTCTTCCACCATTGAAAAAGGTGAAAGGATTATCCTGCATTTGATCCATTCTGTATGTCAACGAAAGGGTAGCCATGCTAATAAGGCTCTTATCTCTCGCTTTGGGACAGCCTCCAGTATTTACCAAAATTATCAATTGATACCCGCCAACTGTTTACTAAACCTATTCCAAAATCAGAATCACCTTTTTTCCGGAGGTGAAGTGAATCCCTCTATCATTGTATGAATGAGATATACCTGAATATACTACATCAGTCATTGTAACATTTTGCAGGTAGATATACATCTTCCATATATAGTTACAATAGAATGTATAAAGTGGCGCAATGCTTTTGGTGGTGTCATTATTGTTAAAGATTCTAATTGATGGAGGCCAAAGCATGTAAATTAGAAAAAGGTTCTATTTTTACACATTGAACTATGGCAATTATTCGTGATTTGATTCTAAGCCAAAAATAAATGCCTGAAAGTATAGAATGTGTTGAACATGTCCCAGTACGTATGTCGACCCATGCAGCTGTCCATTAGGGTTCAGAAATGGAAAATAAGATACAAGAGAAAATAGGTGACTCTACAGAGAAAACTATTGTTTGATAAGGAAATGATAGCCTCACTTAGATTGAAGACTGAACATTTGATTTAAATTCTTCCCAAATCCACACAGTTTAAGATGTAGGAATGCTACAAAATATATCCATTAGAGAGCCAAAAATAATGTTGCTGAAAAGAGATGCATTGGCTGCATTATACAGGAGTAATAAGAGATGCTCCATAAAGCAAATGTTTTGAAACAGGAAGCCTCAGCAGTAGAGACAGGCACCTGGAAGATGATGGCACAAGAACATAGCTCCGCCTGGCTCACCTCACAGGACCTCAATGTAGGCACAGCAATAGCCTGACAGACCACTGCTCACCCAGCAGAGACCAGGAACAGGGGGCCTAGAGTCAGAAGAGAGTCTCAAGGATGAATGTCAGCAGGAGAACGCCTCCACTCTGCAGCATGGGCCAGCATCTAAGCGGGGCAGGTCCGCAATGGCCATCAGAGGGTGACATGGAAGTCAATAGCGCATGGGCGCCTCACAAAAGAGTTGGTGGAACTGCACACTGTTTCAAGAGTGTGGTTGTGCTCACAACCCAGCACCACCACTCTGATGCCAAGGAAGAAGGAAGAGAAACGCCTCACAGCAATGCTCAAACTAGCAGCACAGAGACACTAAATTTGAAAGAGGGCCGCAGGGGACATCTTGGGTTGGTTGTCTGTCCTAAAAAAAGTCCAATCCTGCTCCATTTATCAGAGATTTAGGGATCGGGCCATCAATCCATTTCTTTTGCCAAAGAGCTCAGATACTGTAAATATACGCCCATCCCCAAAAAACTGCCATACTAGTTCTCCTCCTTATGGATTGTCTTTCATTCTTAGGCAAATTTTTTTTTTTTTTTTTTTTAAATTCTTTTTATTTGCATTTTCAACAACAAGACAAACACAACTCACTGCAGTGTAAGTATAAAATGAGATTGACAGCACAGCTCCCCACCAAAACAACAGTATCAATATCACACCAGGGTGCCAACTCGTCATTTCACAGTAAGTCCCGCACGGTCCTCCCACCCCCGCCCACACCCAGCCCGCATTGTTCCCACAGCACAGTCGATGACCTCAGCACCTCAGTATGTAACTGATCGTCGGCCCCCTCTGGCTCCCATCAATAAGAAGCACTGTTTCATATCGCTTGAACCGTAGTGTGAGTCAACCAGTGTGTGAATGGTTCCCATATGTCCTTCGGCCGCGAGCGCGCTGGTAAGAGCTCCCCGTATAGTGCGAGTTGCGTCTGGCAGTGCACCACGCTTTTAATCCACTCCCTAATGTAAGGCGATGTGACAGCTCCCCAGTGCATCGCAACCTGTCGTTTGGCGAGCAGGATTAGCATGGCCGGCAGTTTACGGTGTTTAGGCTTGACCATGTGTAAAATCCCTAGTAATGTAGTCTGTGGAGTGCAGGGGATCTGTAGGTCGGTAATTGCATTCACCAGCTCCATCACCCTTACCCAGAATGAGGCCAATGTGGGACATTCCCATGCCATATGTAAAAACGTAGCTCCGCGTGCGTCACAGCGCCAGCAGTTGTCTGCATCCCGCAAGCCCATGCGATGTAGCCGACTAGGCGTGCGGTAGATCATGTGTATGTATTTAAAATGTATCAGTCGGAGACGATAATTAGGGGAAAGGGTCTCAAGCAGTCTACAGCACATATCCCAGTGGTCATCAGTGAGTTCGGTGCCCAATTCCGTATCCCACATGCAGCGCGCCGCCGGAACCACAACCGGACAAGTGCTTTGCATGCAGCTGTACAATCGGGACACAAGTTTACGCCCCGACTCCACCTTGAGCACATTCTCTAAGGCCAGCAAGTCCGGCGGCGGCGCGGGAAATGTAGGAAATAGCTTCTGACATGTATGTCGCAGCTGATAATAGAGCAGTGTATCAAGCATCGTTGGTGCCTCTGCACCGCACAATTGTTCCAGCGTGATGAAAGTGTCGCCCGGGAAGAGGTCCCCCCCCGTCCGAAGGCCGCGTGATGCCGCGCGTTCCCCAGTTTTCATGTGCTGCAGCGGGGGCCACATAGGGTTCCCGCGCAGTGGCACCGATCCGGCATAGAGATGGTCCAACTTAGCTCGCCGACGCAGCCCATCCCAGGCCCATTTAAGCACGTGTACAGTATCAATGTCTGTGCATATCCTCTTGTGCGGTGCGTATAGGGCCGTGCTGAGCGGCAGTGGGGCAGCCCTATCCATCTCTATGGCCACATGTGGCTGGAAGGGCGTAGGGTGCACCCAGTAGTGCAAGAACTGTGCCTGTGCGCAGTAAGCATATAGCGTGAAATCCAGTGCTGCCAGACCACCTTGCCTCTACGGGAGAGTGAGGGTCTCCCAGGCCACTCTCGGCTGCCCGCCACCCCACGCCAATTCTATCATCCGCGAACGCGCTTGGTTCAGGAAATGCGCAGTCAGAGGCATCGGGATGTTAACGAATAGATACAGTAGCTTGGGTAGGAACACCATTTTTGCCACCGCTATGCGCCCTGCCAGCGAAAGGGGCAAGTGTTTCCAGCGGCCAACCTTTTCCTCTATCCACGTAAGGGCACGTCCATAGTTTTCTGTCCACAATTCCTGCATGTCCGTACTAATCCATATCCCCAGATATCGCACGGGGCCAGTCGCCCATTTCAACGGGCAGTCCGGAGTGAAGCGGGACGTCTCAGTCGTCAGGGGCAAAATGACCGACTTCTCCCAGTTTATAGTCACCCCGGACAGCCGGCCATAGTTCATCAACTCTCCTGTCATGGGGGAGAGATTTTCATGAGGATCGACCACATATAGTGTTATGTCGTCCGCGTACATAGAAACGGTCAGAGCCCGGGAAGAGAACCCAATGCCTAATACGGGACGCCAATGGTTCGGTGGCAATCGCAAACAGCAGGGGCGACAGGGGGCAGCCCTGTCTAGTACCCCTGCTAATGGCAAAGGGCTCGGATATAAGCCCGTTCACTCGTACTCGGGCAGTGATGGTAGTGTAGAGTAATCTAATATAACGAATAAAGGCCTCAGTCAATCCCAGGCGCTGAAGTAAAGGAAACAGGAGTCCCCACTCCAGAGAGTCGAACGCTTTCGTGGCGTCCAGTAGCACCACTGCGGCCTTTACGTGTGGGGCCAAATAGTGCAACACCCCAAAGAGAGTTCGAAGGTTATGAGACGTGGAGCGGCCCGGCACAAATCCCGATTGATCTGGGCGTATCATGAGGGGCAGTACTGGCTGTAGTCGCGTCGCGAGCATTTTGGCGAAGATTTTCGCATCAGTGTTGATTAAGGATAGTGGCCTATATGAGTCGCATTTCTGGGCATCTTTATCCGGCTTTAAAAGTGCGATTACGATGGCCTCTCTCATTGACGCTGGGAGCATGCCCGCCTCCACAGACTCCGCATAGACGGCCAACAGCCTGGGGGCCAGGAGTTCAGCGTATTCCTTATAAAACTGCGCCGGCAGGCCATCCGGTCCTGGTGCCTTTCCGGCTGCCAAGGAGCCTATTGCGTCCTTTACATCGTCCACTTCAAAGGGTCGATCGAAATATCCCTTTTGGTGCGCAGTGAACCAGATCAGCTGCACCGTGTCCAGGTATTCAGACAAGTCCTCCAGTGGAGGACCTCCCCTTGATCGGTACAAGTCTTTATAGAACGTCCGAAATGTGTCCAGGATTTCTGGAGGAGTGTAGACAGGATGACCGTGCGGCGTCTCGACTGATGGGATGTAAGAGGAAGTCCTTTGCGAACGCAACAGATTGGCGAGCGTTTTGCCCGGGCGATCTCCCTCACCATAGCGGCGGGCCGACACATGTTTAGTTAGGAATTTGAGTTCCCTATTCGCCTCAGTCTGGTATGCCGTAAGGGTAGTGCGCGTATCCGCCAGCGTTGCCGCCGAGGGGTCAGAGCAGTACTGCACCTCCAGAGCATGCAGTCGATCCTCCAGCCCCCTAAGCGTGTTTCGTATGGCCTTCAGCACTCTGGCTTGTCCCGCAATGCAGTGGCCTCTTATAACCACCTTGAAGGCGTCCCACAGGGTGCCCACCGATGATACCGAGTTTGTGTTAAGATCGAAATAGTCGAGGATGTGCTGATGTATTTCTTCACGAAATACCTGATCTAACAATGCCTGCGGCGGCAATCTCCAGGCGAAGGGAGTAACATACGGCTGGGGGACTCGCAACAGCAGCTCAACCGGGGAGTGGTCGGAGAGGGTGCGCGCTCTGTGAGAAACTTCCGCTACCCAGGCATGTATATACGGGGTCAACAGCCAAAAATCCAGTCTGGACCAGGCCTTCCTGTGTGGGGTGAAGCAAGTTCCCTCTCGCGACGCGGGGTGCAGTATCCGCCACGAGTCTAGCAAATTGTAGTCTTCCATAAGACCTCGGAGAGTGCCCGCCGCATGTGGGTGATGTGTGCGAGCAGCCCCTTCTCTATCTAGCTCCAACGAAAGGACCACATTAAAATCTCCGCCCCAAATATACGCCCCTACGCCCATGGATTGCGCCTTAAGCCACACTTGCCGGAAGAAACCTGGGTCGTCGGAGTTGGGGCCATAAGTATTGATGAGTATGACCTGCAGGTGAAATAATTTCCCCAACAGTATTATGTATCTCCCCTCGGAGTCGGCGTGCACCTTCAGTGTCTGCCAGGGCAGGCCCCTCCGAATCAAAATGGCCACTCCCCAGCAATAGCTAGAATAGCCGGAAGTGTGTACCTCGCCCCATCTGGTATGCCTAAGCTTCTCCCCGGCTCCCTGCATTAGGTGGGTCTCCTGTAGGAAACAGATGTCTATATGGTGTCTGGCCAAGTGTGCATGAGTCAGTCGGATCTTGCGGTGGTCATTTAGACCGCGAATGTTCCATGTCAGGCAGCGCAGCGCGGTCAGAGATGTGTATTTGCATGTGTCCTACGCAGCGGTGTGTCTATTCGCGGTACAAGAGGTGGGGCGTGCGGTGAGATTCTTAGCGTACCATGTCTAGCACCCAATAGCAATGTGGGCATGGCAGGGAACAACGCCGCTCTATCAATAAGTTGTGGAAGCGAATGCTGCAGTACATCAACACAAACCAACAAAAAATATACCCCCCCTCCTCCCACTCCAACCCCCCAATCAGGTTGAGATTCAGAACCCCCCCTCAAACAAACCCAACAAAAACTTTCCTGTGACAGTAGCATGGGAATCATCCCGTTGAGGGCGTGGGGTCACCGGCACACTCCCCCGTCTGTAAGTGACAGGGTGGCCGAACATTTCCGCCTTCTACATTTCACAATCAGGCTAGGGTCAGCAGGACATGCCCCGCGTAGCATCCATCACAACATTGGTACACGACCACAAAGCGATATCAGAGTCCGCCCCACGGCCAGCCATCCCCGTCAGCCCAGGTCCGCGTCCATTGCCAACTCCAGGCCTCAGGCCAACACTGGGAATGAAAATGGCGTATGCTGAACTTAGAATCCGCAGGGCGGCAAACAGCACTGCGAATGGCCATAGTCCTCGTATCTGCACGCTTGACTATTCAATGTCACTTAGCTGGCCAGACGGGGGGGTCCCCCGGCAATCGCGCAGTTCCCGATGCGATCGTTCTGTCTGTCGTGCAAATTTTAGCGCCTCCTTCGCCTCCGTGAAGATCACCGGCTTCCCCTTGATCTGAACCCTCAGCTTGGCAGGGTACAGCATGGCATACTTGGTCCCCACTTTTTGGAAGATCTTTTTGGCCGGCAGGAACTCGCGCCGTGCAGACTGCACAGCTTGCGTAAAGTCAGGGTATAAGGAGATAGCCATGTTTTGGAAGGTTAATTCGCCTTTTTCACGGGATAACCTCAAGATCGTATCTCTGTCTCTGTAATTCAGAACTCGGGCCAGAATCGGGCGAGGTGGCGCTCCCGGCACTGGGCGCGGGCCCAGCGTACGATGCGCGCGTTCGACCAGGAACATGGCCGACAGGTCCGTCCCAAACAATTCACGAAACATACCTTCCACGAAGTGCTCCATATTGCCAATATTGGTGGATTCCGCAATCCCAATAATGCGTATGTTATTTCTGCGGGAGCGGGCTTCCAAATCCTCGTTGCGCCCACGTATTACTTCCAGGACCTTGTCCATGCGCAACAGTTGTTCTCGAGTGTCGCTTTGTCCTTCCTCACATTCCGCAATCCGCGTCTCCGCTGCCGCCAGTCGCTCCTCGTGTTGATCAACTCTGTGGGACATGCCGTCGATACGCTGTGCCATGGAGTCCAATTTAGTGTCTATTTCTTTGAGGCAGCCCTTGAGGTCACGAAACATACTCCTGACGTCGTCCTCTGGCGTGGGCTCCATCTGTGTTTCAGGGACCACTGTCTGAAACATTCGTGTCCTCTCAGCACTCCGGTCAGTGCGTCGTTCAAAGTGCAGCTTCTGCTGCTTGGCATCCGACTTCCCCATGATGGTTCCGGGGAGACACCTCGGGGGGGGGCACTGGGGGGGGTGGGGGGGGCACCTATTGGCCACTTCTGTGTGTCGCCCTCGCTCAGATCGGTGTGGCTGGCACGTGTCCGAGTTCTCGCCCGGCGCGGGCCGCCCCCACAGCCCCCCGCCGTGAAGAGAATCTCGTGCAAGCCAGTCAAGCCCAGCGATTCACCAGCACGCACTATCCGTAGGCCTTTGGCGGCGTCCTCGCCCTAGCTGTAGGCACAGCGGCAGCGCAGTATCAGGATAGACACTCTGGGCAGGGCACTCCAATCTGGCACCGCAGTCACCGCGCTGTAACACCTGTCCTCAATCTTCTGCTCCCCAGGATATTCACAGTTGCAGGCACGCAGTCAGGTGCTATATATATGCAGATCGGTGCACTCCTCCAGGGCCCAGCAGTCATTCCTCCCCATGGTGGCGTGTATGGCAGCGAGCACAGTGCGCCAGGGCGCTCTTCCTCACTCTCAGGGCCTCAGCAGCACGCAGCGCACTTCACCACCCGCCTCACCTCCGCTAGTGCTTGCCTGCAGGCTGACGGTCAGTCGGATGGTCCGCTTCAGCGACCTCGCCACACACGGCGGGCCAGTCCCGCTCCTGCGCTTCTTCTGGGCTGCGTAGCTCCGCGCGCCGGGTCACAGGCCCGCAACCGGGGACTTGAGTACTTCCTCTGGCCGCCCAGGGAGACGGGCGCAGGCCGCCGATGCAGCGAAGGTCACAGCGTCCGATCGCCGCCGCCGATTTCAGTCGCGATGGCTTCCTCCGGAGCCGCAGCGCGTAGGCACTCCCCGCCGCAGATTTATTGCTCAGATACGAAGGCTTTAGGCGGATTGGTGTCCGGATTGTGTGTTCGGCCGGCGGAGCCCCGTTACTCGGCGGCCATCTTGCGGCTCGGCTCGGCCACGCCCATTCTTAGGCAAACTTAAGACAACCTGCTCATTAGAAGACTTTGTGAAAAGCCGGAACCCCTTCAGCTGGTACCTTGGGAACCCTCCTAAGTACATAGTTCTGCTGTAAAAAGTTGCTTTATCTCATGGGTATTGTCCAGATCCCATAGATACCTGGAACATGAATTTGGGGAAGCTAGGGTCCTATCCTTAACTAAGACCTTCATCTCTTTGAAGTTTGAACATTATACTGATATCTGCACCAATAAAAGCAAGCTATTTGGCGACGGCTTGGACGGCACTACAAGTCAGCAGAAGATGGAGCCTCAGACCCCATAACACACAATACATCCAAGTCAGCATGACAGCTCCTATTTACAGAGTCAGTCACCTGCAAATTCCCTTAACTTACTCCAGAACAAAGCACAATACCTCAAGACACGCTTCGTGTCACCATCCTAAGTGAAGTAGCGGCACTACACATGTCCCTGGTCAAAATAGAAGACAATACCAAGAAGACATCAGCTGATATTCTCTACGTCACATCAGACATTGCCTTGTTCCAAGCTTGTCTGCAGGAGGTGGAAAAGAGACTCATACTGGTGAAAAGGAAGGTTGCTCCCTCGATTACCCGGGAACAAGATCATTGGTTCATGCACATGATAATCACTGAATTGAAAGATGGGAATTGACAGGATAAGTTTCCCATTTCCAGAATCCCTGAGCAATTAGAAAGCAGGGACATGATATCATTCCTCACCCATTTGATACCTGCACTTACAAATCTACATTTTAAAATCCCCACCAGAACTGCAACAAGTACATAGACTGTGATTCCGATGGCAGAATAATAGAGAGGGTCCGCACCAAGTAATCACCAGCTTCCTCCAATATCACCATACATACATGATAATAGCAGAGGCAAAAATCTGAGGTTCTTTTACATATGGCGAACATTGAATCTCAGTCTCTCAAGACTTTCCCCAAGACACTGAACAAAAACGTAAACAATTCTTGGCATTGAGACCATAAATGGTTGCCACGATGTTTGTGTGGAACACTTCCCTGGACTTGAAATGTCTTCCCTGGAGTAACTTGGGAGGTGTGTAACTCCCACTGCAGACCTTTAAAGGAGCGAGGAAGGAGATGATGTAGGTCATACATTTTTGCTAAGACACTTTAACCAATCGTTTCAGGATTAAGGGCCTCTAAATTGGAAACACAGGACTTGCTGCCCCCTCCCAACCATCTCCCATTATTAAACTATTTGAATAATGGCCTGTAGTTTACCTGTCTCACATTAACGAAGGACGGTCCTATGACTAGTCATGTCCAGCCCGCTAAAAGTAGATGCTACCCTGGGTGATTAATAACTTCTCAGACCACAGATCTTACGCCTTCCTTTGAGCAATATTCGTTTCTTGGATGTCCCTGTTGGATAAATTCTCAATTCATGTATTTCTGTAAAATATATGGACTACACCCACATTAGATACTATAGTAATGTTGTTAATACCAGTACTGTGTCTTACCAATTCATGCTAGACCTTCAAATAAGCAAACATACTCCATGTCATGTCCAACTGTTGACATTACCTGACATCCAATGGTAGAACAATTTTCTTGTACAAGGTAGTAGACTTATATCACACAGCCCTAGCACTCATATGCATTTCAACAGCACTCTCATAGTGGTATCACTTAATGTTAATGCCTCACCCACTTTATAAAACAGAAGAAAGTACTCAACTACCTCCACGAATATTAACCCGATCCCACCCTACTCCAGGGATCTCACTATTACAACTCAAGAGAGTCAAAAACTTAGATGGGGCTGAGTGGGTAAGGAATACATTTTTCGCAAAGGTGGCATAGCCATTTTTAACAGGCAGGGCCTACCTATATATTTTTTTACATTTTCCCTCCCGGCCGCAGTCCTATCATCTGCCAAGACCCTTGAGCTCGAACAAAACATTGCAGAAGACTAAATCAGCAAAGTTTTTGCCAACTACCCAAAATAAAAAGTTGATGGATAACCCTCAGAATTTTATAAACTACACAAAGGCCTCATGACGCCCGTTCTCTATAAACTATTTGGGGAATTCACTGATGGTATGGCTCCTTTAACAGAATCTAATTGGTGCTAGGTTATACCTCCTTCTTAAACCTGGTAATGACACAGTGAATTGCTCCAAATATAGGACAATATCCCTTACCAATGTTGATACAGAACTTTTTTGTAAAAGTATTGGCTAATCGGCTATGGCAGGTACAACTATTTTTGATACAAAGGAATCCAAGTGAGCTCTGCCCCGCAACGCTCCTCTACGTCCCACTTGAGATTGCTTGTTCATGTCCCTAGGCAAACAGAAGTTGATATGACTGACAGTATAGTGGTCCCACTGGATGCAGAAAAAGGCTTTTGGTGGAGTGGGAGTACCTTTTCAGAATTTTTGAATAAATGGGGCTAGGAAAACCACATATTTATATGACGAAAGTGAAATGGTTCACATGTAGCAGACATATTTTCCCAGAATTTGCAATACATAGAGGCACTAGACAGGGCTGTCCCCTCACCCCATTGTTTTTTATCATAGCACTTGAACCTTTAGCAACACCTATCTGCAAGAACCCATGCATTGTAGGGATAACCACACCAGCAGGGTAACACAGAGCCCTGTTCAACTCAATGACATTTTAGTGACATTCGCTAACCCAGAATCCTCACCAACGGACCTTACCTTCTCCTCCTTTTCAGGAAATAAAATTAACTGGGAGAAATGTGAGGCCCTCTCAATCACAATAGGTACAATACTCACAGCTATAGGAGTCCGTTAATAAAATAGATCTCAAAGCTTTAACAATTTGTTGTTTGGACAGGCAGCAAGCCTCGTTTCAAGATGTCCAAGCTTCACCCAACAACATAAGCATTTTTTATTTTTGTAAAATATTTTTTCTTATACTATACCATAGGGAGATCTCCACCCACGTGTTGGGGATTTCTGGCTATGAGTGAAAAGTTACTAGTAGTAACTTTACACTTGTAAATTCAGTCTCTTAGGGCTCCAATGCCTGGGTTTATGGGGTGGAGATATGCAAGTCTATACTTGGGATAAATCTACACTCAGAAATATTGAATAACAAAAAAGCATACATTAACACAAAGGTGTAAGAGTACATTTTAACATGAGGAAACCTACACGTGTAAATTTACCTTGGTGAATAGGGCACTTTTGTCTACATGGTGATGATGGCTGATGTGTTAAAACTTATTGAAGGACATGCTTCCTTCAGGAGAAGTGGTGAAAAAGTTGCTGAGATAATGGAGCTGGATGCTATATGCGTTATTCTTCCAAATAAAAAGTACTCTACCCTTTTTGCACTTTTAATAACAGGGAGTGGGGCATTTTGGGGCCGTTTCACACAGGCATGTAAGAGCACATAACAGAATAGTTCTATGGTACTATTTCCAACTCTCGTAAATGCTTATGTGAATTGGCCCCATTGCTCCGACTCATGTACACTGAAGTATGGTGATTGTTAGACCCAACATCTTTGGTGCGATCTTCCCCCAAACCTTTTGCCTTCACCCCTCCTGTTTTCTGAAATTGTTTTATTGGCATTGGGACTAACCAGTGCTATAGTGCTTGTGCTCTCTCCCTAAAACGTGGTAGAATTGGGCTGCACCTGATTGGCACATTTAATTAACTTGTAAGTCCCTTGCATATATTACTACATGTACCCTAGGGCCTGTAAGTTAAAGGCTACTAGTGGGCCTGCAGCACTCATTGTGCCACCTACTAAAGTAGTACTATAAAACATGTCTCAGGCAAGCCATTGCTGCATGTAGTGCAACTTTAAACTGCCAAATTTAACCTAGCAAAAATAAATACTTTGCCAGGACTAACCCTTCCTTTTTAATACATATGCCACCCCTAAGGTAGGCCCGAAACAGCCCATCGGACAGGACACATTGTATTTGAAAAGTAGGACATATGTTTTTCATGTCCTGGTATTGAAAACCTCCTACATACATAATTATATTTAATAAGTGCTAACCTTTTATTGGCGACAGATTTAAATACCAAGTCTAGACTCAAAAGAATTGTAATTAATGGCAAGTCAGATTTTAAGTCACAATTCTGAAAATGCCACTATTAGAAGGTTGACATTTTCTTGTCCTAACCATTCGGTGCCTGCTGCAAAAGTCCTGGGTCACATGACTGTGATTAGCTTAGCTATAGGGCTTTGCGTATTCCTCTCTCCCAGACAGTGAGACAAAAGGGAGCTAGGTGTTGACAGGATTGGTAATCCTGCCAGGCTGGCTGGGGGCAGAGCTGCTCCCTGCCCCACTTATACTTCTTAGGGCTGCCTCCAGCACACTCACAAAATAACCTGGCTCTAGTCCTTTGTCCACCCTGACGTCTTGAAGCATTGGCAGGGAAAGGTAGGAACTTTCCAGAACCAGATGTGGGATAGCCTAGAGGATTCCCCCACTTCAATGGCTGACACTGAGTATAAATATTGGACCCTCAGAACAACTCTTGGACCTAGCACTACTGGGCCTGCAGAAAACTTCAGAAATAATCTGACCAGACCCCCAGAGGACTGCCCTGCCTCTTGAAGCTTGCCTTGTTCCCCCAAGGACTGCCCTGCTGCTACCAGAGGATTGCCCTGCTGCTGCTACAAGAGGACTGTCCTTTTTCCCAGAAGACTATCCTGCTGCTTGAGGCCTGCTTGCTGCTTGAACCAGGCCCACCAGAGTGACTCCAAGGGCTTTGGTTGGCCTTCTATGTGAGCTACAGGGACATAACAAGCTCCAGAGAACTTGAACTCTGCACCTGGCCTCTAATGGAGTGACATCTAACCCCCCAAGTAGTGCCACCAAGGTTCTGTGCCCTTGGTAGTGGTGTTAGAGGTGTTGCTCCTGCCTAACCATAAATGTTGGGAATTAAAACTATTTTCACCAAAAAGTGCCAGAAGAACAGACAGTAGAATGGGACCAACCAGCCAGCCAATTCGCTGAAGGTGCATTGCCAGTCATCCTGACTTATGTCGAGCACAAGGTAAGTGGTTGTATTTATTTATTTATTTTATATTCCTTATCCCGTCGTATGTCACTTCCACCCACCCACACCTGCCCCGCCCCTGCTCCACCCCTTCGCTTCACCACGCTCACCTGCACAGATCGCCACTGTTGAGGGGCCCTGCTAAAAGGTGGTGGTGAGGGAATCCATGGTGGAGGTGGTCACCACCTCCACCATGGATGGGGAGGTGCCAACAAACTTTGTCACACTGTGCGCCACCAACGCTAAAGCTGGCCCGGATATTGCTTCCACATGCATTAAAACAGATATGCATGAAAACATACCAACCCAACTTCCAAACTTCAATGCGTCTGCATCATTTACTGCTTGGGCGCTTCTTCAATATATGTTTCCACACATCTTTTCTGAAAGTTACACAAGAAAACAGTGTTAATTAAATATAAACAGTAAGTAAAATATATATTACACTTAACATTAAAATATCTACAAACTCAGGCAATGTTGAAAGCAATAATAGCAGGCTTTCCTGCAGTGTTGTAATTCCCAAGTCTGCTGTAGTCGTTGTCTTTTTACTGCCCTGTCTCAGCTCTCTGTAAGAGTCTGGTGTACCTGTGAACTTCTCGATCCTTGATCTGTTGAAGTAAAATCCCTGTGATCTCTTCTTCGGATGGGAGGGTGTCTTCAGGTTGCTCACTCGATGTAACCGACCTCCTCCCTTTCTAATCAAACAGAAAAGGCAATATTTATTTTACAACAGAACCTTTGTTATCAAAGCTTTTTACAAAATAAGTCGCTTTTCATAACTAGAATATTTTGATTCCCATTTTGTGCTATTTACAATTGAAGAAAAAAAAAGTTTTGAAATATCTGCATATGTAATTTAAAATGTGTATTTATTTGACTGAATAGTAACGTGACAATATAAAATGCTGATCACATGTCCCATGTATCACTGAATTCCACGTTTCTTAAACAATTGTAGTTCAAGCAGAATGTAGGCTAATTAACTACTCAACGACTGATTTGCCAACAATTAACTAACGGAAAAGGTGGAACTCCATAGTTGGAATTTTAATGTATTCTGTGTGGTTCAAACTTTTGGCTTAGCAAGTGACCTACATTATTAAAGGTTAATGTGCTATTTTTATACAGATGCAATGGTGTGTAGACTCTAATACCTGTCATTTTGCAGCAATCACATTAATGACATTAGACAGGTAAGGAAACAAGTACTGAAATGTGCACTCAAAGAAGACTGGCCACATGGTGCTCATTCAAAAGAATGTTCTGGAAGACCTATCATAAGACAGTTTACAGAAGTGCCAGGTACAGTCCTCTCTAACATTCCTTCTGTCCTCCACGTCGCCAGCGCCACTAGCAGGGGTCTGATTTGGTTTGCATGTGCCAGTCAACGGAAGTGTCCAAAGCGGTCTACGGCCTTCGGTCTTCTGTGCCACTCTCATCCAAATCATCATCTTGCCTGGTATGACGGCTGCACAGCTCACCATGTGACAGGGGTCATGTAATGGCGGTCAATTCACCGAATACCAGAAGTAGCGGAAGTGACATCACACGCCATTTGACGTTTACTTTTACTCACTCACACACATACCTACCCATACACATTAACAGGTAATTTGATGTTTACTTTCACTCACACACACATGGGTACACAAACAAACTAACACACACTGTCTCACACAGACACTCTCTGCAAGCAGGCGCACACTATACATATAAAATAGTTTTTGCTCACCTCTGCTGACAGCGGGAGTCACATTCCAGCTAATTGTACTCGATTTTTTTTATCACACTAATAGTGAATAATATCATATTATTCACTATTAGTGTAATAAAAAAAATGGCAGAAAAAGAAGGAAAGTGGACCCAACCGGGGTCCATACCGACGAGCTGCCCCTGTGTTCCTATATATTAACAAAATGGGGTGACCCTGTGTCCCTAGGAACCTGGGTATTTGATATATAAAGAACAATGGTTCCCTTGGGTAGAAACAATGCGTATTGCGGTTAGCCGTAGTTACTTCAGCATAACATATGATACATTTCTGAAAGCCAGAACATTTCTTAAGCAAATGGGGGAAGGAACAAGAACACAGAAAAAGGGTTTTTCATTAATTTATGTATCAGACTTGGTAGCATTCGTTATGCGAACCAAATTACATACAACAAAAATACATTGCAGAATTTTTGCACTTCAAAGTTCATACAGTGATACATAATGGTGAGATAGTAGTGCTCAGTGGTGATATAGATACACAGTGCAGTGAGGTGGTAGTGGGGGGATGCGACGATCTATTTTGGCACAGATTTCAGGACAGTCGCTATCAACTATATAATTTGTTTAACGTACTTGTCACTGCTTCTTGAATTTGGCCCTCCAAAACAAACCGCATCCCCCCACAAGAACATTATCACAACCGGGAATGCACCCTTCATGTTGAAATAAATGTATCACGGCCAAAAGGTTCTCTGTCTGTTTTGGAGAGTTTAGCAGTGGCCTGACACACACAGCTCATCGTTTTCTGGATTTGATCCAGAATCCTGATCTGGGAATGCACTGCCACACTGTAGTCCAAGTTTTTGTTTTAATCAGATTGAAATATTTATTCGAACATAGGTTTATCTATATCCAGGTGAGTGTGGCTTTGATGCATCCATCTGCAATTAATGATTTCTTTGGCACCTAAGGTAGTAAAACTCTTTTCTCTTGTTTCATCACTGCTTGTAAACCTAATGTAAGCTACAACAGGGGCTGATGATAAAATAACTGATCCCCAAAAATGATCCACAGGTAGCACACATAAAAACCCCATGAAGAGTGAGAAAATATCTCCTAAAGATTAAAAGACCTAGTATAGGCAAACAAGGGTATGTTATAGTGAAAAATAAATACATTTATTCCAACAGTGAGTGAATGATTACAATTTATCACACTCAGGAATTATACTAATATAGTGTAACCTAATCGACAATCATTCATCATCATTACACTGATTATCTTCGTAAGACTCAAAGTGTATAAAAGACAAGGCATAACTCATAGTAATTAATGCATCATAAATGACACATTTTGATGATTGCAAATCAACAAATATACAGAGAAATGTCATGGTATCTGGAAGAAATACTGTAGCCCTATAAAATATTTCAGAATCGGGCCGTTTGCACCTGCAAAAAGGTCTTTTGAGTGCTTAAAATTCAAATCGTAATTTTGTGTCACATGTTACTGAACAGCAATTTGGGTTTGCGACCAAATACGAATTCAGTAGTCGGAAGGGGGGTGATTAGAGCATCATTTTCAAATACCAAATCAAAATGGCATGCATGAATGTTTCTGAAAAATTATAGGGTGCACACCCATGATTATCCACTTCTCACAGATTCTT
Organism: Triturus cristatus; assembly: GCF_964204655.1. Lineage (NCBI taxonomy): Eukaryota > Metazoa > Chordata > Amphibia > Caudata > Salamandridae > Triturus > Triturus cristatus. Next base: position 805,578,126 of record NC_140582.1, on the reverse strand, counting down.
GACTCGCTCAAGGCATTATTTCTGGCGTGCAGGTTGGATCTGTGCTCAGTCCCCAGACACAGTCATGGAAATTCCGATATGAAACTGCTACGCCGTCGCGTGCAGTATACAAACCGCACAGCCACGCTGGCATGCATATAGCCTCCAAAGACGCGATTCAAGTACATCCTCATAATCCACAGTAATCAATATCAATCCCAAGTTTATTCAACATGATTCTAAGTTCATGATGGAGGCAATAAGATTCCAAGCTTCAGATGCTAAATAAATGCCCATCCAGACCTTTTATTAAAACACATTAGAATCCACTTATGTCCTTAGTAACAATTCAGATATTCACCCACTGCATTTCAGGCATTACGCCCTTCATCAGGGGTAGCTGCAGTAAAAAAGACAAACCATCAGCGTTCTTGAATAGTTTTACAATAATAAACAATACATTCGGTGTGACCATTCAAACATGCCCAAAAACTCTCATTTCGGGCCCGCATAAACTTAACTGAAAACACCCCCATTCAACTTCTATAACTGTCCAAATGGGCACTTACTTCACAATAAGTTAATACGATTTCGTCCAGAGTCTCAGCGCCGCCATTCACATCGTGATCCCTCCCACTCGTATTCCCGCTAGTACATGAACAGGACTCCTCCTTATCCCACCCTTGATCTGTTCCAGGTGCACCCAATCCATTGCAGAAGTTCTGTAAAGTCAACCCAGACAAATGATTCAAGAAAGCTGATGGTGTGTCTTTTTTACTACAGCTACCCCTGACGAAGGGCGTACTGCCTGAAATGTGGGTGAATATCTGAAGCTTGTACTTGAATCACGTCTACTCTTTGCATGGTATATGCATGCCAACGTGGCTGTGCGGTTTGTATACTGCAAGCGACCACGTAGCAGTTTCATGCATTAATGTTTGCAACTGAAATCGTGTCACAAAACATTATTTTACTGACTACAAATATGTAGTGGTAAGCCATTCACAAATGGGAAGGAGTTCTCAGGGGGCCCCTTCCCTTTTGAGAACGATGAAAAAATATTTTTTACGATACAGCAGTAGTCAAAGGGACAATTGCATAGTTTTAGAAAATGTCAGTTTTTTTTTTTTTCTAATTCATCCCGTTTTCCTTTAAGAAAAATGTGAAGCATTTAGAAAAAAAATTGCTTCATTTGAAAGCAATAACAGAAATGGATGTCTGCGAACCACAGCAGCTCACCATCCCTTTTATGGCTGCTATTCATAGTGGGTCACAATTTGCGACCTACTTCATGAATATTCATGAGATAGGTCAAATTGTGAACCACTAAGAATCAGGTTTTTGTGCACCGACCTCTTAGTACATTGGTCTGTTCACAAAAACAGAATGGATTCAGTTAATGTGCAATTTGTGACCATTCCTACCAAATCCATTCTTCGAACATTTGGAGCATTATTTTCATGCATTTCCCTAACTGAAAAGCCAATTGTTCCATGTTATGTAAATCATTGCCAGGTAGTTATGCATGCTTGAAGGTATTCCAAGACGAGGTTCAGCTCCTGACCAGTGGCGTCACTAGGGGGGTGCGGGGGGTGCGGACCGCACCGGGTGACACCCTCACGGGGGGTGACACCAAAGGTCCGGTCCGGTCGGTGTGGTGTGGTGCACTGCAACCGTCCGTGCAACATTTTATTGAAACTGAGCAGTCCAACTTCAGAAACCGAAACGCAAAGACGCACGCAACCTAATCTTCAGCAGGAGGTGACTGTGCGCAGCGCGCACTGTCTCCTCCTCCGACGCGTCTGCGCGCCTCGGCAGTGACGTCACGTCGTCACTAGAGGGGTGCAGTCGGGCGGCGTTGTTGGAGGAATCCGAAATTCCGAATCCCGCAGCATTGGGCCCCAAGTGCGCATGACTGTCTTGGCATCACGAGGAGGGACGAGGAGCGAAGGTGAGGACTCAAGGGCAATCTTCCTTTTGACTTAGGAGGTGTCTCAAAATGGGGAAAACATCAACATCGAGCTTGCCCAAAAGTCACAAGCAACTGTAAGGATATGGGAGATAGGTTCCAATCTTGCCTTATCAAAAGGGTCATATCATCAAAGGACAGCCAACCTCTAGAAACACAGGTGGGACAAGAGCTATGGGGGATACTCACGACTAACACCAGTAAAGCCACTTCAGGGTAGGCAATAACAGTTTTGGTGTGTATATATCTCTTCAATACAGTTGTAAAAGCCCTCAAAAAATGAGCGCACTCGAAAAACGCACGAAAAACGTGACGGTTAATAATCACTCATTCAAACTACAGCATGTGCAGTCAGGTGGATCGGTATAGCTGCAACGTCTCATAGAGCGCGCCGGCCAGAATTATTCTAAGGCTTGTCTTGTTTAGTTGTATTAATACTGTTAAAACCCTATCTCATATTCTTTAAACAGAATTTCTTGTGAAATAAATGCACAAAACTCATAACAAAACCATACACGTAAGACCGTTTTTTCAGTACTTTTGCAGTGGAAGTCAAGGGGAGTCCCAGGAGGTCTCAGGTCGCCACTGACACTGCCACAGCGCCACTATAATTTAATTTTATTCCAACTGCAAGGAGAGCAGCGTGGAGTCTGGTTTTTGAGGCTAACGGGCAACGGCCGCGGGCCCCCGAGTGTTGGCATCACTGACAGCCTGCTGACCCACCCTTGCGTGCCTCACCAACTGACGGGAACGCACCACCCACAGGACCTGATCTTACCCCCCTCGCCCCAGTTCGACTCACAGATTAAACTTGGCTTCTCTGGAGTAAAACAGTGCGCAAGAAGTGAGGCGGCTCTGTCTTTGGGATGCAGAATTATGGAGAAAGTTAGTGAAATAATCCACTAAATGTTTTTTTAAATAGGTGCGCCTTGTAGGTTGAACGCAACCCTGGGTGCTAATTGCTCACCCCATAAATACTGACGGAGGGACGCCTGTTTTAGTCGTCAAAGGATACAACTCTCATAAGTCACTGTTTCCAACTACTAGAATCTGCACAAACTTATAGTTTAACCATTAGCTCGTGGATGCACTCACATGCTGATTGTTATCGAGCCTCCCTCGGTAACTAAATCATGTGCCCCGTTCTTCCCTGAATTGTTGGTTAACTGCGTTGATTACACAACTCTGTTCATCATTGGCATTGTTGTTAAAGTATGATACAGTATGAAAAACTATGAAGTTGGAAATCAAAGTTTTTTGTGAAAGGTTGTATTACGCGGGAGGGTGAAAGGAAAAGCATTTTACAAGAAAAGCCGAGGGCCTTGTGTGGATAGCGGATAGAGATATGAAAGAACGCATTACCTATTTTTGATCAATGCCGTACATTTTTTTTTAGCTTATTGTGAACCCCTCATGGTGATGTTGTATATTGACATTGAACCGTAATAATAAAGAGGTTGTCTTACGCCACACTGCATTTTATGGTGACGCTCATCTGATATAATGCTGCTTCTGAAAGTTGCACTGGATAGCCCCTTTGACATACAGTAATTGGCACGAAGCTTGAATGGTGTTATGCATATTATTGAATGTGGTACTTTATATTGGTGTTATGTGGGATTAATTGTGGGTAATGTTTTGATCTTTTGTTGGCAGATAGTCTTAGCATTGTACAAAAAGAGACTCCTAGTTGGAATTACTCTTGTTTTAAAAACCTGCAAGCGGTGCGTAAGCACGCAGTTTGCACTTCTAGTACTTGCTCACCAGAAGCGGCTGACAGTAACAGGTGCAGTTACTGCCAGCCTTGCTTCTGGTGAGCAAGAACTAGAAGTACAAACTGCGTATTTACGCACCGCTTGCAGGTTTTTAAAACACACAAATAAAAGGCATTGTCATTTACAATGGCAATAGCTCAAGCTCTTGCTCATGTGACTTCTGTTGCTAAGTAAGCAGAATCCGAGACTACACTCTATCGTGGTGTTCCTATACACACTTTGCATTTATCACATCCTATTTCTTGGTAGTGGTGCTGTGGCACACTCAAATTCTGCAGTGCGCACGCGCTTCCTCTTCTCTAATGCCCGGGTCCCCTCCCCCCGCCGACAAAAGCACTAAAAACACACGGGACACCGATAACAGAGGTCAAGCAAGGAAAACGAATTACAACAAAGAAATTAAGAGGAAATGAAAGGGAAAGAAAGCAAGATGGAGGGAGAGGGAGATGGGTGGGAGAAGAGGGAAATGAAGGGCATATGAAAATAAGGAAGGAACTGTGACAAGAGGGAAGGGTAAAAAGGATAAAAGGATGAATGCATGGGCAAATGGGCTGATGGATGTAAGGACAAAACAATATTTGCATGAGTGTGAGAAAGAAAGTGGCTGGAACGATAGAAGTCTGGATGGATGGCCGCCTGGATGGAGGTGTGGAAGGATGGACTGCTGGACTGATAAAAGGAGGGTGAATTGGTGGATGGATGAAGAAGAATGGATTGACGAATGGATGGGTAATAGGATGTATGAATGTTTGGAAGTGTGAGCGAAAGGATGGATGGATGGAAAACTAATAATGAAAGGGTGGATAGATGGAATGGTGAAAGGATTCATGAAAGTATGAAACGATGGATAGATGGATGTATACATGAAAGTCTTAAAGATGAATGGAAGGGGATAATTAGGGACCTCATTACTGTTTGTTTTTATTTTAAAATTCTGCACAGGCCCAGCAAGGCACATCATTATCATGGCCATGGATGCAAGGCAACAATAAAACATGTCCAGAGAACTGGTGATTAATGATCCTGCTGGAGAGCAGTCCTTTGCCTGTTGGTAGTTTTGAAATACAGATAAACTGTATTTTATTTGGATAGCTCAGTGGGTTACTGCCTTTGTCACAGAGATTCTTGTGTTACTTGCAGTTCAAAAGTTACAATCCTAACATAGGACAGTGGCTATGAACTGTCATCAAAGACCTGCAGACAAACATGAATGGTATAGTTAGAACTTCCCTTTTTGGTGTTACTATAAATTTGGAAATTCCCCAATCTTTCATTATTTTAATGTTGCTAAAAAGAGTTTGGGCCGATATACATTTTTATTAGTAAAGCCAAGCCCCAACCATTACGGTATGCTTTAAATCCTGAGTTTGTGCTTCCCCAGCCCAAACCCTCTTTAAATTTACTGCCCACCAGTATGGATGCCATGTGATTCCTACATCTTGTAATCCTCATTGGCTCATGTGACATTCCTTGTAGACGGAATTACATACTAGCGATAAAACCGGCCCTGTCATTGCCTTTCTGTTTTTATTTAATTAGCAATCAGGTCATTAGGGCAACTGTGGAACATATTTTAAAGTGCGTGCTAATTATATTTACTGCTATATTTAATGTTTTAAGTTTGAAGGTGATTTTGCTAATGTTTTTTACGGGAATAATGAAAGTAGAGCTGGATGGGGCTGATATGGGGCTGGGGCCCGAAGGTCAGCTGTGAGATAAGGTACACAGGAGCGGGATGGTCGAAAAGTGGATAATCGGGCCTGGAAGTAAGTACTTGTGTTAAAACATGGCCTGTTGGAATTTGAGGGTTTGCACTTACATCCAGACATCGCTCTTACTTTCAAATAACTCTCCACATGCTCTGTATACACACAGAATTGATCCGTTGTATACTGGTGACTGTTTGCAAGTAGATATAATCTAATCTAGGGCTTGTAGGCTAGCGGACTCGGAGCGGAGGAGGTCCATGCGGTAAGTCGTGAGGGGGTGACACCATGAGTTACCCGCACGGGGTGACACCAACCCTAGTGACGCCACTGCTCCTGACCACACAAGTTTAATCTGCCAGTATGCAAACAGTGAAGAAGGACTTTCACAGTTTGTCTGATGTGGTACCTGATTAACATAATCAACCAATTCGAATTTTGAGACATGATGAATTCTGAAAAAGATGCAGGATGAATACTGAATAGAGGCAGAACAACTAAAGAGGGGAACCACTGTGAAATTATTTTTTTAATAAGATACACATGGAGGGCGACTTTTCATGACTTTTTCTGGCTGAGGCTGTCAAGGTTTAAAAAGGATGTCTGTGGAAATGTCATGAGAGGGGCTGCCCTAAATTGGGCGGCCTCTCCAAGATTATTTCCACTAGTGTCTTCCATCCAAAAGGTGCTTGCGATGGAGGAGCCCACAGAGGCACTGCCACTGGAAGCACCGCATGTATCTGCTCTCTGGATGAGGCAAGCAAACAAAGGGCAGGGCGGTGGAATATCCGCCTTCTTTGGTAGACGTCCCTTTACCATCATCCAACAAATGAGGTCACAGGGCTTGAATGATTTGAATGAACTTTCTAAGAAGATTGTGAGCTGCTGAATTCATATGTACTTTTTCGTTTATTAATTTTTGCTCATTGCATAATGACCAAAGCCTGGGAGCACTTGAGGCATATTATAGCACAGAAGTGCAGTCACCAAACACATAAACACTAATCAAAAGTATGTTTCAATATTCATGTTTTTACAGATTGCATGAAGCAAGTGACCCTCATTTCTCAATTCACTGAATAAACTATCCCCCAAGAGACAGTCGTACGTCTTTAAGGCTCTGAACCTGAAGGAGTTGCAACCTTTACAGCTAAAACCAGGACACTTTTTTGTTTTGTATACATCTTTTTATTCATCATAAAACAAAAAGATAGACCATGAACATTGGCAGACAGTGATATAGCTTTCACTTAATTCAATGGGTACATAACACTTGTGACCACTCTAAAATACTCCCATAGCCCCACATGCACATGTTCATATGTGGACAGTTTCTTCACCCTGAAAGTGCTTCCTCCATGGTCCCCAGAATGTACGGTGCTTCTTTGAGCATCCTCTGGCCATGTACACCCGCTCCTCTGCCCCTTCACTGTAGTTCAACCCCCCTCGTGCCACTCATTTACTTGGGGAGGGCTCTGCCTGACCTCCACCAATATCCGCAAGCTCCTGGGCCCAAGATGCAGTGGATCTACGACCAATATTCAAAAAGCATTAGGAATCCTAAACCATAGGTATAAAAGTGCCTACTGGGGCACAGTTCAGGCTGGGATATTTACCCACCTTCCTCACCCTCTATGTAATATATTGAACCCTATGGAAATATTTAAATTGAATTAGGTGTAGGCATGATGATATTGCTAGGGTGCCAGAGGTCATCTTGACCTCAGTCCACCACTCCTCTTCCAAGGTTCCCAAGTTGTGCACCCTCCAAATCCTAAAGTCTTGCATGGGATCATGGGGGTTCAGCACAAGGATCTATAGACTTAGATAGTCCCCATTCTGCCCAAGAATCCATGAGCAGATTGGACTCCAGTGGAATAAAGTCAGGAAGCGCGCCTAACTCCATTTTGTGTGCTGCTGATACAAATGATTTCATGTGACTCCCTTTCCATGTCTCGAAGTTTCACAATCCTAATTAGATCCAATGGCCGTAAACCCTAAATTCTTGCCGTGTGTTTGAGCCATGTTCCTTGCCATCTCTTGGTTTCCAGGGTGAGCTCCCCTTTTACCCACTTCCAAGTCTGGCTCCAACATTCCATTGAACATCTAGTGACCAAGGGATGTTTATGAGGAGTCGCCAAGCTAAAGACCACTCTCAGTTCTTCTGAGCCCACAATAAGATTGATTTCAACTCTACTGGCAGTGTTGTCCGTGGCTTCAAAAAGCCAATCATGACTATTGTTTAGCTGGGCTGCCTAATCCGAGAGACTAATATATGCCACACCAAAAATTATGGATGTGGGCCTGCAATGTGGACAGGATCTCATAGTGACAGTTTTGTAGTGTAAATAGCAGCCTAGGGCGTGAGGTCATCTTAACGATAGCTGCTTGGTCCATCATGGAGCGTAAAAGCGCGCCCCAGGTCTGCATTTCTTTCTGCACCCAGTCTGCATGTGGAGCTATGTTTAGGTCCCAGCATGCCTGGGGGCCCATTGAGTTGAACAGGCCTAAGCATTCAATATAATCCAATGGCGTAAGGAAACTTGAGGGGGGCCCTCATCCAGACTCGATCAGGGGCTCTCCAGCCGAAGTGTTGTGCTGAGAGGGCCCGCTGGAGGTCCTCCACACCGCGGGGGCCTGTGTTACGCCCCTGATATGATCAGGAGCAATACACAGTTGTGTGCAAGAATTGAAGGGATCTTCCCCCACCATCCCGAACTTGGATACATGTAGACTTCTCCTAATAAGCCTGATGCCTCCCCAGTCACATGAAGATTAAGAATTAGTCAGTTCCATTCTGATCTATGTATGGAGAGAAGCAAGTAATCTATATGCAGTGAGGCAGTACTCGAAGCTTTGCTCTCACGGAATCCCAAATTTCGGTGTTCCATCTCACCCACTCCACCAGTGGCTCAACCGGAAGGGTGAATACTAAAGGGGTCAAAAGGCACCTGTGACGAGTACTCACTTGATGGGAAAGAGGGGAGAGAGGGTTTCATGAACCCATACCTGGGTCCAAGCTGAGGCATACTGAACGTATGCATATGTGTGCTTTTGTAAACCCCTCCTGAACTATTTTAGTATTGAAGATAAAAGATTGTCTTGTCTACTTTTTCTACAAGGGGCCGTGTACGCCACTCACTTATTAGAATGTTTTGTTTTACCAGATTGGTCTTTCAATGAAAATAATTTGTACTAAGATACTGGGGCACCTGTCACTAGATTTACTGAGTGAAACATGAGGTAAAATTCACAACTGTGTGGTTCATTCTGGAGGGCCAGTGTGTTGATATATTATAGTTGCGAGTATAAAGAAAATGGAACCATTGAAGTGTGCCCTTATTTAGCTCAACCCAAAACTATCTCACAATCAGTGTGTCTCAAGAAGTCACCCCTTTCCTTTTGAATAGGGGATAGAGGGGACGAGGGACCTCCCAGCTATTTCCCTGCATGTGGGTACAGTCACTCACTATACCCTCATTGGGAAAGTAATCCTTATCTCCCTTTGAACAAGAGAGTAGTGGAAGGCGAACCGACAGCTTCAAAGAGCTGGTCCACCTTTCATTAATGCACCATTGTAACAGGACATACTGTGCCAGTCTGTGCCCGCCGCACTTATTTAAGGATGTTACGCAAAGCAGAGTGGAAAGGTGAGTCCTATATACAATATAGCCAGAGGTTTTCTACTTTTGCAATGTTCTTGTGTGCCAGATATTATAAATGTTCAACATATTTCCAAGAAAGCAGAAGACCTCCAGCTGAGACCTCAAATATGGTCTTGTAGCTACATAATAACTGAAAGGAACACCAGCCTTTCAGAAACACATATAATTGGAAGCACATTGTTAGTTGGCATCAATTAGAATTAGCAGAAAGGAAGCCCTATTTCATACTTTTCAAGAGCAAACCAGAGTACAACCTTATTAAAGTGCACTTCTGCATCAGGCAACAATGTCAGACTGTATTATTAATCTGTGTGGCTTGCTTGCCACTTGTGAGATGATTTTTGAGGTTCTAAACTGTACTGAGTCACAGTTCCTACATTTCTTACTTGTATATTTAGCCCCTTGCTAACAAGTGCAGGCTTCAGGAGAACATTCTTATCCTCAAGTTGCCACACTGGAGCTAAATAAAAACAAAACAAAACACTGGAGTCACTAATTGATTATTTCCCTGTTTCTGGGAAGCCTCATAATTGGACAATTTGTACACTTTAAAGTAAATTATAAAAGTGGACCGGGAGGATGAGATTGGACGGCGGTGTTGCTATAATTCTTAATGAGAAACACTGATGTATGCTGGTAGATTCTGGTCAAACTGATCATTTTGAGATCCTCGTTTTTCTGATTTCTTAGCGCACATCCACCTCAGTAGGAGGAGCTCTAATATATAGACCGCCTAAAAACTATGAACAATTATAGTGCTGTTAGTGGAAACCCTGGTTCTATATGCTATCACGTTTGACCATTTTCTTGTGCTTAGAGACCTCAATTTTCACTCTGCAGATCAGACGAAGCCACAAACACAAAAGTTAAGGATGATATGCAGGCCATCAATCCACTGCAAATAGTCATAGGTACCACATTCTGGACCTACTATTTTCTAATATGAAAATCAATTTCAGAAAATTTGCTGGCACCCCTCCTATGGGCTGATCAGCACAATACCGTGTTTGCCTATATTTGATCCTGGCCCAAATGCAGAAGATGGGAGAGAATCAATAGAAAATAATTTATCCGAAAATGTTCAGATGCCCATAATAAATAATAATAACACCACCAATGTGGCTGTTACTGAGTTTAGGGCAGCCATCGTGGAGGTAGTTGACATAATAGTACCACTGCAGATTTGAATTGAATACAGAAGCTATAAATGGTACACTCTTGCATTAAAAATGCGTAAACATCAGTGCAAACGTCTGGAACAGCGAGTCATTCAAACAGACAAAGCAATTTACAAGCTCAGCCTTAATGGCTATCAAAAAAGGTTGTGCCTAGCTTGTCCTGATCATTTTTCTCAGAGAATTGAGAAGATTAAGCATTCCACAAGGGACATTTTTCAAATCTTGAAAATTGTGGAGGAACTCGACTGCACTTCTGCATGTGGGCAGTCCATCCCTGTCAATTTTTTTCATTTTGTTCCCATCGATCTACATATTCTAAAGAAAACAATAATAAGATGTATTCTAACTTCGCCCCACAACCTACTCCTGATTTTCTTCTCTTGGAGGTGGAAAAGCCTCACTCAACATCAGGTATATTTCTGGTTCATTTGTTTTGTAACCTTGATCGCATCCACAATAGAGGAAGCTATGGATGCTATCAGTTCATGCTTTCTTGAGACCTTTGTTATAATTTCACATCTAACGCGATACTAATCAGCTCCCATCCAATTGATCTTTTTAATATGTCTCTTTGCTATGAGGCATTTCCATGTGCATGGAAGCTTGCACGTTTTATCCCCTTGCTGAAAAATACTGACAGATCCTCTAGTTATGGCAAAATATTACCCCATTTCCAGCCAAAATCTTTGAAAAACGCATTAGTTTACAGTTATCATCCTAGCTAGAAAGTAATAATCTATTAAATTCCTCTCAATCCGAATTCAGGTCGACACATAATACTGAAAGCACCCTACTAGCCATGATAGACAATAGCGGGTCGACTTTGTATAAGGCCAAATCTGCTGTCTTTATCCTTTTTGACCTCTCAGCAGCCTTTCTCACTGTATCACATGCCATCTTGATTAAACAGCTGCATCAGATTGGCCTATTTTCAAAAGCCTTCAAGTAGCTTTTATTCTTTCCTATCAGGAAGACCCCAGTCAATCAATCTTCGTCTGTTCAAATCCCGGCTCGCATCTACTACATGTGGTGTCCTCCAGTGCTCGTCACTCAGGCCGATGTTCCTAAATATCGACATGGCCCCTCTGGTGGCCATTGAAAGAGCCAGCGGCTTTGACATTGTAGTGAAATGTGGACAGAACACCATTAATTATATTGATTGCGTTCAAAGCTCAAGCGACAAGATGAGATCTTGTGGACTGCTTGTCCAATGTAGCTACATGGATAAAACACCATGTTTAAAACTGAATGGGGATAGGACAGAGGTCATTGTTTTCAGGAACATCTCTTCCATTTTCAGAGATAGCTGGTGGCCCAGTACATTCGGTCCTGCCCCTATTCAAAAGAAAGCAGTAAGGAACTTGGGAATCATAGCTGATAATACTCTTTCAGTGAAAGAACAGATCACTTCTGTATTTGGCACCTTTAATTCGATTTTGTACTTGCTTAGAGGATCTTTAATTGGCTACTGATACAGTGTCACAAAATCTTTGTTCAGTTATTTGTGAGAAATTGTGCTGTTGGTTGACTGAAGTGTGAGCCCTAGTCAAGCAACAGCCAGAATCCCCTGCAGGGTAAAACACAAAAAGTCACTAAATTAACCTATGATTAACCCTGGGTAGCTTGGCACAAAAAGCAGTCAAGCTTCACTTAGCGGCAATGTATTTATGCAGCACAAAAACAGTAATATAGTGAAAACAGAAAACAGGAATAATTCAAAACCAATTTAGAAAAATACACTACATTTTAATAAACTATTTGACACAAAAATCCAATAAATCGAACCAGAGCTATGAATTTTTAAACATTTTTGTCAAAATTAGTGCCTAATAGATTAAAGTGCCAATCACAGACATTTAGTTGCATGAGACCGGGTCAAAGTCGAAAGTTAAGGAAGACCGCGCTGGAGCAAGGTACGGATACAAAAAGTGGATTGGGACTGGTCACAGCTTACCTTAGAAGAAATTCTGAGAAATTGTGTTTGAGGATGTAAAGTCCAGTGGGGCAAGGTTACAGGAGGTGTTCGAGGAGGAAGCGTCGTCGTCGGATGGCCTTGGGACAAAGCAGCAGTGAAGATTTCTACGTTTAGACTTAGTCGCCGAAATGAAAGTCGAAAAATGTCCATGGGGATGAGGCAGAGGGCTGTAACTGAAGACAGTTCCACGAGGTGGGACACCCCTTTGGCAAAGTACTGCTGAAACGGATTTGCTGCTGCAGAAAAGAACGCAGCGGGAGAAACCGTGAAGTCAATCCGATCAGCGATGAACCTCTGGAGGATAAGCAAGCAGGTTGGTCCTGGACTCCTCCTGTATCTCAGAGTGATTTTGGGCCAAAATTGACTAAGTCCTCAGTTTGGGATTTTGGTCATCTGGGCACCTGTAGTACCACAATGAAGGGTCCAGTAATGGTGGGGTACCTCTTGGGGGGAGGGCGGGGGGGGGGTTCAGGTCTCACTCAGGCTGGGTTCAGGTGCGGGTTCAAGATAGTGAGGGTATTTTATGTCCCTGTGGCTAGGACTGGAGGCCAGCAAACTAGCCCATGGAGTCACTTCGGGTAGTCTTGTGTGCAGGGGAAGATGCAGAGCTAAGCAGCAGGGCTGGCCTCTGAGGGTTCAAGGCAGGGTCCAGGCAGCAAAGCGAGCTCCAGGCAGCAAAGCGATCCTTCCAGGTACATCAGCAGTCTTGCTGAGGGCACAGGAGGTCACAGCAGCAGATAGTCCTCTGAGAGTCCTTTCGCAGGTCTAGTTTAGTGAATTATATAGTTGGTCTGAAGGTCCTATTTTTATACCCTGGGGCCCTTCGCCTGGAAGGTGGGAGAAGCTTCTGGAAAGGTTATTTGAAGGGCATGGAATTTCCTGGCTCATAGCTGGCTGTAATTACAATGCAGATTTGTTAGGCCCTTTGTGTGAAGGCAGAGTACAGGCTATTCAGATGTAAGTGGGACTGTGCTCAGTTTCACCCCCCCACTGATGGCACATTGAGGCACACCTAATACCTCTATTGTGTGACTGCCTGGGAGGAATTTCCAAAGTCTAACTATCAGCTACACTGAGTCATGTGGGACAGGAAATTGTCAACTCTCTTAAATTGGCATTTTCAAAATTGTAATGAACATTTTGCCTTTAACATTAAAAGAGTGTTTATAATTACAATTTCATAGGCACCAAACATGACATATCTTCCTGCTTCTAATTAGGAATACAGCTCATTAAATGTAATTTGAAATCCCCAATGTTATCATATGGGAGGGGTAGGGCTCACAGTAGCGAAAAATGAATTTAAGAGTTTTTCAGTACATGTCCAACCTTTTAATTACACAGCACCCTGTCCTCTGGTCAACCTAGGGCCTACATTAGGGGTGAAATATATAATACAAGGGGAGTTTGAGGCTTGGCAAGGGGGTTTAAATGCCAAGTCTACATGGCAGTGCTGCACTCAGGCTGCAATGGCAGGCCAGGGGCATCCTTTAGAGGACCACTTAAGTGGGTGGCACAATAAATACTGCATGTCCACTGATAGCATTTTATTTTATATGTCCTTGGTATACCACTCTACCAGAGACTTATAAGTAAACTAAATATGCCCATTAGGTATATTCCAATCAAACCATGTTTAGGGGAGTGAGCACAACACTTCAGCACTGGTTAGCAGTGGCAATGTGCACATAGTTCTAACAGCAACAAAAACAAATTCAGCAAAACGTGGAGGGGAAAAAGGAAAAGGCTTGGGGGTGAACCTGCAGAAAGGGACAGGTCCAACAGTACTCATCACCAATTGCCTGGAGTATGGGAATGGCCTTTATGTAGCCAGAGCAGACTATTTATTCTCATGTTTACAAACCATACAGAACTCTGGGTGTCTAAACAGAAATTGTAACCAGTAACCTGTATTTATCGAAGCAAGGGCTCAAGGACTCAAACAATATATTTTACTTAAAGAGGAATTTTTGCCTTTGGTGTCCTTTTTTAGAACTAATATGCATGGTGAGCCATGGGCAGCAATGCAGTTTCTTAAACCCATCCTACGATTAGAGTTTTACTTTTAAGTGAATCAACCTAAAATTTCAGTTCGAATGACAGTGAAACCACACATCAAGAGATTCTTGTTCTGAGACTTTGTCTGGAACATATACTGGTTCAGCATTCATTTTGATATATTTTAGAGAATAACACAACTTCCATTTTCTTTGAATTCACTGTCAACATATTATCCTTTCAGTATAGAGCAATACAGAGGGCACAAACACCACATAAAGATAGGAAGCCCTTGCTTCGATAAATGCTGGTTACAATTTCTGTTTAGACACCCAGAGTTTCCCATATTAGATCCCAATCATGATTCAGAATGTAAATCAGTAATAGGTCCCTTGGTAAACCCCAATTAGAGAGTTTCACACACAATCTACGTCGACTTACTCAATCAAATCCTAATATTTCATCAAAACACAGTGTATATAATGGAAGCTGTTTCTTCAATATTTATTTCTCAGTCAACGCTAAACAGTTATATACCGTGACACCTTTCCGCGGGAGACGAGTTTGTTAGACAGGAAATAATCACTTATCCATTGTATCCCACAGAACATTTCCAATATCGTGCATCAGTCAGCCAGCAACATTTGTTACTTAACCCCTTCCCCGCTCATGACGGAACCACTCCGTCATGAGCCACGGGTGCGCTGTGCTCATGACGGAGTGGTTCCGTCATGCTGTGGCCGTTGGCGGCCGCTCCTCCCACGCGGCGCTAA
Organism: Triturus cristatus; assembly: GCF_964204655.1. Classification (NCBI taxonomy): domain Eukaryota; kingdom Metazoa; phylum Chordata; class Amphibia; order Caudata; family Salamandridae; genus Triturus; species Triturus cristatus. The sequence continues at coordinate 805,563,108 of NC_140582.1, read as the reverse complement.
TTCCCCGCCTGTGCGGGCGATTAGCGCAGTGGGTGGAGTCATGACGGAAGCACGCCGTCATGAGCACAGCTCACCCGTGACTCATGATGGCGTGGTTCCGTCAAGAGCACAGCAGCGCCGTCGACCCCCCCAAACCCCTCCAGCGCTGCGGCGGAATTCGCGCCACAGTGAAGGGGTTAATAAATCAGTTTTCACTAAGTATTAACATTTGGGGACTCAAGTATTGCAAACCATGGAGATATTACTTTATTTATGTGATGTTAATATGATTTGAAATACAGCCACTCGCTCCAAAGGGATATCCTGGCACAAAAGGTCAGATGTCTATGAAAGATTGTGAAGTGGAGAGATCCAAGTCAACATAACAGTATTTAAAAGGCAAGTTTTGAGTAATTCCCTGAGTGTAGGCAAGCTAGATGTAAGACGCAATTTCAGAGGAAGAGTATTCCAATGATGGGCAGCAAGGTAGGCAAAGGAACGACCTCCAGCTATGGCCTGATGAATATGAGGGGTGGGGATTGCTGTCTGCTTGGCTGATCTGAGGATCCTGGATGGTGTATAGAACGACACTCCGCTGTGACGATGTGACTAACTAGATGAATAAAGAGCCCTATGGACATGACAAAGGAGTTCAAATATAGCATGTTTGTGGACTGGCACACCATGTATAGACCTCAGAGTAGGAAAAGAGGGAGATCTGGAAGGAAGATTATAGATCAAATGGGCAGCAGTGTTCTGTATATTCTTCTTCCTCCAACTTTTTCCATTATATTCCTTTCTCTTTCATGCTCTGGGTCAAAGTCTGGTGATAAAAAATAAGTCTTGATATCCAGATATGAGAGCTGATGTCCACTACCTGCAAATTAAGCACTGAAGTTTCATAGCCAAAATGTGGCCAGCACACCATCTTCCCAGCAAGCAGGAAATGGTTATCAAAATCAGGGGGTCTGTTCGGCTTCCCAGACTGTAAATGCTGTTGATGTATTCAGGATAACAGTGTGTGTGACACCCTTTGCCTAAAACTGAGCATGGGCACAATTGAATCAGCTCAGTCTTGTTGATTTATGAGAGAGAGTGAAGGAACAGGAGAAGCAACTCTTTTGAGAATGAACTTGGTAAATCAAGGGACTGTATTAAATCTAGCTGCTGATCAGGTTTTCTGGTAATAGTTGCCCTCGCAGGGAAACACGCCCTTTTCAAACAGTACTGACAAACAAAGTTGGGTGTTTCTGGATGTACCCAGTGGCCTGAGGGTGGACAACACTTTCCATTAAATTAGAACAAGGCAGACCCCGAATATATATGGGCCATCGCCTGTCAGGCCGTTCTAGTTGGCTCGTATAATTTTCGGTCCTGATGAACGCCCTGGAACCACTTTTGGGGACCACAGCAGGCAGAAACATGTTGACACTGACCATTGAAAGGGGTATATATTTTTTCCTAACACCGGTCCTCTTTTTAACCCTGTCCTCAGTGGGCCACAGAATAAAGTTAATTAAGCACCCTGGAGGTAGCTTTAATTAACACTGTATATTCCTTTTTTTGCACTCTGTCCCTCACTTACCCCAAAACCATCACTCATCACAAAACACCTCAGCTCCTTCCCACCTGGGGAGGCGTGGCCCAAACCATGGACCTTGCAGACCGGATGTGAGGAGGAAACCCCATGTTAAAGCATGTCACCCTCGGTGAGTGAGGGTTCTTGTCCTAGAAGGATCCCTTCCCAATCAGTTCCATCACACATTCACTTGTTTACATACCTGTTTTTTTGTCAAGATACCAGACATACTTCTTTGTGAGTTTTCAAGATTAAAAGGGATTAAAACGTTCCTGGTTGGACCTATCCCAGATCCCCAGTGTGAACATTAATAGTTGCTTAGCTACATAGGTTGTAACAGACAGGTTATGACTGTCCTGAGAAGCCAGTCAAAAGAGCAGAGAGGAAAGACATTAACTGAAGGCAGGTGTCCAGAGAGTCACAATTTCTCGAATCGTCTACCTACAGTCATCAAATACAAGCTAAACAACACCAGTCAAGTATTTCTAACCATGCTAGTATAGGCAGGAAGATTTGGATAAAAGTTAAATAAACAGTATGTTGGTACTTCGTGGTGGGTAACCCCCTGCTCTTTGAAGGTGGGCTTGATGGCAACTAAAAATAATGCAAAATGAACAATTGATGGACGGAGTGCAGATCAATGTCATACATTTTCCCCTGTACAGAGATCAGGGCCTAAATTCATCGCTTTTTTGCTCCACATGCCATTCTACTTAGAACCCAGCCATATGCAAATCAGTCTTGACCCTGCCCCCAATGGGAACAGTCCAGCCTGAACTGCCAGGCCAGGTCCTCCCTGAACTGGAAACAAGCATCCCAGGATCGGTTTCTGGGTTTCACCCCTCATCAGCCAGGATAGCTTGACTCCAGTGGCAGGGAAAGAACGGGACCTACGTCTGGGCATACCGATCCCACTCGGGGTCTCAAATGCAAAAAGAATAATCAATAGACAGAATGCAGAGCATCATACATTCACCCCAGTACAGAAATCTGGGCCTAAATCCATCGTTTTGTTTGCTCTCCATTCCATTCCAGTTTGAACCCAGCCCTATTCAAATCAGTTTTGACCATGCACCCAATGGGAGCAGTCCAACCTGAACTGCCAGGCCAGGTCCTCCCTGGACTGGAAACAAGCATCCTAGGACCGGTTTCGGAGTTTCACCCCCATCAGCCAGGATAGCTTGACTCCAGTGGCATGGAGAGCACTGGACCCACGTCTGGGTTAGTCCGAAACCGGTCCCAGGATGCATGTTTCCGGTCCAGGGAAGACCTGGCTCGGCAGTTTGGGCTGGACTGTTCCCATGAGGCTCAGGGTCAAGACTGATTTGCATATAGTTGTGTCTGAACTGGGGTGGCGAAGTGAGCTAAAGAACGATGATGGATTCAACCCAGATCTGTGACTTGGGGTGAGTGTCAGCAAAGTTTCAGTGCTCCGTCCATCATCTCCTTGTGTTAACTTAAAAATAATGTACAACTGTCTGAGCATCCTAAAGGATTTATTTTAGAATATCAACAACAATAATATTGTCTGGCATAAATATTGTGGCCTACTATCATTCACAAAATGTCCATCTGATAGACTGGCCGAGAGGCACCACTATTAGCGAGAGCCCCACAGATTTATGTCGTAGAGAATAAACAGCCCAAAGGGTAGAAATGTAACAAGACAGGTAAAACATTGTTTCTTTTTTAAATAATAATTCCAAAGCACTTAATTTTGCATCCTACTTTCAGGAGGACCCTCAGATATTCTTCTTGAAGGCTTATGCATTTGCTCATGTTGTTTCAAGGGACTTGATGGCAATGGACAAAACTTTAGGCTGATCCAAGACTGCACTTGGGAAATAGCTGGATCAAAATGCACTTAAATGGACAACAGGAGCACAACAGCAAACAATCAATATCAGAAAGAAGTAACTATAAAATCAATGTAGGTTTCATAGAGCAGAAACAAGAATGGGAGGGTGTTAACCTACTGAAAGTATCTCTTTTGAGTAGGACGTAGGCGGTGATTTTGGATTGACCATTGAATCCATAAAAATATCACATCAACCTGGCTCTGATTCACATTAATACAAGAGTATCGGCCTACAACAACTGCGAGTTGACAAACTTAAAATTTCTGAAGCAAAACTTTTTGAAAATGTCAGCTACATTATCTACAATCTATATAATTATTTTGAATGGCGCCTCACATTTCTGATGTAGCCTCAATAGCTGGCACCTGATTGCAGCGTTTGACACGGCCAATCATGACATCCTGCTACTCAGGTTGAGGGAAATAGGTGTAAAGAATGGTGCCCTAAAATGGCTTTCATCAATTTTAAAAGAAGAATCTTTCCAGATTTGGGAATTCCTGTGTTACTTGGAGGTGCTCCCCTTGAAGTGCAGGGTTCCGCAAGGATCCGTACTGAGCCCCAAGTTCTTCAATATTTATCTTCGACCCTTGGCCTCCAATGTTAAGGAATTAGGAGTGTTGATTGTAACTTATGTGGATGACACACAGGTGGTTGTCTCCCTCGCCCCAAAAAAGGGTACTCAGCATCAGCTGGATCCCAGCCTAAGGAAAGTGGCCCAATGGATGGCAGGTTGCTCACTGACATTGAACAGAGACAAAACAGATTTGATGATAGAGGGGGACAATATCTCTCTATTGACAACGCTAGACTTTACGAACAGTCTGCATTCCCGACCTGCTATGTCGTCTCCTATAAAAGGTTTAGGAATATGGTTGGATAGCACACTCTCAATGGAAGCACAAGCAAAAAAAAACTGCCTTTTTTGTGCTTGGGTATGTTGAGAACCCTGCGTAAAATACTGGATTTTATACCCACTCTCTCTAGAAGAATAGTGGTCCAGGCACTTATCTTGTCATGATGGACCACGGGAACTCCTTGTACCTGGGTTCCCCCAAATCTTTCATAAAAAGACTTTAAGTGGTGCAAAATGCTGTGGTCAGCACAATCTTTAAGCTGCCAAAATGTTCCTGAGCCAAAAATGCCTTGGCTTCCTTGCATTGAATCCCAGTGGAGAAGAGAATAAAATTCAAAGCCCTCTGTTTGGCTAATAAGGCAATTAATCGCAGGGGTCCTAGTATGATCAGGACTCTTCTCACTCCCTACACCCCGAATAGGAGTCTAATATCCTCTATTACTGGTCTCCTTAGTGTCCCACCTATTCAGAAGGGCAAATGGGGTGCAAGATCCTTTTCCCACCTGTCCCCCGAACTCTGGAATTCTATGCCAATTGCCCAAAGAACAGAGCCCAATGAACTCAAATTTAGAAACCTTCTCAAAACCGGCTCTATTCTAATAAATCCCCTTACATCTTTGGAAAGACTGTAAGGTGTTTGCTTACTCACCTAGCGCTGGGAAGTTTGTGGGTAGCTATGAGCTTTACAATCCGCATAAGACAGGATAAGATGTTGTAATGTTGGACTGTAGGATGTGAGAGTCACATCTGCTCAGAGAAACACATCATCTGGTGATGATGAAATGATTTGAGAAAGATTTTCTAAATGTTTTATATTGCTAGAAAATTAATCATGGGGTCCACACACAGGCACTGCTTATAGCATGTCCCTCAGTCTTTAGAACTGTCATCGGCTAGTAATGGATTTATATGAAATAATTGTTTGTGTAAAGTGTGCGCCTTGTTTTGCACTGCTGCGGTGGAGAACAGAGGTATATTGGGGCTATGCATTTTCTGAGGTGTATTCCTTTTTCCGTTTGTAAGACTCAGTTGGGTAAGCCTTGTTGTTTCTTATGGTATTCGGTTTATACTGTTTTGCATTAGGGGGACTTTTGGATAGTTTGGGTTGTGCTGGGGTGACAGGAGTAATACCTGAGGGATATTGAAGCACTCTCATCTGTGCTTCATATTTTCACAGTACATGGCTTGTTTCACACTGTTTTAGGGTTACTTGAGAATCACTTGGTTGTTTGAAGTTGTGCTCAGTGGTTACTAGAGGAAGGATCACTTGGGGTTCTTTCAAGAAGAGTCTGTCTGGTGGGGGTTTGTTTGGTGCCCGTTCCTTTCGGGGGATAGCATTCAGTATACCTTCATTTATCTTATTGCTCTTCTGCACACACGCTTAGCATTGCCTTGCTGCAATCCAGGCAATACTGGTCCATAGTACCATCGGATCTGGCAATGTCCATCCAATCATCTCCTCTGAAATGAAGCTTCCTCGGTCTCCTGCATCTCGTCTGGTTTTTCTTACATCCCCTTCCCAAGAACCAACCACAACTAAGCATTGTTTTTTGGACATAAGAAGGAAATTTCTTAGATCGTCATTCGTTGTGGATATGAGAACTATTGATCAGGTATTAAACACTGCTTTTCTGCAACTGTTTTCTTGGACAACTTGTTAAGATTTTTTATCTTACCTATTTGTGTCTCTCAAATGAACTGACTTAAATATTTAAATTTTCTCAAGATAAGATAGGTTTTATTTGATGTTCTCCTTCTTAATTACTCGTTTCTCTTTCCTTGTGACTTATTATTCTAAAATAAAGTTTTCTTTATTCTATGCAATAAAGTTATTACTACTAATAACAATGATGACCATTCAAACTATCAGCTATAGAAATTCTATATCAGATAGTTTTTTAGGTCTCGCCTGACCCAGCGCATGCGCTGGTCTGGCGAGACTTATTGACAGGGCTCCAAAAAGTGCTATCAGGCCAGCCTAGAGCTACAGTGCATGTGCGCGGGCGCGCGCGCTGCGCTTTACCGCGATTTACTTTCACTTTCACCGCTTTGATGTTTGATCGCGATCCCGATCACTTTCGCGGCCGCCAATATGTCTCGCTTTTGGGATCTTATAAGTATTTAGTTATGCAACTGTTGCATGGCTAAACACATAAGGTCCCAAAGGCGAGACCTATTGGCTATGCCAATGCTTGTTTCTCTTATCAATGATGGTGGCACAGGGATATTTTACAGGAAATACATTTAAATAGAAGCATAAGAGCAGCCACCTGTAAAAGGTTTAATATTAATACATATGCAGTCTTCAAATCGTTGCTCTGAGCAATTAAGTGGTCTTGGCTAGTTTGCCCACTGAGTGATTGTTTTCGCTGTCAAAAGAATGAAAAAAATATTTTAATTAACTTACTGCCAATGAAACCGCAAAATATTTAGTATCATTGGATATCATATTGCTGAGTGCAGAGAACAACAAACAGACCTCCTATGTATAACTAGAAGTTCACATGTGCACACTAAAGCAGAAAAACTATTTTAATAATACGCCTGGGTATAAAAACGGCCCCTTGCCGCAGCTGTGGCAGTCCACTCTCTTGGGTGTACTGGGGCATATTATGAACATGGCCGCCAAGAAGAAGGAGCCATTCAGTGGGTGCCGGTCACTGAAAGGGAATCTGTGTCCTGCAGGTGGGAATGCTGCGCACCAGCGCTCACTGATTTGTCCCTCAACAAGGGGGGCTAGGCACAGGATTCGGAGGCACAGAGAGGGCCCTGAGCGGAATTACCAAACACACAAGAAGTCAAGAGCACAAATTTAACCCAACCAATCCACAAAGGAAGCAAAGAACAAAAGCGCATCTATTACTATTCTAGTAGCTATTGAACTCTAATCTTGGGTTCTGGAGTAGCGTTGTACTTGCTGTAAGCGCTTCAAAGCCTTGTCAGGGGTAGTAAGCGCTATATAAATACAATTTACCATGTACAAATACTTCTGAAGAGCTGGGTTTACGACCAGTGGGTGAAATATTGGGAAATGAGAGCAAACCGAGCAATGTATGCCCAGACAAGAACACGTCCACGCGGGGGTGAAAGTGGATCCGTTTAGCTAGACCAGTGATACTCAAAGTACAGCCGGGGCCGCTTGCCCTCTTGACCTTTACATGCGCCCCTCTCCCCTGGTGCACGAGCTGCGGTTTAGTTGAGGAGCACTAGTATTCAGATTGTTTTCTTTTAAATAAACGAGCAGGCATTTACAAACCTGGAAATAAAGGCTTGCCTGTTTATTTAACAATTTTTAGACCTTCTTACACAATCCCTGACCCACTCATACCCCCCATCACCACCCTGCTCGTATCAGTACAGCCCTCGGTCACACCACAGACCGTACTTTGCGCCCCCTGGGCATATGTTTGTGAGAGAACCCTGAGCTAGACGGACTCTGTAAACACCGCATTCACAGGCGCGCGCACCTTTGTTGAGATACCAAAACAACGATCTTTATAATTGTCTGATGGTCAAACTGCGCGCGGAATACTTTAGAAATACCGAGAAACTCATTTGGACCCGAGAAAATAGGCTTTCGGGGAAGAATTGACGGCAAAACATGCAAATGTATTCTTGCTCTCCGGGAAACAGCCAGAGATGCCGGAGCTGCTGCTGCTGCGCGGACATCAAATTAAATCCTATGTGTATGAAACATGGCGAAGCACGTAATTCAACAATACTCCCGTTTGGGTGACGTGTCTGTTTCAGCATTCTGACAACAGAGAGCTCGTTCCGGTTAAAGCACCGATGCGCAGTCACAGGGATTTGTACTCTAGCTAAAGAATGCCATTACCAGTAACTCACGCTGCCATTTTTTAATGCAAATAACTGAGTGAGCTGTCTAAATGTTGGGGCTTTGAAGCTCCATAGGCAATTTATTTTTTATTTTTTATAATTTGCTTACTTTAAGAAGTTTTTTCTGCTGATCACTATTTTTAATTTTTAATTCTGTAGTTTCTACTGACCTTCTAGCGTTTGTACAACCAGAATGTGGCACGCTTTGAGTCAAGATGATCATGAACGTTTTCCCACAAGCATTGGTTCTTATTAAAAATGTCTCGCTATTATTTAAAGAACGATATCCACAAGGGTTTGCCCATCGCTAAGAGAATTAGATAAAGAAGGAGACCTAAAAAACAGAATTGACCAATTATAACCCACCTGTAGACTAATTCAGGCCGTTTTGCATTAGGTGGTTGTTATACCTGCTGTTCAGCCTTTGTGAAATGTTGGTGACAGAGTGCCTGATAGAATGTTGTGTGTGTGACAGTCAGTTGGAGTAGGGCTGAGCAGCAGGGAGGCTGCTCCTGGTGGGTTTCTCCTCTACATGTCTTCTATACTTAAATAAATACTTGGAATGACTACCATACAACTTGGAATGGACTTTCTTTTATTTACAACATCTTGGCGACGATTTAAGAAATGAAAATCTACGCGTGCCACTTCAAAATGAAAAGAAATAAGAAGAAAAACGAACTCAAGGGAAAGTTCAAGGTACCTGTTCAACTGGCACTAAGAACCCCACCAGTGACCAATCCACCGGTCGCCCTACAAGTAAGTGCCAGTGTTCAACATTACTTTCCTCCCTTCCAAGCTCCATGGAGTAGCGTCCAATTCCTGCGATTTTGGGACAGTTGCTACCCCATCATGCAGTTTCCCAGAAGTACTTTCCTACCTGCTTTCATTTACTGCTTGCATTCAAAAGATGGACTGTCTTCTGCCTTCTTCTACTACTATGTTGAAAGCTGTGAATTTTATCCTACCTACTCCTGTGCGTCCAATACATTGTTTTGGTGCCCTTCCACCTGTATCACTGCCGGCCGGTGTGTACTACTGCCTACTTGCTCAGCTGCCTTGGATTTTGAGTGTGGTCCTCCTTTTACTTATACTACACGTGAACGTGATGCAACTTCCTCTGTTATTGTGTTGGAGTCTACCGTGTGTTTCACTTTTATACCATGGGATGTGTTTGCCACCACATGCCAAATCGTGACTTTCATGAAGCCCCGATGTGTGACCCTCTGCAGGTTTTGCGCTGCCAAACTTGAGTGTCTCTACCGTTTTCTGAGGAGTTTAGAGACGTTGGCAATGCGCCATGTGTTTACCTAACGGAAATTGTGAGATGGATTAAGCCACGCCCTATTTACAACACTAAGTTAGCATAAACGCGATCATGGTTAGCAAGCAAGCTTGTCGTTTCTGCTGCGCTGCACACGACACTGTTGTTATGTGTTATTCATTTTGGAAATGCTGACTTGACTTTGCCTTACAGGATAACAAACTGTTGTTTCACATTCTTAACCGTGAAATGTGCCCTTGGTCTGTACATCATGCAAAGAACGCGTCTGGGTCACTAGAAGGTACAGAGTGTTGTGTTTAGATTGATCGTACCACTTGTTAGACATATCATGCATACAGCTGCCAATATCTGAAGGACAAGCGTCTTTAATATTGCAGAACAGTTTGGTTTTACATTTCATTCGAACAGAAGAGCTGATGCATGCGAGAGCTGATCCTTTGATGTGATTCTATTAAGCTGATCTATACGGTATGGGGTCCCCCCCTGTTAGCCTAAGAGACCTTCTAATAGTCTAATAATAATAATGTATTAGATTCTAGTGAAAGGAGTGTGGCTGTATACCACTGTCATTATTAGTATGATTGCTCCTTTCATTTTGTATGGTATTGTAATAATGCTTATGGTTCTGATCTGTACTGTTAGTCTGCTAGTGTTAGCCAAAGTACTGCATCTTAGGACGCGAGGTTTATAAAATAAACTCTTCAAACTTTACCGTGTCTGTATTATTATGTTGTGGACTAACAAATAGATACGAACAGGTATTTCGGATTCCCACCACTCCTGAGAAATATCTAAGTCGCTTGTTCTGGTTTGTCTATACAATGGGACCACCTAGCTAGATCTAGGTTAACGAATGGGATACTAAGCTAGTCGGATAAGGGGTTCTGGGTTCTGAGGGGAGTTTTCTGGTACACCACAATTCTCTGAGGTCCTGGTCTCCTGCGCATAGTTCTGTGCAAAAGCAGAATCCCTGCAACATGGCGCACCTAACGTTTGGTCTTATGATCTGAGACGCTTTAGTAGTACTTGAGTTTAGTCCACGACTACCCTCACTCTCGTTTCCGGAAAACTAGAGTGACGGTATAACCTACCTAGGTTTAGACTAAAGGTTCAATCAAGCTTGAAAATTAAAAAGGTTATAATTTTTGAGCCCAAGTGCTACTGTAAATATCGTTGTTACTTTTTAGGGTGTCCTTATGGCGGTTAATATTCCCGCTCATAGTAGGGTTCCTCTGCGCACTCATTTGAGGGCGTATGGGGTACCTGATGACGGGATGGCCGTGGTCTTTGTGGTGAGTGCTGATACCACCAACCCTTATGAGTTGTTTTACTCTTGGGTGACCTTTGCGGAGGTGGATACGGACGATAATTTGTTCCACGAATATACAGCCACGCCTGTGCCTGCGGTGTATGCCCCATATAGGACACTAGAAATTCCTATTTCTGCCTGGCAGCATACAATTTGGTTTAATGGTGCCCTCCCCAATGAGGTCGTATCGGCGAGAATGGGCCCGTTGTCAATTGCAGGGGCCACTTGGCCGGTACTGGCCGGATATACTCTACACCCACGCTACCTAACGGTGGGAGTGGGTGATTTACGAACGCTACACACAGCCCTGATTACGGTCCATAGGGCTTTAGTGCAGTATGTGTCACGCACAGTTCAGGTGGGAGCACCTGCGGTTGCTGGACACGGGACGGATCACCATCACGCGGTGTTGATTAGCCCTGTTATGGTTAATGCGGTTGTCGGCAAGCGCCCCCTCAGTAAGGATGAATTTCCTTACTTGCTTGCGGAAAAATTTGATCAATTAGAAGCCGTGTTTCCAAACACTACACCTGTGGATAAACACAGGATACTCACCATTACTTTGCCGAAGGACCTGGTCCCTGAACTTGTTGATTGTGACAATTGGGGCAAGGTCTTTGCTGCGACATATTCGAAGTGCTACGGCACTCCGTCTATGGCTGTACTACCCTCCGTCATCAAGAAAGTCCAAGAAAGTCATGGTGCGGAGGCAGCTATTGAGTTGGGATTACGGCTTGTCGACAGTTTCAATGTGGTTTGTTCCATGGTAATGGGCAACCTCAAAGGAGATGCCATGCAGTTCCAAGTTGGTAATATGCTGGAGCATGTGGCTGATGCCGATAAGCCAAGGGAGTTCGCCAAAATTATTGCGAAAGCCTATAGGATGGTTGGACGTAGTGCCTTAGGTGTGAAACCCACCATCAAAATTCCTGATGTAGTGCAGCAAACTAAGGTGAGTTCGTCTACAAAGGACGAAAAGCCCAACTTTCCTAAACAAAGTTGGCGAGCCAAAAAACAAGAGAAGCAGCAACAGAAACAGGTTTCTCGTCCTGCCTCACCCGTTCAGTCGTATAGTGAACGCACTTATGATTTGCGTGATCGTACTCATATTAAGTCACCTGATAGATTTCAGGTTTCTGAACAACGCTCTCCTCGTTCTTCACAGGAATCATCGACTTCGCACACTGGTGGTGGAGAGCGTGGGAGAGGACGGGGCACTCAAGGTCGAGACCAGCCCCGCCAGACTGACGGTAAAGGCAAGCAGGAAGACGCTGCCAGACCACGTCCACCGTTTCAGAAAAAGAAAGTTGCTGCTATCTCAGCGAGATATGCCTCAGATGGTCAGGACACAGCTTCGGAACCTGACATGGGCACTAACGCTGCTAGACAGCGCAGCGGAGGTTACAGTAGTGCGGGAAGCATTGCGTCCATTTCTGGAGGCGACAGCAACTGACATTTATGTGACAGTTGAAACTGCTGATACTCACGTAGCCCCCCCGGAAAGATTATTTGAAATAGTCCTTAATATTGAGGGTGACATACAACGCAAAATTAAAGTGGTTTTTTCGGATAATCTTACCACCACATATGATATTCTTTTGGCGGAGAAAGATTGGCCTCCGGCTTTCATTTTGGACGCCCCAAGGGGAGAGGAAGTTATACTTCCTTTCTTTGGGCACGCAGTGCCCACGGAGGAGTCTACTAGGTTAGCCGGGGAGTGGGCTCAGGTGCTTGCGCCTGCGTTATATCGTAATCAGGTTGGCTGGGATAAATGTTCTCCCAGTCACGAGGCAAGACCACACGTCGCGTCCATCCTTGAACAATTGGAATATCAAGGAGTGATTGAGACATGTGTGTCACCCATGAATAATCCTTTATTCACTGTAACGATGCCTGACGGGTCGTACCGCCTAGTTTTGGATTACCGGCATTTAAACTCGCATTGCCGGACGTGTGCGGTACAAAATACTCATAGTTCGGCTCTCGTAGATAGTCTTGTGAGAAAACGTTTCAAAACTACGCTCGACTTATCAAATGGCTTTTATTGCCATAACCTGGCCCCTCTTAGTTATGAGTGGACAGCTTTTACCTCGGGTGGCAAACAAAAATTGTTCAAAAGGCTCCCGATGGGCTATAAAAACAGCCCTGGAGTTTTTGCCGCTCGCGTGGTCTCTCTCTTGGAGATGGTAGACCCGGAAGCATATTCGTATGTTGATGACATCTATCTGACTGACGACGAGTTGCTTCCACACCTTGCTCGTGTGGATAACATAGTGACTATGTTTGCGGACTTCGGTTACAAGTTTAACTTTAAGAAGTCACACATTGCTGAATTTACAGTGTTGTTCTTGGGGTACGAACTGAATAATGAAGGTCGAGGCTTGGCACCGCAATTCCTTGAGAAATGCGCAAACCTTCATATCCCCACGACACTGAAAAAACTACAATCCTTGCTGGGTTTTCTGAATTTCGGTCGATCCTACATTCCTGATTATGCCCAGCGTATCAAGACGCTTTATGCCTTGATACAACCAACTTTTACCAGATCTTGCTGGTTGCCAGAACACTCACTGGCATTGTATACTTTGCAAACTGATCTTCTTACAGCTAAATACCTAAAGACTCGTGACAACCACACCAACCTGGTCATTAGAATTGTTCCAGGCGCGGAGGGTTTCACGTACTTAACGTTCAATGAGGGCGACACAGTCCCCATTGCTTACAAATCTCATCTGTACACTTCGGCTGAGCTGCGATTTTCCACTGTTGAAAAAGTCTTAACAGCAGTTCAGATGGCGATCCTGAAAGAACGAGCGCTGTCACAGGGAAAGCGCATGCTGGTGGTAACACCGTTTCCTGCTCTCGAAGCAGTCACTAAGGCTAGTGTACCGAATTCTAAGGCTTTGCATCCATGGTGGATACAATGGGCGACCTCCTTAGCTTCGCCTGACGTCGAATACATCTGTGACGCAGCGTTGCAGACTCAAGAGAGTTTGGAGTATGAATTCGTTCATCCTGCTCCTCTGTCAATGCGCCCCATCAAGGAATACCATTGTGTCATATACACTGACGGGTCCGCGCAACCCGCGACTGGATCAAGGCGCGCTTATTCAGCAGCTTGCGCAATTGTAGTAGGTACTTTCGTAAATGGAGAATTCCAATCTGATGCAGTGCATACGCAGTCATTGGGTGATTGTACCGCGCAGTTGGCGGAGCTTCGTGCTCTAGTGCTTGCACTTGAGTTTGCTGATCACAGGGTCACTACTCTTATAGTGAGTGATTCTTACTATTGTGTTCAATCTTACAACGACAATTTGCTTTTTTGGCTTATGAATGGTTTTCGTGATTCCAAAGGTAGCACAGTGAAGCATAAAACGCTTTGGGCTCGAGTGGCAGAACTTAAAGGGAGTCTGCCACTTGTGAATGTAATTCACACTCTTGGTCACCAACGAGTTGGTGTCCATGCTGTCGGTAACAGTTTGGCTGACGAGGCAGCTAAAACAGCAGTGGCAACATACTTAGTAGCAGCAGTTACAAGATCAAAATCTAAGATAGATGCTGACATCTTAGCAGCTATTGCTGCTTCTGAGACAGGGACAAACTTCCCTAGAGGTTTCCCTTCTCGATACCATTATCACTTAAGTCCTGATAACGTCCCGTTAGTGAGGATTAACGACGTTGGTGACAGATTGATTCCCAACGCGGACTGCAGACCAAATTTGATAACAGCTGCCCACGAAGGTGTTGCGTCTGCGCACGCTGGAGTGTCAGCAACTGTGTCTCTTTTACAGCAACGTTACTGGTGGTACGGTTTGTATAAACAAGCGCGGGCTTATGTACTTGGTTGTGACATTTGCCAGCAGATTAAACCTTCTTCTGTTGCGCGTCCACCTCCAACGCAGCTGCATATATCTAATCAACCACTTGCGTGTGTTTATTTAGATCACTGCGGTCCTTTTACCTCTGATGCTGCGTAAAAGTACATCTTGGTTGCAGTGGATTCGTGCACACGTTTTCTCTGGGTGTGGCCACAAAGGAGTGCTGATGCCAGGACTGTCATCAAAGCATTGCGTGTCTTTATAGGGAGTTTTGCGTGTGGTACCCTTCACTCTGATCAGGGCCCGGCGTTCGCCTCTAAGGCGTACAAAGAAGCAATGAGAAGTTTGGGGGTCCAAGTCAAATTTTCGTCTCCATACCGGCCTGAGGGCAATAGTGTTGTGGAACGGATGAACCATGACCTAAAGCAATCGTTGACAGCCAAGGTGTTAGGTACAGGCCGGAACTGGCTTGCCCACTTGTATGACGTCCAACGTGCACTTAATAACCTCTCTAGAAGGTCTCTGGGTGGGCTGACCCCGTACATGATGCCCTTTGGAGTGAGAATGTTTGTTCCGGACCTTGACGGTCTAGACATTGCGGCGGCTGCCGCGCCTTTTGACCTAGATGACCACTGTGCTGTATTGCAGAATCTACAAGAAGCAAGAGACACTCTAGCAAAGGAACACGTGCCCTCTACATCTGAAGAAGCGCTCCTGATTCCGGTAGCCGGCTGGCTGCCTCGAGTTGGTGACTTGGTCCGTGAGAAGGTGGAGAACAAGAAGGAGTTTGGCCCCTCTTATCGTGCACCAGTCCCGGTGCTTGGAGTATTGGGTACACGTACAGTTGTTTTACCCCCACTTCCTGGTCGCATGGAAAACAGGTACATTTCAATTGAAAATGTCAAGCTACACAGTATGACACCTTCAGTTTCCTGCCCTTCGATGCTGAGAAACTCTGTTGTGGTGCCACCCTCTATCATCGTGCCTCAGGTTTCCATTGAGATGATCACAGTTACAGATCCGCCACCTACCGCTGGTGGTTTGCCCGCTGATCCTGAGTATGCTTATCCTACAGAAGTCGCTTTGCCCTTATTAAATACAACGACACTTACCCAGTCACATTCCTCCTTTGAAACTGAATCATTGACTTCCACTGTCCCTTCCAAAATTTCTATATTTTTTGCCTGGTTCAAGAGACATTTTTTGGTTGCACCATGGACTTACATCTGGTTGGTGCTGATTTGTATTTTTTTATTCATGACAATTGGCTTTGTGGTAGTGTTTTTTAGACTTATCAATGGACACTACCTGAATGAGCGTTCTACAATTCAATTAATTGATGGAACTTTGGCCCCCCATTCCTCATCACACATCATGAAAAGAGACCAGACGTTTGTGAACATCACCGCCTGGCCTGTACGTGATGGGATTGCATGGGATGCAGTGAACTTTCAAATTCATGGTCCCACCGAAGTTATTAATGTGCCAACTGTTTTTCGTGTTTCTATGGGTGATGTAGTTAAACACAACATCCGCTCAGATGATTGGGATGTACAAGCAATAGAAGCACTGTTTTCTGATTTAAAATATTATGCTGCATTTGATGCTGAAGATCTGTATTTAAATACTGCAAACTACGATGAACAATTTTGTTTTCAACATTATGGCACACATTTCTTACACAGAGCAAATACTTTTCGAAATTTTGTTAATTTTACTCAATGGGAACATTGTCCTGTCCCTATGCCTGGTAGCTCTGACACTTTATTGAAAAAATTCACATACTTTTCAGATTTTAGTGTGTCTAACCCTGATTCTTTTTATTTTAAGATGGCGGTGGAACCCACTTCTAAGGTCAGACTGACTCACACAAAATTATTATATTCCAAATCCTTTATGGATGAATTGGCTATTGGAGGTTATGACGTATGGAAAGATGCTATCGATCTTAAATCGGTTTGGGGAACTAGACCGTGGCAGGTACAAGGAACAGAAGCTTTGCATCGTGCCTGTCTTATCCCAAACCATATCTTATTTTTAAATTCGTCTATTTTTCAGACCACCTGTTTTGGATTGGCTTTATCTAAAAAATTAAATTCCCCCTCGATCCCTGATCTGGGTGCTTATCCTGGTTGGGAAAATCACTCAGATCTGTCCCTTACTATGTTGCAGTCCCTTGTTTCCAATGGCACCTTCAATATTTCAACATTGAATCCTGAGGGTTGGTTGGTATGGCAAACAAGCTCAGATTCCTGTCAACGTCGGTTTCTGGATTTGGCTCTGGGGTATACACAACTTAGGGTTGACCCTCGTTTCACATCTTCACACACGGTGACTACCTAATCTGTAGGTAAGTTATGTCAGTCATGGCTGCAACATTCCACGTTAACTTCAGTTAAGCTTCATTTGTCACGCTTAAATGAAAAAATAGATTTGAATGATTTCATTAAGGGTCCTGTAAATGGTAGATCTAAACGATGGGCTTATGCTATTTACAATGAAATTTGGAAATTGTCGCAAATTGAGGCTGCTTCTAGATTACGTGCTATTGACCAGGCCAATATGGAAAAAGTATTGGCTGTGATAGATAATAGTATTAATACATTGTCTTCTAGAATTTATACATTAGATAATATTGTTTCTTCTGTCGTAGACATTGTGCAGGATGATGTATCTGTGTTGTATCATGGTCAAAATCAGTTGCGTTCAATTATGCAGTTTGCATGGACATTGCAAACGTTAAAGGCAGGGAAAGTCCCTTGGGATTACATGAATATTTCTTCATTGATCCTTCCTTTTAATTTGACGGAAAAACAGCAGTTCATGTCCATGAAAGATGCAACTTATGCATTGCTGCACATTGAAAAATTAGAACCTTTACCTTTTTCTGTAGCTGAATTGAATTCAGCCGTGTGGCTTGTACACGGATTAGTCACTTTACCTTTTAGTTTGTTCAAATTTACTTCGTGCATGAAGCATTATGCCATTGGCAGATATGAACAACTTGGTGATGCGTTCCTGCACGAAGTTTGGTCACTTCCGTTCACTTACAGATGCGTAAGGAATGGCAAGGAAGTTTACTTAAAAGGTGAAGAATGCACTTCCGCTCCTGATCACTCTGTGGTTTGTAGACATATACAATTACATGGTGCTTGCAATATACACGCTCCTAATTTAGCTTGTGTCCTAAAGGGGATTCCAGTGCCAGTTATAACGTCTTCTTTTAAGCTGCTTGCCAACGGTAGTTATTTGCTTTTAAATAGTGAAGCTTGCTGTGGGATGCTAGTGGGTATTCCTTACATAGTCACTGTTTCGCAAAAAGTAGTTTGCTGTAATAACGTCCTTTTCCCAGCCCCGCAAGGCCGACTCGATATATCCATCTGGCCAGCGATTCCAACCTTGAACGCAGAGTTCAATAGGATGAGCAGAATAAGGGCTCTTTTGTCTAAAAAAGAGGTTGCGTTGACTTCGTCCCGTGAAACATTTCTTCTTAATGTAGCGAACACACGCACTGAGGTACAAGCACTTTTAAATACTGACCTCCCCCTCCATTTTGGAACCTTGATTCAAACTATCTTTAATGCTTCGTCTACGACTGGCCTTGTTCATTTTTTTAAAATTGTGGGCTCGGGCCTTGTGACATCTTTCCAGGCTGTTTTTGGTGTGATCCCCGCATTTTTACATTCCATTTTTTCGAGTGTCTTCGGAGGGTTCCCCTTGCTCCTCGCTTTGGTGGCTGGGATCCTTTTGTTACTTTG
This sequence comes from Triturus cristatus, assembly GCF_964204655.1. Lineage (NCBI taxonomy): Eukaryota > Metazoa > Chordata > Amphibia > Caudata > Salamandridae > Triturus > Triturus cristatus. Next base: position 805,544,831 of record NC_140582.1, on the reverse strand, counting down.
CGCACTTCGCTATGGCTGCACACTGGGAGTTGCAAGACAGAATGCTGCGCTTGCTCCATCTTCGTAGCCGGATGCTTGATTTCTATGGCACCTTGACACTGGCGGTATTAAGCGTCAAGTATGGATTGTCTTTCCGGTTTCCCTTTTTTACGTCTGTGCAACCTGTTTTTCATTGCCTAGATTGTCCCTTCCAATGGGCTCTGGACTTGTGCCTGTCAAACTTGGCGTCACCTGACCCGGATTTTGATGAACTAATGTGTCCCTTAGTGGCTCATGAATTTGATTGTTCTGGTGTCGGGTTTATGGCTTTGGGTGCTGCACACGGAGTCCTTGGAAACTGGGATATCGGAGAGGCAGCTATTGAATTCCTTGAAAGGAGTTATGTCGAGGAGACTGACAGTTGTCTTATCATGGTGCTGGATGCTCCGATACTTGATGAACACGTGTGTTCCTTTCCCTTGCTAAATTGGATGGCAGATACTTTTGCGGAACGCTCCAATGATTTCCTATTGGAAGCAGTTGCAACTTACGGTGCATATACCTTCATGGATTGACTGATTGACATTGTCACTCCAGGGTGCATCCAGGTTTTGTTAATTATCTACGAAAGTGTTGCTTATTTTTTAACACGTCAATTTTCATTTTTTTAAACAAATTTTTATTTTTTTTATTCTCGGACTTTACACTCACCTTATATGGACTTATAGTTCATGCCCTTGGTTCCGTTCTGAATCACTTGAACTCTGCGTTCTTGATAAGTGTATCCCTATTGGTGAGTGCTCCGATCATGGGGGGGTGTGAGATGGATTAAGCCACGCCCTATTTACAACACTAAGTTAGCATAAACGCGATCATGGTTAGCAAGCAAGCTTGTCGTTTCTGCTGCGCTGCACACAACACTGTTGTTATGTGTTATTCATTTTAGAAATGCTGACTTGACTTTGCCTTACAGGATAACAAACTGTTGTTTCACATTCTTAACCGTGAAATGTGCCCTTGGTCTGTACATCATGCAAAGAACGCGTCTGGGTCACTAGAAGGTACAGAGTGTTGTGTTTAGATTGATCGTACCACTTGTTAGACATATCATGCATATAGCTGCCAATATCTGAAGGACAAGCATCTTTAATATTGCAGAACAGTTTGGTTTTACATTTCATTCGAACAGAAGAGCTGATGCATGCGAGAGCTGATCCTTTGATGTGATTCTACTAAGCTGATCTATACGGTATGGGGTCCCTCCCTGTTAGCCTAAGAGACCTTCTAATAGTCTAATAATAATAATGTATTAGATTCTAGTGAAAGGAGTGTGGCTGTATACCACTGTCATTACTAGTATGATTGCTCCTTTCATTTTGTATGGTATTGTAATAATGCTTATGGTTCTGATCTGTACTGTTAGTCTGCTAGTGTTAGCCAAAGTACTGCATCTTAGGACGCGAGGTTTTTAAAATAAACTCTTCAAACTTTACCGTGTCTGTATTATTATGTTGTGGACTAACAAATAGATACGAACAGGTATTTCGGATTCCCACCACTCCTGAGAAATATCTAAGTCGCTTGTTCTGGTTTGTCTATACATTGGGACCACCTAGCTAGATCTAGGTTAACGAATGGGATACTAAGCTAGTCGGATAAGGGGTTCTGGGTTCTGAGGGGAGTTTTCTGGTACACCACAATTCTCTGAGGTCCTGGTCTCCTGCGCATAGTTCTGTGCAAAAGCAGAATCCCTGCAACAAAATCAGCATTAAGTGAGAATAATATGTCGAGCACTCCCACGCTCTCTTTAAGTTTTATTATTATTCCTCGCTTTTACTCCAATGTTACAGTGAATTTAAATGTCCATTATACTTAATTCATTTTTGAGACGTCATCTCTCTCTTCGCTAAAAATCTGCCACACCTTCATTCAAAAACCGGCACGAGCTTTCCTCAGCGCGTGCATTCCAACCTTCTTGGAAGCTGCTCCACGTGCCCTCTGTTACGTTTTTTTTCTTCCTGGCTCCTGCATTTGCGTGTTTTAGTGCACCGGCGTGCTGTAAGCCACTCTGCAGCGACGTGTTAAACGAGGCACCATTTTCTACTCGTCTTCCTAAGGTCATCAGTACTTGTTATTAAAATATGCCTTAGCGCAAACATGCATTCCTCGTCGCGCTGTAAAACATTTTGAATTTGTTGAGGTCTCGAAATTTAGTGTTGCCAGACTTTTCAATCTGCATCGTCATCTGTGCCACCCACGAACTTTCTTCACAACTGTTTACCGGAGTTTATAGTACCTTTACAGCACATCTACTGCAAGGTCCTCACGTTATATCTTATTTAAAGAAACTCCTCACCCCCAAAGTACTTTTGCCTTACTGCCTGATTTATTTGCTGATATTAAGTAAATTTTGCCACTTTTACTTATTTCCTGACTGACTTCAAAACTTACTGGAACTTTTCATTTACAATTTATTTTACTTACTGTAAACTCGATTTTTAATGCAATTTCTAAGTTACAAGTTTTCAAACAGGATGCTTTCCTTACACCGTATTTTATGCATAATTCTTCTGATATGGTTACATTGATTTCTATGCTGGCACACGTTTTTTTTTTTCAACCAAGTTTAGTGTAAAATGTCACTGACCATTATTCGTTATTACTATATACAAATGTTTACATACCTTAAGTTATACATTACTATTCTGCTGAAAGTTTTACTTACCTCAAGTTTTTACGATATTGTACTGCTGAATTACTTACCTACTATGCTTTTTGAAGCTTTTTTTTAGGTTGCACGTTTTCTACTTGCTTACTTTTTCCCTTACATGACATGTTTTCATATGCCTAGTACTTAATGTATACATTTGCTGTCTTTACTTCTACGTTTTCTCCCGCAGGTCACAATTGCGGTTATGTGTTCTTTAATTTACATGGTGATGTTACCGTTGAGTTATACTACACAGTACTTGTGCTTCTCACATTTACGTGGTTATGATTTTAAAGTTTCTTCCCACACCTACGTGGTTATGGATTGGTAAGTTACTACCACCCATTGCGGTCCGGACCCGCATTTTGTCTTATTCTACAGTTATAGTACTAAACATTATTACATGATGTTAATTACTTACGTAATATTACTTCTCAATGTTCGCATTGGTGTTACTCATACAGGGTTTATGTGATTTCCTATGTTTCACTGTGGTAAACCCCTAAGCCACACCTCACAACCCAAACTTCCGTTCAGGCGAAGATGTCCTTTTGTGTTACTACTGTTTAAATTCTTGCTTCTTGGGAGTTTACTGTTGAGCCTTATAGCTTGACCCTCTTACACCTTGTTGGCCTGGCCAGTCTTCTTGTGTGGTTGTTTGGGTTTGATTGAGTCTTTCTTGGTGTGATAGTTTGTTTGTTGCTACGGCTTGAATTTTAGGAGTTTGTTTTTTTTTGTTTTTGTTTATAACATAGGGAGAAGTGGTGTGTGACGGATGGCTGGTGTGCGTATGCTTTCACTTCTTCCTGTTTCATTCTTTTATTCTCTCACTTCTTCCCGTTTCGTTCTTTTATTCTCTCTACCTTTTCCTTTTATTATACATTTGCATTACTTTTAGCTTTGTACTATATTATTGGCTTTGTATTGTATATCTCAATTTATGTAAATTTCATTGCTGTTGTTTTTATTATTGTCAACAAAGGGAGATGTGTTATACCTGCCTTTGTGGGATGTTGGTGACAGAGTGCATGATATAATGTTGTGTGTGTGACAGAGAGTCAGTTGGAGTAGGGCTGAGCAGCAGGGAGGCTGCTCCTGGTGGGGTTCTCCTCTACATGTCTTCTATACTTAAATAAATACTTGGAATGACTACCATACAACTTGGAATGGACTTTCTTTTATTTACAACAGTAGTCTTCAGCCTGGTCGAAGTCTACTGTGTAGGCAGAGCCACAAGACATTAGACCCGCTCATAAATTTCTTGTAAATTTAGATTCTAATCAAGTTTACTTGTTTTGCGTGTCCTGCGAGAATGATGAGAATGATTTGTAATGTAACATCATTACAAAGTTATTTCTTTGTCCCTCCCTTTGGTCTCCTCAGTGACCAGCTTCACTGGTCCTGCTTCTCTATGCCTCCGTTGATCACATTTGGTAGAAGAGCAGGCAGAGACAGCGATCCCAACAGCAGATATGAGTTTAGGACAGGTGGCTCTGTTGGGACAGGTAATCTGGGACTGAAGTTTACTGGCACAAGCCGTTCTCCTTGATGTGCTGTGGCCATGCACTGGCCAGGTCTTTCTGGCAATGCAGCCACGTACAGGTAGATCTCCTTCTAGACCACATGGTCATGCACAGGCTGGTCTTCTGCTCAATACAGATCCATCTTCTTCTTTTGGGAAATACAACCACGTGCAGGTGATTCGGATCCACATCACAGCCCACACAGGGTTTGGTGATCACAAGAAGAGTCATAGTGGTTCCTGCCATGAACCTCTTCCCAAGAGGCTGTATACCCAAATGCAGCTGCATATGCACATTGCTTTCTACAGTCTTTTTCTTTTGGAAGCTCAAGCATCACCGGGGATCCACAGGAGCACCTCGCTCCTCCCGGACAGTCACTTTTTCTTTAGGGTTGGGAGGCTCCTTCCCCTCTCAGTTGGTAGGCTAGAGGCTAGCTTCTAGGCACTTCAGGACAGACATACAGTCTTTCCTTTAAGGGGTCTTCTTATCTCTGGGAAGCTCGCTTTGCAGCCTGAGTAGCTTTCTCTGGCTTGACTATGGAGGACTTTGAAGTGGAACAAGAATTTGGGTCCTACATTTATACACCAAAAGCAGACAGAGCATGTGTATCCACTGTCTTTAATTCCAGAAATAGTTTAGGGTGTTTTTCCATTCAAGTGTTCTTTCCAGGCTACTCTCTGGACACAGCCTCTGTGTAGAGTGATGCTTTTCTAAGCAAGGGTAGTCTTCAGCCTAGACCACCCACAATAGAGGCACAAAGAGTTGTGAGGTTTCTGCATTTGACTGTCATCAGCCAACTTAAAGTGTAATCAGAGAAAGATAAAAGTCTGGGCCTCACATAAAGGGCCCCATTCACCTTGCAGGACAAAGTCTGTAGCACAACCCTTGAAACCTACCATCCACCAAAAAAGCAGTTCATACAGATTAATCAGCAACTACGTGCTCAGCAATATCCCTAACTGAATTTCTAAAGAAGCCTTGCCTCCTTTTCCCTAATTTCAATGGCTTGGTCATCTCCATTCAGTTTAAGGAATATCAGCAATACACTTTCACTGTCTAGAAAAACAACCTCACTTCCATCTTGTGTACAAGGCCAGATCAGAGGTATCCAAATGGATTCCACAGGCCTCCACTATCTGGTTCAGTCACACACACCATACATGTCCAACACAGGCTACATACACAAACATGCATAACATACAGTTGGAAAGTTAGCATTAGGACTTAGATAAGCATATAGAAGCAACACTTACCTGGGCGGGCTAGTAGGCCTTCACCCTAGTGACACACACGAAAAGGTCTGGTCACAACTCTGGATTCACAAAACATGGTAGGCAGCCACAGCGTACTATGCTAAACTTGTGACAGGGACTGTAGTCCACTATCAATGAGAGCAGGATTTGTGCCCTCCACCAGGTCACAGGACAGGTCCAGGACCCTACTCATGTCAAGTGACATGCCTAGGCCACCATGAGCATGCTAGATTAGTGGGAAACCAGGGCTGAAATTAAAAACCAGGAAGTCAGATACATACAGTCGGGCTCACGGGCAGTGGAACAGGACAGTACAGGGGACATGCCTGACAAAAACGAAATTCCTTTTTATTCACCCTCAAACAATTGGACCCACCTTTGCTTATCTAGATCAAATGGAAACACACTAAATGGTAATTAATACAATGTACAAACTCATCTTCGTGTATAAATAGTCTCTGTCAAACTTTATATCCTCAAAAATAATTTTCTTTTATTTTCAGAACAAACATTCATATGTAGTCTTAGTCTCGATATGTAAAACCACATCCATGGGCAAAAAAGAACTTTAACCGGTCCATCATTCTGTAATCGATTTATAATTCCTAAAATTCATAACCACACAAATTTATAAATGAGTTAAAAATAAACATGAAAATAAAAATAATCTGCCGACACTGAGTTTTGGTGGAGATCGAGATGGTTCACACCACCTTCCTCAGGACAAAATGTACAAGTCACGCAAATATTTGAGAAGACAAGGAGATACAAATTACTATATATCATTTTATAAGACAATTTAGTATGCTAAAACATCAGGTTAGTCAACACCTTTTAGAGATAGACCACGTAGATTGGTTTGTACTTTGTATTAATCCCCGTTTAGTGCATTCCCATTTGGTCTAGATAAACAAAAGTTGGGTCCCATTGTTTGAGGGTGCACAAAAGGGAATTTGTTTGTGTTTTAGGGGCCGATTCCGATCTTGCTAGGAAAGCCCTCCATACAACTCTGATCCGGAGGGCTTTCCTAGCGAATCGCGATGTGCAAGTCCGACTGAACCAGTACGATGCAGTATGGGATGCCTGTGTACTGACTCGTAGGCAAATACACCTTGGCCCGGCAGGGAACCATTCATATTTCTTTTATGGACCTATCGTCTGCTTTTGACTGCGTGGATAGAGGTAAACTGTGGGACATCATGCTTAGGATGGGCGTTGAACAGAATTTAATTCACGTATTGGCTGACTTGCACTCAGATACTAGAGCTAATGTCCGATACACTCAAGACCTGAAAGTAACAGGTGACATTAGAATTAATCGGGGTGTCCGCCAAGGATGTATTCTAGCACCGTTCCTGTTCAACCTGTATATCAATGAGTTGGAGGATTACTTGATTAGAACAGGTGCGGATAACCCCTACGTCGGCCGAAAAGGCGTCCCAGTTCTGCTCTATGCGGATGATGCTGTCCTTATTTCAAGGACAGCAATTGGCCTCCAGATACTCCTAAACTCATTTTATGATTTTATGAAGTCTCGAGGCTTAAGCATTAATAACTCAAAGTCCTACGTTATGAAAATAGGCCAAGGGTCGCGAAAGTAAAATTCTTTTATCATAAATGGGGAAAAAATTCCAAACTCTAAAACCTTCTCATACCTTGGGGTCCTCCTTGATGACCAACTAACTTGGGGCCCAGCTGTTGTTAAAAAGAAGGGCGAAGTAACACGCGTCAATGCAGCCATACTTGGCTTTGCAAGAAAAATGGGCAATAGCCCGGTGGCTGCCTTGCTCAAACTATATCAAGCCAAGAGCGTTGCCACTGCCTGTTATGGCAGTGAGCTTTGGGGCTACAGTCAGACGCGAGACTTGGAGGTCGCAGAAAACAATTTTTTAAAGAAGGTTTTGAGGCTGCCAAGGGGATCCGGAAACTTCTCGGTACACGAGGAGTTAGGTGTACCTTTTCTTAGTGACAGATTGGCAGCAAATCCCCTATTATGTTGGTTGAACTCTTGGCTAAACAAGGATATACCTCTCACTCATGACATATTAAAAGAAGCTTTAACCTGGGATGGTAGGTTCAAGGTCCCGTGGTTGAGGTACATTAACGACCGTCTCACTGAAATGGGACGGCTAGACCTGTTCCTAACCCCAAATTCCATAACCAAAGCTGATGTTATTTTTGTGAAAAAAACATTCATGTCAACTAGGTATCTTGCTCGGGAGGAGGGTGAACTGTTGAAAGACAGTGTTAGGAAACATGCCCTACTTAAAACATGTCTGTAAATGGAACCATATCTATCATGGCCTATGTCTGGCTATGATCGCTATTTATTGACACGGTTCCGTTTCGACTTATTTCACCTCCTGTTGGCGATCCCGGGAGGGGCCCATCGAGGTCAAGTGTTACCTACTTGCGGCTGCGACGGGAAGTCTCCGCAAGATTTGGCGCACTTTTTATTTATTTGTCCTTATTATACAGTACCGCGGAAATTATATTTAAAGCCTTGCTTAAAAGATTTAAATCTTATACAGATCAAACCAGCTCTTTATTATCTTCAACTCCTGAACCCTGACTGCACTCTATTCGTATGCAGTTTCCTGAAACTATCTATTATTTTCAGGAAAAGTATGGAGGGTTAACTATGCTGCTACTATCATTGTACTTTTTAATCTTTTTAATTTTGGATAATTATTTATATTCTTAAACTGTTTATTCTGCCTGTTGCTCTGGCTCTACAATAATTCTGTAACTTATTTTGTCTCATAAATGAATCGGATGGTTTGCTTTTATCTGTATATCTATGAAATGTGTTTATGACTGCATGCTTATGAAATGTACTTTTATGATTGTCAAGTATACAATCGAATAAAGATATTTGAATTTGAATTTGACCCGTACACAGGCTCTCATAGCAAAAAAGGAGTGGGTATTCCATAGAATGGCCATACATGTTTGAAGTCCTGAAAAGGATGGGTCTGGTTCCCAAGTTTATAGCCTGGGTTCGACTGTTATACACAGATGTCTTGGGACAAGTGAGGGTAAACGGTCATACGTCCCGGATATTTAGGCTCCGAAGAGGTACTAGACAAGGGTGCCCTCTATCCCGTTGATATTTTCTCTGTTACTAGAGCCCCTAGCGGCTTGGATATGCAGAGATGTTATGGTCCGAGGGATGAGGTGGGCGGATGGCGTGGAAGATCGAATATCACTTTATGCGAACGATATACTGCTGTACCTGGCTTCCCCATACCGATCTATATCGGTGGTGCTTGACATCTTTACAAATTTTGGTAAATACTCTGGGTATGCGATCAATTGGCACAAGTCCGTATTGTTTATGCTACAGGGCACGGTTCCTAGGCTTCCAGCAGGATGCGCTATAGTGGTGGCGGGGATGGGTTTCAGTACTTGGGTATTTTTGTCACGTCCGACCCGAACCTCTTTTACAGCTCTAACTTGCCCCCCCCCCGCTGGCTAAATTGCGAGCGGATGTGCAACATTGGAGATCCCTTCCACTTTCGTTGCTGGGAAGAGCTGCGCGCTTTAAGATGCTGGCCCTCCCTTGCTTCCTTTATATCCTTCATAACTGCCCATATAAAGTTCCAGACTCGTATTTCAAGGCAGTGGAGAGAGAGAGGTCCGTACGCTGTTGTGGGATGGGAGGGCCCCAAGGGTGGCACTAAAGAAGCTAACTAAAAGTTGGTACGATGGAGGCATTGCGCTTCCCGACCGGCAACTCTATTATTGGGCAGCACAGTTAGTAACTGTTAATCATTGGATATACCGTACTCCGGATGACCCTGCATATGCTCTTGACCGATACCAAACTGATCGATCCGGCTACTTCGGGGTCCTGTACACAAGCGATAAGAAAAATAAGGGGCGATTCTTAGGGCCCACCCTACACACGTTAGAGATCTGGCAAACAGTGCTTTCTCGCCTTGGCTGGGCTGGCATCCTCACTAAGGCAACGCCACTTTGGTGTACGCAGAAATTGGGCATGCTGTGTTACCAGCCCGGGTTTGATAAGTGGGAGCTTATAGGTATCTCGGCAGTAAAATACCTAGTCAGAAAGGGAGCTATACTTACATTTGGGGTCCTCCAGAAGCAGTATCACCTGGCTCGGGGAGAAACATATAGATACCTGCAAATCCGGCATGCTCTGATGGCGGCCTTCTCGTCCTTTGCGGACATACCAGAATCTTCACCACTCGAGGTTAGGCTGCGAGATGGGCCCCTAAATTCAAAGGCAATATCTCTCTCACATATAAGAAACTATGCAATAATCTCCCGGATAACTTTCCAAGACTCAGGGAGCGGTGGCAGGGTGATTTGGGATTGATTTGTGACGAGGACTGGCAGGAGGCCCTTATGTCCCCTCGGGAGGCGGTCATTACACTTAAGTTTAGGTTGATCCAATTGAGGATACTACACCGCTCATACATGACAGGGCAGACACTAGCGAAAATAGGGTCCAGAGTTGATGACCTATGCCTGCGGGGATGTGGCCAGCAGGCCACATTTTACCACACTCTCTGGAGCTGAGCGAAGATTCGTACTTTATGGGAAGAGGCCTCGGAACGCATGCAGGCGGCCCTACATAAAGAGATTGTATTAACGCCACAATTGGGATTGTTGAATATCTGGGAGGCGACCGACCTCACGGAAGTGGAAAAGCAATTCACGACGCTAGGATACACGTTAGTTAAACAGGAGATAGCGAGAGGATGGGGGGAGTGCTCATACCACGAGTCCACACATGGGAGAGAGAGCTGGATAGATGCATGCTGGCAGAAACGGGAGTCTTTTTAGCAAGGGGGTGCCCGAAAAAGTGGGATCGGAAGTGGTCGCTTTGGAATAACTATCGAGGAGATCCAGTGGTGTCTCCAATTGTGGAACTGGACATGCATAGAAGTACATAAGTGCAAATGTGATGTAATATATATCTTTGTCTACTGATTGTCCATTTATTATATGTATGCAAGTCAAAATTGTTGTCCTTTTCTGTATCCATGAATGTGATGCTCACCAATAAACAAATTTAAATAAAAAAATAAAAAGTTTAAAAAAAAGGAGTGGGTGACGAAAAACGTACACCCTGTGGCAGGCACCCCATGTTGCCCGCCACACTGTGCATGCTTGGATCGGGGAGACCCATGCGCACTCTCTCGCGACTGGCTCTGGGTGAAGGGGGGCCTGCTATGGCTCCCTGAAGTCCGATTCTGACAGCCGTTTTGTCTCGCTGAAACCGAGTTGATACAGCTGGCTGTTTGAATCGTGCATCGTACTCGCTCAATCGGAATCCGGCTCCATTGCGCGCCACAATTCAGCTCAGAACGAGTCGGACGGACAGGATCTGGTTCGGAAACGATTCGGTCAACGTCGACGAAATCTTCGCATTGCACTTGGTCGTTTGGAACGGGGGACAACTCGGTCAGAAACATAGGCTGCGAATCAGATTTGCCTGTTCCGGAACACGTCTGGAGGCCTTCCTTGTGAGATCGTAATCCGCCCCTTAGCTCTAAACTACCCTGTCCGTTTTGGCAATAGGCGTGACTCTCCTTTTCTTTGGACATGCCTGACAACACATATGAATAGATGGACCCTGACGCAGCTGCCAGTAACATACTATGAGATATCCATACTGATTGATAATAAACACAAACTAAGATATACCAATATGTATGGCAATTCTTTAATGCTTTAGATGTTGGGACAAGGATATCCATCACTCATCAGCAATATAAACAGGTAAGAGTGGTGGGGTGGGGCAGGGAGTTGACATACGACGGAATAGGGAAAATAAAATAAAAAAATAAATAAAGCCACTTACCTTACGGTCGCCGCATCACCGACTGGGCCATGCAGCGAGCGCAAGGCAAGTGGTTTTATTTATGTTTTTATTTTATTTTCCCTATTCCATAGTATGCCGTCTTAACCCCCATGCCCACCCCACCGCTCTTGCTTGAACCGCCGCACCTGAATATAAACATCCTTTCACACCAGCTTACAGCTCCCATGATTTCAAGAGCACAAGAAGAGGAAGGCAAGCAATCAAATAAGCAGACAAATGAGAGTGACAATAAAGGCAACCAATGGTAGGCAATAGGTGGGCTGTATGTCCACTAACTTTTGGGTAAGCCCAAAATAGGGCTTTCAGAACCCCACAGCTTTTTCAGTCTGGTTGGTGCAGTCTAAAAACAGTTCATAGGGAGCGCACCAGCATCACTATTTGCTGGTGATGGGGAGCTCTGATGATGAAGCATGTCACTTTTCTCCCCTACACACCCTCATCTCTCAGAGCCCAAGTTTAGTGTGTCTCTAGACATTGGCCATGTTGGATTTATCCTGACGCATTAGAATTTTAGGACAATTTGGAGTAAGGCAATCAGGAACTGTAAGAGTCCAAAATTTCCAGGAGACGAGTCTAAAAAAATGAAAAACTGGGGGTGACTATGCAACACGCCCCTCCTCCCCTAGATCAAAGGTGAGGAACTACTATCCAATCTCCCAGCAGTTGTCATCAAAGTGGAAAAACCTGGAAGGGTCAGATGCATTGACGTGGTCAGTGACAGATCTGTGTTCCACTGTGAAGTCCATATCCTGTACGGAAAGGGACCACCTCAACTATTTGGGGTTCTCTCTCTTCATCTGTATTAGCTAACTGAGAGGTCTGTGGTCAGTCTGAACACAGAAATGAATCCCAAACAAGTAGGGCCTTGTCGCACCTGTAAATCCTCTCAAGAGGTGGGATTGAGAGCGTTCAAAGGCATGACTAGCCTAGAAAGCTTATGAACACCCATGAACTATTACATGCGTGGGTATTCACAAATTCTTCGCATTCCCCTCTCATGCCTGATAAGAGGCGAAGATATACTCCAGCCAATTGCTGGCAAAAATCCCTTTTCAGGGTGGGAAGTGTAATGGGTCACCCCGAAATGAGGTGGGGCTGAAGGAAAAGAGTTTCTCCACAGGGAAAATCTTTCAATGTCAATTCCAGTTAGAGTTCATGCATTCTAAAAAGTAGTAAAACTACAATTAGATGTAGAAACCAAAATTTGAGTGTACTTTCACTACTTTCTTTGGTATATGCCCTACAAGGCCCCATTCACAAAGTAGAAAGTGGTAAATCTGTCCTTGTAGAGAGTACTTTCACCTGTGCACAAATATACTTTCTCAAACATCCACAGGAATATGTCAGGAGAGCTGCACCAGGAGTCAGTTTTCATGGTATGCCTGGGAAGGTCATGTGTCATTCCCAGTGGGATCCTATTTCTGCTCTGTTAAGTTTTCCATAGTGGAGAACTCCAAAGAGGGTAAATAGGATTGGAAAACACACACTCCCCTCAACCCAGTGGGTAAAATAGTATTCCCCATTGAGACCCTTCACCTACAGCCCCACCGTAGCTGAGGGTGACCAATACCCTTCCCATCATGCAAAAGGCTCTACAACAACCCACAGCTAGAGTAAAAATCTGAATTTTTCAGAAGTTTGTGGATGCCTACAAACAATAATGTTTGTGGCCATTCACAAACTTTCAAGGCTAACCAGACCTTGTAACACCCACTTTCCCAAACCTTGGTTGAGATCTATGGGTGTTGAGAACTTTGCATTTGTGGCTGAGATCTCAACACATATAAATGGGCCTGCCTGGATTCCGTGTACATTTCTGGCAGGATTTAAACAGGTAAATTCTGTTGTAAGCTTGTAAATTACATTTATGAACCAATTTACCATTATGAATAGGCTCAACATCAGAAGTAGCTTTTATAACATGACAGGAAGGAAAGAGACTGCAGGGTGTTGATTTCATTTACTTGCATATAATTGACATTCAAGTAACATACCTGGCTCGTCAGAATGCCAGCTATTGTGTAAAACACCATTATCATGTCCCCAAAATTGATGCAGTGGCAGGGGTACTGGAACAATTTTTAGAGTGGGGGTACTATCATTAATGCTATATCACTGAGGTCAAAGGGATTGTGAAAAATTCAAGCGTTTTACAAAAAAAACAGTACAGCAAATGTGCCAAGCCCAATCAGTAGGAGAGTGGTAAGGGTGTGGTATGTAGCTGGTGGTGCATTTTGGAGCACTGGTGAGTTAGCGCACTGTCATTTACAAACAGCACATTTTCAGTTGTAATGGCCACTAAATGTGAATAGACATGCAGTTTTACTGGTAAAACTATATAGTGCAAAAATGATAATGATTGGAAATTGGGTTGCAGTGAATATTGATCCCCATGGAAGCATTTGTAACCTGTTAGCTATCTCTAATGTCTTATCCAAGGCTTGTGCCTGTAAGAACGGGACCCTGCCTCTAATAAGTAACCAGCAGCAATCACAGCACTCTGAGGTACCGCTCTGTAAGAGTGGGACCCTGCCTCTAATAAGTAACCAGCAGCAATCACAGCACTCTGAGGTACCGCTCTGTAAGAGTGGGACCCTGCCTCTAATAAGTAACCAGCAGCAATCACAGCACTCTGAGGTACCGCTCTGTAAGAGCGGGACCCTGCCTCTAATAAGTAACCAGCAGCAATCACAGCACTCTGAGGTACCGCTCTGTAAGAGCGGGACCCTGCCTCTAATAAGTAGCCAGCAGGAATCACAGCACTCTGAGGGGGACCCTGCCTCTAATAAGTAACCAGCAGCAATCACAGCACTCTGAGGTACCGCTCTGTAAGAGCGGGACCCTGCCTCTAATAAGTAGCCAGCAGCAATCACAGCACTCTGAGGTACCGCTCTGTAAGAGCGGGACCCTGCCTCTAATAAGTAACCAGCAGCAATCACAGCACTCTGAGGTACCGCTCTGTAAGAGCGGGACCCTGCCTCTAATAAGTAACCAGCAGCAATCACAGCACTCTGAGGTACCGCTCTGTAAGAGCGGGACCCTGCCTCTAATAAGTAGCCAGCAGCAATCACAGCACTCTGAGGTACCGCTCTGTAAGAGTGGGACCCTGCCTCTAATAAGTAGCCAGCAGGAATCAGCAGCCAGAGCTACTGCTCTGTAAGAGCGGGAACTTGGCTGTAATAAGTAACTAGCAGCGAGCACAGCACCCTGAGCTACCACTCTGTAAGACCTCGACCCTTCCTCTAATAGGTATCCAGCAGTAATCACAGTACCCTGAGCTACCACAATGTAAGACCGGGACCCTGCCTGTAATAGGTATCCGTTACAACAAACAATTGATGGACGGAATGCTGACAATGCAGACATTCTCCCCCAGTCAAGAGATCTGGGTTAAATCCATCATTCTTTTGCCCACTACACCACCCCAGTTTAGACATGGCCATATGCAAATCAGTCTTGACCCTGTGCCTCATGGGAACAGTCCAGCCCGAACTGCCAAGCCATGTCTTCACTGGACCGGAATCAAGCATCCTAGGACCGGTTTCTGGCTATCAGCCGTCATCAGCCAGGATAGCTTGACACCAGTGGCGTAGTGAGCACGGGTCCCACGTCTGGGAATACCCATCCCACTTAGGGCGAAAAGCGTTACAACAAACAATTGATGGACGGAATGCTGACAATGCAGACATTCTCCCCCAGTCAAGAGATCTGGGTTAAATCCATCATTCTTTTGCCCACTACACCACCCCAGTTTAGACATGGCCATATGCAAATCAGTCTTGACCCTGTGCCTCATGGGAACAGTCCAGCCCGAACTGCCAAGCCATGTCTTCACTGGACCGGAA
The DNA here is from genome assembly GCF_964204655.1 of Triturus cristatus. NCBI lineage: Eukaryota > Metazoa > Chordata > Amphibia > Caudata > Salamandridae > Triturus > Triturus cristatus. The sequence goes on along the minus strand of NC_140582.1, from coordinate 805,529,667 downwards.
TCAAGCATCCTAGGACCGGTTTCTGGCTATCAGCCGTCATCAGCCAGGATAGCTTGACACCAGTGGCGTAGTGAGCACGGGTCCCACGTCTGGGAATACCCATCCCACTTAGGGCGAAAAGCGTTACAACAAACAATTGATGGACGGAATGCTGACAATGCAGACATTCTCCCCCAGTCAAGAGATCTGGGTTAAATCCATCATTCTTTTGCCCACTACACCACCCCAGTTTAGACATGGCCATATGCAAATCAGTCTTGACCCTGTGCCTCATGGGAACAGTCCAGCCCGAACTGCCAAGCCATGTCTTCACTGGACCGGAATCAAGCATCCTAGGACCGGTTTCTGGCTATCAGCCGTCATCAGCCAGGATAGCTTGACACCAGTGGCGTAGTGAGCACGGGTCCCACGTCTGGGAATACCCATCCCACTTAGGGCGAAAAGCGTTACAACAAACAATTGATGGACGGAATGCTGACAATGCAGACATTCTCCCCCAGTCAAGAGATCTGGGTTAAATCCATCATTCTTTTGCCCACTACACCACCCCAGTTTAGACATGGCCATATGCAAATCAGTCTTGACCCTGTGCCTCATGGGAACAGTCCAGCCCGAACTGCCAAGCCATGTCTTCACTGGACCGGAATCAAGCATCCTAGGACCGGTTTCTGGCTATCAGCCGTCATCAGCCAGGATAGCTTGACACCAGTGGCGTAGTGAGCACGGGTCCCACGTCTGGGAATACCCATCCCACTTAGGGCGAAAAGCGTTACAACAAACAATTGATGGACGGAATGCTGACAATGCAGACATTCTCCCCCAGTCAAGAGATCTGGGTTAAATCCATCATTCTTTTGCCCACTACACCACCCCAGTTTAGACATGGCCATATGCAAATCAGTCTTGACCCTGTGCCTCATGGGAACAGTCCAGCCCGAACTGCCAAGCCATGTCTTCACTGGACCGGAATCAAGCATCCTAGGACCGGTTTCTGGCTATCAGCCGTCATCAGCCAGGATAGCTTGACACCAGTGGCGTAGTGAGCACGGGTCCCACGTCTGGGAATACCCATCCCACTTAGGGCGAAAAGCGTTACAACAAACAATTGATGGACGGAATGCTGACAATGCAGACATTCTCCCCCAGTCAAGAGATCTGGGTTAAATCCATCATTCTTTTGCCCACTACACCACCCCAGTTTAGACATGGCCATATGCAAATCAGTCTTGACCCTGTGCCTCATGGGAACAGTCCAGCCCGAACTGCCAAGCCATGTCTTCACTGGACCGGAATCAAGCATCCTAGGACCGGTTTCTGGCTATCAGCCGTCATCAGCCAGGATAGCTTGACACCAGTGGCGTAGTGAGCACGGGTCCCACGTCTGGGAATACCCATCCCACTTAGGGCGAAAAGCGTTACAACAAACAATTGATGGACGGAATGCTGACAATGCAGACATTCTCCCCCAGTCAAGAGATCTGGGTTAAATCCATCATTCTTTTGCCCACTACACCACCCGGAACTGGAACGGCATGGTGAGCAAAAAAACGATGGATTTAGGCCCAGATCTCTGTACTGGGGTGAATGTATGACATTGTTCTACATTCCATCCATCAACTGTTATTTTTGCATTTGTCACCCCGAGTGGAAAGGGTATGCCCAGACGTGGGTCCCTTGCTCTCCATGCCACTGAAAATCAAGCAAGCCTGGCTGAAGACGGCTGAAATGCCAGAAACCGGTCCTAGGATGCTTGTTTCCAGTCCAGGGAGGACCTGGCTTGGCAGTTCGGTCTGGACTGTTCCCATGAGGCACAGGGTCAAGACTGATTTGCATATGGCTGGGTTCAAACTGGAACGGCATGGTGAGCAAAAAAACGATGGATTTAGGCCCAGATCTCTGTACTGGGGTGAATGTATGACATTGTTCTACATTCCATCCATCAACTGTTATTTTTGCATTTGTCACCCCGAGTGGAAAGGGTATGCCCAGACGTGGGTCCCTTGCTCTCCATGCCACTGAAAATCAAGCAAGCCTGGCTGAAGACGGCTGAAATGCCAGAAACCGGTCCTAGGATGCTTGTTTCCAGTCCAGGGAGGACCTGGCTTGGCAGTTCGGTCTGGACTGTTCCCATGAGGCACAGGGTCAAGACTGATTTGCATATGGCTGGGTTCAAACTGGAACGGCATGGTGAGCAAAAAAACGATGGATTTAGGCCCAGATCTCTGTACTGGGGTGAATGTATGACATTGTTCTACATTCCATCCATCAACTGTTATTTTTGTAATAGGTATCCAGCAGCAATCACAGCACCCTGAGCTACCGCTCTGTAACACCTCGACCCTGTCTGTAATAGGTAGCCAGGAGTAATCACAGCACCCTGAGCTGCCGCTCTGTAAGACCTCGGCCCTGTCGTGTCGTGTACCCCCCAATGACGACCGACACAGTAATATCTTGGAAGGAGCTTTATTCTCTGCATCTTCCTTATTCCCCGTCCCTACTCTAACTGCCCGCCTCAACCGTTGCTCCTCCTCTTCCCCTCCACCCGGATACTCCGCCCCTCTAGCTACTAGACTGCACACAATCTTACATCTCCCCCTTTGTTAACAAAACATGTGACACAGATTTATATTTCTTCTATTAGCCGTTTAGGCCATTGGATGGTTTGTCGGGGCCTGAGAGACCGGCCTTCAGCCACAGTTCCAGAGCTGCCTCCAGCATCCCATTCCCAATTTGGGGGACCCTCATCACGTTCTTCACAGCGCTCGGTTCCGGACGTCGTGGGCCCCAATGCGAGTGTTTCTTGCATGGCGGGACTGCATTTTTGGAAGTGAGACACATTTCGAGTGATGCGCCTGTTTTCCGACTCCGCTGTCAGCATGGTGCCCTTTTGTCGAGTGACTGTCAGGGGCTCCGCTCTGAACCGACAGTCCGTCTTTCTGCTTTGTTCTTGCCTAACCACAACACAGTCCCCTTCATGAAAGGAGAGAGACCTGGCTCGCCTTCTCCGGTCAGCATATACTTTCATGCTCTCCTTGCCAGCTCTATCAACGACTGTTACTTCTTGGTGGATACGACCTGGAGACACTGGTCGTAGGGCTCCCTCCCAGGTGGGTATCCGTGTCCGAATGGGGCGTCCCAGCATGAGTGTAGCCGGACATTTGCCCGTGGTAGCATGGGGTGTTGTTCGATATGCTCGAAGCACTTCATTGAGAGCCGTTTGCAAGTCTCGTTTATCGAGCGTAGCTTGCTGGAATGTCTTCTTTAGGGTGGCCATAAACCTTTCAACTGTGCCATTGGCTTGCGGCCATAGGGGCGTTATTCGCCGATGCCGGACATTCATTAATTTTGCAAAGTCACGGAATTCTTGTCCATTGAAAGGTGGACCATTGTCTGTTTTCAATTCCTTAGGCACACCCCAGGCTGCAAAGACTTCGTCCAACACCGCAATGGTGGCGGCGGCGCTGGTGGATGACACAAATTTGGCAATGGGAAATCGTGAGTATTCGTCTATCACCACGAGAACATATTTGCCTGATTGCATTGGACCGTAAAAATCCATGGCTAATTCGTGCCATACTCCAGGTGGTAGCGGTGTCATCTGAAGTGGGGCTGGAGGATCACCGTGCCCTACCACTTGACACTGCGGACAATCCTTCAGAGTGAGTTCCACCATTCTATCAAGAAGCGGGAACCAGACACGCTCTCTGAGAGCCCTTTTTGTCGCAACTACGCCCCGATGACTTTCGTGAGCCAGGTTGATAACCCCTTGTCGCAGTTGACTGGGAATGACAATCCGGTGATCTCTTAGTAGCAGACCCTCTGCGGTGACAGACAACTCTTCACTCACGTTTTTGAAGGCCTGCAGTTCTTGACGCGTCGTCGGATCACTCCCCTCATTGGGCTCTTCGTGCCGCCATCGGTGTGTCTGTACCCTGCGTATCACCCTCTGTAACATCTCATCATGCAAGGTGGCTTGTTGAATGACCTCCAGGGGAAAAGCGGGTGGTCGCGCTTGATCCACTACGAAGTGGATATATATCTCTGCGACAGACGGTCTGGAGGAAGGGGATGTCCTGGGGTGTCGCGACATGTAGTCAGCCGGGTTGGCTGATTTTCCTGGCTTATGTACAATGGTGTACGTATACTCTTGCAGGCGCAGTCCCCAGCGTTCGATGCGAGGTGGCATTTTGGAGCGCGGATTCCCAAAGATGGTGACGAGCGCTTGGTGATCCGTCACCATGGTGAAGTGTTTTCCATATATGAACACATGGAAGTGTTCACAGGCCCACACTACCGCCAGACTCTCCTTTTCGGGTTGTGAGTACGCCTTTTCCGTGTCGGAGAGACTTCGGCTGGCATGAGCCACTATGTGCCTGTGATCCGTGTCGTTGTCGTATTGAGCTAGAATGGCACCTAGGCCGACAGGGCTTGCATCCACCATTATTTCTGTCTTGCGGTCAGGGCTAAAGTACGCCAGACTCTCAGCAGCTCCCACTGCTTGTTTGATCTCCTGAAAGGCCTGCTCGCACTCATGAGTCCACTCAAATGGCTGTCCTTGCTTGGTCAGTGTTCGGAGCGGGTGGCTAAGGGTGGCATAGTCTTTGATGTACCTCGAGCAGTAGCTCGCCATTCCCAGAAAAGACCGCACGTCACTGACGTCTCGTGGGCTCTTGGTGTCATTTAACTTGCTCACTTTATCGGGGTCGGGCTTCATCACGGCCCCCGAGAAGACGTGCCCAAAGAACTTTAGCTTCGACTGATGAAACTCACATTTATCTTTGTTGAGCGTTAAGTTCGCTTCCAGGAGGGCATGGCAGACTCGGTCAAGGGCGGTGTCATGGTCCTGGACATTTGCCCCATACACTAAGATGTCGTCACTGTAGTTCAGTGTGTAGGGGATGTGGTGGATGGTCTGGCGAATGGCCTCCTGAAATATTTCGGCGGCTGAAGAAATGCCGAAATTCAGTCTTTTATATCGATACAACCCCAGGTGCGTTGCAAATGTTGTGATGTAACGAGAGCTCTCATGAAGTTCTAACTGATGGTACCCTTTGTTGAGGTCCAGCTTGGAGAACACTCGAGCACCATTCAGTGCGGCTATCATGTCGCTCAATTGGGGTCCTGGGTGACGCTCCCTTTCAATGGCGGTGTTAGGCATCCGCATGTCCACACACAACCGAACCTTTCCAGGAGTCCCTTTCTTTGGAACGATTTCCACTGGTGACACCCATGGTGTGGGACGTTCCGTTCGTTCGATAATGTCAGCCGCTAACAAGTCCTGTAGTTCATCTTCCACAGCCTGCTGGAGATGGAACGGCACCTTCCGAGGATGTTGGGCGACCGGCTGGACTTGGTCATTAATGTGTAGACGGATCTGACACCTATTCATTTTGCCAAGTCCCAGGAACAGTTTTGGGAACTTGTGGACAATGTCAATGTCATTGCTGACTCGATAAAGAATTTCTACCAGTCGCAGTCGTTCGGCTGTCGGCAGACTAAGAAGACAGTTCGCCTCCGGTCCTTCTATGACGTGGATCACAGCGGGAACTGACATCGCTTTGTGTCTCAGCGTCGTTGAGAACTTCCCGAGGCAAGGAAGTGGCTTCCTGGACATCCAGGTGTAGACCCGGACATATGCCGGACTCAGACGAGGAAGAGGGTTCATTTTTTTGTACTCCGTAACCGGAATGTAGTTCAGTGACGCACCACTGTCCATCACAAATTTTGTATTATGTTCACCGACGCTGATGTCCAGTCGGGGATACTTCTTAAGTTGATCCGGGTCGGCAATCATATTCGCATATTCAACCGAGTATTCCCGTTCATCTGATGCTGATCTGGAGTCTCGGGATGGTGACCACCTCGACCATCGCGATGTCTGCGACTCTCTGCTGGAGTGGGAAGATCATGACGAGGACTTTGGGCGATCATGCACCGCTCGCGCGTGGTGCCGGCGGGTGATCCCTCGCGGCGTCCCGTGTGTGCTCTTTTCCTTCTCCCGGCAATACTCTCCGCACATGACCTCGAAATGGTTGCTCCGCCCACACTTGCGGCACTGCTGTCCCATAGCTGGACACGCACCTGTATGTGGGAAATCATACCCGCACCTGTAGCACTTTCTCACGTGCGCCTTTCTCGCGTGTTCATGGCGTTTGCCTCTCCTCCTCGATTCAGGCCGACGGTGTCCAGAATGACGGTGACGCGACAATGGCCGGGAGTGCCGCCCACGCTCTCTGGAACCTCGGCGGGGGCGACTAGCTTGCACTTGACAGACTTGCTCTCTGCGTTCAGTACGTCCTGCTTCCATGTTCTTGGCTTGCTCCTCGGCCTGATCGTGCACCCTCGTCATTTCCTCGATTTCATCAAGATTGTGGCTTTTCTTCAGCAGTTTTCTCCGGAGTGTCTCAGACTGACAACCATCGATGACGCGCAACCGGATGGCATCGTCTGTTGAAAACGCTTCAAAATTGCAGTGGCGGGCTAACCGGCGTAGCCGGGTTATGTATGCACTCATCATCTCGTCCTTTTCCTGATGCGCCCGCTGGAACACGTATCTCTCGTAGTCTACATTTTTCTTGTGTAGAAATTTCTTGTCTAACGCTTCTCGTACCTTGGCATACCTCCCTGCATCTGCAGCCGGAATCTCCTTGATCATTTTGCTGATGTCTTTCCCTACAAGATTGCGGAGCGCAATTAGTTGATCTTCATCACCGATTACCTTGGATCCTTTGATGTAATCTTCAAAATCTTCGATCCATTCCTCCCATCGGGGCCCCATGCTTCCCCCAACCACGAGCGCCAGGGGCTCTGGAGGGCGCAAGTGTGACAGAACCATCACAATGGGTTTTACTTCCTGACGTGCGCGCGATCCGTGGTTTGACATCGCGATTTGCTTTTGTATGGCGTGGCTTACTGCGCTCCCTTCCTGTGTTTGCTCGTGCTTGTTTGTTGACCTTTTCTAGTATGGATGGTCCTGATGGTCCTTATATGTGTTGTTTATTTGTCTTCACCTTTATTTATTTTCTTCCTTGCCTTAGCCTGGGCTTGTTTATTTTCTTTCTTGCCTTTGCCTGGGCTTGTTTATTTTCTTTCTTGCCCTTGCCTGGGCTTGTTTATTTCTTCCTTGCCTTTGCCTGGGCTTGTTTATTTCCTTTCTTGCCTTTGCCTGAGCTTGTTGACTTTCACTGATGACTCTTGGGTGCCTGACTTTAAAATGGCCGCTTACTCAATTCAAAGGGAGTGTCCTCCTGTAGCTGCCTGATTCAAAGATGGCCGCCGGACCGACATCACACACGAGGCTTGACACGAGGTTTAGCTGCTTCTCACAATCCTCCCCACATGATCCGCGCTGCATCGAAGGCCTCACTCACCAGCTCCACAGGACCTCGACAATATCAGGGTAAGTGCGCATTATGGCCCCAGCTCCTCCTGGCACGCACGTGTTTCCGACCTCGCGCTGGGAGGGGGGGCGGGTTTTAATTGCTCACGGCGAATCACTCTTTCACCTTTCGCCGACGCTGGTGCTCTAGTCCGCGCGGTAGGGGTTAGGGTCTCACTCTCGCCCACGACTCCTCCGCTCTCTCAGGGCACTTGATCCGGCGCGAGTCCGGACTTTGGCGCGAACAGCGCTACCTTCGACTTTCCTCTCCGGCGCTCCTCACCACGGGGTTCAGCGCGACTGGGACGTCGCGGAGCGCTTTCAGGGATCGCTGGACTTTGAGGCGGACAGCACGCCCGCGGCTACCTCCGCACCTTGCCCAGGGACAGACCACGTTTCTCTTCGGGGTTCAGGGGAGAGCATGCCGCTCATCCCACCCTCGTCGCCAGCTGTCGTGTCGTGTACCCCCGAATGACGACCGACACAGTAATATCTTGGAAGGAGCTTTATTCTCTGCGTCTTCCTTATTCCCCGTCCCTACTCTAACTGCCCGCCTCAACCGTTGCTCCTCCTCTTCCCCTCCACCCGGATACTCCGCCCCCCTAGCTACTAGACTGCACACAATCTTACAGGCCCTGCCGGTAATAGGTAGCCAGGAGTAATCACAGCACCCTGAGCTACCGCTCTGTAAGACCTCGGCCCTGCCGGTAATAGGTAGCCAGGAGTAATCACAGCACCCTGAGCTACCGCTCTGTAAGACCTGGACCCTGCCTGAAATAAGTAATGTTAGAAATGGGGTCTCTAGTTGGCAGAGGTAGGTACCTTTGTCCAAATAAGGACCCTTGCTTCTAGTCAGGGTAAGGAGGATACACCATGGGCGGTGCGCCCATAGGGGACGTTGGGGCGTTGCCCCCCGCCTGCGCCCTCAGCTCCCGCGGCATCTCTGAACTTAAGTAAACTGACTCACTTTACTTAAGTTCAAAGATGCCGAGGGAGAACTGACAATCATGTCAGTCAGCATGACGTCCGACCGTCCATCCCCTTCAGAGTCCGAAGGGGGTGGGCGGTCCGGCGTCATGTTGACTGACATGCATTGTCAGACCAGGGGCAGCAGGCAGTAGCACAAGTGCACATGACTGGTGAAGGTCAGCAAATTTTTCTGCCGTGCCCAGTCATGCGCACTAGTGTCTGCTCTGGCTGGCGCATGCCCATTAGGTGAGCAAGGGTTGATCAAAGGCTCAACCCTCGGTCTCTTAATGGGCAGGCAGGCGGTGAGTAACCCTGCTCTAAGCCAATCCTGGCGCCGCTGGAGCAGCACCAGTCTTGACTGAGAGGGGTTGCCACTCCAGTGCCGTTCGTGAAGGCGCCGAGGGGAGCAGAGGTGGCGCGGACCGGCTGTCAGGTAATTTTTATTTTTTATTTAATTGCCCGGCCCCCACCCCCACGCAACAACCCCCCACCACCCCCCCCCCCCCCCCGTCCTTACCCACCCCCCAAAATGGTGTCTGTCACTGTTCTGCTCTACGGTGACTGGATTTTCGGAAAGGAAAGTTTAGCTTCCCAGAAACGGTGTGAAGGTCATCGGGGTCATATCACATTCCAAGAGTTTCTTCTGAAAGCCGCAATAAATTATTGAGAGATCCTTATCCCCATTACCTGCAGTGTTCGGTGTGTGATGCTGTTGCAATTACATGCCTGGTTGTCACTTATTTCCGCGTTCGAGTGTGTTTACATTAGGATGTCCTTGTCTGACTTGGCACCGCTTATGGTGCATGTATTTGTTTGACTCCTTTCTGTGCTTTTATGTCTCTGTCTGATTTCTACTGTCCGAGTGTAGGAGTCCAATTTATGCTTGACTGCTAGTGTTTACATTTGTGTGCCGTGCGCTTTCATGGCCTTTTGTGCTGTTTCATGTACCTGCATTTACGTCTGTACGGGTTGCCATCTGCTGTGTGAACATGTTTGCATGTGGCTTTGTGTGACTCTCTCCGAGCCTTACTCTCTCTGGACAACATTGTCACCTCTTTAAATGGATATTTAAAGTATTCAACATCCGAGGGCGACCACTTAACTCTAGTAATGTGACTCTAGCCCTGACAGTGCTGTGTAGACACATTTTAATAACTTTTAATTCACCTGCGCTCGAAATAGTGTGTGAATGTTTGTTCTGCTGTTAGCAAGTTAGTTCACTCCACAGTGCCGGTCGGAGAGGTGAGAGCGCGGGCTGAAAAGAGAGGAAGGGGTGCGATGGGCTTGTTAGGGAGGAGTTCGGGGGTCCGCGTTAGGGAAGGGAAGTTGGCAGTTTAGTGGAAGTTTATAAGCGTGGCTTAATCTGTGAATGCCTTTCCCGACCTCTCTTCGGGTGTGAGTGGATTTCAGTCAGCATTTGTATAAAGCAGACAATCAACTGAACTGGCACATAGCATGGGGCAGCTGGCATGTGTGGCTAGGTTCCTGGGCAAAATGATTTAAGTAGGTGTGAGATAGACCGTGTACTCACTCATTTTTCAGCTGACGAGGGTTACAAAACAACCCATGCTTCTTCCTAGCCACTCTGTTAAATGAAAACAAACGTCAAATGCCTGTTCCTAGTGTTGGTACGTGTACGCCTCAGATGTCGTGTATAGTTTGTTGTTTCACATGGGGCTCTGTTCAGGGTACATGGGTGTCTTACCGTGACCACCTTGTCGAATTAAAACCTGCCCCCAGCACTCACCAGTGCTGCCTGCATGCCTAGGCACAAGAGCACGGCTTCTGTGGGAGGATGGGGGGCTTTGGTTTATGGGCGGGACAGTGCTACAAAACGCCATCTTTTCCCCGGTCACAGTGTAAAAAGGAAAGCACACATCTACGCAGGTGTCAGGCTGGTGTGCGTGGCTTTAGGAACTATGTAAGGCTGCCCGGGGGGGGGTTGCGCAGCGGCCCGCCCCTTGGAGGGCGGCCGCCTTAGTGCCACAGGAAGGCACAGGGGTGGGAGGTCGAGTCCCTGGGCTAGTCCGGGGGAGACCCCAACAGATAGCTGTTTCCGGCGAGGGCGGGGAGGAGACAGGGGTACATATACTGTCTCCGCCCCCTCCTCGTCCTCTTGTCCGCTCGTTCGCCTTGCCCGCCCCTCCGCTTACCCGGCGTCTGAGGGACAAAGGGGGGGGGGGCAGGTTTTTCTAACAATTTTACTTTGTGTTGCAGGAGGAGTTACAGGGCGATCCAGGGTCTGCACATACCAAGGGGTACATCATGCAGCAGCACCGCGGGGTGCTAAGCCAGGATACCCAGAGATGTTTTAGCGTGTCCCCTGGAAGAACGACAGCGCCCCGTTAACCGAAAGGCGGTTGTGGGTCTGTGATAACTGTTGCCGATATTGGCACTATGCGCATTGTTGGTGCTGCGGAAAGTGCTCAGTCTGCCTCCTTCATGGCAGCTCATACTGGCTTCATCGTCATCCATGTGTGCTGCTTGAGTGAACAGATTTCTTGTTATTTTCTAAGAACAGTGTTTTGAGCTGGTGAGCAAGCGCTCCTTTTCTTAGAACGGTGCTTTGAGCTGCTGAGCAAGAGCCCCAAATCTCTCGGACAGTCTCTGTAATGATCTTAAGTAGGGCTCTCCCTTCTCCCACCTGCTTCCTAGAATTAATGGCACTTTCTGCTGTGTGCTTCACTGGTTTAATTTCTCAAGTTAAGGGGCGGTTGCAGCAGAAGGAATTGTCACTGCTTCGACTGATAATCCTCCCTGTGTGCTATGAATGAACAGGACTACGTATTGCGTCATCCTGCAGCGTGTGCTGCATAATTATGCCCGCAGTGGCAGTTTCTTTAATCTTCAAGCCAATTCATCCACCCCTTCCTTACTGCATCCCTCTATTCGCACCACAACCTCATCCATCGACCCATAGCCTACACATCCATTCATTCACCCATCAGCATATTTGCCCATTCATCCATCCATCCTCCTCAAACACATGTATTCTCTCCCCCACCCATCCATCCACATCACCAATTATCCATACATACATACATACATACATACCTGCATGCATGCATCCACCAATCCACCCATCCACAACTGGGAAATTACTGATTTCTGAACAATGAATGTATAAAACATTAAGGTATTCCATGTCAGTGTTATAGTTTTTGTTTATACTTCACATGTTTTACTTAATCTTGCATTCCTTAAGAGTGCCCACTATTTCCAGGATGCTGTATTTCTGTATTTTCTTGTGTAGCATATTTCTTGTACAGTGCATACTTTGAACTGAGTTGCGTTCAGGCATTTTTACCGGGCCACCATTGAGAGCTTTAGAGCAAAGGCTGAAGGCTGCGTCAATTTCACACATTGCCTGTCAGTGGGTCAAAAAGGTGTTCAGAAAACTTGGCCATCCAACCCCTGGCCTCTCTGCTGAACAATCAAAGCAAAGGTCACATATTTAAGTTGCGATTGTGATTCTGTGCAAGTGTGTGAAGGAGGTACACAGTTGCCAAAATATTGAGAAGACAATTGTAAAGGAAAATACAGTGCTTACAGGTGAGTCAGTGCGTTGTGTTTTTGGGGGTTGTAAAGTGAAGTTTTCTGATTATACTGAACAAGCGGCTACCTATGTCATTATCATATGCAATCTCTACTATTGATGTCATAACACTTTCGCAAGTGCTCTATCAACCTTCCTGCTTCCTAAAATTTGCTTGAAAATGCTCCATTTATCCACTCTTTTTTTTTTTAAAACCCCGGTAGGCTGTTCGGGCTCGCTCACCTCAGTGCAGTACCACGATAACTTTACATCTACCACTTTCACATGTCACCAGCCGCCACTGGGATACACAGTTTAGGTAACCCCTGCTCACCCCCTGGGTAGCTTGGCACGAGCAGACAGACTTATCCCAAAGGCAGTATGTAAAGTATTTGTACTCAAAACACACAGTAATACAGTGATAACACCACAATTGGACAACACACCAGTTTAGAAAAATAAAGTATCTTTATCTAAATTCAACAAGACCAAAACGACAAAAATCCAACATACATGTAATAAGAATATGACTTTAAAAAGGTTTCAAATAACTTGGCCTATAGAAAACTGGATGCGTGATTTCTCTCAAAGTACTTGTAGTTGCGTCAAAATTCACAAGGCCAACCAGCCGCAGAGATGAGAAGCACCGAAAACAAAGAGATGCGTCAGTTCCTGAGACCATGGGGAGGCAATGTGACAGTTCTTCTGCAAGCAGAAGAAGTGATGCTTCGAATCCAGATTGTAGGGGGAAGTGATGCGTCGATTTCGAGATGGTTCTGGTCCGTGGGTGATCCGTCGGGAAGACTTGCCGCACAGGTACAATGTGTGGAAATCCTTGATGCGTCAGTGATAGATGCGGTGGTATCGAGTGGTTCTGCGTCGGTTTCTTCTGCTGCGATCCCTCGATGTGTCGGTTCTAGCAGTGGCGACAGGTGCTGTGTTGGTTTCCACAGCGGTGACGCGATGCATGGAGATTCTTATCGCAAGGCAGTGCTGCGTTAGAAAAACAGCCGCAAAAATGAGCAATGCGCTGATTTTCTTGTAGTTGCTTTGCTTTTCCAGCTCCAAACAGCAGGAACAACCTCCGGAGACCCAACACAGTCACAGGCACCTCTTGGCAGGTCAGAACTCCCAGCAAGGAAGTTCAGGGGAGCTGGGGGTGAAGCCTTTGTGTCCCTGAGACTTCAGAACAAGAGGCAAACTCTACTCAAGCCCTTGGAGATCTTCCTCAAGCAGGGGGACACAGCACACAGCAAAGTCCTTGTCCTTTCCTTGGCAGAAACAGCTACTGTAGGCCAACCCCAGACAGCACAGAGCAAAGGGGCAGTACTCCTCCTCCAGATCTTCTCCTTGGCAAAAGTTCCTCTTAATTCCAGAAGTAGTCTAAAGTTCAGGGGTTTTAGGTCTAAAACGGATACCCCAAAATGTCTTTGTTCTCTTTGTGCAATGGTCTCTGAGCCCATTCCAAACCAGTTCTGTCCTCACTGGTGCAGTTTGACCACAGGAGGTGGAGGCAGCATTGTGCAAGGGAGACAGGCCCTATTCAGGCGCAAGGAAATCTTCTCCCACTACTGTATATGCAGCCAAGCCACATTCAGCTCAGCTCTGAGCCATCCAGGAAGGGCCAGGCAGACCTCAACCCCCCAGTGGCTGGCTAAAGTGAATGCACACCCCGAGTCCCTGTCACTCCCAAACCAGACAGTCAATACACAAACAGGCAGAGGCACACAGAATGGTTAAACAAGAAAAAGCCTACTTTCTAAAAGTAGCATTTTCAAACATACAATTTTAAAACCATATTTACTACAATATGTGCTATTAAATTCTGAGTTCAGAGAGCCTAAACCTTATTTCTCTGTCTTGTCCCAATGGGAAGTTATCCTTGTAAGATGTTACAAAGCATTTCCCAGTCTATCCTATGGTGCAAGATAGCCTTTCAATAGTGAAAAACGAAATTGGCAGTATTTCACTATTAGGACATGTCACACACACCAGTACATGTCCTACCTTTCACATACACTGCACCCTGCCCAAGGGGATACCTTGAACCTACCATAGGGGTGTCTTACATGTAGGAAAAGGGAAGGTTAGGGACTGGTAAGTGGGTGCACATGCCAAGTCGACATGGCAGTTAACAAACTGCGCACCAACATAGCAGTGGCAGGTCTGAGATATCTTTTCAGGGCTACTCATGTGGGTGGCACAATCAGTGCTGCAGGTGCAATAGAAGTATTTTCTTTACAGGCCCTGGCACACTTTAGTGCACTTTACTAGGTACTTACCAGTAAATCAAATGTGCCAAACAGGGAGAACCGATTGTAATCGTAATTTACACAGGGAGCACTTGCACTTTCACACTGAACAGCAGTGGCAAAGTGCCCAAAGCATCTAAGCCAGCAAAAACGAAATCCAGCACAGCATAAAAAATACAGGCGGTAGAGGCAAAAAGTCTGGGGAAACCATGCCAAAGATGTCAAGTCAAACAAGTAACCAGCAGCAATCACAGCACCCTGAGCTACCACTCTGTATGAGTGGGAACCTGCCTGAAATAAGTAACCAGCAGCAATCAGCACCCTGGGCTACCGCTCTGAAAGACCGGGACCCTGCCTGTAATAAGTAACCAGCAGCAATCACAGCACCCTGGGCTACCGCTCTATGATCATGTTAGTCCCTTGGCACAGCACTAAGCATCCTCAAATAATGAGCAGCAATGGCTCAGTCGAGCATCAGTCACCACCCATGGCAGGCACATCTAGACCCCAGGCAGAGCTCGAACATGACTAGTAAGTAGTGCAATGGAGCACTTCACGACCACACATATTCCAGGTACACTAGCGCAGGAAGACAGCATCCTGGACTAGGGAGAAAATGTGGCACAGCGGCCAGAGCCGCCGACTCAGGAGTTGGGGATCAGTGTTCGAGATTCGGCATCGGCTCAACATTTTGTGATTCTGGGCAAATCACTTAATCTCCCAGTCTAGATACCCTGTGATAAGCTGCGCTAAATAAGTCAACACATTTATCATTTATTTATCATAGTACAAGGTATCATTTATCATAGTACAAGGTCTAAGGTATCATTTATCATAGTACAAAGTCTAAGGGAATTTTTTTTGCTGCAATGAAAGGTTTATGGCCTATTTCCTGGCACATGAGCAGTGACAGAGAAGAGATTGAATCAGGCTCAGGATTTCAATCTGGTGATATTTTTTTTGCCATCGGACAACAAAAAGGGCGTTAGGCTCTTACATCAAGCCCCCAACTGCACATACAGGAATTGCTGGGGAAAAAAAATATTTCAATGAGATATTGTGAGAGACCCGGAATTACTGGAAAATGCAATAAACTCAACATCACAACTGGCAGCTTTTTACCCAAAACATGTGGAGAATGGTGCTCTATAGAGCATTATTTGGCACCATGTTTTAAGGGATACCTCTGGGCGTAAAACCGAATGACCCTTTGAGACAGGGCCAGGTCTGTTCGCGGTGCTCACTCGAGTCAGGGTGGGGCTGATGTACATACTTATTCGAAGGCTGCTTTTGTTTCCCAGGCCATTGTTAAGGTCACTTCCCAAGGATTTATCAAAAGATTTCAAGTAATTAGTTCCACCTTTGGCAAAGCAAAACATGAATCCTTTAAAAATGACATAATGTATTTCTTACCTGCACTGTATTGAAGATTAAGTCAAATCCTAAAGCGATGCTCATCCTTTTCACAATGAGAACTTCCTCTGCTGCCTGCGTTGCCATCTCCAGTGTAGTCTACAACGCATAAAAATGAGAAGATTGTCAGTGAGGCGCTGGCGACATCATATGTATTTGCTCTTAGGAAGCCCCCAGAGGCGCCCCAAATAAAGCGGCACAGAAGGGCCGAATCCCTGCATCGTCACTTGATTCAAACTGCTTTTCCAGGGGTATATAACTATTTGCGTCTGCCTCAGGTCCCTCAGCTATCAAAAATACCTATAGGCAGGACCACAGGAATTATGTATTTTTTCTGCACTGTTTTCCACATAACAATGGATTTGATGCATTTATCACATAATCCATCATCTGCTGCTTAATCTGCCGATTTTGACCAAAAATATTGTTTTGGGCTGAAATTATCAAAAGTTATTCAAAGCATAGCGACACGTACAGCCACGCAGTTAAAGGCCCTTTTGCATAAATTGAGTGGTCCCCTTTTGTGGATTATTGTGTATTTGGGTGTTAAACTGGTACTAATGAAGTGAAACATTTGGCCAAACAGTGTTAACCTAGGTAAAACATAAAAATAAGGAAATAATACTATTGCAAAGTGTGCCGCATTTCTCTGCATAATATGCCTCTTCTTGCTGCATAATTTAGTCAACCCTGCCACATAATTTGATCTTTTTCAACCATATAAGTCCAGTGGCCCTGCTTGTAGGATATTCTGTATGCAGTATGAGCTATGCAGGAAGCACAGCAATTTATTACTCACTGTCACATTCATAAAGTTTCAGTGGCGACTGGTGACATTTGAAAGTGGTGAGGCGTAAAAGTTTGCAATGAGTTCCCAGTGGGGAGTGAGCACAGCGAGCGAGCCTGACTGCCAAAAAGGGCACGTTCTCCCCCTGAGAAAATTTGGGAAAAAAGAGTGGGCAAGGGATGCATTTTCAAGCATATTTGAGAAAGCAAGGTTAATAAACCACTTGTGAAAATTTAGTTATGGCATCAATAAAGAGATTTCAGGAAGCTTCAAGTGATTCCACAATAAAAGCCAATACCGGCTTCTAAGAACCCTTTACATTTCCTGATTGAGCAGTTGCGCACATTTACATTTGTTTCTGGGAAGCAGGCACACTGGCAAGAAGGCTTGTTTAGCTGTCTACCCCACCCTGCTTTTCACAGACCAGGAGACTTGTGTCTTACACTTCAACTGAAGCATTTAAACTTTCAGGACGGTTGTCTTTTCATGTTGTGCCCTTCAGATCCTCCCCTCCCATTGGACCACTGGATCACACAACATGACAGCGAGGCTCAGCTTTGGAGTGAGGACAAATGCAACTAAATCATGGTCACAGCACTGGCAGCCGCGGCCTGTACAGGTGAGAGCAGTGAGGCGGTGGGGCTCTGAGGGGGGGGGGATTTCTACAGACGATGACGAGGGAAAATTAATTATTTATTTAATTTTCCCCACGTGGTCGTCCGGCGAAATCCCCCCCCACTGGGCCCCACCGCCCCACTGCTCTTTGCTGCATGGGCTGGGGCTGAGCACAGGTCACGAGGTGTGTCTCCATCTGGTCTCGTCTCTCCTTCGTTCGACCCTTGTGCAAACGTTTGGCAGACGTTCGGGGAGAGGGGGAGACGAAACTGCTGCGTTTATTGCTCACAGAGTCCTTACTCGCATTTGTCCTGCACAAAATATCATGGTATGAAGCAAAAGTAGTAACACCAACATTGCGACCAAAATGTCCATTTAGATTGTAAAGAAGGCACAGAGTATCGCGCATACAGAGGTACTTTGCTTGACTTTTCATGATTCATATCGTGGTATCACCATTATTTACAAGAAGCCATCCCTAACTTTAGCAGCCCGCTCAGATCAATAGTTAAACTTTCAACGGGTATCTCAAGTCAGATAAACAAATACCGATGGATATGTTTGCATCTGGTCAACATCGTGCCATATTTAAATTCGATAAAATGCAAAATAATGGCATTAAATCAAGCTGAAGAGCCAGAATGCATTTTGATGAGCTGCTATTTTTTTTAAGGAAGCGTAAATAAAAAAAGCGAACTCTGGCCTTTGCATGTGTTCCTTCATGCACAGCATTTCTCAACAACAACATTTTTGTCACATGTATTATGGTAGAGGCTTGAAATTTATATGGCTCTGCGGATGTGATTCATTTCATTCTGTGATAGGGTTTTCTTGCACAAGAACTAATTAGGCAAGGCCATGCATTTCCATATCCATCACGGTACCTTTAGAATGCCCTTTTCTGTATGGCCATTCTTCAGCTAGTTAATGCTCTAGTCAACTACCTTGATTATATTTGAAGTTAGTACGGCTCTATCAATCTACCTTTCTAGCGATTTTGTGCATTTACAACATGTTTTCCCAATGAGGGTGTCCCCCTCTTGATGACATAAAACCTTGGTCCTCTGACAAGAATCTTAAAATATAATGACAGGCCCCCACACCCTCACAATAGATGAGCCATGATCAGCCAGCGCCCTTAATGATGAAGGAGCAGCCCTTCGTTCTGTTTTTGATTAAAATAATCATTGCATTTGCCGCACAGTAACATACAGATGAATAATAGTTCCTGCTGATCTTCAAGCTTTCTTCACGACAGACATAACATGCCCCATTTATAATACCATTAAATTAATAAATAACGGGCTTTGTCTGACGGCGGGAGAATTATTGCTGGTGCAGAAATGAGACAATAAGTTCCTTTGTTAACGATTGCAGCACTGTTCCACCCATGCATACCCCCTCCACTTTCACGGCCAACATAAATGTGTTTTTCTCACTCAACTTATGGTGATTCCTTACCTTTAGATCAAAATTCGGGAAAAACTTGATCTCCCAGTGATACAGCTCGACTCATCATTTTTAGATGAACACAGATATTTTAATAACCACAGCCATATCTCCGGGAACCAGAAGGGAGCAGGCACACAACACACTCTATCGACCGGCCTCCCACCTCTATTTATTACTGGATTAAACTGTCCAAAAGCCAAAATGCAACACACTTTGCAATCCTCTAAACATTAAGCACGGCTGTGACAACACACTCTCGCAACTAAGGAAAGAGACTATCTCAAAATAAATACCACCAAGACTTGTTTGGACTCGGCAAAGTCATTATGTGACCTGGGCACCCCCCAACTTTTTGCTGACTGGTACTGGTGGTAACTGACTCTGACTGACCCTGGGCTCTGCCTAACCAGGCCCAGAGCCAGTGCTATGGTGAAAGAGACACTTAGAATACAGTGAAAACATCTACATACACCAGGGTACACTATAGGTTGCGGTAACCCTGTGATTGGCATGACCTACCCTATCAGACACTAGTACATATTAGGGCAGGGGGATTGAAACTACCTATCAGACCCTAGTGCATAATAGGGCATAGCAGTTTAGAGGCCAGCAGCCTTTTCTGCACTTGCATGTGTGCACTGCTGAAGCCTGAGTCACTTTAAAAGCAGCCTTGTGTGGCAGGACTGCTTTTAAAAAGTAAATTGTGCCCAAACTCGACTTTGGTGTTTTGGGCACTTAAACATGGATAACCTACAATGCTTTGGCATAATAGGAACCCCCAAGGTCTCCCCAAGGTGTCCCAGGGGTGGGGGCAGGTATTTATAAGGTGGATCCTTATAAAATGGGTTTTATATGCCCTGGGTTAAGTAAAAATTCACATTTCACTCCCCACATTGTGGTAAAGTGCTGTGCGAAATCGACTTTCATGCTAGGAGCACCTTCGGGGGAGGATTTGCAATATTTCTACAGATGCAGAACCACTATAGTCTCCCATAGGTGTTCCATGGGGTGGGGGTCCTATAGATATAGGAGGAGTACTTATAAAGTATGTCTTTATAAGCCCGGGTGCTGGAAAAATGGCCCAAGTCATTTTTCCCATTGCAAATCCCATGCCACATAGGTTAACATGGCAAGAAGTTGTAAAAAGTTATTAACTAATAACTCCTGATAGGAGAATGATAGAACTTCCATTCAAAGACTTCCTAGAATGGCAGTAATAAATCCAACAATATGATATTGTTGGCTTTCTCCTAAAATGTACAGACAAGAAGTTATAAGACATTTTTGTTTGTAGGTCCAGATTCAGCCTTCCAGTGGTCTGTCCTGATTGGTCAGAGTTAAGTGGATTAGCCAGGCTGCCTTGAAGAGGTAATAAAGAGCCCCTGGGGTTAACCAGCTCTGCTGGGAGGGCAGGAATGCCAGAGCAGGGAGAGGAGTCGTAAACCATGGTCTTCAAGGGAAAGGGAAGGCCTCAGTGTCATTTACAACTCTACTCTTTTGACCCCAAGCCAGAGCTAGGCTTAAGGAAGGACTGAGCATATGCAAGGGAGAGACTATGGAGATTAGCCATCCTAGGGGTGTGTTTAGCCAGCTCTTCTCTCCCTGCTGGAAAATCAACCATTATGAATTTTGAAGATTTGGTGCACTCTGGGACAAAATAGTGCCACACTCTACAGTATGTGGTCATACCTTTGGGGAGTTACCCTGTCCTCATTGGTCAGTAGTGAACTCCTGCTTGACGAAGAGAACTTGAAATAACTATCTGAGAAGGGCAGAGCCTCTAAGATCTGCTGCTTGAAACTTAAGGAAGCAAGAATGGCCATGCTGGACGTTTGATGTGCATTTCCAAAGGCCTGCACTCTGAGGACTGCACCTTCTGCACCATCTGCAACTACAGCCTGTGGAATACTTTGTTGTAAATGGACTAAAGAGTGGACTCCCTGCAAGCAACAGGTTAACAGAGCTCACCTGCAACATCACCACAAGAATCCCCAGCCTGGAGTACGACAAGTGGATTTGTAAGGGTTTTGTTCAAGTGGATTGTGGGAATTGAAGTCTCACTTTCAAGGACCCTCTTGGAGATTCCAGAACCTTGGATTGTGTGTTGGATACTTTGAAACCCACAAGAAGAACTTCAGGAAGGAGTTCTAACAGGAACCAGCCTGCTGGAGGGGGCTGCACAAGACTGGTGAGATATTCCAGAACAATTGCTAAAGGTGAATGTGTCCCTGTTATAGGCAACAATATGACCAAAAGGGGCACTGTTGGTTTCCAAGCACTAAAAACTGACTAATCTTTAAGAATTCGAATATATGGTTCCCTACAGTGTTATTTTTTGTTTTGGTGTCACTTAAAAGATAAAAATATTTCCTATTTTTATAAATTGGTGTTGGATTTTTATTTTGTGTTGTGTCTTAATTATTTACTGAATTGGTGTTTTTAAATGCTTTACATACCTGTCTTTGAAGTTAAACCTGCCTGCTCGCAGCCGCATTACCAAGGGTTAAGCATATGAATAATTTTCTAAGACCTATTCTAAAGCCCTATACTGTGTTAGTGGCCTTACTGCTAGCGGCAGACCTACATTTGCCCCTACCAATAATTCACTTTCCAACATTTGGTGCTCAGCTGTGTGGATGAGGACTTGCGTTTAAAGAGTACACTTTTCAGTAAAGTGAATTAAGATTTAAAAAATCTGCTGAATTGCCTTAGAACAAAACTTTTGAGTTTGATTTTTGGAATTTGGACTACAACTGTTTTTAACCCATTATTTTGATTTTTCCAAATTGTTCTAAGTCTGTGTGCCTAGTTGTTGTGACCCAAAACTAGGGAACCATGGAGCTGGACCTGGCTAAACTGTCCCAGTTCGCGGTGGGTGATCTTAGGGTACAGTGTAGGCTTAGGGAGCTGCTTGCTTCCAACAAGATTTAGAAGGCATCATTGCTTAAGTCCCTAGAAGCCTGGGCTGGGGCCGCTGAGGAGATTCCAGGGGGAATGGAGGGTGCTCCCCCAAACCTCACCCCAGAGGGGGGTGAAGATGATGCCTCTTCCCTTTTTTCTAGTGTTAGCCAAATGATTCCAGATGTTGGGAGGGGGAGAAGGGAAGGGTCCCTTACTCAGGAATCACCACTGTCCCTTGCAGAGAGACAGCTTAAGGCTCAATTAGCTTTGATAGCTTTGGAGCAGAGGAACCTGGAAGAGATGGGAGAGGGAGGAGGCGTTGAACAGAAATGGTGGCAGTGAAAATTATGAAGATTTTGAAATGTCCAGGGGCGGTGGTCTTGATCACAAACTTCCCAAGGGTATAGTACCCAAGTACACTGAGGGGGATGATATTGACAAGTGGCTAGCAGCTTTTGGGAGGGCCCTTAGAATGAGTAGGGTCCACTCTTAAGTATTGGGGTGCACTCCTGTGGGAGTTGATTCCAGTAGCTGGGAGGGATAGGCTTCTGACCCTGAAGGGAGAGGATGCAGAATCATACCTGCAGATGAAGTCAGGATTAGTTAAGAGATTCGGTCTGACTCCAGAGCAGTACAGGGTGATGTTTTGAGGCACCCAGAAATTGAGCTCAATGTCTTAGGTAGACTTTGTGGACGTTTCGGTGACTGCACTGGAAGGCTGGATTGTTGGTAACACTGTTGACACATATGAGGGATTGTATATTTTGTTTTTGAAAGAACATATTTTGACTCATTGTGCAGAAGAGAATTTACGCCAGTATCTAGTGAACTCTAAGCTGACAGACCCCAGAGGGCTAGGAGAAGCAGCTGATAAGTGCGTGAGAACCCGGTTTTCCATTCAGCATCGGGGGGGTGACTAGAAGAAAGGAAGACAGGTCCCACCCCAGATCAAAGCCAAAGGGAAAGAAGGTCAAAACCAGAAGCAGTCCTCCAGAAAACCCACAAGCACCGGCACAAGGAGTGGGGGGGGGGGGGCCGAGCCAACCCAAATTCAAAGGGAAGGGGTATCAGGGAAAGAATGGTATGTTCTTTGATCCCTCAAAGGTGGGTAAGTGCTTTGACTGTAACCAGTAAGGGCACAAGCAGGGAGATGCTGTCTGTGCCAAGATGCTCCCCCCTAAGGGGCCATCCACAAGGATTGTCACTGTAAGTGTATTGGTGGAGAGTGGTGCCCCAGAGAGGGGTAGTCAGGTGGTGGAAGCAACCTTAGTGTCCCTGGGTGGGATGAATATTGCAACCCTTGCTGCCTTACCTCCAAACATGGACAAGTACAGGCGGAGGCCTAAAGTGAATGGGACTGAGGGTGAGGTTATCAGAGACACATGAGCTAGTCTAACTATGGTCCTGGGTGAGCTGATGCCTCCAGGGAGGTTGCTACCTGGTGAGTTTCACCAGGTGACGTATGCAGACAGCACTGCCAACCTCCATCCTATGGCCGTGGTGGATTTGGAATCGGGAGGTGTGACAGGCTCTATGACGGGAGCTGTGTCAAAGAGCTCCCAGTCCAGTGTTTACTGGGAAATGATCTTGAAGCCTCTCAGTGGTCAGAGGTGGAGAGAGGACTCCATAGGAAATTATTGGAGCTCCCTGAGTGGGTATGTGCTGTAACTAGGTCACAGACTAGCCAGAAGGGAGGGGCCGGACACTTGGACCCTGGAACAAAGGGCCAAGCATCCAAAGACAAGGGTACTGGGCCTGGTGAGCCAGCCCAGGGAACTTCAGAGGTGCAGGAAGAATCTAACCCTAATGGGGAATATCTGGCCTCTGAGTGAGGGACTCCATCCCTACCAGAGCTGTCAGATTTGGCAGAACTGACAAGAGCAGGTGGACCTTCCAGAGAGGAGTTAAGTAAGGGACAGAGAGACTGTCCCACCCTTGAGAGTTTGAGGTGGATTGCCTCTAAGCAAGAGGAGGGGGATGACAGTGGGTTTCACAAACTCTACTGGGAAGATGGACTGCTTTATACTGAGGCCAGAAACCTCGAAGAGGGGGGCACCAGGAGGTTGTTGGTGCCCCAGAGGTACAGAGAGTTCATCTTGACTTTGGGTCATGGTATACCATTGGCAGGACAATTGGGACAGACAAAGACATGGAACCGGTTGGTGAACCATTTCTACTGGCCTCATATGTCTGAAAAGGTAAAGGAGTTTTGCAGCACCTGTGTCACCTGTCAGGCCAGTGGCAAGGCAAGGGGCAAGACAAAGGCTCCCCTAATACCACTGTTAGTGGTTCGGTTCATTTTGAAAGGGTGGGGATGGACATTGTTGGTCCCCTGGACCCACCTACTGCATCAGGGAATAGGTATATCTTAGTGGTAGTGGACCATGTCACTAGGCACCCTGAAGCAATCCCTCTTAGAACCATTGATGCTCCTGCAGTGGCTAGGGCACTGCTTGGTGTGTTCACCTGAGTCGGTTTTCCAAAAGTGGTGGTATCAGATAGGGGCACAAACTTCCTGTCTAGCTATCTGACTGCTAGTGGCATGAGTGTGGTGTCCACTACAAGTTCATCACCTCCTGTCACCC
The DNA here is from genome assembly GCF_964204655.1 of Triturus cristatus. Lineage (NCBI taxonomy): Eukaryota > Metazoa > Chordata > Amphibia > Caudata > Salamandridae > Triturus > Triturus cristatus. The sequence goes on along the minus strand of NC_140582.1, from coordinate 805,505,780 downwards.
ACAAGCAAATGATCTTGTTGAGAGATTCAACAAAACCCTGAAGGGCATGATAAATAGGTTGTCAGAGAAACTCAGGAGGAGATGGGATGTTCTCATACTTACTGTTTGCCTACAGGGAGGTGCCACAGAAAGGGTCTGGTTTCAGTCCCTTTGAGTTGGTGTTTGGACACCGTGTGAGGGGGCCATTGAGCCTGCTGAGCGAGTCTTTAGAGAAGCCTCTTAAAGAAGCAAAGGACAATGTGCTTGACTATGTGTTAGGCCTGAGATCTGGAATAGCAGAGTACATGTACAAGGCAAACAGGAAACTGGAGGCCAGCCAAGAGATCATGAAGCACTGGTATGTTCAGAAGTATACTCCAGGACAATTGGTGTGGGAGTTGGAGCCTGTGGCTCCCTGGGTTCTCCATGACAAGGGGAGTGGGCCCTATCCAATTTTAGAAAAGATGGGTGAGGTTACCTATTTGGTTGACCTTGGCACCCCGAGGAACCCTCTTAGGGTCCTGCATGTGAATATATTGAAACCCCACCATGACAGGGCAGATATGCTCATGTTACTGGTCACTGTTGAGGGAGTGGAGGAGGAAACTGAGCCAGTGCATGACCTCCTCTCCACTAATGTGCAAGATGGGTCAGTGGAGGGAGTGGTACTCTCTCCCAAGTTGACAGACCAGCCGCACAGAGACTGTAAGCAAGTGCTGGAGCAGTTTGCTGGCCTGTTCTCTTTGACCCCAGGCATCACTGAGTGGTGTGTGCACCACATTGACACTGGTGACAGCCTACCCATCAAAAATAAACTGTACGGGTTGTCTGACCCTGTCGGAGCCAGCATTAAAGCTGAGATTGCTAAGATGCTAGAATAGGGGGTAATTGAACCGTCTGAGAGTCCAGTTGTACTGGTACCTAAACCTAATCCTCAGGGGGGGACCCAAGGAGTTAAGGTTCTGTGTGGACTACAGAGGATTGAATGCAGTCACCAAGACTGATGTTCACCCTATACCTAGAGCTGATGAGCTCATTGACAGGTTAGGGGCTGCTAAGTACCTGTGTACTTTTGATTTGACTTCAGGTTACTGGCAGATTGCACTCACTGATGGAGCAAAGGAGAGGTCAGCATTCTCCACACCAGAGGGACATTATCAGTTCAAGGTAATGCCCTTTGGCTTCAAAAATGCACCTGCCACCTTCCAAAGGTTGGTGAACAGGGTCTAGTCTGGGTTGGAACAGTTCAGTGCATCTTACCTGGATGATATAGCCTTATATAGTTCTACCTGTGGGGATCTCTTAAGCTACCTAAGGAAAGTGCTTCAGTCCATGCAGCAGGCAGGCCTGGCTATTAAGGCAAGTAAGTGTCAAATAGGGCAGAGTTCTGTGGTGTACCTGGGCCACCTGTTAGGTGGGGGCCATGTACAGCCTTTCCAAGCTAAAATCCAAACTATTTTGGATTGGGCAGCTCCTGTTACCCAGACTAAGATCAGGGCATTCTCTGGACTGACAGAGTAGAAGGTTTGTTCAAAATTAGGGGACCATTGTGGGGCCCCTAACTGAACTCACTTCTAAGAAGAGGCCCAAAAAGGTGTATTGGACCCCAGGGTGTGAGAAGGCTTTTGACACTCTGAAAGTTGCTATGTGTTCAGCACAAGCGTTGCTGGCCCCTGACTACACAAAAGAATTTGTGGTTCAGACAGATGCTTCAAAACAAGGGATTGGGGCAGTGTTGTCACAGCTAAATGAAGAGGGCCTTGATCAGCCAGTTGCCTTTATTAGCAGGTGACTTCTTCCCAGAGAGCAGAGGTGGAGTGCCATTGAGAGAGAGGCTTTTTCTGTGGTTTGGTCCCTGAAAAAGAGACCATATTTGTTTGGAACTGACTTTCGTGTTCAAACTGACCACAGGCCTCTCAGATGGCTCATGCAGATGGGAGGGGAGAATCCCAAGCTGTTAAGGTGGTCCATTTCCCTACAGGGAATAGACTTTACAGAGAAACACAGACCTGGGGTTGCCCGTGCAAATGTGGATGGACTTTCCAGGTTTTCCACTCAGCTGATGAGGACTACCAGGGTGTAGGTTAGTAACCCATCACCTTTCGTTTGGGGGGGGCTATGTTGCAAAGTCATCCTGTGCCCTGGGTACCCCCCAACGATTTGCTGACAGGTACTGGTGGTAACTGACTCTGACTGACCCTGGGCTCTGCCTAACCAGGTACTGTGCTGTGCTGTGCTGAAAGAGACACTTAGAATACAGTGAAAACACCTACATACACTAGGTTGGGGTACCCCTGTGATTGGCATTATCTACCCTATCAGACCTTAGTACATAATAGGGCAGGGGGATTGAAACTACCTATCAGACCCTAATACATAATAGGGCATGGCAGTTTAGAGGCCAGCAGCCTTTTCTGCACTTGCATGCGTGCCCGGCTGAAGCCTGAGGTCAGTTTAAAAGCAGCCTTGTGTGGCAGGACTGCTTTAAAAAAGTAAATTTTGCCTAAACTCGACTTTGGTGTGTGCTCTCTCACTCACTAACGCAGTCTACATTCAGCAATGACCCGACTTGCTGTATGCTGCTTCTTGAGTTTTGAACTTAGTATAAAGTTTTTAATGTTTGGAAAGCTTTACAGGGGTGGTTCCTGCCTTTTAGCATTGGGGCATTGCCCCTCTCGTATTTTGGACCCCCTTTTATGTGAATATGTAAATTAACTTTTATTTCAAAAACACTTTGCATGCATTCACCTTCATGTGCCTGGTTTGAATTGGGTGGGGTTTCTATTTTAATAGACAGCACACACTAATAGTTAGTGGAGCGAGCGAGCACACGGCACCTATGCCCAAAGTGCGCTTGCCGGGTTGGCCTGCTACCTGTCTCCAGCCAGCTTGACATGCTCAGTAGAGGCTTCTCTCCACCAGGGGCAGGAGTTGATCAGAGCCGCAACCCCCGGTCTCCTAATGAGTAGTGAATTTTCCGAATCAATACTGTGTAACAGCAAGAGCAGTGTTTGGATTGGTGTCACAACGCCTACCAGGGACGCTCTGACGCCATTTCAAAGACAAAACTGAAACGCAGGATCTGAAAAGGTATAAATTACGTGCAGCATGAGTTGTACAACTACATTAAAGAGAGCAGAAAAATGAGTTTAAAGGACATCCTGTTAGGCTAAAAAAGGAGGACCAATAAAAGTAAAGTACTCAGTGCCATATTGCCCTCTAAGATGGTATGCAGCGGAAGTGTGTGTGCTGACGAGTTCAAACAAGTCCTGGTGGTATGTTTTTTGAGATATTCTCTTTGCTTAGTTGCGTGAGAGTGTTGTCACTGGTATGCCTAATGTTTGGAGGATTTCAAAGTGTGTTGCATTTTGACTTTTGGCAAGTTTAATCCAGTAATAAAGAGGGCAGGAGGCTGGTCATTAAAGTGGGTTGTGTGCCTGCTCAGTTTAGGTTCCCAGGGATATCACTGTGGTTATTAAAATATCTCTGTATTCATCTAAAAATATTGAGTCGAGCTGTATCACTGGGAGGTGAAGTTTTGCCCGAATTTTGATGTAAAGGTAAGGAATGCCCATAGGCTGAGTGAAAAAACACATTTATGTTGGCCGTGAAAGTGGAGGGGGTATGCACGGGTGGAACAGTGCTGCAATCGTTAACAGAGGAACTTATTCCCTCATTTATGCACCAGCAATAATTCTCCCACCGTCAGACAAAGTCCATTATTTATTAATTTAATGGTATTATAAATTGGGCATGTTATGTCTGTCGTGGAGAAAGCTTGGAGATGAGCAGAAGCCAGTATTTATCTGTGTGTTACTGAGCGGCAAATGTAATGATTCCTTTCATCATAAACAAAACGAAGGGCGGCTCCTTCATCATTAAGGGCGCTGGTTGAGCTTGGCTCATCTTTTGTGCGGGTGGGGGGCCTGTCATTATATTTTAAGTTTCTTGTCAGAGGACAGAGGGGGAAGCACTCATTGGGAAATGGTGTTGTAAATGCGCAAAATTGCTAGAAAGGTAGATTGATAGAGCCGTAATAACTTCAAATACAGATCCCCTTCTGTGTGGTCTTTCATTGACGTCAGAATGGGAGCCACGTCTTTCTGATAAAGAGCATTCATTTTCAAAGGGTAAACCTGCGCTGCACGCAACACCGTCAATGCTGGTCAGGTAGAGATGCTGAGTAATGTACCAGCTGTATGAGGTGAGTAGCGCCTGGGTCACAGATTTGTGTGCATGTAAGCACATTGATGGTGGGTAACAGAATTTGTGTAGAAATGCTATGCATGAGGGAACACAATCAAATTCCAAAGTTCACTTTTTTTTGCTATGCTTCTAAAAAAAAAAGGAGCCCAACAAAATGCCTTTTGTGCTCTTCAGCTTGATTTAATGCCATCATTTAGAATTTTATCGAATTGAAATATGGCACACTGTTGACCAAATGCAAGAACGGCTGTCGGTATTTGTTTATCTGACATGAGTTACCCTTTGAAAGTTTATCTATTGCTCTGAGCGGGCTGCTAAAGGTATGGATGGCTTCTTGAAAATAATGGTGATACCACGATATGAATCATGAAAAGTCAAGCAAAGTACCTCTGTATGCGCGATACTCTGTGTCTTCTGTGCAATCTAGATGGACATTTTGGTCGCACAGTTGGTGTTACTACTTTTGCTTGATACCGTGATATTTTGTACAGACTGAAAGTGAGTTAGGACATAAAGTGCAGCAGTCTCGTCTGCACTCTCCCATCTTCATACGCCGAACGGCTGCCAAACGTTGTTTGCACAAGGGTGCAAACGAAGGAGAGACAAGACCAGATAGAGACCCACACCTCATGACCTGTGCTATGGCCAGACTTGATTCTCATTTTTTCTGACTCCGAGGCCGAGCCTTGTTGTCACGTTGTGTGATCCAGGGGTCAAATGGGGGATCTGAAGGGCACGACATGAAAAGACAACCGTCCTGACAGCTGAAATGCTTCAGCTGAAGTGTAAGTCACATGTGAAACTGAAGGTGGGGTAGACACCTAAACAAGCCTTCTTGCAAGTGTGCCTGCTTCCCAGAAAGAAATTTAAATGTGCGCAACTGGTCAATCTGTGAATAGGTCATAGAAGCCGGTATTAGCTTTAATTGATGGAATCACTTGAAGTTTCCTGAAATCTCTTAACTGATGTCATAACTACATTTTCACAAGTGCTTTTTAACCTTCTTTCTCAAGTATACTTGAAAATGCACCACTTGCCCACTCTTTGTTTAAAATTTTCTTGGGGCAGAACCCTTCTGAACCCCCCTTATGACAGTCGGGCTCACTGGGCTCTCATTGCAAACTTTTACGCCCTACCACTTTCAAATGTCACCAGCCGCCACTGGCTGCAGCCAAAAATTGATGCAATTTTTCTAGCAACAATTTCTGGCCGATTAAATGGGGTCTGATATTCCCACAAGCAGGAAACTTGGGTGTTGGAATGCCAGGCCATTCATGAACAGGCAGCGCAATCTCACACCTGGATACCGCTCCGCCTGACTCTTAATCAGGTCCATAGCGTCCATCATGCTAGAAACCTTACTCCCTCAGGTCATATTTGAGCCAGAGCATTGGAGTTAAAAAAAAGGATGTAGGGATGTTTAAAAAGTGCCTTTATTTAGTGTGACTTGTGCTGCAGCCCTTTTCTGGGCTGCAGCAGAATCTGCAGTAGAAAAAAGGCATTTTACGACCACCTGCACAGCAGTCGTATCATAATGGGGCGGGCGGGACCACAGACGTCTAAGGAGAGCTTGGACATGGTCAAACTACTTTGAAGGTTTCCAACAGCCACAGGCCTTTAGCTTGCAAGTGTACCATCCTGGGGAAAATATACGCATGCCCCTTTAGGGGTGCTTCAGTTTAAGGCCAGGATTACTTAGCAGTAATCTTCATTTTACTTAGTTGTTGATCCCTCATTACAGGGTTTATTTATGAGATCCTGCTAGAATTAGGTCAGATAGATTCATGTCTGTATTTGTTTCTCATTGTATGGGATTTTAAGTGGCAAGAGAAACATCACTGGACCTGAGCGGTTACCCAAACTCTAACTATGCCTCCTCAGACGAACCCGATCTCGACATTTCAGAAGTGCTCTAAGACATTTTGTAATGCCAGAGATTACTTGATACCATAATGATTACTACTAAGTGATCTGAACATTACCTTTTCATCCTCCTCTTGCTCACTCTAGTCCTAGGAATGAAAGTTCCAGGTACACTGCAAAGCTCTATCAACTGCACCTTTTTTCCTTTGTCCTTGGTGTTCCCCCGGTATTATGCTATTTGACAATATTTTGTGAGGCCCCTTATCTCTAAGGACCCCTCAAATGGCAGATCAGTGAGTTTCGGGGTCATCATTTTGCTGAACTCTGAGATTAGACCCTCCACTGAACTGCCCACTTAGTAGTCTTAAGGGGGTAGCCCCTTCCAGCTCACTCTCTGAGGTGGTGGCAACTGTTCATAATGTGTAGGGTCCATGGGAGCTGCCGACTGGTCTCCCACTGTAAAGTGAATTAAAGAGGCTTTGGGCAGAGCCATTGCAAGCAACTCCCTTAAGAAACATGATGCTGAGTAAATTGCAGTAAAAGCCTTCACAAATATTACTGGTGCTTCTCACATTAGGGTTACCAATAACTGTTCAGAGACATATGTTTAAATGTAAGAATGGCATTTAAAAGTTGGGGTATGAATGCTGCCAACATTATTTTTCTGTTCTTTCTTTTTGTCCAGGGAATCTTGCTACAACAGATCCAGGAAACTGTACCTATGTCTCAACAGAACCACCGTGGAGCCCACCAACGGAAAGCCACCAGGGACAAGGAAAATGTCTGCTTCATTTAATCCTCTGGTGATTGCACTGTCGGTCCCCGGCAATGTTTCTAAATCTCTTTCCAGAAAAGAAAAGCAATTTAGCTTCATGGAATGTCAAGAAATGTGTTCAAACAGTCCCTCTTGCTGGAAACCTCTGGCAGTGGAACACTCCTCAACCCCAAGAATGCCACAACAAAAACACCACCCATTGTCATGAACTGCTTGAGGATTTAACGCCTAGCTCGTTGTCATCACTTAGACGTGAAATACAACCTTCTCCACAAGACACCTGGTCAGCTCCTAAATAGAAATGGGAGCTAATATAAGGCATATAGGGGGGGCATGTGCACTTCAAGCATCATGATTCTAGCACATGCAAGAAAATGCAGGCACATCTTATGTTTCCTTTGACATCTCCTAATGAAATCCATCATCCAAGTGACACAATGCTTCAATAGTATCTTGGCCCACCACTGCTCCATAACAAAGCCTTTGATCACTCCTAAGGGAAATCGTCTGTCTTGCCCAAGACAATCTCACGCTATTGAACAGGGTTTTTATCCTAGGTCAACTCAATAATGGGACCGAGGGACCGATAACCCCGCTAACATTTACCTTCAAAGCATTATAAAGGATATGGATAACCAGGGCTTCCATCAATGAGGTAAATAAAAAACCCATTCCTGAGACTATAATATGAGCCCCTTTTCCTCCTTGATCACTGAACTTCAGGATGTTGACTGATAACTTATCTCCTGGGCAACCATATTAAACCGTGGTTCCTCCTCTGGAATCATCCATCCTCACTGAATCCGGAGTAGATCATACTAGGAACCTTATGGTCAGACACTATCAAAATCATCTCTGATGCCCCCTCGAGGAGCAAGCCTCTAATGAAAAACCTTCAATGTATATAGGGAACCACATGACTATCATCTTGAAAGACTTCAAACTCAACCATCAGCTGCATGCTTGTGACACCCGTATCTACTTCAAGTCACAAGCTAGATGAATGATCTAGAAATTGTCAGCAGATAACTTAATAAATGCCCAAGACTGGACAAAGCACAATATCTTTTGAAGATAGGGATCACAATTCATTGTCCCTGTTGATATATACCCTTTGCTATTCACTTTGGATGATTCAATGGGGAGTCCACAGTTTGCCCAGAAGGCTTGCAGCCTTCGAGCTTTGTCTAATAGTGCTACACATTGTATCCCGCACATAAACACAACTGTCCTTGTGCTCTCTCTAGTTGTGTCTCAACTGGAGTACTGCACTGCCTTGTATGCAGGGTAATCAAAAAAAGACATGGCTCCTCTCTTAAATTATTACAACAAACAAATGATGGACGGAATGCTGACAATGCATACATTCTCCCCCAGTCAAGAGATCTGGGTTAAATCCATTGTTCTTTTGCCCACTACACCACCCCAGTTTAGACATGGCCATATGCAAATCAGTCTTGACCCTGTGCCTCATGGGAACAGTCCAGCCCGAACCCGCCAAGCCATGTCTTCCCTGGAGCGGAATCAAGCATCCTAGGACCGGTTTCTGGCTATCAGCCGTCATCAGCCAGGATGCTTGTTTCCAGTCCAGGGAGGACCTGGCTTGGCAGTTCGGACTGGACTGTTCCCATGAGGCACAGGGTCAAGACTGATTTGCATATGGCTGGGTTCAAACTGGAATGGCATGGTGAGCAAAAAAACGATGAATTTAGGCCCAGATCTCTGTACTGGGGTGAATGTATGACATTGTTCTGCATTCTGTCCATCAATTGTTGTTTTTGCATTTGTCACCCCGAGTGGGACGGGAATGCTCAGACGTGAGTCCCGTGCTCTCCATGCCACTGGAATCAAGCTATCCTGGCTGAAGAGGGGTGAAACCCCGAAACCGGTCCTAGGATGCTTGTTTCCAGTCCAGGGAGGACCTGGCTTGGCAGTTCGGACTGGACTGTTCCCATGAGGCACAGGGTCAAGACTGATTTGCATATGGCTGGGTTCAAACTGGAATGGCATGGTGAGCAAAAAAATGATGGATTTAGGCCCAGATCTCTGTACTGGGGTGAATGTATGACATTGTTCTGCATTCTGTCCATCAATTGTTGTTTTTGCATTTGTCACCCCGAGTGGGACGGGCATGCTCAGACGTGAGTCCCGTGCTCTCCGTGCCACTGGAATCAAGCTATCCTGGCTGAAGAGGGGTGAAACCCCGAAACCGGTCCTAGGATGCTTGTTTCCAGTCCAGGGAGGACCTGGCTTGGCAGTTCGGACTGGACTGTTCCCATGAGGCACAAGGTCAAGACTGATTTGCATATGGCTGGGTTCAAACTGGAATGGCATGGTGAGCAAAAAAACGATGGATTTAGGCCCAGATCTCTGTACTGGGGTGAATGTATGACATTGTTCTGCATTCTGTCCATCAATTGTTGTTTTTGCATTTGTCCCCCCGAGTGGGACGGGTATGCTCAGACGTGAGTCCCGTGCTCTCCATGCCACTGGAATCAAGCTATCCTGGCTGAAGAGGGGTGAAACCCCGAAACCGGTCCTAGGATGCTTGTTTCCAGTCCAGGGAGGACCTGGCTTGGCAGTTCGGACTGGACTGTTCCCATGAGGCACAGGGTCAAGACTGATTTGCATATGGCTGGGTTCAAACTGGAATGGCATGGTGAGCAAAAAAACGATGGATTTAGGCCCAGATCTCTGTACTGGGGTGAATGTATGACATTGTTCTGCATTCTGTCCATCAATTGTTGTTTTTGCATTTGTCACCCCGAGTGGGACGGGCATGCTCAGACGTGAGTCCTGTGCTCTCCATGCCACTGGAATCAAGCTATCCTGGCTGAAGAGGGGTGAAACTCCGAAACCGGTCCTAGGATGCTTGTTTCCAGTCCAGGGAGGACCTGGCTTGGCAGTTCGGACTGGACTGTTCCCATGAGGCACAGGGTCAAGACTGATTTGCATATGGCTGGGTTCAAACTGGAATGGCATGGTGAGCAAAAAAACGATGGATTTAGGCCCAGATCTCTGTACTGGGGTGAATGTATGACATTGTTCTGCATTCTGTCCATCAATTGTTGTTTTTGCATTTGTCACCCCGAGTGGGACGGGTATGCTCAGACGTGAGTCCCGTGCTCTCCATGCCACTGGAATCAAGCTATCCTGGCTGAAGAGGGGTGAAATCCCGAAACCGGTCCTAGGATGCTTGTTTCCAGTCCAGGGAGGACCTGGCTTGGCAGTTCGGACTGGACTGTTCCCATGAGGCACAGGGTCAAGACTGATTTGCATATGGCTGGGTTCAAACTGGAATGGCATGGTGAGCAAAAAAACGATGGATTTAGGCCCAGATCTCTGTACTGGGGTGAATGTATGACATTGTTCTGCATTCTGTCCATCAATTGTTGTTTTTGCATTTGTCCCCCCGAGTGGGACGGGTATGCTCAGACGTGAGTCCCGTGCTCTCCATGCCACTGGAATCAAGCTATCCTGGCTTAAGAGGGGTGAAACCCCGAAACCGGTCCTAGGATGCTTGTTTCCAGTCCAGGGAGGACCTGGCTTGGCAGTTCGGACTGGACTGTTCCCATGAGGCACAGGGTCAAGACTGATTTGCATATGGCTGGGTTCAAACTGGAATGGCATGGTGAGCAAAAAAACGATGGATTTAGGCCCAGATCTCTGTACTGGGGTGAATGTATGACATTGTTCTGCATTCTGTCCATCAATTGTTGTTTTTGCATTTGTCACCCCGAGTGGGACGGGTATGCTCAGACGTGAGTCCCGTGCTCTCCATGCCACTGGAATCAAGCTATCCTGGCTGAAGAGGGGTGAAATCCCGAAACCGGTCCTAGGATGCTTGTTTCCAGTCCAGGGAGGACCTGGCTTGGCAGTTCGGACTGGACTGTTCCCATGAGGCACAGGGTCAAGACTGATTTGCATATGGCTGGGTTCAAACTGGAATGGCATGGTGAGCAAAAAAACGATGGATTTAGGCCCAGATCTCTGTACTGGGGTGAATGTATGACATTGTTCTGCATTCTGTCCATCAATTGTTGTTTTTGCATTTGTCACCCCGAGTGGGACGGGTATGCTCAGACGTGAGTCCCTTGCTCTCCATGCCACTGGAATCAAGCTATCCTGGCTGAAGAGGGGTGAAACCCCGAAACCGGTCCTAGGATGCTTGTTTCCAGTCCAGGGAGGACCTGGCTTGGCAGTTCGGACTGGACTGTTCCCATGAGGCACAGGGTCAAGACTGATTTGCATATGGCTGGGTTCAAACTGGAATGGCATGGTGAGCAAAAAAACGATGGATTTAGGCCCAGATCTCTGTACTGGGGTGAATGTATGACATTGTTCTGCATTCTGTCCATCAATTGTTGTTTTTGCATTTGTCACCCCGAGTGGGACGGGTATGCTCAGACGTGAGTCCCGTGCTCTCCATGCCACTGGAATCAAGCTATCCTGGCTGAAGAGGGGTGAAATCCCGAAACCGGTCCTAGGATGCTTGTTTCCAGTCCAGGGAGGACCTGGCTTGGCAGTTCGGACTGGACTGTTCCCATGAGGCACAGGTTCAAGACTGATTTGCATATGGCTGGGTTCAAACTGGAATGGCATGGTGAGCAAAAAACGATGGATTTAGGCCCAGATCTCTGTACTGGGGTGAATGTATGACATTGTTCTGCATTCTGTCCATCAATTGTTGTTTTTGCATTTGTCACCCCGAGTGGGACGGGTATGCTCAGACGTGAGTCCCGTGCTCTCCATGCCACTGGAATCAAGCTATCCTGGCTGAAGAGGGGTGAAACCCCGAAACCGGTCCTAGGATGCTTGTTTCCAGTCCAGGGAGGACCTGGCTTGGCAGTTCGGACTGGACTGTTCCCATGAGGCACAGGGTCAAGACTGATTTGCATATGGCTGGGTTCAAACTGGAATGGCATGGTGAGCAAAAAAACGATGGATTTAGGCCCAGATCTCTGTACTGGGGTGACTGTATGACATTGTTCTGCATTCTGTCCATCAATTGTTGTTTTTGCGCTCCTCTCTTAAATTAGGCAGTGGAATTACAAGACACCCTTACCTGGGACTGAAGACCAACTCTTAATCAGACGTCTGAGACCTTATTCCTGGTTCAAAAGTCAACATGGCCTCCATCTTGGCAACATAGCCAAGGAGTAGCAACCCTACCGAAACATGATTCAATCACTTCCAGTCGATCACTTATGCCACTTGGACATCTGCCCATCCAGATACAAATCTTTTAGCGGCACACTCTACACACCCTTGGCTAGACACAATAGAACACTCTTTAAGTCCCACCTCCTCCGTTTTGTATTTGGCAGTGTAAATAACCTCCTCAACGACACAGTTGCCAACCGCCCTCCTCAGAACATTACAGACCACTTATAAGTTCAGAAATTGCACAGGCACTGAAGCATCTCCATTTGTTCGACTCAAAGTCTAGGGCTTTACAGTCCACATTATACCAAAGGGATTATTATGGACCCTTGATATGGGCCCTGTCTCATTTTCCTACCCTCCCTTCAGCGCTCCGTCAGTTTATGCAAAGCATGTGGGGGCATATCAACAACAACCGGCGATAATTATCTCTAAGCGCACTTAGCGCTAGGATAATTATCGCCGGCTAGCGTGAATTTTTATCGCTGAGATAGCGTGCTATTAGCAACGCTTATCTCAATAGCGATAAAAATCCTCACGCTAACAGGCTAACGTGAGATTATCGCTGGAAACCCAGCGATAATCTCACGTTACCTTGTTGATAGGGACAGGCAAACTTAGCCATGATATCCTCCTTCCATAGGATATCATGGCTAAGTCTTAAAAATACCAGACGTAAAAAAGCAGCGTTAACCGCAGTTAGCGCTGCTTTTTTTGTCTCTAACAGGGTTAGCGACTTTCTTGATAATAGGAGAAATGTCGCTTAGCGACATTTCTCCTATTATTTTACTCTGGAACGCCCCCTTTGCATCTCATTAGAGATGCAAGGGGAAGCGTAGAGTAAAAGGGTGCTAACATGCAAATTTGCATGTTAGCACCCTGTTGTTGAGACCACTTATAAGTTCAGAAATTGCACAGGCACTGAAGCATCTCCATTTGTTCGACTCAAAGTCTAGGGCTTTACAGTCCACATTATACCAAAGGGATTATTATGGACCTTTGATATGGGCCCTGTCTCATTTTCCTACCCTCCCTTCAGCGCTCCGTCAGTTTATGCAAAGCATGTGGGGGCATATCAACAACAACCGGCGATAATTATCTCTAAGCGCACTTAGCGCTAGGATAATTATCGCCGGCTAGCGTGAATTATTATCGCTGAGATAGCGTGCTATTAGCAACGCTTATCTCAATAGCGATAAAAATCCTCACGCTAACAGGCTAACGTGAGATTATCGCTGGAAACCCAGCGATAATCTCACGTTACCTTGTTGATAGGGACAGGCAAACTTAGCCATGATATCCTCCTTCCATAGGATATCATGGCTAAGTCTGAAAAATACCAGACGTAAAAAAGCAGCGTTAACCGCAGTTAGCGCTGCTTTTTTTGTCTCTAACAGGGTTAGCGACTTTCTTGATAATAGGAGAAATGTCGCTTAGCGACAATTTTCCTATTATTTTACTCTGGAACGCCCCCTTTGCATCTCATTAGAGATGCAAGGGGAAGCGTAGAGTAAAAGGGTGCTAACATGCAAATTTGCATGTTAGCACCCTGTTGTTGATAGGGCGCTAGTTTTATCTCTCCTTTTTTGGCTTTTAAAGCCAAAAAAGCAGAGATAAAGCCCTTGTTGATATGCCCCGTGGTGCTTACAGAAAATTTTTTGAAAATAAAAATAATTAAACCTAATGAGAACTAGCTTTAAATGAGTTCGACATGCGGAGCAGCGGCTGAACAGTCTCATGATCACATATACGACGTCATCCAAATACAAACGTCCAGCCCGGTCATTACTTCAAAGTTCGACGGGGCTGACTTAGTCCTTCATCTTTCTGAGATCGATAAATTGAGCACTCTTAATTTAGGTGTCGGTAGTATTTGCTACTGTAAATATAAAAACCGTAGCACTTGCTAAATGTATTTATTATCATAATTATTCCAGACCATTTATTTAAATTTTAGCCCTATTAGAGCTCAAATCTTTTGATTTTGTATTGGAGTCTGCTACCACAAACAACACATTCGCACATGGCTGCGGCGAGAAAAGAGACAGCTGCAAGATACTCCCTTACCATCAAGAAGGACACCTTCAGGTCTCAGCTTCAGCTATCAGCTTTATCATAGGCACTTGAAGTCTTCTTTCCTAGGCAGATGCCAGCGCGAGGCTCTGTCAATAAGTCACAGAATAGAACAAACCGTGCCAGAGAAGGAACATCTCCTCTCAAACTACAGTGGCTTGAAAAATCCATCATTACAGCGGTGACAACTGCAGTCAAGCTAAACAGGAGTTAGATGGTCTCTCCAATTCAGAAATGACTAATGCAACCACTATAGCGACACCCCCGCTTCATAAATGTAACCTCCATCCCCACACTCTAGCATAGCATTAAAGAAAATCATAATAATCGAGGCAGGCAAGCACATTGTCACCTATTCTAGTTCTTCGCTGTCACCCTGCCGCAGGCCCTTTAGAGCGTTCATTGTCACACAACAAATCCTATTAATGGTGACAATTTCAAAGTTGGGAATGACCTGGCACACTTGGATGCTAAGCTTCCACTAGACAGCCTGGGTCAGAGGTTCCCTGGTGCTCTTTAATGAGAGTGGACCATGCAGCCCCAGGAGGAGGGATGGAAAGCAGAGCATGATCTAGTTTCCTCTACTACAGAACATATTGGTACCCTGTATGGCAGCCACTGCTGAAACAAGATGCAGTTTTGCATTCAACCCACTGCAGGGAAATAGAAGAAGCAAGAGAACCAGGAACCGAGATAATCAAAAAACATCAGGTGTGGTATAATTTTACCCGTCCAACCACAAATGCATACACTGGCAAGAGTTATCACTGTTGAGAATCACAAAGCCATTTGCTCTCGTAAAGCAGACTTGCGGCAGCAATGAGGCACACTAAACATTTTCAAAAGATGGCCCAGAAGATGTACATCTTTTTATTGCCATTATGGCTTAATACAATTTCCCAGAAGTCCCACGCAACAGGAGGGAAGCGAAGGATCAAAACGTGGCCTGCCTTGTGAGTTTGGAGGTATTCGCAAACTCCTCTCTGACTCTTTCCCACCCTGAAAAAGGGTTCAAGGTTTGAACTCGCGAAGACCTGGAGTAAATCCCCTTCCCGTGTGGAAAGGGGAACACAAAACCCCTAAACTTGTTAGAGGTGGAAAGGAAATGGGAAATTGTACCTAGGGCCGTCTTTCCCATCAGCACATTGTACCAAATGCACAGTTCTGCACTGGGGATGTGCCAACACCAAAACGCGCCCTATGAATTGTAGTAGTTAGAACATAGAGTGTTATATCAGAATGTGGATTACGTGTTCCATTATAGCTAGTGTGTGTGGACAGCAGCCAGACTAACCTGATGTATTCAATGAATGTAATTGGCCTTGTTCATTGATGCACATTCTGCATTCTGAGGAGTGGTCCAGGGCAGTTGCTCTGCTCCAATAAAGCTCCCTTTTAAACATCACTTCTGAGCAGTTTGTACCACTACATGAATGCATAAGTAGCACGCTTGGAAAGCTGCTTTCTAGGCACACTACTGGGAATGTTCATATAACTGCATCTATGCGAAGGAGACCTTTTAAGGGCGTGTGTTTTAGATTCCCTTTCTGAACCGCCCCTGGATAAAGAAAATTGTAGCCAAGTTGCTCTAACGCTCTCAATAACCCCTTCACCCATCTTGGCTTTGATAGATGCATTTTTTCCAGAGTCCATGCTTATAAATGGGCCTGGCCAAACACTTTGAAGTGTTTCCCAGACATTCACAATGGGTCAATTTGTGGCACTTCACTACAGGTACATTTGCACTTTTGCCCCACTTCCATTTTTAGGACATTTGCAGAGCATTCACTACTCCATGCTTAGATAAAGAGGTGGAATGAATTAATTGTATATGCTATGTTATGCTGCTGGTGGAAATGTAATAACCATATTTAAACCTAATGCAACTCCCTATATCTACAAGTTACCATGCGCCAAGTGACAAATCCGTTTGTGGTGTGCCCTATTAAAGTAATAAATATTATATGTGGGGCTTTTGTAATACACACACACTCGGAGAACTGCATCATCTTTGCTACCATTTTTGTAAGTTTAGGAAAACGTCATACAAAGGCAAGGTGGGTTGCGATATATTGCAGTTTTTTCAAGTTGGAGACGCTGAGAGTTCATCCTTAAATTTCCCTGTTTCCCAGTTTAGATACTGAAGAATATTTTCTCCTGTTTTTACCGTCACACTTATACTCTGTGTTAGATAAAGAGAGAGACCCCTTTACAACCAGGGGATTAGGGTACTACTAAAAGGTAGATAAAATTTGTTGTCCCTTGGCACAAATAATAAGTTTGACAATTAAGTTCAGTTCTTTTACACCCTGATATCTGAGCCCATTTGTTAGGACATAGACCTCAACTTTAAAAAATCAGAACAAACACTTTATTCCGTATATAAAAATGTTATACATTAAATTTATTAAAAACACATTCTAATACAATTAAAAATAGACATATAACTGTCTAATATCATAAAGCACAATTCATACAGAACTCACTTCATATACAATACACAATACCCTCCTCAGTTTGGACACATAATACTGCAACAGACACATTAGAGAGACAAGAAAGAAGACAGTATATTTTGTCATTAATTAACACATCCGTTCTCACAGAGTTCTTTTAGCAATAATTCATCCTAAGCCTTTTCTAAAATTCTATATCATTAGGAGAACCTCTTCCAAGGAATTGTGTTGTCCATTCTTGTCTTTTATGACTAAATTAGTACGCTGTATTATAAATCAATACAAAACGATCTTACCTGGATCAAAGGGAACCATAGAGAATGCACTATGTGGTCTATATTTAGAGGTGTATCTGGTTTATCCGCTTTTGGCTTTTAAACAAACAGGCCTTTCAATGCCAAGGTTGACAAGCTTCTGTTTAGAAAAGGAAACACAAGACTGCAAGGCACTTGACAGCTATAACAAGTACTCCATGTACAGTTCTTTGTTTCATGGATGCATTTATTGCTAAAGATAGAGTTATATTCCCTTTCTGTCTCACATAAACTAGCACAGCAACTGGAAGCAATTAACTCTGCAAGTTAATGTGCTCCAGTCAATAACTAAAGATAGGAAGTGCTCTAACTTTAAACTTTTTTACTAACTCTTAGTGATACGGGGCTATGCTGTAAGAACTGATCAAGACTGTTTAATGCCCTAAAGTCCTTTATTGAAGAAAGACAGGTATATAGGCAGGAACCCACCGCAACTCAGGAAGCAGGCTGACGAGCGGAGAGTAACTGACTCACGGCCCTGGCGTAACGAAACTTGCGGGGGCCCCCCTGCAAGGCACGTGGAGGGCCCCCTCTGTTCTCAATCAGTAGCTCTGCAGTCAGGGTGCTGTGCTCAGGGGGCCCCCTGGAGCTTGGGGCCCCCCCGCACCGCGGGGGCTGCGGGGGCCTGTGTTACGCCACTGACTCACGGAACCAGAACCCTGAGACATAAAGTGTTCTGAAAGTATTAAAGATACAGAAGCAATAAATAAATTACATACCACAACACCTCCCTTACCCCACAAAAACAAACAAACAATTAGTCAAGAACATAATCCATCAATGTAGATGGCAGCCTGATGGTGCGATAACTGCGAGAAAGCCGTCCCTCAACACCAACTTGAGAATTTGGTGTAGAGAAAGAGCCACCAACAACATGTGCAACAGGAACAATGGGATCATTTTCAGCACAGAAGACCCAAATGCGATGCCAGGCTGAATATCAAAAGCTGAAGAATATTCATTGTTTTCATCTCTATCATCATAAACTTGTTTAAAAATCTCAACTTGTTGAATTTGTGAGTTTCACCACGCGATCCTTATTCCACCATCCCCTCCCATCCAACAGAACAGAAGGTTTACTAACCCTCATTACACGTACAGGAAGAGAAAAGGTGGATTGACCTTTGGAAACTTTGAAATGTTTCTTAATGAGAACCCAATCATTAACTGAAAAGTCCTCTAGTTTGACTCTAGAGTTGCTGTCATATAATTTGTTTTGCGTGATTTGTTTGGACAAAACTCTACCTCTAAACTCTACCTCTAATGACATCACGATCATCACTCACAAACCTCTTACCAATCAAAGAGGATCCAGCATAAAGATTAGAAAACCATTCAGGGATCAATTTTTATCGTGCTTCCCTACCTCTGAGAGCTTTGGAAGGAGTGATTCCAGTAGTGGAATGAGGTGAAGTGAGATAAGGCCAAGCGTTCTCTTGCAAGAAATCAGCAACATGAACATCAGCTGCAACATTAGTCTGAATACCTTCCTTAAGAATGCGATTAGCCCTCTCAACTAATCCATTAGTAGAAGGACTGTATAAGGCAACTTGGTAGTGTTTAATATCAAATTTATCCAAGAAATCAGTCGTTTGCTTAGAGACCAAAGAAACACCATTGTCCGTAACAATGGAACAAGGTGCTCCTTCAACTTTGAAAATGTTCTCTAAAAAAGAAATGACAGAAGCGGAGTTAGCCACTTCAACAAAAGAGTAATATAACCATTTAGAATAAAAGCCTAAACCCACTAACAAGTATCTCATCCGAGATGGAAGAAGATTGAAAGGCCCAGAAAAGTCAAGAGCAATTTTCTCCCAAGGCATCTCAGGAAAAGGAACCGGAAACACAGATTTCTTTGTTGAGTTTCCAGTGTTTATCTGAGACAACACACTTGGGACAAAGAGAGCTCCTCACTGACTTGTGCAACAGATCTCAACTCACTTGATAAGGTTTTACTAGTGGGCCACGAGTTTCTAACAAAAAACTCCACTTTCTTCAGAACTTCATCCTTTTCCATGGCTAGGACCCAATCTTCATGTGAAAATTTACCACCACTCACAGATACTATATCAATGGCACCAACAACACAGTCATCATCAAGGTCGTCTAAAGCACTGAAACTACAAGATAAAGGAATACGAGATAAACAGTCAGCATGGACATTCCTTCCACCTTGGATATACTTGACATCTAGATCGTATTCTTGTAATTTGGAAAGAAGCCTGACCAGGCGAGCAGAAGCTTTACCCAAACCATTACCAGCTAAGTGAAACAACAAAGGTTTGCTATCAGTAAAAATATCAAATTTCTTCCCCCAAATGTAGGGTTTGAACTACTGCACCGCCCAAACAATACCCAGGGCCTCCTTCTCAATGGTGCTATAGTGTCACTCAGCTTCAGAAATAGATCTAGAAGCAAAAGCAATGGTATTCTCTTGCCCATCTACCCCTGCCCAAAAACAGCTCCTACTCCTTTAAGACTAACAGCAACGGTGATGAAAGATTCACCAGAAGGATCAAACGAGCGTAAAGCAGGGGCATTGATAACAAAAGATTTGAGCTTCTCAAACACTGTAGACATGTAGTCAAATTTCACACCTTTTTTCAGTAAATCTCTCAAAGTTTGCACAGCAAGAGAGTAACCTTGGACAAATCTGGCATAGTATTCGCAAAGGCCAAGAAGAAACGTAAAGTATCTTTATCAATAAGCACAGGGGTATTTTTAGGTTTAAATCTTTTTATTGAGATTTGTCAAAATACAAAAACCATCACTGCCAAATATATGCAATAGGCGTAAATACCTTGGGCAGGTTAGTTCACGGAACTGTGAGGCAAGAAGGGGCAGAAATGGTTGCCAAAGGTCCCCAAAAGCCGAGCCCTACCCTGCTAGTGTAAGGGTCAGCTTCTCCATCCCCAAAACGTGCCACAAGCGCTGCAACCAACCTAAAAAGGTGGGGGTTTGAGAGGTTCGCCAATGGATCAGAATGTTTTGAGTTGCTGAACCTAAAGCTATCGCTATCTGGTGGCCTCTTTTGGATTTGAGCGGGTACGTTAAAGGGTTTGGAAGGCCCAAGAGTATGTTAACTGGGAATCTCGGTATTCGGGTGTCTAAATGCTTGTCTACCTCATCTAAGATCTGGGACCAGTATGGTTGTATGTGTTCGCTGTCCCATAGAAGGTGTACCAAAGTTCCCCGCTTTGCCACACCCCTGCCAGCATTCAGCGCTCTGATGGGGATCTGTCTTGTGGATGCATACTGGCATATAGTACCAGTAGGTGGCCAACTTCATCAGTGTTTCGGTCAATCCCACGTTGCTTGTCGTATGTCGTGCCCTGTAATACACTCCCTCCCACTCTTTGTGGCTAAGTGCTTGACCAAGATCTCATTCCCAGTGTGCGCAACCTGCATTGTATGTATGTGTGTGTCGGGAGAGTAGCATTTTATAGAGATCGGTGATTAACTACTTGTCCGAAGTGCACGTTATAAGCCATTTTTCATAGGAGGTGAGGTGGTGTTGTGAATGTGGTCTAAAGTGCGGGAGGAGCACCCAGTGACGGACCTGTAAGTACTGAAGCCTCTCCGATTCAGGGACTCTATAATTTGCCCTGACCTGCATGAAAGAGAGGACACCCTCAATCTCCAAAAGATGCCTTAGGGCACGGCATTCTGTGGGGCGCCAATGTATGAAAGCAGTCTCACCCATCCCCAGATCAAAATCAGGATTATCCAAGAGTGGGGTGAGGGGGAGGGAAAGGTAGTCAATTTATATTTGGTGTTAGTCTGGTCCCAAGCTTCTAGAGTTGTATGCATTATACAAGATGCATAGAGATTAGGGGGCCTATGGGAACTCCTAAGGAAGGGGATCTTCTGCAAGGATGTGCCCGCTACAGCCAGTGGTTCTCCAAATTTGTACGGCTCCGCTCAACAAAGTGGCGTAGCTGTGCTGCATGGTAATAGAGCTGAAGATCGGGGATATCCAATCCGCCCTACTCAGGTGGTAGTGTACTAATGGTTCTCTTCAGTCGGGGTTTGCGGCCAGCCAGATGAAGTAAGAGAGTTCTGTCTGAACCCACCTGATCCACCCGGACGGAGGTTTCAGTGGGAGTGTCTGGAATAGATATAGTATTTTGGGCAATTTAGTCATTTTAATGGCAGCCACTCTGCCTTGCCAGGATATAGGGGAGTGTTTCCATCGTCTCAAATCCGTGCGGACCTGTGTATGTAGCACAGCATAATTGATTGAGGCTATTGACTGCAGTGTGGGAGCTAGTAGGATACCTAAATATGGGACAGTGTCTTCTGACCATTGAATGGGGTGCTGGGTTTGTAGGCTCGTCAGCGTTTGAGGAGACAAGGAAAGATTGAGTGCAACTGACTTCTCAACGTTGACTTTGAACCCCAAGGCATTCGCGAAGGAGTTTAACTCCGACAGGAAGTCCCCCAAGGCTGAAGCTGGCTCAGAGAGTGTAACCAAGACGTCATCTGCATGCAAGCTGATAGTGTGGGTGTCTCCTCCAAATTTAATCCCGGTAATCTGGGTGTGTTTCCTAACTCTTTGGGCCATGAGCTCCATGTACAGCGCAAAGAGCAGAGGGGAAAGAGGGTACCCCTGTCTTGTGCCTTTGCCCATGGGAAAGCAGGTTGACGTGTGCCTATTAACTCGGACGCCCAAATGAAACAAAAAATTTCCTGAATGAACAATCAAAACATTTCTGTACCTGAATAACAATAATCGGGAGAGGAGTCAGTCATCAAAGTATGACCAGCAAGAGTTCACTATGGGATCCATTGTGTGGCCAAGTACTGTCTCCCCTCTCCCGCCCATTGCCCACCCCAAATGCAATGTAAGAAAGTGGGATGAAACATCCCCAATCTGTCTCATTAATACTTCGTCTTCGCTAGAGCATCCGGCAGGGACTCCAGAACAGCCTGTTGGCCTTTCGTGATCTCCTCCCGGTCCGGTCGCTTCATTCGTCGCCTGCAGCCTTGTCTGTTCCAGCCCGAGGGTGGGTCGTTGCTTCCGGGGGCAGGGTTTTAACGCTCTTCATCATCTTGGGGGAGTTCGACCCCTAGCAGCTGACTGGCTTCTGTGAATGAGCGTAACTGGTAACTGGAGTATTTTGCCGTTAAGGCGGAAGATAAGATGGAACGGGTAGCCCAAGGAGATCCTGGAGACGCAGCACTTCCTGCTGCAGTGTTGTTAATTCCATATCTCTACCGTCTCCCCTATCCTCCAGTGCGGCTACTCGTTCACCGATCCTCTCCACATCCCTCCTTATACCTTTAATTTCGGACGTGAGATCACGTTTTGCTCTTGTCACGGGTTCCTCCCCGGATCCATCTGCTTTGCGTGGGCCGCTTCTCACGTGCCAGGGTGGTCCATCGTGCCACTACTTTGTGGACGTGCAAAGAGTTCCTTCAGGGTTTTGTCCTTTTTCCCTCGCATGGAGGACATAATCTTGCTTCCACCCGTGCCGCTGTGCAGCACGTGGATCGGGTCGTAGCTAGCGCCAAGCAACTAGGGACTCCAGGTGGCCACGTGTATGGATAGTGATTCTACCATCCCTGGGGTGCGAGCGCCGAGCGCCTAGCGTAGCAGGCCCCTAGCGTAGCTGTGGCCTCTGTGACATAGGGGACTTGCCCCTGTCTGCGGATCGTGCTGCGTTCTCCACTCACTCCGCTCTTTAAGTTGCCAGCCTAGGTCTTGATCGGCCCAATGGTAACTAGCGGCAATTCTCGATGAGGGCTGTCCTCGCAGGTAGGGCGCAAGCTTAAGTCAGCACCCCCAGCTGCCGGATCCGTGGTGCCCACTGTATTGCCAAAATGCTGCGCATCACCCTTTGCTTGGCTATATCGGAGTCGGCCTGGGAGGTCTGCTCAAAGTGACCCTGTAGGGCAAAAACCAAGGGGGGCTGTGTCCAGGACCCGCTTTGCCCCCGGGTCCTGCCACTTCAGCTGTGTCTAGTCGCCACCACACTCCTCTGCATTCACCCAAGGCCCCCATACCTGCTTACTTAGAGGACCCGTGGGAGGCATTGGGCGGTGGTGGGTCGGCTTCTATCATGGGAACAAACTCTGGGCGGATGGAAAAAGGAAACGGGGGAGCAAGCGGCAGGAGTGCGGTACGCCTGCAAGCTGCACCCAGGCCTAGCTGGCCCGCTTCCGCAGGCCACCCCGTCCCACCCTCAGTGGCCACCCACTAATGTTGGCCGCGCTCACACCCTACACTGCAGTGTTCCTCCCTCGCAGGGTTGCAGTGGCCCCGTCCCTCAAATGCAGTGGACTTCCAGGGCGCACAAAGGTTGCTGTGCCGCTCTGCCGCTATGGGCCCATTGCTAGGCATCGTGGGTGCTGTGGGCCTCCTCGTGCGGATAATCACCGAGCCCGCGGTCTTCAGTGGCGCTGAGAGGGCGGGGGCCCGACAATCAAGGCCGTCCCCGCAATGCGGCCGTAGTAAAGTGCTGCCCCGGTCGGCACACCGTAATCTCGGCCTGGGACTGCTGCTGGCACCAGGCGGGTCTTGTAACTTAGGCCGGAGTGAGACCAGGGGGCCCACCTGTTCGCCTCACCCCTGCGAGGCAATTTCGGCTATCAAGCGTCACACAGTGCTCACCTCCGTTGTCCGTCGGGCACGGGCCAAGCGCTCCTGATGCTAGCCCCGGGAGACTCACCGAGTCGCGGGTCTCTCGCACCATGCGGCCACGATATCTCTCGGCGCCTCCCATCTCAGTAGTCGGCGTTGCAGAGTGGCACACCAGCTCCAGAAAGAATCAGTTGGCTACCCCGGTGTCCCCAGGCCAGGGTGCAGTGGTTGATGGGTCTCTGTGCCCGTTGGGAACACAGTAAAACGCAGTTCTGGGCTGACGGCAGGCGGGAGCTCAGGGAACAGCGTCCTACCTAGCCGCCATCTTGACCATGCCCTGCAGGGGCATTTTTAATGGCCTCAATATTACACAATTTAGCCTTGAGTCCTTCTGCAGAGAAGAGATGTCCCAAATACTCAACCTTATTAACCAAAAGTCTGCACTTGTTCGGTTTGACAGTCATGCCAGTGGATTTAAGTACATTAAGAACTTTACGTAAAATTTGAATATGTTCATCTTTGGTCTCAGTAAAGACAAGAATGTCATCTTGAAACACCTGGACATGCAGCACATCACCAAATAACGTGTCCATGAGCTTTTGAAAGACACTGATGCAAGTCCAAATGGAAGTCTGAGATATTTAAAAGCACCAAATGGAGTTACAAACGTGGTAAGAGATTGTGATTCTTCAGAGAGTTGAATCTGGTGATATGCCTAATGTAGGTCAATGGTGGAGAAGAACTTGGCATTACCAATATTGGCCACCATCTCCTGGATGTGCGGAAGAGGATGGCAATTCACAAGGATGTTGCATTTGAGAGATCTCAAATCAACACATAATCTGAGATGCCCAGTCTTCTTTTTGGCCAAAACAACCGGAGAAACCCATTCTGAGGCATCAAAGGGTGCAATGATACCCTCTTATTTGAGTTTATTCAACAAAAGTTTGAGGTCATCCCTACTACTAAGGGGAACAGATCTCACTTTGTGGACAACAGGGACAGCACCACTCTTAAGTTTGATGCAGTGCTCAAACCCCTTTACAGAACCCACAGCATCTTTAATACACCACCTCTACATACACTTTGGAAGTGGCTGAACTTGTTGCAACAATTGCACTTCTTACCAATAGAAGGACATGTTGGATTGTTTCCAATGTGGTTCTTAGAACCACAGCAAAAACAAACATGCTGTTTGTGAGGAGGTTGGCCCCTACAATTAGTTTTGTCATAGATTTGTTTGTTGCTAACGGCACAAACAACATCATCGTCAGACACAACATTGACAGAAGAAGAAGAGGGAGCAGAGTGGCTGGATAAAACTTTGGAGGTGACAATGGACCTTTCTACGCTCATGGCATTATCCAATACTTGAGTAAGAGCTAGATTATGAAAAGCGAGTACACGTTCTCGATTTTTTTTAGAAGAAGAGTAAAAAACAAACTGGCCTCTAATATGAGTGTCAATGTTAGCATCAAATTGGCACTTTTCATCTAGAACTCTGAGAGAAGCAACATAGTCCTCTACGGATTCATCGGAGGATTGTTTGCACATAGCAAAGTTGAATCTTTCTAATAAAACATTTGACATGTCAGGATATTGTTTCCTCATACATTCCTTTGCTTCCAAGTAAACATTTGAAGAGGAGTCTTCAGAGGTTGGAGCTGGAGAACGAGGAAGATTGTGAAAAAAATATTGACCAGCAAATCCTAAATGATTGAACAACATAGCCATTTTCCTGGAAAGGGTATAACCCTCAGCATCAATGGCCGCTAAATAGTTTTCAAAAATGAGAAGCCATTCTGGCCATTTAATATCTGGTTTACCTTCTTTAGGTAAGAAAGGTGGAGGTTGAATGAGACCGTGATTACTAGCCATGGAGCAGAGAATATGTCAACTGCGCATGGACTCAGCGGCTGCACTCATTGGGAGCGGGCTCTCTCCCTCGCGATCGTGCTCCTGCAGCTATCAATGTTCCTACAGCTTCTCCTGCGGGTAAGTGTTTGCTGCTCCTGAAGGGGGGGTAGCTAAGACGATTCTGTTCTGGATCCTATGCCTGGGTGACGGTGCTCCCATGGCGTCCTCACTTCTCCAATGGAGTACAAGAATTGCAGTTCTTGGTGCTTCCAGTAACCTTCTCCAACACACAGGGCCACTACCGCTCACTGTCCTCAGGCTCTGGCAGAGTCAACACAGTGCAGTTCTCAATGGCAGTCCCTCCTGGCATACGGAGTTGCTGCACTGCTTTCCACAAGGCCTCTGTCTTTTAAAGGACAAGGGTACCCCTTATGCGAACCTGGGGTGATATAATGTGGAAGAGAACAATGGTTCGGGATGGCCTGAGAAGGTCCGATGAAATGAAAAACCCTTTGGAGGGCGAATGATTTGGTATAGGTTCAAAGACTCATATGGGAGAGTAATACTTAATATAGAGAAACAGGGGACAGGAGAGGTCAAAGTATGACACTTATTTATTGAACATAGATTGAATTCAAGTGCTCACATATTTAGTGACAAGAAAGCGTGACATGCAGGTGAGGGTGGACTCTTTAAAAAGGAACATCGCATTGGCAACAATAGAGAACCATTTTTTCTTAGTAAAATCAGTACAAAAAAGGTTCAAGTTGCATAGGGTCGACGACGTTTCGAACTCAGTTATTTGAGTTCATCTTCAGGACAAAATGTGAGCATATGAACTCTAAATGTGAAAAAATGCAGAAAAAATAAATAAATAAACAAGTATAAAACATAAATTAGTCCCTGAACTGTAACAGGCATCACAAGCAATTAATGTGCGGTACACAGTGTTCTCCAAAGCGTGATGCAGATTCATTTAGATGAAAAATTGGTAACCTGGCAGAGTCAATCATAGTGATGGAACTGAGCAGTCTAGTGCCCGGAAGGAATGCGCAATTACAAGATTAGGATGCAAGAGACTCGGGGCTCACAGTGACGAGGTAATTTATAGCGCTAGTGGCGGAAGGTAGGAGCAGCAGTGCGCGCGCATGAACTATATCACTTACTGAGCATATGAGAGGTTAAGTGACGGGGTAGTCGTCAGTTAAAACGGTGCTCGTTGCGGCAGTGAACGTCTCGATGTGAATCAACCGCCTAGGAAAACGGAGTGATTTTGGGTTAAAAGAGGACATAGCGCGGTGTGATTTAAACGAGAGTACCGGGTGGTGCCGGGGTTGGGAGGACACTTACTGAAGTTACACACTAAGTCCAAGCCTTCTCAATGAATGGAGGCGGGGTGTCAGTGCCGAAAAGTTTTCAATCAGGTATCGGAAGAGGTCAGTTGCCTGAGGAAAAAGGATTACCGTCAATAGGACGTAGTCCGGTGTGTGTACACGGGAATACGGGGTGGTGCCAAAATAAGGCGAAAGCACTTACTCAAGTGAAGAGAGTAGTCCAGCCTGCTCAGCGAATGGAGGCGGGGTTCCGGTGCCGAGAAATTAATCTGTAATGGAGGTGGGGATTGGAGGTTACCTTCAGGCGGATATTAAGGCCGCGAGAGAGGGGGGGAAAAGGGGTGTAAACGCAAGAGTACTTACTCAATACATGCGGCACTCGGAGATTTCAACAACATAAAAACCAACTACAGGTTCACTCCCTTTAATGTTAGCCTTGAAGAAAGACACAGTCTCAACGCTCTAAAAAACCTCGATGATGTGGTCATAAAACCCTGTGACAAGGGAGGCGGTATCGTCCTACAGGACAAAACCGCCTACGACAATGAAATCCAACGCCAACTCAGGAACACGTCACATTATGAACGCCTTATGCGCAATCCCCTTCAAGACATCAGTGATCTCATCCTCACGGTTACCAAAACGGCTCTAGAAGAAGGCTACATCAGCAAACATGAATTTTCCTTTCTAAATAACAAAAACCCTAGGACTCCTGTCCTATATACTCTTCCCAAGATCCATAAGAATCTGGAAACTCCACCAGGCAGACCCATCCTTTCTGGGTGCGGATCCATTCTAGAACCCTTAGGGAGCTACATTGACTTTTTTATAAAGAATATGGTACAAGACACCACCACTTACGTTAAGGACACCACTCACTTTATCAATCTAATTGAATCCCAGCCCTTTGACCCCCAATCTGAACTCCTTGTCACTCTGGACATCGAGTCACTGTACACCAATATTCCCCAAGACAAAGGCATAGAAGTTATCAAAAAACATCTCAATCTACGCCCAGCACCACATCAGGTCCCAACAGAATTTATCATCTCACTCCTGGAAATAGCACTTACCAGAAACTATTTTATGTTTGAAGACCAGTACTACAGGCAATGTAAAGGCACTTCAATGGGGGCCATTTTTGCCCCTAATTTTGCCATACTTTTTGTTGACGACATTGAAAATAAGTTCATCCTCAATATCAACGACCCCTTCTTTAACAAAATTCGCGTCTGGCGAAGATACATAGATGACGTTTTCATGATTTGGTCTGGCACTGAAACTGAACTCCAACTATTCAGTGCTTGGCTCAATAACATCCAGCCGGATCTAAAATTCACCTACAATTTTAACAACAACAAAATTGACTACCTAGACGTCACGGTCAAAAACTGCGAGGGTGAACTCTACACTACCCTCTTTAGAAAACCAAAAGAGCGTAACACCCTCTTACAATACGATAGCTGTCATCCCAGGGCTCTGAGAGATGGCCTACCCTACGGTCAATTCCTCCGTATTCGCAGAAACTGCAGGTTCAAAGAGGATTTCTTCCAAGAGGCTGAAATCCTATGTAAGAAACTCACCAACCGGGGCTACCCTAGACGTCTAGTAAAGCGCTCAATGAAACGAGCATGGTATTCACATCGTGAATTCCTGCTGCAACCCAAAGAAAAGGCAGCCCTCAACAAGATCACATGCGTCACTACCTTCTGCCCAGTTAGCAACAAACTTACCAAAATGATAAAGAAACACTGGTCAGTACTAGGCCCATTGGAACTCAATACAGGCACCCCACTCTTTGCCTTCAAAAGAGGACGTAATATTAAGGACCACCTAGTTAGAGCTCAGAAACCAATGCACAAGGACAATACTCTTCATTCTTTCCTTGGCCTCCCTCCTCTACAAGGCCACTATAAATGTAACAACTGTTTGTCGTGTGATTCCACCTGTAACACCCAGTCCTTTGAATATAATGGCACCAAACACACTTTACAATTTTTCTCTAATTGCAATTCACAAAATGTGGTCTACTGTATTAAATGTCCCTGCCAACTGCTCTATATCGGACAAACCACGCAAAAAATCAAGACCAGGATCTCTCAGCATAGGAGCAGGATCCGCTGCAAAATACAAACGGCACCACTGGTGGAACATTTTCTGGCCAAAGGACACTCTGAAACTGATTTCACATGGCAAGTGATTGACAGTCTACACCACAACCACAGAGGAGGAAATCAACAGCAAATCCTTAACCGCATGGAATGCAAATGGATTTTTAAATGCCGCTCCATCGAACAAGGACTTAACACTCTGGACGAATACAGAACCATTCTGTAACCACCTTCTGTGTTCACATGTGCCATTAATTCTTGAAACACTAGTCTAATTTTCTTGCTTACCCTGAGACAACGTATAGTCCTTTTATCTGTCAAGCAACCGTTTTTGTTTCTAATTGTATTATGTATACAGTTGAATGGAGACTAAGCGTGCAATTTTTAGAACCCCTACGCTGCATGTCTACTACACTGTTGCTGCACTTTAGTTGTTGACCCTACTAATATCCCCTTGGTTCTTCTGCACTGACCCCAGACTTAGGAAGTCTCAACACTGTTTGCCCAACGTTCTGGAATCATGGTCTGTCTTAGTAATTAATAATCGAGCACACCCTTACATGCTGCCGTTTTATTAGTCGTATACAGGCATCCTCTGAGCCTACTCTCCATGCTGGGCCCTCGCGCGATGCGACTCGCGCAGCTGCAGACGCTTCACGTAACCAGGAGCAACCCTGTTCCTTAAATACCCTCCCCCTCCCACTTCACGGCCAGTCGCTGCGCGTAGCTGCACGCACCCAGGACTCGCTCCACTCTCCATGACCCCCATTGACTGCTCCGAGTGCCGCATGTATTGAGTAAGTACTCTTGCGTTTACACCCCTTTTCCCCCCCTCTCTCGCGGCCTTAATATCCGCCTGAAGGTAACCTCCAATCCCCACCTCCATTACAGATTAATTTCTCGGCACCGGAACCCCGCCTCCATTCGCTGAGCAGGCTGGACTACTCTCTTCACTTGAGTAAGTGCTTTCGCCTTATTTTGGCACCACCCCGTATTCCCGTGTACACACACCGGACTACGTCCTATTGACGGTAATCCTTTTTCCTCAGGCAACTGACCTCTTCCGATACCTGATTGAAAACTTTTCGGCACTGACACCCCGCCTCCATTCATTGAGAAGGCTTGGACTTAGTGTGTAACTTCAGTAAGTGTCCTCCCAACCCCGGCACCACCTGGTACTCTCGTTTAAATCACACCGCGCTATGTCCTCTTTTAACCCAAAATCACTCCGTTTTCCTAGGCGGTTGATTCACATCGAGACGTTCACTGCCGCGACGAGCACCGTTTTAACTGACGACTACCCCGTCACTTAACCTCTCATATGCTCAGTAAGTGATATAGTTCATGCGCGCGCACTGCTGCTCCTACCTTCCGCCACTAGCGCTATAAATTACCTCGTCACTGTGAGCCCCGAGTCTCTTGCATCCTAATCTTGTAATTGCGCATTCCTTCCGGGCACTAGACTGCTCAGTTCCATCACTATGATTGACTCTGCCAGGTTACCAATTTTTCATCTAAATGAATCTGCATCACGCTTTGGAGAACACTGTGTACCGCACATTAATTGCTTGTGATGCTTGTTACAGTTCAGGGACTAATTTATGTTTTATACTTGTTTATTTATTTATTTTTTCTGCATTTTTTCACATTTAGAGTTCATATGCTCACATTTTGTCCTGAAGATGAACTCAAATAACTGAGTTCGAAACGTCGTCGACCCTATGCAACTTGAACCTTTTTTGTACTGATTTTACTAAGAAAAAATGGTTCTCTATTGTTGCCAATGCGATGTTCCTTTTTAAAGAGTCCACCCTCACCTGCATGTCACGCTTTCTTGTCACTAAATATGTGAGCACTTGAATTCAATCTATGTTCAATAAATAAGTGTCATACATTGACCTCTCCTGTCCCCTGTTTCTCTATATTAAGTATTACTCTCCCATATGAGTCTTTGAACCTATACCAAATCATTCGCCCTCCAAAGGGTTTTTCATTTCATCGGACCTTCTCAGGCCATCCCGAACCATTGTTCTCTTCCACATTATATCACCCCAGGTTCGCATAAGGGGTACCCTTGTCCTTTAAAACACTTGTACGTGCAGTGGCTTCACTGCAAGGGTTCCACTCTTTAGTGGCTATATTAAGATATACTATAAAGAAATTATTCTATTCCCTTCTTTTGATCTATGTACATCACCCTAACTTACAGGCCAGCCAGAAGCCCTACCTCGTTATCAGACTATGTCTACACCCACTATCCCAACCTATACCGAGGAATATATAGGAAGATTGATTAATGGTCCTTCACTTTTCCATACACCGATACCAGCTAACAATACTCCTTCTAATGTAGCAAGTGAGAAACTTACTAGTCTAGAAAGACTAAAAAAGAAACACATACGTACTGAATTACACGCCCGTATGCTTACGGAATATCTGAAAGCCGACATCATTCCAGTAGGTTTGCAAGTACGTAATATCCCTGCAATTTTCCTACAAGACCCAAAATTTAAAAACGGTTTCGCCCACATTGGCACTACGTGTTCCCGCCACTGGATGGTGCTAGGTATTGACACTGCATTAGAACACAGCAGAAAAGAACTACTAGAAATCCGAGAACTAGAAAAGGCAATCTTGGAACTAGACAGCCTAGCAGATGCCAAATCAGCCCTAGAAAAATTAGAACGAACCATTGTTGACTTCCAAAACTTTGAACACCATAAAAAGTCAACTAAAGTGACAAAGGACATAAGGAATTACAACAAAGAACAAACCTACCCTTACCTCAGAGAAGACTTCTTTACTCAAAACAACCAAGATCAACAGAGGTACCCAACAGGCACTTGGGGTAGATTCAGAAACAGGCAGCCGGTCACGTTCTCAACCTCCTCTCTAGAATCCGACAACTCTGACCCCGGGGAAGGCACTAGCTCCTCTACATACAATCCCAATTTTTTAGAGAGAGGCCAAACATTCACAGGGGAGAGACCAAGAGGCAGAGGACGGGGCAGAGGGAGGCCCAGGTACAACCTCCCCCCAGGGGAGCGACAAACACGCAGGAAATTCTACCAATGGGGGTACCAATACTAACCCCTTCCCCCCTCTCACCTCCCTCATCCAACATGGACCAAATGCCTATTTTTAACCTTTCCAAACATCAACTGGCCTCGACTGACATTGCCCTACTTAGTAGAGGTCTTTCCTTTGTCATCACGGAAAAACCTAACTGGTTTGACATCCACACCGAAATTCTTCAATTCTTTCGGAAAGTAAGACTTAATGTATTCTTCCAAGATAAAGAGACAATCACTAAAAATGATATCACAGGACTGCGACCCAAATCCACATTCAATCCACCTAGTGGTTCGATGCCCCCGGAAGTTATTGCCTTTGAACATCTCGTACTTAAAGACTTCAACAACATAAAAACCAACTACAGGTTCACTCCCTTTAATGTTAGCCTTGAAGAAAGACACAGTCTCAACGCTCTAAAAAACCTCGATGATGTGGTCATAAAACCCTGTGACAAGGGAGGCGGTATCGTCCTACAGGACAAAACCGCCTACGACAATGAAATCCAACGCCAACTCAGGAACACGTCACATTATGAACGCCTTATGCGCAATCCCCTTCAAGACATCAGTGATCTCATCCTCACGGTTACCAAAACGACTCTAGAAGAAGGCTACATCAGCAAACACAAATTTTCCTTTCTAAATAACAAAAACCCTAGGACTCCTGTCCTATATACTCTTCCCAAGATCCATAAGAATCTGGAAACTCCACCAGGCAGACCCATCCTTTCTGGGTGCGGATCCATTCTAGAACCCTTAGGGAGCTACATTGACTTTTTTATAAAGAATATGGTACAAGACACCACCACTTACGTTAAGGACACCACTCACTTTATCAATCTAATTGAATCCCAGCCCTTTGACCCCCAATCTGAACTCCTTGTCACTCTGGACATCGAGTCACTGTACACCAATATTCCCCAAGACAAAGGCATAGAAGTTATCAAAAAACATCTCAATCTACGCCCAGCACCACATCAGGTCCCAACAGAATTTATCATCTCACTCCTGGAAATAGCACTTACCAGAAACTATTTTATGTTTGAAGACCAGTACTACAGGCAATGTAAAGGCACTTCAATGGGGGCCATTTTTGCCCCTAATTTTGCCATACTTTTTGTTGACGACATTGAAAATAAGTTCATTCTCAATATTAACGACCCCTTCTTTAACAAAATTCGCGTCTGGCGAAGATACATAGATGACGTTTTCATGATTTGGTCTGGCACTGAAACTGAACTCTAACTATTCAGTGCTTGGCTCAATAACATCCAGCCGGATCTAAAATTCACCTACAATTTTAACAACAACAAAATTGACTACCTAGACGTCACGGTCAAAAACTCCGAGGGTGAACTCTACACTACCCTCTTTAGAAAACCAACAGAGCGTAACACCCTCTTACAATACGATAGCTGTCATCCCAGGGCTCTGAGAGATGGCCTACCCTACGGTCAATTCCTCCGTATTCGCAGAAACTGCAGGTTCAAAGAGGATTTCTTCCAAGAGGCTGAAATCCTATGTAAGAAACTCACCAACCGGGGCTACCCTAGACGTCTAGTAAAGCGCTCAATGAAACGAGCATGGTATTCACATCGTGAATTCCTGCTGCAACCCAAAGAAAAGGCAGCCCTCAACAAGATCACATGCGTCACTACCTTCTGCCCAGTTAGCAACAAACTTACCAAAATGATAAAGAAACACTGGTCAGTACTAGGCCCATTGGAACTCAATACAGGCACCCCACTCTTTGCCTTCAAAAGAGGACGTAATATTAAGGACCACCTAGTTAGAGCTCAGAAACCAATGCACAAGGACAATACTCTTCATTCTTTCCTTGGCCTCCCTCCTCTACAAGGCCACTATAAATGTAACAACTGTTTGTCGTGTGATTCCACCTGTAACACCCAGTCCTTTGAATATAATGGCACCAAACACACTTTACAATTTTTCTCTAATTGCAATTCACAAAATGTGGTCTACTGTATTAAATGTCCCTGCCAACTGCTCTATATCGGACAAACCACGCAAAAAATCAAGACCAGGATCTCTCAGCATAGGAGCAGGATCCGCTGCAAAATACAAACGGCACCACTGGTGGAACATTTTCTGGCCAAAGGACACTCTGAAACTGATTTCACATGGCAAGTGATTGACAGTCTACACCACAACCACAGAGGAGGAAATCAACAGCAAATCCTTAACCGCATGGAATGCAAATGGATTTTTAAATGCCGCTCCATCGAACAAGGACTTAACACTCTGGACGAATACAGAACCATTCTGTAACCACCTTCTGTGTTCACATGTGCCATTAATTCTTGAAACACTAGTCTAATTTTCTTGCTTACCCTGAGACAACGTATAGTCCTTTTATCTGTCAAGCAACCGTTTTTGTTTCTAATTGTATTATGTATACAGTTGAATGAAGACTAAGCGTGCAATTTTTAGAACCCCTACGCTGCATGTCTACTATACTGTTGCTGCACTTTAGTTGTTGACCCTACTAATATCCCCTTGGTTCTTCTGCACTGACCCCAGACTTAGGAAGTCTCAACACTGTTTGCCCAACGTTCTGGAATCATGTTCTGTCTTAGTAATTAATAATCGAGCACACCCTTACATGCTGCCGTTTTATTAGTCGTATACAGGCATCCTCTGAGCCTACTCTCCATGCTGGGCCCTCGCGCGATGCGACTCGCGCAGCTGCAGACGCTTCACGTAACCAGGAGCAACCCTGTTCCTTAAATACCCTCCCCCTCCCACTTCACGGCCAGTCGCTGCGCGTAGCTGCACGCACCCAGGACTCGCTCCACTCTCCATGACCCCCATTGACTGCTCCGAGTGCCGCATGTATTGAGTAAGTACTCTTGCGTTTACACCCCTTTTCCCCCCCTCTCTCGCGGCCTTAATATCCGCCTGAAGGTAACCTCCAATCCCCACCTCCATTACAGATTAATTTCTCGGCACCGGAACCCCGCCTCCATTCGCTGAGCAGGCTGGACTACTCTCTTCACTTGAGTAAGTGCTTTCGCCTTATTTTGGCACCACCCCGTATTCCCGTGTACACACACCGGACTACGTCCTATTGACGGTAATCCTTTTTCCTCAGGCAACTGACTTCTTCCGATACCTGATTGAAAACTTTTCGGCACTGACACCCCGCCTCCATTCATTGAGAAGGCTTGGACTTAGTGTGTAACTTCAGTAAGTGTCCTCCCAACCCCGGCACCACCCGGTACTCTCGTTTAAATCACACCGCGCTATGTCCTCTTTTAACCCAAAATCACTCCGTTTTCCTAGGCGGTTGATTCACATCGAGACGTTCACTGCCGCGACGAGCACCGTTTTAACTGACGACTACCCCGTCACTTAACCTCTCATATGCTCAGTAAGTGATATAGTTCATGCGCGCGCACTGCTGCTCCTACCTTCCGCCACTAGCGCTATAAATTACCTCGTCACTGTGAGCCCCGAGTCTCTTGCATCCTAATCTTGTAATTGCGCATTCCTTCCGGGCACTAGACTGCTCAGTTCCATCACTATGATTGACTCTGCCAGGTTACCAATTTTTCATCTAAATGAATCTGCATCACGCTTTGGAGAACACTGTGTACCGCACATTAATTGCTTGTGATGCTTGTTACAGTTCAGGGACTAATTTATGTTTTATACTTGTTTATTTATTTATTTTTTCTGCATTTTTTCACATTTAGAGTTCATATGCTCACATTTTGTCCTGAAGATGAACTCAAATAACTGAGTTCGAAACGTCGTCGACCCTATGCAACTTGAACCTTTTTTGTAATGATTTTACTAAGAAAAAATGGTTCTCTATTGTTGCCAATGCGATGTTCCTTTTTAAAGAGTCCACCCTCACCTGCATGTCACGCTTTCTTGTCACTAAATATGTGAGCACTTGAATTCAATCTATGTTCAATAAATAAGTGTCATACATTGACCTCTCCTGTCCCCTGTTTCTCTATATTAAGTATTACTCTCCCATATGAGTCTTTGAACCTATACCAAATCATTCGCCCTCCAAAGGGTTTTTCATTTCATCGGACCTTCTCAGGCCATCCCGAACCATTGTTCTCTTCCACATTCCACAAGGCCTCAGCCCTTCTCATGGCAGGCCTTACCACTGCTGTCTTCACGGCAGCCCTCTCCTGTCATACGGGAGTCGCAGACACAGTCCAGCACATGGGCATCAATCTGATCGGTGTAACAGCTGTTTCCTCACATAGGGAGTCCACTTGACAGGGCTCCTCCCCTCTGAACCTCGCTCCCTCCAACACTCTTCTCTTCCTCACAGAGTACACTGGTCTTGGCAAGAGGGCAGGCACTGGTGCTCCTTGGAGGGTGGACAACATGCCCTATTTTAAGGAGGCCTAGGCCCCCACATTAGAGGCTAATATTACTGCTTATAGATAGTTTATGCACTGCGAAGATATTTATTTTTAAACCAGGCCTGCTGAAACGGTATATATATATATAAATTAGGATTTAATTAACAAGGACGTAACCATTTGTTAATCTTTGAGTTTGAAGAGGTTCTTTCGCCCCCTAAAAAAGAGCCGTGGTGGCAGGGTCCCTGGTCCTGATGAAGTTCTACATGATATGTATAAACATAGTATAAAACTCTAGGCACCCCTATTAACAAATGTTCTCAATTTTGTGGTCAAGACTACTCCTCGAAGTGCTTGGTCAGATTGACAATCGTGCCTAATTTTAAAAATGGAGAGTGAGATGGCCCAAAATCTTACTGCCCAATATCACTCCTAGACTCTATAGTGAAGGTCGTAAGGTGCATGTTACTTGCCAGACTGAAAAACTGAGTGGAGGAGAATAACGTTTTGGCAGAATTCCAATTCGGTTTTAGGAAAGGACGGGGCGCAGTGGAACAATCCCTAAATCTGCATCTTTTAATTGGCAAATATACCAGGACCAAACAAGGCACACTGGCTTTCATGGATTTATTCATTTTCTTTGATTGTGTGTCCAGCCCTAATCTCTGTTCGACGATGTTCAGACAGGGGGTGGAAGCGGAAATAGTCATTTTTTTGCAACAACTATATTCTAATGTGTCATCTAGGGTGACATTTGGCCCAAATTGTGAATATTCTAAATCATTTAAGATAAGAAGGGATGTCAGCCAGAGATGCATGTTAGCATCCTCCCTATTTAATTTGAATATTGATGGCTTAGATTCCTACTTGATCCAAAAAGGACAAGACTTGCCTCAAGCAAGTAATTGCTCTAGTCCCATCCTACTTTATGCAGATAAAGCACTATTGATGTTTTGGATGGCAAATGGCTTAAACAGTGATGCCCTTGATACTTACATAGATGAGTTTGTCTAAAAGCTAATTTGAATAAAACCTTCTCCGTGATTTGTGGCCCTAGATGTACAACGACTTGTCCTCCTGCAATTTTGGGTACTAAGATAGTGAAAGTTTGCACCTTCTCTTACCTTGGTATGGAGTTTGACATGGATGGGAATTGGGAATATCAGAAAGCCTTTAGGAAACGACATTTTGACAGTTGCATCAAGTCTATTTTTAGATTTGTGAATATATTGGGACAAAAGCCCCTGAAAGAGAGGTCTGTGCTTTACAAATCTAAATGAGTGTGGAGTGGGGGTGTGGGGGTATGTTGAGTGTGGAAAGCTTCAAAAATCTAAAAATTGTTTCCTGAAGAAAGAGTTGGATGTGGCCTAACGGCTAGAGCGTCGACCTCGAAGAAGGGGAACAGGGTTCGAGTCTCGGCAGGGACATGTTGAAACATCCTGTGATTCTGAGCAAATCACTTAATCTCCCATGCCTAACAAAACTGAATATGTCCATCTGCAATGCAACTGGTGCTCATGTAAAGCACCCAGATACCTTCGAGTCTAGTTTGTGCTATACAAAACTCAAAAAAATAAAATAAATTGGCAGTACTGCTCAGTTGCTCAAACTAGATAGATCACCAGGAAATGAGTTTAAATTATTTGGAAGATTTTATCAGCTTATGTCCCCTCCTGCTATGGCATGCTGTATGGTCTAATACGGAAACTCATTTAATATGCCAGTGCTTTGGGAATGCTTATCTTTTGATCACGCCCTTTAAATTCTACACCCTTTATATTCGACGGCCAAATGTGCGTGTGAGGTTGAATAAATCTGAATTTTTTTTAGCAATCCTGGTTCTCCTTGTACTATTCCCAAGAATAATATTAGAATTATGTTCTTGGATTGTGCAGAGAGAAGCGGTTTCGGCTGGAAACAAGCAAAGTTACCAATTTTGCTCACTCTCTGCTTTTAACCTTAATGGGTATGCAATTGTATTTGCTGTCACCAACTCTCAACACAGGTTTATGTTGACTCGCTTCGGCTAAACTCAATACATTTCCAGTTTGCTTTTCTGAAATGGGCAAATGGTCAAGAGATCATCTTCTCTGCCTGTGTAATTGAATTTCAAATAAAGGCAAATAAATGTACATAAATAAATACATTATGTGTTATTTTGAAATTTTATAAAGAAGCTAGGCTATGCCATTGCTGAAGAAATTCAGTTTTAGGCACTGCAGAACCGCCTAAATACTTCCGCAGCAATTACAAGATGTGGATACATGTTTTGCTGTAATATCTTTTTTTAAAACAATCCTGAAGGATTAGCAGACAGTTAACTTTTATTTGAATCAGATATACACTTATCCCAATATTTGTTGATATGTTTTTATTGCTCTAATTTTCATATATATTTTCTTGATAATATGATTGCTTTATTACTGATTGTAATCTTTTCTGATTGGTTAACTGAATAAAGAATGGACTCTTAGACATGATTTTACAATGCAAGCCGCTGGAGACACTAGAGAGCTCTGTCCCCAACAATATTTATAGATGTTTATTTAGAGATTCTGCTGAGTGTGATTCTTGACCTTTGGTGTTGACAGATTCAGACTATGCAAACGCATGTTATTTTATGTGGCCAAGCGATCTGCAAAGAAGATGTACAAGGCTTCTCCAATGATGAGATACTTTTCTTACTTCACACTTAGCAGATCTGAAATCCGTTCTAGGCATGAGCTTATCTTTAACATTTTGGCCTTGCAATCTCTGCAAGGCCAGTACTCACTTCTTTTGTTATACTTCCTTATGTGTAAGGTAGTGGGGAGATATGCTTTGAGACCCTTGGAGTTCTGCCTTCTAGTTTTTCGCAGTGTTATATTTTCCATAGTTCTTCTCAGGGTTATTAGATTTTACTATATGTTGAATTTTTATCTCGGCTTGCATATTCTTTTAATTGTAAAATATTTTGATTTGCGACATGGAAGTGATTTATCTATAAAATCCATAAAACCACCCGCAGTCAGTGCTATGACCAACAGGTCATCTTTCTTCTCAATGAATGGGGTGCTTCGGGGGGAAGTGAGAAGAGCTCTGTGCTAAATCCACCAATCCAGGAGAAAGTTCAAAAAGATTTATTAGAGAGAGATAGTACCAGCCTTCAGTCCAGGCAGTCAACTTCCTCTGTCCCCAGGGGTAAAAAATGGAATGTGGCATTTGCTTCACGCACCCTTATTGAGGCAGGAAGAAAATATGCGGTGATTGAAAGGGAGTTTCTAGCATGTGTGTGGGCAGTAGAGCCCTTCCGTATTTACCTGTGGGGCTCACGTTTTACTCTTAGGACTGATCACAAACCGTTGGTGGGAGTCTTATCTCCTGATGGGGGAAGTTGTGCCACTGTGCATATTGCTAGTTTGTTTTTTTTTGTCCTCATATATGCCACCAGTATATACTCTAGATGGGAACCCCGTGTGCCTTTCACATTGTCAAGTTGATACCACACTGGACTCAATGTGTAGCAGTCAGGGGTCACCCAGAGGTAGGCTGTTTCCTTGTCCCACTCCCCTGTCCTATGATGGAATACCTCGGACCTGGGGAGGACAGGACCGACACAAACCTCTGGCATAATCATCGGACCATTATATCGACAACCAGGCCACCAATTCCGACCACACATTGTCTGTATTCTCTACTTGGCACGCCATGTCCATCTTACTGACTTCTATGATGTTTCGTAAACAATCAGTAAACCTGGGGGGGGGCCGCTGACTTCCATTCTTTACAGATCTCTCTCCTTGCTATAACCATCACATAGAATATGAATTGTGAGGAATAGTTATTAACGTTGTAGCCAGGTGGTAAGCCCAAAAAAACTAACCTCGGAAAGCATGTAATAGTGGTTGTTAAAACCTTCCCCAGGAAGTCCACGATCTCCTTCCAGTATTCAAGAATCTTTGGACATTCTAAGAATATATGTATATCGTCGGCTGCCAGGAGTTTAGAGCGTGGGCAACAATAACTTTCAAGTGTGACCCTGGACAGTTTAGCAGGGGTCCAGT
This sequence comes from Triturus cristatus, assembly GCF_964204655.1. Lineage (NCBI taxonomy): Eukaryota > Metazoa > Chordata > Amphibia > Caudata > Salamandridae > Triturus > Triturus cristatus. Next base: position 805,465,600 of record NC_140582.1, on the reverse strand, counting down.
ACACCCGATAGACCGTGTACAGATGGTTTCTCCTTAGATTGGCTGGTTTTATTAGGCTCTGGGACAAAGAGAAAGAATCTGTCCAGATCTTACTAATTGCTTCGGGACTATCTGATATCAAATTACCCCAAAGACTCGGCAGCTCACAGTTTAACATTTCTGTTGCCCCCATTAAAGCCCTATACCAAAATGAAACTTCTCGTTTCCACCCTACTCCCCTGCAGACAGACTCAAGGATCTCAAGGTCCCTCTCTCGCTGTAACATCTGTCTTGACCACCAGGCGGAGAGTTGGTAAAACTTAAATCTCGTTAAAGATCCATTAGGTCAGTGACACTAAGGAATCCCAATCCATGAGGCCCGAATTGCCCCAGAGATCTCCTCATCTCCTCACGCCAGCTGTTTTTAGAGGCTGGGACAGCTGGTCCTGAAGGCACTCCGGAGTGCCCTGGGAGTCCCAAACTGGGGCATTAGTATGGTAATATGAGATTCCCAGAGCTCTCCGGACATATACCCAGTTCCTAAGGGCAGCCTGCAGGATCTTCAAGCGGACTTTTTAATAAAATTTCTGGTCGCCGAATTTGAATAAAAAAAACTCCTGTCCCTGTGGTAAATCGTGGAGCAATGCCTGGAATAGGCGGCCCTGCGAAGTTGAGTCCAATTTATTGGTCAATAATCTAAAATTTTTAAAATGAAAGGCATGACAATACATGAGTAGGTCTGGTAAGGCTAGACCCCCGATTTTTAACCCCCTCCTTAGCTTTTTCCAGGCTATCCTGGGAGATTTACATGCCCAGATAAAGGAGCCGATCTTACCTTGAAGGCTCTTAATCTCTTTCTGTGGAAATGATAGGGGGATGGAGTTAAACAGAAACGTTAATTTGGGGAGTATAGACATTTTAATGAGGTTAACTCGTCCGTAGATATTTAATGGCAGACTACCCCATCTTGTTAATGTTTTTGTAATTTCTTTTGCTACTGTCTGCCAACTAATTTTCGATATAATTTTCAGTTCATGGGTTAAATTCATTCCCAAGTACCTCATTTTATATTTTACATTTTGTATAGGCGCAGTATTATTCCAACCCATTATTTCGGTCTTCTCCCTATTTATTTGATATCCCGAAAGCCTTCCAAATTCCTCAGCTAGATGAAACAGCCTAGGTATGGCGTCCGCGTGATTGGAGGTATATAAAAGAAGGTCGTCTGCATGCAGAGCGGCCTTAAGCTCTAGGTCTGCTATTTTAAAAGGTTGAATTACATGATCAGCCCTAATACAACAAACAAAAGGCTCAATATAAATGTCAAACAAAAGGGGGCATAGGGGGCAGCCCTGTCTCGTGCCGCAAGATATTTGGAACCAATCGGACAGGCCGTTATTAACCAAGACTTTGGCTCTAGGACCCTGATATAAAGATGTAATTCCCTCTATAAAAATTGGAGGAAACCCAAACCCAGCCATAGTGGCCCACAGATATTTCCAGTTTACCTGGTCAAAGGCCTTGGCCGCGTCTATTGCAATTAAAGCTAACGGCAGCCCTCTGTCTTCAGCATAATCTATGACTCCAATCGCCTGGAAGGTCAGCTCATTCAGCTGCCTCCCCGGGATGAACCCTCTTTGATCCGGGTGGATTATAGATTTTATAATTTTGGCAAGCCTAGTTGCCAGGATCCCCGAGTAAAGTTTCAGATCTGAATTCAAAAGAGATATGGGCCTATAGGACTCGATTTTTTTTGGGTCCTTATTGGGTTTTGCGATAAGAGTAATCGTAGCTTCAGCCCAGGTAGGGGGGATGCTGTGGCCGTGAATCAATAAATGGTTAAAAAGTAAAGTAAGCACAGGTACCAATTGCTCTGAATAATCAGTATATACTTCGCTTGGTAACCCGTCTGGGCACGCCGCTTCCCCCGCTTTATTCTCTTAAGTTGAGCTATTATTTCCCCTTCCATGATCTCACTCTCTAAATACTTCCTGTCTATTTCTGAGATTTGGGGTACATTTCTCTGACTTAACCAAGACTGAGCTTCCTCTATCTCAACACTCTCATCTTCCGTATATAGGCCTTGCATGAACCCTCTCGCTTCCTCCCTAATGTCCCCATCCTCCATAATTGATATACCTGTCTCCCTTTGTGTTAAAACTTTAATATTGTTCCTAGATCTTTCCTCTCTAGCTTTCCAAGCGAGAAGGCCCCCACATTTCTCCCCATACTCAAAATTCTTCAGCTTACTGGTTTCCCATTTTTTCCTAATGTTCTTTTCGTCACTGACTTTAAGAGATAGTTGTAGTTCGAAAAGCTCCTTTTCCAATTCAGAAATCTTCTCTCTATCTGAGACAATGGCCACTTGTAATTTAAAGTCTTTTTCAATAATTGCTTTCAAATCATCCTGCTTTTTTTTTTTTATAATCTTTCTATTGTGAGCCATTAAAGAACTCAACACGCCTCGTAAAAAATCCTTATACGATTCCCACACAGTCTGAATGGTGGAGGAGCCAATATTGATATTTAGGAATTCGATTGTTTTTTCCCTCACTTCTACCTTTACTCGATCCTCTAAAAGCAGTGTCCTCTCTAGTGTCCATCTAGTATCCGGAAGTCTAGAACTTAATGAAAAAACCATTTCAACAACCGCATGATCTGATATCCCTACTGGGATATGGGAAAGAGAGGTTATGTCCGTGAGCAAATGTTGGTCTACCAGGAAGTAATCTATTCTCGAGTAGTGTTCATATTTCTTACTATAAAATGTGAACGCCCTAGTAGGACCAAATTTAGCCCTCCAAACATCCAACAAATTAAAGTCTTTCATCTTAGATCCCAGGACAGAAAGTGATTTAGTCAGTCAGTCAAGAAGGCTTTATTTCGATATAAATATATCTTAAAAGCATACATGCACAAGGTACACATTAAAATATTAAAAGACATCAGTGCATTAAAAGATAGCCAAACATTTCAGAACAGCTACTGGTGTCAATAATTTAAGTAAAAGCCAAAATATTTGGATAAAAAACAAATTAAACAAGATAGGAAAGCCTAGTTGATCTAATGCGCCAAGCCCAACCTAGGAACTTGGCTAACCCACAGGCAAAAAGGGGCCGTGGGTCATTTTTTAATATTCGCATGGCCTCTGTGTGGAGCCTGGTTCCAAGTTCTCTGCAAAGAGGCTTGAGCCATCTACTCCGGGGGGCTGCATAAGCCGGGCATTCAAACAATAGGTGGGGTACAGACTCAAGCCTATTTTCACAGAAGGGGCAGGAGGAAGTTGTCTGCGTTGGAACCTTCCACCTAGATGTCAGATCACCAACGGGGAGTAAACCTACTCTGAATTGGAAGTACAAAGCCCTATCTTTGCGGTTTGAAATAATGTCCAGGTAGGGTTCACAGAAATACACTTCCTTAATCAGGAGAAAGTCCATGGATGTCCTACACAATTTGGCATCACTATTTCTAGTACCAGCTACCCAGGCCCAATAGATCTTTTTCAACTCTAACTTAGGAGGAGCAGTTCTATTGGTCCAGTTTTCGCCGCGGCCAAGGTTGAAGAGAAGACGCTTGACTTCCCTCAGCCAAGGAATCTTGGCCCAGGCTAATGAACCCAGCACGTCGATTAGGCCGTCTGCGTAGCTGGATAATTCTGGTATTCTCCATATTCTTGCCCATAGGAGGAGAGGGCGAAGCTTTGCTTGATCGCTCAGTGGGCGAATTCCCGTATCTAGAAACAAGGGGAGGGTTGGGGTGCTATAGGGGAGCCCCATTAGATCTTTAAGGAATTTATTTTCCGAACGGGAAAGAAGATCTACCTTTTGAACTCCCCAAAGTTCGGCCCCATATAGAGCAGCGCTAACAGCCCTTGCCCTGTAAATGTCCAGAACAGCAGCGATGGGTTTTATGGATGAAGCGCGGTGTTCCTTGAGCAAGGCACCCACCACCCTCTTGTGGGTCAACAACATCTTTTGAAGGTGGCAATTCCAGCTCATAGAGTCACAGAGTCGGACACCCAGGTAATCGAACTCTGAGACTCTCTCCAGAGCGACAGAATCTAAGGTCGGTGGTTTAGCCAGTTTTTTAGGGGGATTGAGGACCAAATACTTGGTCTTTGCAGTGTTAATAACTAACCCTCTCGCATCACAGAAAGACTTAAAGTTAGTTAATAGACTCTGCAAACCTGCCGGGGATTTTGAGATCAGGAGGGTGTCATCTGCAAATAGAAGGGTAGGTATTCTTCTGCCAGCCAGGGATGGTGCATCTGCTGGGTGTTGGAGCAGGTGCTCCACCACTCCATTAACATATAAGGAGAACAAGGTAGGAGCAAGAACGCATCCCTGGCGTACCCCTCTATTTACAGGGATGCATGCTGTTTTTTGCCCCTGGCTACCCCACCTGATCCTGTGCAAAGTTGTCCGCGTGAAGATTTATTAACAGGTTTAACAGATAGGGTGGGATACCCAGTTCGTCTAGCACTCTCCAGAGTTGGCTACGGGGAACTAGGTCGAAGGCAGTCCGCAAGTCTATAAAGGCAAGGTATAGACTGCCCTTGGCCAAAAGAACAACCTTCCAGTAGAGCATCATTAGTCGAAAGGATTGCTCTATTGTCCCCGTGCCTGATCTAAACCCTGCCTGAAAGTCAGAGAGAATGCCCTTATCCTCCACCCACTGCAATATCCTGGTTAGAACTACCTTTCCAGCCACCTTTTGTGAGGTATCTAAAAGACTTATTGGACGGTAATTAGCTGGGTCGTTCCGACAGCCTTTCTTAAAAATAGGGACGACCTCAGCACCCTTCCATGAAGTCGGAAAAATTGCCCCTTCAAAATTAGAATTTAATAGGGCAGAGATGAGTTTTCCCCAATGTTCTGGATTGGCGCGTAACAGGTCTCCGGGAATGCCGTCCAGACCTGCTGCTTTGTTGGGGACCAGATTATTTATTGCCCCCTCCACTTCCTTGGGTGTAAACAGAAGCTCATCCTTAAATTGGGCAGAGTCATAAGGGTGTCGAACACTCAAGCTAACCCCCGCTTCCTGAGCCATTGAATAAAGTTTAGTGAAGTGGTCAACCCATGCACTCTCTGGTACATTACACGTAATCATTGTGTCCGCAGGTTTCTCCCTGGATCTCAAAAGTTCCCAAAAACCCTTTGCATCCTTCCTTGTGCTTGCGGCTTTGAGGTCGCGCCAAAACTGGTCTTCCCAATTTGCCTTTGCTTTTATTAGTGCCCTCTTGTATTTGCCCCTGGCTGCACATACTAGGGTTCTATTCTTAGCTTTTACTGCTTTTAATAGTTCCCTTTTGGCCGCTCGACAAGAATCTGAGAACCACCCGGGGGGGCCCTTCCTTGAATCTCTCTTAGCCCGCATTCTTGGCTATAAATAACTCACCTATAGCCTTTGTGGTTTGTACAAAACTGCAGATACCTCTGGTGCACTGATGGAGGGGGAGTCTAGGCGCGATGAGATATTAGCCATTATGGATTGTGCCTCCCACATCTTGGCCTCATTGCCAATAAAGGTCTTCCATTTCAGGCGCCTGCCGCAGTTAGAAGGACATACTTCGTGTGATAATTTCCACACATGAGGAATTGGGGTAGAAGGGCTGCCCTTCCACAAGGGGGACAAAGACAAGAGTAAGGGGTTGTGATCACTGTCTATAGACGGGCGGACCTCCATATCCACCAAGAAAGACTACAGGCAAAAGTTCAACATAATGTAGTCGATCCTGGAGGAATGGCCTATTCTGTTGAATGTATGTGCCCCCTTTTGGTCAGACTTAGATCTGCCATTGGTAGCTCTCAGTCCGTATTCCAGACAGAGCGCATTGAGGTCTATAGCATTTTGAGACCATCTTTTGATTGGAGCAATTGACAGGGGCGGAATGCCTCTTCTTGCATCATCATCTCTATAACCCAGCACATCCTCCGCTGCAAGAGGTTTGAAAGTGCAGTTAAAATCCCCCGCTAATAGGACAAGGGAGTTTGAGCCACAGTTTTTAAGTTCCTCATCAATGCCGGTTGGAGAGAGAATAGATCCTCCACCCCTAGAGCCTCTAACATAAATATTAAGTATTTCAAGTTCCGGCCCTCCACACGGGCCTCGAAGTGAGAGTCTCTGTAGATCCGGGGAAATAGTGGCAATGCATTTAATAGAACACCGCAGGGAAATGCTTACCCAAATTAAAAGCCCACCGGAAGGGCGCCCCTTGCCTTCCTTGGGTCGAACAGCTGGAACAAAATAGGTAGTAAAGCCCAGCTTGTGCTGTGGTTCCAGGCACCAAGTTTCCTGGAACAGGCAAATCCCAAAGGTTTCAATAAATGCATTCCAATCAGGGATGGCTAAGTTTCTTGCTAAACCGGCAATATTCCAGCTGGCTACCTTCAAAGGCGCAGTTGGGTCCTTTCCCTGACTTAGGGCTAATGCACTTGTAGTGAGAATAGAGTTAGTAATATTGTTTACATCACCAACAAGTGGAGCCACGTCATAAGTAGTCAAGAGGCTCTTAGTGGGCGAATCCCTAGTAGAATCATGTGTAGCCTGAAAGTGTCCGCACGGGATCGGTAGAGACGGGAGAATACAAGTGGAGGGACTCCCCAATTGGTCTCTTATGGGAGAGTTACCGATGGCTAATTCACCGGGTGCTTCAATGTGGCACTCATGTCTAGGGCAAGTTGTGTGTCAATAGCCTTGCCAAGGAAAAACCTGTGGCTGGCTGAAGTTTATGTTGAATAAGCTGAATTTAGAAGTGTTACCACGGGAAGGGTAGCTGTCCCAGCTCTCCCTCGTGTGGGGTCCACTTTGTCTCACGAGCGGGTTAGGAGGATTAAAATAACTGAGATCACGGGTATCGATTGAGCCCACACTGCTTACTGAGCTATTTCCCTTCCTAGAGCCCCTACATATGTAGCTGGCAACCTTTGGATCTTCAAAGTTCACTATAATGCAATCCCCTTTGGTGGATTTTTTCCTACTTCCAATCCAACCCACTCTGCTTACATGGATTATCCGGCCCTCCCATGACTCGGGCAGGGGTCTATTCTCTTTGAGCCAGAATAGAGTCTTGTTAAACAAGTCAGTATAGGGCTCACTCTTGCCCGGGCTGAGGACCGGTACACCAGTCAGCACAACCACATAGGGCTGGCAATCAGGAGGCAGATTTATATTGGGGACCCGCATTAAGGAAGGGGCCTCATCAGGCTCCACTGTGTTTGCCTTTGCAATTCCAGTTGAACTAGCGGATGGGGTCTCATTTATACTACGAGCTGCTGGCGGGGTAGACTTGCTAAATAAGTTTTCGTCGCCTGAGCCAACCGGGACTAAGGGGCGTGTCATCTTGTTGCCTGAGATATGGCTTGGAACCTTGGGAGTCTTAGATTTAGCCACGTGCTTGTGTGAGGTGCGAACTGGATGACTGGCAGTATCCTCCACTAACACAGTAGGGTACAGGTTACAGTTAGGTGTTTCCAACCCAACTGGTATCCTGTCGGTGGAGGTTGCTGAGCTATATAGAGCTGTTGACAGCGTGTTGCCGTCATGCCCCCCCTAAGTCCTTCTTCCCTCGTCTTTAACTGCATTTTTATGAAAGATTTTAGGGGAAAAAAAGTTGTCTAAAGTTGTCTGTTCCAACTTATCCACACGCTCAGTTAGCCCTTTAATTCTGTCAAGTACTGGAAGGAGTAAGGATTTTATTATATCCTCCATTTTTTTAGTGGGGAGGGAATCTAGGGGGAAAGTCGCTGCACTATCCGCAGCAGAACTTTTGGACACAATAGCAGCAGGCCCCTCAAGATTATTTTCTTCCTGAAGCGATCTAAGTGCTCCTTCCACTACTTTATTGAGATCACCCCTCCTAACGCCTACCCGCCTCTTGTTCTTACGATTCTTTAACAGTCTGGTTATCCGGGGGGTAGCGGATCTTGCACTCTTAGTAGTGGCCGGATGGATTTCAGCCTGAACCCCAGTGTCCGCCATAGAAGGCAAAGTTAGGGAAATGGTGGAATCAACCACATGTGGGGAGGAGGAGAGAGTGCCTAACTTAGTTACTGCTGGGATGGGAGCCACTTGATTTTGGGTGTTGAGTGTCGTGGCCGTCAGGCTTTCGAGGCCCTCGATGTTGGCCCTCAAGGCCGCAACTCGAGGGTGATCTAAGGAGTGGGGGGCGTTGGGCAGCGAAGTTCGGTCCGGGGAGGATATTTGGGCTAGCTGGCCAATCGATGAGCGCCTATCAGTAAACGGACTTTGGGATAGCCGGCGTTCAGCCATACTGATTTCCTTGTCAATGACATTGGCCACACGCGTAATAAATTGATCCATGGTGCCCACCATACCCCCCTCGTTCCCCCTCAGACTTTTCCCGGAGCGAGTTGGCATAACTATTACTGGACAGGGCTATACCTAGAATCACAAGAAAGCCCTGAGACAAGTTCAACAGTCCGAAGAATAGCGCAGAATAACCCGCACTCTATCGTGCTTACATTCAGAGAAAGTTGCCGCAGAGATTAGTCCGCTACTGACGATCACAGTCCACAACCTCTATAATATGCAGGAAATCACAAGGATCAACAACAGTACCTGTATGGGGCCGGTTATGGAGATACCAACAATTTAGGGGGTGAGCCCAGCCCGGCCTCTTCCGGCCCCGGACGGCCACAGACGGTCCCGCCCTTGTCCCGGGCTTCTCCCGGCGCCGCCCGCGCGCGTCCCGCGACGCGGAGGGAGCCTCGGAATATGTAGCGCCTTCGGGCGCGTAGTCCGGCGGAAGTGGGCGGGGCAAAGGAGAATGCTGGGGCCTGTGGTTCGATCCTGCGGCGGCCTCGGGTGGCGAGAGGCGGCGGGGGAACCAGGCGTCCACAAGGGTGCAGGAACTGTTGGCAGGTGCCCCGAGTACCAGGTAGGTGCTGCGCTGTGACCACACTTACTGGCTTCGTTGCGTTGACCCCCGCTCCACCGAGGGAGCCTCGGAATATGTAGCGCCTCCGGGCGCGTAGTCCGGCGGAAGTGGGCGGGGCAAAGGAGAATGCTGGGGCCTGTGGTTCGACCCTGCGGCGGCCTCGGGTGGCGAGAGGCGGCGGGGGAACCAGGCGTCCACAAGGGTGCAGGAACTGTTGGCAGGTGCCCCGAGTACCAGGTAGGTGCTGCGCTGTGACCACACTTACTGGCTTCGTTGCGTTGACCCCCGCTCCACCGAGGGAGCCTCGGAATATGTAGCGCCTCCGGGCGCGTAGTCCGGCGGAAGTGGGCGGGGCAAAGGAGAATGCTGGGGCCTGTGGTTCGACCCTGCGGCGGCCTCGGGTGGCGAGAGGCGGCGGGGGAACCAGGCGTCCACAAGGGTGCAGGAACTGTTGGCAGGTGCCCCGAGTACCAGGTAGGTGCTGCGCTGTGACCACACTTACTGGCTTCGTTGCGTTGTGATTTAGTAGGGGCATGGTATTTAGCCTTTGAGGTCCTATCCAAATTAAAATCAAAAATAAGATTAAAATCCCCCCCCCAAGATCACGGGACCTGGGGTCACTAGTAGACCTGCTATCAATTTCAATAGAGGACCAGGATTGTCGTCATTTGGGCCGTAATATACTGCACATATGTAGTGGATGCTATAAATGGAAAGGGCTGCCACAATCCATCTACCAGTTTGATCTGTTTCAGTCTTTATCAGCCTTATCCCCCTAATTGCCCTAACAATTATCGCAACCCCCCTAGTCGCCTCCTTCTGTCTGGAACACACTATCTCCTGCACCCACCCCAGTTTCTCAAAGAGTGGCTTACATACATTCAACTCAAGGTGTGTCTCTTGTATTAACATATGGTGGGCATCGGTGTTTCTTAAAAATTCACAGACCCTAGATTGTTTCCTCTTTTCACCCATTCCATTCACATTCCAGGAGAGGGTTTTAATACTTATTGACCTACTCATGACCATACTCTGCGTTTTCTCTCATCCTGGGCTTGTGATTTTTCCTATATATGAGGACTATTTTTTTTGCTTTTTCACCCACTACCCAACACCCTACCCCTATCCCTCCCCTAAGGAACCCCCCGACATACCTGACGATGAAAACCGCCTTTAGGACTCCGGGAGAGCTGCCTTTGAGTCTACATACATCAGCGGGATATTTTATTATTGCTCCAACTATAAGAAAATTTAGTGAATAAGTGTAAAAGTGCTACGTGACAGATTAGGGTTTAAGTTTTTATTTTAGAGTTATTTATTTATTTATTTATTTATTTGCTTTTACTGTTCCTTTCTTTTCCCCCCTTTTCCTATTAGTTACATAGGCTCCATGACCCACGCACCCCTAGATGTCCCAGTATGGCCTGTAATCCATGCCTCACCCCCCTCTAATTCCTTGTTTACCGGGTTTAATTTCCCCCTACCCTGTCACTTCTGTCTCATCAAAATTAAAAGATCATCCACATCCGTGGTCTGGTTACAGTTGTACATTTTATTGTTCCACATGATCTTTAGAAGAGCTGGGAATTTCATTTGTACTTGGGCTCCAAATGATCTTAATTCTGGCATTCTGGTACCTAGCTCCCACTGCCTCTGGGCTGTTCTTCCTCCTATATCAGATCTAATGAGATATGGGATTGCCCGATAGTGAAGGTCCGATTTAGAGAGACTTCTCCCCAAGATTAATTCTTTGATATTAAAAGTCTGAAAATTCACCAAAATTTTCCTTGGCGCCTTTCTGTCTGTGTGTAACTTGAAGGGGTCTCTATGTACCCGTTGAATTTCGGCCTCCAAGTCAATATCTGGACGGTCTTTTAAAACACCGTCTCTTAGCAGATTACAGACAAACCCCTTAATGTCCTCCAGCTCCGCTCCCTCTGGTATTTTTAAAATTCTCAAGTTGTTTCTTCGAGCTTGGGTTTCCAGCCTCTCCACGTCCGAAGCCAAAGATCTATTCTGTATTTTCAGAGTTTCAATATCTTTTGAGTTCCCCTGGACAGATTTAGTTAAGGCTACCACTTCCAGTTCCAGTTTACTGGTCCGGGTGATAACATCATCTAATTTAGATTCCAATAGGTCGAACCTGTCATGAATCGCCCTTTGGTTACCCTCCGAGATCTCAAATTTAGTCATCACATCTCCCCTTAAGGACTGAAAGAGGGAACCCAGCCTGTCCACGTCCAAACTCTCTAATTCCCTTGGGCTCCCCTGACCCTGATCCCGAGCCGGGTCCAGGCCTTCGCCTTGCACTGAATGCTTTTCCTGAGTAACAACCAGTAAGGGGACTACCTTTGTTAGGGGTACGTGGGACTGGCTAGCCTCGGGATCTGAACCTGAACCTTTAACCACCCCCTCGGTCTCCTCAGTCAGTACTGATAGTATCCCACTCCCGGTATCAGACAGACCTGCTAGACCTGCCAGAGGGGCAAATTGATTCTCCAAGGGGAGTGCGGAGGTCTCCTTACTCTGTATTCTTTGTGTAATAAGATTGGACTCTGCCTGTATGTCGTGACCGGCAGCCTGCTCCATTATTCAGAAATAAGTTTTGAGTGAGGGCGAATCTTTCTTGAGGGGCAATTGCACAGTTTTAGGCACCTTAGCTTTTTTTATATTTCCTGCTTTTTTCCTCCCCTTACAGGAGGTTAATGGCATGGGCCGTTCTCTTTCAACAGGATCTAACTCTCCCCCAGCTTTCAGCTCCTGTGAACGAAGTTGGTATCTATTCCTTTGTCTCCCTAGTGGAAAAAGTGATGTAACCAGCTGTTGCCCTTGTTTCCAGCTTAATACTTTTACTGCCGGTGCAATAGCTGGTGTAGGGGTCGAAATAGAACGTGAGCTATCTGGGAGGGGGGGTCTCTCAATTGGCCCCATAATTGGCCTCTGCCTCTGCTTCGTAACACGTTCTTGATGTAACTCGCGGTATTGACCATCTGTGGGGTTAGCCGGGGTAGGAACACCTATATCCTGCTCCATAAACTCGCGCTTTGGCGCTATCCCTCCACCACGGCAGCTTACCGCCTGAACTTGCACTGGTGCCGCATTACCCCAAGGGAGACGAGAGACTCTCTCACAGACTGGCCCACAGAGCTGCAGTAGGACAAGGGCTAGACGTGAGCGAAACCACCAGCTCCTCCGGCATACATCTGGGTTTTCATTCTCCGTCCCTTCTTTCCCAATCATACGTGCCAAAGAGCAGGTCCTAGTGCCGCCACCTCTGCCGTACCTAGGCCGCGTAGTTCATAGATATACCTCGAGGGGGAAAAGGAAATAGAAGGCGGTAATTAATAAATAAAACCTTCTCTGTCACTGCGCCGTCTCCATCCGAATCTTCCCGCTTCAGAGTGCCTACTCCAGCCGCTTGTTGTCCCGCTTCGTTCATCGGCATTTTCCAACCATCAGACAGTCTCCCGGAGCCGCTACGACCGGTGTTCAGCCTGCCGCCATGTTCCTCATCACCGCGAGACTGCCGCATATTGCTAGGTTGATGTCAAGGCTTTAAGAGTATAACTACAAAGTGGAACATGTACCTGGGAGGAAACATTTTACCACAGATTGTTTGTCAAGGCTTCCATTGGATGGTATGGAGGAAAGTAAGGAAGGAGACACAGAGGGGGATATTCTCAAGACCGTGTGATAACCATCGTAAAATTAGCTTAACGCAACTCTTCACATCACAGTCTATCGCGGGAAAATAACTCCGTGTAAATGTGGTATTCTCAACACGGCGGTACCATGCGATAGACCGACGATAACGCGTCAAATGAACGCCATCAACTACTGTTCGTCACCTCCACTGTGTCACTGGCAACTACAAATGGAATATGGCAGACCATCGTGGACAAGGTGAATGCAGTCGGAGTGCTAAAGAGGACAATGGAAGAGGTCAAGAGGCGCTGGAATAACGTGAAGCGCAAAACCAAGCAGAGACTCGCAAACAACCAGAAGGCAGCAATGCAGACTGGTGGTGGGAGTCCAGCGCCACAGGAGGAGCTGGACGAGATGGAGGAAATGGTGTCCACAGTCATCAGTGGGGAGACGGTGGCAAGAGTTGGGGGCCCGGACACTGCTCAACATGACCGGACACAACAGCAACAGGGTGAGTAACGACCAGGGACTGAGGGGACGGGGGAGATGGGCACATTGTCACACATGCACAAGTAAGCATAGCACATCTGTGGACAAACCATGCCCCAGACCGCCAACTCCCACCAAGAGACCAATGCACCCGAGTATGCAACATCTCAGCACTGTATAAGCACATAGGTCAGAGGCACACCGCATGTAAGGGATAAGGGGCAGCTAAATCAGAGCTGCAGGGGCAACTCCCCCAACATGCGGCATACTCACATTACATGCAGAGCACATCAACATTGACAACGATGTGGTACAAACCACAACACGTCCACAACAGAACAGAGGACACAACTGGTGCCGCTTGTGTGTAGAAACTGGCCAATCACATATAGCATTGCAGGGAAATGTGTCGACAATGTACAAGTACAAACACACATTCATGATGTTGTTGAAATGCCCACTGTCCCCCATCAAATAGTCGCTCCCCCAAACACTCACAATGTACTTTGTCATGCAGTCTGAATGCAAACATGTACAATGTGTCAACATACATGCGAACAGAATGTTAAACTGCATCTCCCCTTCACATTGCAGGGGGAAATCCAACACATCCTGCAGAGCAGGCCGAACCTCTCTTCTCTGATGATTAAGACGACCACCACACCTTCGACTCTGACGCCCTCCAACAGCTCGTGGAGAGCCTCCACAGCCCACTTCTAGGAGCAGGGCAGCCAAGCTGCTACGAGGAGAACCCACCCCCTGCACAGAACACACAGCAGGCAGCACCCACCACCACGGCTGCCTCCCAGGACCCCCACGACGAACACATGGCCTTCCAACGCCGTGTGTTGGGGTGCCAGGAGAAGCTAGCTGAACAGGTGCAGGTGAGGTTCGACCGCATGGCAGCCAAACTAGAGGCCATACGTGGGTGTCTAAATCCCATCAGGGACCACTCACAGTCCCTAACGGACACCCACAGTCTGCTCCATGCTCTCCAACGAACCATGGCTGACATCTCTGAGAAAAGAACGAATGTCTAGTCAGAGTGGCTCCAGCAATCTCGCCCAGGAGTTGGGACTCATGCGGAGGCTCATGGAGAACATGGAGCGGACGTGGGCGAAAAGAGTGGCTGCCACGGCTGCACACCAGCGAGAGGTAGCAGGGTCCCTCAATGCCCTAAAGACCATCCTCATGGCATTGCTGCCACAAGGCCTGGTGCTGATGCATGCTGCTGCTACCACTCCATCCACATCTCCGGCCCCTGATGTGTCAGTGCCACACAGTGCGGCAGACATTCCATCTCCGGCCCCTGAGGTGTCACTGCCACACAGTGCTGAAGACAGAACACCAAAACCCACGTGTGTGGCACATACAACAGCAGAGGACAAAGATGCGGATGAATCTGCCTCCGTGGTCAGAAGGACACAGTAGCATCCATCTCCACCCTATGGCCTGTTTGCTTGGTTCTGCCCTCTGCATCATCACCTTCCACTGTCCCCCGATGCACTCTGTGACACTCACCTTGGACCTCGACATGGACTGCCATATTCTGTCTGGTCACCAATGACATAGCTATCAGACTGCGGACTGAACTCCTCCTCTTCTGATGTACCTGTCATTCCCTGAAGGACTCTGGCTGGCCCTCCACAGGCCGACAATGTAAAGTGGGGTTTGCATGGCCCTGTACTGCTCCATCTTCAAAACTCCACTGAATGTGGAATGAACATTCATATTCACACAGATGTGTCATGTCTATGATCTTTCAAGTGTGGAAGTATGGATGAATGTAGGGTCAGTGATTCCCCCTTACGTCCATGTTGCTCATGTTGTGGGACTTGGGTCACAGGGTGACACATTGCCGATTGCGGTCCAGGTGGCGCTGACACTAGAACGGAGACACACGCAGTAGTTACTTCCTTGTCCAGCCCAGGACGGAACCACGCCCAAGCCCCAGGGTCATTGTTCACACCCTTACACTGGACTGGCATACGACAAGCCAGCCCACTCCGCTTACACTCACAGGGGGGACGACAATGCTACATGCCCCAGGTCTTCCCTGTAGGGATCTTCTGCTCACAGGTCTAGTCGCCAGCATGCCACAGCCACTCCCTCACGGCTGGTTTACACCCACACCTCACCCATCCAGCACAGCCATCACAGGACATGTGACCCTGCCAATAAAAAGGGCCTGGCGACCGTGCTGGACGCCATTTCCACTCTTTAACTGGGTGTCACCATGTGGTTATCATTTATGCATGAGGGCCTAGGGCCCTGCCACCTCACATTGCCCAGTGCCGGGGGTGACATGATGGCATCCGCACCACTAGACTTAATCATAAACGGTCCATCGCTTGCGGCGCACAGACCTGGTCGCACCAGATACACTGCGGCAGGCACAGGCACTGGGGTAGGTGCACCTAAAGTGCTGAGCGGGTGTGCAGCCTGCGTTGATGCGCCGTCCAGGTGGTCCGGAATGGTAAGGATTAGTGTTAGCCCTGCTGGACCGCAGTGAAGGCCTGAGCGAGCGGGCAGTGCGGGCCTACCGCCATGTGGCGTTGCCTCGCGGTTCACAGAGTTAATGGCACCTCAAGAGCTGAGCGGGTGGGCATCCTGGGATGAGCCCGCTTGCACTGATGTGATCTCTGCCATTCCGAAATCAAGACCCAGAATCAAGTGTGTGACCTGGTGGCCCGCGGTGCGGGGCTCCATGATGTGGAGGGTGCCATGGTCGCAGACCCCTGGCTTGGAGCTTGCACTGGCATGTGGGGGGCCCTCATGGAGACAGGCAGGTGGTGGAAGGTGAGCAGTGAGGCCTTGTTGCGCAGGGGCGGGCCATCACCGCTGGGTGGCGGAAGGGGCTGGGGTGCAGCAGCCTGTATGCGCAAGGGCGGGCAAGCGATGATGGCATGTGCAACTGTATGGACTCTGCCATTCATGTCTCTGGCAACTGTTTCAGATGGGGGACCTAGGGGACTGCAGTGTATACCGGTACGTGGTTGGACACACAAAATGAACTAGTATTTTGTCTTATTTCTGTTTATCACACAACAGGCCCCATGGACATCAGACACGGATAATTTTACGCCCTGAAGAAGGTGCTACCCCAGGAAAGGGGGTGTCACACCGAAACGCGCGTCGGCGTTTTGAACTAATTTGTTCCTTAGTGTGATATTATATTAATGTTAACTTTATAGATTTATTGAAATTTTGTGTCTTATCTCTATATATGTCAAATCAAAGGACAATTTTTGTCTTTCCCTTTTTTTCTTTTTTGGTCATTTATTATTATCAATAGGATATTCATCTTCATCACTGACAGGGATACAAATCAAATATGCCAGTTACTTTGGGCCTCTGAATTATTACTTTCCAGATTTTAGGATGTATGCGTAGTGTGTTTTCATGGTTTGTATGAGTCTAGTGAGAGTTAGAATGTTTGAATGATTTGTGTCTCTGATTGTCCATGGGAATTATTGACCTATAGGATCTCAATATCCTCTGCCAGTTGAGTGTTTGTTAATATATGATTCATACATTCATGAGTTGTCTCTAATCATTTTGAAAATAATTAAAATAATAAAAATGTGGTAACCTGATTTGTGTCACTATTTGCATGTTTGGTCCAGCAAGAGTGGTTCACCTTAGAAATTGACTTTATTGTGTCTTGTTAAATCACACAGGTATAGCAGACCTCTTCTTGTTGATTCTTGATGTATCCCCTGCTGCTTTACCTTTATCCGTTTAGGGGTTCCCCTTTTGTAGTGGTTGGACACACACCGGTGGCAGCAGGTGAGCAGTGAGGCCTGGGTCCGCAGTGTTGGCACTCTCCCTCCCTCTCCCTCTTTCTCTCTTTCTCTCTCTCTCACTCTCTCCCTCTCTTTTTCTCTCATTCTCTCTCTCCCTCTCCCTCTCTCTCTTCTCTTTCTCTCTCACTCTCTCTCTCCCTCTTTCCCTCTCCCTCTCTTTCTCTCACTCTCACTCTCCCTCTCTCTCTCTCTCTCTTTCTCTCCAACTCTATCTCTATCTCTCTATTGCTCTCTCACTCTCTGTACTTTGATGAGCGCATGACACACCTTCTTATCTAGATTTTTGTCTTGCAGGCTGTGATATACACAATGTCCTGAGAAGACCCGCCATGACTCTTCAGAATTGTTGTTTTGGGTTTATTCTGTAATAAATGAATTATTTGGATATTCTAAGATGAATGTATGATTCTCCTTTTTCTGTCCACACATGTATGTTAGGTGTTGTGATTGTGCGACTTCATGCAAATTGTTTGGTTCAGGATTTTGTAGAGTTGATGTGCAATATCTTTGTCCAAAGGAGGGGGTGGGGGGTGCCCAGGGTAGGGCCGGGGGGGGGGGGTTGTGGGGTCCTGGGGGTGGTGGCGGTGGGTGATGTTGCCTTATTGGGGCTCCGGGCTGCATGTTCAGTTGCTCCAGGGCATCTGTTGTTCTTCATGTGTGGCTCTGGGCTGTGCTCCCTTGTCTGGTGCCGGTTGTCGTCCGACTTTACACAGGTAAGAGCAGGTATTAAAAACCTGCAGCTAACGTGCCTTATCTCATGTTTTGTCTTCTTATTGCCGATCTGGTTGATCGTTGAGAATGTTGCGGAGTGGTGTTGTGGCGGCTTTTGGCACGGGAATGCCTACTCTGCATCTCATTAGCGTTAGTTGCCGGAGTCATCTGTGGCGATGTTTTTTGCGCTTGCTATCGCAGGTAAACTGGTGATATCGGCTGTTAGCACCAGCTTGTGAATGGGGCAATACATTTATCGTGACTTTGCCTGTGCCGATAACTTGGCGATAGATCCTTGAGAATATGCCCCAGAGATTGTTGCCAGTGTTGCTGATGTCATGTCCAAGGATTTTGTGGGTGTTGATGAGAATATGTGAAAAGTTGCTGTAGAAGAGGATCTGTTGTTGAAGAAAGTGTTTTTGTGCATCAGAGAAGGTTGGCCTTAGAGGTGGGAGATTCTGGTTAGAGTTGTATCCCTATTGGAGAGTATATGAGGAGCTGAAAGAAAAATCTTGTTCAAAAGTGGGAAGTGCATACCACATGTTGGTTTGTGTGATCGCATTTTGCTGATAGATCATGAAGGACATTTAGGAATGTTGTCTATGAAAAGGTTTATCAGGGCTATTTTTTGTTGGCCAGGTTTAGATAGACTTGTGGACAGAGCAGTGCGAGAATGCGGAGTATGTGCCAACAGTGAAAAGATGCTCAAATTGGTGCCAGCTCCTTTGTGTCCCGTTGAGTGGCCTGATTTTCATTGGCAGAAAATAGGTTTTGAGATCTCTGGTCATTTCAATTTTTTGCCCCATGACTGTAGGTTTGCTATGGTGGTGGTGGATTACCACTTGAAGTAGCCAGAGGTCAAGGTTGTGTCTCTTGTTACAAACGTTTCAGTGATTGAATTCTTCAAAGAACTCTTTGCAAGGGAAGGTTATCCTTAGGTTCGTATCACGGACAATGATGTGCAATTAAAGTCACAAGAAATTAGTAGTTTTCTTACATTTTGCAACATTCGTCACATCACTATCGCATTGTATGAACCTGATGGGAATGGTCAAGAGGAAACGTTCAACTGTGTGTTTATTTTTTGTTTTAATTCTCTTTAACCAAGTTTTCACATCTTTACAGCTATTACATTGGGATATGCTAGAACAGGATCACATTGTGCTTATTTCACTCTGTTCTGTTTACAAACTTATTTGGTTTATCTCTTAAAAGTTCCGCACATTTCGTATGTTGTGACGACCCGCAAGATTACTGTAGCATACAGTCCTTTGCAATCCCCAGATCACTTTTGGTGTCTTTAGCTTACAACATTTAACGCTCAGCGGAGCTTACCGCTCAACAAACGACTGGGCGGGAGGGGGGGAAGTCAGAGGGGAAAAGAGGGAAGGGAAATCGGTCATGTTGATCTGCCGGGCTTGTTGATCTAAAATTGGTTGTCTCGTGGCTTCCGCAGCTAATGTATCTAGTATCTCGTCTTGCCATTCTGTTGTCTGGATGTGGGAAGGCGCCTCGTCTGGTCGGTGTGTTCTCAGGTAGAGCTGCAGGGGACCCCAAACATCTTTGGGTCAGGATTGGGCAGCGATTAGATCCTAGTTACAGACAACTGTTCCTGACAGAACGCCGTGTCTCTGAGCCATGCCTCCCTTTTGGGTGCACGCGTCCTACCCCATGTCATCGCAATGTGCCTTTTAGCGAGCAACAGTAGCATGACAGTGAGTCTTCTCACCTCAGCCGGGGTGTTCTTCACGTAGCCAAGCAGCGCCGTCAGTGGGGATCTATCTATGGATGTGCCCGTCATTTCATCTATCGCGTCAAATACAGTAGCCCAGTAACGGTCAACCAAGGGGTATTCCCATGTTGTGTAGGAAAGTTGCGTCAGGTGCCCTGTCCCTCTGGCAGCGTGCCTCCGAGATTAGGCCCAGTCTCCAGAGCCAAGCGAGTGTCCTGTAGGTGTGATGCAAGATGTTGAAGTGTATGAGGCACAATCTATAATTCGGAGAGAGGGCTTGCGCCTGAGAACATCAGTACTTCCACTGCTCTTGCGTGATTGGTGTGCTTAGCGCTGTCTCCCACTCCTGTCAGGCCTGCGGGGTGCACACTGGTGCTGTATTTTGCATGTCTGTGTAAAGGTACGTTATTAGCTTGCGTGGGGATGGGTTCTTCAGAAACAAATGTGGGTGGTGCGTCTGGGAATGAGGGGAGATAAGCATGCATCGCAGCTCGCAGCTGGTAGTATGTCATTTGTTCAAGCTCGGTTAGTTCTTGTCCCTCCCTAATCTAGTGTAGAGTTATGAAGGTGCCCTCCGGGAACACATCTCCCATTTTCGTGAGCTTAATGGTTTGCAGTTTGGCACATGGGCCCGCCTCCGCCAGAAATGGCTGTTCCGGGTGCTTTATCAGGGGGACCAGTGGGGCGTACATAGGCCGTCCGGTTTTAGGTTTAAACCTATAATAACTGATAAAACCCCACCGGAAGGGAAATAGCCCTCACCAGTGTAAACATATAAACACGGAAACAAATCTGAACAACCACAAACTAAATGCCATTCAAAGAAAAGAGTGAAAGAATACATTTTATTTCTTCCCGAAGGGGCCAATACAATTTAACTTTGTTATCTAAGGTAGCAGTAATAAAGACTGGGCTAATATTATTCTGCTTGGTTTTTGTTGTTTAGGGATGTCACAAAAATATTGTTTCTTCTTCCTTTTGCTTTTTTTCAGTTTTATGGTCCTTAGTCTAAAGATACAGGGGTTAGAAGCCTGTTTTAGGTGTTGTTTAATTATTTTATAAACTGTAGAAAATCAGGAAATATCAAAAACATATTAGATTTTTTGACTATGTTTGAGTCTTTAATTGATAGGAAAAATGTAGGTTTCAAAAGAATCTTTTCCAATATGTAGCATCACATTTACCCACAGAGAATGGGTAAAAACCCTTGATAAATCAGCCCCATTTTCTAGTGAGTCAGTATTGACAGTAGGTGAATTGCAAAACACCCCAGGCTTTAAACATTCAAAGCAGGTATATGTGAAAAGAGTGCAGTCACCAAGCATCTGGGATACTGATGAAAACATAACACTAGACTTTTGGAAAACATGGAACGCAGTGTCACTTGGAATGCTGCTGCAAAAAGTTCTTACCAAGTTCAACAAAGATTGGAGTGAAATTGTTTGTATTTGCAGTGATTCAGCTATGTATATGAAAAAGTTGTGTGATGACCGGTCAAAAGCGATACCTGAGCTGAAGTGCTACCCTGTAAAAGATCCTTGCCACTTGTTAGATGGTATGCTGAAAGGATCTTTACAATCTTCAGAGTTAATGAAGAATGCTATTGACTTTTTAGTCTATTCTGGTGTACTGTTTCCTTATGCGAAGAAACTAAAACACAAATATTTCAAATTTTGGGCTTTGTGTGGCAGCAAAGAAAGAGTCATCCCAACTGTGCCACTTAGCTGGTGGTTCTCAATCCTAGAGGTTATGAATGCTATATTATCCATGTGGCAACCGTTTACAGCAGTTTATTGCTGAGTGATGATGCCAAAGGCATGAAATGTGAGGATCTTTGGTCACATATTGATAGTGATTTGGAAAAAAGTAAACTCTACTGCATTCTTAGATTTTTACAGGAAAGCATGACTGCTGTTATCGACATAATAAAACAACTAGAGTTTGAAAACACCCTTGTCTATCATGTGTTCAGCATAATTGGTGTAGACGTGACACATCTCCTTGAGAGCAGGCTGGGCGACACTTTTATAACTTTGGAACTGCAACATGTTCCATGTTAGAGTGCTTGCCACTTGGTAAGCAAAGAAACGTAGAGGAACAATTCAGGAACTTTTATTTTACAATGTATGAGAAATAGCCCTTCAACAACCATGGCATTTGAAGTCAATGAAGCCTCACTGTGATACTCTGCGCACGTTATAGATCCCTTCCGTAAAGGGACATTTTCTCTTGAGTTTCAAAAATGCTACTTCATTTTTGAGTGCTTTAATAACTCTGAGGGCATATGTGCCCAGTTCAACGCACATGTTGCAGAACCTGTTGCAGAGAATCGCAATCTTCAGGTGCACCAGTATACACATAGAAAACTATGTCAGTGGCCAGAGTTAGAATATTGTGTACTGGCTATTTTGCATTGCCCATCTCAAGTGCCAATGTTGAGAGGGGCTTTTCACAGATAAAAGTTTACATGGGAAGGAGAGACCGAGCGTGCATGACCAAAGACTCACTGAAGAAGTATTGTATGGTGTATTACGATAAGTTTGATTTGTAAAAATATATTTGGACCTCATATACACGTACATACACTGTCTATATACCATGCTCTATCAGTGCCGAAAGCAAGCAATATTAAAAGCAAAAAGTTCCATAAACACCGGAAAAACACTGTTTCTTTTGTTTTTAATGGCGTGAAAATGTGTAACCACTGATAACCACTATTTTTTTAAAGTATTGAAATCACTTGAAAACACTGAAAAAAAAACACCAGAATTTACCAAAAATAGAAAACAGGAAAGCCTAGGCGTACATGACATCTTGACACATCCTCTAGCGCATGCTGTGCCAGGGCCTTACCGTGCATCCCACCATGTTTATCTTAGTGCGAGTTCGGGCCTTGTCTGATATATAGCCGCTGGGAGAGGCAGCGGGGACACCTGATATTGTTCTGGTGCAATATGCGGCATAAACTGCTTTGGGAATATCCATTGATATGCAAATTGTGCCTGGGCGCACCAGTAGTACAGATTGAAATCAGGTGCCCTGATTACTCCTTGCTCAAATAGGAGAGTAAGCATCTCCCACGCCACTCTGGGCTGTTTGCTCGCCCATGCCAGTGTAATCATGTCAGAGCGTAGCCGCTTCCTAAAACTATAAGTGAGAGGGACTGGGATGTTTGTGAATAGATAAAGGAGCTTGGGTAATACAACCATCTTGGCGATGGCCACCCACCCGGTCATAGAGAGGGGCAATGTTACCCAGCTTTTTAAACACTGTTCTAGCCAGTCAATGAACTTGCCCTAAATAGAACGCCACAGCTCCTCGGGGTCGCGGCTAATCCAAATGCCCAAGTATTTCACCTGGTCCCGTGTCCACTGTAGGGGGAACTCTGAATGTGCCTGTGAAGTGGCCTCCGTGAGCAGGAATATCACTAATTTGGTCCAGTTTATTACTATCCCCGCGAGTGTGCCAAAACGAATGAACTCTCTGATCAGTGGGGCAAGGCTGGTACTTGGGTGCATGACGTATAACGTAACGTCGTCCGCGTACAGCAAGACCAAAATTACCCGTGGGTTGTACGCCAGTCCTCTATAGGCATGGTGCTGACGCAGCCTAGCCGCTAATGGCTCCATTGCCACGGCAAATAGTAGGGGTGACGGGGGCATCCCTGTCGGGTGCTGTGGGAGATCGGGAATGGGGCCGTTATCAAGCCGTTGACCCTTATGCTAGCCATGGGGAGCGTGTAAAGTAAAATTATTAGATTGATGAATTTGGGGCTAAGGCCTATGCGTCTGAGCAGAGCGAATAAATATGGCCATTCAAGTGAGTCGAACGCCTTGGTGGCATCGAGGAGAATAGCAGCTGCCTGCAGCTGTGGGTCCACCTCTCGCATTGTGGCAAAGAGGGTTCAAAGGTTATGAGCAGTGGATCTACCAGGGACAAACCTACACTGATCCGTACGTAGCACCATAGGGAGCAGTGGCAGGAGACGCACCGCGATCAGCTTGGCCAGGATCTTATTGTCCACATTAATCATGTAAAGTGGACAGTACGACTTGCACCTAAGTGGATCCTTTATCGTGTTTAAGGATTGTGATGATAAGGGCTTCTCGGAGCGACAGGGGAGCATTCCATGCTCTACAGAGTAGTGATACATATCTATTAGAAACGGGGCCAGAAGACTGGCATACTCTTTATAGAAAGCAGCAGGGAGGCCATCTAGGCCCGGGGTTTCCCCCGCTGGTAGAGCCCAGATAGCTCCAATGATCTCCTCACTGTGAAGGGATCCTCAAGATAGGCCCTGTTGCCTGCCTCCAGTCATATCAGCTGCAGAGTATCAAAGAATTCCTCCACATCTGGAGCCACAGCGTCCAGTTGGGCACGGTTGAGAGACGTGTAGAAGGAAGTCATTTCCTCTTGGACTGCTTTTTGGCCTACCACTATCTCATCATCTACGGTGCGTAGCTCGGGAATGTAGTCGCTAGGGTTCAACCGGGTGTTGAAGGAGAGTATTTTGTGGGCACATGATTATGGGAGAGAGTGGAAGGACAAACTCAGACAGAAGCTGTGGTCATACCGAATCACACACCATAAAACCACAGAAGTTAGTCCATTTAAACTCCTTAAAGGGAGAGATCCTGTTTTGAAGCTGTGTCCCTGGTGGTTCAAGAGGAAGTAGACAGATAAGGTTGAGGAAAATGTGAGGGAAGAGGTAGTGTTGAGGGTGGAAGAGAAGCAGGAAAAAATCAAACATGCTCATGATACCAACTGGAACACTAAAGTTACTGATTTTAGTTTTGGAGACTGGGTCAGGATACGCAAACCAGGAATTTTGTCCAAAAGTGAGCCTAAATTTGATAAATCTATTAAAGTGGTTAAGGTCAACAGGAACAGTGTGTTCACTCAAGGTGAGAAAGTATGGAATTTTAGGAGGGTGGCTAAGTGTAGAGGTGGAGGTGTAGAGTTGGAGAAAGCATGTAATGGTGGGATGATGTTCATGAGAAGGAACTGGTTTAAAGTGTGGCTTCAAGGATCAAAATTAGTAGTTGTGACAGGAGGCCTCCTGGGAAATGTGTTGATTTTGTGTAGCTCACATTCTGTGTGTGTTCTGACAAAAATGGAGCGTCTTAGAGAGCTGACACGGAGGAATGTGCAATTTACATGGTCAGATAGGCAACAGCATGTGTTTGACTTAGTGAAATCTGAAATAATGTGAGCACCTACTCTAAAGCCTTTCTGTATGAACAAAGAATGCATAATTACTATGGATCCAGTCTGTAAGGACAAGGGTTTCAAAGGGAACCCATAAAGCTATATAAAGACACTCCCAAAGTAACAAGCTCCCCTGGTCTTTTCCAGTGGGTTGTGCATTCCATTGAGCAGCAGGGACACTGGTGGTTTACGTCTAGGGTAGTGTTTGGAAGGGGATAAAACTGGTGTTAGCATGCAGGACAACCTCTTCTGGTGAGCCGTCATAGCACACCTTTGACATCACTGTAGGACGGTTTACAGCACCTAACCAACCTAATCCGGCTGAGTGTTTGTTGGGAATGTTTTGATTACAGGGTGGTTTACAGGTTGTTGGAACATTAGGAAGTTTTTTTGTATTAGTATGAAGGAACCTTTAGTTGTAATGACTGTTGTTCTATTAACACAACCTCACTTACACTGGTCTGTGGTTAATATGCTGCCTGAATCCCCTACCTGCACAGTAATCTAAATTCAACTTTATAGGTGACTGCTATGTACTCTAAATGAAGCACGCTAAATTCTGGCCTTCTAGAATTCCAAGACCACCTCTCATAAGTTCAAAATGTGGCTGCTTGGCCTAATGAAGCATGAGAAGTAAGATTAGCACTCACTGCCTTTCTAAGGATGCTCATCTTGCTCCCGATCCATGCCATTCTAAGGAAACTCATCGTGCCCCAGATCCATGCCCTTCTAATTACACTAATAGGGCTCCTGATCCATGTCCTTCTAATTACACTCATAGGGCTCCTGATCCATGCCCTTCTAATTACACTCATCGTGCCCCAGATCCATACCCTTCTAATTACACTCATAGGGCTCCTGATCCATGTCTTTCTAATTACAGTCATCGGGCTCCTGGTCCAGACCAGCATAAAAAGAAAAAAATGATGCCCCTTCTCCATGCACTTAAAGGAAATCGCACAGACACCCTGCCCGCACTCCCCTTTGGTCTGACCACAACCAGCTTCTTTGCATTCTCCCGCTCCAGGTTCATTAGAAGACCCAAAGAGACTATCCCACACACCGAATTGTACCCCTTAGTCCTCATTTTCATCTTTCCCCAACCTTACTTGCATCTTTTCATCATGCTTCAAATCCTAGCAATGATGTAGCTCATGCTGTACAAAAAGAGACATGTGGAATGTTGTGAAATAATTGAAATGTGTTTTATTGTGCTGACACCTGTGCAGCTAGCGTTCCTGGCCTGTACATTGCATACTCAGGGCCCGCATGTATTAATCAGCAGAGGGTGGTTCATACGTTTTAAATCTTATGCTAGCACATTATGTAGTAACTACAGAACACATCCATTTTGAATGACTTTTGGTCATTTCTTCTGCTTTTAAACACTGATCCCTGGCTGCCATGGCAAAGGGAGTGCACTCCTCATAGACGTTAAAACAATAATTATGTATTTGGTTAAAGGAGTACAGTGTTTGTAAAATATTACCATGATGCACACCTTGCTGATCCCTTGGGATGGGAAGGAAGACTGTGCTTTATTAGGTGAGGTAAGGTAGCAGCCACAGGGCGTCACCTACTGGTGGAGCCAAATTACTGCAAAAAGACCAGGCCATAAGGCTCAAAACATCATCTCTACCTGATTCTGCAATACTAAACAAAATCACAGAATCCATCTGTCCGCCCAGGATGGAGATATAGGAGAAAGGTGAAAAGCTAGAGCTCATGGGGCAAACAGCTGTTAGTAGGCAACACAACCAGCCACAGAATGACTCCTAGACTCTGCCTCTGTCATGACTGGCAATATAGGTGAAAGGTAGGAGTAGGGCTGGACTGGGAACTAAAGGCAGGCTTAGAAATTACTTCAATGCCAGCCTCATATTGTATAATGCAAGCACACACAGCAAGGCAGCATGGCCTTCAAAGGAGGTAGATATAGCCCGTATCTTGTTATATATATAGGGCAACTGATTAAATTCTCCGCAAAATTTTCCAAATCTATATTGCTTACAATGGCAACAATTTTACTATCCTGCATGGTTTAGCATCGTGCAAAAATTTGCTAATTGTTCTTCCCGACAACTGTGCAAAGTTTACAACATTGTCTGTAGGTGGAATTTACAGTAGC
Source organism: Triturus cristatus (assembly GCF_964204655.1). Lineage (NCBI taxonomy): Eukaryota > Metazoa > Chordata > Amphibia > Caudata > Salamandridae > Triturus > Triturus cristatus. Next base: position 805,439,003 of record NC_140582.1, on the reverse strand, counting down.
ATTTTTGAGTACGAAGAATGTTTTGAAATTTTTGTGCAAAATAATTTTGCAACAAAACTGGGTTTTTAGAAGGATTTAACAAACCAATTGTCAACCTTGCAAAGTTTTGAAAAAAGTAACGTTTACAAATAGAACTCTATACAACTCCACACACCCCTTAAACATTACTCAGGAATTGTTGCAAAGTCATCCGTTGCCCTGGGCGCTCCCAACTTTTTTGCTGAATGGTACTGGTGGTAACTGACTCTGACTGACCCTGGGCTCTGCCTAACCAGGCCCAGGGCCAGTGCTATGCTAAAAAGGACACTTAGAATACAGTGAAGACACCTACATTCCCTAGGGTACACTATGGGTTAGGGTACCCCTATGATTGGCATGACCTCTCCTATAAGGCCCAAGTACATAATAGGGAAGGGGGATTGAAACTACCTTTAATTCCCAGTATCTAATAGGGCATGATCGCAGATTAGAGCCCAGCGACCCTTTCTGCACTTGCATGCATGCACTGCTGAAGCCTGAGGTCCATTGAAAAGCAGCCATGGTTTGAAGGACTGCTTTTAAAATGTAAACAGTGACGGCTCCTCCGCTAAGGCGGAGGAGCGTCGCCCTACTGCCTTGAGTCAGTCAAAAAAGGGAAAAAGAAAATAATAATGTAATGTTATTATCATTTTATTTTGTCCTCCTGCTATGGCAGCTTTGCAAAAAATTGCGTTGTGATTGGTCTGGGAAGCCTGGCTGTGTTTCCTGGTGTCCGAGACAGAGGAGAGCAGGAGCGGAGAAGTGGGACCGAGCGACAAGGTATGTGTATTTTTTTTTTAATTTACCATTGTTCCCCGTGTGACCCCCCCCCCCCGCCCAGCTACCCGCGTGCCATTGCGCAGCTTATCGTCACAAAGGAGATTGCAATTAGGTTGTTCATATTTTTAAGACATTGTTTACTATAATATTTTGGCAAAGTGTTAAAAGCAGAACTAGATGTTAAGTTCCTGGCTAAAACTTCCCTAACAGACAAATGTCTAATGGTGTCTACCCACATATTTTGGTTACTCTTCAATAATAGTCTTAGTGAGCAGTCAAGGCTTATTCCAGCAGGTGACAGAGGAATTTGAACTCCGGTTCTGGATTATATAAGCAATTCTACTAGAATACTCAAAGCCCTGTTGGAGTCTAGGGTCCTGGTTTGCAGGAGGGGGGTATAGAAACACAGAATGGGATTATCTGGATCTGTGCTTACCTGGTTTACCTCTTTCCTACAAAATAGATCTCAAAAGTTTCAAGGTCAATCAATCCTTGTCCAACCCCGTTCCAGTCACGTTAGGAGTGCAGCAAGGCTCTTCCCTATCACCCACACTTTTCAACCTTTTCATGGAACCACTCACCGAACTTCTCAGTCTCTCCAAGTCTCTCCAAGATCCATGTATGCAGACGACACCCAACTCTACATCAAGATCCATTCACTTGAGGACATCAAAGCTCTCAACACAACACTACAAAAAACTCAAACCATTTGAAAATAAACTCCCTCAAAACAGAGTTCCTCTTAATCGCCCCCCCCCAACAAATCATCCACCATCCTTGACTGGATGAAGTACCTAACAGCACTCAAAGGGCAACCTCTCATTGTCGAATCAGCGAAATCGTTAGGTGTGACACTGGACAGAAACCCAAAGATGCAGAAGCATATCAGCACCTTCACAAAAGGAGCAAATTTCCATATGAACCCCCTGCGAAAACAGAAATCCTTTCTGCCAGCAAACGACTTCAAACAAGCAGTTCAAGCCCTAGTAATCCCAAGGGTGGAATATGGGTCTGTAACTCTCTGCGGCCTCCCCAGATCGACGACAGCCCCGTTAAGAGCCACTATCAATTCAGCTGCAAGACTCATCACAGGTTCAAAAAGAACATCGCACATCTCTCCAGAATTTAAAGCACTCAACTGGATACCGTTTGAAGCAAGAAATCATCTGAAAATCGCATGTATGACGCACAAGGCCTTACACCACAACTCTCCGAGCTACCTAGCTCAGAAACTGGTACTGTTCGCTGGTAACGGAGCATCCAGGAGCGCCAAGAATCTTCTACTGAAACCACAACGATTTGCCAAGAAAAAGACTTACAACCGGACCTTCTCGGGAATGGCTCCCAGGATCTGGAATGCTTTGCCCACAGAAACAAGGCTGAACCCTTCCACTGCCTCCTTCAAAAAAGAAGTGAAAGCAATTCTCATGGCGAAATTCACGTGAACTACTTACTTATGACTGTTATTTTAATTACTAGTATGTATTATTGAGCACCGTATATCTGAATCACCTATATTTGTACTTCACTAGACTTATACTTGTTTCAAATATTTGACATGTAAAGCACTCTGATACCCGTAAGGGTCTTGTTCGTGCTATATAAAACCTTCAAATAAATAAATAAATAGAATGAATTCCAAACATGCACTTGGAATTCATGGTTCCACCTTCTACAGGCCACACACAAAGTGTCCTATGAAGTGGTGGCCACCCTACTGTCATCAGATGCCCATCTCTAAATGAATTGCACTTGAGTGAGCTGCCACCAGCACAGAGGACTTGTTGCCATGTAGGTAATTGGTCATAAACCCATAATGCACAGAAATTATACCATAGCTGTGAACTACGTCCCACAATTCACAGTAATTCCATAATTTCAATTAACTGAATTGTAAATTAATGTAAAGTCTGTGTAATCTTTTTATGTTTTCTTTACCTGATATAACCAACGCATGCAGTACTCTGCATCATGGACCATCAAGAACATTTTAGGGTTCTGATGGTATCTTGTTACCACTTTAAATTAGAACAGCGTCATCCAGCATAAGTCCAGGGGGGTTAGACGCAGCCAGAGTTTCAGGATATACACATACAAGCATTTACGTAAATTGATGTAAATGTGCATGTCATGTGAGTACAGGCATGCCTATGCATATCCATGCACGTGCAGCCATCTTTGACCGTTTAAGTAATACAACTTCATGAAAACTATTAAAACATGGCCAAATGTGCAGCTGCATACACAAGCACCCACAGTGCCCTTGTGGCATGCAGCACACTGCAAGCGGTAGCAAGGGTCCAATAGAAGTTGCTGATAAATTGTGGCCCTTGGAAAATCCTAAAACAATAATAATTCTAGGAAAAAATACAGCTTTGCCCACTAGTCTCTGGCACTCAAGGGACTACTTTTTACGCTGATGTGCACTCTGGTATGTATTTTTTTTACGATTCTTTGGGGAAAAAACAAACATATCTTAGCTGATGCCAGAACTAAAACCACAGGCTTGTAATTTATGATTATTGAGAATCTCAGTAATCCCAATATTTCGATTTGCAAAACTGCACCTAGAGTTTTCTTTAATAATGGAATTTGAAAAGCATTAGTGATTTTATTGCAATGCGAATTTGCATTACAAGTCAGTCTCTGAGTATGTTTTACAGTCTGACATCCTGCACTATGTTACCTTCTAAGCAGGGGCGGTTCCTTCTTCAGTGCAAAGGGCTTGCCCCCACTTCCCTATCAGCGACACATGCATTACCATAAATTAGAAAAGACTTTGACTTACAGCAACGTTGTGTTGCTTACAAATCAGGTGTCAGGGCAGGGCGTGGCCAGTCTGGCTGATTGGCAGACAGCAGGTATTAAGCCAAGTGGGCATGTCAGGTTGGACAGGTCTCTTTCTCTGACCAGCCCGACATGCGCATTTTATGCTTCATGATCCCACACTGAAAAGGAGTCAGAGGAACACAGCACAGCTTCCCCCAGTCTCCTTTGGGGCGACTCGTTCACCTGCTCACACCAATCCCTGCATTGCTCTCATGCCCTCTACAACTAAAAACAGCATGAGAGCAATGCACGTTTCAGTTGTGTTTATGGCAGTTTAGACTTGCCTGTCTCCACTGACCCGTGCTCAGAAGGCAGCACTGCGGTGGGTGTACTACATGGTCAATCACAGTAGGGCTTTATTTTTAAGCGTTACAGTGATTAGCATACATTCTATTACTTGCTGAGTCACACGCAAAGAGTGGACGGAAGAAGAGATTGAAGGGGGCAGTCAGCTTTTTTGCGTCCGCTCCGGCCCAGAGTGCGTATCTTCCAGGCCCAGCTGAGTGACCAAGTATTCTTCGCTTTGGGATGTTAATGTGGTCTTAAGATTTTTAGAGAGATGGCTGGAAAATAAGTACCTTTATCGCAAGCAGCTGTCCGCCAGTCTTGCTGTGCTACTTTGTTTAATATCTTGTAAGAGAGTATCTAATGTCTGTGTCTTAGATCTCTCAGGCAGGGTTTTCTCCTCTGATGGGGTTTTATTTTCCATATCTAGATGAACTAAGTGTATTACTAAGACAGTGTCTTACCCGGCGTTCCCTATTAACACAAATTGTGTGTGGTGCAATGTCTTAAAGCTTACAAGGCTGCCACTAGTGAGTTTAGAATAGACCGGGGGGGGACAGGTGCTCATTGCTTTGCAAAAGTCTTTCAATCCTGTGGCGACTGCCATGTTGGCAAGGTGGATATGTTGGTTGTTGTACGAGGCTGGTATTGACATTTCCCTTTTCGTCGTGCATTCAGTCTGTGGGGCTATGCACTCCAAGTCCTTTGCTTTGGGGTCACGTTTAGAAGATATTTCGAAGGCAGCGAATTGGTCCTCTGGGTCAACCTTCAAATCGTTTTATCATAAGCCAATTGTAGATGTTGCCTCAGTGATCATGGCACAGCTTTGAACAATCATAATCAGAGCCTCCGGTCCGGACATAGAATAAAAAAAAATCTGGCTTATGCAATACGAATGTTCAATTCTATTAGGGACACAGAGATGAGGATTATCCCACCCAGATGTTTTTGTGTATTACACATATATGTATGGTCTAAGTATATTTCCTCTGTTATAACATTGTGGAGTCTGGGTTTTCTGCTTTGTATTTGATGTTTATCCTTATGTGTTTTATGATGTTCCTATGCCTATAAATTCCTTCCATGGTATGGATGTTATGCCTTAATTTTCTGGTTCACAGGAAACTACCAGAAATATTCTTGAGGTCGACTGATGCACACGAGAAACAGCTTAAACAGGAGTTCTGGTCATTGGGAAGACTACCTCGTTTCGGACACTGCCTTGGTGGTGTTCTTTCACTGCCTCCCCAATTGAGACGGTTGGAGGATTTTTTACTTCCTGGTTTGGACATTGCTAGGACGTTCCAGGAGATTTGTTTCAATTGCAAAGAAAGAGGATTCTAAAATGCATGTGCCTGCTCTTAAAGGACTGGGTTATCAGGTATTGGAGCATGTGACTTATTGTGGACTAGAGGTTCATGGGATATGTAGTCTTTCATTTGTATAGTTTTGAATTGGCTGCTGTTGATTTTGTGCAGTAAAGAGAGAGAAGCATACTTCTCACCTCCGTGTCCCTAATAGAAATGAACATTCTTATAGCCTAATCTAGAAAAAAAATATTTAGTGTAGATATGGGTTGATGAGAATTTATCATCAAACAGGTATCTTATTGGAGCGTAAATCTGTTTTGATTGGAAACCACCTAGTTCACAGATTGGAGAGTAATCTGTTTACCAAATGTTTCTGTGATTGTATGGGGAAACTCAACAAAGTAACATTCAATTTTTACTTCCATGAGACTTGTCTGACCTGTTTACACCCAGTTGCTTGAAGCAGCAATATTGAACTTTTCGAACACTCCGCTGTTAGTATCTATTGCCGATTACTTACGGCTGCAGTGTGCCAAATGGGCACCATCCCCAATTCGACTGAGAACATTACTCATCAAAATCAAATCAGAACATTCTCCACATTATTGCATCTTTGAAGCTGCTTCTCTGTCAAAGCAATTTCTGAAGCGTTATGGCGTGTGCTAGCTTTGGAACTGGGGAGCCAGGGGGAGGCTCAACATCCTGAGATTCCGGGCAAATCATTTAATCTCCTTGTTCCTAAAATAATGATACAATTGTCCTCATGTTAAGCGCTCAAATATGTTCAGGTTTAGTTAGTACTATTTAAAATTGTAAGAAAATGATGACCAATGTGTACACCGATTAAAAAAACCACTTTCACTAAAAGATGATCCTGTGTCGCTGACCAAGGCTTCTGTTCAACATCTACATGGCCCCCCTCGCACAAGTGGCCCGCCACCATAACCTCAACATCATCTCCTACGCCGACGACACCCAGCCCATCCTCTCCCTCACCAAGGACCCACACACCGCCAAAACCAACATTCACGAGGGCATGAAGGCCATCTCCGACGATGGATGAGGAGCAACCGTCTGAAACTGAACTCGGACAAGACGGAGGTCCTCATCCTCGGACCCACCCCCTCAGCCTGGGACGACTCCTGGTGGCCGACCGCCCTGGGGACAGCACCGATACCAACCGACCATGCACGCAACCTAGGATTCATCCTCGACTCCTCCCTCTCCATGTCCAAGCAAGTCAACGCCGTCTCCTCCTCCTGCTACAACACTCTACGCATGCTCCGCCGGATCTACCAATGGATCCCGACCAAAACAAGAAGAACAGTGACACAGGCCCTCGTCAGCAGCAGACTGGACAACGGCAACGCACTCTACGCAGGAATCCCAGCCAAACACCAACGGCGGCTACAACGCATCCAAAACGCCTCCGCCCGACTGATCATCAACGCCCCCGCTGCAGCCACATCACCCCCGTCCTGAGAGACCTGCACTGGCTCCCCATCGACAAGAGGATCACCTTCAAGCTCCTCACCCACGCACACAAAGCACTCCACAATGCCGGACCAGCCTACCTGAACAGCAGACTCAGCTTGTACACCCCCACCCGCCAGCTCCGCTCCGCCAACCTCGCCCTCGCAGATGTCCCCCACATCCAATGTACGACCGCTGGCGGCAGATCCTTCTCTTACCTCGCCGCCAAAACCTGGAACACCCTCCCAACCCACCTACGACAGACCCAAGACCTACTCGCCTTCAGGAGACTCCTCAAGACCTGGCTCTTCGAGCAGTAGAGGCACCCACCCCCCCACCCCTCAGTGCCTTGGGATAGCGCGCTTTACAAGTACCCTGATTGATTGATTGATTGATTGATTGATTGATTGATTGATTGATTGATTGATTGGAAAGAGCTGTGTAAACAAGTTCACATTTTTACAACAAACGAGTTCACGTTCCATGTTGTGTTTTATTTGCACATTTGACAATTCATTTTGTGTTAGGTGTAATAACAGCAAGTATCAGGGGAGGCCTCTCCGTTATGGCGGAGGAGCGTGGCCCATCCTTCTGTAAGCCAGCAGAGGCAAGGGACAAAAATATAATGATATTAAACATTTTTATCATCATTTTATTTTTTTCCTGCAGGCTGCGAGCCGAGGGAGGGGCGTGGCCACCCATACTGATGATGCAGCTGCAGCACCAGGGACGGGGGGGGGGGAGTGGTGGGCACTGCCAAGTGTGCATGACGGTTTGGCCAGCCCTCCCGAGCTGGCCAAACCGTCATGCGCACTTAACCTTTCTCCACCCGAGCTGTGTTCTACAGCTGGGTGGAGAAACCAACACGGTCTCCCAGTCTATGTCTGAATGTGAACCGAGGAGCTCAGACCAATCCCAGCACTGCTCACATACTAGGAATAGTATTTCCAGCACTGCTTACATTCTGGGAGTAGTATTCCAAGCATGTGAGCAGCGCTGGGATTGGGAGCTGGGAGCCGAGCAGTGTGCAGCTGTCCCTGGAAAGGGATGCGAGGATCGGGAGCAAGGTGGCAGCGGTCGAAGCAAGTAAGTTGTATTTTCTTTATTTATAATTCAGTTTTTTTTTGTTTGTGTTCCCCCTCCCTCGCCCCACCACTTCACAATACGACTGGCTGCTACTGTCAAGTAATGGTATGAAGTAATTAATGGTAACACGCTTTAAACTGCATTTATTTTTAATACTGATCTGTTCCGTTTCTTCCCTACAGGAACACAGGGCAAGTAAAAAAACAAAAAACACTAGCCTCAAACCAGCAAGACATTGTATTGTATTGTATTGTAATTGCATTTATATAGCACTTACTACCCCTGACAAGGCGTTGAAGCGCTTTTTGTGTGAGTATCACGCTACTACAGAACCATAAAGGATTAGTGGTGAATAGTATAGTGAAATATGAAAGTAATTTAAGTGGTGGATATGTTAGTTAGTTATTTGGATTGAGATGAATAGTGGAGGGATAGAGGGAAAATTTTTTGTATTTATATAGCACTTACTATCCCTGACGAGGCGTTGAACGGCTTTTTCTGCGAGTAGCATGCTACTCTAGAACCCATAAAGGATTAGCGGTGAATTAGTACAGTGACATGTGAAAGTAATTTGAGTGGTGGATAGGTTAGTTCGTTATTTGGATTGAGAAGGATAGTGGAGGGATAGAAGTGGGGAAAAGGTTTGCATTTATATAGCGCTTACTACCCCAGACGAGGCATCAAAGTGCTTTTTCTGCAAGTAGCATGCTACTCTGTAACCCATAAAGGCTTAGCGGTGAATTTGTATAGTGAAATATGAAAATAATTTGAGCGGTGGACATGTTATTTAGTTATTTGGATTATGAAGGATGGTGGAGGGATAGTGATAAAAAGAAAATTAGAAAAAGGAAGGTGAGTATACGGTTAACCAATTTCTATAGCAGATGTACTGTAAAATGCATCCTTAACTCTATATTTTCCCAATTTTTCTAAAATACAGAAACTGTCTGACCTCCTCAATTGAGCCTTTGCATAATTCAGGACAAGGGGTAACGCCTCACCACTTATAAAAGTCACCAGCCACCACTGCTTATGAGTAATAAAAAGGTGGGCATCCCTGGTCAAGCAAAATATTTTTGCTTTTTCTTCAAGTATACTTACCACTATTTTGCAGATATTAGTTTAGCATTAAATTGCACTTAAAAACTCTCTAAGGCAATCCCCAATTCTGTAGGGTTGGCTCTGACTTTTTGCACGATTAAACTGCTTGGTGTTCAATGTCACAATGTCATCTCCTGTAATGAAGGAGAGGTCTCCAACAGCATTTTCCTGCCGGAGAAAGTATACAGTCTAGCAGAAACTTGGGTTATTACCCAAATTACCAATCCTCTAGTAAATAGGGCATAAATGTCTGGAAATTATTGCATACATTATATTAGCTAAGATCATAATTGGGCCTTTGAGTTAGTACCAAAATTGAGGTAGATGGTGCAAATGTTTAGTAGCCCATTTTTAGGTTTGACTTTAAGGCTGACGGACATCATGTGATCACTAGAAAAAGCTTCAAAGAACACTACAGGGAAAGGGGCTTTGACTCCGCCCACATGCTTGTTTTTTGAGTATCACATTTGATTGGCTAGGATTTGTGTGCTTGCATTGAAAAAGAGCGCTTACTTCACTCCTATTGGCTTGTGAGAGGTGTTAATTTACCTAACATGGTCACCACAAATGTAATGGTACAGCAGTACAAAGCTGAAAAAGCGGCATGATACAACAGGGATTATTTTATTTAACATAGAAATGAGCATACTACTGTACTCATTGGGCAAAGTCATGGAGCTATTTCTTCTGATGTTTCTGCATCACAAAGACAATATCAATAGTAGCGGATAGTCAGTATAGGCGCATAAGCAAATGAGACACTGGACAGACGCTGTGAGCCTCCGAGTCCTTCCCGGATGGTGCAGCTCTCCCGACATTCCCTATGGGGCATACACCAGTCTAACCAATGCATTATTAAATGTTGAATATGATGACGGTGAAAAGGTTGCTGTTAGGTAGAAACCGAAAGTTGGTGGAGGGCAACAGGAGCCTAAATGCTGGGCATGAGAGCAAGGCTGTTTGGGTGCTGAGCCTGAAAGGAGAAGCAGAAATGTTGATGAGACCAAAAGTTAGAACTGCAGCCTCAAGGGCCATGACATGCCGAGCCCAAGGAGCGGTAACCTGAAGAGCAAGGCTGCCAAGGGCATAGTCCATGTAGTGGTGACTGAGAATGAGACGGCTCAGGGGGCCCCGGGAATGCAGGAGGATGAGTAGGGGTCAGAAAGAAAAGTTTGGACTTCCCAGGTGTCAGAGGGGGTATGGAGATGGGCAACCCAACATGCTGCCCCTGCAAAATATCTAAGTCCACAGCTGAAGTCTGTGCCACTGGAGGCCAACTACCACCACCCCCTGGCTAGGTATGGCTGCCTGGCCTGAATCCAGTACCAGTTCATGCTACTTAAGGTGAAGCCTGAAGGATCCTGCAGGTTACAGGGAACATGAGAGAGAGAGAGAGAGAGAGAGAGAGAGAGAGAGAGAGAGGTGAGGGGGAGCCGGGAAGCCAGATGGGAGTGAACACAGGGGGCCTGATTCACAAAGGTAAACGTACACTTTTGTGTAAGTCTACAACTGATTGGTATTCACAAAGGTATTGTACTAGTAGTACCTTTACAACTGTGGAGAACCGCACATAAAAAAATAGGAAAATCCAATATTTTTATGTGTGGAGACTCTGCAGTCACAAAGATACTGCTAGTAAAATAACTTTGTGAGGAGCAGACATAAACTTACACAAACGTGTAAGTTTGCCTTTGTGAATTAGGCCCAGGGTGTTACAAGCCACCTGCTACACTGAAATGTTTCTAGGTCGAGACTCGGCAGCACATCTGCCACTCTGCAAGGCATGCTGTATTGTGGTAGGGACTTGAAGCTCTGCCCACTCTCCACCCATATTTGTTATTGACTTGTGTGATTGTCCTTTGGAAACTGTGCCTTTTCGTTGGTCAAGAGGCTCAGTAGTCCCTCCTTGGTACCGCCTTGTCTCAATTTCTAATCTTCCATGGCGACACCCCGTTACGTGTTGTTACTCTGTATGCTTTAATTAAGCCTCCGAGCACTATTTTGCTAAATGGTTTTCTGACCTGTTGTTGCAGGCAGGACAAGCTCTGTCTCAACACTTTCTTTTTTTTAATTTTAAAATGGCGGCCCGCCCCTTTCTTTAGACACGGCTGGCTTGTATAAAGAACACAGGCGGCCGACATTATCGTGACAGTGATCATGGGGCACTTTTACAAAAAAGCGTTTCTTTGTCAACTTGACAAATAAATGCTTTTTTGTGCGCCCATTCCAAAAAGGGAAACACGCGGGGAGCTGCAGAAAGGAAAGAAAAACAGGCAAACTTTACTGCAGCTCTTCCGACTCAGCAGGGGAGCTGATACTATAATATTCACTGCACTGTAGAAGCTCGTCCCATAATGTTTTGAGTGGCCCTTTATTCAAATGCATTGTTGCCCATATCTCATATGTGGTGGTCCTAGTACGATGGGACCACCACGAACTCATTCCGCACAGCATGCTTTTCATTTTTAGGTTATCATCTGGGTTCTCACCTTAAGTTGGGGTGGACCCCAAGATAATAATCTTTCCCACTGCCAGATGAATTTGAATTTTAAATCCACTCTTCCACAGGTGGAGCTAATGCTCTACAGCTGGGAGGATGTGTTTAAGGTATCTTTTCCCTTTCTTAAGATCAATAGTGTTTAAAAGTGGTGCAGCTACTGGCATGGGGCACCTTTAAAAAATAAAAACATTTTTTTGTCAATGTGACAAACAGATTTCTTTTTTTTTTGTAACAGCACCCCATTTCACCTTAATGGCGGCAAGCGGCTGCCATTAACTTCAAAGGGCACCCCACCATGGGGTGCTTAGGTCTCGTATTTACGAGAGAGTTTAAGTCGAGGGAGAGCCCAGAGGATTATTTTCTCTCACCTCAGGCTATTGGCTGTTTAGTGTATCATTCAGCCTTACAAGAAGTGCTTCCAATGGAATGCAAGAGGGGCTATTTTACGTTTAAATACTCAATCACGCTGTTTGTCACATTCAGTCCTATATCTCCTACACGCATCTTATACAAAATAAACAATCCTTGGGGCCACTTTTGCCCCAGCATTGGCAGAGCCAAAGCAGTGAGCTTGAATGTGAACAACAGCATTTGTGCTTGTAACACATGAAAATCGCATCTTTGAATTCTTGTGTATACATGCATTGGCACATTAAAGACAGACCCATTGACTTTACAAAGCTTGTTAATGACTTTTGTTCTTTGTTTTACCAGCAGCTGGTGGTAAACTGAACGATACAAACCAGGGCTGGACTGGGAACCCAAAGCAGCCCTGGCAATTTTGTCGGACCACAGGAAGCGTGAAGCACTTTTGTTACTGGTGGCTGATATTGCAACACCGCCAAAAAACCGGCCCCTATTAACAAAACCAGCCTCCACCCTTCCAGCCGCCTGGGGAAACGCCTGATGACCGGTACGGCCAGTCCGGCTCTGGTACAAACAGTGACTGTCTACTGTTAAACCAAGCACAAAAATGTGCATGGGTTTTAACAGTGCTGCCCAAATATGAATGAAGACGGAGAGGTTATAGCAGCAACTCTGCTGTTATGCTGTGGTATCGAGGCAACAATTGTATTATTATTTCATGGCCAATGGAAACTGTTCATATATTTTTAAATAAAGTTAAGTAAATATGCTAAAGTTTGAGAGAACTGATTATCTAAAAAATATCCAGTAAATGTATAAAAATAAAATCCATTAGCTAATTTCATAGCAACGGTCCTAACGGCATAGCAACGGAAGCATAACCTTTTGATACCTTAGCAGCGAATGAGGATTAAAAAAAAATATTGCAATGGGCTTTTCTAAATGTGGAGCAAGATGCTTACAATATACTCCATTTCAATTGTGTATATAAAACTTTATTGCATGTTTTGTTTGCTAGATGTCTCCACCAAATTGCTCTTAATGGGTGTGTGATCATGCTTTGTTTATGTGGTTTGGCATTACTCTTAAGAGACTAGGGTGGAATTTACGGTTTGTTGACAAAGGAAGGGCTATATTAGGAATATGAACATAGAAGTGGGCCTGCAATTCTAATTTTGAGCAGGGAAAAGGGCAAACACTGCCCCATGTTGCCTCATGGGATGTCTGTGTTTCCTCTGGACTTAAAAGCTTCTTGAGTGCTCAGCACAACTGTTTTATTTAAAGCGCATGGGCTTAGTTCACAAAGATATGCTGTGGAGTAAATTAGAAGGTGCATGGTGCTCCTTCGATTCACACTAATTGTCACAAACGGTGGGAAAGATTTCACTAGAACAAATGTGCAGCATCACAGATTTACCCCAACCCTTGCATGCAGTGCTGTCAGGAAGCCTGGAACACCCTCTAGACAGTAAAGCAAATCTTTGTTGCACATCAGACTGTTGAGATGCATCATCTCGTATGTGTAGTATGACGTTACCTTTACCATGGGTTTAATACGTGTACTTTTATAGCACCAAAGTCCAAGTATTCCATGCAAAATTGATGTGATAGATTGTGTGAAATTGGAGTGCTTAAAATATGACAATGCAGTACTTGGGGCTTAATATTTCATTTTTTCCTTAACCTAGGACAACTTAGGCCTCTCCGCCCATCTTCCTGACGCCGCTTTCTAACAGGTGATTTGAGCCACTGTTTATTCTGTGTTATAATAAAGACTCGTAGACTTCACTAGCTGAGAAAACATTTCCATGCAGCTACCAGATACTTCCTCAAGGACAGAGCAGCTGTCCCAGACCGAATAACATACTACGTGTCATTTCATATGCGGAGAACACATGTTGTGAACATTAGAGCTCCATGTATTAGAATTAGTAAGAAAATCCTCGAATGTGTTTCATTGCAGCTGTTGGGCTGGCTGTTTTCTATTGCTGATGAGTACAAGAACCATGTACTAATGGAATAAATGTATGAAGCTTTGGTCTGAAACAGTCTATCAGAGCGTGGCTTCTCCAGGCGAGGAGGAGGCCCTTTCCCTGTTCTCAGAAGGCGAATCTATACTGGATTTGTATTAGGACTTTACTGAGTTCTTTGCCGCACTCTTGATGGTTTGTTTGCTTATTGTCTATTCCATTTGACGGCCCAGCTTTTGCATTTCTGTAATTTGCTTATTTAAGTACATTTTACAACTGAGAACTTTGTCTGTCGTCCATTACTGAAATGGTTATTTCATGCCCTTTGCACGTTCCTTACTTAAGAGAGACGGGTCCAGCAGGGACCCCCAAACTCTGGTAGAGACTCTCCTGCCAGCGCGCTGAAAGCAATTTACTGCATGGGTTTGCGCTGACAACCGTATTCACAATATGCGATACCAGAGTGTGCAGCATTATCCTGGTGGCAAATTACTGCACCATTCTGAATTTCATCTCTTGCAGTAGGGCACAAGGTGAAAAAGTGCGGTTTTGATCAACATGATCTGTGCTAGGTGTTTCCTGCTGCATATTATTCGTGAAAATCCCGAGGGGCTGCAGGCAGTAGTGCAGCACCTTCGGCAATATACATCCCGCTAGGGCACACATAGCACCAGTGTGATCCTAAGGGGATGATCCCTCATTTGTATAGGGGTGTCACCCCATGCATATGAAAGAAACTGTTTGATTTCTGTGCATGCACAGTATTATGGAAACAAGTGCAAAGGCAAAGAGGCTCTTAAGAGGCACATTGCGTGCACAGTCAGTGCGCCCCCTTAGGAAAGCCCTCTTGAAGGGGAGAATGGGTGAAATGAAAACACTCCCCATCCCCACAGTAACCCTGCATGCATGTGCAGACCCGCCCTGCAACGGCCTACAGGGAGGTCTCTGTCCCTCTTTGAAGTGCAGGCAGTGTGCCGCTTACACTACGAAAGACAGAGCAGTTGCTTCAAACTGCCACTCTACATTTCACTAATGTGCTGACCCGCCGGGGCTGGTGCGAGTCTGGGACTCCCCTACGGGCCGCTGATTGACTGTAACAGGGATCAATGCCAGATGCATTCTTCAGACTTGGCCCACCTAACTTTTGGACTGGGACTCGTGTGCGCCCCGCCATTTTGGGACCATCTCCTGTTGTCGCTCTTGTCCTTGGTCCGCCATCTTGCGAACGTGGTCTGTTCCTCCGTCCCTACTGGTCTCCAGCTGGGCGACCTATCAATCGTCCTCCTTCTCCACAGATCTGCTTCCTGTTTGTGACTATTGTTTATACTTTTGATCCCATCTCCGTTTTGTCTCTCTCTCTCTCTTTCCTGTCCCTATCTGCTTTTCTTACGTGTTTCTCGCTGATACTCTTGTAAATGCCATGCTCTGTAAATTTGTAATATATAATTGTCTAACCCTAATCGCTTTTTAAATGTAATCTTGAGTGTTTTGCAACTTGTATATATGTCATTCTAACCACTAGTATCTGTAGTAGGCGTATTTACTTATTACCGTTCTTATGTAATTTTAGAGTTTTTTCTGTTAGTTTCTTCTCCTTGAGTGAATCTTCAACTTGTATGTATGCAACTCTAATCTCTAGTATCTGTAGTAGGCATATGTACTGACTACTGTTCTTTTGCGATTTTAGAGTTGTTCTGTCTGTATCTTTTATGTAACTCATGTTCTCCGAAGTCCTTATGTAATGTAACCGGTCCTTTTGTAAAGCGCTCTGACACCTTTGGGTAAAGTTTGCGTTATATAAAATCGCATTAAATAAAAACAAACAAAAAATGCACTTTGTTAAAGGTGTGCTGCGGCACAGACTGAGGCAGTGTGTCCTTAGTATAACACAGTCCTGTATGTCCCATATGTTAGTGGCTCCATAAAAGCTGGAGCCAAGGGATAAACAGAAAGCACAGGAACTCTGGGTATAATTCCAATTACAATAGGGGCTCTTTTACAAACCTTCACTTCCTAGAGGAGCACCTTTAGGGCCCACGCCATCTCAGAAATTATTTTCTGCCTCATCTACATATGATTCACTAAGCCCCCAGTTCATAATATAACCCCAAAGCTGAACCCAGACTTTTAAAGAAAGCCCTTCCTGAGCTAGTTTGTGAAAACACAAATTGCTGTCCGCCATGCTATAATCTGAGCTTGACCGGATGGCCCACTGATACTGTGGGGCCTCTTGGCTCTAGTTTCAGTTTGATTATTAGAAGAATACGTTTCCAAGCTAAGGCTTTGGGATGCAGATCTGGAAAAATCAGTAATCACCACTCCACCATCTTCATAGTTTCTTTTCAATTTATGAAGAAAGGACACAGTCCCTCCATTGTTCAGACTTAATTACCACCAACACTGTGCCCACAGCCACACTACTGGACTGCTGCAGCCCAAAAGTAAGTCTAAACGCTTTCCTGACTGTCCCGGGATAAGTTTCACGTTTGCAGAAAAGCAAACCATCTAACACCCACCTCTATCGTTATCAGGGAGAGCATCTACTGGAATCTGCCCTGGCACTCCAAGACCTTGAGCTGAGGACTTCTTCTCAGGTGATCCTGTTCCTCATTACTTTCTTCAAGTTTCACTATGGCATCTACTGCATTGAGCCTGAAGATAGGCATCTCCTTCAGTCCCCTGGTTGATTCTATCCCTTATTCTCTAAGGTTTGTACTTTGCGACCAGTAGACTCCAACATTTGTTGACTGCTATCAATCTGCCTAATAGGCATTCTAGTTTCTCCTCAATGCTGCCTCAATTACACTAATTTCCTTGCAAGTCTGAATGCAGGGCATCAATAGATTGAAGCTTTGATTTCTATCCTTGTATATTTGCCAGATCTTAATACTCAGCAGCACCTGTCTCACTCTCTCTTGGTTTACAAGCCCTATGAGGAGAAAGACATCTTTCATTCCCTTCCTCATTCTAGTAATGGTGGCTCCAATATTCTGGGTAAAAGTGATTCAATTGTGCTCTGCTCTGACATATCCTCTGCTGATTGATGCCTTCTCCTCCAGTGCCAAGGTCTACAACCAAGTGGGGCCGATAACAGGACAGCACTTCAAGGGGTGCTGCAATAATCGGGTCATGTCGGCCCAGTATCTTCCGACCATGAGCAATCAATCACAGGGACAATAAGCACTACTGCAGCTCCTTCCACTCCTGTTTTCCCCATTCGAAGTTGCTGCCTGAAAGGCACTTAAACACCGTTTACACTGGATCTTCTCCACTTGATCACTCCCCTATGCTTTCGAGAGTTCTGCGCACAGCTGGCTCCCCCCAGATCACCACCGCTTGCTGCTGTGCTGCTGGGGTTGCCCCCACCACTCCAGTCACCTCTGCGAATCTCAGTTACCCAGCCCCTGGAGCGTGGCGGTCAACAAAGAGGCTTGCCGCAGCCATTCCTCTCTAATTTCACTTCTGTGATGGGCCTTTCATGTTTCCACACCTGTGACTGGACAGCGGCAGCCACACAATGCCCAGAGGCATACAAATAAGTGAAGAACAGAGATTTTGATCAAAGACTTTCAAAGATCACAACCATATTGTCAGTGGCGGCTCCCCCATTGGGGCGAGAAGGCAGAAACATAAATGGTAATAACTACCATTTAATGTTTCTGCCTTCTCGCACGGCAAGAAAGCAGAAGTGCCTGGTTGGGGGTGGGCGGTCCTGCTCGAGGGCAGGGGGGGGGAGTGGCTTGCCCACTGTTGTGCGTATTGACTTTGTCGTCCCTGGGGCCGACCAAACAGTCAGTATGCACAACAGTGGGCAAGCCTCTCTCCCCCTCTGCCCTCGAGCAGGACCGCCCACTCTCCCTTTTTCTCTATGTAGGCTGCTGCATGCAGCAGCCTACATAGATAAAATGGCCCGGGTGGGGCGCGCTCCGCTGCGCCTCACGAATCACAACGCTGCCATTTCAGTGTTGTGATTGGCGGAGGGGAGGGAGGGAGGCTGCCTTTCCTGGCTGATGACGTCATGATGAAAGCTGTCTACAGGTATTGGAAAAGGCAGGACGGCGGGAGACGGGAGTCGGACCCATCCAGAAGCTGAGGTGGCAGCGGCGCAGGACGGTAAGTTAAGTTTTATTTTATTATATTTTTTTAATTAAACAAACCCCTCCCGCCTCCCCCCATCCCCCTGGGACGACCCCATTTCCACCCAATCTCCCCCCACCCGCCCGTCATGCCGGCCGCGACTGCTGGGAGGGACCAAAGTGCAGCCGCCCTCCGCTTCTCCGGCCCATGGATCTTATCGCAGAATAAACAGCACAGTTAGTTATGAATTCACACAGACTCTGCCCTGCTCTGAGAGGTGCTGCATGCACGCCCTAGCGCCAGGCCCTGGAGCTACATCCACCACCCTTGGGCCAGTTACCTTCCTTTCTCATGAGGACCTGCCCTCTGCACACACGGTGTTTGGCTCAGCGGCAGGACACCTCCCAGGAGTGCAGCTGTACGAGCCCCTGGTGTGAGGGACTCTCTGCAAGAGCTCACCGCCGTCTACTCGAGGAGTGGGGCCAACGCTCGTAGCCTGGACTCACCCCCCTCATAAATCAATTAAAATGTTAAAATACGAGGACAGCGGAACAGAGGTGGCACGGACCCGGGCAGGTAAGTTTTCTTTTTTTATTTTAAAACCCAACCTCCCCCACGCAACCCCCCCGTGCAACCCCCGCCACCTCACATCTCGAGAATTGCACATTCCGTGACATCGCAGCCTTGCATAATGAATTTCCACTCTTCACTCAGCCTGTGACGTATTCAAAATGTACAATAAGTTCTGCTGCTTAGAGCTGTGACATCATGCTAATGTACAAGAAATCTGGCTTCGCACTGCGGCGACGTCATGCCACTGAATGAAGAATTAAGCTGTTCACTGCCCAGTCAAGCCAGTGGACGTGCGCTGTTGACTTTGCTCCCGTGACGAACAGATGTATTATATTGTGTCCTTAGAGTGGTTCAGTTTGACTCTTTTCTCATTCCTGAAATGCCAAAAGACTTTAAATAATACTCCTGAAATGGGGACCCTCCCCACTCCCCTGCTGACAGACTCTGCGCATTGACGAAGTCTCTGTTCTCACAAATGTCATTAACTTTGCTGTTGATCTGTACATGTTTTTTCCGTAAGATGGGTTTCTGAGTTGCTTATTACAGCACCATCAGTTAATTGGTTAGGCCTCGCTTTTCAGTTGCTTTGCACCTCGTTCCAAGAGGGTCAGTTATCCTGAATCTGGGGGCAGTGTAACAAGTTGTGCGCAAATGTCACCCTTTTTTCCTGCACATGTTTTTACAGGTAGCCCCTGGCAGAATTTGAGCAGGAAAAAACGTCACTTTCCTGAGTGCTGCAACTTGGAACAAGATAACGTGCAATATTACTGGGTTTTCCTACATTCCGAGGTGCAGAACCAGACATGGAAGGAAATGGCTTCACTAAGTTAATACTGCCCCCAGCAGGGTCGTTATTTAATGAGAGCGGTATTTACCTCTTCATATAAGAGGCCAGTGATAGTGATGCCCGGTGCTAAAATAATTAAATATGAATTATGTATTTCTAAGAAGTGAATTTGAAGTGCGTGATTAAGTAGTTGAAGCCTTGGTTGATGGAGGAATGCTGTGTCCGAAGTTTGTGGTCGCACTGGGGTGGGGGGATGGTGGGCCAGGGTGTGGGGGGTTATGAGAACATACACAGCCCTGCTGCATCGGAGACAAGGACCCCGTGCCTGGACCCCACAAAGCCACCCCTGCACCTGCCATAGCCAGGAATAGTGCATCACAGCACCCCTATTGAACAGGGTTAGTCTGGTGTTTTGAATTTGTGATACCCCCACCCCCCTCTCATAGACCAAATGTCTGCTGGAGTAATAATAATATTAAAATGGACCTGTCTGTATTTTTTAATATTGACTGTGATGGGTTTACAATACTGCTCATGGATAGGGTTTTCAGGAGTAAGTCTGCTGGTAAAGCTCATGCATGTCTTGCACTACTGGCAGCTGTGAGGGGTCTTTCGGTAGTGGGTACCATGGGCTGGCCTTGGAGTATTAATTACCTGAGGCTGTTGACCAGGGCGCTATGTATCTGAAACCTTCCAGGTAACCAGTGGGAAGGTAGAAAATGTGACTTCCAACTGGCATATACTTAATGTTACAAAATCTAAAGAAAATGCGATACCTAAACCCCTATATGCGTATAGGAAAAACAAGAATTTAAAAGATCTAATTGTTCGCTCTCGGATGCCAATCACCACCAGGCAGATGATCCAGACATCATTGACTAGTCATACTAGACCTACTGGTAATTTCAAATGCCTGTCTTGTGCAGCTTGTCAATTTGCAATAAAAACCCCCACATTTAATTTTAATAAAATCAATCTAAAGCTTAAAACCTTAACTAATTGCAAAACATCGAACATCATCTACCTACTCCTGTGCCCATGTCAAAAAGGTTACGTAGGTGAAACTGCACGTACCATGGCCACACGACTTACTGAACATAGGTCAGCCATTCGCACACAGAAAATCCAAGCTCCTTTAATGCGACACTATATGGAAGCACAACATAATGAGGATGAAATAAGATGGCTGATCTTGGAGAAAATCCGCATGAATACTGGTAGTTCCAGTATACACATACGTAAATGTCGAGAGGTATTTTGGATTTTTTCACTCAATACCTACCAAAATGGGATGAACAGTGAAATCCCATGGGACCAGGCACTAAAACATAATTGCAATTAACTTTCAGATCACCCTTTCTTTAGAGCAGTTCGTACCATACTTTAGATCTGAGACTTTACTTTTCCGGTCATCATATGTACACCTGTTTCTTCCAGAATATTCAATTCCAGCACATGCAATTCCAGATCTCGCACCCGGTTACACTTTTCACCCTTTATCTAGAATTCTGTTGGGGTTGATACCTTTCCTGAATTCCATCATCCACACTACACTCCATTCGAGGAAATATGAAAAAATAATTCTATGGATAATATATTTCCCTCTGATGCTTTAATACAATCATGTTCTATGTCCACTTAAGGTTCTTCCTTCAGTACAATCAACCATCTTTAGACTGACATATACTTGTACAGGTTGACTATTCCAAGATGGCCGCTATTTAGCTCTCTCTCTCGTATGAGAGTACATCATCGCTCTCCATCCCCTTAGTTTCCATTTCCGGATCACTCCAATTGCATCCGGAACACCTGGCAAGTTACCAACTTTGACCTTATAGCATAAATAGCACCGTGTTTTGGGCTTTTCACCGCTGGTCCCAACGAGGTATATTCACATTCGGACGAACTTTTCATCCCCTTCGGTTCCCCCTCGCTCGACGGCAGACATTCGGACGGTATAAGTAAGTACCAGGCGTGCCTCTAAATGCTCCGCACTAGTGGCTACTTTCTATCGTATAGGCATAGCAGTCTGTTATACCTTATTCCTGGGCTTTATCGTAGCAGATCATTATTCTCCGCCACCAACCGATGCTAACGTACTCACTTACTCACTCACTTACCATACCCCGGTTTTCACGCTAAAACTACTGGGTAAGTGGTTATTCCACACACTTAACATACTTTGCTTAGACTTTTGCTGAACTATTTTTAGCCAACATTGTCTTATTTCTCTCCCCTTCAGTCCATTGTGACCTTATTACAAAATAGCTTTTTTTACATCCGGAAGGCGAGGGTAACACACTGCTCGACCCAATTCGAGGTATATTCAATTTTACCCTCCATATCGACTTTATTATTCTTCTTCTTTATCTACACTTCAAAGTGTAGACACATAGGTGTATAAGTTCCATCTTTTGTCCATTTTTATAATTTACATACATGTGAGACTAATAATCTTCCTAGTCCATTTATATATACGCATGGACCTATGGATTAATAACGTCATTACAATATGCATCTACGGTACTTCATCCTGATATTTCACTATTAGATCCTTATAGTGGATTTTTTTGCATAATCAATAAAATGTTTCTTGACATTGTTAGGACAGTAATACACCGCTCTGTCTCAACAGGGATCAGAACCTACCCAGACCAGACCACAATGCTGGGCTTGATTTAATACTTACCTATTTATCGCATTGATATATCCTCTCTTCCATCCTGATACTCATCTCAGGTAATATTCAGGTTATTCTAGGGGTCATATTTCACACTCCTTTATACAACTTCCACTCTTTTGCCTAATGTATCTTCCCATTCACTTATTATTATGCGTCAATTTTGACACACTATCACCCGGCTAACATCTTCCATGTGTTAAAGTGTCCAACTTTGAACCAGTCTTTAAAGGTGCATCTCATATGTGTTATGCTGCTTGGAGGTTTAGATTGGTGGCGGTAAATCACGCACTTCTTATCTTTCACTTTCACGGGTTTAGGGTTATAAGGCATTTAGCAATACATATGTATAAATTACTTTATTTTTCTTCTTTTTTTCTAGTATTTGTGTAATAGATGGACTAATGTTGTTTTAATAAAGTTGTAAGAATTGTTACTTACAATGATGGGCTATTTAGCTAAAAAAAAACTCCCCCTAGTTTAGGGATGTACATAAAATTCTTCTTAAATAGGACCTCTTTGCAACATTGATATTTATATGTGTTTACATGTATTTTGTTTAGGTCATATGAAATATATATATACATGGCGTCCTGATGAAGGCTTCTAGCCGAAACGTGTGTAGGATTCAACATCTACAGAGCCATGCCTAAATGAATTTATCGCTTCTTACAGATCTAACATAGATAGAAGTTAGAACTTATACGTACTTCATGTTTAGAACCATTGCCCATATGTGGTTTTTTGAAAAAGTTGAAATTATGTGTCTAAATATTTGCTAACTACATGGGCAATATATATATTTTTTCTCTTCTGACTTATGTGGGATATATGAAAATATGCAATGATGATATGTAATCTTTTATTATAAACACACATTGTTATGAAATAAAGAAAATCATATTTTTGTACCTATTAGTACATGTATACATTTCTTTGTTTGCTCTTTAGGTCCACTCTATTTTAATCATTCTTCCTAAGTTGTTTTGCTTGCAAATGTATCTGAAACCTTCCAGGTAACCAGTGGGAAGGGTGAAAATGTGACTTTCTTCAGGCCATTGAGTAAAAGCGTGGGCACTCTGCTAGTAAAATACGCAAAGATTGTCCTCTATAACTCATAAAAATTTCTTAAATGATAAATATTGCAATCATATTGATTTATTAACCTTCCTGCTTCCTCAAGTTAGCTTGAAAATGCACCATGTGTCCACTCTTTATTTCAAGATTTTCTCGGGGGGGACAGGGGGGGGGGGGGAACACCCCTTAAGTTGTTCAGGCTGCCATAGTGCAGTACAGCAATAATTTTACGCCACACTGCTTTCAAATGTCACCAACCACCACTGCATATTGTGTCACTGTCATCCCTCCCCTCTTGAGTTGTTATTTTAATGCAGAATTGATAGGAGTAATGTGTTAGACTGATTATGCATTTAGTAAGATCAACCATGTGCTATTCCACCCCATTCATTTTCAGATAGAAAAGCTGATAGGAGAGGCAGCAGCAATTTTTGTTATTCGGGAGGAACAGAACTTTAGGCACCTTGCAGTATAACCTGCCCCTCCTTCGTATGTGGTGTAGTAATCCTTCTACTTGATGGGCTACCCTTTGCCTTTGGTGACCACTTTAATTAAGTGGTTGAGAGTGATCACTCATCCCAAAGCTTGCTGAATGTGTGGACTGTGTTGCCTGTGGAACAGAATAAAGTCCCCATAGATTGGAGGCCTTTTGGGCACAAAATGAAAAAAGATCATATCGCTGAATTTGTTACAGATTCTCTTTGGCAGCATTGTGTGCTAGAAAACTGCTTGGGCCATTGCTAAGAAATACAGGCTACAATTAGGGCTCGAGTCAGAAAAGGCTTTGAGTACCAAATCTAAACTTGGGTGTTAATATTTTGTGAAGAAAGTCTACAATTTGTACATACGAAGGTGCACACAGAAATAAAAAAAACGTTGCCAGCATGACAGTGACTGAATTGCCTCTGCATTGACAAGTTTTGGTTTATTACGATTGCAAAAGAAAGATGAACAGGCACAAATCCATACGTTTTTTGCCATGTCTAGGAGATAGTTTCTCACTCTGTACATTTGCTTCTATTAAAGGCAGGAGTAACTACCTTTCCAAAGTAGGAATAGGGAGAAACACCCTATAGTTCAAAAACAAATCCTTTTAACAGGCCTGACCCACTCTTAGCCTGCTCACTAATGCCCTTGGTGGAACAATGAGTGATTAATTGTGATTAATTGTGGATTAATTGTGGAAAAATATGTTACATTCATTCATTCTCAGTAGTCTGTTATACAGTATAGAGCGTATATTTCCCAGTATATGTATTATTAAAATGGATTTTTTTTTAGACACGATTATTAGTGTTCGAGAAGGGAGAAAAGTAAAGAGGACATATACATTGAATATTACACTAAGAAAATCTTCCTTTTGAATAATAATTGTTGAAAGAACATTTATTGTCCATAATCAGTGATAGAGTGCCTTGGTGATGCTTTGTACAGTTGTCCAGGATATCAATTTGTACCTTTCTCAAATATGAATATTTCAATTCTTGTTGCCTCACTGTGATATATCGTGACACAAACTTCCAAGGTGTTATACACTTTTGATCCTGATGCAGCCAACACACGCTACAACCCCTTCCTACAGCATACAAGCCTGGGGCTTTTTCAAGGCTGTAATGGGAAGATGTGATGCATAACCAAACTTTTTTTTATTATTCAAGGTGTATGTCCCTAATTTTTTTGTTTCTGCTCGAAAAACTAAAAAAAAAAGAAAATCCCAGTAGGATAATACATGTACTGGTAAACATACACTCTTTACTATATAACTGTATAGTTAATGAAGGCATATGGAAAGGGGATTTTTTACAAATAAAGGGGCAGATTTATGAGCCCCTTGCGCCACTTTTGCGCCACTTTTAACATGGGAAAAGTGACGCAAAAGTGGCGCAAGGGGCTCATAAATCTGCCCCAAAATGTTTACCGGAGAAAAGAGTTACATTTTCTAAAGCATGTGTGTGTCACATTTCTGCACTCAACGTTTTCCATCTGGCTCTCCTGGTTGCAGATCTACTCTGGTAAAGTTACTCCTAAATTTGGAGCAGATTTCTGCCCTTCAGTCCTACAATGTTTTTAAATGGTTCTCAGAAAGAGTCAGCCAAGCCCTGTCTGTTTTGATCTGACCAAAGCATAAAGTCTATAGGCATTTAAGTACGGATTATTTCAGATTAAATGTTAAGGGGCAGTGCCAATAATTTAATTCAAGTAAAGAATAAGAAAAGTAATTTAACTCTGAAAAATATAGTCAGCCATAGTTGGAAAAACTTGTTAAGTAATGCTATTACTTTGTGCATAAGCGAACAGAAGCGAAAGAATGGTTGCTCAAGCTTTGGAAGCATATTGAATGGCTTCAGTCACTGTTCTTTATGGAGGTAAAGGGGGTACACATTTTCCCAAGTTCATAAAGGGAATTGATCATTGTGTTTTGCAACTTGATTACAATTTGGTTAATTATTTATTTAGGAGCTTTGTAATGTGCTGACTGTTACTGTTCGGTCACTTCAAAGTACTGAGCAGGGTACCAGAGCAAACATTTGAAGAAGGACTAGAGGAAGCTAAAGTTTAATCAGATGGGTTAGCAATCGTGTTGTAAAACTTCAGTTCACATATTTCAGTTAATAGCAAGTCTCACTAAGTTCGTCTTCAGCAGTTTTCTGAACTGCATCAAGTTAGGTTTGGATCTTAGGTCGAGGGCATTTAATCAATCAATCAGCATTTGTATAGTGCGGCAGAGTCACCCCTAGGGGTATCTGGGTGCTGTGTCTCTGTCAAAGAGCAAGGTCTTGAATTTCTTTCCGAAGTACACCAGGAAGGTGCTGTACAGAGGTTGATGGCTTCCAGGTCTTGGTGCGATGCTGCGCAGGATGCGGGGTGGTGTACACGGGCGAGAGAGCCAGAGCATAGGTGTATTGTGGGTATGTTGAAGTTCAGTCGATGATTGATGTAGGATGGTCCTTGGTTGTGTAGGGCCTTGTATGCATGCGTGAGGCTCTTGAACTGGCATCTCTTCTGGATGGGTAGCCAGTGGTCGTTTCAGAGTTGGGGGGTGATGCGGGTCCATCTGGGAGGTCCAGGATGAGTCTAGCTGTGCTGTTCTGTATGTGACAGAGTCTTTTGAGGAGGGTGGGGATTCTGACGTAAAGAGCGTTGCCATAGTCGAGGTGGCTGGTGACTAGGGCCTTCGTGACTGTCCTTCTGGAGTTGATTCGGATCCATCTGAAGATTCTGTATTCAGTCGCGGCTCGCATGACTCGCGGGTGTGGGGAGGGTGGGGTGGTCACGCCGGGGTTCATTGGCAGAAATGCATACAAGAGGCCGGAGCTCCACTCCAGATAAAAAGCAGCTCCGAGCGAGGGCTGCCTTGGAAACTAGAGCATATAAAACTGCTGATATTGCACTTTCTCGGCAGAGAACCAAGGATCTCCCCAATCTTGAAAGAAACCTTGCACCACCTCCGTATGGAGATGCCATATCTGATCTGCTAGGTATCGACAGCTGAGTAGGTCCCCTTTGGTGTTCTAGCCATGCCTAGAGCTGCAATGCCTCACAACAGAGGGTCCAAGACCCCGTTCCGCCCTGTTTGTTGCAATGCCACATGGTGGTGATGTTGTACATTAACACCTGTACTTGCCTTCCCTAATTGAAGGAAGAAAGGCTTTCAATGACAACTGGATCGCCTGAAGTGCCAACAGATCGATGTGGATCTTGGTTTCCGCCAGAGACCAGAGTCCTCTGATCTCCACCTCTCCCAGATGGCCCACCACCCCCAGAGTGATGCATCACTCCAGTTAACTCTAGTTGGGGAAAGGAGAGGGGCCGGCCACTGATCCAACTGCAATTTGTTAACCACCACTGCATATCTTTTGCAGTTCGCTCTATGATTAGGACTGTTTGGGACAGATTCCCCTGTTGCTGTGCCCACTGGAACTTCAAGTCCCAATGCAGAGCCCGCATATGCCAACGGGCGCGGGTTACAAGCATGAGCCTTGTGCATGCTAGTTTATACCTGGCTTTACCTTTCCTCATGATCAACTCAATATGTCAGGACAACTCACGTGGAACTTTGCAACCTTGATGTAGTTTGCATAGTTTCTGTGGGAAGTAGCCAGAATTCACTAGAAAAAACATTGCATAAGTTAGCACACTGCTAAGAATTGTGCAGAGTTGTGCAATTAAGCAACATTACCTTGTTATGTTGTGTCTCTTTCAAATTGTGCAAACATTTACTGCAAGTAATGTCTTGATGCTGAAAGGAGGCACTGCAAAACAACACAACTTTTCACAATTTAGGAAGGAGGAAGGTCTTTCATTTTTTAGCTGGAAAGGTAATGTTCCTTTGTTAAGCTAAGATACAGGCAAAGGTGTCCAGAGTAGAAAAGTAACAGTCTCTGGTTCGGGCAGTTTATGCATGTTGTCCTAGGGCCTGATCTAATATTTCTATTTTATTGATAAAGTTCTATATAGCACGGACAAGACTCTAGTGGGTATCAGAGCGCTTTGCATGAAGGAGTAAGTAGGATATTGATGTGAGATCAAGAACCAATCACATATATGAGCGAGGAACAGACACTTAGGATAAAACAAATTAATAAACTTTACCACCAAAGGAAGTCAGAAAAGTAGTAGTCAGCATCAGCAAATGAATAACAGGTAGGTATAGAATCAATAAGCGAAAGATGTATTCCTACGGCAAAAACATGTTCATCAGAAGTGTTTTCACGTAATATTTTAAGGAGGTGGTCGACAAATTCAAGCGGACATCAGGAGGCAGTGAGTTCCAAATCTTCGAGGCGATACCCAAGAAGACTCTATTGCACGTTTTTTTTTAATGGAAAAGTTGTGGTCTCAAGCACAGAGTGCTAGCCCTTCGCGATGATCCATGTCATCTGCCTTCTATTCCCAGTGTTTGGAGATGCTCTTAACCTGCAAAGATCAGCGAGGATGTGACATCATCTGAGGCACAGTCCCCAGTCGTACGGGGTCAATCAGGGGCTGTTCTCAGTGTGTGCGCTCAACCCGCTGATCGCCACCTCAGTCTTTCCCCAGGCAATGGCCCAAACTTCCTGCCAATGTTGGTACCAGTGATTTATAACGCACCCACCACCAGAGTTCTACTTGTAAACAGAGAACAGGCAGTCACCCACCCTACTACCCATACAATAGTAAATCTCATTACCGTCTGGTTTGGATCCTTGTTATACAAGTTACCCCCCTGTGGGTTTCGTGTTTTACCACTGAACCTTGCACCTATTAAGGCAGGCGGGCCTTGGAAAATCGAGGCCGCCCCTCATCAATTCCACATATCCTTATTAGAATAATTCTGACAGCGGCTGGGATGGCCCTTGCCTGTTATTAAATTTTATGTTCATTCTTTAGCTGGCTCTTTCTGCCCTATTGAAGGTTCCTGCAGTTCTGGACCTAGTACACTCTTCCTGGAGAAGAAGAAAGGACAGAGCGTGAACCACCTGCATAAGCTAAAAGACTCAACGATCTATAGTGACAGGTATGTAATTTATTTATCCACGTTAGTCATTTTTATTTATTATTGATGTTCATTTATTGAATCACCTTATAAAGTGTTTCATTATGTTTTTTCACTCCATGCCAGTGTGAGTCAACGAAGAATAAATAACAATCAGCAAATTATTATATTAGCTACATTTAGAACCATGTCTCACCCCTAAGTGTCTCACACATATTTGATTTCACAGATGGGCAATTCTGAGCAATGTGGAGCTCTAACACAGTACTGCTTTCCAACTGAAAGATCATTTATCTTCTGTTCGTAGAGTTTTCTTTTGTGTATGTATGTGTTCACATGTTTGTCCATTTGCATGGCAAAGAACGAACATACATATTATTGCCTTGTGTGGGTTATCGATTATCATATGTAAATGGATTACTGAATCGAAGTACAGGTTCACTGATCAGTTTAGCTGCTGCATTCGGTCAGCAAAGAAAAAAAGATGCATTAACAATTAAGTACTGATACAGCTCAATAGCCTACCAGCTTATAGTAAAGCATGTGTGTGTAAGGCTCAATATTGAATCAGTATTTACTTTGTATTTATGGTTTTTTAAAGGAAGCAACATAAACCAAGAGATTTAAAACTCGGTTTGGACTCAAGGTTGTGATAATTATTCTATCAGGAAAGTGATATAATGGCAGTTCTCTCATATCTTATCCTCTGGATAAGACATGATAGAGGAAAGATCTTTAACAAAGCACCACTCAGAGCACATACGAAATATTAAAGTTACTACACAAACATGTCTCATCTATCTACCAACTAACCGGCCAGCTCCACAGGATTCATCAGCCATCTAGGTACAACAAGCACTGGTAAATGCAGTAGGCTGCGACTATGTGATTGTTAATATTATTTTGTTTTTGTTGTAAGTTTCAGCTTGGTGAGCAGGTGTAAAACTGATATGGTAAAGTAATATGGCTTTATCAATATTTGTTTACATGGTGCACAGCAGTTGACCTGCTATGCAATATGGCTTTAAGTAAAAGAAATTAAAAAAATTAAAAAGCTCTAGGACGTGGCCAGTTCTGACCACGTCATAGCCTTATTTATTTTTCATTTAAGCCATGTTGCTCAGCAGCTCGCTCTGCTATGCAACATGGTAAAAATCTCCCCACATGGGTGGGGAGTTGGTATTTCTTGGTAGAAGTAGGAATACCTACAAAAGTCGGGAAACAACAACATTTGTGGTTATTTATAGACAATCCAGAAGGTTCTAGATTTACACAATTCATGGGCAGTGTAAGTGTATATTCATGGTGGAAGTATGCCGAAAGAGGTTTCTCCACAAGGAATATCATTGTTCTCCTGATGAAAAAGGTTCAATAGTACAAATATGCATGCTCAAATGCAACACTATGGTATTACATTTAAGAACGTGAAAATGCAAAACGTGTTCCATTGCACATGCTAAATGTTAACATGTGAGTACCATGGATTTCACACAAGGATTCCTCACCAGCTCCTGGGAATTCCCGACTACTACTAACACTCAGAGGGAGTTGTGGGATCTTTTGTGAACTTCATGAGAGCTGTAAATTGACTCTAAACACTCTCAATACAGGAGGAAAGCTACAGAGTAAATCTTCGGCTTCTTTATTCGGGCTCTTGATGTGTTTGTACATTTACACATCTCACTGGTCGTATGATGTGAAGTGAAGATTTTTATGTATTTTTAAATGTTTGTGAACCACAGTGGCGTCTGGTGACATTTGAAAGCGATGAGCGTAAAATGATTGCCGTACTGCACTATGGCGAGTGAGCGTAGCGAGCGAGCTTGAACAACTTAAGGGGCCCTCGGGGGTTCCCCCCCCCCGAGAAAATCTTGAAATAAAGAGTGGACAAATGGTGCATTTTCAAGCAAACTTGAGGAAGCAGAAAGTTTAATAAAGCAATACGATTGCAATATTTATCATTTAAGAAATTGCCAATCTTTATGAGTTATAGAGGACAGTCTTTGCGTATTTCACTAGCAGAGTGCATGCACTTTTACTAAATGGCCTGAATAAAGTCACATTTTCTACCTTCCCACTGGTTACCTGGAAGGTTTCAGATACATAGCGCTCTGGTCAACAGCCTCAGGTAATTAATACTCCATGTCCAGCCCATTGTACCCTCTACCGAAAGACCTCTCACAGCTGCCAGTAGTGCAAGACGTGCATGAGCTATACCTGCAGACTTACTCCTGAAAACCCTATCCATGAGCAGTATTGTAAATCCATCACAGTCAATATTAAAAAATACAGCACGGTCCATTTTTAATATTATTATTACTCCAGCAGACATTTGGTCTATGAGAGGGGGGTGGGGGTATCACAAATTCAAAACACCAAACTGACCCTGTTCAATAGGGGTGCTGTGATGCTGCACTATTCCTGGCTATGGCAGGTGCAGGGGTGGCTTTGTGGGATCCAGGCACAAGGCCCTTGTATCCGATGCAGCAGGGCTGTGTATGTTCTCATAACCCCCCACACCCTAGCCCACCATCCCCCCACCATCCCCGCGGCCCCCACCCCAGTGCGAACACAAACTTCGGACACAGCATTCCTCCATCAACCAAGGCTTCAACTACTTAATCACGCACTTCAAATTCACTTCTTAGAAATACATAATTCATATTTAATTATTTTAGCACTGGGCATCACTATCAATGGCCTATTATATGAAGAGGTGAATACTGCTCTCGTTAAATAACGTCCCAGCTGGGGACAGTATTAACTTAGTGAAGCCATTTCCTTCCATGCCTGGTTTTGCACCTCGGAATGTAGGAAAACCCATTAATATTGCACATGTTATCCAAGTTGCAGCACTGAGGAAAGTGACGTTTTTTCCTGCTCAAATTCTGCCAGGGACTACCTGTAAAAGCATGTGCAGGAAAAAAGGGTGACATTTGCGCACAACTTGTTACACTGCCCCCAGATTCGGGATAACTGACCCTCTTGGAACGAGGTGCAAAGCGACTGAAAAGGGAGGCCTAACCAATTAACTGATGGTGCTGCAATAAGCAACTTAGATACCCATCTCATGGAAAAAAACATGTACGGATCAACAGCAAAGTTAATTACATTTGTGAGAAGAGAGACTTCGTCAATGCGCAGAGTCTGTCAGCAGGGGAGAGTCCCCATTTCAGGAGTATTATTTAAAGTCTTTTGACATTTCAGGAATGAAAAAAAGAGTCAAACTGAACCACTCTAAGGACTCAATCTAATACATCTATTTATCACGGGAGCAAAGTCAACAGCGCACGTCCACTGGCTTGACCGGGCAGTGAACAGCTTAAATCTTCATTCAGTGGCATGACGTCGCTGCAGTGCGAAGCCAGATTTCTTGTATATTAGCATGATGTCACAGCTCTAAGCAGCAGAATTTATTCTACATTTTAAATACGTCACAGGCTGAATGAAGTGTGCAAATTCATTATGCAAGGCT
Source organism: Triturus cristatus (assembly GCF_964204655.1). Lineage (NCBI taxonomy): Eukaryota > Metazoa > Chordata > Amphibia > Caudata > Salamandridae > Triturus > Triturus cristatus. The sequence continues at coordinate 805,407,140 of NC_140582.1, read as the reverse complement.
GGGATGTCACGGAATGTGCAATTCTCGCGAAGGGGGGTGCCCGGGGGGTTGCGCAGGAGGGGGGTTCAGGTTTAAAAATAAAAAAAATAAAACTTACCTGAACGGGTCCACGCCACCTCTGTTCCGCTGTCCTCGTATTTTAACATTTTAATTGATTTATGAGGGGGGTGACTCCAGGCCACAAGCGTCGGCCCCACTCCTCGAATAGACGGCGGTGAGCTCTGCAAAGAGAGTCCAGGGGGTCGTACAGCTGCACTCCCGGGAGGTGTCCTGCCGCTGACCTGTACACTGTGTGTGCAAAGGGCAGGTCCTCATGAGAAAGGAAGGTAACTGGCTCAAGGGTGGTGGATGTAGCTCCAGGGCCTGGTGCGAGGGCGTGCGTGCAGCACCTCTCAAAGCAGGACAGAGTCTGTGTGAATTCATAACTAACTGTGCTGTTTATTCTGCGATAAGATCACCGGGTCGGAGGAGCCGAGGGCGGCTGCACTGTGGTCCCTCCCAGAAGTCGTGGCTGACATGACGGGCGAGTGGGGGAGGAGGGGGTGGAAATGGGGTCATCCCGGCTGGGGATGGGAGGAGACGGGAGGGGTTTGTTTAATTAAAAAAATATAGTAAAATAAAACTTAACTTACCGTCCTGCGCCACTGCCACCTCAGCTTCTGGATGTGTCCAACTCCCGACTCCTGCCGTCCTGCCTTTTCCAAATCCCGCAGGTAGCTTTCATTGCGGCGTAATCAGCCAGGAAAGGCAGCCTCCCTCCCTCCCCTCCGCTAATCACAACACTGCAATGGCAGCATTGTGATTCGTGAGGCGCAGCGGAGCGCGCCCCACCCGGGCCATTTTCTCTATGTAGGCTGCTGCATGCAGCAACCTACATAAAGAAAAAGGGAGAGTGGGTGATCCTGCTTGAGGGCAAGGCGAGAGTGGCTTGCCCACTGTTGTGCATACTGACTGTTTGGTCAGCACCAGGGCCGACCAAACAGTCAGTACGCACAACAGTGGGCAAGCCACTCCACACCTGCCCTCGAGCAGGACCACCCACCCCCAACCAGGCACTTCTGCTTTCTCGCCGTGCGAGAAGGCAGAAACATAAAATGGTAGTTATTTCCATTTATGTTTCTGCCTTCTCGCACTGCGAGAAAGCAGTGGGGTAACGCCCCCATGCCGCAATGTGGGAGCTGCCACTGAGATCCGGGGCTTTACGATAGCCGTACTTCACATTAATAACAGACAAATGCAATAAGCGAGTTCAGCAGATCTGCCCAGGTGCATCGTACAGGTGCAAGCAGAGGGAAGCACTGACCTCCAAAATCAGCTCATCTCCAGTGAGCTGCGCAGCGTGATGAGTCGAAAGTTTCTCATTGTTTTGTTCACGAAGCTGACTGAAAGCAAATTAATTAAGGAAAATCTATCAAGTGGGTATAAACTGCATCATTCTAATTTTCTTAAAACTGGGGTTTATAAATCTACAGACATTAAAATATCTGCAAAGAATATAGGATTATAAATGTCTGTAAATTGCTCAGCTTGGGCCTAACCTGGGGGGCAGCACATACCACGACACATTTCTTGGTGTGAAAAAGGCCGCTTTATTGGAAACAGGTGCACCTTACATCCAAATTTCCTTGGCCTGTGCCGTACAAAACTAAACCTCACTAAATAAAGTCTTCCTACCTTACCCCCAACCCCTCCCCTAACATGTCCCCCCCCTGCAACACTTATTAACAACTGGCCATTCCTAACTTCTCTACACCTCCTAACTAGATAACTTCTTATGTTCTTCTCATAACTGTAACCATCCAACCTTATACCGAATTAACTAGGAAAAACGCCCCCGCAGCATATATCACCACACCTGCACCTGTTCCAGCGACAACCCCATACACGTGTTCCCCCCCCGGATGCACCTGTTCCCCCAAAAGCCAACCGAAAAGCTACACAAACCAACCAAAGTCGCCTGCCAGCACCCCCCACACGAGGATAAAACAAACATGAGGGGGTGGAAGGGGGGGAAAAAATGTTTACCCCACCACAAGCCTCCCCCAGCCAGCTGTCGTATCATGACCACCAAAACGGTGGCTCGCGACACGAAATGGTCGGCTTTAAACCCTCCCAGCCCAAAAACCGCCCAACCCCAGCCCAACGAGCCCAAAAGGAGCCCACGGCATGTCCCACGTGGTACGGCTGCACCCCCGGCCCAAAACTCCTCGGGGGTGGCAGACCTCCTGCTGGTCTGCCGCCTCCCCCAAAACCCCATTCTCCTTGGAACTTGGTTGGTGTTTTACCAAATACGTCTAATTAATAATTAACAGCATAAGATATGCGCTGAAAAAATAAACTTTTCAGTGTGAAAAACTAATATAAATAAACATATTCTAAAAGATAATTGACAGAATATGTCAGTAAAAAATTACACTTGCTCAAAATGTCACACAAGTTGTTTTGTGGGTCTTCACGTATGCCAATTTAATTGCAAAAGTAAATATTATAAATTGCCTTTAGACATTGTTTAGAATATAGGATGGAAAGCTATCAATTGTTTTCATCATTGGTGACAGTTAGTAACCCTTTGACAAAACGGTCGCTTGACCAGTCACACGTGCCCCTAAAGCTTAAGTTTCTAAATCAAAACTCACTGTAATATATGAGCACAAAAATATGATCATTTTTCGTTTTGCCGTTTCTTTTTTTTTTTCTTAAGACCCCGAATACATCTCAATAAAAATGTCTGATCTAAACCAACACACATCCAGGCTGCATTTATACAAATACAAAAACAGATACAAATGAAAATATACTGAAAATTGTTTTTAAATACAGTTGCTGCCTGGCTTAATTATATCATTACAGAGTCAGACTGGCACAGAAAATAGGCCTGGGCACCAAAATAAAAGTGGCCCTCATTAGTGAATCCTATAGTTAAAACAAATGGCCCACATATGAAAATCAGGGCAGTTTTGTAATTGTTAAGCATGCTGTTTATGTGTTTTGCAAGTTCTGTGCAACTGAATGCACTCGTGCATGCTGTAGGCAACGTTTGTGGTATTACCAGAGAAAAAAGTCGGCCCACACACTGACCTGTCAGACCAGCACTTCGGGCGCTGCCAGAGTGCCTTATGAGCCAGTTCGACCCTGTATCTTTTCTTTGTCTGTCAATTCACCAAAATGCCTGGGGTAGTGGAAGTGACATTGCACGCCATTTGACCTTTACTTTGACTTACACACACATGCTTACACATACTAAAACATTCACACACTCTTGTGCACGTAAACACACTCTCACCCGCAAGCGTACATACAAAATATATTTAACAGCATTTTTTCCTTAGCTTAGCATCCAGATTGGGTAACTTTCCAACTAATGTACTCCATTCTTTATTACACCAATAGTGAATAATATTATTCACTATTTGTATAATTAAAATTGGACAGAAACAAGGCAAATGGCGCTCCAACAACCATCCATTAGGAAGAGCTGCACCTGTGTTCCAGGCACTGATTTTGCCACCTCTGAGGCCAGGGGTTGCAAGAGCAGTGCCAGGGTTAGCAAGCGGCAAGTTAGGGGTTGCAGCTGCAACCCCTGGCGCGCCCTAAATGACGTCCACGTGCTCAGCAGATTTTGTCAGCTCAGGCAGGAGTGGAGGATCCCGCAAAGGCATGGCAGGGTGCCACGAAAGATGAGGTAAACATTCTTAGATACGGGCAGCAATGCAGCATTAGTGCCTAGATTAGGGGTGGGGAAAAGGTGCCACCTTTTCCCAGATTTCCTATGGAGAATGTTGCCTCCTATCATCCCCACATAAATGAATCCTCTCTCCTGACACAGCCCTCAAACTCATTGTTTTTTAACATAAACTCAACTTTTATTTACCATTGTATAATAGCAGGGAAATGTCCTGTTAATCATGTCCATATATAAAAAGTGCTTTAAAAAATGTATTTCTTTGTGTTTTGCGGGTGTGTGCACGTTTGATGTTCAGATAAGTGTGTTTTTATTAAAAATCTGTGTTTCATTGTTACGCACATAATGACCCAATAGATTATATTTTGCCCATAACACATACAAGAATGTTTTAGACAGTCAAGGATATACAAGAAAAATAAAGTCAATTTAAAAAGCAATGCACAATTAATACAGAGGTGTGGTTTCTCCCACTTTATATTTTATAAAATCCTTCTGTCAGCAATATGCTGTGGCCTGACAGGTGCCAACGGGGTACTTTGTGCTTCAAGAAAGTACCCTAAATACATATAAGATTAGCTGCACAGATTTATTTTATCAAAGTTATTGGCAAGGCAGGATTTCTTTTGTGATCCCACTCCACAATCCCATTGCCAAAGAGCTACCTATAAAGCTCTGCCATAGAGAAGCACAATGTTCTATAACAGGCCCTATAGCTTAGCCACAACAGAAGAATCTCTCTCATTTTATTCACCTTTAGGGAAGAGAAACTTACAAGGGATAATAGTCAAGTCTTGGCTTTAATCATGCTCCATCTTTCTGCTTTTAACACCAATGACCTCAAAATTTGACTGGCGAGTCTGATGTTCAATGGCATTGACTGTAAAGGTTCCTTTCTTCGCTGGTAGTCACATTCATCTAGATAAATTGTTTGTTATGCTATGAACTAATACTTCCACATTGTGTGAAGTCACCAAAGGCTCTGCTCAACTGCCTAGTCTTTTCAAGATTAAGATTACCCCTCTGGCCTAACTACATATATACATATAGTTGAGAAAGCCGATGTGTTGTGCACCAATCACCTTGAGCCCCACTTACACATTTGCAGAGGGATGTGCAGCACTGGAGGATCCTGCCTCTCTCCTTACTGGGAAAAGCAGCTTTATTTAAAATGATGGCCCTCCCTCGATTTCTGTACACATTTCGAAACACTCCCTTTCCAATAGCACAGTCTTACTTCCGACCATGGATAGTGTGGCCCTGGCACTCCTCTGGGACGGGGTCACCCTCGACTCTCGAAATTGATGAAGGGTTGATATGATGGTGGAATAGCTTTCCCTGGTACACAGAAAATATTATTGGGTATCACAGCTAATCATTGTTAATCACTGGCATCCCGGAGGATGAACCGGCCTACAGGATGGATAGGAGAAACATTCACCCTGGGGGTTACTTGCAAACCATCTATGGGGTGCGGACCGCACATCCCTTTTCAACCCTACAGCCATCACTATCTCCTTGTGGCACAGAGCCCTAGCATCAATGGGTTGGGGGGGAGAATTACACAGGCCACCCCCTTGTGGGACTCTACACGACTCAGTACTTCAGAGAGGCTTCGACAAGTGGGACCTTATAGGCCTGTCTCAGGTGGGTGACTTATGGAGAAACTGGGAAGTCCTCCCATATGCAGAACTGCAAAATGACTACTAACTGGCGCCCACAGAGGCCTATAGATATTTGAAAATCGTCATGCCCTGTGGTAATGTGATTCCAAAAGGAGAAGACCCTCCTGAGTCCTCCCCTCTCGAGGACAGACAACTGGATGACTACCTAACCAAAAAAGTGATTTCAGTAACATAACGAAACAGATTTTTGAGCAGTGCGAACAACCACAAAACCGTATAATTATGCCCCAACTCAACGCCTTGGAAGGAGAGGCACGATGCCATGAAAACAGAAATATATAAGCAACAAGAAACAACCATCGCTGAATGTCTGAAAACATGAGAAGAAATATATCATGAGAAACTCACTGAGAGACAGAATGTGGAATCAATTATATGTGATTATAAACATATAAATCCCTTGAATTATCAAATTGGCAAAAATACCTTGATAACGTGAACTTTGTTAACTTAGTTCTACAAGTCCCATAAAGCCTCATAATGGGCTAATATGGCTGAACTATATTTAGTGGTAATAGAGGATGGACTCACGAAACCGTGAACAGGACCATTTCTTGGTCGAAACGCATAGGTGGTGGTGTTGGTTGAAATTGTGCGGAATAAATCGTAACTAATGAACAGAGACTTGAGTGTGGCTGGCACCTGCTGTGAGATGTGCGCGCTGAATCGGGACTGTTTGCTTATGGTGAGATATATATATATACATACATACATACACACACACATTTTAATGAGCAGAGAGCATGAGAAAGACAGAAAGTAATACATGCGCACACATATGTTGGTGTTTTTGTGTCTGTTAGTGCGCACAGTATCCAACCATCCAAAAAACGTGTTGGACTCCAGTTCAACACATTTGATAATAGGGATAATAGCTATAGGAGAGCAACAGCTCCAATCTAACACTAACAAATACTTTGAGATCACGCATCAATCAGGCTAATAGGAACAACATATTTAAGTTTACTAGCTTCTAAGAACATGAGGATGAGTCAATATGCAGAGTTTATAATTCACTGTAGATAGTTTTGAAATGAACACAATGGTAGTGCCTTTACCAAAAAAATAAAAACTTTTAGTTACTGCAGCAATCTATGGCAGTGGACAGGTAAAGTAGGCAGCAGAGAGAAACGTACTAGGGTTAAACATAGGTCAAAGGCCTCACGATGGCGTGGGGAAGTTAAAAGTAGCAATTGTTCCAAATATAGAACAGCCTGAAGCCCTTGTGACCTGTCAAGCAGTCCCTTTTAATTTAACTAACTGATTGCCCTTTAAAAATTAAGTAACTCTCTAAATGTTAAATAGGTACTTGTCTGTATTTCTTTTCTTATCAATAATACTACATTTAAAACAATTAGAGATGTGTGAGGTTACCAACAGTGATGTCATCGGGCTTAAGAGGAGTCTCTGGTTAGAGCACTGTTTCCTGATGTTTTAAAATATATTCATCTATACAAAAAATTGCCTCTTGGTGATACAGGTAGGTCAATCAAAGGGTTTTTGTAAAGCGTGCACTTGTCACCCCAGGAGGTCTCTTGGCGCTAAGTTCTTATATCCTTGGCCGAAGAGCCACGTCTTGAGTCTCTTCCTGAATTCTTCAAGTGAGGGGCAGGTGCGTAGGTGAAGGGAGAGGTCGTTCCAGGACTTTGCGGTGAGGTAGGAGAAGGAACGACCTCCGTAGCGGTTCCAGTAGAAGTGGGGGATGTGGGCCAGGCAAGGGAGGCGGAGCAGAGTTTCCTGGTGGGACAATGGAACTTCAGGCGATTGTTGATGTAGGTGAGCCCAGAGTAGTGGAGGGGTTTGTAGGTGTGAGTCAGGAGCTTGAAGAGACATCTTTTCTATACGGGGAGCCAGTGGAGCGCTCGGTGGTGGGAGGTGGTGCTGGTTCTCTTGGGAAGGTTGAGGATGAGGCTTGCTGCAGTGTTCTGGATGGTCTGGAGACGGCTGAGTAGATGCGTGGTGGTTCCAGTGTAGAGTGCATTGCCATATTCGAGGCAGCTGGAGATGACAGCATGGGTGACTGTTTTCCTGGTGGATATGGGAATCCATCGGAAGATCTTGCGGAGCATGCGGGAGGGTGTGGAAGCATGCTGTTCAGGATGATTCTGAGGTTGCGTGTGTGGTTGGAGGGGGCAGGACCGAGTGCGTTGGGCCATTAGGAGTCATCCCAGGGGGAGGGGTTGTTTTCGAAGAGGATTACCTCTGTTTTCTCCGAGTTGAGCTTAGGCAGTTGGCCTTCATCCAGTTGGCGACGTCGGAAAAGGTGTTCTGGAAGTTGGTTCTGGTGGTGTCGGTGTCTTCTGTGAAGGAAAGGATGAGCTGCGTGTCGTCGACGTATGAGATGATGTTGAGTTCTCGGGTGCAGGGAATGTCTGCTAGAGGTGTCATGTAGGTGCTGAAGAGGGTGGGGCTGAGATAGGAGCGCTGTGGGAGGCTGCAGATGATGTTCTTGGGTTCGGAGGAAAAAGGCTGTAGGTGGTTTCTCTGTGTTCAGCCGGAGAGGAAGGAGACGATCCAGTTGAGAGAGTTGCCCTGAATGCCCATGTAGTGGAGTCTGGTGAAGAGGGTGTGAAGGGAGATGGTGTCGAAGACCACCGAGAGGTCAAGGAGGATGAGGGCTGCTATTTCCCTTTGGACGAGGAGGCATCTGATGTTGTCCGTAGCTGCGATCAGGGCCCAGAAGCCTAATTGGGAGGCATCGAGAAGGTTGTTCTCTTTGAGGTACTCTGTGAGCTGGTTGTTGATGGCCTTCTCAGAGACCTTGACTGGAAGGGGAGTAGCGAGATGGGTCGATAGTTCCTGAAAATTCTAGGGTCGTCAGAGGGTTTTGCAAGGAGAGGCTTGACCTCCGTGTGTTTCCATGCGACGGGGATGGTTGCTGTTGTGATGGAAGTGTTGAGGATCTCTGTGAGGTTAATTTTGATTTCTTCTCTCCCCAGGTTGTAGATGTGCTGCAGGCAGGGGTTCGAGGGAGCGCCGGAGTGGATTGAGTTTATGATGATGGTGATGTCTTTGATTGAGAGCTGCTTCCAGTCAGATACTCGGTGGGTGTTGGAGGCACTGGTAAAAGTGCGGGGTGTTCGAGGTCAGTGGGTTGGGGGTCGAAGTTGCTATAGATGTCTGCGATCTTCTGGTGGAAGTAGTCTGCCACGGTATCGTAGACAGCTTGGGAGGGGTGAATCGAGTTTTTGGTGGCATCTGGTCAGGAGAACTACTTGGTCTTGCTCCCTAAGGTGTTGGTGGTAGTTGTTGAGGGCAGATCTGAATGAGCTAAGATCGGAGGGGCACTTGCTAGAGTGCCAACGCCTCTCTAGTTTCTTGCAGTCGCTTTGAGGGTCTGCAGTTTGGGGGAAAACCAGGTAGTGAAACAATTGCGGATGGAATGTCATAGGAGTTCCCAAATCACACAACAGCATCCATAACATTAATCTGCATCATCACAGGCTAAGGCAGAAGTCATTTGCCAGAATTTCACCCCTGTTGCACTGAAATGAAAAGTATCTATTTCAACATATACACTTCACTCTCCAATTCCCATCTGTTGCTGCAACCGAACAGCACAGAGTCTTCCCATGCCCAGTCATGGCTCAGTGAGTACAGTCTGAAACCTTCAAGCCAAAATAAAGGTCATTAACTATTCACCTGGGCTCTAAACCCCTGCAGTAATTCAACCTACTGTTATCTGCCCCGTGCATGTCCACTAATTAAAACATGACTTGAAGCTGTGAGCCCAGGGCCTGCACTGATGCCTCACAGGCTCCAGTGATTGCAATAAACACGAGCAGAGGATTTAGGCTGGGAACACTGCCCGTCAGCCGAAGACACTTGCATGAAGCAGACCTGGCTTACGCTGCCAGCTGGGCCTCACCGACACAGATAGACAAGTTACAAGAGTTGTTCACAGTGTTACTTGGCATCCAAGGATACTCTGCAGTGTCCGGATCCATCCCTTCTGGAACTCGTTTCAAGTAGTCGTCCATCACTTCTTCTACCACTTCACTGAGCAGCTCTCTGACCTTCACAAAAAGAACAGACACAATGCATTAACTTTGTTTCTTGTGCACCTTGTTAAACACACTGCCAATGTGTCTTTATCATGCTAATGATAGTTACTTCGGTGATGTCCTACCTAAATAATAACTTGTTGCTAGGTAGCGCTTTGTGCCTCTTTTCTGCAGTTTCCAAGCACTGTAAATAACAGGTGTTTTTATAACTCAAATCGTGGTCCTCAAATTGCCGACCTCAAAAGGATGGCAAGCTGAGTGGCTATTACAGGTATTTTAAATCATGATCTGCAGATCGCTGTGTGTGTATGGAAGCATCTTCAACTCACCTAGAAATCCTACCGGCTACAACTCATGACAAGCTATAATACTCTGATCATAGATTTCATTTATTCGAGCCAGTATAGTATTGAACCATCTTAAACAGCGTCTTGTGCTTCTATTAGACATAAAGCTGTTTTGGACATGATGTATAAGGGTGCGTATTACTCTGACAAGTCTAGTCGCCAGGATTTTAGGAGACATTTGAGCACAATGTTAATAGGGGATCAGTAGTGGCTGGTGTGCGGGCGAGGTGTTGGGGCAGAGAGAGTTGGGGGACGATGGACGACAGGGAGGTGGGGGGAGGGAGGGGAAACGGACAACAAATGGACATTTAAAAAAAAAAAACGTACCTTCCGCCTGCCGCCCGACACTCTTTTCCGTGTCCTCGCTGTAGCATAGCTTCCCCTGTGGCCAATCGTGACGCTGCTCTCATGTTTGAAAGCAGCGTCAGAATTGGCCTGAGCGCTAGGAATTTGAGCTCCCAGAGAGACTGGGAGCATGTGCTTTACTGTCTCCAACCCAGCAACGAAGCTGGGGTTGAGCTCAGTGCGCATGTCGATTTGGCCAGCCTAAGAGGGCCGGCCATATCGACATGTGCACTGACAACAGTGCAACCACTTCCCCCACCACTGCCCTTGCATGCCCCCCCAAGACTCGCCCAGCCCTCAGAACCTTGAAAATAAAACGGTAATAAACCCATTTTATCATTGTTTTTTCAGGTTTTGTGGCTGGCAGGGGGGTGGCATTCCCCTGCCATAGTAGAGGACCCACCACTGTAAGGGATATTGGGTGATATGAGGAGCATTTATTAGAGGATTTGTGTGGTTTAAGAATGACTGTAATAGTCTCTGAACGGAAATCATAGGGGAAGGATTGCATGTATAGGCCTCTTTGTACATTTCCCTTAAGTGCTTAATAAGTGGTGATGATTATTATTTATGTAGCACTAGTGGGAAGCTGCTGGTCCCTGGGGTTCCCCAGAGGGCATGGCAGTAATGACGTGCTGTATTTCCTCATCTGATATGGTGGGAGGGGTCTAATTCAATAGATCGGTCAATGTTAGTGCACGGTGCGGGAGATCTCCTGCAATGGAATTTTCTATTTCAGAGACTGTAGGGGTTCTGACAGTAAATTGTGCCTTATAATATGTAGCAAAGGCGTTCATGATGTCCCTGGGTGTCGTGACTGTTTGCCCTTCTTCATTCAGTACTAAAGGACGTATAATATTGGCCTGTAACTTATTGGAGAGCCAGTATAGCTGTTTCCATGCTTTGTCACCTAGTTCATAAACCCTACTCTGAGAGTACAATCACCCTGCTGGAGTCTAGTATCCTTTGCTTCAGTGTGGATACAATCAATTCAAGTGAACGGAGGGTAGAGAGGTGATGAGTAACTTTCACTTGAGAGCTGCAATATGGGCTTCCAAATTCACTACTTCCTTATGTTTTCTCTAGTCTTACCCTTAATATAGGCCATCGCTTCGCTTCTTGTTACTGTTTTGGAAGCTTCCCATACCACAGTTGGGGATGGAACTGATTTGGTATTATGTCAAAATACTCAGTGACTTTATCTCTGAGATGGTCAGTAAAGGAATCAGCCACCAAGCATTTAAAAGCCATATCCCTTTCACACCTTCCAGCCGAAGATGTAGTGTTAACTTTATGGGTGAGTGATCAGATACATCCCTGGCTAGGATACAGGTATTTTTTACCTCGTACATGACCATGGCTGGGACAAAAATGTAGACAATGAGTGAAGTGTAGTCATGGGAAAGAGGGGTGGGGAGGGAAAGGAATGGGGGCATTGATGTTCAGTAAAATGCTATCTACACCATGCATCAGTGAGGCCTAGAGTGTGGTTGCATATTGCAACTATACAATCCACAACAACGCATGGTTGAACAACGCGGTCTTAACAATGACTGCATCTTAACCACGCATGCCTTTACCACGCATGCATTTACAACAAATTTAGTTGTAATTACATATTTGGTAAAGGCATTGCGTGGTTAAGGTTCTGCCCTAGCCCCCGCTTTAAGTGCTAAAATCCAGCCACCTGCCCTGAGTACAACCCCAGTCCTAAAAACACCCGAGCCCCCCCGCCCTGAATCCTAAAAGCACACCCCAGTCCTACATACGCCAGCCCCTCCATGCCCTAAGTCCTAAAACCCGGCCCCTAGACTTAAAATCGATACGGCCCCCTGCTCCTGAGCCCTAAATCCTTCACCCCAGAACTCAACCCCAAACTCCACTGTCCTGAGCCCTAAAACCTTCACCCCAGAACTAAAAAACACCCCATCCCCCGAACTAAAACTGTCCCCCCATTGAAAGTATAAATCAAAATTAACAAAAGTTCCCCGACAGAAGTAATAAAAAAAATCATACTCACCAAGCCCTCACCAAGTTCCGAGTCCAGGCAGGAATTCACCTCCAACCCTCCGCCCAGTCCGACCCTCTGCTCGAGTCTAGAGCACTGACAACCAGAGCTGTCTAAACCACGCATATGTGTGCTAAAGTCATATGCGTTGTTTAGATGTCTGTGGTTCCGCCTGCGTTGTTAAGCCAAGCGTTGTTTAGACTGCATGGTTTAGGCTGTTTCCCCAAGAGGGTTTGCATACTTGGAAAGATGAGTGAATTTATGGGAGGCTGCAGAAGAACTTGTGTTGTGCATCCATCACGCATTAAAGTCACCACCAATAATCATCATTCCTATCGGTGAATATGCTAGCAATTGCGTTAGTGAATGGAGTGTGAGCTCCAGCAAGGTGGGAGGAGTATACTCACTTTTAAACATCCACAGGGCGCATCTAACATTCCCGTCACCATGATGTATCTACCAAGTGCATCTGTGTTTAGAGAATTCACTGGCAGTAGGAAAGACTTCTGAAGAAGTCTGTGCCAGCTGCAAAGTTCTCGATCCTTGGGTCTCGTGATAGCCTGAGAGGCACTCAGGCCTGCATAATGATGTTATGGGTTTTGTGTGGCATTCCTTGATCTGGGTTTTCAGGGAGGTGTGTCTTGTTATTAAATTTGAACCTTCAGTTTGGCTGGAAATATAAGTATGCATAACTTCCCAGTGCAATTTCTGATTCACCTGATCAAAGGTCCTCCTCTTTTGGGATGGGGGGCCTTGTTTCTTATTGAGTTTGTTGTTCAGCGGGTGCACGTCTGGTGCCCAATATAATGTTTTCTTTTGTTTAGACTGCACATTTTTTTTAAATAATTTTTAAAAAAAGGTCCTCTTCTGGTGAACTCATATAGTATAATCTGGGAATATGAGGATCATGTGGGAGACAAACAACATTCCTGCTGATGCTCTAACTGTTCAAGTCCCTATCCCTATAGTTGGGGAAACTTGCAATCATGGTGTGGGCATGGCTCCAGTGGATGGCAGATGTCCAAACACATGGTGAGCTCACTCAATCAAACAGCAGGACAGCTGATTGTCTGATAATTATGTTTTCAGGCACACTTCTAAGGAACGCCACTGGATTGTCCCCTTTAGCTCCTTCTGGGAAACCCACCAGTCTTAAATTATTGCACAGGGTTAGTCCCTCCGTGTCTTCCATGCAGAAGCATAGTTTGTGATTAGTGACTTTTAGTTTTTGAAATGTGCATTTTGAGACCCTTTACCGTGTCCTCCAGTTGTAATAAACATCACTTGGCTTCTGTGACTATTAGAAATATTATGCATATCCTGGCATAGCACCACCACGGCTTTCCCACAATTCCAATCTGATCTACAAGGACCTATCTAGTGGCATTAAAAGCTTGAAGGATAATGTCTGGCGCGTTCTGTGGGTAAGTGGTTTAGTAGATTTATCAAGCTTTCCTGGTCTGGGGGCTGCTTGGCTTTTGCCTTTAGTCATGACTGGGACTTAGAAGGCCTTGTGGCTCTAATAAAAAAGATTGATCGGTGTGTGTCTGATCTCTCCACTGTCCTGTCAACGAGAAGCCATCCCTTTCGCTGTCTAACTGAGCACCCAGATATTGGGTCCCTCCAAATGACTGGAGATACCCCTGCCGATCTGCTGCCTGGACCACCTAGGCAGCAAGAGCAATCACAAGTCAAGGGCCAAAGTCGAAAACCACCTAATGCCCACCATGCATGTAGCACGTCAGAGTCGGTATACTATATCAATTTATTTGGGGTTATTAGATAAGTCTTTCTCAATCTTGTCCCTCAAGCAGAGCTGCAACTACCCCCGACCACACAAGCCTCATACAAAGCGATCACCATCAGGTCTACATCTTCAGTGGAGCTTACTGACCCACAGGAACAGCCACCCTTGTACAGATCTCACAAGGGGAGTGCAGAGGGCCCCCTTCAGTCCTGGGAAAGCAGCCACTGGCCTGTGAAGTCCAGAAGAAGGGGGTGGAAACACACTGCTTGGGCACAAGATCAGTCACTCTGTAATTTGCCCACCCTGGGTGATTGCATTCACCGGGCATTGGTTGGTAAGTTGCAGGCCGGTGTGAAGGAAAAGGGACGGGGGTCGATGGAGAGGGCCCATCTAAGCACACCTCCTGTTGTCATTTCCCACATTGAATGACCTAGCATAAAGTCTCAAGGCTGCCCCTCCTAGGTCTATCAGAAGACCTTGCCAGACTGCCCTGCACAGCCACCGCCCGGCTCCTCGTGTTTGATCCGGGAGTCACACTAGGTCTGTTTCTGCCCCTCAGGACACCACAGGGCACACTTCAGTCACAAACAGAGAGGCACAATAGTTCTGTGCAGCACTCTCGTTGCCGCTGCAACTCCCCCATCGTTTGACCTCTTCACTCAGCCGTGTCTCAGGCCACAGCTGAGGAGTTACTTCGACACACTCCAGGAGCAATATCTCAATTTAAATCTTTTAGCTCTGCAGTATCGGAAAAGAAAGAGCAGTCCTACCTATAGTTGCTGCTACTTCCAGATTGTGAATGGCAGGACTTTAGGCAGATGGATGGGACAATTGGCTCAATAGCCTCATGAAGTGATGTTCGCCATTTTGCAGGGCCATGCCATAGCCTTCCAAAGTCTACATCACAAAGTGGTAAAAAGATAAACGTTCATCTATGAAAAGGTGTCAGGCAATTGTCTATTAACTGTCATTTTTAATGGATGTAAGCAAGGATGGGTTTTTGACAAGGACAAGGTATCTATAAAGTGTTATCTATAAAATGCAATTATGCAACATGAACCTCAGAAAAACTGGGAAGCTGTTCTGTGACAGAAAATTAAATCGATTTGCTAGACCAATAACAATCTAGCTTTTCCATGATTTAAATTTGGTAGGATTTTTAAAAGCCATATTCCGGAACTAAATTCACAAAGTTATGTCTATGATGGCTATGGTTGAGAAATCGTTCTGGGTTTTTAAAAATGTTGTTTTAAATGAGTAGAAGTGTATGTAATAACTCAAGTAGTCAGTCAACACTGTTGAATATAGCAATTTGATCCTAAAACAAATGTTCATTTATTACCTATGTGCCCTAGTCTAACGAACTCAAGAGATATCTATCTTTAAAAAGCAAGATATGTGAACAGTAATGTGGACGAAAGGATCCTTCCACAAACAACCTGAACTAGCTCAGGAGAGAACGCAGAAAATATAAATAACACATCACGAACGAAAAAGCTTCCTTCTTCAACAACACCCTTGACAATGCAAAAAACACCCCAGAGAACTCTTCAACAACATCAAACAGCAAACCGCCAAACCAGCACCAAAAAACCCTCAGAAAGGTGTGAAAAATTCGCCAAGTTCTTCAACAATAAAATCACGAAAATTGAGCTCTCCCTTGACGATCCCAACCAGTCCTCTAAAGAGATCCCCCCTCCTAGGAAGAAAGTTAACAACCCACACCCCCTGTCCACACTTTTATCCACTACACCTCTAGATGACAAAGGATGTAACAGACCCCAAAGGCCCCACACAGCTCATGGTAACTGGAAGGTATTCTACCCACTTTCGGAGAGGGACATATCGGCTCTGCTGGCTACATCCAAACCTTCCCCCCACCTAGTTGATGCCCTACCAGCCTCCCTGGCCACAAAACTCAACCATGCAATAACCCCACTTTGGAATAAAATTATAAACAGCTTGCTGACAACTGGAGTGATGCAGGACCGTCTAACACTCGGACAAGTCACCCCTCTACTAGAATAAAATGGAAGCAGACCCAAATGACCTAAACAACTTCCGCCATGTTTCCAATCTCCCTTTCCTAGCCAAAACTCTATAGCGATGGGTTCTCTCACAACTCAACAAACACATCGAACACAACAATCTCCTCAACTCTAACCAATCTGGGTTCAGGAAAGGATGTAGCACGGAAACAGCTATTTTGAGCATAGTAGATGACTTTCACAAATCCCTGGATACAGACCGTTGTTGCCTGCTCATTCTCCTTGACTTATCAGCGACCTTCGACACTGTCAACCACAAACTCCTTCTAGCCTCCCTCCAAAAAAAGATTGGTGTGGAGGGGGTGGTGCTACTTTGGTTCACATCCTTCCTACAAAACAGCTCTCAACAAATAAAAATAAGCAACCAAACCTCTGAGACAACGGCAATAAGCCGGGGTGTCCCGCAAGTCTCTGTCCTCTCGCCCACTCTCTTTAATATCTAGATGGAACCCCTCACCATCATCCTCAATGACACAAACATCCCCGTCCATCTATACGCAGACAACATCCAGCTATACATGGAAATATCCTCACTAGAAAACATACACTGACTAAACTCCACCCGCAAAGAAGTCCAGCACTGGATATCTCGTAACCACCTAAAACTCAAACAAGACAAGACCAAAATTCTCCTCATATCAAAATCAGAAGTGTCATCCAAAATGCAAGATTGGATAAACTCCATAGACGCTCTTAACTGCAATCTAACCCTAGCTAGCTTCGTCAAATCTCTAGGAATCACACTGGACCCTAAAATGTCCCTGAAAAATCACATCAAGAACAATGAGAAGAGTGCTTTTTACAACCTGAAACTGCTAAACAAAATCAAACCCTACCTACGACTCAATGAGCACAAGTCCGCCACGCAAGCTCTAGTGCTGTCTAGATTAGACTACGGGAATGCCACCATAACAGGAGCTGCTGACACCCACCTTGCTCCCCTCAGAACCACTCTCAATGCAGCAGCCAGAATAGTCACAGGATTCAAAAACTATGACCACATCGCCCCCCTCCTTAAAGAACTGCTTGGCTCCCAATGGAAGTCCGATGCAGCTTCTCACTCACAAAGCCCTCCACACGGAAAAACTTGCCTAGTTTGCCTCAAAACTCAAAAAAGCAGGTCAGATGAGAAACCTAAGAAGCTCAAACACCCTACTCCTCATTCCACTCAAAGTCAATAAACAAGAAACTCTGGCATGCTCTTTCTCGAGCAATGCACCAAAAAGCTGGAACTCCATACCAACACACATCAGGACAAACCCCTCCTTCTCTTGAGCTTTAAGAGACAGCTAAAGGATCTCCTCCTCAACAGACACCTCAACTTGGGGATCATCAATTGCCCAACATGGACAGGCTCTTCATCCCATGCGCTCTTTAAACCTCGCCCGAGCTACTTTTCTCCTTCTGAGCCCCAACAATGATTTGACTGAACTCAAATCAGCTGTTCTGATTTTACTTTTATTTTGTGTAAACTGAGTGTGTGAGCTGTGAAGCGCTCTGATACCCTGAGTCTTGCTAGAACTATATAAAACTCTTAAATAATAAAAATAATAGTATGCTTGTGTAAACCATATACTGATACCAAGATTTACTTACAAATGGATTTCCCACATAGCCCGCTGACTGAAATCATACACCTATCTGAAATGCAGACTTGCATGACAAAGATGTTATGTTAGGGAAACTTATAGAGCGCACGTACAGCCAAGGGGTTCCTTGGCGCTGTGACAACCAGGAGGGAAAGGAGCGAGGTCTCAGGCTAATTAAATGCTTGCTTCCACAGTCAGGCCTTCCAAAGCTTCCTGGACTCCAGGGAGTTATGTTCCAGCCAGACCGAGGAAGGAATAAAGTTCCATAGGATGGGGGCCGGGACAGAGAAACTCCTGCCTACTGCTCTCTGTCATCTGTCTCTTGAATTGAGGGATCCTCAACTGGTTGGCAAGAGAGAATCTGAGAGCTCGGTTAGGAACATATTCTGCTTGCTACATAGGTTTGCTACATAGGCTTGAGCCTGGTCATGAATAGATTTGCAAAAAATACAATCCATTTTAAAAGCAGTTCTCTGTTTGACTGGGAGCCAGAGAAACTTCCATAAGCCAGGAGAAATATGTGCACATCTACGCATTTTACTGATTATCCTCATTGCTCTATTTTGAATGATTTGTAGGTGGTGTAAAGAAGTTGCAGGAAGATCCAATAAAGGGAGTTTGCATAGTCCAAGTGGGACACAATTACTGCCACAATAGTCAATTTCAAAGGCTCAGGTGACAAAAGAGGAGTGACTTTTCCAATTGATTTCAAAAGTCCAAAGCACTTTGCTATGACTGCCTTGATCTGGGGAATCATGGACCATTGATTGTCTACCAGGACACCCAGACTCTCGGCAGAGGCCGCTGGGACAGGAGAGGGCCAATTGGTGTTGGCCCAAAGATCAGTCTTCTGATTGAAAATAGTCACCTCAGTCTTATCAGTGTTTACCTTCAAGGAGTTAGTTCCAAATCAACTTCAGAGGATAATACTGAGTCCTGGTGGACAACACAGAACACATGAGTCATAGAGGAAGAGAACAGGCCAGACTGCACTTCCTCTGTGTGGCCGCCTAAGGAGGAGAATCTCTAACCCAGACCCTGACCTGATAAACCGGTCCCCTTCAGACGATTCTGCAGAATCACTTGATCAACAGTATCAAGGTGACTGATGGATCTAGGAGAAGTAGCGGACATATATCCTGAATTCAACTTCCATAGTAGATCATCAAGGGCAGAAAGCATCACTGATTCTGTACTGTGGGCTGGGTGGAAACCAGCCTGCAATGGATAAATCAATGGAACTACGAAGCTATGGATGAAGCAATGGATGAATGGATGAAGCTAAAACTAAACAAGTTTCTTGTTGCTAACTAATCTGTGAACTTGCACCCGAATAGACAGAATAGTGGAGCAAAATGGGCATCACACAAAAGGTCATCTCTTCCGCTAAGTCGTTAAACATTACCCTAGACTCAAAACTCAACTTGTTCTCTCACATAGTTGCCCTTGCTAAAGGAGCCAACCATCATCTCCAAATTATTAGGAACATCAAAATTTCCTGTCAAAAGCTGATTTGAAGAACTAGTCCAAGCCATGGTAATATGGTTGGCTGAGTACAGTAATTTCATATTCACCTACCTCCCAAAAACGATTTTACATCCATAAAAGCAGTCTTACCCTCTGCTGCTCAACTCATCTCCAGAACAAAGATATTTGATCCCATCACTCCAGTGTTGGTGTCACTTAACTGCCAACCTATCAAAACGTTCAGCACACAAACAAAAACATGTATCACCTTCACGGAACTACATATGGAAACCCCAAGCCTCATGTACGCATGTGGTATGCATATATTTGGTATTTCTACCGCAAGATCAGAGTCAAAAGGCAGCTGAGCGCTGTATAGTTTCAAAGACAAGCATAAAGTCTAAGAGTGATAAAGGAGGTTCTGTTTTGTGAAATCTTACTGCACTGTAGTGTTCTTTATACAGGTGCATCTTTAACTCTTTCCTAAATTGGAGCAGCAATAGGTCCTGATGGATGCGGGTATACTGTTGCAGATCCTGGGTCCAAAGATGGAAAAGTTCAGCTGCCTTGCTTTTTAAACTTTTTTACACTGAGGTAGTTGCCCTGCTACTTGTGAAACCCTGAAACTAATGCTGGCTTAGAAACTATCTTAAAGCATGAAGATGAGCAAAAAACTAAGGCAAGGCTTCTGCATGAATTGGCCTTCCCAAATGTCAAAAAGTTGTACCATGAAACATACTTTCCCTGGCAATGCTAAAAAGATCTGGAATACCCTTCCAACAAATGTCCACATGGAATGTCATATAACAGCTGTTGATGTCTATGCTGTATGATGGTTGGGAAATAGATGATCCAAAGAGAGAAAAGGTCCGTCAGATTGATATGTTAACAGTAATGTATATTTTTAAGTCTTGCCCACAGACCGTTTTTAGCTGTCTGTTGTCAAAGAACTATTGTGAATAGAACCAATATTTACAGTGGGCTTTAGAAGAGCTTATTGCATATCATTTGTTAGGCTTCTTGTCAATCTCATTTGCTTGCTTCATATTTGATGGCTTTCCTTCCTCTTCTTAGAAACTTCAATAAGGCAGGAGAAATATGTCCACATCTACGCATTTTACTGATTATCCTCATTGCTGTATTTTGAATGATTTGTAGGTGGTGTAAAGAAGTTGCAGGAAGATCCAATAAAGGGAGTTTGCATAGTCCAAGTGGGACACAATTACTGCCACAATAGTCAATTTCAAAGGCTCAGGTGACAAAAGAGGAGTGACTTTTCCAATTGATTTCAAAAGTCCAAAGCACTTTGCTATGACTGCCTTGATCTGGGGAATCATGGACCATTGATTATCTACCAGGACACCCAGACTCTCGGCAGAGGCCGCTGGGACAGGAGAGGGCCAATTGGTGTTGGCCCAAAGATCAGTCTTCTGATTGAAAATAGTCACCTCAGTCTTATCAGTGTTTACCTTCAAGGAGTTAGTGTCCATCCAGTTCCAAATCAACTTCAGAGGATAATACTGAGTCCTGGTGGACAACACAGAACACATGAGTCATAGAGGAAGAGAACAGGCCAGACTGCACTTCCTCTGTGTGGCCTCCTAAGGAGGAGAATCTCTAACCCAGAGCCTGACCTGATAAACCGGTCCCCTTCAGACGATTCTGCAGAATCACTTGGTCAACAGTATCAAGGTGACTGATGGATCTAGGAGAAGTAGCGGACATATATCCTGAATTCAACTCCCATAGTAGATCATCAAGGACAGAAAGTATCACTGATTCTGTACTGTGGGCTGGGTGGAAACCAGCCTGCAATGGATAAATCAATAGAACTACGAAGCTATGGATGAAGCAATGGATGAATGGATGAAGCTAAAACTAAACAAGTTTCTTGTTGCTAACTAATCTGTGAACTTGCACCCGAATAGACAGAATAGTGGAGCAAAATGGGCATCACATCTCTTCCGCTAAGTCCTTAAACATTACCCTAGACTCAAAACTCAACCTGTTCTTTCACATAGTTGCCCTTGCTAAAGGAGCCAACCATCATCTCCAAATTGTTGGGAACATCAAAATTTCCTGTCAAAAGCTGATTTGAAGAACTAGTCCAAGCCATGGTAATATGGTTGGCTGAGTACAGTAATTTCATATTCACCTACCTCCCAAAAACGATTTTGCATTCATAAAAGCAGTCTTACCCTCTGCTGCTCAACTCATCTCCAGAACAAAGATATTTGATCCCATCACTCCAGTGTTGGTGTCACTTAACTGCCAACCTATCAAAACGTTCAGCACACAAACAAAAACATGTATCACCTTCACGGAACTACATATGGAAACCCCAAGCCTCATGTACGTATGTGGTATGCATATATTTGGTATTTCTACCGCAAGATCAGAGTCAAAAGGCAGCTGAGCGCTGTATAGTTTCAAAGACAAGCATAAAGTCTAAGAGTGATAAAGGAGGTTCTGTTTTGTGAAATCTTACTGCACTGTAGTGTTCTTTATACAGGTGCATCTTTAACTCTTTCCTAAATTGGAGCAGCAATAGGTCCTGATGGATGCGGGTATACTGTTCCAGATCCTGGGTCCAAAGATGGAAAAGGTCAGCTGCCTTGCTTTTTAAACTTTTTTACACTGAGGTAGTTGGAATGTCATATAACAGCTGTTGATGTTTATGCTGTATGATGGTTGGTAAATAGATGATCCAAAGTGAGAAAAGGTCCTTCAGATTGATATGTTAACAGTAATGTATATTTTTAAGTCTTGCCCACAGACCGTTTTTAGCTATTGTGAATAGAACCAATATTTACAGTGGGCTTTAGAAGAGCTTATTGCGTATCATTTGTTAGGTTTCTTGTCAATCTCATTTGCTTGCTTCATATTTGATGGCTTTCCTTCCTCTTCTTAGAGTAAAGCTTATTTATCAACGTTTTGATTGGATGACTTGTATCCTCCACTTCTTACATTCAGGAACCTAATTTTTCTTTTTCTATAAGCACTCTATGCAAGTGCACGTGTTTTGTTGCTCTCTCCCTCGTGTGCTTCCCCAACCAAATCACCATGCGCTCTTTGTGTTGCTCTCACCTCTCTGTCTGTTGCCAATAAATTGGCCTACTAGATTCTCCTCACTCTGTCTGAGCCTATCAGAATTAGCTGTGCTTGATCTTCCAATAACTTCTGCAGGACCTCTGACAGAAGTAGAATTAGTGGAAATGCAACTAAACCGGAAGATATTCCCCAGGAAACCATACATAGGAAAATGTTCCCACACACAACTTGAGATGCCTCTTGTTCTGTGCTGGGGTGCAAAGATTCATGTACCAACATAGCAATATACCGTCATACAAATCTGGAGAAGATCATATCCATCACTTCAGGGAGTAACTCCCACTCAAGGTTCTTCAAGGAGAGGTGACTCAGATCATCTGAACTAACACTGAGGGTGAGTCTGCAAAGTGTGCCACCACTGGGCAATTGCCTGCCTTCACAGGTTCCATGACCCCCACCACCCTGTAACCTTTCCAACAACACCATTATGATTTTTATGGATAGAATCTGATTGATTTGCTCTCCCTGAGATTGAAGGGGAAGAAGGCCTCCATAGCCACCTACCACTCCAGCATGTTTATGTGCAGTCATTACTCAGACGCAGCATCATATTTCCCAGATGGGCAACCCAACCTAGCGAGAGAGCACTTGTGACTATGGAAGCCTGCATCTGTGCAGTGCTGAAGGAGCAAGTCATCTGTAGGTTAGAGGGACACATCTATCAGTGCAGATCAGTAAGGGCTCACTAGAAGAGTCACACCCAAGCCAAGAGGTTTGCTTGGTATCGAAGCCACTGTTTCCTGAAGTACTCTTTTCTGCCATCTGGCATGTGGCACCAATAGAATGCCTGGGACCATTAGGCCCAGCAGGAGAATGAGATACTAGAGAAGGATCTTAGACTGAGGCAACAACATTGGAATCATCTCCACAATCTTCTGAGGTGGTGGTCTGGACTTCATGCAGGTTGTGTCCAACATTCCCTATAAAGAGCAGGCACTGTGTGGCAGTAACAAGAAATTTCTGGCACATATCATAAAGCTCTGAGGAGGCAGAGCATGGTGTGCTGAAGATGCTCCTTGAACAGAGCTACAGACTCAACTTTCGCCAGCCAGTCATCCAAGTACAGAAATGTAGGGACTTCTGAACTCCATAGTGAAGCCACCACTACTGAAAATACTTTTGTGAAAACATGGTGTGGTTATCAGGTAAAACAGGTGCCAAGGAAACTGTTTTGTGAGTCTATGGTGAGCCCCAAGTAATGACTGTGAATGAGAAGGATTGCAAAATGAAAGTAGTTGTCCTGGAATTTCTGGGATGACAGACAATACCCCGCATTATGAGCTAGCAGGATCTTGCTCTACAGGTTCAAAAGGCAGAGGTCGAAAATGGGTCTCAGAGCATCATTCTTCTTGGAGTCAAGTAGTAAACAGAGTAGAGTCCTATGCCCTTCCCTTATAGAGGTACGGCCTTTATGACCCCTTTCTTCAGCAGGGCAAGAACGTCTGTCTCAATAATCAAGGTGTGAGCAAGAGAGAAAATCTTGGTGGAAGGAAGGTGGTCCAGTAAATGTCATCCAACAGTACGGTGCAGCACTTGTAGATCAGTGGACAACCAAGCAATAGGTCATGATCACTTCTCAATTCCTGGAAAAAATGGGAGCCTATCCCCCAACAGAAGATGGTAGTTTACGTTAGGGGGGCGTCAGAGTGGCTATAAGGCCGACGAGCCAGGGGAAGATGGTGGGGACTGGATCTGTTTATTTCTGGAGCACATCTTGAAGATAGCAAATTGAGAGTATTTTTGGTGTTTTGAGTACAGAAGGTCTTTGCTTTTTATGGAGGGAGGATCCTGGAATTGGCAAGTTTCTTGCTTGTTAAATGAAATGTTAAATTATGTAGCATGCTTGGAGACCGAGTATGGCCACCATAGGAAGTCTGATCCAGGAGATATTAAAAACTAGTATGTAGCTATAGTGGTATGTGCCTGATATGAGATATGCTAATACATGTTAGATGGCTTTGATAGGTGGTGTTCTTAACAACTGTCTAAAATATCTTTTCATGTCTCAGGAGTTCTTTGTTGACCTACATTCAGTGTGTGTGTTCATGCTTCAATTGGTCCTTCTGCGCATCAGTTGGAAAACAACTGCAAGAGGATCCAAGGCTTTTTACACAGTAGGACTGGAAGTAAAGTTACCCAAAATGGTGTTTGTATTGTATTATATACTGGAAATGATGGCATGTAGTTTCATCTGTGCTATTTTCACCTATAAGCTATTTGTAAAAATATTGCTATCCTTCAGATGACATGCTCCATAACTGGTGAAGACCTCCAGCAATTTGCACACAATACTACAGTACTCTGCCACCATACCCACACTCAATACTGATACTACTGAAACAGATTCTATCGTACTAGGCAGTGTTGCCCCCTATCACCCCTGCTGTTCCTTCTGGCCTTAGGACTGCTAGCACTTGTGATTCTTCGAGATGAACAAATGAAAGGAGTGCACACTACTGCCGGGGAAGTCAAAGCGTTTTACTACGCTCATGACATTCTCGTGACCATTCCCCATCACAACAACTCATTCACGGCTCTGGTGAAGTGCATAGAGGCTTTTGTAACCTTTTCAGGCTACAAGATAAACTGGATGAAGTGTGAAGCCAAGCCATCAAAGATATTGTAGTACATTCACGTTTCACTAAGGTGAATACCTTTGTTCAGAAAACTATTGATGGTAGTCAACCCTTAAAGGGAACATTCAAATGCTTAGCATGTAAATCCTGTGACTCTGTCATGGAAGGAGAGACCTTAAAATGTAATGGTTACACAATTCGTGCACAACAGATGTGGAATTGCAAGACACAGAATGTCGTCTATTTAATTGTATGCCCTTGCGGTTTAGGGTATGTAGGAGAGACTTCAAGAGCAATCAATACTAGACTTACAGAACATCGTTCAGCAATTCGTACAGCGAAAATCACTGCACCTCTAGCAAAACATTATCTAGAGTTACAACACAAACCAGAAGAAATGCAATGGAGAATACTAGAAAAAATCTAACTTGCAGGAGAGAATGAAAGTACTAGAACCCGCAAAATAAGGGAGGTTTATTCTCTCTTAATACAGCAGTCTGTGGGCTTAACAATGATTTACCGTGGGAGAATGCGATTTAGACCTATTGATATATAGAGAGTATAGACAATAGAATCGTGATCTAAAAATATAAGATATAGGCATTTATATACCTGGATTAATACATTCCTTATATATAGATTCACATAAACATTGTTAATTAAATAGGAAAGTAAGGAGTAAACTATTAACTAATAGAATTATATACAAATACCCTAAGGGTAAAAAACAAAAATATTGACATCTCCAGAGATATGGTGTATGCTATAATAGGAATTATATTTGAGAGTTTTCCTTATAATAATAGATAGAAAGTGAGAAATTAACTCTAGAATTTTAGACATAGAAACTGCAAATACAGGAAGTGTAGACACTACATTGAAGTGAGTGTGCAGTCTAGTGTTTCTGGGTTGAGGAGAAATCTCAAAACATTGTGGCCGCTGGTTCGCCGGAACGCTTCAGTGTTTTGGTGGGAGGGGACACGCTTTGAGCCTCCAGGTATGTGGCCAGAAATATCCAATTACCGTCTGTTTAAGATAGCTCTTTTTGAAGCCCGTCGCAGGTGATTAGATTTAGCAATAGGAGAGGAGAAAGCCCATCACTAGGCTCCTAGCACGTGACTAGATATGTCCTATCACGGTCTGTGATAGACATTTCACGTTAGCTGAGAGGAAGGTCACGCTAACACCCCTGGCATGTGACTTAATACATCCAATACAGGACCAGGACAGAAAACACTCGCGGGTTGAAAGTATTTAAATAACCTTAAAAGCTTAAGCCCGATCTCCTCTAAAAATATTTCGAAACGACCGGGCAGGATGCTGAGACGCCGTCGGTACCGATATCAATGGGAAATAATTAAGGTAAATTACAGCCAACAGAATGTTTATTTTAAATAAGAGCATTATAGTATAAAGAAAAGTAGAAATGTCAGAATAACAAATGAGTTGGGAATTCATGCTGAACTAAAAATAGTTCTTCAGACATGTCCATAGTCGGTTAAACTAAGTCCCCAGTATAGAGAACTTTGTCAGTCTCAAAATACTTAATGAGCCAGTAATTCATATATAACGACGAAATTATATTGATTGGGCATAGTTACCAGACATAATAAGACTTGACTAAACACTAAAAGGTTAAGTAAGTAGAATGTTTTGATGCTGAGATTTTAGGTAGAGATATAAAGCACTGATATCTGTTGCCCTTTTTTGCAGCTATGCCAAATAGGCTATCATCATTTTAAAACCCTCTTTTATAAACCGGCTACATTACGAAGGATCTATAAACTAAAGGACTGATTATATACATACAGGTAAAAATTCAATGTATGAAATAATAAGATGCGAGGACGATAAACAATACTCTTACCCGTAATAGAATCAAACAATGTAATGTTTGGCTTTATATTTTAGTATAACAGACTTGGACATTACATCACGAAGACTCTTGATATAAATCACTGTATGAAACTAGATTAAACGAATATAACAACATCATCTCTTGATATAATTGTAAGTAACGATACGGGTTCAGTCTCCTTAATATATATATAGGATAAGAATAGTATGTAAGATTGGAACTAATTTCTTGAATAAAACATCTTTTCTGATATCTTTACAGCATTGGATACTATATAAGAGATGCTGGTGCATACATGAAAGAAAAATACTTATGTATTTCTGCTTAAAGTACAAAGAAAGCAAAAAAATGAAGTAAGCAATAATGATTGAGTTAATGGAGAATAATTATATTATCAAAATGTTAAGGTCACCCTTTAGAACACTCTATCACTCATAGTAAAATGAGATGAAAAATCTAATATCCCTATCATTTAATATAAACAATTTTATTCTTCCTCCTTATCCTATTTCCTTATTCAAATCTGGAATTCTGAATCACTTCTACTAACAAGTAAGCTCACTTGGGTGAAGGTGAAGGTCAATCTACTCATAAACTTTAGTGTAACTCTCATCTTATATTCTAGGTCAACGTGTGGCTTTTTTTCCTGACGAAGACGCAGTTTGCGTCAGACGCGCATCGAAAAGATTTACCTTGTCTGCCACAAAGAAATTTTGTTTTTATATATGTGATTGTTTTTATAAAATATATACAAAAATGTTGATGTATGTATAACTGTATACACAAGATAAGGAATGATAGATTAATTTGTACCATCAAATGTATTTTAATAGTTTAATAAATATATGTTTTTAAATTTATGTAACCATTTGCCACTTTGATTATTACACTTAGTTTCTTGGAATTAATTTGCACTAGATAGGCATGGATATTTAGAGATTTAGAACGTTTTGTATAAATTGACTAGGGATATACATTTCACTTGAATAACACCCACCACTACATAGAAACCAGTGGGTGATCTGCCTTTCATATGGCTGCCCAAAAATGGTCATGGCTAAACCTCTCACTGGGGGAAAAATCCACATAATCAAAATAAAAATAGCGCTTAGGTTTAAATACTTGGTATGCTACATCTCCCATACAAGAAACTCCTACAAAAGGCCATTAAGAAGGAAATCTTTTGCTTTTTATGGGGCAGCAAAAAATCTAGACTAGCAAAATCCAAACTGTATGCAGCCACATCAAAGGGCAGTCTACGCCTACCACACATTGAGATGTACAGGCTGGCACATCAGTTGGCACACTCAATTTATATGCTGCGGACACACAGGTCGAAGTCTACGTAGGTCCGTATCGAATGGCAGATCCTGAATATGCACACAGACTTAATATCTTATTACATGTCCTATCCGGCACTATCTAACACTATCATAACTACTTCTGTTGATGCCTGGAATAGTGCCCACAAATTGTGACACCTTCATGATCATTTCTATTTAAAGGCCCCTATATGGCACAAAGCCGCTATCTAAATTGGGGGGCCTGAGATCAGCTGGTCGCAACGTAAAAGATGTAACATAAATCACATTGAACTCATGGAAAACGCTCAAAGCTTCAAAGACAGGGGTGACCCCCCCGTTTGAGCATGGGAGCATAGCCCCACTCAAAAATCCCCCTAAAACCCCAGAGATGAAAAATAAAATGGTAATTAATTACCATTTTATTTTTCATCCCTTGTCCCGAACGTCAGGACGGGGCGGGCCACTGCTAAGTGACAGCAGCAGGGAGAAGGGTGGGCTAGAATTCAACTGCTTAAAGTGAGCATGTCTTTTAGGCCAGCTGTCTTGCGACGGCCAGCCACATATACACCCTTCAAACAATTCTAACCCAGCTGTCATACGACAGCTGGGTTAGAGCAAGCCAAACCCTCCAGAGCGCAGTGGAGCGCCAAGTGAGGCCGCTCCCACCAATCCTAGCACCGTTCTCATGCTGGTGAGAACAGCACCAGGATTGGCCAAGGAAGTTCCAGCATCCGGTTCCTCTGTAAGCGAAAGAAGAGATCCAGAGGAGAAGTGTGGCTCAATGGTTAGAGCGGCAGACCTCGATGCAGAGCACTGGTCCGGGACCAGGGTTCGATTCCCGTCGCGGCAGGGTCTCGGGCTATAAATTCCGCGGACTGGATATTCTCGCCTCAGTGCCTATTCTAATCATGGGTCCCACGCTGCAACTCTGGGCAATAGCTTGCTTAATCTCCACAACGGCCCCCCCGCGGCGGGATGCCTGGCTTTCACCTTGGGGATGCCCAGTACGGGTTATCTCACAGGGAAAAACCAGGATGGGTTCCCAAGGCAAGCACCAAGATGCCCAAGGGTAAGTTGAGCGCTATATAAGAACACATAATAATAATAATAATAATAAGAGCGTGGACGTTACCGAGTTTGGTAAGTTTTATTTTATTTTATTATAATATTTTACATACACGCGACCCCCTCCACTCCCCGTAGAAGCCAGCCACCACAGTAAAGCGACAAGAGATTATAGACCTCCAGCAACCAATAGTGGTCTAGCAGCAGTTGATACACAGACTTAAAGCCCAGATAGGCACCGTAGTTCCTCCACTCCCTAAATCACCAATCGTCCACTATCTTCACACATGGAAAAACTTCAAAGGACAATAGCTGACCTATAAGCCACAATGTTAGACCCGCTCTACTATCTACCCACCTCAAACGCTTTGAAACATTGGTGGACAGACCGTCTTCACACACAAGTTCAAGACTACGCCTGGAAATTCCTTCTGGGAGACTATAGCAGGGTGATGAAGGAGTCTAGGGAAAAATACAGTTACTACGAGGTTCTGCAGAGGTGGCACTTGTTTCCGGAACGGTTGCCTCACTCGTGTTGCTGGCCTCACGCTTGTTTCTGGTCTCACTCTTTTTGCTAGCCCTCACTCTTATTGCTGGCCCTCACTTTTGTTGCTGGCCCTCACTTTTGTTGCTGGCCCTCACTCTTGTTGCTGGCCTCACTCTTGCTGCTGGCCTCACTCTTGTTGCTAACCCTCAGTCTTGTTGCTGCCCCTCACTCTTGTTGCTGGCCCTCAATATTGTTGCTAGCCCTCACTCTAGTTGCTGGCCTTCACTCTTGCTGCTGGCCTTCACTCTTGTTGCTGGCCCTCACTCTTGTTGCAGGTCTTAATCTTCTTGCTAGCCCTCACTCTTGTTGCTGATCTCACTCTTGTTGCTGATCTCACTTTTGTTGCTGGTCTCACTCTTGTTGCTGGTCCTCACTCTTGTTGCTCACCTCACTCTTGTTGCTAGCCCTCACTCTTGTTGCTAACCTCACTCTTGCTGCCGGTCTCACTCTTGCTAATGGTCTCACTCTTGTTGCTGGTCTCACTCTTGTTGCCAGCCCTCACTCTTGTTGCCGGCCCTCACTCTTGTTGCTAACCTCACTCTTGTTGCTAGCCCTCACTCTTGTTGCTGATCTCACTCTTGTTGCTGATCTCACTTTGCTGGTCTCACTCTTGTTGCTGGTCCTCACTCTTGTTGCTCACCTCACTCTTGTTGCTAGCCCTCACTCTTGTTGCTAACCTCACTCTTGCTGCCGGTCTCACTCTTGCTAATGGTCTCACTCTTGTTGCTGGTCTCACTCTTGTTGCCAGCCCTCACTCTTGTTGCCGGCCCTCACTCTTGTTGCTAACCTCACTCTTGTTGCTAACCTCACTCTTGTTGCTGGCCCTCACTCTTGTTGCTAGCCTCACTTTTGTTGCTGGCCCTCACTTTTGTTGATGGCCCTCACTCTTGTTGCTGGTCTCACTCTTGTTGCTGGTCTCACTCTTCTTGCTAGCCCTCACTCCTATTGCTGGCCTCGCTCTTGTTGCTGGTATCACTCTTGTTTCTGGTCTCACTCTTTTTGCTAGCCCTCACTCTTATTGCTGGCCCTCACTCTTGTTGCTAGCCTCACTCTTGTTGCTGGCCCTCACTTTTGTTGCTGGCCCTCACTCTTGTTGCTGGCCTCACTCTTACTGCTGGCCTCACTCTTGTTGCTGGCCCTCACTCTTGTTGCCGGCCTCACTCTTGTTGCTGGCCTCACTCTTGCTGCTGGCCTCAATGCTTTGATTGATTGATTCCTGCTGGTCTCACTCTTGTTGCTAGCCCTAACTCTTGTTGCTAACCCTCAGTCTTGTTGCTGGCCCTCACTCTTGTTGCTGGCCCTCAATATTGTTGCTAGCCCTCACTCTTGTTGCAGGTCTTACTCTTCTTGCTAGCCCTCACTCTTGTTGCTGATCTCACTCTTGTTGCTAGCCCTCGCTCTTGTTGCTGATCTCACTCTTGTTGCTGGTCTCACTCTTGTTGCTGCCCTCACTCTTGTTGCTGGTCTCACTCTTGTTGCTAGCCCTCGCTCTTGTTGCTGATCTCACTCTAGTTGCTGGTCTCACTCTTGTTGCTGCCCTCACTCTTGTTGCTGATCTCACTCTTCTTGCTAGCCCTCACTCTTGTTGCTGGCCCTCACTCTTGTTGCTGGTCTCACACTTGTTGCTGCCCTCACTCTTGGTGCTGGTCTCACTCTTGTTGCTAGCCCTCACTCTTGTTGCAGGTCTTACTCTTCTTGCTAGCCCTCACTCTTGTTGCTGATCTCACTCTTGTTGCTAGCCCTCGCTCTTGTTGCTGATCTCACTCTTGTTGCTGGTCTTACTCTTCTTGCTAGCCCTCACTCTTGTTGCTGGTCTTACTCTTCTTGCTAGCCCTCACTCTTGTTGCTGGTCTTACTCTTCTTGCTAGCCCTCAATCTTGTTGCTGATCTCACTCTTGTTGCTAGCCCTCGCTCTTGTTGCTGATCTCACTCTAGTTGCTGGTCTCACTCTTGTTGCTAGCCCTCGCTCTTGTTGCTGGTCTCACACTTGTTGCTGCCCTCACTCTTGGTGCTGGTCTCACTCTTGTTGCTAGCCCTCGCTCTTGTTGCTGGCGATGTAACGCGCAGTAATGTGCCGTTGTTCACATTCTTTGCGAATGCGACAAGATACAGGATTTCTGGTGGCAGGTGTGCACCTGTGGGAGTCCCACGCTGCACACACTCTGGAGCTTGATATCCAGTATCGCACTAGTGCATGGCCCAGCAGAGTTCCCTGGCATTTCCTGTCCCTTTCCCGCTGGCTCGCTACTGCCTTAGGAGCGGCTAAAGCCAGAACTTTACGCTCATGGCACCCGGGACCCGCCCCCAATTCCGTTGGTTCAACCCCGGCTGAAAGACATGCCCTAGGAGGCTTCCTCGAGAAGAGAGTATGCAAATTAAACGACAGGCTGGTACAGTTTGACGAAATCTGGGAATCCTCCCTCGCATAACACGAAACCTTAGGTTGACACGCTTTGGGGCCAGACAAGCAGCTTAACTACCCCCCCCCCCCGCCTCTCCCCCCCCTACGAGCTTTACAAGACTTACGGCCTCCCCTCTTTGCCGATACATCCCTCACCCCTGGTACCCCCCTCCCCTGCGGGATTGTGGACTTGATATTGATACTGATATTAACAGTGTGGTTGGTGTTCGTTTCAAACCGCCTGTTTTCCAGGGACACCGGGGTCAGAGGAGGGCTGGTTTCCACTCACCTCTCATGTTATAGTAAGGTGCATCCCTATGTCGCCCATGACGCTCGCTGTTTCCCTTTCCGTTCTCCCCCTTGGTTATTACTAGTATTATTGTTCATCCAGCTGTGCTTGGTTGGAATAGCTGTATATTTAATTGTAACTTCGGCAGATGCTGCCTGCTGTGTGTCTACACACTTATTGTACTAAATTAACGCGGTCAAAAAATAAAGAAAAAGACCCCGGCCTCGGATGGTATCCTCACGACCTGAGGGTGACAGTGCCTGAACCCGAAGTGCTGAAAGCCAATCTCAACGGCAGCACAGCACTATTCAAATCTCTGTTTAAATACCACAACATCACGTATTTGTAGTAGATTGCTATGTTGTTCTATTCCATTTTGGGCAGCCCTGCTGTTTTGTATTTGTAAGAATCAATGTTTGTGTCTACATGATGCAAATATTTAATGGAATGCAGTAAAATTACATTCTCTAAGAAATGTTTTTATGCTGCTAAATTACACCTGGGTGTAGTCTAGCACAGAGTACATAATATATCACTGACCAGGCAGTGTACTTGATCTGGCCTCTAGCAGCATGCTAATCCAGATGCATTTCAAAGCAAGCCGTAGAGTTGAGTTGAAAGGTTGAGGTAAATTCACAATACTGAGTTTTAACTTTGCCTTCATCACCTTAGCACTGGCATGTGCTTGTGCTCAAGAAGCACAGTGTATCAGCACGCTTGCAAGGAACCATCTAAACTCACACACCATTTCAACGTCTTGTGGCCGATGGGACTGAGCTCCAGGCAACATGGACGTCTTGAGGTATGGTCTCAGCCGCGCCTCTTCGTTCTTGGAATGCTCCGTCCTGTGAGGCAACACAAACAGTATCATGAGATAAGGGCCTGTCTTGGGCATAGAAACCATGAAGAAAAACAAATTGAGTGCGTGGGCTTTCGAACCTTTAGTACTGACCTGAACGACTGTTCCTTTCCACATTCAGGAGGACATCACACGTTAAAGAAAGCAGTAGGC
The DNA here is from genome assembly GCF_964204655.1 of Triturus cristatus. NCBI lineage: Eukaryota > Metazoa > Chordata > Amphibia > Caudata > Salamandridae > Triturus > Triturus cristatus. The sequence goes on along the minus strand of NC_140582.1, from coordinate 805,374,055 downwards.
AGGTGACTTTGGATAGCAATGGGATGTTGTACTATATCTATCTCCTCATTGGTACTCTGCATGGCCAACACTCTGTAGCTCTATTTTTTTGGAATAGGAAATCCAAACTAAGTTCAAGTAGTAGAGCGGATGGTGTGGATTGCCCGTTTAGCATCAGACAGATGAGTAGATAGTGAAACATTGATTTCTAGCATTAGGTAGGAGAATGGATGGTATTGAATGACTAGTATGAGGTAGAATAGTGGCTGGTGTGGAATGGCTGTCTAGCATCAGGTAGAAGGGCAGATGGTGTAGAACGGCTGTCTAGCATCAGGTAGAGAGGCGGACGGTGTGAAATGGCAGTCTAGCATCAGGTAAAAGGCGGATGGTGTGAAATGGCTGTCTAGCATCAGGAAGAAAGGCGGATGGTGTGGAATAGCTATCTAGCATGAGGTAAGAAAGTGGATGGTGTGGAATGCCTGTCTAGCATAAGGTAGAAAGCGGATGGTGTGGAACAGCTGTCTAGCATGAGGTAGAAAGTGGATGGTGTGGAATGGCTGTCTAGCAACAGGTAGAAAGGTGGATGATATGGAATGGCTGTCTAGCATCAGGTAGAACGGCAGATGAGTGGAATTGCTGTCTAGCATCAGGTAGAAAGGCGGATGGTGTGAAATGCCTGTCTTGCATCAGGTGGAAAGATGGATGGTATGGAACTGCTGTCTAACATCAGTCAGAAAGGTGGATGGTGTGGAATGGCTGTCTAACATCAGGTAGAAAGGCGGATGGTGTGAAATGCCTGTCTAGCATGAGGTGGAAAGGTGGATGGTGTGGAACTGCTGTCTAGTATCAGGTAGAAAGGTGGATGGTGTGGAATGGCTGTAGAAAGGCAGAGGGTGTGGAATGGATGTCTAGCATCAGGTAGAAGAGTGGGTGGCGTGGAACGGCTGTCTAGAATCAGACAGAAGAGTAGCTCAATACTACAAATAGCTAGCAAGACATCATCATATTTTGCATAAGTCATTGTAAAACTTGCAGTGCTCACTTTATGTGATACAGCCTATGGTTTTGAGAACAGTAAATGCCAGTCTGTCAGTATTTAGCTAGAGCTGAGCAGCTGGGGAAAGTAAGTCAGACCAGGACATATAAAGGCAGCCTTTGTTCTTGGTCCAGTCTCATGTATTTAATTTAGTGAGTGTAAAAAATAGGATGAAGAAAGTCTTATACTGGTAAAGTTGCAAACTGGCAAGTGTTAATTTGTGCATGAATTCAACTGATAGCACAATGTTTGTTACTATCATTTCAGAGCCCAGCTCTTGTTGCTACTTTGATAACATTTTGTCCAGATCACCACCTTTGCTTGTGATTATTAACTGATACAACATATGTGTACTAAATGGACAAATCCCAAAATGCGGTGGAATACTTAGGGCCTTATTACAATTTTGGTGGTTCTGTGGACTGCCATATCGGCAGTGGCGGTCCGAGCATGGAAAGCTCGGAGGTCTGTCCGCTGTATTATGAGTTGGGGGGATCGCCTTTGCAAAGACCGCGATTAAACCGCCAAGACCGCCATAGGCAGCCGCTATGGGGCAGTACACAAGCTGTCCGCCTGCTTCAAGGTGGCGGTGACAAAGGATTTGGGATGCAAACTCCCCCGTATCTTGTTCTTCCAGGAAGTGATCTACAGGTAAGTCCTTTTTGTACAATATGCCCGTTGCCAGGACTGCCAACATATGGGCTGAAACCTGGAAATGTGTAGATGGTATTTTTCCACATGTATCATGCACATATGCAGTCGAAATACACACACAGGCATCAATATATTTGGAAAAAGTATTCACCACCGTCGCAAGCTATCTGCAGCCACCCAGCCGGCACCATGGTCTACTCGTACTCGTAATATGGCATTCTTTGGACCGCCAGCACCGTGGGCTACTGGTGGGGGTGGATGCAGTTCTCCGGCGGTCGGACTGCCAAATTCGTAATAAGGCCCTTAATGTGCTGTTGACCATTGCAAATAGTCATTAATAGTGTCTAGTAATTATATTTAAACACAGTTGTCTGATTTGCAGTGACCTAGCTACCCTGACAGTCTGGTTCTATGCTACACAGCAAACCTGCCAAGCTTTCAGATTACTTATGTGTGACATTTCTATGGCTTCAGTCTGAGTGACATTATCTTTACAAAGCGCAAAACTTCAAGTCCCACTTTCTAGTGAGTAAATCAAGGCAATTACCAGTATTTGAGTGCCTCTCTGTGAGTTTTCGATTAATGTATCTAAACAAGCTAGACTGATTGGTTTTGCCAATGCTTGTAACACTATCAGATCATTGAGTAGTAATGAATTTCTTGTAATCAGAATTCAAAAGGTTTCAATTTTGAAGATATTAGACTGTATATTGAACAGTACTTGGTCTGCAGAAGGGGCAATGGTATTCGGAGTGTCTCAGTCACTCCTGTCCTCTCCTTTACCCCACTTTTTTCTGCGGTTTCTGACTCTGTTATTCACTTAAACCATTTGTTTCCTTTGTTTTTTCTGACAAACTCCATCTACATTATCCAACAAGCCATCTTCCTCTTTGTCACTCTTTTTACTCTCTTTCTGGCTGTTCTTTTTTCTGTCGCCCCTTCACCATGCTCTCTTTCTCACACACACACACTCAACTACACACTCAATCTCTCTCCTCGCCTGTAAATCAGCATTTTCTTGGTGGTGGTGGTGTCAGTATTTTGACAACTGTGTACCCCCTTCGTATAAAATGATAAGTAAAAAGGGCCACATGTGTCACAATAAGTCTATGTGCTCTTCAGAGAGGCCTTGGGTTAGAAGAGGATTAGGCCTTGATGAAATTTAAATCATTCTGCTGTAATTCTTGTAATTTCAGGAATTACATGTCACGCCTGTTAAATAAAATTCACGAAATTAGGTCATTACGCTATTTTCCATGATTACTCTCCATTCGTGACAAAACATTTACCATGAATGTAACAATTCACAGTAATTGTTTAGCCGAAAAGCCAGGTCTTGAGGGTCTTTCTGAAGGTGTTCAGGGAGGGGCGCATCTGATGTCTGCGGTAGCTCGTTCTAGGCCTTGGCTGCGATGTGGGAGAAGGATCTTCTGCCTGCTCTGGCTCTGTGGATGCACGGGGTTTCGGACAGTGCGAGATTGGGAGATCGGAGGTTTCTTTTGGGTACATGGAAGTTGATTTTGTTGTTGAGGTATTTGGGGCCATTGTTGTGTAGGCGTATGTAGGCGTGAGTGAGGACCTTGAAGGTGAATCTTTTCTCCACGGGGAGCCAGTGGAGTCTGCGTAGGTGTTGGCTGGTATGTTCGTGCCGGGGAATGCAGAGGACGAGTCTGGCGGCGGTGTTCTGTATTGTCTCGAGTTTGCGGAGTAGGGACTTGTTGATGCCGGCATAGAGGGCGTTTCCATAGTGGTAGCGAGACATATGTTAGCAAGATTTATATAGTGCACAGCTACTCAAAAGAGAGCCCTGGTGGTAAATCAGGAAGCCAACAACAATGGGTGTCCTATTATGCTTGCTGGAAGAACCATTTTTAGTTTTTTCGTGAAAGGGGAGGGGAGAGTTCCATTGCCGTTCGTAGTTCCAGAGGGAGTTTTTTTTATGTGACGAGCCAGAGAGAGGAAATAAACCTGCTGCCCGATCGGGCCTGACTAATTTTGGGAACTTTAGCCAGTCGTTTGGAGGAGGCGCGTAGGTTTCTAGAAGGCACATAGTCATGCATCCTCTCTCTCAAACACCTGGCTCCTAAAGCATGAAGAGCTTTGTGGACCAAGACCAGGGATTTAAAAAGAACCTTTTTTTAATGGGAAGCCAGTGCAGAGATTTCAAATGCAAGGACATGTGTGTACTAGGGGGAACATTGAGGAGGATTAGGCTGCTGAATTCTGACCACCTGAAGTCTGTCAAGAAGGTACTCTGGGAGACCCAGGTATAAAGCATTCCCATAGCTCAGCCTGGAGTATATTAATGCTTGGCTCACAGTACTCTTGGTGTCATCTGACAGAAGAGGAAGGAATATTTTCAGGGACCGTAACAGCTGGAAGCAGGAGCCAGTCAGTCCCTGGATCTGGGGTTGAAAAGAGAGGGAACTAGAGGGCACTATCGAACTAAACTCCTATGTTCTTTATGGTGAAATGTTGGGAGCCAGGAATGGGGCTTTCTTTGGCCAAAAGGTCCTCCATAAATCTGGCGCTGCTGGGTCAAAAAACACTATCTCGGTTTTATCTGGCTTACATTTTAATTGGTTGATAGACAACCAACGGAACACATTAGATAGACAATTTTTGATGACTTCCTCAGTGAGCTGTTCTCCCTTCCCACAGGAGAAGAGATGCTGGATGTTGTCAGCATATGAGATAACCCTGGGCTCCTAGAGTCTCCGATAAAAACAGCTAAGGGTTTGAGGTATACATTGAACAAAGTAGGGCTGAGTGCCGAGCCCTGAGGCACTCCAACCGTTAGCTCACGACCTTTGGAAGAAAAAGCGGGCAACCAAACCTTTTGGCTTTTTCCATCCAGAAAGGAGGTGAGCCACTTCAGGGCTATGCCCTTGATCCCAATAGCTTGGAGTCAATGAAGGAGTCTCTGATGGGGACAATTTCGAAGGCCGCCAATAAGTACGGCATGATCAAGACGACCTTCCCCCCATTGTCTAGGGTGCCCCTTATATGCTCTGCAACCTCTAACAGGGACGTCTCAGTGCTAAAATGGGGTCTGAAGCCAGATTGACTTGGATGCAAAAGATTGTTTTCCTTCAAACATTGAGAAAGTTGTGAATGAACAGCTGTTCCAACACTTTTGAGAAAGCGAGTAGAAGGGAGATGGGCCTGCAATTCGCTGGGACCTTAGGATTCGCAGTGCGCACTGTTAAGCAGCTGAAGCAATTTTGCATATTTCCATTGCTCTGGGACCGTGCCAGGTGCCAATGAGGTGTTCCACACTCTATCTGCAATCTGCCAGTATTCTGTTTGTTTATTCCTCCCAGACAGTGATACAAAGGGGACTAGCTGTGGGCAGGATGGGCCATCCTGCCAGGATGGCTGGGGGCAGAGATGTACCCAGCTCCACTTACACGTCAAAGGGCTTTGCCTCAGCACACACAGAGGAACCTGACACCAGCCTAATGTTACCCCAGACATTTTGGAGCCTTGACAGGGGAAGGGAATCCCTTTCCAGAACCAGATATGGGGTTAGGGCAGGATGTCACCCCACACACAAAGACTGGCACCAGGTATAATTATTGGAGACACAGAACTCCTCTTCAGATCACTTCTGGACCTGTGGAGGACTCAGAAGAAGGACTGCTCTGATACCCTGATGTTGGACGGACTGCCCTGCTATCCTGCTGCTAGAAAGACTGCCCATCTGCCTGAGGAAGGAAGATTTTACCTGCTCCTTGATCCCAGGACCACTAGAGTGAGTCCAAGGGCTAGCTGGCAGACCTCCTGTATGAGCAACAGGGACAAAACAAGCTCCAGTGCCTCAAACCCTGCTGCTGACCTCTTCTGGAGTGAGTTCCAACCCCCAAAATGGCACCCCTCAGGTTTTGGTGGTAGTATTACTCCTGCCTAACCCAAAAAGCTGGGACTAAGACATTTTTCAAGGAAAACTGCCTGCAGAACAGACAGAAGACTGGGACCTACCTGACAGGCGCATCACCAGTCGGCCTTACTTTGCGTTAGCTCCCACTATCTTCTCCGCAGCAGAAAATCATCTTCAGCGGATCCTCCCGGTAGTGGTATCCAGTCTCATGGAGCCATTTCCGGCTACAGCATCGTCCTGCTGGGTAAATCCCAGCTCCAGAAAAATCTTCTAAGTCCAAAGGCAGAAATCTTCACCAGGCTGGATGACAACAAGCACCTCATCAACGACCTCCTTGGCCTAGAAATCCAGCTTCGCCTGCCTTCGTCAATGGCTTCTCCGAGATCTTGTTCAGCTACTCCCCGTCATCGATGACTCATCCTTGGGTACAGCTTGCTGCTGTGCCCCGCTGAGAATCAACCTTCATGAGAACTTTTTCAAGAAAAAGTCTGAATTTAAGCCAAGACCAAGCCCAATCCACATTTGTATCTGACATCTGACCCGTGCTGCATCGTGGTCAGCCATACATTTTGACTTGGGCACGATCATGTGCGACCAGATACCCGTGGTTGCCGCTTTGATCTTCAAACCACTAGATTTCATTAAAAATTATAAATTCATAACTCTGGATTTCATTCATTTTGGTGCCGTTTTATTTGTTACATTTACTCTATTTTTCTAAACTGCTGTAGGATTTTCTAGAGTTTCGTTTTCACTTTATTACTGTTTCTGTGCTCTATAAATACTTTACACATTGCCTATAAGTTAAGCCTGACTACGTTTGTGCCAAGATAGCAGAGGGTTAGGCACAAGTTAATTTAGTGACTTTTTTTGGTTCACTCTGACGAGGAATGCGTTTAATATTTGAGTGGGGATTTCACCCCTCCCCCCCAACTAATAAACCAATTTATTACAACTTGCATTTCACGTAACTATGTGTAATTTCACATAATTTTGAAGGAAGTTCACGGGAAAGCAAATTACCCCAATGAGAATGCAATCGAAACAACTTTATGACCCGTCAACAGTCACTGTCAGAAACTTGCACAGTCTTCAGCTCAGCTCCAGCTCCCTCCGTCGTGACCTAGTATGAACTTTCACCCAACTTGAACTCACCCAGGTGCATAGAGGGGCTGTTAACAGTATGCACTATAAAAGAGTCATATGAAAAGAATGATAGAAACACAAGGTAAGCGCATGCTCCTAGGAAATGAAGAAAACATATAATGCAGATAGGTAGTATATCTCTGACATAAATTACCTTAATAGAAGGGTATGGCGTTGTCCTCTACACTTGACAGAGAGGCGAATGAATGTGCATGTGGTCTGAAAGCAATTATAAGCCACCAACAGACACTATGAGAAGCTTTGACTGCTTTAATCCTCAACTCCTAGGGCTCACAAATAACTCTGCCAATGCACATTGGTCACAACTACAACGCCACTCCTATTCCCATTTTGGCCCTGTAACACCCTACATGTTCCAGAGCATTACTCCACATCCAGCTCTGCCAATGCATCAAATACCTAAGCTGCAGCAACCCTAACTATGGATGAATGCCATATGACTCATGATACCTGGGGATTAGAGCCTAACTTTGCCTTCTACTATCAATCAATCAATCAGGATTTGTAAAGCACGGCGAATCACCCGATAAGGTATCCAGGTGCTTGCAGGCCCCAGAGGCTTATTCGAACAGCCAGGTCCTGAGGGTCATTCGGAATTCCGGAAGTGAGGTGATGGTCCGAGGTGCGAGGGGAGAGGATGTAGCCTAACATCTAGGGGGATCGACCTCAAATCTGGAGAACCGGATTCGAGTCTTGGCAATGACGCTTAACATTCTGGGCAAATCACCTAATCTCCCCGTGCCTAACAAAAATGAATGTGCCCTCATGTAATGCAACCGATGCTCATGTAAAACGCTATGATACCCGATTTTGGGTCAAGTTCGCGCTATATAAAACTTCGGGGAAAAAAAGAGGCGAGGCAGTTCCAGGTCTTTGGTGCGATGTGGGAGAAGGAGCGTCATCCACTTCTGCTTCGGTTGATGCGGGAGTATGGGCAAATGATAGGGAGGCAGAGCATAGTCTTCTCGATACTAAGCTACATTAGTCTGAAAGAAAGCGCACCGCAGTGGGCCAAGGCTGCCTCAGAGGGCTGTAGCCATAGTAACCACCCCCCTTGCACATCAATGCTGTCTCGACTCCCTGTTTGCAGCAAAGCAAGCATGCTGTAACAACCCACCATGGTGCATTGGATTGTGGAGGACACAGAGTTTCAATTATAATATAATGGGACCGTCCTGCCTTTAAATATGTATTTACCAGGCACCCGTAATATCCTCATCAATAAGCCACATTTTCCCATATGACTAAGTAAAAAAAACAAATCTTATGACCAACTCCAAAATATTTACTAACTCTAATCAAGGGAGTAGCCAGAAAATGAAAATATCCTCTACTTTGAATGATATTCCTGCCACTTAGTGGTGAGCAAAGTGTATGATCCTTCACAGGAAGAGATGTGGTGCCGCGGCCAGGGCGACTGACTCCAGAATTTGGGGATCACGGTTCAATCCCTGGCACCGGAGGCAGATTAGCCCAGCACCATGTGACTCTCAGCAAGAGCTTGCTTAATCTTCCCGAAGGCCCCCAGCGCCTAGAGACCCTTACGGGGGATTGTTCACGCTTTACAAATGTGGATTATTATTATTATGATCCGGACCCTCTTAAGAAAGGTCCCTGGGAATTGCTTCCCAAAAGAACGTTCCTCCCTTCCTTTCGTCTCCTTCCATTTTTCCTTCTCACACTTCAGTTTTGTTTCACTCCTTAGAACCTTCTTTCCCTTCTGCTCTTTTTCCTTTCACTTTTCTTTCCTTCTTTCTCACACATTCCATTTGACTCTCACTTACATTTTTGTTGCAATTTTTATCATTCGTCTTTCTGTAACCACGTGTGGTTCTTTTCCCAGGCCTTGGCCTCGACCCCACGAACATTTCTTTCTGTTATTGATGAGTTTCTGCTTCTGTTTCTGTCTTGCAGCTCAGAGGTTAAGAAGAACTTTGGAAACTAATGTAAACCGCCACCTGACACCCTCGGGCAAGGTATATTACACAAATCTCCAATTACTTGCATGTTACTTAATACAGTGTTTTTTTGCAGGTATTCGGCACTTCCACTTTGGCAGAATGTGGCACTGTGGCACCTGGAGAGGAAACCACTAGCCATCCTCACAATGCGGTGCAGTTACAAAGCTTTTACAGTCAGCAAATGGATCACTAGCCAGAAATAGCCAATGAAGTATAGGGGGACTTGCTTCATACCACATGCTGAGGATACTAACCAAAGGGCCATTAATATACAAATCATTTAAAGGTGCCCCCTTTACATACTTAGGGGGTAACAAGAACATATGACATGATTCCAGCCCTTCCCAAACTAGGTTATATATCCTCGCACTAGACCCCATCTCATGAGCAACATTTGTGAAATAAATCTCTAAAAATCCTTCTCACTCATGTTCAGGTCGCCAGCCATCAGTTCTTATCACACAAGTGCTGCCTACCGAAAATATTATTTCAGTTTATTGCAGAGTACGTGAACGGTTTTTGGCCTATCATTTGTTTTCCGTTTTTCACTTTCTATTTTTCACCAAAGGACCATAAAAGCGAGTTTTGGAGAAGGCAACTCGAGCAGAATGAGAGACGATACGACTTGCTGCACTGATCCCTGTAGTGTGCTACACGGTTTCTTTGATGTTCAGTCCTTGCCTCAAGATGCTTTCCTGCAACCCACCTCCCACGCACCGCCTCCCACGCGCAACAACCTTGTTTCATAAAACTAAACATATGTTCACCCTGTGACAATTATGCATTCATGCCATACCAATGAAAGCACACGTGAGTCTGGGAAATATGTTATTTGCAGCACGTGTAGTCAAAAACATACATTCACAGATTTAGGACTATAGTGCAAAAGTCAAGTCGCACTTTATTATTATACAACAGCCTAACGTAAATAATCAGGCTCAGAGCTTTCAGGTTACATTCAGGATACCAGTCCTGGCTAGCAATGCAACCATAACTTGACCACAATGCACTTCTCGTGACCACACACATGATGTCACAGATGACATCATCAATAACATCACTAGCAACATATAATATTTATCTCGCCTAGGTCCCGGCCATGCACTCCCATTATGTTTGTCGACATAACATGCAGCCATCAGCTGTGTAAAGCATACCGCCTACTCGCTTCCAGCTTTTATCTTCATGCTTGTCCTAATTCTTTCTTCTCCAGCTCTCCTAGACAGACTCCATAACATCTCCCCAGTGATACTTCCTGTGTCCTCCTCTTGCCCCTTTCCTGAGTCGCTCTTTCGAGTGGCCATGCGCCCGTCTCGCGTGTCTGACTCTTCTCTGTATCTGCACATTCATTCCTCTTTCGCTTTTCTAGTCTCTACTCTTTTCTTCTTTTACTTTCCCTCTCTTTCCCGCCGACCTAAGCTCTGTCCCCCTCCTCTACGAATCCTCCCCAGTAATCCTCGTTTTCTAGCTTGTCTTACACTCAGTTGCTTATTGCTGTACAAATAGGTGTGTAACTCACAAGTGACACATTTATATCATGCATGTGTAGACTCAGCCATTCATCCTTCTACTGTTGATAACATGAATGTCACCCGATAACAGTATGACCTGTTATTGCCAATCGTTTACAACTGTACCATTCTGTCAGTAAATGTTATATAAAAATGAGTACTGCCGGTCTTTCTCTCTCTCTCTAGGCATCCCCTCTTTTTTTCTCGCACGGCCTCTTTCCTTTATTTTCTTCTACTGTCCCACCCACTCTTTAAGTCCTTTACTCGAAATCTGTCTGTCTCATAATGAATACCCATTGTTGACACTTTGAAGAGCTGAATTCTAATCCTAGCCGTGGCACTCTCATTTGATCACATTGAGTCGTGCTGAATGAATAACAGCTGCTAAATCACCAATACAATCTCCAAGCTAAAAACAAACAAGCATTGAAAATGCAATAGGTCCCGCCTTTAATTAAGTTAAAGCCATTTGCTTTGCGATACAATACCATTAGCAAAGCAAATGGCTTTAACTTAATCAAAGGTGAGACCTATTGCATTTTCAATGCTTGTTTAACTTCTATATTTGCCAATTTCAAAAGGTAGACAAGCCAGACAAAAAGTTTCGTTCCTTATCCAAAGGAACTTCTTCAGAGCCCATAAACAGTATGCCTGCGTATTACAATGTTCAATCTTTGAAGTATGCAAAGCAATGCTTGAGGATTACTTCACTCGGGTATCCATGTTGTTGCATGTGTTTTCAGGCGTTACACAGTCCTTTACCATATTTGAGCCTAGGTTTACATGTATCAGCACATCTTCCCTGGTGTTGGCTTGTTCAATCTAAATGCAGCAAACAGCCTTTCACCACAAACCATAGCATGTTCAGAGTACTTGCAGGCACATTAAATACCCATCAGCAATTGCAGGTTTAGGTTACAAGCACCAACAGCAAGTCACTGCATGTTCAGGCAGCTTCTGGCAAGCACAGACATACCCACAAAGCAATCCATGTTCAGCTTACATCCACCAACAACGTCACAGCACAGCCCTTCCATTATTTTGACTACATGCAACAACCTTATTTAATCAAGCCTCGTTTGTTCTGGCAGCATAAGTACCTCATCATGCAACATCGTTGTACTCTGACTTCATGAGGATACCGAATCAGAGAATCTGTGCAAAGGGTGGCTGTAACCTCACCTCTGCCACCTTCACACGTCCTGGATGCATATAGGGACATCCTTCTCCAAACTTTGCATGTTCTAGCTGCGTAAATGGACCTTACCTCTGCATTCTTCACCTGTCCTTCTGCATCCAACTCCCCAGCCACTTCTTGTGTAGGCTGACTGCATTCAATAACCTACCAATACAATCCTAGTGTGGGCGGCTTGCGTGCATGGACTTCGCCTCTACAGACATAACATGTCACAGCTGCTTGCAGGGACCTCACTCTGCAATACTGGCATGATCTAACTGATTCCAGTAACCACACCATTGAGTTCTTTTGAGTCGGCTGCATCGTTTGACCATGCCAGCGCGATCTTCACACATTCTTGCGGCATGCAGCGACTCAACCATACAGTCTTCTCAAGTTCTGGGTGCATACAGTAACCTAACTACAGAATCTTGTGCTGACATGTTTTGGCCTTACATTTGCAATTTTAGTATGTTCTGCCGGCAGACAGTGATCTCACAGTAGACTCTCTACTATAGGCAGAGATCTTACCATGCAATCCTGGCATGTTCTGGCTGTGTGCAGTGAACTACAAAACCTTGTTTGGGCAAGCTGCATGCTGTGCCCTCTCATCACAGACCTCCTTGGCAGTATTGGACTTGGATCAAGCTTAATTTGATTATCATCTTGATTTCTGTTTGCCCAACAAGGCTCCCTCCAGAAAGCATACTGCTTGATAATATGGGAGGCTCTCGTCCGGCATTGCAGTGTTCACTGACTGTGCTGCAGTGCTGTACATCAGCATGTACCGTGGGCACTACAGCATGAAGGCTCAACATGGCACTACACACCGTACTTACGAAAGACATGAGCGGTGCTCATGGCGCTGCACTCCCAGCTCTACAATATGCTCCCTGCACAAGAACTGTTGCACTATCCACTCTTCTCAAAACAGCATTACTGCTCCTCACTGGGATGTGCTCCCCGCAGCATTACTGTTGCACCAGCATAACCCACCGCAATGACTAAAAAACTGTTGCTTCATACAGCACCGCCTTCCGCACTGCAGCATTACCACTGTGCGCAGCACTACCACCCAGCTCATTAGGACACCAACGTCTATAAAGCTGCATGCCTTGTGCTGTATGCCCATACCTCACTCAGCTCTGTGCTAGCACCCGTGTCACACACAACACTTAAAAGCTGAAAGTGCAGTCAAAACAAACAAAGGGGGGGGCTCTTTGAATCAGAGGTGAAGGTGGGGCAGCCTGCCAAAATAAAGACACGAGATCCCATGGGAGAAAAGGAGGGTGGAAGGGTCGGTGGGTTAGGAGGGCTGAGGTGTGAGATGGAAGAGAGGCGAGACTGGAAAAGATCGCCGCGGTGGAGACAGAGTGACTTCGGAGGAACCAGAGCTGTAGAAATGATCCAAGTAGAATCGTGTCAGGGTAGAGGGGTGGCTGGGACTTGCATAGAGGAAACTCGTGAACTGAATCGGCTCTGGCCTCGTGCTTTAGTTTCATACAAGGCATCCATATGTGAAAGTCTAGTCTGCCCCATCCAATGCCTCAAACGCTGTTTGCACCTCGGCCAGTCCTGGATGTCCGGAAGCTGCCTGAAACTCAACCCCATCAAGGCACAATTCCCATTGTTCACCATTAACAAAAGTGAGAACTACTCCAAACCTGATTCATGAACCTAGATACATTTAAACCCTAATATTTACCCAAGTCAGTTGGATTCACGCAGGACCCCAATCTCAGCCTTAGCCTCAAGGAACATAATGGCAAGAAAACCAAGACAGCCGGGAACCAGCTCTCTCCACTAAAGAAAGTGAAACCATACCTCAAAATGCAACTTCAGAACTTCCGTTCAAATCCTAGTACTCGCATCTGAACAGTTGCGATGCCCTGCTCCACAGCCTCTGAGAATCAATAATGCCTCTGTAACAGGTATCCTGCATGCTGCAGCACACCATAACAAGGGTCTGGAGGAATATGACCATATAAAAGGGAAAAACACGCCTTCTCCACGTAAGCACTCAGGATCTGGAACATACCCGTGTCCATCAGCACTTCCCAACCCCTTCTCCCATCTAGGAAAAAGCTGAAGACGCACCGCTTTAAGAAGATTAAATCACAATGCAGGAAGAGTCAACTCCCGCTCTTGGAAACGAGCTAGCCATCCAAACCACACGTTGACTCTGTCTTTGCCTGCGACTCTGTATAGTGCTCCGTTGCCTTCCCACAGTAACACACACATACATAATCGTTTAATGCTCAGGTATGTGGGAGCTTTCTTACAGGCTAATAGGCAAGGAAGTAATCAACATTGTCAGCCTAGGTTCTTGCAAAATAAGCAGTCGGAACATATGGCATTTTAAAATACAAAGAGAGCGCTTTCACAGTCAAGACACAAATTATCGGTGTAGCCACTATCAGAAATGTGTCTTCAGGGGGGGGGTGAAGGGACCCAGGCATCAGACAAACCGATGCAAGGAGCTGGCCAATGGTCCAATCAGGGCTTCGAATGTAATGTTGGCTCTGCTGGCTGTGAACTAATGCATCCACTGCAGGAATCGGTGTTCAACTGCATGGTCACAGATTCAAATCCTTGTGAGTCCACTCATTCATTCATCCTTCTGCGGTCGATAAAACGACACCATGGAGTTGAATAAACGTGTTATTTCAGTCAGCGCCAGGGTACCCCTTCTGGGGGTTAATGTGCGCTTTACATTTCATGTTAATGTATAAAATGAGCGGCACCCCCAGGTCTTCGCCATGATGACTTGCATTAAACAAGGTGGAGGATGACTGCAGAACGGGGCTTGGACATCACTAGCCAATGAGGAACATCAGTTATGTTTTGTTGTCGTCGGGTTTGACAAAGCCTCGGACCATCAACACTTCTATAGTTGATGGGCTGTTTCCCAGGCACCAACAGATACCCAAAATCAGACACCCCTAGTTTAATTCTAGCCAATTAGTCAATGGAAAGTGTTGCAGGTGGTCAAATGACAACATCTCACCATCCAAAAGACACAACCCACATTCAATATAGCGCCTGGATGCATTTATAAATAAAATAAAATATTAAACAAACAGCCAATGCCACATGCAACCAACACACCTCTAATAACCAATATTTGGACTTTTATCAGTCATTCGACAGGCTGTCACAGCAAACCATAACATAAAAATACCATTGTTCCAACCGCATCTATAAACTGGCATAATCAAACAGCACACGCCAGACACAAGTCTATCACTGCCATGCATAAAACTCCAAAGACGTTGGCAGCCAAAAAATGGCATTGTCACATACCACCAATAAACCCCAAAAACACGCTATTACCATAAACAGAACTCGGCATCATAGAATACCAACCTACCATGTGATACTTTTATAACTAGAACTGTTCTCTGGCAGTACAAATGGCAATCGATAAACCTTATTGTATCCCAGAAAAACAAAATGAAACTATAAAGCCCTTTGGCATACCAAGCAATACACATAAAACACCGCGAAGAGCTTTTTAGATGACGATTGCTTTACTTCAAACTGACACAAAAGCGTTTGGAAAAAATAAATACTGTCAAAATTCTTAAAACCACCCCCAATATCAAGAATCAACAGACACTATCAAACAATGATTCCCCCAGACTGATTACCAGAATTCCCTAATCTGCATGAAAAAGCATCTAGATAAAAAATAAGTGTGCTACAATGGGGTTGTCGCTGTACAATGCGAAAAAATAACAACAAAAGCTAACAATGTATTATACAATCGTAACGTTCACTGAACTGCCCAAATCAATAGATAGTGCTAATAATGTCTGACTGATAACAAAGGGACCTCCCTGCCTGGACCACTCCAGTGCAATGCAATATTAAGCTGATTACGGTCTTTTGAGATTCTGGCAGTAAAGCGCAAATGTCCAGTCACATTCCTCACACGCAAACTAGCCATTTTAATAACAGTGTGTATCCTACCTCTTAAGTTGTCAGCCCTCAATGTTACGGGAAATATGTAACAAAGGCGAAAGAATAATAATATCTAACACATTATGGAGGATTATTGGGGGATCACAGATTATGGAAGAACTATGACCTGTAAGAAATGGTTAGAACTCATGGACTTGATGCTCAAGAGGTCGTTCCTGCGGATGGAGGGTAGAGGGTGGGGGAGATACCGGGGTAACGGGTTAACTATCTGTGACTTGTCGGCTGTGCATATGTTGGTTGAAAATGCAAATAAAAATATTTAAAAAAAATAAATAAATAATATCTAACAGGTCATAGGATTTCAAGTCTCCATACAGGAAAGGGTTTGCCGTTTAGAAGTTTTAGAAGAACATTTGCTGATGGCGCAAAGCACGTTAAAGCACACAGGGCAACTGAATTGTGACAAAACACGTGATATGATTTTGAAAGACTGCGCTGAAGTTCACACACACAACTATTCAATAAATTTGTACAATCTAAAAACACTGGGACAATAATAATACACAAAATGCACCCTTACAGAGCAACTGGGGTGATACACATTCCTTAAATAAAGCATATATTCCCAGTCTCTGTAGCCCCTGTACACGGACATTCCCACTTTCACAAGCTAAAATGCTAATTTTACCGCTGCTACACGTCTCCACAAGTCCAGTCATAGATATTTTTATTTCACATGCAAGTTAGTAAGTATTATGAGTTTTTACTTGCCCATAATGCAAACAGTCCCCGTTTGTCTGTCCAGCTTCACGTGCCTGTTAGGAGAAGCTCCCAGGCTTCTGGTGCCTATTATCAGTTCCCATACCCAATCACAGATAATCTAAGGTTCACGTGGCCAAAGGCAGGCACTGCTGGCTTCTGTATGCCCAGTGCCAGTTGGTGGCACTTCCGAAAGTCATATATTTATGTTTCAAGGGAGTAAAGTGAGGGCCAGGTAAGTTATGCCCAGACCCGACCATACCCACCCATAGCCAGGCACATGGGTGTCCAAGGGAGTGCGACAGTGGACAGGCTGCATGTGCCAACATCTAAAGAGACGAGGATACAAGACGAGGATACAAAGAGGGCACCGGACCGACCAAGAATCAGTCTAGACCAACTAAAACAGTAGCCACAAAGGCCGACAGTATGCCCTGGACAGCGTGCCTTGTGGCAGTGCAAATCAGCAAACCGCCCGCTCCTGGGACTGAACAATACCTGATCTTTTGTGTTGGTTTCTTAGGTATAACCGTCCGCTTGCAGACTAGCCATAGACACCTTCTGCAGCTCTAGCGGTTATCAGTCACACAACGTAGGACAGTCTTGATGATGGAGGAAGTCACAACAATGCGCCATTTTACCTTTAAAGCACGCAGGGTAAATATTAGCTACTTCGTTCAGCATCTGCCAACTTCACAGTTGCAAAGATAACACGCGCTCGTCATGACGTTTTCGTTTGGCTTGCCTGCTAAAAGGTTTCTTATCTTTTTGGGGCCATGTGTTTGGCCCCATAAAGATAAGAAACCTTTTACTTCAGAAGGAAAGCAGGCGAGGTCGTCCAAGTGGGACGGCAGAAAAAGACGAAGGAAAACGTCACAACCAGCTCTTTTCCAATGGCTGGCCACAGTTTAGCAAAACGGTGACGCCAGCCAATGGACAAGAGGGGTGGGGCTTAATGCCCTTTACACAAAATACCCCAAATCATCAAATCTCGCCAGCGAGACTGCGCATGTGTGCAGCCTACGCCAGGCGAGACCTAAAAAGGTTCAAACTCACGGTTTTATCTGGCAAGTCCAGCTGTACTCAAGATCAGACCAACTCTTCACTTAATGCTGCACGCTCTATATGAAGTCACGCCCGTACTACCTTTCCAGCTCTTGAGGAGTCCAAACTATTGCTCTTCAGAGGTAAATGTGACTGGGAAGAATTCCACTATTACAATATTGTTTCCTACGTTAGAAGCAAAATTGCAGCTAATTTAACACTATCTGAAAAGCCACCAAAATACCACAAGACATGGCAATGCCAAGAGGGCTTACATTTTGGCTTTGCCAATGCCGATGTATTAGTTTTGTCAATGTGTTTGCAATTCCATCTATTATTGACAAAAAAGAAATGGGTATAGCTAATCTGGTTAGCAGCAATAGGCAAAAAATGAAAATTAAAAAATGTGATGACATGCAAGCGCAAGTTTTATCACGCATGTGCACATAAACACCATTATGCTGTGGGGGTGCAGACTTATAATGTATACTCACGAATAGCATAGCGGCCAATGTTTTATTTATTTTTTATTTATCCATCTTTGAGCAGTAAATAAAAAAAGGAATCAAACATGCTCGAAAGTGCATTTTAGGAAAGTAATGCCCAGCAGCAAATTACAGCTGCCAGACCCTTAAATAATGAAATAAAAAAAAATTAAAATGGACATGATGGGGAGGGGCAGAGGGCAGTGGTCAGACCAGTGAGGCAGAGTAATCTCTGATGAGCGGTAGGGGGAGAAGCTAGGTGGGGTGACTATTAAAAAAAGGACCATAAAATGTAAAAAATTAATGTAAAACAAAAAAACTGCAGGACAGGAATCTGTGGGGGACACAACATACAAGCTTGGGAGAGGCCAATATAGAGAGCATGGGGTGGCGGGATATCAGGGGGAAGCAACACACAGGTGAGTGTGCAAGAAAACACATGCACTCTCATGGAATACTGAAAGCAAAAGAAGAAAAGATTTCCCTGAATATGAGAATTCTCAGCATACAAGTCATCAATCAAAAGGATGGCAAAGTAGCAATGCTCCAGGGAAGGGATAAGCACAAGAAGAGGACAGATAAAGAAACAAGCAAATGACATTGACATATACGCCAACCAATTATAAGCAGTGGACTGAACCAAAGGTTACTGTAAATACTGGTATTGTCTACAACAGGTCTCTTGACAAACAGCTATGGTTGTTTGTAGTTGAGTCCTAAAACCTCTTGCGATTACCATAAATTTCCTATCTGTTGGCATCAAGAAGAAACTAACCTTTTTCACTTTCACAAACAATCTTAATATCGTCTTTTTCAATTGTAATCTCATGGTCTTCCGCTGGTATGCTCTCTGATAAAATCTTTCTCTGTGATGGCCTATCACTGCACTGTTTCTCTGACATGGCCTATTGTATGTAAAAAATGTGTTTCATGTAAAGTGTCCCAATACCAAAAAAAACAATCTGCAGAACTAGATGCACTTAATACTGATGTTCAGCCGGTTTCTATGAAAAGAAATGTCCCAATCATTGCAGCAAGGGAGTGCCAACAGATGGTTCACCTCAGGCAATTCACATCTCCTCACTCACTTGATTCATTTGGCCATTGTCTCTTTCACACTCTATTAAACGCCTCTCAGTCTTCCAGCATTTTTTCCTGTCTCAGACCTATAGACGAGAAATCAGCCGAAATATAAATGTCCAGTCACAGGTCTCTTGCACCTATGCTCCCTGTGAAAAATAAAATAGTGATGTGTGGAATGCTTAAATATATCTCAGCCACTGTTAATTATTCTTGACTGCATCCCAGTCCATTATTTTTTTGCTCACTCTGCCACTTCAGTAATGGACAAACCTCATGTAGCCTGCGTCAATATAAATAGTTGAGCCAGAACTAACAACCCCTTTGAATGAGAATACAAGCTTTAAGTACTTCCAGGCCAGTTTTACAATCGTTATGCCTCATCAGTGAGGTACAGCGCAAATTTTGTAGTACCACAAGAAAGGGACCAGCATCTGACATACCCAGACGTCATAGCACATCTCAGAGGACATTAGCAGGTCAGGGCCAGACGGGGGAACCAATAGCATCCCTGAAAAAAATGTAGGGGCGAAGCTTAGTCAGTGAGATTCGGGGAGAGGAGTGAATCGTAGATTTCTCAACTAAAAAAGCAGTGGGCCACAGGGTCAATGTGTTAGGGGAACAAGATTTGTGATGGCCCATTCCCATGAGGAACAGGGCCAGTACTGATGTGTATTAGATGGGCATCTGAGGCTGATTTAGAGTTTGGCAGACAGGTACTCTTTTGCAATGGCGAGTACCCTGTCTGCCAAACATAGGGTTTGCCCACCATCATCCATCTGCACAGGAAGTGACATCCCTCTTCTCTCCTCCCAGGACCTACTTAATAGCTGCTACAGTGTGGATGCACAGCAGAGGGGTCGCTGGCGACCCGAAGGCAAACCCATCTGCACCTGTCCTCGCCTAGCCAGCGCATAGTGCCAGGAACCCTGGTCCACTACCATACTGTGACCCTCTGCACCCTCAACCCGAGCACTGCTCCAGGCGCTGCTGCCTCAAAACATAACACAACACTGTGGGGGCCTTCTGCTGAGCTTCCTGCAAGTTTTTATGCACTTGCCTACATGGACGTCAATTCATCGAAATGCCACGGGGTGGTGGAAGTGACATCACGCACCCTTTGACCTCCACTTTCACTCATACACACATACTTACACATACACACAAATTCATACATATACACTCTCTCACACAAACACACTCTCACCCGCAAGCATGTACACATCATACATTTGTAAGCATTTTGTACTTACCTCAGCTGCCATGGAAGGGCATATTCCAGCTTATTTTACTCCATTTTCATTACATTATTAATTAATAATATATTTTATTGATTCACTATAAGTGTAATACAAAATTGACAATAAATAAAGATAGTGGAGCCCCAGCTGCCCCAGTGTTCCTGGCACTGGATTTGCCACTTCTGAGGCCAGAGGTCGCAAAGGAAATTCTAGAGGTTGCAAAGGGCAAGCCAGGGGTCGCAACTGTGACCCCTGATGAACCCTAAATGACATCCATGCTTACATGGGTATGCATGGACGTCAGTGAGTGAGTGTGGACTCAACACTGACCGCACCAGCAGCACACAACACCCCCTCTCTGATGCTCACACAGTCCTGCAACCACCCACACAACAATATACACTCGCATGTATGCTCCTCAGCAGTCAGCACCCACTCACTCACCAAACATGCCACAGAGATCTGGGACAAGCTGCATGACAATGCTCCTGAACTACTTTTTCCTCACTGAAAACCTGCTGAACTCTGCATCGGCACCTGACATTATCACAGCCATCCCCACTGGCTACAAAATTGCCAGGCAAGATGGACTTCACAGGCACGGAGATGAAATCACCATCATCTACAAGAATACGATCAAGCTGCACCACATCCACAGACATGTCATCCTCCAACATGGACTATCTATCATTCAAGCTTACACTAACAGCCAACTTCACCATAAGCAGCACTCTCATCCACAGACCAGAGGGTCAAGATGACAAGAACGGACTGATGGAGGACCACGCCTCCGTGTAGTCACAGGTGACCGTTGCCCCGTTGACCCGCCCATCGGAATGGTGGAAGCGGCGTTTTGCTGCTCGCGCTGCGGCTGCTCGCGCTAGGGAAGGAGAGAGAAAGGAGGAGAGTCGCGGGATATCCTGCCGCCTTTGTTGCTGCCTGTGCCGAGGATTAGAGGGATAGCGGAATTCAGAAAGAGGACGGAATGGGACGATGCGGTGCAGAGGGGTCCGGTGAGCGAACCGATATGCTGATGACGGAATTATTAGACTGACTCGGGAGACGCCGTGGACATCAGCCTCTCAGGTGTCTCATTTTCGCTGCGGATATTGACGCGGATGTTGACGAGGCGAAGAGGAATCCAGTATTCAGTATCCGGTGTCTCGGTAAGCGGGTGAACAAGCCGGGGAGGCACCGTGTTCACTCTTTCCTGTGAATTGTACAAGGGGAAGGATACTGTGCAGGTTTCTTCCTATTGCTTTAAAAAGACCCCCCTCGACGCTATGTACTGAAGCAACGTAGGTGTATCGGGGGCGAGACTGTTCCAGATTTAATGTGAATTAACGTGAACAATTGCTTTGACCTTTTTTGGAGGGATCCCAAAAGGTTGAGTGGACGGAAATATCGCTGCCTGTGCTGCCGCCGGCACGGTGTTCTGGGAGGGTAGCGGTGTTCTGAGAAGGAGGAAAGAACGTTACGGCGCGGCATTGAGGAGTCCAGTGCCTAGAGGAGGAGGAGGAGGTAGGAAGAAATAAAGGGGGAAGAGCAGCAGAGGAGTCTTTTTTCTGGGAAAGGGAGAGGAAAAGGTTAAGGAAGAACAGAGGACTGAGAAGCTCTGAGGTAATTAACCACAAAGATAAAAGAGGCGTGCTTAAGATATGGGAAAACCACTGAAACAAGGAGGCACGGCCATAAAACTCGACACAGCAGCACGGTCTAAAACCAAAACTCGCCGAGCCTTGGCCAAAGAAAGTACACGACTAGCCACCAAGGGAATCCGAGAAATCAATATTAACACTCAAGGGCTTGACACCACTCTGGATAGCTCTGAAGAAGAACAACCCCCTGTCATATCCCCGGAAACCGAGGAGACAGGGAACGACGCAGATAATATGGATTCAGATTGCACAAGGGTTAACTCGAGTGGGGCCAAACAGTTTCCACTATTTTTCAAAAAAAAATTATCCCTCCATCGCCCTTGGTAGAGTCAATCTTAGATTTATCTAAAACTGGGCCAGTCGAACCAGTACCTCTCCCAGCTGTCCAAGGTTCCCCGAACACTGAAAGAACTCGAATTAATAAGGATACTGTCCATCGAGCTGCCCCAGAAGGCACAAAGGATCAAGATCATAGCCAGGCCAGCTATCAAAATCATGAATCTAATATCTCACCGGCAGTTGCCGATCTTCTAGAGCAGGAGTCAGTATTACAGAACGCAACCCTGCCTAACTCCCCGCGAGAAGCTATAACCGGGGGAACAACTATCATCACAGCTGAAAGGCAGAGTTATCCCGATCAGGCGGATCAGTTTATTGATACCACTAGTACCCATCAATTGGATGTTAGGGACATGCTGAACTTAATATTAGATGAAGTTCGTGAAATTAAAAGAACCCAGAAACTGGAAATTGCGGCTCTACATGCACGTCTGGGGAAGATCGAGGAGGTAATGTCTGGATTTCCTGTCAAACTTCAGGAGGCTGAGGCTCGGATCTCAGTGCTGGAGGATCAAGTCAATACGGTCTTGTGTGAGGCGAAGGAAGCGACAAAAAAGAGGAAACACTTGGAAAATAGACTGGAAGATATCGAGGGCCATTCACGAAGATCAAATCTAAGAATAGTGGGGGTTCCGGAAGGTATAGAAAATTCACAGACGCTACAGTGGGTTAATACATTCATTAAGCAGACTGTGCTTCCTGAATTTGAAGGGGACCTTACAATCACCAGGGCTCATCGGGTCCCTGCACATCCTTTTCCGAACTCTATTATGCCGCGAACAATCCTGCTAAATTTTGCTGATTATCGAATCAAGGAGAAAATTTTGACGAAAGCTATTCAGCAGAGACAGTTTTCTATCAATGCAACCTCAAAATGTCGTATATTTGCAGACATGACTGCCTTAGCAGCACGAAGAAGGAAGGAATTTGTTAAACTCCTCCAGTTATTTAAATCTCATGGAGCCCAAGCCTCAATAGCTCAGCAATCCAAACTTAGAGTTCTAGTAAAGGGCAAATTTTTTATGTTTTCAGATCTGGAGGAGGCTCAGGCGTTATTAAAGGAGATATCGCAGGGTTAATATTTTGATGAAGCACTTTTCAATATAAAGGAAAGAAGGGAAGAGGTTGAAATAGGCAGGATGAGCCAAGAATAGAGGGTAAAAAGAACGGCTTGATGGCTCTGTTTAAATCTGTTTTCTTTGTTTGCTTTTCTTTTCTCGGTTTTGAGCTTCTGGTGGGGGGGTCATAGGGGTAGAAGGGTCACCCGGGTGTAATACCATGACACCCATGAACAAAGGAGGGAAGGGTGAAATGTGGTTGGCGTGGTGGGGGTATCCACATTCTAAGGGGAGGAAGGGAGGGGGGGATTTGGAGCAAAAAGGAAAAGGAGCAGGAGCAGGATTAAACGACATAGAAATTATATGATTAGAAATTTAAGTTTATCTGTAATGAGAAATCAAAATGAATTTTAGCAATTGCAAAATCTTATCAGTCAATGCCAATGGAATGTTAAATAAGCAAAAATATGGCGCTCTCATAAAATGGTTAATTTCATTTGACCCCCAAATAGTATATTTTCAAGAGACTCACTTAAAATCAAATTCCCCTAAACTTTTTTTACCTAGATTTTTCTCCCACGCTTTCTTCGCATCAGCTGGTTTGGCTCAGAGGGGAGTTGCAATATATCTTTCTAGGAAAATACCCTGGGAAATCCTACAAATTCAGAGAGATACACAGGGGAGATGGATATGGGTAATGGTTAAATTGCAGGGAAAATTTTTCAATCTTGTTAATTACTACGGTCTGTTACTGACGAGACTGAAAGTTTGATCAAAATTCATGAGTCTTTAAGGGGAATTCCAGGACAGAACATACTAGGAGGTGACTTTAATTTTATACAAAACTTGAGGAAAGATACATCAAATAAAAATAAAAAACAATTAAAACCAAATACTTTAAGAGCGGTGGAGGCCCTCAAAAAAGAATATCAACTGGTAGATCCTTGGCGAATTAGGAATCCGGAAGACACAAAATTCACTTGCTATTCATATCGCTTTGCTACTGCATCTCGAATCGATTTTTATCTTATATCAAGATCTCTTCAAATTTCCAAAATCGATAGTGGGTGTAATCCTTTTTCTGATCACGCTAGAATCGAACTTACGATTGTAATAGATGGTGGGAAAGGGGAGCGGCCGAGGTGGCAGCTCGACCGTACTCTCCTTCAAAATCAGGATTGGGTAAAGGATTTCAGGGAATGGATCTTGGAATTTTTTAACTTAAATTCCAACACCGCTAATATGTTTTCTGTCTGGGGTGGGTTCAAAGCTGCTGCTCGTGGTCAGATTATTGCCTATACGGCAGCCCAGGCTACAGTCGAGAAAGAACATATTCTTCGGGATCAGAAATGTCCTAACGAATTCGAACAGGCAAAAACCATCTTGCGGGATTTTTTCGTTTTAGAAGAGATCTGTAGTTCTAAAATGTACCAGCAAAAGGTATATGAAGAAAATCAGTTAACAGGTAAAATGCTAGCAAACGCAACAAGGAAAAAACAGGAGTCAGCAATCATTCTAAAGATACAAGATCCTCAGACTGGTGGTGATGAAGTTGACAGGGAAAGGATCTCACAGATTTTTGTTGAACACTACCACAGTATCTACTCAACGGAATATTTAACAGGCGACGATATGATTTTTAATTATTTTTCTGAAGTCGCTATTCCCAAACTTTCTGAGAGTCGGGTTTCCCAACTAGAATCAGAGATCGAAACAGCAGAAATATCAACCTCTGTAAAAGAAACAGCCGGGGGAAAAGCATGTGGGCCAGATGGATTTCCCATCGAATTTTATAAACTATTCTTAAAAGAATTGCTGACCCCTCTGAAACAATTATTTAGTAACATTAAAGAGGGAGGTCGCATACCGGCAACATTTAAGGAGGCGACAATTGTGTCATTCGTGAAGAAAGACAAAAACCTCATCCACAGACCACTGGGACCGCACACCAATATTGCTAACACCATCATGGATTTGACATAGATCTGCATAACATAAACTGATCTTGAGTCAGACGGACTGTATTTTTTACACTGATGGAGTAAAATTTACTCTGTCAATGTAAAACTTCCTTTGAAGGCCAAACGGAGTAGGTGCCCTCAGAAAAAAGCCATCCGACCGTCTGTTCTATTTAGAGTGGACTGTCAGATGGCATTTCTTTTTACTGTCCCTCACTGCCAGGATTTACATGATATATCCTGGTGGCAAGGGACAATAAAAAAAAGAAGACTGATCTCCCATACAATGAGACATAGGAATTATCAGATACTATGCAGAATGTTTTTTGCTATTCCACTGCAGCCCAACGCTCCAGTTCAGGGACAGCCAATGGGGGCTCATCCATTTGACTGAGATTGTCTCTTAATGCCATGGTTACTTCTGTTAACATGGCTAGTCATGTGATTCAGGCACTAACTATTAAGTGTTGTACAAATTAATTTCAATATTTGTGCATTTCATTTTTCTTATTCAAATATTACCAATTTTTAGACACTGCTCGAGATCGTAGATAATAACTCCACTCAGTATAGGTGCTTACTGAAGTGTATTCATGTCTTATGTGGGGATTATAATGCTGTTTTAAATGTCAGCAGTTTGGACCTAGATTACAGGACTGACTGTCTTTATCAAATCCTTCTTCATTCATAATATGTTCTAATCTGAGAGGTGGTGGGTTGGGGAATTATATCATGGAGAGGGATTTGCTTAATATCAATAAATCACAATGAACCAAAATCCCTACTGTGACAATCTTTTCTGCAGAAGTTGTGGAACCATTATAGTTTATATTTTCTTGCCAAGATCCCTTATTAGCTTGGTCCTCAGTAGTGAGTGTCAATTTGTCTGTTGGTGATCATAACCCCTTACACTGTCCATTGAATTTTTTGGATTTACAAATTCCACCCTGCTCAGATTCTACCATTTTTTTATCTACCAAAAATAGTCATCAACATATGACTTGGAAACTTCCTAAACCTCAAACCTTTCTAACAAATCTAATGAGGAACGATTTGAGAGCTGTCTTATTATAGAGATTGGTAATGAATTAGCTCACCAAATGATTGGTTAGCTCTTTCATTGAAATATGCATTTAAGCAAGAACGTTGCATACGAAATCTGTTTTAGACATAGTTATATAGACCCAAAGATGGTTTGACCCTGCTTGCTTTCTGGAAAATCCAACATGAGATGTGTATTGGGTACTAGGCCCAGGAATGTGGAAGCAGTAAGGAGGTGTAGGGCTAGTTACAAATGTGCTCTTCAAGTGAAAAGAATGAGATCAGCGCTAGTAATCTCTGTGCCTTAGTGGTAGCTACTAAACTCAAAGATCCAAAATCATTTTGGTCTATAGTAAACCGTATCGGAAGTGGCAACAGCAACAAAACATTAGGCTCACATGTTACTGCAGACTGCTAGGTATCGCATTTCCCAAGAGTCCACCATGCAAATGGCACCACTGATTTTCCAGTGAATGAATTTGTTGGGTGTGTCTCGAACGCCAGCTTATAGGTTTATTTGGAATGAGTGAACACAACCTTCTTGGAACCTCCCCCAAATAAAGCTCTGGGGCTGGATCGAGTCCCAACTGACTTATTAAGTATTATTTACTCACTTATACCTACTTCTCCTCCTGGGGTATGGGCCATCAACCAGGACTCACCAACCACCTCTGTTCTGGGCTTTTCTTCAATTTTGACTCCAGGTGTAACCCATCTTCTTGAGGTCAGCTTTGAATGCTCTTTCACTACCTCCTTAATGGTCCTCCTCTTTGACAATACGAATAATCAAAAAGGGGGATTGGTCTGAATACCGCTGTTGGTGCCTGACATCCCTTATGGACTCTTCAGCCAAAGTCTCGGGAAGAGAGATTTATGACCGGATTAGATCCTGGACCAATTCTCAAAACATCCTGAGCTCTTGTCATTATGGGTTTAGGTAGGATCTTGGCACTGTGATGCGGTGTTTGAATCTCCAACTTCTCATAGGCAAATATGTTGTTGTTAGGCAGGGCCTGCTCTACTTAGCCTTCATGGACCTATCTAGCACATTTAATGGCATTAACCGGTCCAAGCTATGGTCTTTGTACTTGACTAGGGCTGGATGTTGCACTGGTAATTGTTTGCACTTTTTCCACCAGAATCTATCAACCAGGATCCTTTTTGGACAGAATGGATAGTGCACTGAGGCGTTTATTCACCACAGGGGTTTGTCAGGGCTCTATATTATCACCAATCTTATACCAATGCTCTTAGCCAACATCTGATTCAAAATGGACAGGATGTACTGCAGATCCATCAGCAGCAGCTCCAAGCATAACGGTATGCTGATGCAGCTATTTTTTGACTCACACACCTAGGAGTCTGACAAAACAATTATTGACGTTTTCCACTTTCATGTGGACCCTTGATATGGGCATTAACTACTCTAAGTCCCATATTATGGTGTGTGGAGCCGAGAGTCAAAACTTGAGACCGGACACCGCACGGAGTGGTGTCATTTGCCTCACTACAGCAAACACATGAGATGGCCGATTCGGAGTACTTTACATATGCACAAGTCAGGCACTCCCTTCAGGCCAACATCCCAGCAGGTTCATCACTTCCGGAGTCCTCTCCTCTCGTGGATAGACTACTTGACGGATACCTGTCAGAGAAAGGTATATCCCTTACATATAAAAAGCTTATATATCACACTCCTGATCCTCTACTGACACTGAGGGAGAAATGGGGGAGGGACGGTCTAGAAATAGACAACGAGGAATGGCAGGAAGCACTCTCCTCCCCTAAGGAAGTTGCCATCTCAGAGAAACTAAGGCTGATCCAGTTAAAGATTCTTCATCGGGTGTACCTCTCTGGACACAGATTGGTGCTGATGGGCAGGAGTGAAGATGGGATGTGTAAGAAGCAATGTGGCCTGGAGGGGACTTTTCTACACATACTCTGGGAGTGTCCACTAATCCAAAATTACTGGAAAGTTCATGAATGTATGAGCATGGTATGGGGTGGAAACTCGACTTGAGGTCAAAAGATGTCTCCTGAACATTTGGGAGCCCACGGACTTGAACGCAAAGGGCAAAACCTGGGCAATGCTTGGACAGATGGTAGCTAAGTGAAATATCACCCGCCTCTGGGGAGCGGCAACACCACCGACACTCAACGCCTGGAAAAAGGACTTGGATTGGTGTATGATAAGGGCGAAAACAGTATATGTAGCCCGTGGCTGTCCCCGAAAATGGATAGCGCTCTGGACTAACTGGAATGTGTATCGTGGGAATGTGTGTGAGCCCCCATGTGTCCCCTCCCTTGACGAACCACTAACGCCCTGATGTAAGTAGAATGTGAACATCTTAGTACTGTCCACTATCATAATGTATGACACTGCTGCTGCCTGATGACAACAATGTAACACAAATATTAGTAATGATCTCTTGTATGTAATGACCATTTCCTTGATTGTTTCAATAAAAAGAATTATTAAAAAAACCGGAAAAAAAAACCGAGACCAATTCATTTTAATTCCAACACATTATCATTTGTGGACAGTTTTCCATACATGGGAGTCTGTTTGACCTCTAATGGAGTCTGGCACATTAACATAACCACAAGATTCATGCACTTCTCATAGTCATTTGGCATACTTTATAACTTGATTCCTTTGATGGGGGGGGGCAAGCCGATAGTCTTTTTATATTTCACAATGTTTTACTGCTGCTAACTATGGTCCTGGTATTCGGAGTTATGCAACTGCTAATTGTATTACAAACTGAAGAAAAACGTTTTTGTCTGAGACATTTGTCCCTGCCTGCTAGTTGTCCACATTGTTTGTCATGAGGAATTTAGTTTAAGGTATATTGAGGCTCTAATTAAACTTTCTCCTTTGCAGTTGTGATTATCAGCATTGAATAACCTCAAGGAAATATCAAATCAGCAGGTGATTATGTACTGCATGATTTGTAACATTGATTTGCATTTGACAGCTGCCTGTTAAACATTTCTTACAGTGACAGGAACCAATGGTTTTGCAGATCCTGCAAGTGTACAGAGATTTGGCAGGCAGAGTAAAGACAGTAAAGCCCACGCCACTCTATCTAGAGTGGCACAGTGGGTGAAAAACAATAGTTTGGAATGCTACCCTGAGGGATTGCCAGTGGTTAGACTATTTGCAAGAATTTGTCCCATCACCTTTTAGGTGTATGATTGCCAACGGTTAAAATACCGGACACTGGCGTAGCTTTCCAAGCCTACTGCCATCAAGTGTTGTAAATCCCAACAAGCATTTGCAATGCAATCGGTCTCCCCTTTGGGACCTTATATGTATTAGCTATGCAGCACACTAGCCTGGGTGCTGAAACATCTACTGTTCTTTAACATGGAGTGAAAATAAGCACCTAACTGCATGACACACCAGGTATGAGAACACATGGAGAGAAATATTGCCTTTCAGCGGGAAATGGTACAGTCCAAAGCTCTGTTTTTTATATAAAATCAGGGCCTTTGGTGGTCATATCACTGAAAATACAAGATTTGAAAAAAATATTACTGTCTACAGGTGCTCATGGAAGACATTTTCTATGGACTGGAATCTAGAGAATGCTAAAGTGATTCTGGTATTTTACTGACCTCTGCTGGCCGTTTTCTATCAAGAAAGTTAAATAGAGGAGTTGCCAGAAAAATCAAAATAAAAGAAAGTCCCTAAAGATAGTTAAATAGAGGCAGTTAAACAGAAAAAAAAGTCCCTAAGCGGAAGCAGACAAGTCCTAGGGCTGATCTCCAGAGCCCACAAACTACATACACATATAAGTATATACTAAAGTATATACAAGAGGTCTCGAATGCTCGACCTAAAAAAGAGTAAAGTTGCATCCATTCAAGGAGTATTTCTGTGTGCGCAGATTTGCTACCTTTTTGGTAAACTGGTCATTATGGAGCATATTTACAAAGAAGTGGCACAATGCAGAGAAGTAAACAAAGTTACAGCACTGCATTGCATCACCTGAAGAGAGCAAAACTGTGCTATATCTTCACAGAAATGGCGCAGTTCTGCTCTCTCCAGGCGCTGACACTCTTTGGGCTGCGTAGCACCAATGCAGGTACCCTTGCGCCACAGTGCAAGGATGTCTTCGTTATAGTCAGGATAGTTAATTTTCAGAAAAGGCTACATTCCTGTACAAATACTATCCTTGGAGGCTTTTTCCGGTCTGTATGTGTACTACAGGGTGCAGCATACATGCAAAGAGGGAAAAAAAGGGGTGAAATAAAGATACTTTTCCTCATCACACCAGCCTCAGGCAGGTGCTACATTCTGGTGCAAAACCATGTTGACAACTCTATGAAATATGGCTGAAACAAAATCCATAGAACGCCTTCCTGACAAAATACAGCAAAGCAGCACAATAAGCTGCATTGTTTTACTTTTTCTTACAAAGTCATGCAAATTGACATTTGCATTGTTTTGTAAATATCAAAAAGGATTTTGCGTTGGGCTGCAGCAAAAAAAAGTGATGCAACCAAGACGCAAAGTCTTTGCAAATCTGGGCCTACATAAAAAAGGTTTTGCATCAAAATCCCTAGATGGATGTACGGGAATGCCCATGGAACGCCTACCTGAGGCAGAGTAACGCAAAACAGCACAATGAGCTGCGTTGCATTACTTTTTCTTACAAAGTCATGCAAATAAACATTTGCGTGGCTTCGTAAATACCAAAAAGGATTATGCGTTGGGACTACTTAAGAAAAGAGATGCAAACCCAAACGCAAAATCTTTATAAATCTTTGTAAATGTAGGCCTAAATATATTTACGTTACTGATCCTAAATCCTCTTAGTGACATCAAGATGAAAAGAAAGACCGACATAGACATAGCGGACCCGATTTAGGGCCCTGACAACCTTGGGGAGCTGGGAAGGCAACACAGGCCCCAGAAGCAACTCTGGGCTTAAAACCGGGGTCCAGCCCATCGGGGAATGCCCGGTGGAATAAAAGCCCTGTCCGGCCCTGGGGCAGGTAACCTGTCTCTGTAACTGGCCTTGGACTTGTAAACTGCAATGGGCCGAGCTCAGGCCTAGCAGGTCTCCACCCTCCCTTCTCTTCCCATGGTTTGAAGGTATTTTTAGAAACTATGCTGAAAACAGTTAAAACTTTTGACCCAGATAGATACTTTATGCAGTGTGCTTGAAACGCTGCACACGTTTGACATGCAGAGCTAAAAGTGGAATTTCACTTCAATGAGAAAAATAAGTTTCCATTCCGTCTCTGATTCCACAGCCAAATAGAATCTTAAAAGGAATACTTTCAACTAAAGGTCAGCCGATGTTCTGTGCACATGGTGATGTCCTTTAATGTTAAGTTACTGCTATTAAAGTGTCAGAAGCCAAAAAGTAAGATTTGTAAACTAACCTGAGAAGCTGGACTCTGGACTCCAAGGCAGGCAGATGAGCCTTTGTAGACGCTATGCGGCTTTCTAGAGGGGTTTTACTGCCTGCATCTTGGGGAGGAGCTGAAACAAGAGCAGGAAACTTTAGTTAAGGGGATAGTTATAAATGCACGAACCATTGTCTATATTCCTTTACAGGTATGTTCAGAAAGGAGGTAAACTCAAAACAAATGTGATGGCCTAGCACTGGCATGAAACAGAGACTTATGAATATTTGTCTCTAACGGTGCAAACAATGATAGGTGAGAAAGTAAAAACTATTGCCGTCTGCTGTTGCCAGCAACAACTAGTAAATACATCCCTAAACAGTAATTGGCCCAAAATGGGGACTGCCTGTTGAGGGTGATTCATAGCTATACATGTACGGCATGACATTCATCAGTGATGATCAAATAAAACACTAAGAAATGGAGTGGCAGTAAAATTATCAATATTGTCAATGCAAAATTATTAAAATAAACTTGGCATTTGTGGCGGCAAACAAAGAAGTGCTTTGAAACAAAAATAGTATATTATTAACCCCGTAACTGCTGGGCATTCATCCCACCCCCCCACAAGTAAGCTCCCCCCCCCCACAACCCCCCCATAGTGCTGAGGCCTTTTGGGGCTATTTGGGGTAGTTTTCACTTAGGGCTCTTTAACCTTTTTCAACATAAGGTATTCAAGCCAAATTTGCAACCTTTTTTTTCCAACATGCTGGAGTTTATAAATGTACCCAAAGTTTGTGGATTGCCTTTAAGGGGACCAAGAAAATAGGCAACACATAGTTAAATTTTGAGGTTTTTGGGGGGGGGGGGAGAAAAAAATTGATCTGGATAAAGGTGTTTGTTTTTTTCCCTAAAAATAGCTTCACAAATGGTTTGCTGTGCTATAGTCACCATCTTCCCAACTTTCAGGAACATGCAGTGCTGAATATAAAAACCAAATTGTTTACCATAGTTTTGGCATTTTTCAAAGTGAAGCCCATTTTTTCTATTTTGTGTTCTCTTAACCTACTTCCAGTTAGTGGTGGAAACTGGTGAGAAACCAATGCGTGATCCAGGAAAATTATAAATGTTTGTAAAGTCAACAAAATTCCTAATTCAGCAAGGTGTCATATGTGTAGATCCCTCAAGGTTTTCCAAAAGAAGCTAACTGTTGAAAAAAAGAAATATTGAAAAGGAGTAGGAAACAATGGCCATTTGTGAGAAGGTTTTCATCTGTAACTTTTTGTCATGATGGCCGATTTACAAAAGCAATATACTATTATGCCCGATAGACCCTACTGTTGCTAGGATCTATAGGATTTGTAGGTTCTCCAACAACTCAAGCCACCCAGAGCAATAACTGAGATGCACCATCACATGGGTTTTCATTGTTAACCAAGTATAGACCAATTCATATGGGGAAATATGTAGAGGAAAACATGGGTATCAAGGAAACCTATGTATTTTTACAGTGGGCATAAGATGTGGAGTTTAGTAGCAGTAGTTTTTTGTACAACTCTGAATTTGTGGGTACTCATACTAACATAAGGTATAGAGGGCATTTTTCAAAAGGTCTTCTATCTTACACACTGGCTTACATTTGGAAGGCACAAATACAGTGAAATGTGATTGGTAATAGCAAATGTTCATCTGTAACTTTTTTCATGATGGCCGATTTACAAAAGCAATATACTATTATGCCCGATAGACCCTACTGTTGCTAGGATCTATAGGATTTGTAGGTTCTCCAACAACTCAAGCCACCCAGAGCAATAACTGAGATGCACCATAACATGGGTTTTCATTGTTAACCAAGTATAGACCAATTCATATGGGGAAATATGTAGAGGAAAACATGGGTATCAAGGAAACCTATGTATTTTTACAGTGGGCATAAGATGTGGAGTTTAGTAGCAGTAGTTTTTTGTACAACTCTGAATTTGTGGGTACTCATACTAACATAAGGTATAGAGGGCATTTTTCAAAAGGTCTTCTATCTTACACACTGGCTTACATTTGGAAGGCACAAATACAGTGAAATGTGATTGGTAATAGCAAATGTTCTACTAGCCTATGCTCCCACATGTCTTCTGATAAAAATGGTACCTCACTTGTGTGGTGAAGCCTAGTTCCCGTGCCAGGAAACGGGCTGTTGGATCTGTCCCTTTTTGCAGGGTTATCCCCAAACGTTTTGCCTTCTTCCTCCTATTTTTTCTGACCTGTTTCTGTTGGTTTTAGTAGTATGGGCACTTTACCATTGCTGATAAATGCTTAATTGTAATGGTGATTGGTTTATCCATGATTGGCATATTTTTATTTACTGGTAGGACCATAGTAAAGTGCACTGTGTGCGCCCAGGGCCTGTAATTCAAATGCTACTAGTGGACCTGCAGCACTGATTGTGCCACCCAAATGAGTAACCTTACAACCATGTCTCAGACCTGCCACTGCAGTGTCTATATGTAAAGTTTTAACCTGCCATGTCGACCTGAAAAGTGCCTGTTATAACTTGCCTCTTGGTAGGTCCCATGTCCCCCCCCTCCCTTCAGCCGCTATTGGTACAGCTTAGAATGTTGGAGTGAAGGCAGCCTTGGAATGTTGACAGACTGCCTTCACAGATGTCTTTACTGCCAGCTGCTAAGAGTGCCTGTTTACCTTTGACTTAATAAAGTCTTTCTTCAACTTACCTTCGGTGTACTTACTTCATCTTGGCGACGAGGAGAACTGGGGCTGTGGCAGGGACAGCGTGGCACTCTTCCCTGCGAGAATTAAGGCATGCTGGCAGATCAGAGGAGAAGCATCGTATGACAGCTGGATGACGGAGCGCGAACGTAAACTGTAGCTTTCGGCAGTGGGACTTTATTCTAATCTTCATCAGAGGCTATTGTGATTATGAACAATGCAGCCTGAATTTTTGTGAGTCTCGTCATCAGAGGCGCATTCTGTGGCACATGGACAGCGGGAAAGTTGTTCTGGCAGTAGCGACTACCTGACGGCTGGAGTGCTTCTCTCCAGAGTGACCCGTGCGGAGCTGTCTGGTCTGGTGAAGCTGGTGGCAGCGGATGTGTGAATCTTACTAGCTGTGGTTGGCGTATCTTTACCGGGTGATGCCGTGACGCCTCAGGTACGGTTCCTGTCACGCGCTGCCCAGGAGGACTTACGGCGAGCTGCTGCTGTTGGTCGGCGTGAGCAGGGAGCTGTCTGGACGTGTGAGGCTGGTGAGGCAGCGGCTGCGAGAACCCACCAGCTGTTGTCGGTGTACCGGTACCGGGAGATGTCGTGACGCCTCAGGGCTGGCTCCTGTCACGCGCGGTCCAGGTGGAAAGAAGAGGACTTGCGGTGGGCAGCTGTTGTTGGTTGGCGTGAGGAGAGTCTGTTCGGTGCAGCGGCTGTCTCCGGAACACCTCAGGGGAGATCCCAGTCCCGCGCGACGCTGGAGGCGCACAGGAGACGATCCGTGAGTAGCGGGTGTATGCTGATGTGAGGCGCGTCTCGACTGAGGTATCCTAAGGCAGCGGTAAAGCGGTGCTTACTTCACGGCGAGGGAAGCAGTCCAGGCACCTCAGCGATTGCAGTCTGCGCTGGTATTTTTTTTTTTTTACCTCAGAAGGAAGCGCTGATCTCGTCAGGAGGCTGGAGGAGGGACAGGAAACATTTGAAAGGACTGTTGGGAGTCTATGGTGAAGATAGAAAGAGGACTGATCTTTTGGGGTAGCAGACTCTCTGTGTGGTTTTAAGAGAGTATCACCTTTATTGAGTGTTCCAGGAGCCTATTTCCCAGCAGCAAAACCCCATCTTTAGATTTTTTGCAACACACCTTTACACTTTGGTTGACATTACATCTTTACTTAATAGTTCCACTATTATTCCAGTGTTTTCCTCTGTGTTAGACTGTACCCGACTATGGCGGGGGCAGGAATGAGTCAACCCCCACCATTCTTAAATGAATTAGGGGAACCAGATATCCCCTGGAGAAGGTGGGAAGGGATTTTTAAATCATACCTGATAGCCATAGGTGGAGGGAACTTCTCTAACATTAGGAAACAGCATATACTATTACATAATTTAGGAATACAGGGAAGAAAAGTTTTCGAGGACATTACTGGGAGATTAGTGGAGGACGAGATTCAAGATGAGGATGAAGGTGTTGATGTTTACGAATACACATTGCGTAAGTTAGAAGCACATTTTAAAGTGAAAATTAATGTAGTCCTAGAAAGACACAAATTTTTCAAAAGGGTGCAAAGAAAAGAGGAGAAAGTGTCTTCATAAATTGCTGTGTTGAGAGGTATGGCAGCTACATGCGAGTTTGGGACGCTTACGGATTCACTGATCAGAGACCAATTAGTAAGGTGCACCAATGAAGAGAAAGTGCAGGAGGAGCTGCTCACAAGGAACCCGGATCTGGAGGAAGCCATAAGCATAGCAAAGGGTCTGGAACATACAGCCATATGTATGAGAGAGATGAAAGTGTCAGAAGAAAGGAAAGATAAGGCTATATCTAAAGAGGCATCTGAGGGGGAAACGGTGTGCAAACTGGAAAGCAAGTCCAGAGAAGGGGTGAGCAACAAGATGGAAGGTCTTAGATGTTTCAGGTGTGGGAACCACAATCACCTGGCCAACAATTGGCGATGCCCCGCAAGGAACGTCACTTGCAGGAGATGTAACAGAAAGGGCCACTTTGCTAAAATATGTAATGTGGGGAGCTCAAAGGTTCACATGGTAGATCACCCTGAAGACGAAGGGGGGGAAGAGAAAAATTTTATTTGTCAAATTGAAGACGAAAGTAAGGAACAAAGTACACAGTACCCCACTTGTGAAATAAAGTTAGATGGTGAGGCATTTAAGGTGTATGCAGACTCTTGTTCTCCGTTCACCTTAATAGACAAGCAAGTGTTCAGTGAGAAATTTGCGAAACATAACATCAACTTAGAGACAGCGGACATAGCCCCCACAGGGTACAATAGGGTACCCATACAGTTGGATGGGATGGTGAGAATGAGAATATCCTTTAAAGACAGGCATACGGTGGGGAAGGTATATGTTACCAGAGAAGGATCATGTCTGTTAGGGTGGAAACACCAGAAAGAACTAGGTATAAGACTCGATCCGAACAACCAGGAGCAGGTACTTCTTATAGACTCCCCGGGGATGGGGTCCAATCTAGTGAAAGAATTTCCAGAAGTATTCAATGAGAATCTGGGGGTACTAAAAAACTACATGCACAAAATTGAACTCAAGGAAGGTGCAACACCCATTGTACATAAAACACGGTCCATTCCCCTGCTAATGAGAGAGCCATTAAGGATGGAATTGGAGAAGCTATTAAAACAAGGAGTCATACAAGAGATAGAATGTTCTGCATGGTTGGCGCCCATTGTCATTACAAGCAAGGAAGGTGGAAAAAGTATTAGGTTATGTGTAGACTTGAGGGCGCTTAACGCTAATATTGTGGTGGACAGGCATCCTCTCCCAAGGATACATGAAATGTTAAGTACTCTACAGGGAGCCAAATTCTTCAGTGTGCTCGACCTCTCATCAGCATACCATCAAATCCGTCTGCACCCTGAATCCCAACCCTTGACAGCTTTCACTACACCATTTGGCAATTTTAAATTTATGAGAATGCCCTTTGGGTTGGCGTCAGCGGCAGCAGCGTTTCAAAGGGCTATGCAGCACGTGTTGAGAAATTGTCCTAAGTCCATGTGTTTTCAGGACGATATTTTGATTTATGGGGCGAGTGACACTGAACATGACGAAAATGTGAAAAGGGTACTCAGATGTTTAAGGGAGGTGGGCTTTACCACCAAGGAGAGTAAATGCAAAATAGGTGTTACCACAGTGGATTATTTAGGGCACACCATCTCTGAGGAGGGGATAAAACCCAAAATAGACTTGGTGGAGGCAGTAAGAAAAGCGCCCATGCCATCTTGCAAGGAAGAGGTGATTTCTTTTCTGGGTTTAGCCGAGTACATGGCTAGATTCATAAAAAATTTTGCTATGATAGCCCATCCACTCAGAGAAATGTTAAAAAAAAACACGCCATTCCAGTGGGAGAGAGATCAGGAGCTAGCCTTTGAGAAGATCAAAGAGGCTATTGTGTCGGCACCTTACATCGGAAACTTTGATGTAAACAAGGACACCGTAATCACCACTGATGCAAGTGGCAAAGGTGTGGGGGCCATGCTGTCACA
The DNA here is from genome assembly GCF_964204655.1 of Triturus cristatus. NCBI lineage: Eukaryota > Metazoa > Chordata > Amphibia > Caudata > Salamandridae > Triturus > Triturus cristatus. The sequence continues at coordinate 805,336,509 of NC_140582.1, read as the reverse complement.
GAGAGTGGATGATACAGTTAAAGTTGTGGCATTCGCATCAAGAACCTTGTCTGGGGCGGAATCCAACTATTCCACCATCGAGAAGGAGGCTCTGGCGGTATACTGGGCGATCAAACATTTCAGCTTTTATGTCTGGGGTCTACCATTCGTAGTATGTACCGACCATAAGCCGTTGGTCAATCTGTTCGGTAACAAAGTGTTGGAGAACATCACTCCCCGCATTGCTAAGTGGGTGCTGGGGTTACAAGGCTACAATTTCAGAACTACGTATGTTCCGGGCCAACAGAACAAGGTAGCAGACTTCCTATCCAGAGCTCCAGTGGAAGGACAGGAAGAAGACCGGGAGAGGGTCTTAGAAATAAAAATCCCGGCTATGACCAGAGAGCAGTGGGATGGTCACATGGAACAGGACAATACCCTCCGAGAAGTCAAAACATGGGTCGTCAGAGGGTGGCCTAACAAATGCGGAAGCTTGCCGGAGAGCTTACGACCCTATTGGAATGTACGGAATGAGCTGTCAATCGAAGGAGAGTACCTCCTCAAAGCAGGCAGACTAGTTCCCCCGGAGGGGTTAAGGAAGCAAATTATTGACCTAACCCACGAAGGTCACCTGGGAAGAAGTCTATGCAAGGCTAGACTAAGATCAGATTATTGGTTCCCAGGTATGGATTCCAGCATGGAAGAGAGAGTGAAGGAGTGCTACGCGTGCGAAGTCAGCGACAAGTCAAAGAACACCAGGAGATCTCCACTTAGCCCGGTGGAGGTACCAAAGTCCCCATGGGACCAGTTGGGATTTGACATCACGGGCCCCATCAGGGCAAAGGGGCCGCAGCAATGGTACATGTTAGTAATCATTGACTATTATTCCAACTGGGTCTCACACAAGTTCGTAACCAGCATCAACACCAAGGCTATAGTTGAGTTTTTGAGTGACACTTTTTCAAAGGAAGGCATACCCTCAACATTGATCACAGACAACGGAGTCCAACTGGTGTCAGAGGAGATGGGAGAGTTCCTAAGGGACTTATCCATAAAGCACATACGCACTCCATTGTACTGCCCCCGAGCCAACGGCAAAGTAGAAAGAGTCAACCGTATGCTGAAGGAATGTATCCAACTAGCAGTTAAGTCTGGGAGGAACATTGAAGCGGCATTGAGAGACATGCTCTGGTCATACCACACGACGCCTAGTCTATCCACAGGGCACACACCTTTCGAACTGTTGAGAGGAAGGAAAGCAGGATCTAAATTAACGCCTAATTGGTTGAAGACCAAGGACCCTGTGGTAGTCGATCAAGAGGAGTTTAGAAGGAAGGTTGAAGCAAGGCAAAGGAAGTACAAAAATTCCTATGACAACAAATGGGGCGCCAAAGAAAGAACCTTCAGCCGAGGACAGGAAGTGTACATTCGCAAACCAGTGGCAAGGGGAAGTAAGGAGGACAAGTTCTATGCTCCAGAAAAGATTAGGGAAGTCATGAGAAACGTGGTCATCATGGAGGATGGGCGGAAATGGAGCATGGATCGGGTGGCCACAAGTCAGAAGGACTCGGTACAGGTGGGGCGCAATGGGAATCTGGGAACAGGATCCAGAGCAAGGGGAACCCAAGAGGGAAGGGGATTCAGACAACGCAACCCCCCTGGGTGGCTCAAGGACTTCAGTAGGGAGTGATCTATGAATATGTCTAACCACTTTTTTCCTTCTAGGTCTGGTTCTTATTATCAGTTTTACAGTCGCATTGAACTGTCTATATTAAAGGGGGGAGATGTGTTATAACTTGCCTCTTGGTAGGTCCCATGTCCCCCCCCTCCCTTCAGCCGCTATTGGTACAGCTTAGAATGTTGGAGTGAAGGCAGCCTTGGAATGTTGACAGACTGCCTTCACAGATGTCTTTACTGCCAGCTGCTAAGAGTGCCTGTTTACCTTTGACTTAATAAAGTCTTTCTTCAACTTACCTTCGGTGTACTTACTTCAGTGCCCCAACTTGCCAGACCTAAACCTTCCCTTTTCTTACATGTAAGACACCCACCCCAAAGGTAGTCCCATGGCAGCCCCATTTGCAGGCAGGATGCAGTGTATTTAAAAGTAGGACATGTGCTGGTGTATTTTACATGTCCTGATAGTGAATTACTGCTATTTTGTTTGTCACTATTGCAAGGTCTGGCTCTCCCATAGGTTATCATTGGAACAGCCTTGTAACCTCTTACAAGTTTGTGGAGTTTGGGGACCCTGAACTCACAATTTAAAAATACATGTTTTTGTTGAACTGGAGCTAAATAGACGTGTCGCATAAGAAAGTCCTACTTAATTGTACTGTACATCTATGACTGCCCGACTGAAATGTTGTGTACCCTGAACATGTTGTCCACTTTTGTATTTGTGGCTGTAATAAAAACCAATAAACAAATTTAAAAAAAAAAAAAACATGTTTTTGTGAAGTTGATTTTTAGATTGCTTGTCTGAAAATGCCACTTTTAGAAAGGGGGCATTTTCTTCCTTTACCATTCTGTGTCTTTGCCTCCCTGTGGAACCCAAATCTGAGGGTGGGTGACAGTTGGGCTGCTTGTGCATTCACTCTAGACAGTCACACAAAGGGAGCTGAGGTGTGCCCTGCATATCCTGATGGCCCATGACCAGGCTGATGGGTCTTCCTGAGCTAGAGTGGTGGGAGGATTTGTCACTGACACCTAAATAGGGCTTTGCCTGTCTTCACACAAATCTTTCTCCACCCCCCTGTAGTGTGTCTGGAGCAAGGTCAGGGAAAGGCAGGGTCTTGTGCACTACAAAGACTATCCTTTGTAGTCTGCCTACTTCAAAGACAGAAACTTGTATTAGTACTGCAGCGGTGACACCATAACTTCAGAACACTTCTGGACTAAGAGGAGATTCTGCCAAGAAGAAGAGCTGGAGAAGTTGTAGGAGGGGAACTGCCACTCTGCTTGTTGCTGTGTTATGCTGGCCTACTGCTTGCTGTTTCTGTCTTGGAGAGTGAAAGGACTGGACTTTGTTTCCATCATCCCACTTGCCAAGGTTCTCCAAGGGCTTGTGTGTGCTTGCCTCCTGTTAAGAAGTCTCAGGGCCATTAAAGACTTCATCTGCAGCCCCTGAACTCCTCAGCTGGGAGTTCTGACCTGCCAAGTGGTTTCAATTCCAGTTCTGGGCCCTTGGTGGTAGCTTCTGGTGCAAGAATAGAAGAAAATCCATGCACTGGTCTTGAGCCTCTGTTTTTCCCACTGCATAGTTGCCATGCAGTTTGAAAACGAATGCATCACTGCAGTCAAAGAATAGACGCATTGGCTGTAGTGCTGCTTCAGGATCGCCGCAACCCAAGTCCCGAGCAATATGTCTCCAAGGCACCCGCTCTGACTCTGGCACAAGCATTTCTGTGCGGCTGAAGATTCAATGTATCACCTGCTCGCAGCTGAGAGAATAACTCTGCACCTGTTTCACTGCCGCTTCGCTTTGTTTTCGGCGCCTCATCTCCCCTGCGCCTGTTTTCGTCCTTTGATTTTGACACATCCCAGGTACTTTGCACTAAAAAGTGACGCATCCATAGTTTTCGAAAAACTGACCTATTCTGAACCTTGTAAGAGTGATATCTTTACTTGTGTATGTTGGATTTTTTGTCGTTTTGGTCTTGTTTCATTCAGCTAAATATTGGTTATTTTTCTAAACTGGTGTGGAGTCCATTAGCAGTGTATTCACTGTGTGTTTATGAACAAATGCTTTACACATTGACTATGAGATAAGCCTGACTGCTCGTGCCAAGCTACCAAGGGGTTGAGCAGTGGTTATCTTATCTCTATAATCACCCTAACCTGACTAGAATAAGGGTCCCTACTTGGACAGGGTACGAGCCACTGCCAACTGGAGACCCTAATATCTAACACGGGCCAAAACACAACATGGATGCATCACATTTTTCCACTCAAAACTGACCTGTTTTTGCCAAAGTGGGCAGCTGTGGATTGTGCGACCAACTCAGCCGGTACCTAGGAAAACTTATCAAATCTGTACATTTTTTAAAACTAGACACCTAGGGGAATCTAGGATGGGGTGACTTCCATGGCTCTCACCACATTTTGTTACCCCAAATCCCTTGCAAACCTCAAACTTTGACTATAAAAACATTTTCCTCATACGACTGTGACGGCAAGTTCCGGAATCTACTGAGACCCACAAATTTCCTTCTACCCAGCATTCCCCCAAGTCTCCAGATAAAAATGGTACCTCACTATAGTGTGTAGGCCTAGTGCCCGCGACAGGAAATGGCCCAAAATGCAACATGGACATATTACATTTTTCCACTCAAAACTGATCCTTTTTTGCTAAGTGGGTAGCTGCGGATTTTGAGCCCTAGCTCAGCCGGCACTTAAGGAAACCCAACGAACCTGCACATTTTTTTAAAAGTAGACAGCTGAAGTAGTTTCTCATGAGAATCTCATGTTGTTTTCTTACCCACAATACCCTGAAATCCTCAAGCTTTGCCTAAAATCATGCATTTTCCTTACATTTCTGTGATGGAAACTTCTGGGAGCCGCAGGAATCCACAAAAGACCCAGCATTACCCCACTTGTGCTAATAGAAACACTGTGCCATTTGTGTGGCTGGGCCTAGTGCCCGCGACCGGACCAGATCAAACCAAAGTCAAAAGGGACCCTTACGAAGCTGCACCAAAAAGGCAAAATATAAATTAATTCTGTTGTTTCTGTGCTTGTATATGAGATTATGTAATATATGAGACTTTTGTTTACAGTCTCTAGTGGAAATGAAGAAAAACCTGGATAGGTAAAAAAATTATAATTATAGCCATGTTTATCACCTTTTTATCACCTTTTTTATTTAGACCAGACCATTTATCATTGTGAGTGTCGGGCACTTCTCTGTTGTCTGCTTTTTATTGGTATTTGTACAAAATATTGAGTTGTAAATATTTTTTGTATAATTGTTAATCTATGCAAATATAGTTTGTAATTGTAAGTGATTTATCATTTTTAATTTAATTGCTAATAGTAATTTATAGTGTAGTGGGTTGCTAGGTTTTTAGGGGTATAGGTTGGGAAGGTAATTAAGTAATACTTAATTAACAATTATTAATTATTTAATTGATTATTAGTTATGTAAATGGTGTAAAAAAAATTGTTATATATTAGGTGCAGGCTGTTGGGTTTGTAGGGGAATAGGGTGGGAAGTTAATTAAGTAATAATCAACTAATTATTAATCATGTAACTGATAATTATGTACATTATGTAATATTGATTTCTCTTAATAATATTTAAGTTGGGGGTTGCTAGGCTTGTAGGGGTATAGGGTGAGACATTAAGTAATAACTAAAAAAATATTCTTAATTGTAAAATAAGTTAATTGATTGTCAATGTACACTGTGTTATACGTATTTATTTTAGGTATATTTTAATTGTGGTCTGTTCGTTTTCTGGGGGTATATTGTTGAAAGTTAACTGAATAATAAATAAAGAATTTAATTGATAATTTTTAAATTGTTTAATAATCATGAAAATTGTTTAACAGTTTTTTTTTTATATATATATTTTTTTGTGGGCTAATTAATAACGTTAATAGTAACAGTTTTATATTTGTTCTAAATTAATAGAGTTATTCAAATACGTAATGTGATTGAAGTAAAGTACTTTCCGTACTGTTGCACAGACTGGAGTGGGAAGTGTAGATATTACCCCTCTGAAGTCCAACACTTTCTCTACTGCTGCACAGACTGGAGTGGGATTAATAAATATTACCCCTCCAAAGTCCAACGCTTCCCCTACTGCTCCAAAGAGTGGAGTGGGTTTAGTAAATATTGCCCCTCAAAATTCTAACGCTATCCCTACTGTTGCAAAGACTGGAGGGAGAATAGTAATTTTAACCTCTCCGAAGTCCAACACTTTCTCAATTGTTGCACAGACTAGAGTGGGAAAAGTAAATGTAACCCCTCTGAGGTCCAATACTTTCTCTATGTTGCACAGACTGGAGTGCAAATAGTATTTCTATTATTCCCACGACAGCAAGACCAGCTGGTAGAAATACGCGGTGAGATGCGGATGCTTCATTTTTTGGATTGTTTGGAGGCTTGGTCCACCACTGGTGCATGCACCGGCAGTAAGAGCACACTAACATTGACCACTTTGTGAGAAAAAAAAAATATATATATATATGTGTATATATATATATATATATATATATATATATATTATATACGTTTTTGTCATGCCGCATGCTGTGTTCTCTACAAACATTGAGGAAGGCAGAGTGTGTCTTAGATTGCATCCGCATTGGTTTGCCTAGTGATCAATTGTAACACTCTGCACTGCAAATTACTTCGTCACGTATATTATTTTTTGATTTTTTGAGTGTTTGTTTATTTTACAGGTCACACAATGAGCAGCTGAATCAATCGTGTATTGTGTTTGCATATTATTCAATTAAAATTATTCGCTGCATGCAGCTGGTAATGCACAATATGTCTTCTGTGTCCACTCCTAGCTGAGTAGTATCAAGTACCATTTAAGGGCCTTAAAATGGCGGCCGCACTATGTGATCAAGGTGGCTGTGTCCACCAAAACGCATTGTCCAGCGTCTACTTCCGCCTAAATAAATAATACCTTTTTGGATTCTGGTGTCTGCTTTCAAGAAATGGAGTGGCAGGATTGATATATATATATATATATATATATATATATATATATATATATATATATATATATATATTCACTGAAAAAACCATAGGTTTCACACACGTTATAGTTAGGAATTAGCATTTAGAAAACCTTGCAAATTCACTTAAAAAACCATAGGTTTCGCACATGTTATAGTTAGGTGGATATTTCACTCGTAAAAAACCAATGAAATTCCCCCGTTATAGTTAGTTCAGATAACTATAACTCGCGCGCCCGCAATCCACTGCTGATGACGTCACATATTACATCACTCATGACATGGTCAGTGGCATCACTCATGACATCACTTATGACATCATCCTTGTGATAGAGCGGCGGCCGCGCGAGTTATAGTTATCTGAACTAACTATAACGGGGGAATTTCTTTGGTTTTTTACGAGTGAAATATCCACCTAACTATAACATGTGTGAAACCTATGGTTTTTTAAGTGAATTTGCAAGGTTTTCTAAATGCTAATTCCTAACTATAACGTGTGTGAAACCTATGGTTTTTTCAGTGAATTTGTACGGTTTTTTAAATGCTAAGTTATGTATGTATTAATATTTTTTTTTAATATTTATTTTACAATAAACTACGTATTAAAAACATTTTTTTTTTTTGGATTTCCCCGCGTTTTTTTTTTTAAAATTGTTTTTTTTTAAATTCTGCCTTCGGGGTCCTTCAGGGACCCCCTGACAAAGGCTAGGGGGTCAGGAACTCTCTACCCTGCCCCCTTTTCACGTTCGCCACCTTCCTTTTTCACTATCGCACTGAAAACAAACAAAATGGCGGCCGACACTTCCTGATTTTGACCGATTCGAATGTTTACAGACATGTAACAACCAATCAGAATTACGCTCGCGCACGGAAGGGTGCGCGCACAGGGCTTGCACAGTGCGCGCACCCTGCGCGCGTATAGATATTGATATGCTTTTAAATGCTATTTTCTCAGGAAATACTGAACAGATTTACACCAGACCTGCAAAAGGCACTTCCTTGACCTTATGGCTACCTCTCTGCCAAATTTCAAGTAATTCTGTTCAGCCGTTCGGGCTGTAGCTGTGTCTAAAGGTCCTATGGAAAAATGCATGGGCAAAACGCGTTTTGGGACCCCCCCTTTTTTCTCGGCCCCCGCTTGACGAATCACCCCGAGACTTTCAGAGTAGGAGCTGAGCGGAGCGCCCCATTAGTTTCGAAAATTTCGCGAGGATTCGTCAACCGGCGCCAAAGTTATTCAAAATAGAATTTTGAGATTTCCTATGGAAACACGGTCCTAACTAAAACTATCTACTGGCGACCGCCAGTAGATAATATATATATGTATATATATATATATATTCACTGAAAAAACCATAGGTTTCACACATGTTATAGTTAGCTGGACATTTTACTGATAAAAAACCAATGAAATTCCCCCGTTATAGTTACTGTAGGCAACTATAACTCACGCGACCGCAATCCTCTGCTGATGCTAATACTGTATTTAGACACTTATTTGCCCATGTCTTCTTCCATTAAATTTTAGCTATACATATATTACAAATATTTTTTTTTCATAAAGACACATATGTCATCAGCAGAGGATTACGGTCGCGTGAGTTATAGTTGCCTACAGTAACTATAACGGGGGAATTTCATTGGTTTTTTATCAGTAAAATGTCCAGCTAACTATAACATGTGTGAAACCTATGGTTTTTTCAGTGAATTTGCAAGGTTTTTTAAATGCTAATTCCTAACTATAACGTGTGTGAAACCTATGGTTTTTTCAGTGAATTTGTACGGTTTTTTAAATGCTAAGTTACTTTATGCCATTCGTGGCGTGCGCGCCCACTTAACGCAGTTCGTTCCGTGTGCGCACGGTGCGCTTCGCGCACCGTGCGCGCACAGTGAGCACGCGGTGCGCTTCGCGCACCGCGCGCCCACTTTACGCAGTTAGTGCCGTGCACGCACGGTGGGCACGCGGTGCGATGACAAAGCAAGAAAGCACGTCAACAAATCTGTTTCTGCTTTCCTCCGTGACTATGGTATGGGTGCCATTTACCACAACAACTTGCGTTATGACATGCAAGACATTTATAGAGGAGATGGTGTGCACTTCAATGATGAAGGGAACAGAGTCTTCCTCTTGAACCTTAGACTCTGCATCGGTACTTACTTGTAGGTACCACTAAAAAAATGACTTCATAAACACAACAGCTCTTTTTAGAGCTCCCTAATATCTAAACTCTTAAATCTGCTTTTCATTTATTTTTTTTTATTTTTTTTACCGTACGCTTACCGTAAGCTTACCGTACGCGTACCCCGTGATTTTTTTTAAAATCAATAAATGTTTTTTTTGTACTTTTCTGTCCTTCTTTGACCCCCTTACAAATGTTAGGGGGTCTGTAACTCTCCTCATTGCCCCCTTTCCTTGTTTTCACTCTTTTTTTTCAGAGTGAAATACACAAAATGGCGGCCGCCGCTTCCTGGTTTCGACCGATTCGAATGTTTACTAAGATCTAAGAGCCAATCAGAATCGCACTCGCGCACGCCACCGTACGCTTACCGTAAGCGTACGGTAAGCGTACCGTAAGCGGGCTCAGATATATATATTGATTTAAAGGCTATTTTCTCAGAATCTACTGAACAGATTTACACCAAACCTACAAAAGGCACTTCCTTGACCTAGGGACTACCTCTCTGCCAAATTTTGAGTAATTCTGTTCAGCCGTTCGGGCTGTAGCTCGTTCTAAAGGTCCTATGGAAAAATGCATGGGAAAAACGCGTTTTGGGACCCCCCTTTTATCTCAGCCCCCGCTTGACGGATCCCCCCGAGACTTTCAGGGTAGGAGCGGAGCGTAGCGCCCCACCTATTTTGAGAAATTCGCGAGGATTCGTCAACCGGCGCCAAAGTTATTCAAAATAGAATGTTGAGGTTTTCCTATGGAAACGTGGTCCTAACTATAACTACCTACTGGCGACCGCCAGTAGGTAATATATACATATATATATATATATATATATATATATATACTTTACATAGTAGTAAATTAAAGAAATCTCATATGTAAAATATATAGTTTGAATAACAGGGTTAAATGTATATGTGTGTTTATTTTAAAATATATATATATATATTAAAAAACGATATTTTGTATGTTTTTAATGATATTAGTGTGAAACTTTGTTTTCGATATGTTTGTACATCTCATTATAAATATATAGGGAAATTATATTTTTGAAATCAATATTTTTGATACAATATTTTTGCACCACAATATTGTTTTTTTTTACAGTATTGTGTCAGTGATCGTTTTTTATTCATTCCTCTACAAAATTATTTAATGTTTGTTTACATTCTAAGCCATCAAACAACAGTTGTTTTTAAAAGTTTGATGCACTTTACATTTTAACTATGTCAGGGACGTTAAATGAAAATGTACTTTGACACTGGAGTTTTACGTGAACATGAATTTGATGTGTGTGGGAAAGTCTGCTTTTGGATAACTGGATGTATTAGGGGGCACAGTCGCCATTTTCCTCCTTGTTCATGGTCACATTTAGAGGGGTCATATTACTTTAGTGCTCTAGTTGCTGTTTAAAAGGGAGAGTCATGCCCATCTCTCACTCCAATTTAATTGCCTCCGAGGCTCTCCAAAGGCAAGCCCATCTGCAACCAGATCACACCCAGGCCAGCCACTATGCCCTTTTTTCCTCCTCCCAAGACAAGGTGGGACACTGTTTCAGCAGAGAGGAACTTATCTCCATGCAGACTGACATATGCTGTAGTAGCCCATTAAATGGGCGAGAAAATGACAAAACACTAACATGTAAGACATGCCTGTTGAACATCACTCCAACTAATTGGCTGCCCAGCCAACACCTGACCTTTATACAACAACTAAGGTGTAGAGGCATCAGTAGGTTTGCTTGTTGAGGGCATGCCTATATAACGCCAGATCACTTCCCAAACATAAAATGGAGACATGGGGTTCGTTGGAAGAAGAATACTCGGATGTAATGTTTGTCACTGAGACTTGGCTGAGTAATTAATTGGTGCCTGACATTGTCCTTGCCTTCTACGAAGGTTACTCCAACTCACATCTTAAATGGAGAATATCAAATTGGTGGCGTGGTAGCGGTTATTTATCACTTTAAGTTTGCCTCCACAATAAAAAAAACTTGTGGGTCTGGGAGGGTCTCTCCTTCTCTCTAAAGATACCTGACAACTTTTCTTTTTTAGGCTCACTAATATATCCCCTCCCTGACTACTTGGATAAATTTGGGGAGCTGTTGACAAAGGTGGTCGCACCACTAAACTTACAATATGCTAATTTTACAGTCCTGGGGGTCTTTAATGTCCATATGGATGACACAAACTGTAAAGGGGTGTCTCTGCTATAGCTGACTTGAACCTCTCACTAGGAGTCAGCGGTCCACACACCAAAAGGGCTAACTTTTGCCTCTCTTATGCGCTTCAAATCACCAACCCCTACCCTGTAACGTGGTCAAATCACTTCCTAGCCCCATTTTCGTGGACTCTGCCAGATCCAGTTATACCGGCAACTAGAACAGTCACGGAGTGGCGAGCATAACATAACATTTCAAAACCAATTTAACTAACTCTCTTAAATAAATTGACATCTCTTTGGGGTCCAACCTAGATGACGCAGATAAGGCACTCCATTTCTTCCTTACACAGGTGAATGGGCACCTATAAAAAGGGATATGCCAAAATGGAAATTCCCGTCTGCGACATGGTTCTCACCACTTCCACATGACGAAAAATGCCAGTGCAAACATTTCGAAAGAGAATGGAGAAAGAGGTATGAGCCTAGCGACAAGCTAATTTACAAATCAGCTCTAAGTGCTTTTCAAAAAAAAGAAAGACAGCGCAACCGGACACCTTTGCTAAGCAAATTAATAATGCAGGATATAACACTAAAACAATATTTGAAATAGCCAAGTTGTTGCTCCCCACAGAAGGAGCTAAACAAAACGTGACTGCCTCGCAGGCTCTATGCGACAACCTCTCTAATTACTTCCAGGATAAATATGCTAACATTTATTCTAATCTGGTTTTAGAGAGTGCTGCTTCTGTCCCCTACCTGTCAATAGAGAGACGCTGAAAGCAGAGAGAGAGGAATTAACAGGTTTTCATTGAGATCCCCGCACGGATTCAGGAGCATCCACTCTATCGGCCAGTTCACACCCCCGTTAGAACCTTACCCCCAAGAATTCTTAAATTTGCAGTATCTTGCCAAAACAAACAGATAAATCAACTGTTTTAAATATCCTTGAAATAAGGCATCTTCCTAGTGATTTGGAAAAAAGTATTAGTGCTCCCAGTAATAAAAAAGACCAATGCAAATCTGGGCTGGTGTGGAACTACAGACCCATATCCCTTCTTCCAAAACTGGGGAAAAATATTGGAGCAGTTGGTCAAAAAGCAGACATCCCAATTCACAGAAAAGAGCGAAATCCTGCACTACACTCAGCGGTCGATTCCGATCTCGGTCGGTAGGGCAACGAATCGGGTTCGGCATTAGCGGATCCAATTCGGAGGCTGATTTTCCGTCCGAGTCGTACATGGGTCCGGACATCGAAGTACAATGCGAACAAGCGCAAAATCTCCGCCCGAATCGTTTCCGGCTCCGAACCGTTCCATACGACTCGGTCGCAAGCAAACCGTGGCGAGCAATGGAGACGTTTCACAACCGAGCTAGTAGGATGCTCGATTCGGACAGCCCGATCGAGTCGGAGCGTCCGGTTGGCAAAAGCTCCCGGAGTCGGATTTCGGGTGTCCGCGCCGGACCCCCCGTCGCCCGCAGCCTTACGACTCGGACACAGGGGGAGACCCATGGGTCTCCCCAACAAAGGCATGTACGGTGCGGATGGCACCGACGCGTACCCACTGTAGGGGGTGCCCTTGACCGCAACGTACCCATTCAGTCAATGGGAGCCCATGTACGCGTCGTACGACCGGCTCCCATTGACTTCTATGACCGCATCGTACTCGCTCGGTCGGACTGCAGGAGTCCGGCTCGGTCGGAAAACACCCCGGATCCGGCTCGGTCGGAGTGCTTTCCGACCCGGATCTGAACCGGCCCCTCAGTCTGGTTTTCGGCAAGCCTTCAGCGTGGAGGTTGCCCTTCTAGAATTGGCTGAGTTTGTCAAAACTTACTTAGACACTAGGGAAAAAGTACTGTTCATGCTCTTGGATCTCTCTGCTGCTTTTGATACAGTCTCTCATGAGACTCTATTACAGCGACTAATGGAGGCCAGGATAACCAGCACAGCAAATCGCTGGCTAGAGTCTTTCTTATCAGAGAGGGAGAGCGCAGTCTACCTTACACCTTTTACTTCCAGTTTTAAGGAACTGAGATATGGGGGTCCTCAGGGCTCCATGCTTTATTAAATACTTTATTTAATCATCTATATGGCACCACTGGGGAAGGCTGTTGAACAATGGGGCTTCAACCTCATGTCATATTTAGATGATACCCAGCTGTTACTATTATTTCAGCAAATTGACAACTCGGTCATGGAGAATGTTTGCGCCTGTCTGGCTACGGTTGCTAACAATGAAATGCAGCTGTTTGTAGTGGAATTCAGATAAATCTGAAAGTTTGATTTTTGGTGATCCCACCTCCCTTGACATCAGATTCTTGTGGCCAAAAGATCTCAGGAAACCTTCAACTCTCAAAATTGAAGCATGAAATCTCAGTCCAAAATTTGACAATGATCTTTCCTTTAATTCTCAAATAAAGGCTACCATAGCCACTTGTTTCACATTGCTGAAATCGCTAAAAAGAGACACAGAGTTTCCTTCCTGGGCACATGCAGAAAAGGGTGCTACATGCCATGGTTATAATTAGTTTGGACTATGCAAATGTGCTGTACTTGTGACTCCCAACGCGGCTCCTGAATCAGCTACAGCTGGTTCATTACACAGAAGCTCGCCTGATTCTGAACTGCCCAAAAAGATAATCTTCTGGTTCGAACCTTAAGCAGCTGCATTGGCTTCCAATCAATGGTTCAAATGCAAGGCTATGCTAATCTTCAGAGCATTACACCAAAAAGGACCTTTATACTTACAGAGAAGATTCAGGACGTATGCTCCAGGTAGAGCAATTTGCTCCTCCAATCAAGTGGTCTCATCCCAGGGATCCATAAGAAAAGATCAGGTGGACGATCTTTCTCATTTCTGGCAGCAAAATTATGGAACTCTCTGCCAAAAGCTCTGCGAGACCTTGATTAGAAGAAGACTTTTAAATCTGGACTGAAAATGTATCTGTTTAGGGAATTCGATCCAGTTTATAATCCATTAGCCTTCTGGTTAGAGCACCGGGATGCTTCTTTCCGAAACAGCAGTATGCTTTATACATAGCTCTTCATTCATTCATTCAAGGGTCTAATTTTAAGTGTGGCAGGGAGCACACTAGTCGACAGAGGCCATGGACACTGCTCTCCTGATGGAGGACCACCCACAATAATTAGAAATTCTGGATTTCCTGGCATAGATCTTGATGGCTTGAGTGCATCTGCCGGTGTGGCAGATTGCCTGAAAGGAGAGCATAATGCTGAGCAGGTGCCATGTTTTATGGACCCGTTCAGCATTCCTTTTTGTTTTTCTGAAATAGCTTGCTATCATGGGAGATTGTTAAAAAAAAAAGAAAAATGCCGTGTTCCTGATACGCAGGATGTCTCCCTCCTGCATGTTAGGGCCACTGAGTGGTTTGTCTGCGCAAAATCAGCAAGTTCTAAATGACAGTCACAGATTCCCCCTACGTAAATAGCGAGAGGAAACTGCCACTGTGACCAGGCGGTGCAATGGTGGACGGACAGCCAGGTCAAGGATTTCCAACACAGGAGCCAGTTAAGCTCTGCCTTCAGTAACGCAGTAGTTCCTCCTACTGTAAATGAGGAAAGGAAAGCGTGATTTTGGCCGGGTGGGAGCTCCGCCAAATTATCATAAAGCTCCCACTATGCTAATCTCTAAACTAGGTCTAGTCTTGTTCATTTAGACAAATCTTTTGTTTATCTATATTATTGCTGCAACAAGAGCTATCCAGTGTTTGATGGCCCAGTCAACATATACGAGAAAAGTTGATGTATTTTTGGAAACTTTTTCCTCAATGTCTTGCACAGAGAGAAGGCTGACTTGGAAAGCAACTAGGGCCGCTAACATGTTATGCGGCGTCTGGCCGTAGATATGTATATGTTTCAGTAGCAGTCAGGATTGTCATAGTCTTAAAGCGGTATTGGTACATTTCTGATGTTTTTAACCTGGCATGACAAGAATATTGTTCTCTTTCTTACAGAGGAGAAAACCGATCAAGGGTTGTATCAAACACAGTAAAAACATATTTTGTGATTCTACATATTGTGAAAAATTCCTATGAGGGCAGCCAGTACGGCTGCTTCAACTACTGCTGGGTCTGGCATCGCCTCTCAACATTCCGAGGTTAATAAAAATGAACACTATCTTGTTTCCTAATTAAAATCCTTAGATTTAAAATATTTTCTTTGAATATATCCATAATTAAAAAAAAAAACAGTAGTACTAGCAAAAAAGAACAGCCAAAGAGTCATTAATATATGTACATGTTCCTCAGAATGTGAATGATATATACCTTTTAAAAATCGTTTTTAAACATGCAAGACGTGCAGGCATCATGTCCTCTTATTGAATTTGGATCTTCTCTGGAGCATGGACCAAGTACATGATCCATCCACTTCTCCCATTTTTGGGGCTACTTTTTTCTTTATGTTCAAGCACTCCCTATGAGTGCTTGTGTTTTTAGTCTGTCTCCCATATTCCCATCCATGTATAATCCATTCTCTCCCACCTGTCCCCCTTCCATATTGATTTTTTCCCTTCCACTCCCCCTACCCAGTACTCTACGACACTGCAGTCTATGCCACTCTACTCTTCTTTGCACCACTGTATGCCACTGCGCCACTCTACTCAACACCACTGAACTTTATTCTGCACTGCACTTTATGCCACATGCACTCTACGAACCTATACTCTGCACCAGACTATTCTAGGGCACTGCACTGTAGACCACTCTACGTCACTGCCCTCTACTGCACTCTACCCCGTGCACTATACCCCACTTCACCACTCTACCTCACTGCACTCTGCACCACTCTACTTTACGCCACTGCACTCTTTTCCACTGCATTCTATGCCTATCCACTATATTCTAAGCCACTCCACTTTATGCCACTCCACTCTATGCCACTCCACACCACTCTATGCCACTTATCGCAATGCCACTCTATGATACTCCACCCCACACAATGTCACTCTACTCTACCCCAAGCTACTCTACTCCATTCCACGACACTCCACACCATGCCACTCCACTGTAGTCTACCATACTCCACTCTACGCCAATCCACTCTACGCCATTGCACCGAACGCCACTCTACTCTACGCCAGTCCACGCCACTCCACTCTACACCACTCCACTTCACTGTACACCTCTCTACATCATGTCACTCCAGTCTGCTGTACAGGGCTATAAGACACTGGCACGGCAAATAGCTAGTTTATATGCCGTTTACATGTCTGCACGTAGGCTATTTATGTGAATGATCCAGACATTTATGATTTTATTTAAAGTCAAGTATATGTACCATTTGTAAAGTGTTTCATCTGTAATTGAAGTTTGACCAGCTCTTTCTTCAGCTCCTCTTTTTCTTCATTCAGTTTTCTGGAGAAAACAAAACAATTTAAATAACACCAGCAACCAACTGAAGACGGTATTTCTAGGTTTCATTATGCTTCCACTAACTGTTATTGTTAATATTTTAAATGTGTTTTCATAAATAAATTGGACAAACCAAGGTACATACCCAGATGAATACATACGCAATAATAGATCATAAAAACCTACTTGGACGAGGTCATTTAAAGCAGGGGGTGTGCGAAATTTAGGTAATCTGCTCTCCCATAACTAAGGGAAATTTCAAGAAAATTATACAATATTAGGGCCAAATAAAAATCCATCATTTAGTGCTATATTTTAGCGTGAAATGTGTGCCCCCTTCACTGTTTAACATAAGAACACATTTTATGCAAAAAAAATTGTGCGAAAAACACGACTCCAGCAAAGAACAGTTGCACGTGTACTGATTGTTCGGATTGTTCCCGCACTTTAATTTTGCAGCAAAGGGTTGTATAACTAACGACGTGGCATAATGTCAGGAATACGAATTAACGCTGGCGTCATTTAAATGTTTTGAAACCAAGGAGAGGGGCTCTATGAGTCCAAATGGACAGAGCACCTAATTAACCGAATAGTTAAAAAACAAGATTCCCTTTGGCACTGTTCAATGTACTTCTTCAACAACTAATAACACATTTACCCTAATGTCAAGCATACAGTTACATACCAAAGCCATCACATAAAATAAAATGTAATTTTTTTTTAAATAACTCTACTCAAGGTGTGAAAGCACTTATGCACAAGTTTTAATATAAAAAATACACATTACATCAAAATAGAAAAATACATTAAAAATACAGTATCCACAATGTGGAATCAATTTAGGAATCACAATATGTAAAGGTTAAAAACACTCCTAGCAAACTCAATAGATGCAAAATTCATATAAAAACAAACCCTCTGGGAAGGAAACTATATAAGACAATACATTTTGCCTTTAAAGACGATGTGTATTTTTATATTAAACCGTGTGCATAAGTGCTTTCACACCTTGAGTAGAGTTATTTTAAAAAAAAATGTATTTTATGTGATTGGCTTTGGTATGTAACTGTATGCTTGACATTATGGTAAATGTGTTATTAGTTCCTGAAGAAGTACATTGAACAGTGCCAAAGGGAATCCTGTTTTTTAACTATTCATTCATTTAAATGTTGCCCGGGCCTAATGTAAAGGTGGACGAAGTGGCCAGGGATTTGAAAGGTATGTGAAATTATGGGATATATTTATTAGCAAAGTAACGATAAGCAAGGCAACAATGGATTCATTCCATTCATAATTGATGAATCAGAATCAGAACTGTCATCGACTAAGTATGCATGTGCAGTCCTCCCACGCGCGCTTTGGACAAACTCACTGTCCACCCTCCGTGTCAGGTCTCACTTGTTAACATGGAGAGATGGGGGTGTTTGAAAGTTCATTATGAAGGGACGAGGCACAGGATGAAAAGCACATTAGGACATTGGAATGTGGAGCACTCCATTGAATACAATGGAGTGCTCCAAGCTTCTACAGGACGATAAAAGCCCAAAAAGCAACATTCCAAAGTTGTTTTACAAAAGCCTCTCGGAACCAGAGGGGATTAAAACCACGGCGGGCTCCGAGAGGCCTTTGTTTTATTTGTTAGACCATTCTACCCTCTAGTGGCAGAATGTTCTAATAACTTTATAGCCCTCCGTAGCTGGGCTAAACCGGCCATTAACCCCTTCGCTGCGGCGCGAATTCCGCCGCAGCGCTGGGGGGGTTTGGGGTGAGCGCGGCGCCGCCATGCTCATGACGGAACCACGCCGTCATGAGTCACGGGCGAGCTGTGCTCATGACGGCGTGGTTCCGTCATGACTCCACCCACTTGCGCTGATCGCCCGCACAGGCGGGGAAACAGCGCAGCGTGGGCGGAGCGGCCGCCAAGGCCGCAGCATGACGGAACCATCCCGTCATGAGCACACGGCGCCCGTGGCTCATGACGGAGTGGTTCCGTCAGAAGCATGCAAGGGGTTAAAGTCCCGCTACAGCGGGCTATAAGGCTATATGAAATCACTAGGTGAGTAACAATTTGTACTCGTACATCCTGGGTTCTCTCTAATTTCCACCTTGATGATGCCCTACCATGTAGTGGTGTGACAGGAAACGTCTCATCAGGTATTTAAATCAGGGCATATAGTGTGGCTCCCAAAATGTGTCATGGTGTACATGCAGGCCTGCTACTTTCAGCCGTGCCGGTGCAAGGCAAGTAAGAAGAAGAAGAGTTCTGAGGTAAGACTAGAGTAGGCTTACCCAAGCACCCTAAATGCACAGGAAGTGACTAACCTCTGGCAACATGAAAGCAATGGGTCATATAACCAGATTATCCCTAGTACCGGACTTGTTATGGCTGAATTCAGTTATTGAGATGACGGAATTTTGCACCTGGAAAAAGGGTACATCACTCAGACAAACAAAGCTTTTCGAGACAACACCTTCGATTGTATGCAAGCCGCCCATTTATCCATGAACTGCGGTGTCAGCTTATGTCTCACTCTGGGCATGGTGTCACTGGAAATTTGACCTCCACTCTCCTTGGGCACATATCATGCTCCACTACTCAGCAGGGTTTCTACCGAAGAAAAGAGCCAGCTTCCCATCATGGGTGCCTGCCAGCTGTGTCACGTTCTGGTGAAGCTTGGGGAAGCTACAATGGGAAGTCCAGCCAGTCTTCTCATATGGGGTCGATTAGCCTTCACAGCTGGGCATGGCCTATGTGTGCTTGCATGCATGTGGTATTTGTATATTGTGAGTCTAACCAAAAAGACAGTGGAGGGCAGTACAGGGTCAAAGGCTAGAATACAGTTTGTATGTGGTCAACAAGTAGAGTCAACAGGTGATTTGATCGGTGTCTGGTTGGTGGACTCTTACTGCACTGTGATGCAGTTTTCTTTTCAGTGGCACATATTCAACTCTTTTTTTAACTGAAGAAGGATTGGGGTGGTTATGATGGATTTGAAGAAGTTGCTCTAGATTCATACCATGTTTTTTCACTTCTTTGTCTCCAGGCTAAAGATGTTCTTCCTGGCTACAGGTGAGGAGTGTAAATTAAATGTAAGTAAAATATCGCAAAAGCCAAGGAACTTCTAGATTTCTTTTATCAAAGAAGGTTGTGCCATTTGATACCAACTGAAATATTTCCTGAATCCATCCGCACTCATGAAGAGGAAACTGAAATCCCAACAATATGATGCTGTATTTCAAAATTGCGCTTTCCTAGTTTGACATTTAAGAGTGAAAACAAAACCTTCTTAGAACTTATTTTACATTTCTTTCTTTTGCAATTGTATACAGTGTGACCTTGGCCCTCCAGCATTAGAGTGCTTTACAAGATAACTAGATTACGTAAAACATTTCTTTGTTTTGCAATTTCATATAGTGTGTGAGGGCATTAGAGTGCTTTACAGGCAAACTAGATTACGTTAAACATTCTTTAAAGGAACAGGGAGATTAAGTGATTTGCCCAGAATCACATGATGTTGAGCAAAAGCTAGGATTCGAACATGGTTGTCAACAGCTCTATCCGCTTGGCCACATCTTCTTTCTTTATGTTGTCTGTGTTCCAGTACCATTTCAGACAATACTAAATTACCATCCAAATAGATGATCACGTGTGTACAAGACTTCCCTTACAGAAGTAATTTATAAAACGTTGAAAGGCTGATTGTGCATTACAAAGTTCTAATGTCATCACGAGGTATTCAGAGTGGCTATGCCACATATTAAAAACAGTGTTCCATTCAGATCCTTCGCATATGCGTAGTCATTTGTACGCTCCATCAGATATACCTTAGTCAATATTTTAACTTGGTTAAGTGCCAAAACCAGTGTACTGGGATATCTGTTTCTAATAGTTACTTCATTTAATTCTCTGTAGTCTACGAAAGGATCAAAACTGCAAACCAATGTGGGTATAAATAAATTGGCGAAACACCTCCACAGGTTGAATTAATTCACATTCCTTTATATATACTCTAAGCACTTTGTCTTCCTTGATAGTCAGCTGGTATATGTTACCATGTGGAATATTTGCTCCTGGGACAACTGTGTTGCAGTCATAATTCCTGGGTGGATATACTCTTTCTTCTTCCTTGGGCTGACAAGATCAGAAAAGTCCATATATTGAGCAGTAATCAGATTTCATCCTAGAGAGACACATAAGGAAGTGAGCTGTCCTCAAGCCTTCTCTGGGAAAACATGTTTTCTTAAAATAGGATGAGACAATGGGATTGAGGACAACTGCTAGTTGATCTTTGGAATACGCCTTGCATGCCAGGCATGTTCCAGATAATCGCAACAGAACGAGTGCCTACAAAGTCAAAAGAGACACGTTAAATGTGTCCAACAGTTGTTCCATCAACACAGGTGCAGTTGACAAATAACATTTTTTGGGTCAAAGAGATATCTCTTCTTCCTGGTTTTTTCTGTAGGGAAATTATGATTCCAGAACGAAAATCACGATCCATAAACAATCCATTGTTCCTCAATCCTGCATATCCATGACCATTAATGGACCCTCGGAAGGGGCCAGTTTGACAACAAGTTCAAAATGGGTCTTATCCTTAGCAAGCACTTGTTTTTCAGTGGCGCTCGACACAGGTGCATGGTTTGGGGTTGAGTGGTTCTTGGAAGTAAGGGCACTGTTTGACAACATATCCCGCCTTCCACAGTATAAACAGACCACTTTAGAGTGTTTGCTCTTTTTCTTCCTTTTTCAAGGCACACTGGATATTGCACTGAGTTTGAAAAGGTTGTGGAGTTCCATTATCATCATGCCATGGTTATTCAATTATCAATGTCTCTGCTGAGTTTTTAATTTAAATGTGAGACATGTCAATGCTTCAGTAGATGCAGAGTGATTAACTACCAATTAAATGGGGTCTTAATTCCTGTCCAAGATTGTTATGAAGAAATTGCTGCAGCTGCTTGGTCTGTCCAAGCTGCTTCATTTCTTAATTCCTGGAAAGGACTTATGTATGTGATAATATGTCACATTCCTTGTCTCATGGCTAGTAGTCCTTTGTGTGCACACTGCGCAGCATGACATAGACCAAAAAATAAAAACAATCTTCATGAACATATTATATTGAGCGAGTACAGGATCAAGGTTGTTTATTAGCAGTGAAGCCCATGTTAAAGTGTCTTGAGTAAGGTAGGATAATAAACTCCACCTTGGATTGATACTGTGAGGCAAAGTGCTGGTCAAGACGAAACAAATGCCGTAAAGCATGCAGGATTCCCAGAGAACTTTAAAGGAGGTGCTTGCTGATTGAAGCTGCACCTGATCTGTGGAAGTATTCCCTAAAGCAACAAGAAGGGAAGTTATTAAGTCATTAAGTTTAGTTGACAGAAAGGCCTAGTCCTGTCATGCTATATCCTTATCCTGTTGTATTTTAGGGATTTTTTTTGGCACGACGTGTAAGAAAGTCACATCTGAGTCCATCCTGCTAAAACATGGCATATCAAATTCTAAGGATCCGAGAGATCGTGGTAAAATCAGATCAGTCTCCTAAATGTCCACCCAAATTTCACCTAATAACACAGTGATAAACACTCCTTGGGTTATATCTAGTTGGGATGAGACAAGGTAGGGAAAGAAAGAAGATAAAAATGCCTGATGTGGAATAGGCAACATCGGGGACATCACGGCTGGTTGCAGAGCAGAGGAACACAATAAGGAACGATGACACAGAATGTTAAGACCAAAGAAGTGTGGTAAACCAGCAGGTGCTGTGATGCTAATGAATTAGACATATAAGGTAAATCATATGCAAAAAACCACAAGGTGAGTAACATACATCTTTGTGTACTTACTGGCTTCTCCAGAACAAAGACAGAAAATGGAGTAACCACGAAATATCCCGGAATTCAGGAGAAGTGACACCAACCTTGTTATGTTATGTCAATTTGTTTAACAAACTAATCACCCAAGAGGGTAACCTGGTACTTGGGCAACCACTGAATGGATGGTCCGCAGGACTGCCACTGTCTTGTTTCTGGGGAGGGTTCTCCATTTGGTCAGGTGGCTGTCTGGGTTGGTGGTGGGTAAGTTAGCAATGAGTTCTCTGGGGTTGGGTCAGTGGCGTAACACAGGCTCTGCAGCCCCTGTGGTGTGGAGGGCCCCAAGCTCCAGGGGGGCCCCTCAGCACAATACTCTGGCAGGAGAGCTCCTGATTGAGCCTGGAGGAGGGCCCTCTACAAACCTTGCAGGGGCCCCCCCTCAAGTTTTGTTACACCAGTGGGTTGGGTTGGTGTACGAAGTTGCTGTAGATGTTTGTGATTTGCTGTGGGAGAAGTTGGACAGTTGTCACAGAGTTGTTGGGAATCAGTGAAGTTGACAGAGGCTGAGGGCAAGGTGAAATCCTTGATGATCAAGAAAATCTCCTGGCAGCTGTTGGAGCTTCCCTCGATGCAGCCCACTAGTTATGTTTGTGTCTCTTATTTGCTGGTGAAAGCATCTTGTGGGTAGTTCTGTGAGTGGTGTTGTGGCTGGCTCTCAATCTCCTTTCTAGCTGTTTACAGTGTTGTTTGGTATCTCAAAGGTCTTCGGTGTACCTGCTGGTGTACTTGTTTGATCAACTATGCTTGTTGGGTTTGAAGCATAAGGGAGTCCACGCAGTTCTTGATCCAGTTGTTGAAGTGGTTGATGTCCGTGTAAGAGCAAACAGAGGTAGGAGCAGCCAAACAAAAACAGGGATTAAATGATACCTCCTTAAGTGGAATGGGAGAAGGAAAAAAAAGAAGTAAAGGTGAAAGATATCAAAGGCCAAATGCAGACTAAGCAAACGCAGGCATCTTTCAGTACGACAATGCTGGGCAAGGTGACTTCCTTCTCACTCTGCTTATATTGACCCAGAAGCAAAGTCTAACCTTGGTATGAGCCTAGTCCCTCCCTGCCATTGTGACCCAGCCATCACCGGCCCAATCTCCAAGATCTCCAATGAGGTCTATGCAAAGAAGTACACGCTGTCTTTTCTTCACCGCACCTTGATCTGTCCCTATATTCTGAATTTCATTATCTGTGCATGGACCTTTCAGGAGATTTCTTACACATCATCCTCATTAACCCATATGTCTGGCACCCATACTAATATTTCCCTACGAGGTAAAACACTAGAGACTATATCTAGCCTCAAGCTTGGTTTGCTTTTACATTTTTCTTTCATGTATTCACAGCTAAACAGATGCTGAGAAAAGATAAGGCCATAAGAGCTTCATAGTCCTGCTACAACAACATAGACTCTAAATGGTCTACAACTTTTCCAGTAGAAATGAACTCATACTCTGGATTTTATGAATTTGGACAACTTAATTTGCCAAAGCACGAGAACTTATCCAGAATACAAAATTCTATCATTTGGTACATGATGTTAATTCTTTTAGGTTACAAAATATGAGTTACTTTCATAAAAAAAAGTAGCAAGTATGAAGAAGGGGCTAAGTAGTAGCTACATCTACTTTAACACATCAGTGTATCAAACGTGTATACCGTCTTCACAGAGTGGACATTGGTGAGCAGTTTAGTGAAATGTAATGATTGCGTGTTCATAGTGAGACATAAATCAAGCGTGGTCATTTTCCCGGACAGAGTACTGTATTTCACTTTAAATTTGCATCTAATAAAGGCATAGTTGTCATATGGTTACCTGATGGCTTCTTCATCTATTTCTTTCTTTTCAAATCGCTCAATACTTCTTCTGGCCAATACGGTATCAATCAATCGCTGTTTGGGAGTTGATGAAGCACTGCTTGATTGGTGGCCTTGAAATATAAACATTTGTATTCCAAAGGTAAAATTATGTGTTTAGTAAATCAATACGAAATAATGTTTCAAAGATGTGAAGTCTGACGGATGAGAGATGCAATGTTATTACTACGTGAGCCCAATTTAATCAAAATCTTCGAACTTTTGCATGAAAAGCTGCTGATTTTGTCAACATAATCTCGTGTTGTATATTTTATGTGGCATTAAAATGTTGTATACCTTACGGATCACTAAACTTTTTCTCTTCTGCGCTGAGAGATTACTATAACTAGTCTTAGACACCAATGTATCCAGCAAGACATTTTAGGGAGAAAGGGTTATGCTGGCTCCATTAGCTGGGATATCACCATCAAGTTAAAGATGATTGTGGGTCCCTTGGCTATTTCCCAATATCCAGAATTTTTTTTATTCTGTTTGTGTTACTCACCTAAAATAATTCAGCACCATTATTCAGATTTTTACGAATACCTTCCTTTTCCCCAACGTATTCCAATTCCTACATTACAGATGGCAACTAAACTATGGGCTGTGTTGAGCAAATTGCCCATTGTAGCTTCCACAATTTTCCACTTGTCACACATTGCGAGATTCCCCAGCATCCCACATGGCATAGAATGTCGTTTCCATAATGCCCACTTGAAAGTAACTGATTGCTCCCACATTGTCATGGTCAGCACAGATTTTAGTTGTCAGAAAACGCTGGCCAAATTCTCGGTTTCTGAACAAGCTACCAATAAAATGTGTTGGATTGAGTAATGTAATATCATGTTTATTGCAGATACACAGACAATAAAATACAGACAATAAAATGTGATACATATACAGTTCATAGTCAATTAAAACAGCTGTAGATCAAAGAGCATAATGGGTGAGCAATTACACAAATGCCATTAAAAGACATAAGACAACAAGCTAAAACAGCAAAATGCAATCAATCATGAAAATCAGTTCTACAGATTTAAGAATGACTACGTGGGCAAGCAAGCTGTTGTGACAACAAAAAGGAACACATGGGTACAATCACAACGCTAGCTGGAGCTGGCAACCATGTAAAAACCATGCTAAGAACATGGAGCTCCACAGAGAATAAACCTCTGCAGAATCATGAGCAACACAAAAATGAAGTTTTAGTTAATCTGTTACAAAGTTACAGACCGTTGCCAATTATGAATAAAAGTTCCTAATGGCCAAATTACAAACCTAATACATGCATACTATTTCGCAGTATTTAAGGGCCTTCTTTCTCCTATGCAACGTAGTATGTATATCTGATCATCCACTCTGCATAACTGCCTTGACCCCAATGGCTTAAAAATGTTCCTAATTGTGTACATAGATTTTAAAATCTATTTCACCCTACTGATAAGAGGATGCTACAGGCCAAAGTTGCGAGATTAGGGGGGGTTCCCAGGATCTCACATCAGTGGGTGTAACTCTAATACATGGATACTTGTGAGATCATGAAAATATCAGCGAGTTGCTTAACTTCCTGAGTGGTGAGGTGTCACTGTGGGGTCAAGGGGTGGGCCTTGGCTCTGTTACTTTTTAGGTCTAGCCTGGGCAGAGCATGCGCTGTTCTGCGAGGCATGCTGTATTCTGGTACAGACTTGAAGCCCTGCCCACTCTCTGCCCATATTTGTCATTGGCTTGTGTCATTGTCCTTCATAAATGCTGGCTTCTGATTTGCTAATAGTCTTGTTAGTCGCTACCTAGTACCGCCTTGTCTTCATTTGTAACCTCCCATGAGGACTGGTCCTTTTACTTCTGATGTTACATGGTATGTCTTATTTATTCTGTAAGCACCATTTTCATTAATGAGTTTCTCCTACTGCAGGCACGACATTCTTTTCTGCCACATTCAGCGCGACATGCGCGCTTTCACTTTCTAAGCAGCCCGGGACAATAGTAGCCGCTTCTTTGAAATGAAATAGGTCTCGCATTTACAAGAGTTTGAGTTAATTCTAAATGACAATGCCTTTAATTTGTATGTTAATTATCAAAACAGATAAATAAAAGGCATTGTCATTTACATTGCCAATAGTGTAAACTCTCGCAAATGTGAGACCTATTGCATTGCAAATGCTTGTTAATGTTTATCTGTGGTGGCCTTGCAGAGACTATGAAAACATCCTTGTGCTGTTATACACAGAGGACACCAAACGTCTTTACCAGACACCAATAGGACTGCAGCATTCAATAGATGCACGTTGTGCTTACCAGCAAGCCAACAGACTACCCAGCAACCACTCTAAAAAGCCATTTCTTTTAAAAACCAAGTAATAAATATATATGTTGACTTGAAAAAAGTGGTCAGTTATTGCTATCTTGTGGTATGGACTGATAATTAACTGTAGAGGTCACTCATAGTAGAGCCTAGAAAGCTGAATGCTACTGCAAATGTGATTGGCCATGCTACATGTAACAAGAAATGTGCAATCTGGTGTTAGAATATAGGAAGACGTTTGGCTCTGGTTAGCTTATGCAGCATCTAACTGTTGACTAGTTGTTTGCAGGGATTGGAATAATGTGGAGGTAACCTGTGAAGCAAAGCATTGAAGTCATGCAAGTCTACTCCATTTAGGATATTTTGATTAGAGATTGCCTTGTGCTTGGCCTCTGCACCAGTGCGATAGACAACACTATTACGATTCTTTGATACGCATTGAAGGAAGCAGGAGGCCTAGTATAGATATCTGGCTCTGCAGTAGACAATGATCTCTCGGTATATTAATCAGTGGCTCTGGATGATACTTTAGTGACTATCCTAGGGGAGCAGTTGTAATCCAAATATGCTGCAGAAGTTGCTAAGGTCCCATGTATGGGAGTGGCATTACCCAAATGGTGCCCAATTGCTTGAAACTAAGGCCTCATGCAAGAGTACAAGGAGAATTTAGCACATGGGGTGCCCTCGACTCCAATAGCGTGCTGAAGATAAATACTGTTTCCTTGGTCAAATACCATTTTAAACAGAATGGGAGCTTTCACTGGCTTATCTAAGAGGGTGAATCTCTAGGGTATGTGGTTGTGGAAAGGGAATTTTTTTTTTTTTTTTTTTTTTCTTTCTTTTGTTTTTTTTTTATGTTGCCATGGGGATACGAGATGTTCGATGACCTCCCTCAGTCGGTTTGCTAGTATCTTGGAGTATAGCTTTGAGTCAGAGTTTATGAGTGAAATAGGTCTATATGAAGATGGAAGCTGGGGGGTTTCCCGTGTTTTGGGAATATCGCTATATTAGTGTGTTTCCAAGACTCTGGTGTAGCTGAGTGATGTTGTACCCCTAGAAACAGGTCTAATAAATAGGGTAGTATCTGTTTGCCCAACACCTTATATAACTCTAGGGGGATCTTGTCAGGACCAGCCGCCTTCCCATTAGCTAGGTCCGACAATGCAGTCTCTAATTCTACCGTTGTAATTTCTTTCTCCAGTTCTTCTCTACCTACTCGATCGAGTATTCTAGATAGCTTCCATAGGTTGATGTGACACAGCAGACGTAGCCAGGATATGACTTAAGTGTATTTATTAAGATAGATAAGTCCATAGTATAGCCCCACCAGGAGCAGCCTGCTAGCTTCTCAGCCCATCCTCTCAACTGTCTCTCTCACACACCAACATTCTAGTCAGGTCATCATTCCACATGGAACACTCACACTGGCTGAGCAGCTAGTTACAATATACAGGAGAACAGTAAACCTTATATGAAGATACTACAATATCTCCCTTCTTTCCAATTGACAATAAATAAAGAACACTAAAAGTAGATAGTAACTAAACACAAAATATAAACAAAAGATAAATAGTCCAAAACCCAAGGGTAAGATGAATTAAACATACCACAAAAGGGAACCAGACTATAAAACGAAAAGAAAAGGATAAGAAAAGGATGAATAATAAGAATGAACTATCACCATCCTCCTCTTATATTAAGAATTTAAAGAAAACATTAAATTCACACACAATCCCCAACCTCCTCCTTTAATGAGACACAAAAAAAACGTTAAACTACCAGACGGAGATTGGAAACCCCACACGAGATACTCATGAAAGAAAACACAGAGAATCAACATAGAGAACAATTACAAATACTCTAGACATTGAAAAAAACATACAGGAACAAATATACTATGGGTGGATCTCACCCATCACTAAACGTAGGAGGGACTAAGACCCCCTTCACTCTGAGTATATGGGACTAACACCCAATACCAATAACCTAGGTGGGACTAACACCCCCTAACCACGAAATGTAAATGGGACTAACACCCATTAACCACAAGCTAGGTGGGACTAACACCCCCTAAACACTAGGTGGGACTATCACCCCCTAAACACTAAGTACATGGGACTAACACCCATTAACCAAAAACTAGGTGGGACTAACACCCCCAGATGGGACTGACACCCCCTAAACACAAAGTGTATGGGACTACCACCCATAACGCAGGTAGGACTAACACCCCCTAAAAACTTAGTTAGGACTGAAAACCAATACTACTTACATGGGTGGGACTAGTACCCCCTATACACTGAGTGAAAATGTAGCTAATAAACAAACTCCAAAGTCACGTCTAAAATAACAGAAAAATGACTTTAAGAAAAACAAATGCATAACATATTATCAAGATACACACCCGGTGTCCATAACAGATGATCAGTCCGATCACATAAAGATCAAGAAATGACTCTAACACTGAACCACAAATGTTGTCGACTAATGACAACAAAAACACACAAACCATATGCAGTTAAAGCAATTAAATGCGCACTCTGAGCATATTATAACAAAAATGTCACAGGTGTGCCTGTGACCGCAATAATAACAAAGAATAAGCATTGCGATGAACAAAATAGTACTTTGTACGAACAAAATAGTACTTTGTACGAGCTCCAGAAAACATGTGACAGGAACATGCATTCTATAGTTCCAAGAGACTTGCCGCTAGAAAGTACCTCGTAGACTTGCCACCAGAAAGTACCTCCGAGAAAATACCGTTTCCACTGAAGAATGAAGAACAAAGTACTCGGCAGCAGGTTGCTGGAAAATTTCAACTCGCGGTCAACTTAGAAAATTCAGGTTGATGAGAAGCCATCTCATCGCGAGGTTGCTGGATACTTTCAACTCGCGGTCAACTTTATTTAGAAAACAAAACGTGGTTGGCAAGTTCCTGTAGAACAATATAAGGAGACACAAATTTCCAAAGTACAATGCCTAAATCCGCCACCTCCAAAATGGCGGGATGCACAAGAGACGCATGCCGGGTGGCTAACGGCACGCACCGGCTTCAAAAGACTCAAATGCAGCTCCGAACACCACAAGAGATAAAGACGTCATGGCAACTTGAAGTGGGGCTCCGCGCGACATAGATCATGGTAGGTTCCGCGAGCCAATTTGAATTTTTAAAATGAAGCGCAACCGTAATCTATTGCCAGCTATGTAGAGAGAATACCTGACAAACTTTAAAAGCATAAAAAAAAAATGTACTATTACCGCATCCCATATGATTTAGACAGAATGTATTCTCCTCATCCAGATGGCTCAAAACGGCAGTTCAACAAAAAGAATAAACGGTCACATTTCATTTTTTCCGCTCGTTGGCTTAAACTTGGCAGCTTGCATACCGCATCCCTTACAATTTAGACAGGAAATCGATAACGTAACGTTGTCTCCACACTTGAGCCATTCGCCGAAACACACACCTCCTCGCTCTTTGTCCTCACCCGGGACCACTCAAAGAAGCAATGAGCCCGATCCTTGCCGTGATCTCCACATCAAAACGAACCACATTCTTGAGGACACAAACAGTGAACACGAGGGCCCAATCCACGCCCCTGAACCGATGTGCTCCTTTCCTGGTGTAGATCGCCACACCAAAACACCATATTTTAACACCGGGGCCCGATTTTTGCCCCCGAACATTTTCCCAAAAGGTCATCCATTAGTTGAAGCTGATGGTGAACAGCCATTTCACTAGTGAGTCCACAGGGGAACTTCTCACGATGGAGACACTCTCTCCAAACAACAAAACAGCAATGGTAGTCACCAATTGGCTTGTTAGCAGAGGTACATTGTCCTTGAATACTGGAGCATTAAGGTTAGTAGTTGTACTGGCCCTCCACAGACCAGCAGGTACATCTCCTTCACGACTGTCAGAGGTGCCAACAATAATCATAAGACACCTTGCTTGGTCGCGAAAACATCCACAAAAGACGCTGGGAAAGAACACCTTGAAGTAGATACAGTGCTGCACTCAGGAACCACTTGCAGCTCCACTCCTCACTCCACCTGGCACACAGAGGTTTGGGCGACCGGTGTTGTGGTCACTGGTGGGGCTCACGGTGCCAGGAGAATCCGCCAGATGAGGAGTACTTTTCTTTACGCCAACATTTCTTCAAGTCACACCAGTTTAGTTACACACCAGTCTTTTAGGTTACACGCACGGTTTCTTTAGTCCAACTCGTCGCCAAATGAAGTGACCTGGTTCCATAGGTTGATGTGACACAGCAGACGTAGCCAGGATATGACTTAAGTGTATTTATTAAGATAGATAAGTCCATAGTATAGCCCCACCAGGAGCAGCCTGCTAGCTGCTCAGCCCATCCTCTCAACTGTCTCTCTCACACACCAACATTCTAGTCAGGTCATCATTCCACATGGAACACTCACACTGGCTGAGCAGCTAGTTACAATATACAGGAGAACAGTAAACCTTATATGAAGATACTACACTCTGGTTCCGGTAACCACTCACTGAGAAAATTTTTCGTGTCTCTTGTAGATAGATGTTCATTATCATTTTGGTATAGTTTTTGGTAATATTTTCGAAACACATCTACAATATCTTGAGGGGAGGTGTACTGTTGGCCCTCATATTCGATATTCTTTATTTTATTGTATGTTTGTTTTTGTCTAGTTTTAAGAGCTAATTGCCTCCCTACTTTTTCCCCTGCTTCATAAATTCTATCTCTATTGGCTTGATATATTTCCGCTGCTTTTTGAGTTAGCGAGCTATTAATTTCTGTTTTTAAAATCAATAATTTTTGCAGTGTATCAGAGGTTGATATTCCTTGCTGAATTTGTTTAGCATGTACTATTTCCAGGTTAATGAGTTCCGCGTTAAGTTGTTTATTAATACTATCTTGAGTTTTCTTACGGTTAGCTACAAACGCTATAGTCTCTCCTCTAATTGCTGCCTTAAAACAGTCCCATACACTGAATCTGGGTGCTCTATATTGATTACAATCAAAGAAAGATTGAGCATATGATGTAATATGATTAATATAGTCTGGGTTAGTAAGAAGCTTTCGGTCAAATGACCATTGGATATTAGGTCTATTAAAACTATCCAATTCAAAAATTAACGTAAGTGCATTGTGGTCAGAGATGGTTTTGGGGGATTTAATTATGTCTATTAGGACTGTCTTATGTAATGATGTCATAATGTAGTCTAATCGAACATACTTGTTGTGGGGATAGGAATAATAGGTGAAGCCGTTATCATTCTGCTTCAAGATGTCCCAAGTATCCATTAAATCGTGACTATCCATCAGATGGGATACTGCCCTGTAGACTTTGGGTTTACGGCCACTATAATTCTGTGGGAGTCTATTGTTTACTAGTTTTTCAATATTTATATTAAAATCCCCACACAGGATAAGTGGGCCGGCCCAGGAAGCCAGTTCTAATTCAAGTTCGATAAAGAGTTGTGGGTCATCCAAATTAGAGCCATAGAGTGAACAGATGGTTATATCCGATTCTAGTTGAACCACAACCCACCTGCCATGTTTGTCGACAAGTCAGCGTCTAGGACTCCCCAAACCGGGTCTTGCCAAGATAGCGACTCCCCGTATTTTAGACGTTTGAGATGTTGCTGCTATCAAATTAAATCCAGGAATTTTTAATAAATTTTTATCACATCCAGCTATGTGGGTCTCCTGAATACAGAGGATGTCGACAGGATCCTGACGTAACAATTGAAAAAGTTGGGCCCTTTTTCTCCCATCATTGAGACCCGCTACGTTCCAACATCGCAATTTTACTCTCCCCATTCAAAACTATTCCCCATTGAACCGGTACCATCTATGTAACATAATTTGCACCACCACCAGCCAACTTTAAATTCGATATTTACATTGATATTCCTCTCCCAGTTCTGATTAATCAAAATAAATAATATAGAACTCCAATCACTTAAAGAAATTAGAGTAACCAAAAAGCCTTTAAAGTTTCTTATACTACAGATCAAGCTCATTTTTGCATTTTTTTCCCCCGTTTCTTCCTCCCCCTCCCCCTCCCCCCCTTCCCCCTCCCACTCCCTCCAGACCCCTGCAACCCACCCCCCACCCTCCCCCACCCGTAATGTGAGGCAATTAGACTCTATAAGAGTCTTTAGTGATGGAGAGACGCTCCCAAACCAGACTTAGACTGAAGATAAACATAGAAAACATAGAAAAAAAAAAAAAGGAAGAAAAAGAAAGATAATAAGGAAAATATAGAGAGGCATATAGAGACGAATTGATCTAATGTAGATATGTATCTATATAAAATCTCAGTAATGTCCAATACGCTCTCTATTCTCCTCTCACTATTCTCAAGTCTCAAATCCAGCATCCGAGTTCTTTGTTTTCTCTATTTCTCAACCGATGACCACTTAAAGAGTCATCTATACTGGCTTTATCGCTAGTAAGCCATTAAGTGAGACTGTCTAAAAATTCTTTGGCTTTTATTTCAGAAGTGAAAAATTTGATCTGGCCATTGTATAGAACTTTCAATTTGGCTGGGTTGTTAAGGTAGACTTGTGCTTTCTTCTCCATAAAGGGTTTGATAAGTTGTCGCAGGCGCCACCTCCTTTCCACCGTAGTGTGGCAAAAATCCGGTCTCACAAAATAGGAGATGGAAGCCCTAGTCCGTCGAGCTTCTGGCCTGACTCTATCTGAAATAGCTTGTCGGAGAAGAAAGTTTCCAAAAAATACAAGGACTGCTCGTGGATAATTTCCTTGCTTCCTAGTGGGTTTCAAGGTGATTGGAATTCTATGCACCCGTTGCACCTCAAGCTCCCAGTTCCATGAAGAGAGCTCAGGAAGTGTATCTTTAAAGAGTTGGATGATGAAGGCTCGGATATCAGTACCTTCAATATTTTCAGGTATTCCAAGGACGCGTAGGTTGTTACGTCGTAGGCGATTTTCCATGTCCTCGAGCTTCCATCTGACGTCACTTAGTTCTGCTTCATGTAGTTCAACTTGTTCCTGTGTGGCTGTAGCCTCTGCCTCATTAATGACTATACGGTCTTCCATTTCTGTCATTCTGGTGTTGAAGGTGTTAACTGATCTTGACAATTTACGCACTACACCCTGAACCTTATGTAGAGATAATTGTGCTTTGCGTCCATCCCTTGATGTTTCTTCTCGATGGGAGGCGATAGCCTGGAGGACTGTATCCATCACCGTGGAGAGCGTAGCATCCTGTTGATGTGGAGAGCACCGTTGTGTCGGTCGGGAGCCGGTGGCATGTTCTTGAGACCCCAATGCAATAGAGGGGGAGTAATCCCAAGTCAACCCCTGGGCCCTTTTCTTCCGTATGGTAGCTCTTTTATTTTCCCTGGATTCTGCCGTTCTCACCTCGTGGTCACTTTCCGTCTCGGAACCAGTGTTAGTTTCAATATCAAGTTCAGAGTCATCTGACCATCTTGCATCTTCTATCCCTTCTGATATTGAGTAGAAGTCTGAGGGATCCCTGTCGGTGTCGGTAGGATCGGGGGTTATCTCGTCTCCATCGGTTTTCTCCTTGCCATCAGGAACCTCCAGCAAATCCCTCAGTTTTTTTGAAGTGTCTCTAAGATCTGATGTCCCCAGATCACTCTCTAGAGCATTGCATATGGGCTGGTATTGCGGTGTTTGCCCTTCCTGCACAGCCACAGTCATTGGGGTTTTACGGACCGTTGGTATAGCTTCAAGTACTGTTACCGGTGCTGGCGCTAGTAAGCCTGCTGAAGTGGTCTGTATCAATAATGTTGAAGAGGCTAACGAGACAGTAGAAAAAACAGGAGTATCACATAAGGAAAGATTCTCCATACCTTGTATTCCAGCATTAGGGTCTGCCCCAGCCTTAGAGTCTAGTATTCCTGCCAATGCAACTGTAGGCTCCTTGCATATCACAGAGCTGTCCTCTCCTATAGTTATAGAAGCATTTGTACTAGTGTTCATTATTTCCATATCCTCGGATATGCCATTCTGACTTTGCCCACTAGGTGTCACTGTAGACCCTGGAATAGCTCTCAGGATATCCGCAGTTGATGGAAGAGCTGCTGGTTTCTGTGATGGGGGGACCGGGGTCTGGACCGGAGCAGACACTGGAGCGGGAGTCTTTCGGAGCAGTTCAATCACAGATGGACCAGCTACAGGCGTATTCGGCTGTTGTCTTGAGCCCTTTGCTGATTTTCCAACTCCCGCGTCGAGATCGGTAAAATCGCCGCTGCCCTCCAAACGTGTGCCGCCTCGCTTTGCAACCAACTCCTTGTCACGAAGAGCCTGCTTCGCTGCTTCGCTGCTCTAGTCTTGGCTGCAGCAGCGGCTATCGTAGCGGCGTTTTTCGGAAACTTTTTTCAATGTGGTTTTTATTGTGCTGCCTTGGAGGGTTTGAGAAAGCAAATCTATTCTTAAGAATAGTAGAATTAATTCAATGGCAGACATTTCAAATGGAATTTTAATATGGCTTTAAATATGTGATGGTATTTATTATTGTAAATGTTTTATATTTGATTATAACACCTCAAATGGCAGTGAATTGCACTTTTATCATAATACTCAAACTAGCCCACATCACAAAGTTGATCACAACAGTCCTGCTCATCAATGTGTGTTACACTGTTGCCGTACTCATGTGGAGGCTTTGCAGAGTAAGAACAGAAAAGCTGGAATGGCAGGTACACATATTCTGAGAGCTTTTTCTAAATGTGCATACTTTTGAGACTGTTTTATGTAAGAAGCATCACTGCACTTAACTCCCACGTGATGAAATATGCAATTAAGTAATACAAAATGTCTAACCTTTTTGAGTCTTTTGATTTTGCTAAAGCTCCAAATATAATAAACTTGCTTATAGGGGCTCCCAGGCAGCCCTTTTCATCCATTGGTCTGTTATGGTTAAGTTCATATTTCTCTTCCACCCACTACAGTCAACAGGCTAGGACACCGGTACAGCCCACTCCAGCTACTGGCTTACCTCTCTGCGAGTGATGACATGCCGCTCTTGACATGCAAAAAGCAGTCGCCTATGTACAGTTTTGTATAAACCATTCACACACATTGGCAAAGCCAAATGTTGGCAGCCGACGCCAAGCCTATTGGCTTTGCCAGTGCTTGTTAGCATCCGATTCTTATTATTGGAACGTGTGATGTGTTTAGCAAATGTTTCTCACAAGTGTTTGAACAGACATATATTGTTCCTCAAAAACTCTACCAAATGTACATTTCTTAGGCCTCACAGTGTTATCGTCAGAGCTCATACTCACTGATCCGCAGAATCTCAGCATAGCCCTGCCTCAATGACTCCACCCCAGACTGGCCGCTTTGCTTCTCTACTTCTTTTGGAAGTTCCTTGCCATACAGGTATAAGTCGATTAATGCTGCCTTTGAAGATCTATTTATGAGCACATTCTGAGAAGGTGGCACCTACGGGAAAATACAATAAAATATACACGACTCGATGATGCAGGATGCTGAATCTCACCAGCCACGACCAACACGTTAAGTTCTGCATAGTTTCAAACACCATCAACCTCCAATTTTCAAATATATCATCTTTTTATTCACTATTTTATGTTTATGTTTTGTTTTTAAAGGCTTTAAGTTATAGCTCCATTTAGTGATTGGCTGCTATATGAATTTGTAATCCATGTTCATGCAAGCTACATGTATGATACTTTCATCTTTCATTAACTCAGAGTCATGTCATGTACTCGTGGTTTATGATGGATTATGGCCATGGCTCTATTGAATGTTCAACTCTGTAAATACATGCTCTTCTATGAATACATAGATGACGATTCATTCTCAAGGTTGATTTAGAGTAATATGGAAAATGCAGAAATTATTGTTAAAATCTACAGGAGCTCCATCTTTGCTGAGACTGGGCGGGATGGCGTCAGATAGTAGGACACCGGCCATCACATACAACACATGATCGCAGGATATCTGCTGGGAAAGCCATAGCAGCCAGCTCACTATAGCATAGAATATGGGCCAGGTCTCTACTCATGCGCTTCTGGATCACTATAATCACTGAATAATAGAAACAGGTAGCTAGACACTGCACCATAACCTCCCCTCTCCACACATGTCCCAGTATATAATCTGTTTATTTTAGTAGTAGTAGTTTTTATTGCTTTAATGATTCAGTCTAAGCATCCACACGCTAGTCATATGTTCTCATGACTCTTGCGTAGGGGTTCGTAGGCATGCCATAGTAACGGCAGACTGTACTCTGTATAAGTGCCAATAACAATAATTCTTGGACATTACCTGTGCATGCATTATTCTTATGTTTTATTCAAATGCTACAATAATATAGCTTTAGAGAAAAAATGAAATTCCCTTAGTGAATGAGTTCACATAAGCAAGTCGTTGCTTTGCTCAACAGAGACTTAAAGACAACCTTTTCTACAGGGTTGTGTTTTCTGTAGGCTATTGTATAAAGCAGATTTACTAATGCTGATATACCATGTTACGCACTTGCTTATACAGAGCCAAATTCTACCCAAAAGCGGAGTGTGACGATCATACCTTCTCATGATGATGCAATCCGTAAACCAACAGAAGCAAAATCATGCAGACTATCCTGTAACTAATAGCCCTCAATAAAGGTTTCAGCCATGCATCAGACTATCAGAAGTTTCTAATTTTGACAAAACATGGTGTTTCTGGCAGATCTTCTGGTAGACCATTCTTTAAGTGCTAAACTAAGATCCTCTCAGGCCTTCCATCTACTGTTCTTTCTTCTATTTATCGATGTGAACCTGAGTGCCGACACATCTTAGGTTCATACACTCCCATCCGCCTTTTGAGCCCACCTTCAACCAGTGCAGATCTCCAAGCTGTGGCCCACCTAGATGGAGACCCATGTCTCGTTTTCAGGGATTAATGAGAGCTCTAATATCTCTGTTCTGAACAGAGTATCGGTTTGTCAACATTGCTTCTGTGATAAGGCCACAAACGATCATTTAATATCAGAGCCTGAATTAAGTATGGAGTGTGTTTTCTACTCTAAGTATTGGCTTTAGTATAGTGTAAGCATGAGGTGGCAGACAACAGATTGATACATGAGCGACACAGATCTACAAACATCAACAAACATCTAGGCATCGAAGCACGTAGAGCTGCGATCTAAGAGAATCATCTGCAGCTGGGTTATCCGCTTCAGTGGACCGTATGATGGCGCACATGTGACCCGTAGCAAATCAATCACTCAATTAATCAGGGGTTTATAAAGCGCGCTACTCACTTGTGAGGGTCTCAAGGTGCTGGGGGTGCAGCTCCAGATTAGTCGAAGAGCCAGGTCTTGAGGCTTTTCCTGAAGGTGTGCAGAGTGGGGGAGCGTCTGATGTTGACTGGGAGTTCATTCCAGGTCTTTGCTACGACGTAGAAGAAGGCTCTTCCGCCTGCTCTGGTTCTGTGGATGTGTGGGGTCTCTGCCAGGGCGAGGTCAGCGGAGAAGAGGTTCCGTTTGGGCACGTGGAAGGAGACTCTTTCGTTGAGTTATTTGGGTCCGATGTCATGGAGGGATTTGTAGGCGTGGGTGAGTAGCTTGAATGTTACTCTCTTCTCGATGGGGAGCCAGTGGAGGTCTCGTAGGGTGCGGGGTCATGTGCTCGTGTTGTGGGGTTCCAAGGATGAGTCTGGCTGCGGTGTTCTGGATAGTTTGGAGCTTGTGTAGCAGGGTTGTGTTGATTCTAGCATAGAGGGCGTTACCGTAGTCCAGTCTGCTGGTAACGAGTGCATTGGTGACGGTCTTTCTGCATTCAGGGGGATCCACTTGAAGGTCTTGCGGAGGATGCAGCGGGAGTTAAAGCAGGTCGAGGTGACGGCGTTGATCTGGCGGGTCATGGTGAGGGAGGAGTCTAGGCTGATGCCGAGGTTCCGGGCGTGGTCCGTCAGGGTGGGTGGGTTTACGAGGGCAGGGGGCCACCAGGAGCTGTTCCACACTGTGGAGGAGGGTCCAAGGACGAGGACCTCTGTCTTCTCCGAGTTCAGTTTTAGGCAGCTGTTGCTCATCCAGGCTGCAACGTCTTTTACCTTCTTGGAAGCTGAGTCTGGTGTCTTCGGGGTTTCGCGTGAGAGAGAGGATGAGCTGGGTGTCATCGGCGTAAGATACTATGCTGAGACCATGCTGTCTGACGATGGTGGCGAGGGGGGCCATGTAGATGTTGAAAAGTTTGGGGCTGAGCGATGATCCTTGGGATACTCCACAGTTGATTTCTGTAGGTTCGGAGAGGAAGGGAGGGAGTCTGATCCTTTCTACCGGAGAGAAAGGAGCGGATGCAGTCGAGGGCGATTTCTCGTATACCGGCGTCATGGAGTCTGGCTGCGAGAGTGCGGTATGAGACAGTGTTGAAGGCTGCGGAGAGGTCTAGTAGGATGAGGGCTGCAGTGTGGCCCTGGTCGAGTAGCATGCGGATGTCATCGGTGGCGGCGAGGAGGGCGGTCTCGGTGCTGTGGTTGCTGCGAAATCCGGACTGGGAGGAGTCGAGGATGGCGTTCTCTTCAATGAAGGTTGTCAGCTGGGCGTTGATGAGTCTCTCTGTAACTTTGGCTGCGAAGGGAAGGAGAGAGATGGGCCGGTAGTTTTTCAGGTCCGTCGGGTCGGCCGAGGGTTTCTTGAGGAGGGGCTTGGCCTCTGTCTGCTTCCAGTCGTCAGGGAAGATGTCGGATTTGAGGGAGGCGTTGATGGTCCGGCCTAGTTCGGGTGCTATGGCGGCAGCAGCTCTGCGGTAGATGTGCGGTGGGCAGGGGTCCGTGAGGCCTCCTGAGTGGGTGTTCTTCATGGTCGTGGTGCTGTCTTCAGTGGTGGCGGGTTTCCAGGTGTTGATGGTCAGCTGGTTGTCAGTGGTGGAGAGAGGGGTGGTTTCAAGGGTCTGTTCACTGAAGTTGTCGTAGAGGGCCTTGATTTTCAGGTGGAAGTAGGAGCTGATTTTGTTGCAGAGGTCCTGGGATGGAGTGACGTCTGTGGCTTCGCTGTGGGGTTTGGTGAACTGCTGTATGACGTTGAAGAGTTCTTTAGCGTTACTTGCGTTGGAGTGGATTTTGTTCTTGATAAAGGTCCTCTTGGTGGCTCCTTTGTGCTGGTGGTATTCGTTCATGGCGTTCCTGTAGATGTTCTGGTCTTCGGTGGTTTTCCTGTTCCGCCAGAGTTTTTCGAGGAATCTGCAGGAGCGCCTGGCTTCTTGGAGATCGGTGGTGAACCAGGCGAACTTCAGGGGGCGTTGATTGACAGGGAGGACGAGGGGTGTGAGCTTGTCAGCGCAGCCGGAGATCCAGAGCTGTAGTTCTTTGGCTGCGGAGTTGGCATCAGTCGTGGCTTTAGTCCGAGGTTGGCACGGTTGTCTAGGAGAGTGGTGGAGTCGGGGGTCATTGCGGTTGTCGAGGGGGTAGTTTAGGTCTCCAATGAGAATGTAGTCCGTGGAGGCAATGGCTTGGGGTGCGACGAGGTTGGTAATGGTGGTGGCAGAAGAGGCGCGAGGCCCGGGTGGTCTATAGACGAGTGTCCCGCGCAGCGTGGTTCTGGGGGTAGTTTGGATCTGGAAATGGAGGTGATCTATGTTGGAGAGGGGTCACTCGTGCTGGAGGTGCAGAGTTGGAGAGAGCTTTTGTGTGCGATGGCGAGTCCTCCTCCTGGGCCATTGGGGCAGTCCTTTCTTTGGATTTTGTATCTGTCGGGGATGGCGGTAGCGATGTTGGGGCCGGAGGCAAAGAGAACATGTTGATGCATCCAAGGTAATGCGAACACCTTCAGACAGTCCTGGGAGTTTTGGCCAACAGACTTTTGCCTGATGGGATTTTTAAGCCTATTCTTACAACAAGTCAAAGAATGCAAAGTTCTGTTTGCTAAAACGGAATTCTCTGAAGGTGTCACACATGACACCAGGTATCTTATGCATATGAATATATGGTGAAAAAAATATATACACGTCCTCCTTGCAATGTGGCATGTCTTCGCTTTGAGGAATGCAAAAACAACAGTTGATGGACAGAATGCAGAACAATGTCATACATTCACCCCAGTACAGAGATCTGGGCCTAAATCCATCGTTTTTTTGCTCACCATGCCGTTCCAGTTTGAACCCAGCCATATGCAAATCAGTCTTGACCCTGTGCCTCATAGGTACAGTCCAGCCCGAACTGCCAAGCCAGGTCCTCCCTGGACTGGAACCAAGCATCCTAGGACCAGTTTTGGGGTTTCATCCCTCTTCAGCAAGGATAGCTTGATTCCAGTGACATGGAGAGCACAGGACCCACGTCTGGGCATACCCTTCCCACTTGGGGTGACAAATGCAAAAACAATAGTTGATGGACAGAATGCAGAACAATGTCATACATTCACCCCAGTACAGAGATCTGGGCCTAAATCCATCGTGTTTTTTGCTCACCATGCCGTTCCAGTTTGAACCCAGCCATATGCAAATCAGTCTTGACCCTGTGCCTCATGGGTACAGTCCAGCCCGAACTGCCAAGCCAGATCCTTTCTGGACTGGAAACAAGCATCCTAGGACCGGTTTCGGGGTTTCACCCCTCTTCAGCCAGGATAGCTTGATTCCAGTGACATGGAGAGCACGGGTCAAGACTGATTTGCATATGGCTGGGTTCAAACTGGAATGGCATGGTGAGCAAAAAGATGGATTTAGGCCCAGATCTCTGTACTGGGGTGAATGTATGACCTTGTTCTGCATTCTGTCCATCAACTGTTGTTATTGCATTAGCTTTGGGGAAAGCACAGAAAGCCTCTTCATGACAAGTTGACATTGTATTTTTGTACTTTAAGGTCTGCACATTTTTTCAGTTCCACAAATTCTGAATACAAAGGTGTCCCCTGAGCAACATTTGTAAGTATTTTTATTGAGTTTGTACATTTGAAAGT
Organism: Triturus cristatus; assembly: GCF_964204655.1. Taxonomy (NCBI): domain Eukaryota; kingdom Metazoa; phylum Chordata; class Amphibia; order Caudata; family Salamandridae; genus Triturus; species Triturus cristatus. The sequence goes on along the minus strand of NC_140582.1, from coordinate 805,295,214 downwards.
GTATATTCCAAACGCAAAATAACTTTCCAATAAATCTGTTTAATGCTAGATGTAAGACCACAGAGGCATGCTAAGCCAGCGTTTCTTTCGGCCAATGCACTGTCTGACCTGAATCATTTTAGTTAAATCCAGATCTCTGACCTGAATCATTTTAGTTAAATCTAGATTTCCCCTCTGTTGGCACCAAACCAATAACAGCGAAGGCCGTTCAATTACTAGAGGGAGGAAGCAGAGGTCCCTCGCTGAAGCTTGACTCAACAGCTGATCCAGTTTCAAACAGGGCAAGTACACTTCTCACAGCACAACTTTCATTGCTTATTACCTCTACTACGTTTTGCATATTTAAATGATGCGCTAGAACTTTCATAAAGCCAAACCCAAAAGAACTCAGTTTAGATGAATTCTTCAACTAGAAACGTACAATAATGCCAACACTGTTCACCGCGCTTTCATAGGTCTTCTATGAATCTCTATAAAATAATTATACGAATACATCAACCAAAAAAAAAAAATCATAATTTCACCCTGTTCAGGCAGTCACTCGACGACTGCTTCCCCCACTCTCTGCGGAGATCCAGCAGAATGTGGGCATTAATGGAGGAATATATATGGGGGAGCTGCAATGGGGTCAGCAGAAGAGATCTGTCCACAATGTGTTGCTCTCAGATTCTGACTGATATGTCCTTCTGCAGCCCAGAAATTAGAAATATATGTTTCATTTTTCTTAAAAAGGAATCATTACCAGTACACTTTGTTCCTCAACAGATATTGAAAATTGCAAGTCACACCAACAGTTTACATGAAGTTTATATTCAACATCATTTCTTGGGATCCAGTTTGGCCTCCTCTGCACTAAAGAATTCCCAAGGTAAGCAATGAATCTGCAAGTTTTCAAAGCTTGTTGATGTTCTCCTGGTGTTGGAAGGGGCACGGCATATGACTTACTGCTGAGTTTAAGCTGCTGTCTGAACATCCACGCAACACTAAAGTAATTTTTTTCAGAGAAGGAATTGGGTGCCTTAGAACACTGAGGCCCTCGTGATTATGACGGTGGCAGAGTGTCCAGGTGGAGGAATACTGCTCACCATCCGAAAATACTGGGCCACCTAAACACCGGACCCAGTTTAGCCAGGTGCAGAAATGCACCAGCTAAAACCACAGCAGGAGAGGGGCTGTGGGTCCAGACCGGTATCCTGCTCATCCCTTGCAGCAACAGGTGGGGGGCGACAACGTACCTTAGCAGGAGCACCGATTCCTTTCTTGTTGGATATCCTGCCTGCCCCCTCCAACTGGCACCTGCTCTGAGCAGGTGCTGAATGGCAGTGGAAAAGTCCCTGGAATCTGCAAAATGTGGATTTTCACCAGGTATTTCTAGGTCTACTGGGTTATTTCCAACTCAGAATGGCCACATTTAAGGGTAGTGATACCAGAAGGAATGGGTGAGTCTAGGCCCAGTGTCTCCACACCTAAGTCTGGCCAACTTGCAAGGAGAAGAGGATAACACAGCCCAAACAATGTTAAAAAACAAGATGTTGCCCATTCAGAAAATTGATGTTGAGATTATCCTATACTGATAGGGGTAATGAAGCAGTTCCTTGTATCCACTAATGTACATCTTTTACTCAGCCTCCCAGGTTGTTGAAGCGGCGAGGTTATTCACCTACAAAGTGGCCAAGTTAGTTTGCAGCTAGCTCCCAAATTTCAAGAGGCGTGCAGATGTCTTACAGTAAAACGGTAGAATGAATAAATATCCCTATAGCTAAGAAAAATTCAAAAGCAACTACTGCGCTTTTGGCACAGACTGTTGTTTAATTACATTTGGCCTCTTTGTTGTTTTTATCATGTCCTTCACACCGGGCGGCATTTTGGAAACCCCAAGTATCTGTAGTTTGGTGCTTCCTAGGGACACCCATATCTATTACACAGAGGCAGCATACTGACTATCTCGGGACTTCCTTGGCAATCAAGTGTGTGAATATGGTTGCCTCAGTCATCTGTGACCATGTTCCTTTAGGGCATAGGATTGTCTACCAGATGTTGCAGATGGCAGCTGAAAAACTTCCTCTCCTTGAGGCAAACATGCCCACTGAACAGAGTCACACATGCAGAGTCAAATACTGGGATCTAACATCACTGTCACTTCTCACCTCCATTCCCTCCTGCTGCAAATAAAACGATAAAAGGAATCTGCCTCTGCAAAAAGTAAGCTCACCGCAGGGTAATTTTTATAATTTGCTTATAACTTCTTTTCCTACCCAAGTCACTCTCTGTCAGTACTTCTCTAAGATTCTCTTTGATTCCTCTCTAGTATGATTGTTTTACAACCACTACCCATTCTAACCTCATAGGTGGTGGACATCTATGTCTACGTTTTTTAAGTAAGACTGGTTCCTCCAATGAAATATGTGATCCCTATTTCCACTCATCCATAAAGGGTAATCCCTTTTATTTTACTAGAACTCTCACCCACACAACCCTGCATTATCTTTGAATTCTTGTCCAGTTGCCTGCTACTACCTGATGGGCTCAATCAACCCTTGACCTCTGCAGGGTGAAAGGGGAGGTCTTTGGTTTTTATTTTTTCGGTATTGTTGCTACATTTATTTGAGGGACCCTCAACTATATTAAAAACAACTTTAGATGTGGTATGAGTGTATGATTTCTCCCACACATTATCAGGTCGACATGTTTCAGCTAGTTTTTATATGCCAAAAGATTTCAAAATTAGAAATACATTTTCTGAAAACTGATAACTTTGTGACACCTTATTTCTACCCCCTTCCGAAAATCCACAAGGAGATGAGGTCACCACCAGGAAGACCTATAGTGTCTGCTATATATTCCACACCGGAACCTTGATGCAAGTTTAGTGACCACTTCCTTTGCCCAATGGTAAAAAAGATCCCTACTAGACAGGCAGGTGACTGCACACCTGAAGACGGACACACACTGAGACAGGCACAGCCTAAAGATTTACTTGTATGTTATGGGGAATTTGATTTGATCCCAAAAAGAACCTATTCATGAGCCTTGACAGAGAGTCTGTATACAAGCTTACCTCAAGATGAGACATTGCGAGTTATTGAGAGATTGCTATTTTCTGCTGAATGGGAATATAAACCCCACACTTTGTCCTTGAATGCATAAAATTAGCACTCATGCAAATGTACTTTGAGTACGAGGGGTCCCTGTAAACTTAGGTACATGGGACTTTGATGGGGAGCACATTCGGCCACAGCACACCATGTTTCTGTGTGCACCACTTCGAGAGGATGGTAGTAAGATCAAAAGACAACCCATACCGACACAAGCTATTACTGTGGAAACAATGCATCAATGATGTCCTAGCTATCTGGAATGGAAATGAAGGGGGTGCACAAAGTTTTGTCAACTGGCTTAACGAACAGTATGAATATCTGAAATTCACACATTCAATGGACAGAGAAACCTTGAACTTTTTAGATGTGAGTATCTTCAATGGAGAGGGATTCTAGAAAACAAAAACACATAATACACCCACAGTTGAACAATATCCTTAAATTCAGTAGTTTCCACCCATGCCTGCTACAAGAGAATTAGCTCTACGGGCAGTTCCTGAGGTTACAAAGGAACTGCAGCAATCTGGGTGACTTCAAAACATAGACACAGGCGGTGAGCAATAAACTGTGAGAGCATGACTATCCTGACCACATCATATGAAAAACATGGATGAAAGCGTGCAATAACAACAGGGACGCTCTCCTAGAACCAACTACTTGAAAGACAAAGAAGGAACAAATAGAGTGTCTGACGACATACAATATCATATCAAACCAGAATAAGATCATAAATAAGAATGGTAGAGTCCTCAAAAGTGTAGGATTAAACCTGAAGAAACCTCTTTTCGCACACAAAAGAGGCAGAAACTTGAAAGATGTACTGGTAGACGCAAGACCACAAAGAAAAAAAAAGGATGACAATATCACGCACACCCTGAAGAACCTACCCAAAGTTACACGATCTATCCCTTGCGGAAATTGTAGTGTGTGCTACATGCAAGAAAAAACTAAACACTGCACTTGGGTGAAGAAAAGGAATGGATAAAGATTAACCATACCAGTTGTAACACAAACCATATTGCTTACTTGACAACATGCCTTTGTGGTCTTTGTCATGTTGGTATGACCATCAAGATAAGTAAAACTCTAAATAGGGGAACATAGAAGAAGCCTGAGATGTAGGAGGGCTACAACCAAAATGGCCGCCCACTACATAGAATCCAGACATACAGAGGATGATTTTAATCGGACAATAATGAAACATCTAGCTAAGAGGAAGTGATAGTTGGTCCTTGAAATAGGGGTATAGCTACCTGGCTTGCGAAGGGCCTTGGTAAACCAGTGTGTTTTCTTTTTTTTTTTTTCCCCCCAAAAAACTTTATTCAGCATTTAGTCACAATACACAGCTTATGCCTACAACCACGTATGGCCGGCAGCATGACGGTATAGAGGAAGGTAATGGTGTACACAGCGGTTCGTCCACAACCCTCCACTGGCCGGCCGCGTTGCAATGTTAACAATAAGTAGGATGATAACTCAAAAAAGGGACTCCCGTCCTGTTATTCTATTTTGGAATTGGCAGGTAATGATTGTGACATATCTCATGTATACAGTGTACACAGGCAAAAAACAGCTGTTGCAACCTCATCTCATCACATGTCCCAGTGGTGTAATATATCCCATGTCATTCCGTCATCAATCAATGCCATAGGAGCACAGGGGAAGAATCCACTCCATCACCTCCCTCCTGCCGTCCCCTGAAAGGTTGCCCCGAATCATGGAAGCCGTATCCCTCAGCCGCCGAAGTGTGAGTATTCTTTAAATGTATGCAGTGGTGTATCGGTACCGACTTGATCTCTTCTCTATGCGCTCCCGCCCAAGCAGGGTGGGTCCAGTGGGCTTGGTGCCATAGGATCTATCTAATATAGCTATCGATGATGTGTTATGATATGGGGTGTGATAACAGGTATGTCGTGAGGGGGCTCCATATGTCCATTGGACGAGCCGCTGCGGGCAAAAGCTCCGCGTATTGGAGCAGCGTTTCTTGACACTGCACCATGCTTCTGATCCAGTCTTTGAATTTCGGGGCTCTGCCCCTTCCCCACCTGCAAGTTATCAGTCTCTTGGCCATAAGAAAAGCGATGGTGGCGAATCTGCGGACAGGTTTTCTAACAGTTTTTGTGTAACCCAGTAGTGCCTGCACTGGAGATGGTGACAATGGTATATTTATCATCTCCGAGATGCCCGAATATACCTGACCCCAATATTCGGCAACCTCCCGGCAACCCCACGCTACATGCAAGAAATCCGCCGCGGGTGCATAGCATCGCCAGCAAAGGTCGTCCTCCCGAAGACCTATCCTATGCATACGGGCTGGTGTACAATAGAGTCTATGTAGAAACCTATAGTGAATGACCCTGAATCTGCTGCTGGAAGAGATTTGTTCGGTTTGTGCACAGCAAAAGTCCCAGATTTCATCTGTAATGGGTTCACCCAGCTCTCCCCCCCAGCCAGCGCGCGCCCCGCAATGTCCCAGCTCCGGTATGGCGTGTAGTAAGTGGTATAGGTTCGATACCGCATGTGCAGGAGTTGCAGCTTTAAGCAGCTGATGTAGAGGGTCTAGTGTGGGCGGCTCGGCCGGAAACTCTTCCGTCAGCGCTCGAATCCCACTACGAAGTCTTATATATAGAAATGTATCCATGGGAGTGGGTGTAAGGTCAGCGAGCATGTGCGTCTGCGACCTAAAACGACCATCATGATATAGGTCTCCCCATGTCTTAATGTTGAGTTTGATCATAAAGTTTTTAAATATTTGTTCCTGCAGAAGAGGTAGCGTGGGATGGTACGCCAAAGGGAGCAGCGGAGAGTATGGTAAGGTCGTGTGAGTTTTTCCTGCGATACGACGCCACGCCAGGACTGTACTAGAGACTGTTGTACCTTCCGCAGTATGCGTTACAGGCTCACTAAATAAAGCACCTTCCAGCGGGATCGGGTCCGCCAGCCAATGCTCCACCGCCACCTGAGGCAGAAAGGGCATGGGGCGAATCCAATAATGTACATAGTGTGCCTGGGCACTATCATAGTAAAGTTCGAACTCCGGTAGATCAAAGCCGCCCTGTGCGAACGGGCGAGTCAAAATACCCCAGCGCAGTCGTGGCTGCTTTCCCCCCCAGACCAGTCGGATAAGCTCAGATCGCAACATTTAAAAAAAGGACTTGCCCGGGTAGTATGGGATATTTAGGAAGAGGTATAGAAGTTTAGGCAGGATCACCATCTTAATGAGGGATGCGCGCCCTGCAAATGAGAGTGGCAATGTGATCCATCTGGTCACGCAAGTTTGGATGTGGTCAAAGGCACGGCCGTAGTTCAGCCGCATCAGTTCGTCCCGGTCTCTAGTGAGATATATGCCCAGATAGCGGACCTCATCTGTGCACCACCTCAGTGGATAATCGAGGAGGAATGGCTGGGCCGCTTTCGTGAGCGGAAAGATAGTGGATTTTCCCCAGTTAATATGGATACCCGACATGCCGGCAAAGCGAATGAATTCTCGCAGAATGGGGTTGAGGTTAGTAATGGGATCACGTATGTATAGCGTTATGTCATCCGCGTAAAGGGACACAAGGACCTCTCGCTGTAGACAACGTAGAGCCCTGTCCCGGTGGTGCTGTCGGAGTCTGGCCGCTAGCGGTTCCATCGCTATGGCGAACAGTAATGGAGATAAGGGGCACCCCTGACGCGTGCCCCTGGATATGGCAAAGGCGTCAGATATCCGACCATTTACCCCAACGCGAGCAACTGGTTGACGGTAAAGTATACCTATCCACTGTGTGAAGCCTATTGGCATCCCCATGTTTCGTAGTATGCATAGGAGGTAGTCCCATTCTAACGAATCAAAGGCCTTGGTGGCGTCTAAGAACACCGCCACCAACGGCAAGTCAGGGTCTACATTTTGCAATATGGAGAAAAGCATGCGGAGGTTGTATGAGGTAGCCCTGCCGGGGATGAAGCCCGCCTGATCCGACAGCACCAGCCCTCCCATCAGCAGCTGCAAGCGATTGGCCAAAACCTTGGTCAGAATTTTCGCATCACAGTTGATTAGGGATAGGGGACGGTAGGAATCACAACATTTGGGCGATTTACCGGGTTTTAGTAGAGAAATGATTAGAGCTTCTTGCATGGACGGGGGAAGTATTCCGGACTCGTGTGCCTCAAGGTAGACCTCTCGAAGCACCGGTACCAGGACATCTGCGTAGGCCTTATAAAAGTCCATGGGCAGCCCGTCCAGCCCAGGAGCCTTCCCAGGTGCCATCTGGTTGATCGCATCCCTTATTTCGTCTAGACTTATGGGCTCTGCCAGAAACTCTCTGTATCTGTCCGGAAGCCACCCCAAGGTGAGTTCCCTCAGGTAATCACCCATATCTAGGTCCCCCGCTCTGGTAGTAGAGTAGAGTGCGGAGTAGTGGTCAACAAAAGCGTCTAAGATCGACCATGTATCTCGTAAAGGCACCCCTCCGTCTCCCTCTAACTCCAACACGAAATTGGAGCCTTGTCGGGGGCGAATCACTCCCGCCAGCAAGCTCCCGGGACGCTCTCCCTCCCCATAGGCCCTAGCTCTGGAGTGTTTACCTCGAAATTTTACCTCCCTGTCAGCGGTGGTAGTATACTCAGATAACACCTCTCGATACCGCGCCTGGGCGGCGGAGTCCGTGTTATAGTCCGGCTGGGTTTCTAGTGTTCGAAGTGTGTTTTCCAATGTATGTAAGGTATTGCGTAAAGCCCGCAATACGCCTGAGCCTTTAGATATGCAAATGCCACGTACCGTGACCTTCAGTGCCTCCCACAGTGTGGCTAGCCGCTCTACCGATCCCTTGTTATGCGATAGAAACTCTTCCATATCCTGACGGAGTTCAGAGCGGAATAGCTCATCAAGTAGTATGTTGGGTTGGAGGCGCCAGGATGGGGGTCTCCCCAGTATGTCCGGTAAGCGGAACCTGGTCAGTACCGGGGAGTGATCAGAGAACGTGCGACCCACATGTTGTGCCGCAGCCATGGAGGGGGCCAGCCCCCGAGACACCAATATGTAGTCTAGTCTAGCCCAGGTGGCATAAGCCGAGTTCCAATGCGTCCCCTCCATACTAGTAGGGTGTAAGTGCCGCCATGCATCTACCATCTCCTGATTGTCACAAATGTCTCGCAGGTATCTATGGGTGTTGGTGTAATGGTGTGTAGAAGGGTTGGACCTGTCCAAGGCCGGGTCGAGGACCGCATTGAAGTCCCCTCCCCATATGAGATGTGTTGATCCCACCTCCCTGATCTTGTTCCAGAGGGCAATGAAGCTACTCGGGTCATCACAATTAGGGCCATAGGAGCATGCGAAGGTGATGATGTCGGCACCCATCCTTCCCCAGGTGACGCAATACCATCCCTCTCGGTCCGCTGCGTCTCCCATTGGAGTATAGGGAACATTCCTTTTTATCAAAATGGCAGTGTCTCTCGCATAAGACGAGTATGCTGCGAAGACCGAATGTGTCGCCCAGCGGGCGGCAAAGCCGCCTTCGCGTTGGGGATCCATATGGGTCTCCTGCAAGAATGCTATATTTACGTTAAGCCTGTCCAATGCCCCCAATATCTGTCTCCTCTTCCTCGGGTCCCCCAGGCCTCTAACATTCCAGGTAATGACGGACAGAAGACCCCCCCACCCCTGCTATCTAGCTGCACTTCCCGTCTCATATTTATAGCTATAGAAACGAAATATCCTGGTTTGTGCAAATCCCTGCCTGCTCTGGAGCCATTGCATTGCGGAGGGTTCAAAAAGCGAGTCTGCCGTGTGCACTGTGACCTTATCCCTGCTGTGTTCAAACAAAATATCAACAATCCCTTGAATATCACCCCCCCCCCACCCACAACGACATCCCAATCATGCCGAGCATCCACCCCATCCCACATCAACGCAACATTCCAAACCATAATCCTGTTGGGGAATACCCAATTGGGAGACACTAGGGGTCCAGACCCGCCAACCCAACTCCCCCGATTTTTTCACCCGCCGCCCGCTTGGGTCAGTATCAGCAGGCTGTGCGGGAGGGGGAAGGGCGTGCCAGAGCAAGATCAAGTTAAACATCAACAGTTGTACCCTGGAAACAAACGGGCCTATTAATCTACAGTCCATCCACTCGAGGTCAGGGCACTAAGCAAAGGAAATTACAAACAGTGAGGCTCACTGCGCGGTAGAAGCTAAGCATTGCTATGCAGTGACAGTGTAATAATAAACAAGAATATCAGCCATACCCCTTCAGTCAGTCCAGAGCTGAGGTGGGAGAGCGGGAGCCATCCCTCCCAGGAGGTGTTCGGGCAGACTCGTGAGAGCGTTTATGGTCTTTTAGGAAGAGTTCCACCTGAGATGGGTTCTGGAATATGTGTGACTTGCCATGGAGGACCACCCGTAGGCGCGCCGGGTAGAGCATGGAATAACGGATATCATTTTGAATGAATCGTTTCTTAACTGCCCCAAATTTTCGGCGTGCCTCCTGTACAGCCTGTGTGAAGTCAGGGAAAAAAGAGAGCGTGGTGTTTTCATACTGAACAGGCTGCTTCTCTCGTGCCAGGCGAAGCAAAGTATCACGGTCTCTATAATTCAGGAAACGGATGATGATTGGTCTCGGAGGGGCTCAAGGAATGGGGCGAGGGCCCAGGGAGCGGTGAGCCCGCTCTACCACCAAGTGTGGGGAGAAGGCCTCCGCGACAAAGAGGTCAGAAAGCAATTTTTCTATGAAGAGTTCCATTTTCCCCACTGCGGTGGATTCTGCCAGACCAAGAAGGCGCACGTTATTTCGGCGCGATCGGGCTTCCAAGTCCTCATTCTTGTCGGCAATCACCTTCAGTAACCGCTCCATCTGCTATACAGTGCTGGCATTGGCCGCCGCCCCATCCTCAAGCCCCGAGATCCGCTGCTCCGTCTCCTTAACTCGCTCCTCTTGTTGGTCGAGACGGTGCACCACAGAGTCCAGTCGTCTGGACATATTATCAATCTTTGAGTCAATGGAGGTAAGACTTGTTTGCATGTTTAAGAGGAGCGCCTTCCAATCTACCTCCTCAGCATCTCCCACCTCCGAGTCACCCTCCCCCGTCGGTGGGGTGCGGGCTTTTTTTCTTTTGGGACTCAAAAGGGAGCTTGGATTGTTTATTATCCGTCTTCCCCATTATGGTATACCTGGCAACTCAACTCTCCACTCAGGAACACCAGAGCGGAGCCCTCCCTCTAGTATAGTCAGAGACAGGCGTAAGGTATGTTGTGCGTCGATTCCGCCGGTCCAATTCGCGTCTCGGCGATACTCCTCTTCGTCCCTCGCGACGCGGATGGACCTGTACACTCAGGGGAGGAGCGGGGGGGAGACACCTCCAACAGATTACTGGTTGCAGTATCGATCCTGAAGGTCAAGATTGGATTCGCGGTGGCAGTCCTGACTGTGTATTCACTACACGGTAAGTAGCAGTCCTGCGGCAAGTAGCCACACAGCTCCTCGGGCGGGTCCCCTCCCGTCAGCTCTGCGCGTTCCTTTCCTCCCAGCGCGGTGAATGTAGGGTGAATAGCCAGGGGGAGCGTTCCCACCCCTCCGATGACCCTTCTCAGCAGGACAGCAGTGCCCCTCTCCCCGGGCCTGCAGCGGTCACAGGTAGGCCGGCAGGCGTCCGCGAGACCCTCCTCCAGCGAGGGCCCCTCGTCTGGCAGCTCCCCTGTGTGTCGGGCGCACAACAGCAGCGATGGAGGTAGCCCCACCCCGTTCGTAGGTAGGTTGCAGGCTGCGAGGCGTTTCCGTCCCCCGCTTACTCAGGGGCTCGCCGGGGCTGCGCAACGCGCTAAGGCCTACCTCTCTGGTCCTCGGGTGGCGGGGCTGCTATGCAGGGTTCAGCCTCGAGTCACGTCACATCTGCAGCCCGCCGCCTCCGCTGTCTCGCCGGTACTCCAGGCCCCCCGGCACCACCGCAGGCAGTCCGGTGAAGTTGAGCTCCTCCGCCAGTCCCGTTCCAGCCAGAGCCGCGTCTCGCGGCCTAGCGACCACGCTTGAGCACCGGCGTCGCGTGAATGCGCATGCCGTCTTCTGCTCGTCTGCAGTTTACAGCGCCTCCCGCGGGACCTGCTAGGGCGGATATCTTCCCCGTCACCGCACCAATTCGAGCCAAACTTGCTACAGATGTGCGTCCACCTCTGAGGGTCACTCGTGCTCAGTAGCTTCTAGTTTCCAGGGTACAGGATGGGTTGTACGGACAGTTGAAGTGCCCGGCTGACGAGAGCCTCACCGAAGTGCGGCCATGTCGGTCTGGCGCCCTCTAGCGCCCCCCTAACCAGTGTGTTTTCTTGGTATCCTTTTGCCCATACATGGTGCCACAGGTCAAACTATGATCAGATGAGGTTTGCCCTCCTCATCATGAGTCGCTCTCGCTGTGAATGGAGACTGTGACCGAGACACACTACGGCTCCCAGGTAGCGATACCGCTATTTCAAGGAATAATTACCACTAACCCCAAACTACGAGATAAGCTTATTTTCCTTGGCACTGAAACATTTGTCCAAACTCTAACCACGAACCTATTTGCCATATTAGCCATTCTATATGAACCCTTCCATCGTTTTATTATAACTGCATAGTGCAATTTTTAACTAAATATTTTGGCTTAATTTTGAGTTTGATTATTTTTAGACACTAAAAGCACCCAGTAGAAATAATGTAACCATATGGTTCTGTTTCACCCCAGAGGAGTTCTGTGCTCCATTTCGAGCTTTCAAGGTCAGAATGGGACACGGTAGTCGCTATTTTGCCGCAGATTACAATAACGCATTTTCGCAATTCTGAGTTGAAGATTATCAGATAGAAACACCACTGGAATGAACACGAATTTCACTCAATTTGGAATCGGAAATCGGCCCTAAACATTGTTTGCACCCAATTTGGGATTGTGCCTGGGGCTTTGGATGAGCCCTACAGTGTTTATATGCAAGGTTTGTTGAACCTCTTCTTGAATGTCCCTTACACCTCGGCCATGGTCACCGGTGAGACAATTCCTCTGGCAAGCACTCTAACAACAAGTTGTGAACGTGTCACCCATAAAAGTAAATAAAAAACAAGCACTTCTGCTCTTAATACCGTTTGTATGGATCCACCCAATCAAATCTATCACACTTACCAATACCAATTTATAGGAGAGGCTTTCTGCAAAGTAGATTCTTCCCGGCACTATTCCTAGGAGTTAGCCGATAATTATATACACAAACTCAAATGCTTGGCGCACGTGCACTTGAGCTGTTCGTTTTTATGAAATTTTGTGTTTTTGTGAATCATTTTATTTGAAAGGGTGCAATGCATTTCCTGTATAAAGGTAATGATAACTCTGTAGGTTATGCAGTTGTCTGTTCTGGCACACACTATGAATGATCAGTTGAATGTATTGTACTTTTATACCATATTATGTATTTTTATATTTGGTATTTAATATTGTGTGCATTTTTCAGCAAAAATAAGATTAGTATCCCATCTTTGCTTTGTTATGGCTTGAGTTTTATAAAATAATAATAAACGTAAAGGTTTTGAGCAACTCAGATGGCTTTCGCCAGTTCAGAAACAGCCTACCAGCAAGCGCGTTACCTGTTTGCTTTTAACCCCAGCGGCGCAGTGAGAATACAAATTACAAAGATGGAGATTGGGAGCATATCAATAGCCATAGGCTACAGGATCTCGAGCCTTAATTGCAGAAAGCTATAGAAATGTACAATAAACGGTACTCTCATACCTGCTGCACCGGTTCAATTCTATATTATCTCATTAACGAGTACCAAAGTCCTTGAGTCATACAAATATTTCACAGGGCAAGAAGTGATCTTAAAAGACCTGGGTCAAAAAATCCCAAACAAAACCATCAATGTATTCCATTATGTTGTGTATTGAACTAGTTAATAAACCACTCCGAAATCAGGGGCTCTTATTGTGAGGGAGCCTCTCGGTGACTTCAATCAGGCCAGAAACCACCTCCTTACCAGTTACTATGATGGACACAGGGATGGCATTTAATAGGGTGCTGGGGAGCTTTCAGTTTGCCCACAAGTGGGTCCTGTGCTCACTGTGTCACTGGAACTAAGTTACACCCGACTGACAAGCCTCAATCAGGGCGAAACTGGTCTTGGGATGCTTGCATTCTGGTGCTGGGTGGGCCTGGCCTGGCCTGGCCTGGAAGTTGGGGAAGGACTGTTCCTATTGAAGAAGGGCTAAGATTGATTTGCATTCGGCTGAGCCCAAACTAAGGTGGCAGAGTGGGCAAAAGAATGATGGGTTGGAATGCTACCCCAAGCAATTGCGACTGGTTAGACTTATTGGAAGCATTCCTCCCATCGCCTTGTGTGTGTTTGATGGAGTATTCAGGGGCATATAATAAGGAAAGGGAGTTTGATGCTTCTGTTCTGACATCTTATAATGATGTTTCAGTTTCATCATTGCAAACATGCAACATGATGATGATAGTTCTATAAATGTGAGAGAAACAATGCAAGGATGCCCCATTTCTTACCTTCAATTTTATATCTTTTTTACAGTTACTATCCAAGATCCGATCCATGAGGGGCGTAGCTATGCCAGAATTTCAGGCTAACTACATGCACCCACATTCAGTTAACCTACATGGGGATCACCTGCAAAGCTAGTAATATTCGTGAAAAATATGGCATGTTTTCAGCTCTTGGGTACTTGATGACTATTGGGGCTTGAACAAGCTCCAGCAGTGTTACAACATTCTCAATTAAAAGGGTCTAATTAGCAAGAAACTGAGATGTGTTGGCTGCAAAACAAAGCAATCGCTAGTATATGAGGTCCTGGTATTTGGATCCTTATCTGAATAGCAGATGCATTCAGCTAAAACAGATCATCTCATTAGAGTAAAAAAGAAAGAAGTGGTTAGAAGGGAGTGAAGCTCATTAAATGTGTTCTGGACATTTTAAAAATAAATTACTTTAAGCTTTTGAGTAAAAGTAAACCATTACATCAGCCCTGGGGTCACGGTCTGGTTTACCTAAAATATATGAATACTATGACAATATTATCAAAGTTTAACTTTATCTTTGGTAACTTTCCAATATATTTCCCATGTTTATCCTCTCTAACTCGGGAGAGAAAGTAATCATTTTTTGGCCTTATCAATGACCTTGTCCGTCAAGAAAGTATTTAACATATTTTTAAAGACTGGAGCATTAACTCTTCCAAAGTTTTTGTCAGTAATGTTTGGGCAGCTCAATTTAAAAGAAAAGACGTGGTTTGCCCTTTAACTAGAGTTGTGCTTTGGGTGAAAAATATTGTGATATGAGGTTGGCACCATTAATATTTCAAGATGCCACGCCTGTATGTAGATTTCATTGACTTCCAAGGCTTGTTGATGCCCAGAATAGTTTGGTAACCAGCTCTGCAGGACTTTGCGTTCAGCAGGCAATAGCTACAAGGACAGGTTTTCTAATACAACATTGATTTGAAATTAATGCAGATGTGAATGTGCTATCACACCCAAGCGTTCCTACTTATTGTATCTCCAGACTAGCACACAATCTACAGACTGACACAAAGCAGCTCTTTAAACATGTTTCTTCAACCAATCTTGCAAAAGGTTTCTTTGTGATATGGCTGGTTTAATTGAAGGTAAAATACAAGTCGTTATTCCAGAATTAATAAGACAAATACAGAAATGTCTTTATTACAGAGTTCTTCCTCTTCTTTGCAAGTCAGTTCACAAGGCTAATCTTAAATAGAGGCGGCTCATTCTGACTCTTCACAGACTGTATGTCAACCTAGAGAGAACAAGGATTGCCTACAAGCCAACAGAGAATGTCTGAGATGATCATTAGCAGAGGCACCAGTTGAACAAATATACGTCAATTTTGCATCAGCCATTTTGTAGCATTGATGTATATACAGCTAGTGGTGCAATGGGGCACAGTACATAAGAACGGCATCCGGTTGACATAAAAGTGGAGGATATGATCATGTACATAGTAAAAATCAAATAAAGCTGACAAAACTAGACATATATCCACGAGCCAGGTACCTACCAGTCGGAAAACATAAGGAAGTAGTGGTTGGAAACATGAGAGGTGGGCATTGTTCAAATGGCTTGAGTAGGTATTGCAAGTAAAGGAGAGCCTGAAATGTGTTGCAGCATACAGGCGACAAGTCCACAGCTGGCCAACCACTGGCAAGAGTTCAACGAGTTAATGGAGGTCTAACACCTCTAATCACATCCCGTACGACCAGCAGGAGATTTCAAATCGTCTATCTTATGAAATCAACTCAATCTAGGATTATTTCCAATTGGTGTAAACTGGTAACAGCATGAAACTGATCTAGTCAAACTCAACACAGTTGTGTGCAGCTAAAGAGAACATTCAGTACCACCATGCCTCAGTGTAGCAATATCTTGGGGACAAGAGGCCACACGTTCATAGTTCTTATAAATACATAAAAAGAATTACAAGTACACTGCCCCTGATGCAATAAATCACGCATAAGAAAAATATTTACATTTCATTCATGGAAATGACAGCACAAATGGCTTTGTGAATTTGGAAAACACCCAATGATTATGTGCTGAAAGGCTTGGTGAACAAGCTGCTGTTCTGCGATTCACACCATCAACACTGTGTTACATGAGAGTGAGTAATACTAACAATGCATGCCAGGAGGAGCCTGGGAACAGATGGTATCCCAGCTGAGTTTTATAAAATCGTCACAGATAAGTCATAGGGAACCTGGTTCGAAAACAGACAAAATATAAAGAAACGTTCTGCAAACGTTCTATGGCCAGCACAAACAGTAGCCTACTTGAAGAGACAAAGGGGCTACAGAGCCTACCATCTTAATAGTCTGAACGCATGCTTGTCTGTATCCTTCACACATGTCTATGACACCCAGACAACCTCCACACATGTCCATGACACCCAGAATTTCCTCGAAATTCATCTTAAACTGATTCAAAGCTTCCACATTCTTAGTAGGTAAAGTGCTTGTTTGGATGGCATCACGGCTGCTCTTCGTCATGGCTATGGGAAGCCAATCACAGTTAAAATAGCTACGGTCCACTTCAGTTTCCATCTTTAGCTCTTTCAAACGTGCCACATATAAATTTCCCACATTCAGGGCCGGACTGACGATAGCGGGCATCGGGCGTTTCCCCTGGAGGCTGGAAGGGTGGGGGCCGGTTTTGCAGTGGTGGGGCCCGTTTTTGTTACTGGGGCCAGATTTGCAGCAGTGCTGCAATATCGGCCCCGAGTAACAAAAGCAGCAGTGCTTCACATTTGCACCCCCCACCCCAGAGGCTGGTCCAACAAAATTGCCAGGGCTGCTTTGAGTTCCCAGTCTGGCCCTGGCCACATTCTGGTGTTTTGGCGCAATTGGCTGATAATTGATGCCATTTTTTGTCACTGTTACAACAGGGGAAGATGGAGTAAAGCAGACTACAATAAAAACCGAATATATGCTTTACATTGTTTTTCGCAAATGTGATTGATTGTGTTCCGAATTAAGATGATATTTGTAATTAAGAGGTTTAAAAAACAAATAGAAGTACACTGGGCTCGAATATTCTGTTTTTTGGCACCTACATGATGATGTAATATAGTAAAAATTGCACTTTGTTGATTTATATATGTGTGGCATTCTGAATGTTCAGTTGCCATAAAAAAAAAATTTGTACGTAAAGAAAAATGCTATGGAAAAAATATGGCAGGTATTGTGGACATAAGTATCTATCTGTTTTTATAATTCAAAGTGAATGTGTAGATTATGCAGAGGCATATTATGATTGTCCACTCACCTATATTAGTAAATTGCCAATTTTATTGGAAATTTACAGATTTGGGCAGGCACATTCTTCTTGTTTAATTGAGTACTGTAAAGAGAAATGCTAAGAAATTATGATCATTCCGATCATACTTTAAACAATTATTGCGGTAATATTATCATCGCAGAAATAATTGTGGATGTACACTGAACAACCCCATCCTGATGAGAATTCATTATAGTTATTTTTAATAGGATCAAAACAAGGGAGCAGCAGTGGTGGCTCGTGACATTTGAAAGTGGTGAGGCGTGAAGGTTGGTATGACTTTTATGTAGTAAGTGAAGAGAGCAAACTTAATGGACAAATGTTGGGTCCTGGAGAGAGGGGCATGCATGTGTGTGGGGGGGCAGGGGAGAGTTTTCCTACAGAGAAAAAAATAAAAAATGATTGGCTAATGGTGCATTTTACAGCAAATGGATTTAGTGAGAAAGCAAGGTTGGTGGCGAACGTATAGTCTTGAGATATTAGGCACATTAACAACTGCCCCATATCTTACTGCATTAATATGTTCAACAGTTACTGTGATGTGCAAATTGTACTGTGCAGCATCTTCAGGCCCTTTCAAGGATGTGCTTGGCCATTGTCTTGCACTGCATGCAGCATCGACTTTGGGAATAAATGCTCTAACCAGGCTTCGGGAAGCACACACAGCAACTGGCTGCAATCTGTCAGCAGCAGCGTTTTTATCAAGAAGGCGTCGGGGCTCCCCAACTCAGTTTTCGAAGTTAGGAGGATGGTAATTGCTTAGTTCAATTAATATCCACATAACATTTAATAAATAAAGCCTGTGCCGTCAGGTGCTGCCCTGAGTGCCTGGCTGCCTCTTGCGGCTTGTTCCCGCTGACAGGAGAGTCAGGCAGCGAGGCACCTTCCAGGCAGGCACATGCATTAGTGCGCATGTGTCAAATACTATTTACTTTTTAGTATGTAAGCAGGCTAAGACGGGCTGACCTAGTGCCAGCTCTGGCCTGCAGTTCTTGGGGGTCTGTAGAGACCACCCACTTATGACGCAAAGCAGCGTCAAATTTTCCAAGTGGCCTAGGGTGTGAGGGGCATCAGCCCTCTATTTTCCAGGGCTGCTTGTCAATCACTACAGAGCAGCAACACTCTTTTCCAAGTCGTCACAGGGTGATGAGTTCAGAAAGGGTGAGGTTACATGCTGCCTGGTAATGATTTCACATGCATTCTGTAAACAGATATTCTCTGTGCATACCTCAGTGCATGCAGAGTATCTGCTTATTACATAGCTGAATAGCTCCCTATCATTCTGTTTGGGCCAGCACTTGCCTATGATCAAGTTCCTGGAATCGCCAGGGGTGCATGGTGCATGTACTGGTATACTATTTTCGCAACTGGAGATGTGTTAAGCCACAAAGGCCACAACACTACCAGAGTCCTGTGCAAGGCGTTGTGGCTCAGTTGATGGTCTCTGCAGTGGTAGCAAGCGCCCATGAAACCCACCCATACAAATTACAGTAGGCCCTCAAAGAGTCACTGAGTATGACGTGCAGTCCCGAACCAGTGATGGGGCCACCAAACAGGACCCTTACGTTCTTAGTCCTGATTGAGCTGCCTGGGACACCTTGGCTCTTCTTGGGCCACAGCTGCCACGATGTAAGTTGACCAGGTTTTTGGGATAACGTCCTGTCATGAGTACACTGAAAAATAATTTACCTCATGTGACTATCGTATCCCCCTTCGCCCACATTTATACAGAATTTCAATTGCTCCTGGAACATATGAACATTGTTCTGTGTGTTCTGCAGAGAGACCAACCCATTGACAGGCACTTTGCTTTGCCATCAGCCTCAGTGCCAGAACTCTCAATCAAACCCCTCATGAACACCTGGCATGAGTCAAAGTATGAACTATACAAGAGTAATAATATGCATGAAAAAAATACAGAGACACAACATGATGAAATAGCTGACACTCTTGGGGATTGCAAGATTAAGTAAAACATGTAAAATAAAAGAGGACATGCTTCACCTTAACGTTTTTAACATTCATTGTTGGCGTTAATGTGAAGGGCATGAAGATTGGGCCAGTTTTCACACCATACAACATGTAACTGTCTTTACTATAAGCACATGATTCTCCCTTTGTGCTTGACTAGGTTATTTAGATCAACTTTGCAAGGAAAAAACAACCTGCTTGTCTTTTGGATCAATTTTACAGGGGAGCAAATTCATCATCCCCAATTCTAAAGGAGCTAGAAACCTGCAGCCAGGGCCTGGGGTGTCACAGTAGGGGAAGTTAGAGTAAAAAGGGATCTCAGCATAATATACATAACACAAGATTAGTATTACAACACTTGCCATTACCGAGGACAATGTGCTAAATCACAGGTATGTGCATCCAGTCCCACCGTGCGATGAATGGTAAAGGGTGGAATCTATGCCTGTGAATGACGTATGTCTGGCCGTATGCAGGGATGCAGACTACGACGCCCAAAACTGTGATGCTTATTGCGAGCTACGGGGTCCCTTGATGAAAGCGGGTCTAGGTCATTCCTAACAACGTATGGTGGATGACTATAATAGCCCCATCTTTTTTCCCCGGTCAACTGTTGAGACTGAGGCAGCCACGAGACGGACTTCCTTATGGCGCATAGACCTATACCGTTCAGCTCTGACTGAACAAGCTTTTTCCTTAGACCTGAAGATGACCTCCTAAAAAGAGTTACTACATACCCCTACACTATATGAGGTCGAAACGCGTTGGCATTGTCTGATGGGGATCTCTTGGAAGTACCACCTCAAGTATACAACAACTGACTATCATTTTGAAAAGAATCTTTCCATTTAAAAAGGAACTATTAGACTTCTCCTTTTTGGTTAAAGCTGAGTGTAGGAACACAAAACTCGCTATATAACCCCATGTCTACATAAGGGGTAGGACAATTTGTTAGTGTGAGTTACTTTGGACTTACTGGGAAGAACTCACTAGTGTTCAGCGGAAAAAGCATTGTTGAATTTCTATGACTTTATGTCATTTTGAATTGAGACCTGTTTTGATTAAGTTTTATGTTATTTTGTTTTTATGTATATTAATGTTTAGATTGTACCAGAAGGATATGATTGATACTAAGAGAACGGCAAATAAGTATGAAACATTTTTTAGATAAATACTCAAGCACACAAGATTGATTTTTTTTTTTTGCAGAGTTTTATATAGCGCGATCTTGACCCGAATCCAATCAGGTATCAGAGCACTTTACATAGCACCAGTTACGTTACATGAGGACACACATTCATTTTTTTGTTAGGGGCACGGGGAGATTAAGTGATTTGCCCAGAATCACAGGATGTTCAGCGTCATTACTGAGACTCAAACCCAGTGCCCCAGGTCCGAGGACGAGCGCCCTAGCCGTTAGGCCAACTCCTCTCCCCTCTGTTGTGCTCTTGTTCAAACTAAATGTTGATTAATGGCCATGCAGGGGCTCTGAGTACTTTTGTGTTTCAAAACTGTGATGCTAACAGCATCACTGGCCTACAGTGGATACCACAATAGATTAGAACGGCAATAAAGGGTTTTAGAAAGGTAAGCCCCGCGTTGTGCATCACACCGCAGAAAGTGGATTTACTGTCTGGCTTCTATCCCCTGCTTGAGAGCAAGGTGGAGCAGGTTGCCTGGGACAGACAGCCCAAACTTAAATAAATCAATTTATTTAGAGCTACGATTGTATCTCCAAGTGAATTAAACTATCTAATATTTTTTTAGGTAAACGTGTATTAATTTAACAGGGTGCAGCCTCAGAGCCTTAATTGAGAAACCACACATGGCAAGAACTACTGAGTTACTAACTCATTGTATACACCAATATTGTTTGATGATTTCTCTGATTGTATTTTTTCCCACATTTTATTTATTCACTTAATGATAAAATACATTTCATTTGCTTTCTGCCACATGATTAGGAACCTGTCATTGTGAGTGTGCCAAACTCTTAATGGGATGTTACTTTAGTGGTGTATACCTCTCTGGGTTGAAGGAATGCTGTCACTTCTATGTAAACGTGTGGATTTAGTTTGCAAGTTAAATTACATTTCTAGAACAAAGGAATATGTTATGTGTGCTTGGGCATGCCGCCGTGTAAAACTGCAAGTCATCCAAACAGTTTATGTAAAGTTTATGTTCAATATAATTTATCAACCTGGTGCATCTTCATATTGTGCATTAAATTATTTTAGAGGTAAACAATGGGTCAGCACGTTTATTCCTGGCATCTTAAAATTCTTGTGAAATTTCAAAGAACTTTGCAAATGACTATCAGGAACATGCATCAAGGTAGGATTTTGCAAATCCTTAATTAAGGACTCGCAAAAGCCTATGCACGTAGGAATCGCTATAAAAATAGCGATTCCTACACATTCCTTATTTGCGACTCGCAAATTGTGAGTCGCAAATAAGGAATGGCTCCCATTCATTCCTATGGGCCTACAGACCCATAGGAACGAATGGGAAATTGCATGAGCAATTTGCGAGTACCAACATGCAATTTCAAGGGTGCAAGGGTGCAAGGGTGTCAAAAGGACACCCTGTTGCACCCCTGAAATCGATCTGTGCACATATGTTGCACACACACATGTCCCAAGGGCATGTGTGCGTGTAACCTACAACTTTGAAAAAAGCACTTTAGTGCATTTTTCAAAGTTTCTGCTATTTACCATCTGGTATGATTTTGTGGTAAATAGCGGACCCAAATAGCGAAATCGCTATTTTAAAAGGCATCTTGCATTGCATTTAAGGAATCGCAATTTGCGATTCCTTAAATGCAATCGCAATTTAAGAAATCATAAATAATTGCGATTTTTTTAAATTGCGAGTGGCAAGTGGTTTCATGCATCACAAAAGCTAATTTTGCGATCGCAAATGGCCGATTTTTGCGATTCGCACCGTTTGCGATTGCAAAAAGCTTTGATGCATGTGCCTGTATGTTAACAAATTCAAGGTTTCTTTGCTATAGTAAGGCTCCTCCAGAAAATAGGGGCCTATTCAGAAACTGCATTTTGTAGTATGGTAATTAGTACTACAGCAGTCCTACCAAACTACAAAATGTTGTTCACAAACCTAAGTGCAAATATCCATCTCCATCTCTCTTACTAGTTCTATAGGGAGATCCTCACACATGCAAGTTTACTACTTAGCACTAACATATGGGCGGGAATAGGGGGTAGCTGGAAAAAGGGGAGGGATTTAGGGAGAAGAAAGGAGAGATTTAGGGGGGATTATAATGGGGTTTAGGGAAATACCTGCATCCATTCACAGAAGCCCACTGTTACTAACAAACTGTACTTCTAAAGTTACAACAGCGAAAAAGGGACTCAAAACAGTAGTAAATTACTCCAGCCCAAACTTGGAGTAAATCCAGTTCCAGACATGGCCAACCACTGGTATTGCAATACCCTTCCCATGAAAATGAAATGGAGGTAGGGACTTAAAAAAAAAACTCCATAGCAAATAAAGTAAAATTAAATAAAAAATAGTGAAACCGATAAATAAATATATTTTAATATTCAAGGTTTCAAAACCAATGAATGTTCAGGAACCTGGAGCACCAGCACTTACAGCACATTCATTAGGGGTGGCAGTGGTGCACGTGTTCCTCCCAAATGTGTGACTTGTTCCCTAAGTGCAGATCTGCCACAGCCTATTGTGAATTCAACCCAACGTTTTCAGCGGCACCAAGTCCCTGTTTTTAACGGGCTGCAGGCCTGGTCTTTTTGAGCATTGTTAATCAGTATGAGCAACAATGGTAATGATGTGTCTCTAGACAGGAGTCTGAACTCACTTGGGGCCTGATTACTATCGTGGTGGATGGGCTACTCTGTCACAAGCGTGTTGGATATCCTGTCCACCCTACTACAAGTTCCATTATATCCTTTGGAACTTGTAAGACGGCAGACGGGATATCCGTCACCTTTGTGATGGAGGATCCCATCTGCCAAGATCGTAATCGGGCCCTAAATATTTACATATAAACTTAAAACAAAACACAGCTAATTAGCTATTGAAAATCTGAGATTGATATGTGAGAGTACTCAAATATTGATACTTTGGAAAACCCAATTGAAAAGAATGTGTAAGGGCACTGCACATGTCGAAGCTATGATAGAAGGAGGGTAGCAGTCAGCGGCGGCTCCTCCGTTATGGTGGAGGAGCATCGCCCCACCTGCTGCGAGTGCAGCAGGCACACACATTAATAAAATGGTAATAAATACCATTTTATTAATGTGTCCCAGGCTCGCGCTGTTACAGCAGAGGGCAGGAGGTGGGGCTGATTAGTGCAATTGCACTATTAATGCAGGACCAGCGCACTTCAGAGCCTGCAATCCCAAAGCTGAGAAACGGCCGAGGGATTGCAGCCGCAGGCTCCCAGCCTCAAAATGGGCCCTGTGTTCCAACCGATCTTGGAGCTGCAAGGTTGGTTTCGGGTTGTACAAGGGAAGAAGTCACTCCCTTGCCACCCGAGGTAGCGCCGAGGAGGAGACCACCAGGACGGAGACCCCATTCAGACCCTGCTACAGGCATATATGATGAGTGTTTTGGGCATCGCGCCCCACCATATTGTAATGTTGCCAGCCACTGTTGGTAGAAGTAGGCTCGAAATGATGTTTAAAAATAATCAGTTAAGTATGAAACATACATCCTTCATACATCGCCTGTGAGCCTTATACGTAATAAAGCTAAGATACCTTATTGTAAGGATATAAAATATCCATCTGCTGGAGAAAGTTGGAATTTCAACAGCACATGGCTGTGCACCATCGAAGTAGGCCATGTTGTTGTATCAGTGACCCACTGCTACCACTACAGTTAAATGTTGATCTGTTAAACAACATATTTTAACTTTTGTTTACGGTAAGCATTATTAGCAGAGATACTGTACAGGATAAAATATAGAACATATGGGCAACGTCAGTTTGGGTGAGTACTGTCATCTAGTAATCGTGGGTTCCAGTGGAGTGGTCCTAGTATGTGAAATAACCACAACCTGGACACTGCACAGGAAGGTTTGGGGTGTAAATGAGGTTCAGGTTGGTGGATCAGAGATTCACAGAAATGGTATAACGCTTGAGACTTTGTGTGAGATCTGCTGGTGAACTGTCATTGATTCTTTTAAATGTCAGAGTTACCAGTTTGTAAAGTGTTCTATGTTTGTGAGAGAGCCAGGTAGCCGTCTCTCGGTATCTTCAGTCAGAGCCCGCTGGAAAAAGGATGGGGGTGGGGCCCCAGAGAGCATTCCTCACAAGGCACAGCCTCCCAGAAGGGAGGAGGCAACACAGAGCTGACAGGGTCAGGAGAAGGTTTGCAGCTCCAGGAACAGGACTCTGCTGGGACGCACTGGAAGGTAAGCAAGCATTGGAAATGCAATTGGCCTCCCATTTGTTTGAGTTGGAGCGTCTCCCTGGATGGCACGCAGTGGCGGCTGGTGACATTTGAAAGTGCTGGGGCGTAAAACAATTGTTGTACTTCACTGCGGCGAGCGAGCCTGAACCACCTACAAGGGGCTCGGGGGGTTGTCCCCCGATAAATCTTTGACGCTCCTAAGAAGGAGCCGCCATTGGGAGAATATTATATTATTATTTAATTATTGATAAGCGTGCACGCGCTTAGTGGAACATCTCGGAAACAATATATTTGCATTCCAGTCATGAACCATATTTGTTTAACAAGACAAGCTTGCAATCATTCAGCCATTATGATAACATGTTTGTTGTGACGGAAGTATAAATAAATGCTGCATTCCGATTCGCAAGGGTGCTCGTAAACAGGAATTGGCAAGCTTTTAGCTGTAGGCGAGGCCTGCTTCACATTCCTCTGCCACTTATAGGAGCTGGCGAGTGAGCCGCCCTTGCTGGGCACAGTGATTTATTTATGCATTCTATAGTAGTTTCCGCAAATTCCAAATGATGATTTGAAGTTCATATCACTTAATGGTGACTTAAAGAAGCACTGATTAACGTACCCAATTGGGTTAATGCACCTACTACCACGTTTTTTTAAAATTGTAGGTCACAAGTTTGAAGCCAAGAGGGTCGGATCAACCTGTAAAGTTTAAGGTATTACTACAATGTGTACCGAATTGGTCTGACTACAGTACTGCGGGTAAATCTTTGATAAACACAGTCTCACTCTCGTCTGAGGGGAGTACTGCATGAAGGTTTTATTAACTTTGACAATGCCGTTTGGCGGATGGGTAATACATTTAGTTAGCAAAGGCACATTTTTTTCGTTCGGCATAATTTCAATCCCCTTGCCTTGCTGACTCAGCGTGCATCTTGAATATTTAAAAAAGCTCTAAAATGTGCAATTTTTAATTATTTGTTTAAGGCAACAACCTTTTCAGTCCGTCAACAAGAAGATAAACTATCCGCTGTTGTTTAATGCTCT
The DNA here is from genome assembly GCF_964204655.1 of Triturus cristatus. Taxonomy (NCBI): domain Eukaryota; kingdom Metazoa; phylum Chordata; class Amphibia; order Caudata; family Salamandridae; genus Triturus; species Triturus cristatus. Next base: position 805,269,910 of record NC_140582.1, on the reverse strand, counting down.
TACATTTTTGCCAGACCAGTTAATGAGCCGAAGGATTCTGTTTAAAAGCATCAGTATTATCCCATAATAAAAAAGAAAGACATAGAACGCACCTTCCAGCCAGAATCATATCTGTAAAGCATTCCAAAAACACTTAAGAGGTTACTGCACCAGCAGTACACTTTTACATATGAAAAATTCAGTCGGTCTAGTGGAATATTTGCTCTAGTGAGAGACCTCTGTCCTCGAAGATAATAGCAGGTCACACACCATTTAGCTATTTGAAGAGGAAAACAAACGAGCACAGAAAATACAAAATAAATCAACAAAATGCTTTATCCAAAGAACCGTTTTTGGTTATTTTGAGCAGACATGATAAGTACATAACAGCTTCAATTTTTATCGTCCATGCTAACTAAGCACAAATGTAAGAGCCTGTTTATTTATAAGAAGTGCTATAAAGTACTACGTCTCCTACAGTACTTCAGATCGTTAGCCAAAAGATAACACTGAGATTACAACGTAAAGCACATTCATTTCACTACGCAACCTGCAATAGCAAGTTGAAGCAGCTTCAAAAAGGCCAAGTTAGCATCTCATAGGATTTTACAATTGTGTACTGTTAGACCTGGCACCTTGGCGTGGGTCTCCCTTCCACTTTTTGTTGCTGTTGCCTCATGTGTTTTGCTGGTGTTAGCTGCTCAGAGCACTGTGCCACTGCCAATCAGTGCCACAGTGCAAGTGCTCCCTGTATAAAGTGTATACATTGATTGGATTCCATTATTGGCTTATTTGGTTTACTGTCAGGCCCCAGTAAAGTGCACCCGGAGTGCCCAGGGCTTGTAAATCCAAATGCTGCTAGTGGGCCAGCAGCACTGGTTGTGCCACCCACAGAAGCAGCCTTGTAAAATGGGTCTAAGGTGTGCCATTGCAGAACCTGCGTGCAGTCTGGTACTGTCATGCTGACTGGGCAAGGGCACCCCCTTGCCAGTCCCTAAACCTTCCCTTAACTTCATATTAGTCACCCCTATGGTAGGCCCAAGAGCAGGGTGCATTGTAAGTGTAGGGTAGGACAAGCCCTGGTGTGTGTGGCATGTCCTAATAGTGAATTACAGCCATTTTCGTTTTTCACTATTGTAAGGCTACCTGTTCTCATAGGCCAGAATGGGATGCTGGAATTATTACACTCTATAATCCTAGCAGACTCAAGGAACATGGTAGAAACTCGAGTTTGATATGCCTGAACTCAGAATAATAAGATACATCTTTTAGCAAAGTTTATTTTAATGTTCTGTGTTTGCAAATACCACTTTTAGAAAGTTGGTATTTGCTTGCCTAACCATTTCAGCCCGCCTCTGATGTTTATCTGCTGTCTGGTTTGTTTGTGTGAGTGACAGGGCTGGGGAATTCCAGGAGGCAGTCTGGGCAGCCAGGTGGTGAATAGAAAGATTACACCAGGATGGGTGGGAGGAGTGCCCCTTGACTCTGACTAGGGCTGTGCTCTGCCACCACAATGCTGGCTCCACCTCGTGTGGACCGTCTGATGTCTCTGCCCTGCACACTGCAAAGACAAGCCAAAGTCACCACAACAAAGTGCTCAAGAACTGGACTGAACAAGGCAAAGGCCCCCTGGCCTCAAAGAACAAAAGAAATGCAGTATAAAGATAGGAGCCCTGCTCCTAAGAAATCAGATCCTGCTTGAAACACGAAGAACCTCTGCCCGACTAGAAGGACCTGAGAAAGCTGAAGGAGGAGTACTGTCCCTGACCTGGGGGATTGGCCTGCAGTGGGTGCCTTGCTGAGAAAGGAGTGGAAAAGACTGAAAGAGACATTGCAGAACTTGTGCTTCAACCTAATCTCCAAGGGCTTGTGGGTGAGCTTGCCCCCTGAACGGAGTTCCAGAAATATTGGACTCCTCCTGCCTCAAGAGCCGCTGGACATTGCCTCAAAACTTGCCCTGCCGCTGGAGCGGCGATCGAAGTGCGACTCGAAACCCTGTTTGCCCTGCAGCCGTGTCCGTGGCCGCCCCACACCGTGTGGCTCCGCTCTGTATGAGCCGTAACCCGCACTGTCCACTGCCGGGCCGCCTACACCCCGCTGCACCCCCCCCCCGAGACGCACTGCTCGTCTCGCCACCCCTGCCACTGGCAGTTAAGAACCGGAACGCCCCGCAAGGAGAATCCGCCCCGTACGCCAAAGCGTACCGGCTCCCCTGGCGCTGCACTCCAGAACCCGAACCCGCAGCCGCGCACCAAAGGGTACGGCTCATACACTTGAGGCTTACCGGCCGCCCCGTACTGCGCCGCTGGGTTCGGATTGGCATCCCCGCTCCAAGGCACGAGGCGCATCTCGCGTCACACAGTGAAGCCGCTACAACCCGGACCGTCCGCTTCGCCCTGCAGCCCCGCCCAGACGCCCCGAACCGAGGTATCTACCCGAGCCGGGCCTGCACCGGAGGAGAGCCAACGCACGCTCCTGGGACACCACCTGCGGCATCATCCGCGTCGACCCCTATGAACTTCAAAGGTACTGTGAGAGTCGCCCCTGACTGTGTGCACATCGGACCCGCGAGTCCGCAACGTTTAGCTAACTCTTTTTTTTTACACGATCTTCCCCAAAAAGAACCGCACAGTCAGCGCGAAGCGCACGGGACATAAGGATATGCATTTTTGTAACAAGGAACGCTCTTTCCTAAGATAGTATTGTGGCCTCCTTTTAAAAAACGTTATTTGGGTCTTGTGCGAAGCCTTTTTATATAAAGAATCCTTATTTTTATACAAACCCTGGTGTGGTGTCCATGTGTGGTGTTGTCACTAAGTTGCTGTGTGTATTTACAAATGCTTAACCCATAAAGCTCTGAGATTAGCCTTGTCTGCTCGCGCCACGCAACCTAGAGGGTAAGCAGGGGTTATTTTAAAGAGTAAGTCCCTTGCCCTGACGAGAGGAGAGGGTCCCTGCTTGTCACAAGTACTTACCTGTGCCAACCAGAGACCCCCAATTCTAACATGTACCATCACCTTGCGAGCTCCTCAGAGAGGCATTTTATGAGTTTATTTCATGTACAGTTGGAAGAGCTTTAAGTTAAATCTGATCCTTTTGCATTCAGTTGTCCGTATTTACCACACATGCAAAAGAGACATCTGGGCAGTCACGGCCGGCATATGACGGGCGGGTGGGGGGGAGGGGGGTGGAAATGGGGTCGTCACGGGGCGGGAAGCGTTGGGGGAGGGGTTTAATTAAAGAAAAAAACGTACCAGCCCACGCCACCTCAGCTCCCGCCGTCCTGCGTTTTCGAATTCCAGCAGCTCTGCTCTTTTCATCAGGACAGGCAGCCTCCCTCCCTCCCCTCCGCCAACCACAACGGGTGAGGCGCATCGGAGCGCGCCCTACCCGGGCCATTTTCTCTATGTATGCAGCATAAATAGAGAAAAAGGGAGAGTGGGCGGTCCTGCTCGAGGGCAGGGGGGAGTGGCTTGCCCACTGTTGTGCATACTGACTGTTTGGTCGGCCCCTGGGCCGACCAAACAGTTAGTACTAACAACAGTGGGCAAGCCACTCCCCCCCTGCCCTCGAGCACGACTGCCCACCCCCAACCAGGCACTTCTTTCTGCTTTCTCGCCCTGTGAGAAGCAGAAACATAAAATAGTAGTTTTTACCATTTATGTTTCTGCCTTCTCGCACTGTGAGAAAACAGTGAGCCGACGCCCCCACGCCCCAATGGGGGAGCCGCCACTGATGGCACAAAGTGATTCCTCAGTGGCCTGCAGTGTCCCTGATGCTGATAGTGAACATGGAAACGTTCCCAGGTCTCCACAGAAGAGATTAAAAAAAATGTCTCAAGAAAGTTTGAAAATGGATGTACATGTAGAAAATGACAGATAGTACTTTTTTTAAAAGTTCAGTATAGCGCAAGCTCACCCCCAAGGTATTGGAGCACTTTACATGAGCACCAGTTACATTACGCAAGGCCACACTTATTTTTTAAGCACAGGGATATTAAGTGATTTGCCCAGAATCACAGGATGTTGAACCAACGCCGAGACTCGAGCATGATCCCCCAGTTACAAAGCCAGCATCTCTGGCTGTTATGCCACATTTCATTTGTATCAGTGGTCTTCCCAGTTGCAAAGGAAGGGAGAACATGTCTGTGGTTGTTGCACATTTTTGAGCGACATTTGAGACCAAGTGCAAAACTATCTGGAGCCTTCAGCAAAATTCTATTTAAATTTTGTTTGCTCCCTCCTTGGAATGAATTGGTAATATTTGATGCTTTTGCTGTCAATTTGGCACTGTCTGGTGCTGGCACCCTAGGCACCTGCCTAGTATTATTGACTCGCTTTATCATCAGCCCTTTATTCACTTTTAGACTCTGGCCATGGGCATACGTACCAATGGTGCAGCATGTGCAGTGGCATTGGGGCCTAGGAATGGGAGGGGCACACTGACTATAGCTGTCTTTCACTACCCAACCAGGAGCCAGGAGGCCATTTTCACCTCTTTAAATGAGGGCGCGTGAGGCTCATGCTACGCCACTGACTCCAGCTTAACTGAAAAACTCACATTTTAGGGGCCTCCGGAGTACTATAGAGATGGGGAAAGTCATTCCCAGTTTCCACAGCACAGAACCTTCATTTTCTTTTTCTAAATACATTTTAGGTATTCAGTTTCCGCCCATACTGTGCACTTTTTATTTTATGTTTGTTTTCCTATGAATTCTATTTCTTGTTATTCACAATGGTAATATTTTTTATTGAAGAATTCAATAAAGAGCATGTTATAAATTGGTACTTAAAGTCTAATGAAGCATAGAATGAGCCCCCAGAACAGCAACGAAATGCCAAAAATAATAGAGATATATTCAGGGAAATAAATGGGACTGGAGTGTAGCAAAAGGGAAGGACATTGTGGGTCGGAAGGGGAGAATCCATGTAAGATGTCATATCTAATAAGCGTTGGCAAAGCCAATAGGTCTGACGTTGGTTGCAGAACTGTTGGCTGTGCCAAAGTATGTTTCTTTTGCTGTAGTTTATTATGACTTCATTGTTCCAAGATGGCTAATGGTGGCTGAGAGAAGAAAGACATGAAGAATTCATTGAAATACTACAGGGTGCAAATACAGTGGGTGGACAGCGGTGTATGAGAGACAATGAAATACAGGGTGTAAATACTGTAGGTGGACAGTGGTAAAAAAGAGACAATGAAATACTACAGGGTGTAAATACAGTAGGTGGACAGTGGTGTATGAGAGACAATGAAATACGAAAGGGTGTAAATACAGTGGGTGGACAGCGGTGAATAAGAGAATGAAATACTAAAGGGTGTAAATACAGTAGGTGGACAGTGGTGTATGAGAGACAATGAAATACTAAAGGGTGTATATACAGTGGTGAATAAGAGACAATGAAATACAGGGTACAAATACTGTGGGTGGACAGTGGTGTATGAGACATTGAAATACTACAGGGTGTAAATACAGTAGGTGGACAGTGGTGTATGAGAGACAATGAAATACGAATGAGTGTAAATACAGTAGGTGGACAGTAGTGAATAATAGCCAATGAAATACTAAAGCGTGTAAATACTGTAGGTGGACAGTTGTGAATAAGAGACAATGAAATACAGGGTGTAAATACAGTGGGTGGACAGTGATGTATGAGAGACAATGAAATGCTACAGGGTATAAATATAGTGGGTGGAGAGCGGTGTATGAGAGACAATGAAATACAGGGTGTAAATACAGTGGGTGGACAGCGTTGTATGAGAGACAATGAATTACAGGGTGTAAATACAGTAGGTGCACAGCGGTGAATGAGAGACAATGAAATACTACAGGGTGTATATAAAGTAGGTGGACAGTGGTGAATAAGAGACAATGAAATACTACAGGGCGTAAATAAGGTTGCACGACATAGACCAGCTGTCCTGCAGAGAACTGTACACAAGTGCCCCATAACCAATTACAGACCCCACATCACACATAAAGGTCAAGCTATTTTTATTCTCTAAAATGTCTTCCCATACTTTCCTAAATAAGTAACCATTCCAGGATGGTTGATATGCATTTGACCTGTAGAAGGGTACAGGGGACATATGGGTGCCCTTGTGTACTATGGGAAGGGCTGTGATGAGAGTGGGTGAACTGTCGGAGACAAACAAGGAAGCCGTTCATATCTTGTTCTCTCTTTTCTGTAGTGCTTGCGACATGCCTTTGTGTAGATAAAACTATCACTAGGTAAAGAGGGGAGATTGTCACGGCCACTAGTGAGATTCTACAGAGCTGCCCCATTTCAACACCAGCAATGTTCCATGATTGTGTACTTAATAAATAAAATAACATTACATGACATAATGTTGGCCCTGCCATAATGGTGGTACAGATAGGCCCAATGTGCTCACCCATGGTATAATGGTGCCCAAACCGGGTAAAATGCGGGCCCTGGCATAATAGTGGTAATTCCTGTCTGATTGCGGGGTGGTGCACAGCCCTCATGCTAGCTTCGGCATAATGGTGGTAATTCTTGGTATAAGATTGGCGCATATGTCATGCAACTATGACACATAGATATTCAAGGTAGAATATATCCATGTGTTGCAGTGGTTCATGACAATAATTGAACTTTTTCACAAAAAAGATAACTTCTTGATTTAGGGAATTTAAATTGTTTTTCAAGAATGCAAAGCTAGTATTTAATAGCAAAACGTGTCTGCTTTCATAAACCGACAAGCTGATGTTTTGGAGACAAATGACTGAATTTATTTAAAGCTGAAATTTGAGTGGTTAAAGGGCCCACTTGGGAAGGCCAACCCCGAAACACTCCTCTTTCACTTTGGTGTGCTTGCTGTACTCACTTGTTCCTTCAACTTGGATCTCAGCTTTTCGTTCCACCACTTTTAGGATCCACCAACCGCCACAGGTGCATGCGCAGCAGGCCCCTGACCTGAGAGCTCCTGACTGAATCCGGAGCGTGGGGGGCCCCCTCCATATTCTTTGCAGGGGGGCCCCCTCAAGTTTCGTTACGCCACTGGATTCCTGCCACTATCAGATTTACAAAGGCGCAAAGGTGGTGTGCAGGCTAAGATAAAACTGCTATTTGTCCCAGAATTCCAGAAACCTTTCTGATCTCATTTCACTGCAAACCTCGACAAGTTGTAATATTGCATTCAGAATGGTGCATTATGTGATGCTTTTCCACAAACGATTTTCCTCACTGCCTAGCGGGCTCATGTCATGTGTAGCACCGTCAGCCATTACTGACTTTTTAGCTAACAGCACTTTGCAGTCTAAGATTTTTGAATTCATACTTACAATGAGAAAAGTAAAATTATATGTCCCAGAGTGCTACATGCTTTGGCATAAAAATCCAGAACTGGCACATAGTGCATGGCGCGACTCAGCAGAATTCAGTGTTTTTGGCTTTAGTTTTTACTGCACAGTAGGCAGATTGGATAATTAATTTGTAGGGGATGCAAAACAGTGCAGGGGCAGGGGGTGCCATATCGACAGCTTTGCAACCTCTGAGATTTAACTAATCCATTACCACTGACAACGCGGTGTCACTATTTCTGATTTTACTTAACACATGTACTAATGCATTTAAAGCTTTTTCGTATATAAAGTGGGATTTTATGTAAAGTTGATCATAGTTAGTGATTCTCACGTTATAGTTGACCTTAGTTAAAGTACATACATGTTAAGATAGTCATAGTTAATGCAGGCAGCAGTTTACAATGCATGCTAACATTTACATTGTGCTTTTTTGCTACTTAGAATCTCTCACTGTTCCTCTTGTTCCAGGAGCTGAACCACAGTGGTCTGAATAGGCTAATTGTTTTTTAAAAAAATCATGAAAGTGTATTATTGTTAGTTTCACTGTAACTGAATAATTGGTTTCATGCACCTGTGACCAGGACAGTCTGACCGTAATGTACCAGCCAGTACGAGGCATCTTCTGAAGGCCGTGCACCTCTGAGCTTCCTTTGTGCGATGCCTGGGAAAGACAGCGTAGACACATGCTATCACGAAATGCTTTCATTGGCTTTTACCTCTTGGTAACTGTAGGGAGTTGTTCTTCTATGTTGAAATAATACGTTTTATTGTTCATTACAATCTCATTCTTTTTGCATATGACCATCTTTAAATATCTTGTCTTTGTACTTTCACAAGGTGATTGTTGACTTAGGGCTCATTTGAATGACTTGAGGTTCTAACTTTGCTAATCTGTTATTAAACTCTGCCATCCTTGTGGGGCAAAATATGTTTCACTGTCATTGAAATGCTGCTGAATTATTGATGTTAAGCTTCAATTCGAGATCAAGGTCCGTCCACTCGAGTGCAGCTTGTACTTGAATTTGCACCAAAGATGTGGACGGTGCAAACCGCACCCCCTGCTGCTTCATGCTCTTTAAAGTAATATGCTGTTACAATTTGCTTCTGGTAGATGATTACTAGATGAGCCTTTCATCATTCCATGTATAATAACCTATGGTGACATCACTTCCAGCCTGAGGATTCATTTTAGATCTGGTAATTCCAATAGGGCTTGTAACTCTTGTTACTGGAGCCATCTGATTTAAATTGGCACTCATTATTCAGAATATTGTTGTGGACCTTGGGAGTCAGTATATCCAGATCTTGCAGCCTGATCTTCGGAACAGGAACTTCCCCTGGGACTCCAACTGGTGGCCTTCAGGGCTGGGTCACACACCCACACCAACCAACCATGCAAGAAATCATGGTATCATCTTACACGACAAACTCAACATGGCAGCACAGGTAAACAGGGCCAGCTCCTCCTGCTTCCACATACTCTGCATGCTCTGAAAAACCTTCAAATGGATTCCCAGATACCCCAGTTGTACCGTCACCCAAGCCCTAATCACAAGCAGACTAGAGTAAGGCAACACACGATACGCCGGAATCCCTAACCATCTCCTCCACCGCATCCACAATGCTGCAGCAAAACTCAACCTAGACGTCGCACCCACATCAGCCCACACCTTAGCGAACTCCACTGACAGCCTATACACAAATGCTGCCAGTTCAAACTCCTCACACATGCGTACAGTGCACAACATAGGACCAGCATACTGTAATAACCGCCTTCACTTCCATCAACCCACCAGACACCTGCGCTCTGCCTCCCTCTCAGATCTCCCCACCATATCAGCAAAAGCAGAACAGGAGGTCTAGCTTTCTCACACATCGCATCCCAAAGCCTGAAATGACCGCCCTCTTCACAATATGGCCTCCTCTTTTCTTTTTGAATCCTGCAAGAATCTGATGACCTAGCTCTTTAACTAACTACCCGTAGCCGACTCACTCACCACTTCTGCGGACCCACACCTATAAACCTGCTCCAGCTTCTGGATACCCTACTGGGGTGATAAGACGCAAATCCAGCTAACATAACGTGATATCCCTGTGGTACCTGGTTGATCTTTTAATTCAAGACTACATGACCTCACATTAATTGCATCCTTTTTTGGTTTCGCCTGCACAGCACTTGTGCTGTGCTTCTGAAATCTATTGTTTTTAATAGAAACTTAAAAGGGACTTATCTCTTTCCTGGCTTTTCATTGGTTCCTATGCTTGCCACTTACTTTTCCTCCATTTCTATTGGCTGTAGAATATTTTTCTACATTTACCAATGCTTGTTCCTCCTCTGCTTCTCTTATCAGTTTCCCATAGCCGAAAAACTGTTAACAACCGCTTTGCTAGAACTATTTTTTATAAAGTTTTGCCTCTTTCTGCTTTTTCCTCTTCCAGCAGATTTATATAGCGCATATTATCACCGGGAGAGATTAAGTGATTCTCCCTGAATCACAAAATGTTCCGCCGCCGAGGCTCAAACTGGGATCCCTAGCTCTCGAGTCAGCAGCTCTGGCTACTGCACCACATCCTCTCCACTCCTGTCATACCTGTAAGGGAGCTCTTAACTTCGTCCGGACGGTGATTGATAAAAACAGTTTATTATTCATCACATAGGCAAAACCAATGCATTACCCATGCTTGTTTACTTTCAGTGCACACATTTCAGTACTGAGATCACTTAAAAGCTTGCTTTTTAAGGAGTTCAGAACTCCAAAGATGGCTCAAAAATGCATGTTCAAAATCCTAAAGGACCAGCACTTGATGCCATTGTGACTAACTGTGTTTAAAACAAATGTTGTTTAGTTATAGTTCTGGTGGGAGCTTGGAATGTTTCACAAAATTGCTGCATCCAACACATAGCTGCTGCATTGCTATAAGTCAAACATGGCACTCTCATCCAGTCCAGGCTTTCTGATCTAAATACATTGGCATTCTGGGATGCACAGTTTTGATTTTACCGTTATTAAAATTCGATTAAAAGCCACTAAAATGTTGTTGGATGAAAAGTCACAGTTGGCAAAATTTCTCATAGATGACAGTCCCACTTGACAGCAGTGCACTTATATCTACAGTATTACCCTGTGCCTGTATATATGTTGTAAGATAGACCTGGTCCGCTGCTGCCCATACTGTACCTATTTTGCAAGGGATGCCTGCAGAGCTGCCTTTGTTGTATCTGTCTTGTGTAGGAGATTTGCACTGCTGCTTGCTTATCTGTTTTGTGCCTGAAGCTTGCACTGTAGCTCATTTCCCCGGCTCTGTTTTGTGAGGGAGGCTCCCCAAGTTGTTGCCTGTGGGTTGGGTGGTTTGCACAGCTACCACAAGTGTGAGTTTTATGAAGCAATATGGTACTGTTGCTTACCCGAGACGTAAAGCCAGGATCCATTTTATATAGGCCAGACTCCTCTTATACTTACTTTCTTCATAGTTTGAGATCTGATGAATGCAACACTGTATGGGTTTTACAGAGACAGGTGGAGAGGCTGCAGTCCTGTTTCCATTACCATAAACTGAACGTGACAACCATAAACTGCGTCAGGTCTGCACTGCTCTGTAAAGATTCCTGCTCTGCTCTCTCTAATATAGTTTATTTTTGTGTTTTCTCTACTGCTTATCACCCAGAGGCTGGTTCACATCACCTGAAAAACAAGCATTGAAAATGCAATAGGTCTCGCCTTTCATTAAGTTAAAGCCATTTGCTTTGGTACACAATACCATTAGCAAAGGAAATGGCTTTAACTTTATCAAAGGCGAGACCTATTGCATTTTTCAATGCTTGTTCTCTTTAAGAATAGATTATCACATGAGCTGCCTGCAGGCTCGACCTAACAAGGAAAGTATGATTCTGCAATACAGCCATACGCTGCTAGAAGGAAGGTGGAACCGTTGGGTCTGATGTCCATTAAAATTTCGCATTCGCTGATAAGTCAGGAAACTATAAGGTTTTTGTTATTTAGATGCGTTTATGCAATGGACGTACGGAAAACCTTATGTCCATGTGTCATTTACCATGCAGAGGAACAAAGATAAAAATGTTGCCATGACAGTGACAGGAGGTCAATAAGGGTGAGCAGCAGGACCTGGAGGGTGAGACGGAGCGATGGACAATGGCCTCCAGCTCCAGGGAAAGGCAAGCACAGGACGAAAAGGGGACAGAAAAGAGGATGCAGATTAATTGCTGGTGAGGAGGTGTCGAGTCTGATATCAGCCCTGCATATGTGGATGTGTAAATGTGATCCCAGTTATCAAAGAGTGGCCCGTGTGTTGATATGAGGCAACTAAATTGGGCTATTGAAAGAGAGTGACATATAGAAGTAGACATCAATATAACACTGCTATATGGTGCATATAGTCTCAAAATTACATTTTAAAAATATGATTAACTTGAAAGTCAGACCCGTCACACATTTTAGTACACATTTGGGCCCGTTTGGTAAAAACAATCTACTTTGGAGGGGCAGCAGTGACTGAAATTTTCAAAAGGCAATTCACAAGGTAATCAGACCTATTGTAGAGGCTTTCACCTACAGCGATGACATCTTGGTATTCTGAGCTACCCTCAATAAGCATGCCGACGCCCAAAGAAGGACCTTCATAGCTTTGGAGGACGAAAACTTCACTTTTAAAATAGACAAACATAAGTTTTACTAGGATCATATGACGCTCTACGGACAGTTCTTCTTAGACTAAGGCATGCGGTCAGAAACTCAAAAGATCAAAGCACTGACAACACACAAGCTCCCAGCAACATCAGTGAAGTTTGATCCTTTTTCGTAATGATCACATACTGTGCACAATAGGTTAAGGATTATCCAAGATTCAGCGCTCCACTGAGGAAACAAGGAAAAATCTTTGACTAAATGTCTGAGTGTTGTCAGGCATTTCAAATGACCAAGGCAAGTCATTGGGGCTGAAAACATGATGCAATTCAATCCAAAACTCTGCACACAAGTTATAGTAGACCTCTACCCAGAAGACCTCAAAACCATTCTGGCTTTACATCAGAAACGAGAGGATCAACGTCCAATTGTGTCATAAGCCAGCAGACACTTAATTTACCGGTGAAAAAGCATACTTACAACCTGAAAGAGAGAATCCAGCAGCTGTATGGGCATGCAAACACTTATCTATTCATCTAAGGGAAAACTATTCATGAGTGTGACGTATCAGCAAGCACTACTTTTGATGTTCCGCAATCCCAAAGACAAGATGCCCCCAATAATCAAGATATGGTGATACGGTTACAAGAAAACACCTATCTCACTGTGCAAAAGCCAGGCAAGGAACACAAGCCAGCAAACAACATGTTCCAACACACCCAAAGCAATAAGATCAAGGTAAATCCCTTGCTGAGGTGTAAATGAACTTTGTAATGGAACATGCGTCGCAACCTTATGTTCCATTAACATTTCATTGCAGTCCTAATAGACCCTACATTCAGAGAGGTTTAAGAAAGAGTAACCAAACACAGATGAAGACACATGGAAGGTCACACACCTGCTCCTGGAATAAATCTAAAGGAAGTGGCAGCATTCAAGCACAAGTGATGAGCAATCACAGTGTCCTCTTATGGTATCCTCCTCAGCAAAGCAGAATAGGTATGTCAAAGATTTTGCGTCAACAAATCAACAATCTGACTCTCAAGAATCACAAGGACATCATAGTCAGGAAGACAGCCCTGAGGGAATGGGTGCACCACAAGATGTGCTCAGAAAAAGCCACCAAAGTCAAGTAACATTACCACGGATTTCTTTGAAAATTTGAAATAGATTTGTGTGGATCAATGCAGTAAGGGTATTGCATAATGACCATCATAGATGGAGGTTCCCGCTGGTAAAAAACCTGAGCTTCCACCCTAATGCTGACATTGGATGAAATATTTTCAACATGGGGCATTCCCGAAAAAAAGAAAACAGACAATGCACCCCCCCTGCACACTTTCCAAGGGAAATGACTTTACAACACACCTCAACTTCAAACAAACAATTACGCCACTATGGTCCCAGGCAAATTGAATGGAGTAACAATTTACATAGAAAGTGAAGAAAACTGTACAACAATTACAGTTGGACAAGGTGCCTGTTCAGCAAGTAATATACATTATCTTGAAGGCATACAAGAACATCTTTCATAGCACCACAGGCAAATGCCACACGAAACCTATGCTTGCATATGACGTGCACCCGATTACTGAGCTAGACAGTAAACAAATTTGAAGAAAGCAATCAAACTAGGGATGAAAAGGAACTACATTTCTCCAAGCACCAGGCAAGATGGAGAACTATGCAGATTTACAACAAAATGTTAAAGAATTAGACTTTAAAGAAGAAGAGTGGGTGCTATGCAAAAAAGAGCGAATTGGATGCCAGATACAGAAGTTAGCTACTATGGGTAACCATCCAGAAAGAAACCATGGAAACCACTGGCAACCAAGAGGTGCAAATAACCAGAAACATGTCTCACTTCAAGAAATAGCAATATTCAGGGCTTAATTTGAGACGGTGAGGCTCACTGGCACTCATTTTTCAGGACCAGCAAATAGAGACAAACGCACAAAGAGGAAAGGAGGAGGAAGAGAAATACATTAAAAACTGTCCCAAAGAAATAAAATAGGAATCTACAACAGAGAGTTAAAGGGGCAGAGGGCGTCTGATTTTGGATTAAAGAGGCAAGAGGTGTAATCAAGATGATGACTGCCTTGGTATTTGGGGCACGGAGGGCTTCCGAGCAGAGCTGTGGGCTGCTGCACTAACTCTTTCACAGATTAAGCACTGTCAACAGCCAACTAACCCAAAAATCTCTGCACAAGTAGACTTGCACAACCAGATGCCAGCAGATGAAGACACTTCAGAAAAAAACAGATGTTCCTACAATCCAGAGACCGGAAGCCCAGAAGAACCAACTGTTCTCTAAAGGCTATCAGCCAAGTGAATCAAAAAAACCAACGAGATTCATAGACCAAATCTAGGAAAGACTCTACTCTAAAGTAAACAGCTTTCAATGATACCTCGAAAAAGTGGGGGTTTTTTGCGTTGGGTGGCTGGAGGGAGGATTTCATGCTAACAGGACAACAAGATGGGTACCTGGGCCACTGAAACAAGAACCTGACCAAGAGAAGCACAGGAAGTGAAGGGGGTAGGAAAAGGGAGACATTACCGATGAGAGCTGCCGAGTCAGCTATCAATCCGCACACGTCGATGACCCGATGTAAACAGGGCTAATCATGCATAAAATAAACATGATCCCACTTACAATGAGGCTGCATCCAGTGGGACCACTGCAAATCTTGCACAGAGGATTACAAAAATCAGTTCAATATTTAGGTTAGGATTCACCCATGCATGCTAACCATACGACCCTGTGAATATTTGAGAGTCATGGGTTCAAAAATATCAAAAGCATATTGATGTCACCGTGTAGGTCAAAATAACCTCCAAGCATGTGGCTCCTTCCGTACCTGCGCAGAGTTTAGAGCAGATCGCATCTCCGGCTATACACTATTAGTCCTTCTGTGACAAGTGCTCTCTGCACACTTATGCACCGGACTTCAATTCTTATAAGCAGCCAGTGAATATTATCTCAACTTGACCATGGAAAAAGATGTGCTTGAGTAGGCCTCTTTCAAAAATTGAGACTGAGCCACTCGTTCTAAATACAGACTAAAATCCAACAATTAAGAGTTTTCTGACAGGGCTAGTTGCTTTGTGACAGGGTTAGTTGCTCATTTCAATAATATTGCACGACTTAGGGTTCCAAAAACGTGGGAAAGTTGCAAAGATTATGTTGAAATACACATAACAAAAACAAAGGAAGCCATATTTCACTCAAGCATGTTAATCAAGTAAAACGGGTTCACTTCTGCAAACGCTGCAACAGGAAAAAAATGCCAAACATTAGCAAACCCAGTAAGTCTTTTGCCAGTTTGTAATGTACTTTTTTGCAAACATATGTAACCCGTAATAAAAGCTTAACATCGATAAAAAGAAACAAGCAGCCGTGCGGCCGCGAAAGTGGAAGTGATCGCGATCACGATCAAACATCAATGCGGCCTTGAGGCCGCGAAAGTAATCGCGGTAAAGCGCGGCACGCGCGCCCGCGCACATGCACTGTAGCTCTAAGCTGGCCTGGTAGCACTTTTTGGAGCCCTCTCAATAAGTCTCGCCAGACCAGCGCATGCGCTGGGTCAGGCGAGACCTACAAATGGGGTTCGGAGAAATAAAGGCAAATAGTTTGTGTTTGGTCATAATATAAGGAGCAAAAAGAGAATAGAGTCAGTAAGATTGAAAGAGAAAGGGAAAGGAGCATATGAGCGAGTCAGGCATATCTTGATATATAGCATTCAATTGCATTTCAGAACGTCACATACAAAAATAGTGTGTGACATAAATAGTGTGTCTTTAATGTTATTTAGAAAGGTATTGCCTCAAAGGATGTACATTTGCTATTATTAACTTAAATGGGGAGCAATTTTTGTAAACTATACTTAGTACACAAAAATGTATGACAAAAGATATTCTGACAGTGATATGCTGGTACCTCACCATAGCAATCGTAGTGTGAGCAGAGAGGGTTGAAGATTAATAGCTAATAGAACTGGGTATATGTACAGAAATTATAACCGTCTACACATATTAAAGAGTAATTACAACATTCAGTGTATAACTGGAGCTGAGAGCAGTACCATGGTGCTCACACCATATACACACATACTCATATCTATATGCTTAGCTATATGGACACACCTGCTGACAGATGTGCATGCACTCTTCATGATGATGCATTAGTGGTGACTGCACCAGTTTTATCTGAGGCTCTTTGTTTATGTTTGGGATTTTTAGAGGGCATGGCTACCCGAGGGCTTCCCCCACTGGTGAGCGCTGGACTGTGTGACTATGCTTGATAAACAGGTTACTGGGGAACAACAAGGCCTTGAGTTTTTTTCCTAAAGGTGAGTTTGTCTTCCAGTAGTCTTATTCTGAGTGGCAGACTTTTCGATAACTTTGGGACCAGTGTGCAAAGGATCTTCTGCCCCATCCCCATTTGTGTGGACACCTACCCAACAAAACGATCAAATGGAACAATGTATGTTTGGTAGATATAAATATGGGAATGAGGCGTATGGGGGAATGTGGTGGTCAGGGGGAACGTGGGGCAGTAAGCAGTGATAATAGAGTATTCACAGAAAAGTGTTCAGTGAAGAGAGATGCTGAGAATCCAGGAAGGGCAATGGTGGTAGGCCAGGCAAGAGCAAGAAGTTGATAGCATGGACTAGTCGCTGGAGGTAGTTTTGCACGGATAGCATGAGTTTTTGGAATGGTGATGATGTAGGAGCATCTATGACTGCTGGGAGTATGCAGATAGCCCATTTGTAAAGGTGCAGATTTTTTCTACCATCTACGGAGCGCCATGCAAATTTATGTTTTGTGGTAATGTCGATTAGGGATGACATAGGGTGTTTCAAGGGTGACAGTGTTTGGGGGGAGCTTGTCGCTGTTGTGGAACTGGTCTTATGGGGTGAAGTTGAAGAAAGGAGCGAGGTCAGTCTGAAACAGTTCAAAGTATGGTGGGATTGATGGAATGGGTTTGGGTCTGTGTTTCTGTTGAGTGATCTAGATGTTGGGAATGGTGTTGTCAGTCATGTGTATGAGAGAATTATGTTATGTTGATGTGTTTTGGCAGCATAGGCATTAGGATGGGGACCGAAGAGTCCGTGATTACGTGGAGATCCTCAAAAATGATTCTGGTGTCTCCATGAGGGGATAAATCATAGGAGAAAGTGGGCACTGAATCGAGAAATATTGGGACTATTCTTTAACCAAGGGAAGAGATAGGGGACCCATAGGTGGGCCAAGAAGGTTGAATGCATTTTTTTAGCAGGTGGCAAAACTCCCCTCTTTTGCATTCTGTGCCAGGAATGTGGATGAAAGTACCACGTCCAGCGTGAAAGCCGGCAGTGGGTCATTCCATGTTTCTTTGATAGACATCAACTGGAGTAAGATATAAGTGGAAGAGATTACAATAGACTGCTTCAGTTTGCGGCCTTGAAAACAGAGGATCTATTCGATGAGGGAGAGCTGCTAGGGAGGGATTATTGAGGTGACGGTGGATGGGGAATGGCATTAAAGGAGAGCCTGTTTATGTGTATGAGGAGTGCTGTGAGCCAAAGTGTAAAGTGGCTTCATGTTGGGCCTGTGGTGCAATGGGTATTTTGGTACTACTAAAGGATTTTGTTGACAGTGCATAAAAATCCATGTTCGTTACCATCTTTCATACAGTGGCCAGGAAGACCTGGGAAACACTGACGTCTTTCAAAAGGTTGTAGCTATCACACTTTTTATGAAGAAAAGAATGGCATTTATGCATGGATTCCACAGGTCATGTCAAGTGCCAGAAATCAGTAAACGAGGTGAAAATTGTACTCGCACCTTCCTATCAACTGCAACGTATTCATACAGTTTGTAGAAAGACTGCCTACTCCTTCCATTTCATTACATACAGGAGACCATAAAAAGACAGTCAAATGCAAATGCAGCTGTCTAGACTCGTTTAAATTGTCAGCATCTGTTGATGATATCCAGGGCTTTAAGTGGGATGAAAAAACTGGGCTCTCTCAAAGGGGCGTGGTCAATGTAATTAGGGGCGTGGCTTAAAAAGACTTGTAAACTAAAAATCTGTGTTTAGCACAGTGTGCCGCCCGACTTGTATTTTGCTGTTCCTCTCATTACGTCCAGATATATGATACAAGTCACATCATACCTACAACAAGTCAGGACTATTGGCTTTGCCAATGGTTGTTACCTACATAAGATAAATAAGCAGCTACTATGGCTTGTATATAATATTGAAAAAACTTCCACTTAAAGCCCTGGTGACACCACAACAATGTTGCTGCTCCTGAGTTTAAAAAAAGAGAAGGGAAATCCAGAGAGAAAACGACTCATTACAGGATTTCCCTTCCTCTACAACGCTCACCATGTGTACATCGATGTGCCTGCTGTCACTGCAGTCCGGAAAAATAAAAACGGACCGCCTGTGCCAGGGCACAAAACAGAGCCCGATAGAGACCCGTTTCGAGGCCCCCTTACAAAAACTGCCGGTGCT